>NC_133216.1:15865609-17083109 GCF_040436345.1 Pagrus major | reverse complement strand
GTAGGCGTATAGTAGGACAGTTTCAGGTGTTTCAGGTGGTTTTGGGAAAAAGAAGACGCCTTTTTCATCTTTCATAGAGACGAATAGACCATAAAAATCTGATTATAAACTGTTTAACACAGGCGAAAACTGAAATGTAGCTGTTTGTGTTTATTGCACAGTTTTATAAGATGTGCATCAACTCTGTCTGCAGTTGGATCAATGCTGAAAAAAGACTGAACACAATCTCATAAAATCGAGCACAAATGTTGTCTTCTTAATAAATATGCACACATCTAAGTGTATATGGCGAATTTCCTTTGCATGTTAAAAATGTACACACGTGCATGTTATTTCTGGTTTCTTTGGAATAAGAAAAGCAAACTAGACATCCACTGAGATGAACAAATGAGTTTTCCCCTTTGACAGCCTGGTTGTGCTGGATAACATGCTTATCTGCTTTCACACACACACTGCATCCTGAGATACAACATCAAAAAACTAAAATTACTCTCTCGCGGTTGTATGCCTCTGCGCACCAGTCAAGTTGCTGTTCCTCAGCTGTGGTGTTGAATACTGATCACAATTCATGAACATAACATGACATAACATAATCATGAAGTAGTGACGTTGACCTTTGACCTTGTGGATATAAACTGTTGAAAATTGATGATTTCACCCTTCTAGCTTTCTGTATTATTATATGAATTGTTGAGTAATTGCCAAAAATGTAGTTTTGTGAGGTCAGAGCAGTGGCTGACTCCGGATGTTTGAGGGGCAGGGGGAAAAAAAAAGATAAAAAGGGCACCAGCTGTATGCTGTGGGGCAACAGCACGCAGAAAGTTGTGACAAATCTCTAGTAAAGAGAGGGCAGGGCACTTCACCTCATTTTGTCCACTGGAAGGGCATCCAAGAGGGCTTTCACCGTGGGATGCCCACCAGTGGGTCACAGTGACCTTGACCTTTGACCTTTTACCTCCAAGTAGATGTTTGTGCCAAAGAATTTCCCTCAAGGTTTTCTTGAGTTATTGTGTTCGCAAGAATGGTCAGGACAGACGAATAAACCAACGGACGGACGCCGCGGAGGCATAAAAAAACACTGCACCCTCTTTTCTACAGCCGAGTCATCCTTCAGTAAACAGAAACATAAAGCTGATGATGTAAGCTGACTGATATCAACGGGACAGAAATGCTCAGTTATAATAATAATAATAAAGTGTGACACATGTAGGACAGCAGGGTTTGATTCATTGAAGAAGAGGGAAGTCACTAACAGACAAGAGTTTGTGGATCCACAGAACACAGAAGCGAGCGGTGACATTAGGGAAGTGAGAGACAACTAAACCAGACTTACAGTACTGTAAATCATCTAAACACACACAGTGGGTCACTACACAGTCTGAATATTACCAGATATTGTAGATCTGAATGTAAACAGCGAGTGTAATTTCTGCATTTCAAACAATGAACGATGAAGTTACTTTACATTTCTGTCGGCTGAAGAGCTTCTGTGTGAAAACATTAAGGGAAGTGAAAGACACCTGATCCACCTGACTGACCACACAACAACAGAGCAGATCCTCTGGGTTCATGTAAAGGGCTGAAACTATATTGGTGAACAAACTTTTTGGACCGTTGGTCAGAACAAATTGAAGAACTTAACAAACAGGAGTTTCGAATATGGGAGGCAGGGCTCCAAATAGCTTCAGGGGAGGCTCAGGAAAATACATTTCAGTAGTTGTTACATTAAATATTAAAAGGAAATCACACAGAATAGACCAAAGACATACAGCAGTTTTAAAGTTTTTCTTACTTTGTAAGAGTCAGAAACAAATAATTGTCTTAGGACAGACATATTTTATGTGTGTGGTGTAGTCTATAGTTATGTCAAACAGCAATATTAGGCTGTCTTGGCTCAACTGTTGAACGTCTATTGGATAACATAACATAATTGAGATCCTGTTGCCATTGAGAAATTAGGTTAAATTAAGCAGGGTTGAGTCTCAGACTTTGAAAACTCTTTTACTATGGTCCAAACGAATTATTAACGCATCAAGAAAATATTAAAACTTGTATAAACTAAAAATGTAATTATATATCTAAAGTGTATGAAAGAATTTTATGATCTTGTTTTTCTTTGTTAATTTGACACAATTGTGGCAAAATTTGTTATAATCTCACTTTAATCTGTATTCCCTGTTAACTGAACAGCTGAGCTTCAACTATTAGTCAGTTAATTGATTAGTTGAGCAAAATAAAAAAGTAATCTGCAACTATTCTGATAATCAATTAATCATTTAAGCAATTTCTTTAAGCAAAAAAAAAAAAACACCAAACATCTGATGGTTCTCGGAAGTGAGACTTACAGTCACATACGGTAGCTCATGCACATCATAGTAAATTTAATATTGTGGAGTTTTGGACTGCTAGGGTAAATTATCACCATTTTCTTGTGTTTTAAAGACCAAATAATTTCTGAGACAATCAAGAAAATAGTCGGGCACATTAATCAATAATAAACAGAATCATTACCTGCCGGCCTGTTCAACAAAATGCAAAATTGACAAAGTGAAATAAATTCAAACAACAGGGACAAAATGTCCTTGAAGCGCTCAGAATACTGGAAAGTTTGAACGTCTTTGACTCCATGACGACAAAGCAAACCCCATCCAGTGAGTAAGACCATGTGATGTGGCCAAAAACCCCAGAACAAGCTACAGAGTTGAGTTTCCCTGGTACACTTACTTTCTGTGTGGCTTCTTGCTGCATCGGTTCTTTGCTGACATGTCGCCCATGGGAGCGTCGGTCTTGTTTTGACAGACAGAAGACAGACTCATGTCAGCAGCTCCACCAGCCTCGCTGTCACGACCATCAGTGTCTCCGTCTCTCCCTTCCTCTACTTCCTCTCTCACTGCAGCTGCACACAGGGGTCACGCTTCTCCATCAACTATTTCCTGTCCTCTAACCCCACCTTCCTCATGGCTGCTCATTTCTTCTTTTTTGACCTTGTGAAGACTCTGCACAGACTCCACCCCTGTAATGTGAACTGCCCGTTTCCTGCACTCTTCAGTACAGTTAAAGATTCTGGTGGCTCAAATCAAATTGTCCAATTATCCGTCGTCTATTAAAGCTCGTCCACCTCCTCTAAACTCATCTGACTTCCTCACAGGAGCCCAGAGGTTTTCTGAGGACGAGAGTAGAAACAAGACAAACCAGCCGAGCGAGATCGTCTACACCTCTATCAGCTTCATCGACCCAAGTCGTGCTTGGATTGATCCAAATCATCTCGATCCAAGCACACACTGGAGCAGGCTTATTGCTAATACATAAAGTAGCTCATCGGTGTATATGTCGATAAATAAATAAGAAGGAATTGACAATGCAGTAAAATGTCAAATATATGTTTGAGGTAGTTTAGAAACAATGTCCGTCACATAGTTTGTTTATGTGTTGTCTGAAAATAACTGGTAAGGTTGCTATGCTGAAAATGCTTTAGTAAAGACGGGTGAAGATTAAAGATAGAAATAAAATTTGATCTTTCCACCAAAGGCACATCTCTAAACTACTCAGATATTTTTTTTTTATTAAATTAACCATTTGAGGCCTGAAAAGGGTAAAATTATTGAATAATTCATAGAAGAAACGGCAAATATTGGACCATTAATCATCCTGGAATCCCTCAGATTTATCTTGTGACTCTTTGTAGGGGCCCGACCTTTAGGTTGGTAACCACCAGACCAATGTAAATGTTATATTTACTTCATAATGATATGTTGAAGCGGGAAACTTGTCTATTTGAGTATGATTTTGAATGCTGAGCCTTCACTATATTGGAGTACATTTACACTTATGTATCGGCGCTTACTGCTGATACTTGAGTTACAGTGAGTTTTAGAGTGTCGAGGGGAAAAAGTCTGGAAATGACGGGGGTGGACTCCCAAATAGATGTCTCAGCCACACGTCACCATAGCAACAATCTCTAAAGAATTTCATATACATACAAGTGGCATCAGGCTGCACAAACACGTTCAAGTGTCAAGTTTTACTTCAACATGAAGACTGAAAATCACACAATCTGCCTTCCAATCTAAAACAATTATTCACATTTCTGTCTTCACTCAGGACCCTGACATGTGCTCAGTTAAAATTAGATAATTTACATTTATATTATTATTTCCAAATATGTGTTTTTCTTTCTGCAAATCTGAGGTGGAAACAAAATGCTAATATTAGTTCCTGCTAGCGTTGACATCATTTTACTCTCTGTGTTGTATTTGATACATCAGCAACTCAACACTAGTTCTGCAGCAATTCCTTGGATGATTATGATTTTAATTAATCGATTAATTGCTTTATCTATAAAATACCGAAAAACAGTGAAAAAAAAACTTGATTTAAATAAATAAAAACAATATTTCAGTTTAATATCATATATGACAAAGAAAAGCATCAAATCTTCACATTCGAGAAGCTGGAACAGGCAAATATTTGGCATTATCGCTCAAAAAATGACCAGAATTATTAATAATAATCAATTATCATAGTAGTCAATTAATCGTCTAATTGCTGCAGCTCTACTGAACATCACTCAAACTCAAAGCAGCTCAGATCAACAAACAAAGCTTTGTGTATCAGCACTCCTCTGTTGTGATTATTTATAACACCTCTGTGCTCATTAGCATCTAGAATAACTTCAGACGAGCTGTTTTCACGGTCTCACCTCATTAACATCACTAAACCATCAACACTGTGGGAGTTCAGTGTCGAGGTCACACATTAAGATTTATCTTCTGACTCAGTAAACAATCCGACACGCTGTGAATCATCCATCCTCTGAGTCCTGCAGCCTCTGTTGCCAGGCAGACTTCATCTGCAGGTAGAAACAGCTGAGTCACTGCAGCCCTTTATGCTGTCTGTCTCTGAGAGACTGTACCACAGAGCTGGAAGATGAGATTTCACTTCCACATCTGCTGGTGTTCAATCTTTTGTTTTGACTCTCTGTTTTATCAGAAGCATTTTTTCTTGATGATGGTGACAATGTTGTTCCTGCAGACGTGAGTCAGTGTGTAGAGGGACAGATGGAGACAAAAATGTGTCCTGCAGCACAGGCTTTGTGTCAGCTCGTCCTTGAGAAAGAGCAACCTTTCTCAAACTAAATATTTCATTACAGCTGTGTATTCGTTAGTGCGACTGCAGAATATCTGAGCACACGAGTGTGAATCCATCAGCGACATTAGAAAACTGCGTGTCTGATCAGAGCGCAGATTCTTTGCTCCACACGTCATCAGTAGATGCACAGTGGATGTGAAAAAAGGAGGTTGTTAGCGAAAGTGCTAACAAAGCACAAGCCTCTGTCGTCCTTTGGGATGAGTGTCGAGCAGAAATAGTTTTATCTGGAGCAGGACGGCGCTGCGCTGAACTGCAGAGACACTGCAGCATGACACGAGTTTTCACAGTAAAAAACAAACAAGATGATGATTTTCTGAAGCTGTTTAATTGTTAATGGAAAAGAAAATGAGCAAATTCATTTGTAATAATGTGATTAAGATACATAACATTTAGATAATGACTAATGTAGAAAATAAAATGTAAAATCCAAACATGGATTAAAAGTGGGAAGCTGATAAGCGCAAAACTATGAATCCTCTTATTCCTCATTCCCAAGAGGCAACCTGAGGTTGGTCTGACTCCAGAGTGCTGTCATAACGATGCTACACACCTTCTTACTACATCTGCTGTCTTTTCTCAGATGTCAAGAGCTACTTTAACTTAATCCCCTCAAATCCACACTGAAGGCACTAACACTTACTGAGAAGCATCAAGAGAGCCTCTAACCTGAGTCCTCACGGGCTTCTCAGGAACAATGAGCGGGTAAATAATTCAAATAATGAAACACTGTGTGATGCAAAGGAGAAGCGAGGTTGTAGTCACACTGCAGAACAGTCAGGAAGATAAAAATAAGAAAAAACAAAATGACAACTGTTATTAATATAAACCTTTTCCACAGAAGACAGTTGGACGCGTCACAGTAGG
Source organism: Pagrus major (assembly GCF_040436345.1). Classification (NCBI taxonomy): domain Eukaryota; kingdom Metazoa; phylum Chordata; class Actinopteri; order Spariformes; family Sparidae; genus Pagrus; species Pagrus major. The sequence goes on along the minus strand of NC_133216.1, from coordinate 17,077,097 downwards.
AAAATCACAGCTGTAAATAATAAAATTAATTCCATGAAGCTGCGTCAGTTTCATGTTCCTGGTGTTATATCACACTGTCATGACTTACTGGGAAACTGAATCATTAAATGATATTATTAGTAACACCTGTACTTGTCTGTTGTGAAAAAGGTCAAATCTAGTTTGATAAAGAGGTTAAAGGATAATTACAATTTATAATAATTTTACAATGTAACTATTAATTTCTATATCATATTTCTATATTACTATTTAACTAAATTTGTCCTATATTTACAGTTATGGCCATCATTCTTACTGGTTGCGATTAAATTGTACTTAAACAGTTAAATCAGATTATCTTAATCCTGGGACTTCAATGGAGCGTCCGCGACCCCTGGGGTTCTGAGATTTACTGTGGGGGTGCCGCAAAATTATTGTTTGATGATAATAAATGTGTCTAAATAGACATACATAAAAGCTAGACATCAATATAATACAAATCTTTTATTACCAAAAATAAATTTGAAGAAAAAACATCACATTGATGATAGTCTACCCAGGATTCTCAACATCTGGTGATGGCGTGTAAATAAGGACGAAATTTGGGATGCTGTCTATTAAGGACGTTTTATTACTGGACACAGTGTTGGAGGTGGATGACAGATGCTAAAGGGTACGGTGTCTACTTTCTATTTGTTTCGTAGCAGTGGTGGCAGCGGGTAATTTTTGGTATTTGTTCCACATCCATCTTTGTTTTGATAATTTCCGATGTTATCTACTCGTGAGTCAGCGTGGAGGAATCACTGCGGTATCTGATGATCTGGGATGAGAACGTGTGACTATATACCTATTATTAAAACATATTGGTAAGTTAACTACACATTACTGTTATTAAAGTTATTATTACATATACTTTTAAACAATTTATGTTGTAGGGGGTCCCTGCTCTGTATCTCAGTATCTGAGAAACGTTTAAGACCCCTGATCTAAATCTGGAGGCAAAACCAAAAGTGTCGGTAAATTACCTCATTGCAAAGGAAAAGTATGAGTCAGTCTGGAAACTGTGATGTTTGTTTACGACTGATAGCCTGGGAAATCATTCTAACGTTCGGCTGTGTTGGGTTTGTTTACAGTAACGTCTGGCTGAATAATGTGGTGGGTACGTGGTGAAATGTTATCCTCACAGGAACAAGGGCCACACAGAGTTCTGATAAAAGATAATTTTCCTTTCAGAGAGTCTGGGGCTTTTCCTTGATGTTTACGTTATTTTGCCAGCACCTGTGGTGTCGCTCCAATCTGTGTCATGTTTTTTCAAAACCACTGGGATATATTTGTTTGCTGTTCGGTTCTTCTTCTATTTATTATAAACAAACTACTGCTGCAGTCTGTTTTATTGTCCTAGAGAATATTTTCCCAGGAACGCGCACATCAACATAGGCAACATGTTGTCAAATCTGTGTTCAGTTTATATTTCTGGGAAACTGAGTAGAGAGTAGCAAAACTGAGATGTATTTACAAAAAAATGTCACTCTAAAACCAAGAAAAAACTGTGTGTCACTCGTCAGTCTAATCGTTAAGTGATGCATCAGATCAACATAGACCAAGCTGGTTGTTTAGTGTTCTCAGTCTCAGTGAGAGCATGGCTTCATTTCCCATGAAGGCTGCAGTATGTACAGAGAGCTGCTGCTATTTTCTGAGATGTTTTTCTCTGCACCCCTGGGACTCCCTACAGTCTCCAAATAACACTCTGGGCACTTTAATTTTACATTCCCCTCTTCTCTTCTCTTATCATCCGCACTTCCTTTTTCACTGGAGTAACGCTGCGTGGGCCCTGCTCCATTTCCACAAGTCAGTTTTCCACAAAAGTCTTGTCGGAGTAGAGAAGCCATCTTAAATCCTCCTTTTCTGTGACAATCCAGCTCTCCCTCAGGATTTGGATCTGGGTCAAAAATGTATTCCTTCTCATTTCTAGACATGTTGAAGTACGCAGAGGATGATTTCTAGAAGGGTGCAAGACCTTTTCTGGCTTTAATTACTCACATGGCTTCGCTCCTGTTAATCCAACAGCTCTGCTGTGTGTTGTGTCACTATGTGGTGGGCAGAAGGGCTGATATCCGACACCTCTAAAGGAGCGAGAGGGAGCTGGCTCACGTCTGAATCAGCTACACAAGACTGATGTGATGGTGCGGTTACAAAGAGATGCAAAAGTAAAGTGCATAAATACATCAACAAACAAAGGTGTGAGACCGGTTCACACACTCAGAAGAGAGAAATGAAAATGCAAACGTTTCAAAATAAGACACCCCGCTGAGACCGACTCTGAGGCAGCCAGATGTAACTCCCTATCTGTACTCTCTCATCACACACACACCACAAAACCATTGTGGACACACCAGATATCCTCCTCCTCAGATTTCCCATTCAGACATCCGGCTATCCGGGGGAAATCATTAATGACACAGTGAGCGGTGAGTTTTCCACACAGCCGATCTGTCCACCAGCTCACATTAACACAGAGAAAGGACGAGTGACGTGCATCAAAGTCTGTTCACAGGTGTTCAAGAGTAACACTGCACGTGTGGAGAGAGTTTTATGAAGCCTTTTGTGGCTCCAGAGAGAGCTGCTTGAAATCTGATCAACTGGGTCTGAAGACTAAGAATTTCAGAATCGAGAAAATCTGTGGCAGTGGAGTAAAACAGAAGTGAGAGTACCAGACCTCTGCAGTCTGCTCCTCATCTCTGCCGTAGGCTAACATCCAAAGGCAACATTAGCAGCTACTAGCATAAAACACATAAACTTGGAACTCAGAATTTCTCCTACTAGAAAAAGAAAAGGGAACGTCACTCAAAGTCGAAATTCCTACTTGTAAACTCGTTGCAAATCTGTCTTTCTGACTTCATGAGGGAACAGCTGTCCGACGGCACACAGTATTGGCAGCGACCGTGGAAAGGGAGTACAGCAGGAAGTATTTGTAGACGACAGTATTTTTATTAGGCTACAGAATGGAATATTTAGATATTCAGATATAAAAGTGCTGTAAAACAAATGTGTTATGGCCGTACTTGCCAACCTTGAGACCTTTAAAAAATAGGGATGATTTCAATACCAGAACTGATTCAGGGACTGTGTTTCCTGCATTCTGGTGACATTTAAAGCAGGACAATAACAGAATAAGTGAAATGCAACAGCATTTTTATGTCTACCTCGAGCATTAACTTGCATAAATCGGTGGCATTAAGTACTATTTATCACTTTTCATTCATTCATTAATCATTTTTTGGCCCTTAAGAGAGTCCGTACACGTCACTGCCCTGTTTGTCAGCCTCCTGATGGGGATTAGCATGGCAGATTTTACAGCCCCTTTACTTTAAAGCTTCACGTAAGAAAAGGGAATACTTCTTCTCCTCTTCATGTCTCTGTCCATCTCTCACTCACTGAGGAGGATGAGGCACAACAATACAGCAGACTACACACTGCACAGTGCCAGAAACAGGTTGTGAGAAATAAAAAGGGGAAAAGTATGAAAATGTGTCGTAAATTGGGAGAAATATAGGAGAATTGTGGGCCCAGGAGGAAACCAGAAGAAGGCAAAGATAAATGGGAGTCTCCTGGGAAAAAGAGACGTCCTTTTGTCACGGTCAGCCAAGGTTTTTGTTGACTCTTGTTGTTGACTGAACTGACAGGGGTGAAGTTGTGTTGTGGGTAATGTAGGCACCAGGTTTCGATAAGGAGGAAGAATGTGCAGATGATAAAAAAGCCGCCCTGTTAATGTATAACAGTCTACTTGTACAAAGAGACTAATATATAACAGACTGCACCTTTAAATTATAGCCGTTTCTTTTCAGAGGGTAAAGGTAAACAACGACAAACTGCTTCAGTTACAACTCCTCAATGAGAGGTTGTTTTTATCTCCTGCTCATCAGATACAAGGTTAGCTCGGTGAAAGACGTGAGAGACGGAGAGAAAAGCGATATTACATAAGATCATCAGAAACAAAAGCTGCTGCGGCAACAACAACAACAACATCTGGGTCCTATTAATAGAACTGCCCAGTGAAACCTGCCCCACTTTCAAAGTAAATAACTTCTCCTCAAGTTAACGAGTTTATCAGCACTAATTACCTGTCATAGGGCTGACTAATATTTATGCTGCAGTGTCATGACATCGATTAAAAGCAACACTGAGCGTGACAGTACATAGGGGTGGTTTATGTGGGAGAAAATTAATCAAAAACACAAACAAACAAACAAAACAGCGTTATTTCTTGTCATTTATGTTATGGAGGGATATGTAAGATAATAATAAATATTTGTTTTCATTTAATAAAGGGGAATTCCACCTTAAAAACTGTTCGTTTGATTCCAAATGCTATCTAGGAATCTAACATCTCGTAAAAGGACCCGACGCCGCCCTCGACTGGAGCTGTTGGCGGAAGTCTCAAATTCCAGTTTAGTAATCGATGGCTATTAGTGAGTCTCAACCATCTGTGAGTCTCTTTTTTATTCTTGTGCTCAGATGCAGCGTGTCATCCGACCTGAGCTGACGATATTGATCTGAAGGTTTAGTGACGCCTGAACTTTAATTCTAAACTAAATTGTAACCTGGGTGTTTAAATGCCTGGATTTTTTTTGCACAAATCCATCATTATGACTGATTTAAATGGACTGTAACCTGCTCCACTCTCCATTACTCTTAATTTAAAGCCAACATGGATGAAATAACCTTCACGTGTTTAAGTAAATGGAAATTTGATCATCTGCAATTCTGTAATAACTGTGCAAACTTCATCTCTTTTGGAAGATGGTGCGACTGAAAGCTCCAGAACAGCTACTCATTGGACTGAAAATTCATTCTTGAAGGGCAGCCGTTATATAATAATAACGAATCAATTATAAATGTAATTCATGGTTTTGCATTCTCTTAAAATTGATCTTCAGTTGCAGTCCAAGACATGATTTGTGCTCAGTGTTAAACCTCAAGATATGGGTTAAAATTTTAAAATGTGAATAGATTTCTTTCACACAGAGACACATGAGATCTCACTGCCCACACACACAAGGTGCTGCAGTTTAATGCTTCAGTTTCGACGTGTCAGATCTGCAGACTTACGAACGCGGCACCTCGTGTGGAGAGAAACCTGCCGGAGACTGAAACACAAACCTGCCTATTCTTCTCCTCCAAACAAAACCCTTGGAAAGTAAAACCAAACACACCAGCCGCTGCTGTGGAAATGATCACCATGGAGGCAGCTGGAGCTCCACATAATAGAAACGACATTTCTTAATGATTTATTTTGAGAGAAAAATCAAAGTAAATGATCGATAATGCCTCTCGATCCGTGTGGTAAAGATGTGTGTGTGATGTTTATAGGTGAAGAAGGTGAGTCACAGAGTTTGGTAATAACGCAGAGTGATGTCAGAGGTTTGATGTTCACATGTTCAAGCAGCACGTAGGCTGGAAATCACCTGAACTGAAACCTTTTGTTGGCTCAGACCTGACAAAAGACTGAATTTAACAAAAAAGCTCTCATGTTAGAAATCTGTTAACAGTTTCCAAATAATGTGATCAACTCAAACACAAGAAAACCCAGAAAAAAATTCACTAACCCTCAAACAAAGCCTGCCGACAAACAGCAAAGACTCCTTCTTCTACTCATGTTACCACGAGAGATGTGAACTCATGACCTTTCTGTGTTAACATGTCGTTCCTGGTGATGTTGTGTTGATCATACCTGAAGCAGACGGTGTGCCAGTCAGTGTTGAGGGCCTGGAGGTACTGCTCATCGTAGATCCTCTGTTTGCATCCCGCACAGACGGGCAAACTTCCTCCAGCTGGAACAACAACACGAGGTCAAAGGATGCTCTGATATCCACCATTTTACAACTCAATATGCATAAAATCAATAACAGCTCTTTGATGAGATGTAAAAACTGCTGATGTGTTTGCATGTTACATTAGTCCATACATCGCCTTCAATGCAAATCATCACCACTGGTCAAAAATAATCCTCACTGAAGCTCCAGATATCAAACACACAACGCGCACTGATGTCGGCAGACAGGAAGTTTTAATGAGAGTATAACTCAGCAGGGTGCGACGACTGACTAATGAAGAGTCTGCAGTGTTTGGTATCACATCATAATATTTAGTGAACTGATGGAAACGTGACTTTTTGCCTACAATTATAGAATAATATTTAAACATTAATAAACTTTACTTCCTGTATTTAGCAGAGTTTGGGGTAATTGTTTCTAAATGTAAATTGTTCCTAGTTAAATTGAGATCAAGAAAGAAAATCTTTAACATTATTCCTATTAGTTATTCCAAGAAATTCTTGTCAAAATAAGATGTAATAGTTATTTTTAGTTTGCTATATCACAGAACCACATAATGTTTAGCTAAGTGTAATATTTTTTAACAGTTTTTAGGAGATTTTGGTATCATTGCAACTAGAAAACTCAAGTTTGGGGGGAAGGGGGAGATACACACTCTCTGCTGTTGTTTAAACTAACAACACAAAATACATAATGTGTTACTTCTTGTGGAAAACACAGAAACACGTGTTTTCAACGGATACGTTTCTCCTTTGACTTGAACACAGTTTGATAAGAACTGCTTCCATGAGATGATCCTTCCTCTCTAATGAGGAAAATGTTCATTATGATTAGAGTTTCAGGAAAAAGCAATTTCGCAGAGTCGGAACAAGTGATGCTGTAATGCATTAAAGTGAGAGCACCAGTGTGTGTCTCTGTGTGTGTTTTGTGCTGATATAAATCTGTCCATTGGAAAGGACGAGCTGACAGCAGCAGATAGCAGATGTTTCAGCAGATATTACTGGAACTCATTTGCCTGAGAACTGAGCAACTGCAGGAGGTGGTGAGGCATCGATACACTGAGAGGCAAAGTAACGACACATATAAACATGGCCGCCGGTTAATGATCCTTTTTCTGTTTTCAAATGTGTGTCTGATGTGAGCAGGACTAAAATCTGTGAGAGGAAGAAGCCCAGGACGAACACTGTGACTGCCTCCTGTTATTCCTGCACTATTAGACTTTTATTAGCATCACGTCTGAGTTCTTTCACTCCTCACTCCTTTAAATGTCTACATTTCAAGTACTGTCTGAGATCCTAACACCTGGAATGTCATTCAAAAGCCAAAAATGGATGTTGTCATCTTTTCAACATAAAAGCATGAATTATTTGTTTTTTTTTAGGTTGAAACTATAAGTTTGAGACTTGATTTGAAAGTAAAACGAACCCCAACAACAATCGATTCATACATCACACGTAACGTCTGGATATCTGGATGCATCAAAAGACGAGGCATCTTCTCAGACTTTCATCCGTCCATCTATTAAAAAGCTTTGCTGGCTGAGGTTTTGTGCAGTCAGCTCGTTACCGGCTTGGTGAGCGGCCCTGCTGTAGTAGTTTTATTGATCTGGCTCCGTAGGAAGGTGTGCTTTGTGCTGATGCCTCTCCTCTCCCCTCACCTCTTTATTAATTAATATTCTTCACCTCTTCTCTTTATTATGGAGCATTTCTCTGCCTGATAATAGTGTCCTCTTGAACTGTCTGGTCTCAGAGAGGACCTCAGTAAAGACACACAAACACACACTGTATATCCTGTGCAGGTATGGGACAGGGTGCCTACCCCCCTCCTTGCTTATCGCTCAGAGAAAACTTGCAGCAGTTCCTCTTTCAGATGAGCTAAACTGGCTGTAATGCAAAGTGAGTCATCACATAAAATGTCTATTGTGAAGTTCAGTGAACCTGACTGACAGCTACAGCACACAGAGAGGGCAGTATCTCTAAGTGTACACACAGTAACATCGAATAATAATGCAGAAACTGAACAGGAATTCACAGTGAAAGAAAGTTTATTATCTACATGTAGCATTTCTGAGCTGATTGTTCATTATTTTAAAGGGGCACTATGTGAAGAAGAAATAAGAAATTCAAATTCAGAATATTAACAATGTTAATGAGGTAATGATCTCTCTTTCCATAACTGAATAAACAAGCTGTTCTCAGAGGGAAAGGCGGCAAGAAAAATGTTTGACGCTAGAAAGGTGGCAGGGTCCGCCACATATAAACAAAGTAAAACAGTATGAAATTGTGTTTTCCTTTAAGTTCAGTCTGTTTATTCAGTTTATTCAGTCATGAAAACAAAGAGAGTTTGTTTATTTTGTTTGTTTAGGTATAAAAAAATCAGTCAATGAAGATCTTTCTCTTCTGATTAAAATGTCTTCCCCAAAACTACACAGTGCACCTTTAAAGACCTGATGAAGTAAAAATAATTCTAAAAACTACAATTATAAAGTAATTTATCTATAAAGAAACTCTCATTATCTGTCAATCTCCCCAAATTTTAATTTTCAATATGAATCGAAGGTCGGGAACAACTGTTCTGGAAAGACCTCTCCTCTTAAAGGTGCACTACGTAGTTTTGAAAAGGAAATTCAAACTCAGGACGGTGATATAACGAGGTACCAACACAAACTCAGACATATTTATTTGATATATTTCCATAAACTAATAAACAAGCTGTCCCCAGAGGAGAATAAGGTCCCCAGAGGACTGAAAGGTACCTACTTAGAAGGTAAACAAAGTGAAACTGTGTTGTCTCAGTGAACATTTTTCTCTACTGATTAAAGGTGCATTATGTAGTTTTGGGGAGGAAATTTAAATCAGAAGAGAAAGATCTTCATCGACTGTTTTCAAACACTTGTTGTTTTCATGACTGAATAAACAAACTGACCTTAAAGGACAACACAATCTCATACTGTTTTACTTTGTTTATATGTGGCGGACCCTGCCACCTTTCTAGCTTCAAACAGTGTTCTGGGGACCTTATTTTCCTCTGAGAACAGCTTGTCTATTCAGTTATGGAAAAAATCAATGTGTATTTTCTTCTCTTCCTCTGTTTAACAAAACTATGATGATAAAGCACCTCCTGGTGCCATTATTAAATCTATACCAGTCAGATTTTAATCTTTGAACTGTAAAATGTGCAGCACCACATCAGTAAAATGCTCTTAATATGTTTTTAATGTAAATTCAACTTTACATGACCTTTAGATTGTGCCATGACTCCAAGCTGCAGCTCATAAAATGCTTTAATTCTGCACTATAGACTCCTTATTTTATTCTAACAATGTAACAGCCAGTTTATAAGCAGAATATATGTGGCTGTTTTTTAAGGGATAGCTTACAAATGAGCCCTGTCCATGGCCTGAGGGTGAGCACTGCATCCAAACATGACGGGTGCATCAACATGGCTTCAGCTGCAGCACAACATGCCTGACGCTCCCTGCAGAAACACCAGAGCTCAATGCGGAGTGAGTGTGACTGACAGGAAAAACGACACCCAAAGTAGAAAAACAGTAAAAAGCTTCATGTTTGCTGCCAGTTTCGGTGGAGCACCGCACCACACCGCACCGCTGTCCCCGCATCTCCCGCCCCGCCACGGCCGCCGCATGCACCCCCAGCGGCTCCCTCCACCCAGCGGCTCCTCACCTTCCTCCTCTCCCATGCGTTCGTCCTTCCAGGTGCAGCAGAGCAGCATCAACCTCATTCACTCTCCGACACCGAGCTCCGGGAGAGAGCCAGCCGCCTCTGGTCGACAGATAACCGGTGTCCGACCACCACCGCAGCCCGCCCGGCGGTCGTGTTGCTGTGCGTCGGTTCTCTCCCTGCGGCGCCCCCCTCCCCTCCTCACACACACACACACACTCTCTCTCTCTCTCTCTCTCTCTCTCTCTCTCTCTCTCTCTCTCACACACACACACACACACACAGCTTCTTCCTCCAGCACGTTTCTGCAGCGCTTCATTCAAGAGAGCTGCTGACCAATGAAGCTGCAGAGCCGGGGAGAGGAAGACACGGGCCGGCCAACCAGGAACACTCCCCGGTTAATGAATGCATGTGTTCAGGGGCGGGAGGAGGGGTCAGGAGGGAGGCAGTGCAGTCATGGAGGAGTTAGTGACTACAGAATAAACACTGATATGTCACAAGTTAACGCATTTATTTTCAGATATTTGCCAATTTCAATAAGAAAGGCAACTCTGTCTGTCACTTAAAGGTGCAATATGTAAGAATTGGCCACCTGTTCTGTTCAATGCACGCTCAAATCAAAAAGGGGGGCTAAATGTAGCTGCCGTTAGCCTGTTAGCTCGGTTAGCCATGCAGCTAGAAGTCCAGACACAGAGCTTGGACTACCAGGGGGAGTGCTGGTGTTTGGTTAGCATGCTAACTTCAGTGGATATCTCTTCGACGTCATACAAAAACAACGTAAAGCCAAAACTGTCATTCCTTCACATTCTCTGATCGTTTTAGTTAAAGTTACGACGAAGTTGATTCTAGTGGCCCCAAAAAAGATCTTTGCTTTGTTTTGGAAGCGAGAGAGACCCAGGATGGATCGCGATGAGGTCATGTATTTATATGTGATATATGTGTTCGGACCCGAGCACAAGCAATAATAACTGTATAAAAATACCCTCTTTCCGCTGATGGTCTTGTTTGCTGTTACAGGTCATTTATAATCATCAGAGGAATCACAAGACTGTTTCATAAACACTTCAAAGTACGGAAGCCCTAAAGGGCCATGCATTCATACATTTTATTTCCTCCGTTTTCTTGTGATAACGAGTTAATTTCATTTGTTTTCTTGAGATCTCGAGTTATTATCTCGAAATAAAAACTGCCGTTTTCCCGAGATAACGATATAATTAATTCGAGATCTCGAGATAATGAAACTTTGTTTTCCCGAGATAACGATATAATTAATTCGAGATCTCAAGATAACGAAACTTTGTTTTCCCGAGATAACGACATAATTCATTCGAGATCTCAATGTAACGAAACCTTTTTTTCCCGAGATAACGATATAATTAATTCGAGATCTCGAGATAACGACACTTTGTTTTCCCGAGATAACGATATAATTAATTCGAGATCTCGAGATAACGAAACTTTGTTTTCCCGAGATAACGATATAATTAATTCGAGATCTCGAGATAACGACACTTTGTTTTCCCGAGATAACGATATAATTAATTCGAGATCTCGAGATAACGAAACTTTGTTTTCCCGAGATAACGATATAATTAATTCGAGATCTCGAGATAACGACACTTTGTTTTCCCGAGATAACGATATAATTAATTCGAGATCTCGAGATAACGAAACTTTGTTTTCCCGAGATAACGATATAATTAATTCGAGATCTCGAGATAACGACACTTTGTTTTCCTGAGATAACGATATAATTAATTCGAGATCTCGAGATAACGAAACTTTGTTTTCCCGAGATAACGATATAATTAATTCGAGATCTCGAGATAATGACTGTGATATGATAGGACTGAGATTATGGAGACGCCCGGGACCTCGTAGCTGGTCAGCTATGTAGTTAATGACGACATCAGGCTCACTTAGATTGTGCCGCCGATATAGCTGAAGCCTTGCTAACCGTCTTTTTAGATTACGCACACTAATGTGTATATTATCTGTAATAGCAAGGCACAATGCTATTTCAGCCTGCGTCAGGCCTTGATTGAAAAGATATGTGACACAGTGATCGATATGCTCCTGCTCCTCTGACATTGCTACACTGAATGATGTTTCTTGCAATGATTTAATATACTACACTATCGTTTTGTTTTCTCAAGATCTCAAATTAATTATATCGGGAAATCAAAGTTTCGTTATCTCGAGATCTCGAGAAAATTGTCCCGTTATCTCGGGAAAACGGCAGTTGTTATTTCGAGATAATAACTCGAGATCTCGAGAAAACAAATGAAATTAACTCGTTATCACGGGAAAACGGAGGAAATGAAATGTATGAATGCATGGCCCTTTAGGGCTTCCGTATCAAAGTTCCTCATAGTCACTTTAATTTTTGAATGTTTTTCAACTCAAATTCTTACATATTGCACCTTTAAAGGGTAAAATAAAGCAGAATACGGGATGAAAGCAGTTGAAATGTCAGTAAGGGTGACAGAAAATAAGTTGAAATGCTCGTTGAAGAGGAAGAGATATTAGCCATTGAGATATTTAAAGAGTAAAAGGTAAAACCAGTTGAATTGTTAAAGACGAAAGGATTTAAAGGCAACTCCACCAATTTTCACTAGCATGAATCCTTGTGTGGCTCCAGAGGAAGCTGTACGTCATCTGATAAATTGCCTCTACTGATGTCATTCAGTGGCTCATTTGCATTGTGCGTAAGATAGCTACCAGGTTTTGAAAACAGGCCCCGGAGGGTGCTGCTCAGCTTTGCTTCCACTCTAGCTACTTGCGGTATTGCAGCGAAAAATTCCCCTGTGGCCCAAAATAGCATTTTCCCAACAGACCCCCTTTATAAAAGAGACACAAAACTGTTGAAACTGAATGAAACTGAGCAGTTCTTTGAAGAAAATGACTCTTGAGATCAACAATCACATTAAAACTCAACACACAGTCACAGGGCACAACACAGCAGGATGAACATCTCCTTTGGTATAAGCTGAAATACCTGGGATATTGGGAATTATAGTTTTATTATTAAAACCTTGTTATACTGCAGTTCTATAGTGACTCTGTGGTATTTGTGATGTGAGAGAACATTATATAAGTGATGGAACAACAGTGTAAGCTGTTTCTACAGGATCATGGGTCAGTGGTTCTCCCAGGAGACCTTCAGAGAACAGCAGCATGAGTTCATTATTTCCAGCTGGCACAACACGCACAGAGTTTAAAGTCACTGCTGTGGCAAAATATCTGTCCTTAATCTGGGTTTGTTTTCATTACAGTCAAGAGCTCGACCAAATCACACATATCAGATTTTAAAGTACACTAAATCTGATGGTTCCTGATTCGTTTTACCCCGTGGAGGAGACAGTAAAGATCTGAAGAGGTCCAGAGAGACAGGACTGAGCTCCAGATATTATTCCTGTCTGGAATGTGCTTTATAACAAACTGGTCTACCAGGACACCCTGGACCAGGTGGTTTTGATCAGCTCACAGGTCAAGCTGCTGCTGCTGCTGCTGCCGCTGTGGTATGCACTTTACATAGACAAATCAAAACAAAGGAAGACACAAGATCTTTTAACGCATTTTATTTTGTTACTTAAGGAAGCAAATAAAATGCCGGGATATCCGGGAACAAGTCACATGTGTGTCGTGGAAATATAAAAAGTGCAAAACCACACTGTTCCTCCTTATAAAAACAGTTTTAAATAAAGATGAAGAGTATCCCACGGCACATAAGACAAGGTCTGACCCAGCGAGGCTCAAAGACAGTTCTTACACAGCACCGAGTGAAGGAACCTAAGCCAGCTAACATCAAATTAGTACAAAATACAGTACACAGTTACAGAAAGAGATGGGGTCACTCTGCGACAGCGCTCATTAACCTTTGGTCAGTAAGGCCTTTTAAAAGCAGCTCAAGTAAATGAAGAACAATGGGAGCTTATGCCTCACTTATAGTCTTATTCTGTATTACAGTTCTACACAGTGAATAAATGCCAAAGCAAAAGGATTGTTCTTGTTATTTGTTCACACATTCCTGATAACGATAAAGCTATGAGTCAAAGCATGGTGCAAAAAATCTTGAATAATCACAAAGTACATGAATGTAAATAACTGCTGCATTGAGACTAAACATTCAGAGCAGAATAAGGCGCTCAATCTCAGACATTAGGGCACATAATCAAACACTCATACATACATAATGTACATGCCAGAGTAGTATCTCAATTTCAATCGGCTTGGAGCTAAAGTCAACACTGCTTTCTCATGGTTTTTAAACATTCTGTAATGAATGAATCTCTTTTTGATTGTCTTCCTCAGAGCAGAGAACGCTCTTCATACATCACAAGTTTTGGCAACACTAAAAACGCTGAGAAAACTGAACTGCATAGCAACTACAATCAGCAAAGTTACTGAGAGCAGATGGGTTGGACGGAGCCCCAGTTCCCGCTGCTTTATACCCAGCAGGTCTAAAAATAGCAGCGGAGAAGACGGGGAGCCAGAGACGATGCTGAGATTGGCCAGATTTCATCAGTCTTTGGACGAGCCACGACCAAACCCAACCTTTGTGTCGTGTCAGAGAGGTGATGAGCTCTGCACTGCCGTGTGGGCTCTGACACTGAGGATGGTTCACCTTGCTTTATCCGAAAGGGAAATCATTCATAGGTCACATTGGCGGCCGATGGTTCAGACAGTCTTTCGCACAACAGTACAACAAAACACACACACACATTCATGCACAGGAACAACACACAGTGACACAAACACACTCTTTATATTGTAAGTATTCTGGTGCAGTACAGGGAGTTAAAGCTGATTGATTAAAGGCACGATCAATAACATACGTCACATCAGAACGTGTACAAAATTCTGGGTCGGTGGGTTTGTATAAAAACAGACGTTAAAGTCAAGTAAGTAAAATAATAAAAAATAAAAAAAAAACATCTTTACACGATATCTAATGGGGTTTTTTTTGCATACAAAATGTACATTCTAGATCATGCAGTAGCACCATGGTTTCTTGAGGTCACTCTGGATCTCAAGAGATCCTCTACTTCCTCCTCCCACAGTATTTGCCCTGGCATCCTGCAACACCACCTGCAGCAGAGACCAGCAGAGTCACAGTTTAGTCTTTTCACCAGAAAGAGTTCACACACATATAGCCTATGTATTTGTTTCTGTTTACACTGCTTTCACACAGGACAAAAACCCACTAACATCTGGCTTTTGTCTTCAATTTGAATGTGTGCAATCAGTAAAAATGCTTCAAATGACTCCAGCTCTGATTGGAGACACTTGGGTGAACACACCAACTTTTGCCCCTTTTCAGGCACGATAATATGACGTGGTTTGAAGTTAAAGCTGCTGGCTTGTTAATACTTTATATCCATTTCTGTTCCAGCAGAGCTTGAACATCTTTTAGTCAGCGCTGAGTATGAAAGAAAGACTGAAGTGAAAGATATTTTTAAAAATAACCACTGTTAGTGGCTGCTGTGTCACTAAACTGAGCCTTGCTGCCAAGCTGCCTGATCAGTACTGCGCACGTGCCACTCTCAATAGAGATGAGAAAGAAGCGAGATGTCTCACTTCTTTGCAACTTCGGTTATCAGATCCAGAAAAAACAAGCGTCTTATTCAGAATGTTAATAAGACTTTTTAACGTCTTCTGCTGTTCCCTGTTTTCCCAGCACATTTGTGATGACAAAAGTCACACACAAGAAAAAAAAGAAATAAAAGAGAAATGCAAGTGTTTACATTTTTAGTAGTGCGTTTAAAAAACCTGCATATACACGCTAATTTTGGTGTAAAGTGGTCTTGGTGTTTTACCTCTGTAGACCCCTCCTCCTCCTGCACCACCGAGGAAACCCTGCAATGGACCGTACTTGGCTGCTTTGGCTGCGAAAACACAAGAATTGCCCATGAGAGCTGTTTACTTTCCTGAAAAAAGCTCCTCTGGTGTTCTGCTGGTATGACTTAGTGAAGTTAACGACTAGTGGATGTGTGGTGTTTCACCACAGCATCCATCCAGCTATATACTGTAATATCGGCAGCAGGTACAGAGCTACTCACACAATGTAACTGGTTATTCAACACTGTTTGAAAGGTCAGTGATGTATGAAAGAGAGACGGCTACTGATGTACCGAACATGAAGTGTATAATGACATCGACCTGTCTGTCAGATTAGCACCTGTAGGTCAGAACAGCTGAAGTAAACAAGATGCTGAGCGGATTCATTATGCGTAACCAAACAGACAAAGAGGACAACATCTGCCTTGTTAAGAATTTGTGTACAGTGTATTATGAGGACAGTCAATACCACCTTGGAAATAGTAGTTTCACATTACAGTCATAACTTCAAGGTCCCAGATTTTCAGGTCCATACTTTTATTTTGGGTGTCTACTAGAATATGTTTCACTGCTTTAATGCAGTTCTATTTCATCGGCTCACACAAAAATCTTGAAGTCAGGGCCAGCTGGTTGTTAATGGAGCAACACCAGATTTCATAATTTTTAGTATCCTTCATTCATTTGGCAGAGTGATTATGTTAGTTCCTATCTGTGTAAGAGATGACCATCTCTCTTTACATTTAAATGCATGCCTACAGTCCATCAGTAACTCTGTGAGAGTTTAAACAAGTAAACATAGTTATCTAAGAAAGCAGAAAGCTTCCTTGAAATAATCCAGCCTGCAGTAATCTCAGATGGTCAGGAAAATACAGATTATCGTGCGTTCATACTGGCTGTCCGTACCATCTGCACTGACAGGCACACACAGTACCAACACACACTGTTTTCCAATCTCATCCAAATAATCTGACATGTTGTAACCCACTGCCAACGAGCAGAGAGAGAAACTGGAAAATGTGTTGAGTTGCAGGGGACACTTGCTGGACTGAAATGACTGATTATAATCATAAGCTTGTGTGATTTTAGGTGCTTGGAGAGATGTGAGGAGGCATTTGTTACCTTGCTGAGGAGTCAGTGGGGCTGGAACATATCCACCTAGACAAACATTAGAGACAAATGAGAGATGAGATGGTCCCATTAGCATTAATGCTAAGATGAAACCACTTTGGATCTGGTTGATAGGTGTATCCTGGCCAGGATGTGGTGAGGCCAAACTGTTGACATTACAGTAGATCACATGGGAGGCACTTAGATCTGGTGCTAAAGATACACTCAATGGATTCAAGTTACCAGACTTAAACACACAGTCATGTTATCCAGGCTGTATTTTGCATTTTAAAGGCGCAGAATGGTAATCTTACTTCAAGCCTGGTGGAAGGATATCGTTTGTAGCTCATTTAAGCTGTTTAAATTTGATTAAAGTGACTTCTGACACAGACTGCACAGCCTCGTTTTTTTCAGATGTGTTCTGCAAATGGGAGAATGATTGTCTGAAACATCAACATACATAATTTAATTCTCTAATGTGAAGTCAGCCTCCCATGTGTGTCAACAAGTTGCATGTAAGAAATTAGAACTATAATTATTTCATGTTAAAGTTGAAAAGCCCTCCACTTTGCAACCACTTTGCTGAAAGGAATCAAGTGAACATCAAGTATTTTGTTTATGAACATGTGCCGTCAGAATTATCACAATGATTCAGGACTTTTCAAGTTTAATGTGAGAGATGTGAGTATTGAGGTTACAATCCCTCCCTACCAACTAGTAAAATGGTAAAAAATACAGATTTTTGCATGGGAGTTCACACAGAAACCCACGTAGTGTAAGTGTGACAAAGCTGGAGTTGCATTGAGTTTAGGTGAAGTGTTCGGCATGAAGGGAGAGAAGGGGCTTGTAATGAGCCTTAAATGAAAGATTTTCAACATGTGATTTCCTTAATTGAACATAAAGAATCTCAATAAATTGTGGAAGGTAAATGTCATTCTGCAGCAGGCCTCCTCTCCCTTTTCGTTATGCCCTCAGCTCTACAGGAGGAAGTGATAGGTCAGTTTTCCTGTCCTTTAATCAGTCCAGCTGTGTTACCTGGCTGCTGGCAGCTGTGCATTAATCCGCCTCCTGATCCGGAAACAAGGATGAAAAGTTAGAGAATTGTCTGTTCTCTAAATCCTTGTGTTTGTGGGAGGAAGTTTGGATGCAAGCTAACTTATTTGGGTTCATGTTGGGTTCAAGGCTCCCAGCGGCAGAAAAATCGTCATGACAAACGATGAATGAATCAGCAACTACAGTGATATAAGCATGATAACAGGTACTTTAGATCATAAAACAAATCAAAACCTACATGAAAATGAATCAAAATTATGTCCTGTATGTTATGTTTAAATCACAGCTTGTGTTTCATATTTTCTCTTCCTAGAAAACTGCAGTCTAACTGCTCTACTTTACTGACCACCACACACACACCATCCTACTACTGTCTTCTTCTCTCGCCTCCACCTTTTTAAGATAAATGGCTCTATTCTGCCATCTGTCAGGTCCTTTCCACTGATTTATGACACAGTCGATGCTCTTTAAAGGTCACTACACAGAAACCTGTTTAACACCAACACTGTCACATACTCAGCAGAGAAAGTCCTCATCAGGAAGTTCAAACATCTGCTGTGTGCAGTAGTAGTACTGTACCTGGGTAGTACTGTTGGGGGTAACCTACTCCATAACCAGGTGCCACAGGAACCGCACCTGTAGAATTAAAAAGCAAATCCATTTACAGAAAAAGGTCATCAGTGTGTAAACTGACAATATTTATAAATAAAAATCTAGTGAAAACTTTATACAGTACAGTCAATATGAATATTTGACCTAATTTTGGAGAAGCCAATAATTATTCTCCATTTGGCAAAAACTGTACTGGCAAATGAGGGTAGTTATTAAACCATCTGTGGAAGCGTTTCACACAGACACATATCTGTGTGGCCATTGGGAGAAGGATTAGGGCCACGAGTTTTAACAACTAGCCTGCACAGAGTCTGTGGGGAGGTGAGAGGAGGCTGCACTGTCAGCTGTGGCTGTGCGATTACACTCATCCCTCACAGAGGAAGAGCGGGAGGAGGAGGAGGACGAGGAGGAGAGGCAGGATCAGAAGCTACATGCACAAAGTGTAAAGCGTGTTGTGGACAGTTGAAAAGTGTGTGCTATATTAACCCATGTTTTCAATCAACTAAAAAAAGAAGCTAATACAAAAAAATATTGAACAAACTCACCCGGCTGATATCCTCCACCACCTCCAAGACTGCCGTAACCTATTCAAAGGTAAGGCAAATAGAGACGTCATGATAATGATGTGTATTCTCATTTTGATTTTGTGAACATATTATAAGTATTTTTGTTGTCATGACATGTAGCCAGCGGCTCAGCTGAGGTCAAAGTAATAACCTCATCCAAACTCCCTCTGGCAGAGTTTTGCTATTTCAGGGCAGGACTCTCCGGAGGTTTGTGTTATCTTCAAACAGTCACACTTTGATGTTGTACACAGAATTACTAACAGTAATCAGCCTCCATTGGGAAATGTTGTGCTGTTCACTTGCTCCATTTACAAACTCCTAATGGTACCGTAACACCTCAGGGATTACTGCCTCTGGTGGAGCTGGGATTTGGAAAACAGGCTATAAAACTGCCATTGTTAAATATACTACAAGGAACTTTTAACTTGTTATGAAACAGTGTCAGTTTTATACTAATGCCTCTATATTACCTACAGAAGCAAACAGGACCATCGGCTAGAGGATTGTCTATTTCTGTATAATTGTTATAGTTATTCTTAATGCTTGTCACCAGGTTGGATTCCAACTTATCTGGTTTGGATAAAGAAAATCATAAAATTACAAATCATGTGAAGAAAGAGGCTGTTCTGTAGTCTGGTGTCACGGCACCTAACAAAGTTTACTTCCACAGAAGAATCAACAGAAAATGAAAGTTCATTGTAGTGGAGGGATGCAGGAAGTCAGTTGCAGTTGGGGGTGTTGGGAGGTCAGTCTATATAATGACGTCATTGCAAATGGTACGGAACATTCATGTTTTTCGTATTAATTTGAATGGCAAGCACACTTATATCTAATACTTATTAACAACAATTTGAGAACATTTTGTGTGGCAAACTTAACACCAACATATTACAGGTCAAAGCAGCCACATCTACTACAGTCAACAACAGCAGGAAGAGAGAGAAATTCCCCAGACTCCCTCATAAAGTCATTATTGTGAGTTGCTGAGTTAAGAGAAACTTTATAAACTTTGTGAAACACGGTCTATGAGAAGTTCCTAATAATTTGGGCCTTCTTGTTTATTCGGCATATGTTATTATATAATGGTACTACTTTTACTTAAGTGGCTTGTCAACAGTGTGAGGCCTGTTACACTACCTGGTTTGGGTGGTTTAGCTCCAGCACCACCACCAACTCCGAGTCCAACTGCAGAAGGATACGTCAACCCACCTGTCACAAGAGACAGAAGACAGGCTCAGATGTGGTGATAAAGACTCTGAGTCAGTTAAGCGACTGTAAAGCTGCTCAGGACCGTTAATACTGCCTCCAATAAAACACCAGTTGATTTCCTTCATCGAAGTATCCAGCTGGCTTCTCATTCCTGACACTTATCAGCATGTTGGCCAATTTCCTGTACAGGAAGTGCAATGCGATGGCATCTCCAGACCAACTGTCACTTTGAGCACTGGGCATAACATTTTCGTTTTTTTTTGTTTTTTTTTAAGTCAGGGGAACATTGTGTATTACTGGCTCCTCTCCTCTCATACATACCCTGACCATAACCTTGATGATATGGCCTGTATCCCCCTGAATTGTGATGACAGAAAAAAGCAGTATTATTGTCTATTGGGTCAACTTGTCCTACAGTTTGTGTAGGGGGCCGGCTCGTCCAAGAAATGGAAATGATTTGAATTATCAATAAAAGAAAAACATTTTTCATCTCGAATAAGGAAAATAAGCAGTATTTATGCTTTTCATGACTCATGTTTTTCTGACGCCTTTGTGTTCCTAGGGTTCACAAATAAACCATTATTAACGTGTTACATAAAATTTAGGCGTGTTCTGACCTTGATAACCTCCTGCTGCCAGTGGGATTCCTACTCCACCTCCTACTCCTCCTGCTCCACCCACTGCAACACAAAACCACAACACAGCAGTGTACAGAGTATGCAAAAAGAAATCACCCTTTGGATATACTTTGGATGCAGTGTTTTGTTCAAAGCAGGTTACATGTACACAAACACACACCTGGAGGTTTCAAAGGCTTTGCTCCAGGCAGAACTCCAGGCAGAACTCCAGCTCCAGTTCCGGTTCCAACTCCAGTGCCGGTACCGACACCGTAAGGAACTAAAGCACAGAAAGAATAAAAGTAACAGCCACTGCAATTTCACTTACAAATGTTGAATAGAAGATACTGTTGAGAGAACTTACGTCCATAGGTTCCACCGTAGGGATAGCCACCAGCACCTGGAACAAAACCTGCTCGAATGCATTCGGAGTAAAAGTGTTAGAAGATTTAACAGCAGATTCTCCATTACAAGGAGGAATAAAGTGTCTCTATGATCCATGCTGACTTCATCCTCTCCAACGACATCTAAATTATTAGATTGGCTTCTGTGAGAACTTAAAAAAAAAAACAAGAACACTAGTTTTCTAGTTCAACAACCAGTCCAGTGAATTGGTTTTTAAGGTCCAGTGTGTTGGAAATCAGGGGCAGAAATGGAATATAATAATTCATAATGACTGTATGTGTTGTAAGAAAAGGAAAAGATTATAGTGTATATTCACCTGAAACTAAGAATCATCTTTTCATTACCTTTGAATTAGCCTTTATATCTACAGAGGGAACAGGCCCTCCTCCACAGAGACCGCCGTGGAGGAGGACCCACTGTTGTACTGCCATGTTTCTACAGTAGCCCAGAACGACAAACCAAACACTGGCTCTTGAGAGGGCCTTTCGTGTTATTAGCGACCACCACAGGGGAGGAGGAGACGAGCAGTGTTCAGTTCAACACTAGATGCCACTTAACACACTGGTTCTTTAAATCATAAGATATCTTATTACTTGAAAATATTTAGTAAAATCAATGGATCTTTCTTCTGATGCTGCTTTGAAGAGGAAAGTAATAAAGATTTTACAATCTAGTATCATAATTACAGATTATTACATTGAGAATGTCACATTTAGTAAATCTTTCCAGCTCCGTTACACTTGACCTTGATTTACAGGTTTTAATCAAATCCATTATTGGATTACAAGTGTTTAAAATAATTCTTGTTACTTTAACTTGATAATGTCTAATGTTTCACCATTTGTTTAATGTATGTGTTAAACACTGGAATTCAATGTGTCTCGGTCTGTTTTATTGTCTTGTAAGGATGCTCCCACAAAAAAAAAAAAAACTTCTCTCTCAGGGACAATGAGATCGATCTTGATATTTGACTGATTGAGTTGGACAAAACGAAATGCAGGAGAAACACATTGAATTCGGTCTCATGTCCATCACAGGTAAAATAGTGCACAACAGCAAAAACAACCTAAAACTGCAAAACCTGCAGGTGCACAAAACTGATGACTGTTCAGTCTGCTGAAGGAATAATTGGGCAGCGAAAGGCCTGATGCAGCTTTTCCTTATATATTAACTGCTGCGTTTATCGATTCAAGTTGAATCATTACCCGTCTAAACAGAATATGCACGGTAAGATAAACAAAGCCGTGTGTGAAAACATGATATATAACATATAATAGGATCATGCAAAGTGTATTGATGACATAAGTGGTTTGACTTTGAGATGATGAGGTTTGACAGAGCTGATTTGTGTGTTTATGTACTGTGATGTTTGAAAGTGCTTTCAAGGGCAGCAATAATCCGAAACTCTTATACTGTTTTAATATAAATAAAGGTACAAATGATATGAAAGATGTGGTTAGATGTTTGCAAACACTCTCTGTAAAGATCATGACCTTTCTGGAAAAAGTATTTTTCATTATTTCACAGATAATCTTCAGATACACAACTGTGCTCTTTTTCTGCTACGGCGTCTAATAGATAATGGAGGTTTATTTTTATGGTAATACTGAATATTCAGTGCTGATATGGACAATTTAATAATTATTGTGTGGCAATGGAATGAGCAAGATCAACTTAAAGAATAATAATAAAAGATAGGGAGGTATGTTGCACATTTTTACACATTATTACACAAATTAATCAAGATTTAACAAAATTAACAAGATGTTGTTGCCTTTTGAAGGTAAATAATAGCCACATTTACCTGGTTTAGGTGGTTTTCCGCCTGTTCCAACACCAACACCTGAAAACAGCAGCAATGATATTACAATTCACAGAGTGCAGCAGAGACAAATAATAAAAGTTGCTGTGTTTGTCTTTATCTCCACCATGTGGCCAGATGGATGTATCGAATCCCATTAAGTTTCAATAACAAAATGTAGCTTGAGGGCTAATAACAACATGGACTTTTCAAATGATTAAAGAATTCATTTTGCCTACCTCCGGGTTGTTGGACTCCGGTTCCAGCTAAAAGAGAGAAGAGACCATACATGAACCATCTTACACGCTATACTGTAAAATGTGATAACTAATTCATACAAATGAGCCAGAGGACTAAAACAGCAACACACAACACAGGGAACCTGTTTCAAATGTTAGGAAGAAAAAGCAGAGCTTGTCAGAAGAAAAAAAATGTATGCTGTATGCAGCCAGAAGGGAAAAAAACAGCAGCATAATAAACCAGAATACAAAGGCAAATACTGTTGTTTATTCAGGTTTTCTTTGAAGTACCAAAGTCACATGACCAGATAAACAATGAGGTCGTCGATGGGTGCGATATTACAGCGAAATCCTGCTGATACTCGTTACATGTAAGTGAGGGACCTCTTAGTAAGTGTATAATCTTTTCCTTTTCTTACTTTCAATAACTGAAGTGTGCAGGCAGCACATATTACTGACCACATATACAAACAGAGATTGTTTACATTACCTGGCTGACCTTGGCCTTTTGTACCAACTAAAACACATGTTAAACTAAAACCCGAGTTACCATCCAGCATAAAGTAATAGTAGGTTTAACAGTACAAAACACTACGTAAAGTCAGTGCAAACTTATTAGTCGCACACAATCGATACATGCACCAAAGAGAAGGAAAGCTGATCTTACCACCAGAGGGTGCTGGAACACCTGCTCCACCTGTGACACACACAAGGCACTTAAAGATTTGTCATATCTCTAATGTCAAAATCTGTACAAATTAAAAGCCTGATGAGTGTTTCATGGTATATCTCAATATCAGAGAAGTTTGACATATTTACCAACACTTGTGCCAGCTGTGAAATTAAAAACACATCATAAAGTTAAGCTATCTGCAATTTACATATTCAATATGATCGATTATAAACAATTTCATGTGTACAACTTACCACTAGGCTGAAGAATGCCACCAGAAACTGTAAAAACAGTAAGAAATAAAATTACATTAAAACTGGATGAGACATAAAGTAGAATTAAATCAAGTGAAAAAAATGCACTTATATTGAACCCACCGCCTGTTTCCACACATCCATCACGAGGGAACGAAGCGCAGAAAAGAATACAAAAAGCAAAATTAGTCAGACTGTCTTATAATGTTGTGCTCAAGTTATTTTGTATGTTTGGTTTGGTTGAATTAATAATACTGCAATATACAGTTGCTGTAATAATGAAACTATAACACAGAACCAAATGTCATATGCTGGAGAAGGAAGGTATGTGAAAAACAAATAGGGAACAAAAAGAACAAGACATACAAGACCTTTCAAAATAATATATTTAACATGAGGAGAAAATCGTGCTAAAACAATCTACTGAAAGGTGAAATTCTATAGCAGGGGCTTCACAGTTCATATACATAACTATATATAAAAGATCAAATATCACATATCATTTGACTTGACCCTGGAAATATGACAAAAACCCTGCTGTAGAACTCGAAGTCACACACAGGAAGTGACAAGTGCAAGCATTCACACTGTCAAAAAAAATCTTTGTAGACATCTAGGAACAATCAAATGTGTGAAGGAGGCATTCCAGTATCAGGACTTCTAAATGTCTTTTAAATGATTAAATAAGATCTGCTATTATCTAGAAATAAGAACTATCCAATGCATGAAAGCAATCCATCAAGCACAGTGAGCTGTTAGTAAAAAGGAAAGGAGTGCACAAGACAAGTACTGTTGAGAAAAAGGGACAATCTGTGGCCGTAACTAACATAACAAGGGGGGAGCAGCAGGGACCAGACAGGCTATATCAACTTCTCTGTCAACATTACATGCAGCCTGATATTTACGGATTGTGTCTGAAGCAGAGCTGTCATATGTTAATGTTCTTATATCTTACAAATTACACAATGCCTGCAGCAAAAAACACCAAAACTACTTATTAGAGATCATTAGTAATGCTGAAAGAAGTAATTGAATAGTGCCTGTCTTTACAGTCCCAAAATGACAAAGAATACTACTGAGTTGAATCATCTTTGTATGTTAAAGACATTTCTATCCAAACAGTATTTGAGAAGATGATGAACTTTAATTAAAGTGTAAATCAGAAAATTAATTAATTCTCATGCTGATTTCTGGCTGTATAAATTATGAGTACACCAACATATTTTATAGTAAAACATGCAGATGAAACTAAAGCAGCGGGAGCTACAGGGAATCCCATAAAGAATTTATCCAAAACACTTCAAGAGGTTGTGGGCGATCCTTTTGTTTACATTTGGATGACAGATTGTGCTTTTAAGATCTAAATCTGTAACTATTAAGGTGCTTTAAGACGTCACGTGTCTGTTTTAGGAGGAGCAATCATTTTCACAAATACTGTCTCATGCTACGTCAGAGTAGCATATACATTACACTTCAGCTACAATTTGATATATACTAAAGACCACAGATTTCACTAGTGAAAGGTTTCATGCAAACAGCAGGTCTTACTGGGCTGTGGAACCTCTGGGGCCTGGCTAATTTCGGCAATAGGCGTGGGCGCTGCCAAAAGACAACAGGTTCCAGTTTTCATCCATTGCACACAGGTACAGAGTGAGAGAGACTAGAAATGGTAGAAGCTGTAAAGTGAACCCTGATAGTGCCACAGCCGGGAGGCTGTAAGCTAGAGGGGGGTCAATAGCTGGTAGCATTAGCAAAAAACACAACATGGACACAATGTGTGGGCAGGAAATATAGCAGAGATGAATGATGGCCTAGCATTTGCGCAGACACCTTAAGATAGAGCGCAATTGCCAAATATATAATTTGAAGCTAATCTAATATGTAATATAAGTGGAAATTACGCTTATCTCTCATCCTCCCATATGCTGTGTATAGCTACCACAAAAGCATGTGTGTGTGTGTAAATATGTATGAACAGTAAATGTCCTCAGAAATGCAGAGTATTGTCATTTCAGTGTACCTGGTTGAGGAGTTCCAGACGGACCTGCATCCTTTGCTGTTAAAGCATCAAAAAGATTATTCATGATGCAACAGAGGTTCATCTAAGAAAATAAGAAACCATATTCAGAGCTTTACCTGGTTTTCCGGGAACACCTGTTCCACCTGGTACCAGAACAGCAGAACCATCTGGAATACCACCGACACCTGTACCTGGAGTAGCTCCTGGCAGGACAAGTCCCTCTCCAGTGACACCTAGTGAGAGAGGCACGCATGAGGTCAGCAAATTGATGCTGCTGTTTTCAGCCACAACACCACACAGCTGCTGTAAAAGTTTGTCTCCCACTGACATGATAATGTTAACTAACAATTATGCCAATTTCGTGTGACCACTACGCTCAAAAAGCTACAGAACCACATCCTCAAGCTGACTCCAGAAAGTAGTATGAGCAGATCTACTTTGTGTGCGTCCGTTGTGTCCACAGCTCTCAGCTATTCCAAAACCTTTATGAAACGGCAACCTCATGACACAGCTAGCTCTACCTGAAATGGGGAGACAGGACCCTCTCCTGGAGCCAGGCCAGGGAGAGGAGCCTGCTGGTGAGTGCCTGACTGCCAAGTCTATGCCCATGGGGCTCAGTCAGGCTCAGCCCAAGTTATGGACCCACCACCTCCTATGCTCCGATGTTCTGCAAGGATCAGGTGCAAGTTGGAGGATTGGTAGAGACAAGGAACGCCAGTACTCTTGTGGAGAAGGAGCCAGAGTTGGTGTGGGAGGTGCAGCTGTACAAACTACATATACATATATATATGGAAATGGCCTGGACTCTGTGTCAGGGGCTTTGGGAAATGACCAAAAGAATAAGATCACAGATCCAGGCAGGCTACCTCACTTTAGGATGGATGGAAATGATCTGACTAAATGATTATAATAGTTACTATACTATAAAACTTCTCTTACCAAATTTCGGTGGTTTCACACTGCTCGGAAATCCTGAAAAAAACATACTCATCAAAATCTTCACCATGTCACTTCATCAGTTTGTATAGCATCACATAGATTTGGAAATAAATAATAGTGATGATGACAATGGTTAAATAATAGTGCTTCTACTGTCTTTAAGTACACATGCAGATGCAGTACCTCCAGCTCCAATCCCTCCTTGTACAACTCCCGTTCCTCCTATCCCTGCTCCTCCTGGAACACCTAATTAATGGAAATATAGTGAGTTTGATAAATTGCACAATAATCTAAAACTGAGTCCTTCATGATAAAATCTTTTTACACACCAGAAAGTTGGTATGAATGGGTATCAAGTAGTATAAGATAACGTCAGTAAGAAATTAGATTTGTAATAATTGGTAATTGAGGAGATCCTATCTCAAGTTATACACTTTTGGATTTTTTTTAAATTGCCTTTTTTGTGTTTGTGTGCTTATTTATTTTACCGTATTTAGCAGCTTTTGCAGCAGCAGAGTATTGTCCACCTCCGAGCCCTTGGCCAGGAACACCTCCTGCTCCTCCTGTCCCTCCCAGTCCTCCTGCTCCTAACCCAGCTCCTGCTCCTCCTAAAGCACCTTATTAAGGGAAAAAGAGCAGGTTGCATTATTAGATTACAGCTAATAGAATCTAACAATTAAGAGGATGTACAGTTCTTATCAGAATTAGTTCATATCATTATTGAATGTTTCTAAATGTGTGGTATTTGTGTTTGTGCTTATTTGTTTTACCGTATTTAGCAGCTTTTGCGGCAGCAGAGTATTGTCCAACTCCGAGCCCTTGGCCAGGAACTCCTCCTGCTCCTCCTGTCCCCCCCAGTCCTCCTGCTCCTAACCCAGCTCCAGCTCCTCCTAAAGCACCTTATTAAGGGAAAAAGAGCAGGTTGCATTATTAGATTACAGCTAATAGAATCTAACAATTAAGAGGATGTACAGTTCTTATCAGAATTAGTTCATATCATTATTGAATGTTTCTAAATGTGTGGTATTTGTGTTTGTGCTTATTTGTTTTACCGTATTTAGCAGCTTTTGCGGCAGCAGAGTATTGTCCACCTCCGAGCCCTTGGCCAGGAACTCCTCCTGCTCCTCCTGTCCCCCCCAGTCCTCCTGTTCCTAACCCAGCTCCAGCTCCTCCTAAAGCTCCTGATGAGAAAAGTTTTTAATAAATTCTTCCACTTAATAAAACTAATAATAAACAGGATAAGATAAAGTACAGTAGAAAATAAATGTGTTATTATAGAAACAAGTCCATTTCCTATCACAGTTGGTTTATTCACAAGAAAATGTCTTTGAATGTTTTGTACTTGTGTGCTTATTTCACCAACCATATTTAGCAGCTTTTGCGGCAGCAGAGTATTGTCCACCTCCTAGTCCTGCACCAGGAACTACTCCTGCTCCTCCTGTCCCCCCCAGCCCTCCTGGTCCTAACCCTGCTCCAGCTCCACCTGAAACACCTATTTCAGAGAAATTGAGCAAGTTACATGATGAGTTTAAAGTTAATCAAGCCTAATAACAAGTAGGATGAGCTACAGTAATTATTTCAAACTGTACCCCACCAATCAGAATACAGTTATACATGATACAATATCTCTGAATGTGCAGTATTTATATCATTTTCATGCTTATTTCTGCTTCCCTGTCCTCCTTTACCTACACCAGGTCCTGCTACTCTTGTACCACACAGTCCTTGTCATACTGTAACACCTTTAACAAAATACTACATTTGCACATGCACCTAAACCAGTGCTACTAAATCTTTAATTTTTCTTAACATAACAGTATCTAGCATATTCGTCTCATTTTATCATTACCATATGGTATACGGTCCAGAAAAGCATAAATATTACACAGAAAATTGTTAAAATTAGTCACATTTAAAAAAAAAAATAATATTGAAAACTACATCTTACCATATTTCGGTGGTTTGACTCCAGTACCGATTCCATAACCTGTCAGGAGGCAACATAACATTTATGGCTGAGAATTAATTAAATCATATTTAATTAAGGAAAATGACGAAAACAGCAGAAACAACTTAATTGTCCTAAACCTTTCTGTTTACACTGATATATCCACTTTAACAACTTACCACCATAGCCACCACCACCAGGAAGTACTGCACCTACTCCCCCTGGAACTCCAGCTCCTCCTAGGCCTGCTCCTGGGACTCCTGTTGTGGAGTGGATGAAGAGCTCCGTTACGAATGAAAGATTACACTTGCTGGAATTTGTAAACCCCTGTCATTAACATTTTAGCAAACCAGGCTGAATTTTCCATAGGTCGTGATTGTTGCATTGCATTTATAATAAAATGTTGTGCATAAAAAACAGTGTGTAGGCTACAGCACTACATAGGACAAAAAGGTTACCATGACACCTTATGTCATGGTAATCATTACACTATGTCAAACGATAAGGATCACAGCCTCACCGTATTTAGGAGGTTTAGCACCGGCTGCCAAAGCTGCAACACAAAATGTCCAGGTTAGAATACAAACTGACACTAGAATTTAGTTTTTTTTTTAATAGCTTACGTCGTGTTGGGCATGCTTACATCCATATCCTGGCAAAAATGGGACTCTTCCAGGGATTCCTCCTCCACCTACTCCACCACCTGGAACCACCCCTGTACCACCTGGACCTTTAATGCAAATTTAATCATGTAATCATGCACAGTCACTTAAAACACTATGTAAAATGCAATGATTTATTTTTATTTTGATAGAATTTCAGTTACCATATTTAGCAGCTTTAGCAGCAGCAGAGTATCCTCCACCTCCCAGTCCTGTTCCTCCGAGTCCTGGTCCTCCGAGCCCTGTTCCTCCCAGTCCTGTTCCTCCCAGTCCTGTTCCTCCCAATCCTGCTGCTCCTGTGGAAGGCACATTTATTTCCACATAAAACCGGTGTTATGGTTTGACATATTACATTTGTTTAATGAGCAGATCTTAACATTGCTACAGTTTGTACCATAAACAACCGAGGTGAGCCTTACCGTTCTCCTGTGCAAACTACATAAGCAGATGCATGAAACATCATTTATCTGAAAGCGTCATCAAGCAGGCTCTATTAAAATTGTAATGGTGGGTACCAGGGACCAGGTTTGAACATGGTCAAGTCAGTAGAGTTTCTGGGTGTTACAAGGCAGCAATGTCAGAGCTATTGCTTCTGATTCAATCTCAGCAGGTCTGTCATAAGACTCAAGATCCACCCAAATGTACCACATAACTTGTCCGATAATCTATAATTACCATATTTAGCAGCTTTAGCAGCAGCAGGGTGACCTCCTGCTCCTCCCAGTCCCCCTGGTCCTCCCAGTGTTCCTGTGCCTCCTAGTCCTCCTGCTCCTCCAAGTCCTCCTGCTCCTCCAAGTGCCCCTACTCCTGCGACATACAAGTTTAATCAAGCAACTCAAATCACATTGTCATCCTTTTGCAGTCAAAAAATGTCTGTAAAAACATTTTTTAGAAGAAGAATTTGATTTGACCTTAAATTGACAGAAAAAAGATTTCCATACCATATTTAGCAGCTTTAGCAGCAGCAGCGTATCCTCCTGTTCCACCCAGTCCTCCTCCTAATTGTCCTCCTGCGCCTCCGAGTCCTCCTGTCCCTAATTGTCCTCCTGCGACACCCAGCCCTCCTGTCCCTAATTGTCCTCCTGCCCCTCCCAGTCCTTCAGTGCATATAGCCAATCAAGGGGAAGACAAAACATAATTAAAACATCATTATCCAACATGGAGTAAGTATTGTCTCATTGTAAGGACAGTACAAGTACAAATATTAGAGCATAACATAATGTTAAGTTGAAAAAGTGCATATGATAATGCAATTTATACACCATACCATATTTAGCAGCTTTGGCTGCTGGTGAATATCCTCCTCCTGGTACTCCAAGTGGTGCCCCTCCCGGTAGTCCGCCTGGTACTCCGCCTGGTACTCCGCCTGGTACTCCACCCGGTACCCCACCCGGTACCCCTCCTGGCACTCCTCCTGGTACCCCACCTGTAGAACAAACAGTACAATATAAATTGAGAAGTTTTTACTTACGACTTTTTAACTCACAGGATGAGTGAATAGGTAATGTAAAAAATATTTGACAATATCATTTTAAATCTGCTTCCATGATCCAAAAAAACAACAACAAAAAACATTAAAGTTCTCACCATATTTAGCAGCCTTGGACCAAGCTCCATATCCTGCTG
This sequence comes from Pagrus major, assembly GCF_040436345.1. Classification (NCBI taxonomy): domain Eukaryota; kingdom Metazoa; phylum Chordata; class Actinopteri; order Spariformes; family Sparidae; genus Pagrus; species Pagrus major. Next base: position 17,046,032 of record NC_133216.1, on the reverse strand, counting down.
AAAGTAAAAGTAAATATGTTTTTTTTAAGACATGCTGGTGAGGCTCAAGTAACGGCAATGTCTTTTGGTTTTGAGTGACATATTTGCACTAATTTATTGAACAATGAAAAGTGACAATGTACAGCTGGGCCTCACACGCCATTTCAGCTATTGGTGAGGATCTAAGATTGGCAAATGTATCTTTTTATTTCCCACTATCACACAATTCTGCTTTCTGGTGTGGGATGAACTTTACAATCATGGCAATAGACTTTTAGTTTAGCTTTTTTTTTCATATCCATTGTGAGATATTATACCTCCTGGAACCTGCCCTGGGTACAGTCCACCAGTGCCGACTCCACCTACTCCCCCGCCAACGCCGCCTCCTGGAACCTGCCCTGGGTACAGTCCACCAGTGCCGACTCCACCAACTCCCCCGCCAACGCCGCTGACACCACCGAGAACGCCATAACCTGGAGCAGAGAGCACAGACTTCATGTTCTGTAGATGTTACACGACTTGAAACTTTTAACTTGTGAATAAGAAAGGATATTCTTGGTAATGACAGTGGTAGGATACCATATTTAGCAGCTTTAGCCTGAGCAGGTGAGATCCCCCCAGGCCCCACTCCTGCAGACATAAAAAATAAAAAAAAATGTTTCCTACCTTTCCACTCTATATTCATTAACAGTACATTTGTAAAAACACACACCAGTTCCAACAGGATAACCAGGCCTGGACCCGGCGCCACCTCCGGGAAGTCCAGCACCACCATTACCAAAACCACCATAACCTGTAACATTGTAATGAAACACATCATTAAATCCTGGATTCCCACTTATGCCACAGTCAGTTACACCAAATGTTTGCAATAATGTAAACAAAAACAAAAAGATTTGTACCATAAGGTAGTTTGCCACCTCCAGGTTTTGCTCCATAGCCGCCTGAAGAAAATAAATAAAAAATAAAAGCCCTTGAGAAGATGGCAAAGCAGACTGATTCTGCAAGTGCACACATTATTATATGCTTGAGCACAAGTACTGAAATAACATTTCTCACATCTGGGTCACTGCACAGACTTTCAAATGCAGTGTAACTGTTTTAAAACACATGAAAACTGCTGTTCACAACTACATTTAATCATTAAAGAGGTAAGTGGGTCCCAGCAAGATTGAAGCCAAGTAGTTCATTGCTACAGCAAGAATTGAAGTATGCGTTTCAGTGTGTTTGTGAACGGCTGTATTTTTGGCATCATGTATTGTTTGATTTGTAGCACCTGGCGGATACAGAGAGTGATTTAATAATTTGTTCGCTTAATCATGGTTGGCCTGCACCATAGAAAAGACTATAGATAGCAGTGAAGCAGTACCATTTGCCTCCTGTCTGTTTTCCTCTATCACAGAGCGCTTATCCAAAAATAACCAATTAACAAGCCATGTTTAGAGAGTAATTGTTGTATAGAAATCAATGGTAGACCAGATTCTTGAGATGTGTAGATGTACGAACGAACACATCTCATGTATTTGGAAACCCCCTGGTTTAAAATGACTGAAGACTGTGATCAGATGTCTGGTCACTCTCCCTCTCTCTCCATTTTTACCATCATTAACTTCTCTGAATAAAATAAAATCAAATATGATTTAAAAAAAAGCCAGAAAATAATCAACAACAGTATGTTTAAGGCAGAACCACCATTTCAGTGATTGTGCAGCTGTAATTTTATGATAACGATGATAAAATTTAAAGAAAAGTAAGAAAAAAAATCAAAGAGCCTTTCTGGGGCACCAAAGACAAACATCTCTCTTTAGGATCAACCAGTGATAAATTGTTCATAGGAAACCTTAGGGCGGTACCCATAGAAGTGCCCAATGGTTATCAGGCCATAAGGCAAGTAAGACTGTCTGTATGCTGGAGAAACAAGAACTGTAACAAGCTGTCACTGTCAACAAATGTCATATGAAAATAAGAGTGTAACTTGTAAATTACACAGTAGCTGTACCTTGCAGTTTGGGTGATTTGAGGGGGTATCCGTGAAACACTCCTGGCTGCATCGGGCCACCATACCCGCGGCCTCCTGTGACGAAGGATATCAATTAAAATTCTGATCAGCAAATACCAACAATATGGACAAAATTACAAATATATTTGTTTGGACTATGACAATAATCATTAATAAAGTCACCTGGTACTTGACCCCCTTGTCCTCCACCTCCAACTGTATAAGACAAATCACATATCAAAAATCACAATCAGACTCACAGATGAAAGAAGATCATTTTAAAATTATTTTTAAAGACCCTGTACCACTGCTGGTCTGGCGTCTTTACTCTTTAACTTAAACAACTCTTTTTCATTTTATTTCATGGATTTATAATCGACCTTTCGTTTTCACAGGTTCCATTATTGATAAGGTGTATTGTTTCACCTTTGTAGAACTGAAGTGTTCCCCATGTTTTATTTTTAAAATAAAGGCAGTGCACTGAAACTCACAAGAAACAAAAAACTAAACCTTACTTGATTTAGGACTGAGGCCAGTGCCAGTGGCGACCCCAGGCAGAACTCCTCGTCCACCAAACCCTGCAGAAGCAACAAGCCGCATTAAATCCTTACACAGTGCTTGTTTGCAAAAGCACTGGCCTTTTACACGGTGCACTTGACAAACATTGACAAATAGTGTCTGAGATTAATCAGTGAAAGAGACAAACCATTTCCTGGCACCAGTCCACCTTGATAAAGTCCAGGCACACCCACACCTGCCACAGACAAAGAGAGGATATTACTGCACGTCTGCATCCACACTTATGTAAATGTGGGAGGGATCTGTGATGCATTAGGAGTCATAATGTTGACCTGGAAATTCTTAGGCCTGTCAATCATCATGACAAAACACAACAACAAAAAGAGCGAGACAGGAAGCAGCCAAACCAGGCGTGTGCTGCTGGCACAAATTGACATTTTCTGTCATCGTCTCTGATCACAAAAGAGATCATGTTCTGACACTTAAAGGAAATTGTACAAACAAAATACAGGTATTCTTGTTTGATGTCTATTTTTTAAAAATTAATTTCTTTTGTTTTATTACTATTTGCTCTTTAGATCACATCGTATCAACTGTGCTGTGTTTAAAGTGCAAATGAATAAAGTTGAGTTTATTGCAGTACTGTTTGTAGGTGTTGTTTGGAAATCAGAGTGTTCAGATGTTGATGAAGCTTATTGAAACAAAAGCTTCAAATCATTATTTTGCCAAAAATTAAAATACTTCCATCCACACCAAACATCTGCTACATGCAATGGAAAATGAGTTTGGTGTGGCCCCGTTGCCTCATGAACTGCATCCTGTCTGCTTTCAGCCTCGTGAGTTTATTGTTGAGTCTACAAAACCTGGCACTTTGGCAGCTTTCTTTCCAGCACCGGCACCTGCACCAACCCCTCCTGGAAGGCCTGTCTGAGGAATAACAGGTCCTGAAAAAAAGTTTAAATGTTACTTGGCTCATCGGACAGAGCGTGAAAAAAATATACAGTGTGAAAAACACAAGCACATCTTTCTTATCCAAACAACTGTAACTGTGATTTTTGCCTACACAGGACTCACAACACGATTAACAGCTCTCTTTAAAATTCTTAATTTATAACATTTGGAAAAGTACAATGTTTGGAGTCCAAATTGGCTCTTTATCAGAGACATCAATTCCTCAGCACCTGACAAAGAGCCATTCTGGGGTATGAAAAGTTCTACTTGTCCTAACATATTACAGTAAAAAATTTAAAGGGAATGGTTAACAGTGTTTCAAGTCCTTGGGAGGTAGAAATCACAGTGTGGCCACCATAAACAGAGCAATATAATATAAAAAATGACAAAAATGGGCTTGAGTTTGTGTCTTGCCTCCAGCGGGCACTGAAGCTCCAGTTCCAGCGCCTCCAGGACCTCCACCTGATTTGAAAATAAAATATAAATATACAATTTCAAGCTTGAGGTTACACTTACATTCATTTAAACTGGAGTCATTAACACATCTGCGAACATGAGAGTAAAGAAAACCCTGTAACATGAGTATTTAATTGTAGTACATCCCATAAACACTAGAGGGCCCTGTGATACTGAGAAGGACTATGAGCAGATGTGTGGTTTGTGCCAGACTTGACCTCCTCAGCAGGGAGCCAGATCCTTAGACTACCCACTGGTATTGAGAGCACCTAATCTGACCCAACAAGTCTGTCATCGCCTTATGATCAAAAGCAGCATGGCCGACTTTTAATCTAATCAGGAGCGGCAGCCAGCATGCATGGCATTTGCCTTGCCTCATCAAATGCCTCATTTCTTTGGCTATCCCTCGTGCAGGAAATGAGCTGTCAGTTTCACTTGCATGGGAGCTTGGCAGCAGTATAAAACACATTGGTTTATTTGTTTAAAGTTTTTTTGCATTTCTTAATCTTAAATTCCCCATACAGGACAGCCGTTGCCGGACAGACATTGCGCACTGCTTGTAAGTATGTGGCCTGGGAGATTTGGTGAGGAAAAGTTTGGCAAGGGAATGTTTTGTTTTATCTGTACTCTTTCAGAGGAATTAATGGTTATTTTGAGTGTCATGAAAAAAGCACAGACTGATTCTAGGGACTGAAGTTTTGTCATTGCCAACCAATACTTAAGAGTAGGCTCTTTGCCATAGTACAGCTCTGGTGATGATTGGGCCCCTCCTGAGTCCACGCTTAATCAGCCTTCCTAATTTAAAGCCAATCAAGTGCACATACGCAGCACAGACTTTAAGGTCAGGCTGGGCTCTGCTGAAGTTCAAACTGGCCTACGTTTGCAGGTACGTGATAAAAATGTCCTTGTTTGCCAAACAGTGTTTTTCATGCTGAGTTACCATTAATATGAAACATTCATTTTGGCTTTCTCATAACATGCAAGCATGCAGACTTCTAAGAAGCCTTGTGTCAGTATTCGGCTCAGTTCAAGTTTGTACAATAGTCTGTCATCAGGCCAAGAATCAGCTCACCTCCATGTGGTAGCAGAGGGCCTCCTGCACCTACGATTAGGACAACCAGAAAAAGATGTTTAGCGAGGAACCCTCAAGGGATGATTGGGGTTTTTCGTGTTGTTGTCTCAGTGCCATTATAGTGACACAATAGCAACTGAATTTAATGTGGGATAATGTTCAATCCACGCATGAACCAAGCTGAATATTTGTCCAGTCTCTCATGATTGCTTCCTAAACCAGACAGGAGACCAGATGACCACCTCAGTGAAATGATAGTGAAAGCAGTAGCATTACACTTAATACCGTACTCATAACTCATGCTTCACATTTGAACTTTCAAGAACTAGAGTTTGCATTAAATTTCAAAAGCTTTAACACAAAGAAGAGATGATTTTTCTCAATGGCACACCATCGCCATTTCACCTTCCTACAGTGATCGAGCCAAAAAGGAAATAGGAGAACCAAACTTGGCTACCTGGAATTGGAGGCATTTTTACTGCAAGATTGAAACTGAGAGCTGAAAGCCACATAAAATCACTGCAGCCATCAATACAAACAACTCAAAACAAGCAAGGGGAACATGATCAGTGTCTTATTCCAACAACCAATATTCCACCATCATGAGCCCCAGTTTCCATCACGGTCACTGAGCCAGTTTTTGACTCAGTGTTTAAAGGAATGCTTGTTTATGTGATGGTTTTTGTGATGCCTTCACTTGTCCTTGTGTACATTCGAAACATAAACAAAAGATGCCAGCATTAACACCTACAGAGAATAGCTGATGCAAATGTTGTCTTCTTCAAAATTGTAGTTTTTGACATATTACAAATAGTTTCTAACAGAAACTTGGCAAAAGCAACTTTCCATTACACAAAGTGTAAATACACTCCAAGCAGCACAGTCTATTCAATCGGAGGGACAGTGGAAATCTGACAGACACATCTTTGAAAGGAAAAAGGATGCCATTATGCACTCTAAATTTTTAAAAGTTGACTTTACTTTAAAAAAAGTCAGGAAATTGATTACCTCAGAATTACCAAGTAAAGTAGTTGTACGAGCTAAAAAGCTAATTTTGTGGTTATATGTTTCCTCATTTTTTTTTTTTAAGTAAGGTCACTTTCTCAGACTTTAGAGTGGGGGTTTAAATATAGTATATCAATCAATATCATTCAGTTCATGTCACCAATTAACTTGTGCCACCACTCCCTTCAGTTGTACCTCTTTTGGCCGCCTTCTGTCCACCTCCTGGGAAAAAGCCGCCAGCGCCTCCACCATATCCACCATAACCACCTAAATCAAACAAAGGAGCAAAGGTGAACGAGTGTACTTGCTTATAGAATAGGGTAAACTTTCAGGCACACATTTCAAAGACATTTTAGACTTTTGGTGTAATTTTCAAACCTACTGTCAACTTAACGTTACACTCATGCTTGCACACACCACCAATTCTAGTTTCCGTTCCAGGCTACAAGTACTCACCTCCTCCAAGGCCTCCACCTCCAAGACCACCACCTCCTAGATTGCCATAACCTTGATGGGACAGAAAATGAAAAGCAGGCAGTAGAAAGAAAGAAAGAAAGAAAGAAAGAAAGAAAGAAAGAAAGAAAGAAAGAAAGAAAGAAAGAAAGAAAGAAACAGAGTGAGAATTATTGTACAAAAGGATGAAGTCAGTTTTCTTCACTGTGGGTATCATGAGTTACTGGTGATTTATTCACTCATCAAAACATTTCCTTGGACTTGCAAGTACTACATACTGTATATTTAAGAAAACATAAAGCACATGAAATATGACACAATATCATGTGTGCTTCATTAAGTTTGATTGAAAACACTCACATTTATGTTTCTAGAGCCAAGGACGGTACCTTGGGCTCGAGCTGACCCCCCACTGATGATGAAACATAAAAAAAGTGATTGTCCATCTTGTTATTCTTTATTCTAAACACTGGAGGGAGCAGTCTCTTCTTTCTGAGACAAAAGGGGCCCAAACTAATGTATAGTAAAATCAGATCCCAGCGTGGGTTTCCGCTTGCTGACAAGAACGAGTGAGAAGTAGATAAAGAAATGGAAAAGGTGAAGAAAAAGGGAAAAGGACATTAAATAAACTGCTCAACACCTGCTCATGGATTGAAAGTGACTAGAAGTAGGAGCCCAAATAGTAAAGTGGAGCCCACTGGATGGCCTAAACTAAATACTATTTTACGTTAGCCATAAACCTTTAAACGTGCACATCTACAGGTGCCATTAGAAGACTTAAAATTAGAAAATACTTATCAATGACAGGCTTGCATTGCTTGAGTTTAATGGACTTGAAAAGCAAATAAGCAGTGAAAACCAACCCTGCCAATATAAAAAAAAGTCAGAATTAACTTAAAAGAGGTACTTTAATCCATCAGGAAAACTCTAGCTTTGAATTGTCAGACCTTTGCAAAACATTCAACCCACAATAACTCAAGTGTAATCATTTTCCATGTATGTAAAGTGTTTGGAAAAAGTGACAAGAGACAGAATATCAAGATTCATTAAGTTGAACTTAAGTGTCTCCAGATAACTGCCACGGTGATATATTCCTATTTTCTAATGCTAACATATGAGGGTCCATGCTTTATAACATGTCAGGCACATCATTCTCCGAGTTGTATTAAAAGAAGCTGTGAGCTGAAGCAAGCTTCCCCAATCAGAGACAAACATGTTAGAGTAATGACTGTTTGAAACAAGAAGAAACTTGAATGCTGCCAGCAAGCTAGTCCACCAAGGAACTTGTTTTCATCAATACTTGAAAGCCAAAAAGTCTGAGGTGAGCAGCTAATCATGGGAAACAAGCTGAACAAGTGAGGGAGAGAACGAGAGAAACAGATCAGACTGGAGGGTGAGAGCATCGAGTCCAGCAGTCTGCAGGGTGCAGGTAATGATACTGAGGAGGAGGAGGAATGTGCTGGAAAAGATAGATAGAAATGATGGAAGTGTGGAGTTTCATGACCTAGTCAAAACAAATGTGGGCACTGGCCTTGCCAAACGTTTGGCAAACAGACTGAGCATGCAGTGCAAGCCCAGACGCTAAGCTAAGCGCCCTTGCAATAATCCATCTCCTACAAAGCTTTCAGCTTGATTCTCTCCGATTGCTCAACCATCCCAAGACACACCTCGAAGTAATAACAACAGTAATCAATTCTTGTATAAATCACACTGATCTAGGGCTTTCACTTTTCCAGTGTTATGTTGACACAAGAAATCTGTCTTATTGTGTCTCAACTTAATCAGTGAGCTCCACACGCCATAAAAATGTTAAGGAATTGACAGAACAAGATAGTTACGAGACAAATCGAACACTGCTGAAGCCTTACACCCTAAAAAATTAGTCTGGTATGAAATGTTCTTTTTAAACGGTCTGGTCTAGCCTCCAGATCACACAGGTTTATATGTATTTGTCTGTGAGTGTTGGAAATGAAGAGCACAGTCTGCACAACAGAGAGATTGTGTGTGTCACTGGAGGAGAAACATGAAGAGAGAGTGAAGGCTTTTAGCCTATTCATGCATCATCTGGCCCACCTGTGCTCACATATGCATGACCCAACCTGGCTCTGACAGGCGTGCTCAGGGTCGACCAGCACCTGCCACGTTGAGCTCAATGATTTGAGGTCAGGAGACAAGATGCAGACACACAGAAGACAGAGGGTGGGTGTGTGTGGCCATGAGTGCAGGCCTTGGGCAGACATAAGGTTTAGACAAGGAAAAAAAAGGAGACGAAACTTTATGCTCTGACATCACCAGACGCTGGGAAAATAAAACGCTCTCAAGTAAAAAATACTACCCTGGAGGTTGTGTATTTTCAGGGTGAAAGTGAGAGAACATGCTAACAAAATCTGGATCTTTGTCGGTTTGGCATCCATCTCCTGATTGTATATTTGGGAGAGGGAAGCTTTAGCACAAAAGCTCTCTGTTTAGCTGTATTTACGCCATCTTGTCAGCTCAAACAAACGTGTTTTTGTTGGACTACTATTATTACAGCACGTCAGCTCACACAAATAGTCCTGTCTTAGCTCACGCATTATTGGAAGTCTACACCAATGTTGTTTGTTGTCATGAACCACACACATGGAAAATCTGTACCACGACTCTGATATCAAATCATCGCTTTTCTTTGGTGCTGCTCCCAGTATTCACTTGATTGCTGACAAGCTGAAGGATTTCTGTGCGCTAATGTAGTGGCTAATTTTCTTAGTGACCCTCAAGGCATAATAGGAATCCTGAGAGACCACTTGAAACCCCAGCTGCCATTGGGCCTTGGACAAAGAAACCCTACAAAAGGTCAATACTCCCAATAGAAGATGGAAGGCACCGAAACCCAATACTACACAGGAGGGATGACTGGAGGCCAAGGAAATTGGAAGGTAAGTGATGCAGGACTGCAATGCATCATAGTTTCCTCCGCTTAGATTTGAAAAAGAAAAAAGTGTGACAGAAACATGGTTTACTTGCCAGTTTCCATTCAGAAAAGACCACTGGCTTTCACAGCTGTGCAGTGACAAGTGCACCAGCAGGTTGTTGAGGTGAAACCTTGGATGGTGTGGCAGTGAATAATTGAGCATCGCCGAGCAGCGGTGATTCATCTGTGTCGGCTGGTTTCAGAATGATCTCAGTGAGGGTACACAAGTTAGTGTAAAAAGTCTAGACCTTCTCTGACAAAGAAGGAGTCTTGTTTTCAAGAGGAGTGAAAATGTGACGAAGGACAGGCTGCCATATTCATCGCCTCCTGCTGTACAATGTCATGTGCGCTGGTCTTTATTCTGAAGACTGATGCTGGAAGAAAACCAGCCAGACAGCATGGCAAGTTCTTTCAGTCACCAGTCATGTTTTCAAACGCTGGTCCAGCACAAGCGATGGATATCAGCCAGTGTGAAAAGAAATATCTGGTTTCAATCTCAAAACTCAGACGTCTTGCTCATGCTCCGTTGGGGTTAGGTAAGGTAATCCTCTGTTTCAGAACCAGAGGAATACAAGACACATTAATCAAAACATTGTCTTCGGGGCTTATACTCTTTCTCTCACCCTTGTTCTCCACGTTTCTCCATCTTTTTCCTCTTTTCTCTTCGAAAAGGTGTCGAAGAGGTTGCGCCGACCAGACGTGAGGTGTTAATAGCAGCAGGAGGAAGCCAAACATGAGAAGTGAAAGATGGATTTGCTCGCTCCTTTCAATCTTCTCCTTTTACCTCCTACTCTCCCCTTCTCTCCTCTACTTCGTGAACCAGCTGGGCCTGGTGAAGGGTTTAATTTAAGAGCGCAAAGAATTCCATGGCAAAGATCCACGGTAACTGTCGGCAGACGCGCAGAGAGCAGACTTCGGAGCTGGAGCTCTGGAATGTCCAGGAAATTTTTGGGACTTGTTTCTCACCGTATACTTTGTTTGGGCTCATATTTAATTGGGCAAGTGGTCTAAGAAGAAATATTTGTTTACTGAAAAGCCAGGGGACAAGATTACAACTCATATGCCTCTTTAATACTGTTGTCTGCAAGCCAGTTTCTGTGTGCAAAAATGATTAGAGGGTCACAGAAGAGTGATGAATTGAGTCTTGTGTTCAAGCTAAACACTGGATTTTGTGTACAAACCATCACAAACCACCAAACCACAAACATACAAAGAGGAAAGCATAGTTGTTAGAGGCATGCTATGGCAGTGCAAATGCTACAATTTTCTGTTATGTGATGGAAAATCTTCAAGATAATTTCTTCTTCAAAGGCTCTCCGGAGGTCCCCGAAGAATCCACATTTTCTCGTGATTGACAGGCAGATACTGTTCTTCGGCTGTGGTCCCATGTAAATTTTCACTTTTATAGCTAAGCCCATCATTATGTCCTTCATTGTCATGACACCAGATTTTTATCAGTATCAAATTATCACACTGTTCCACTTCCAAGTTGGTGGATGGATTGCATTCTTACGAGGTGACGCAGGACGAGCTGGATGAATGCAGGATGATGCGAAGTGCTGTAGTGATTCCAGATCGCGTGAGACAAGTGGACACACTGAAGCTCCCCTTTCTTCCTCTCCCCCTCCCTCTGTTGTGACCTCCCCCGCTCCTTGTCACTTCCAGGTTCTTTGTGCTGTCAGTCACGGGCACCGAGCTGTGAGAAGCCGGACTAGTCGCATGTTGGACTAATTAAGCATTCACACAGTCACACCACTACACACAAACTCTCTCCCTCTCTGGCTGGTGTGAGCCAGCCGACTTTGGCGGCAAGCCTTTTATTGTTTTCGCTTTCCTCTTTCCATTGAGTCATTGACACTATCAATAAGAGGTCCCAAAGCCTCAGCCTCACTCTGTGCCAGATGACCCCAAGTGCACAACTGCCATGGCTCCTACAGACAAACAAGGAAAAGGTCTAAGGTTGCCTCATTCTCTGCCTTCTTTGCTTTCGGGGCTGTGTCCAGGTCAAAATCAGTGCAAGAAAACTAGACCTCCAAACTGCCACATGAGAAGTTAGTCATCATTGGTATGGGTGGTCATTTTTTTTATTTTTATAGGGGACGTTTGCATCATACTGAAAAAGAGAATGTGCTCTGCTTCATTATGCGTCGATGAAACAACTTTGGAGGGTCCCACCAACCCACGCACTTGGGCAACAGAACAAACACATCATGTCCGAGACGTTGAGCAAGTTCTTACAAATGGCTCCAAATTAACTGCAACTGTAAAAGTCACCATTACACGCCATGTCGATTACACACACTGCCACAACTAGGCTGCCTTCCCAGTGACGTCTGTGGATGTCTGACCTCACCGGCCTGAGTCCTTGTGAGTCTCTCACCTCCACAAACACAAGCCTTAATTCAAATACTCATGTAAAAAAGACCATTACTGTTATCCCTTAATTCAAACTGTGCTCATTTGTACACCATATCCACTGACTTTGTGAAGTCATCGTTTGTGCTACAAGCCATACAGAGCAGAACACGCTATGGTAGAAGCTTTCAATTCGACCAAACAGCTCTCCCCTTTGCCCTGTTCCTGTGAGATCGAAGAGCCTCTACTTTTTCTACATTTTTATCCACCTCTAAAGGAATGTCGCAGTTGCTCTGCCAACACTGAGCCCTCGAATATGTCCTAAGCATACCCCTAACCCAGTGCTCATACCATTGCCTATTTTAGCTTGGCACACACTTCCAGCATGTACTGTACAGGCACGAGGACAAGGCAGAAAGACACTGCAAGCATTCGAGGATACAGTAGTAGGCAGAGTACATGTGCATGTTTTGAAGAACTGCTTATTTCTAATAAGTCTGTTCAAGGTCTTGAGTTCAATTTTGCAAATTATCCACGAGAGGTGAGAAAATCAGTTAACAAAAGAGCCTGTGGCCATGGTATGTAAAGTTGGCCAAGTGTGTTTCCTCTCCCAGATGGTCCACATATGCATCCAACTGCCATTCCTCTGAATACTTCTCTGACAACTCAGGGTTGAGAAAAGAGACTAGTGTTCGACAGGTCGTCTCCACTCAAAATGTGCACATCGAAACACTGACGTTAGACTTATTGAGTCGACCTCAGATGCATTTTCCAAGTCCCTCTGTCATCATAAATGTTGGGATCATTGTGCAGCCATGTGAGGAATTTCGTCATGACAAACATATGGGATGCTCTACAAAGGAAAACAAGTGAGAGAGATAAATTGTGTCATTGACAGTGGAAAATCTGTCTGCCAAATTGTACATTACATGTGTGTAGAAGTATTCCTACATGGGCTGCGACACACCAGGATACCCGAAAGGCCGAAGCTGAAGTCATTTTAAAACCATTCATCTTCACAAGTCATATTCAGCACTGGGTCTAGACAAATGTTGAGCAATCATCCAAACATTTCCCTGAAGTCAGATAATATCAGTGAATTAAAATTTTAAAATGACTCAAACTTTACTGGGAACTCAAAAACCAATACAAGAATAAATTACTCACTAAGGACACCTTCTGCTGTGACTGTTTAAAATGAAAAGTAAAGCAATTACATTACATAAGCCACATTCTGCCTCTGTCCCCTTCTTCAGCCACATTCCCATTTCCTCATAACCAACCACCAGACCAACCACTCATTCACCCGCTCACCTATTCTCACCTTCCTCATCACTCACTCTCTACTTCCAGTATACCAGCCTTTGTTTGTTTTCCAGTTCATCTTAGTTTCTATGGCTGCGTTGAGACTGGCAGCCCAGATCCGCTTCTAGGCATATCCAGATTGTATCCAGACTGATTTTAGGATGTCTGGAAAGCAATAAACCACATGAAATGAATTGTTTGCAAATTGGATCCAAACCACATTTGGAGGCCGTTTGAAATGCGATTTGATTCGAATTTCTACAGATGCATCTCAGTCCGGACATTAGGAATAGATCAAATATCGGTCTGGCCAATTATCTGGGCTGATATTCAGCATTTTTCTGGTTATCAGTATCAGTGAGTTTTAATGTGAGATTGCAGATAAATAAACTAATTTATGCTACTTTGGCTCTGATGCAACATCCTCTCACAAGATGTCCCGTCGACACAACTATCTGACTGGTGACACATCATAATTAATAGCCTATAAACATTAAAATAATATGAATCTACAAAGTAACTAGTAACTAAATGTATCAAATATATATAGTGGAGAGGAAGTAGCTGAAAAAGGAAACACTCAAGTAAAGTACCTCAAAATTGTACTTAAGAACAGTACTTGAGGATATTGTACATGGGTTCATTCCATCACTAAGTTTGATGAAGGTGAATATCAGTTCTAAATATCCGTTGTCTGTCTTTTGATTTCGAATATTCAGCCTACTGGTCGCTTATATCAGACTTCAAGCCTCCTTTGTGTCACTTGCAGTGCAGCATACAATGGTGACATCAAATCCAGAGAGACAGAAGTGCATCGGAGCAGCTGAGTAGAATCCAGGCTGCTACGAGCAGAGCGGCATGGAAGACAACACGGAGGAAAACAGTCTGCGGAGTCATGCTGAAAGGAACTGTCTGCTCCGCAGCTGAGCGAGATGATTGATCATGCTTCAGAGTTGGAAAGCTGCGTCACCAGCTTACGAAGTTACTGAAGCCTACGTCATTACCATAGCAACCCATGAAGATTTGTTGGTTATGTCTAGACCCGAAAATCTGATCTGATCACTTTCAAATAATAGCTGGGACTCTGTCTTTCAGATCTGATTTGAGAAACAAATTGGATTTACTTGCTGTCTGAACATAGCCCAAGTGCCTTGTACTTTGGTTTTCGAGTAGCCTGAACTAACTCTGCTTCTTTACCTCGACTTGAACCTGAACCTGCATGTCTGTGAACACCAGCCTGTAAGGTTACTTCTGTACATCACAGAACTCCACCAGTCTGCCTGTTTCGTATGCATTTGGGTCCTTTTACTGCTGCCTGCTCTCCCAACTGTGCAAACATTACATTTCACGTTACTTAAGCTCAACCATAGGCTCTGTGAGAATCAAAATTGCCATGCCAAGTATGTAAATACGTGACCTTCTACGCCTTGTATGCACATTTTGATCAGCTACAGCTACCCAGTGTGGAACACACAATCAACTTGCATATCAAAATACCATCTGTGTAACCCTCAACTCCTCTACTAACTCAGTAAACATGGCAATACTCAGTCACAAATCCACAAAACAGACCCTCAGATCTAACATACTAAATTACACTTCAACAAAGTCCTTCAACCGATGATCAGTCTTGATTGACTCCTAGGAAATAAGAGCAAGAAACTTCTCCATCACTACATAAACAACACTTAGGCTGTACTGCCAGATGGACAGGGATAGTGGTCCATGCTCCAGACCTGCTGGCAACCGGCGCAGGGGAGAGGCTGTGGGAGCAGGCCAAGGGATGGCTCATCACGGTGAACATGGAAGAAAAATTAGAGTGGTGGTAACATGCTCACTACAGAGCAACATGACATAGAACGGGATGGTGAAAGGCTGGGGAGCTATTACTGAGTCATGGTGAGTATCAGTATCAATTTAATTTGGAAGAAAACACAGTTAGAAACTGTAATGTGTGGTATGTGTGACTGATTAGACACCAAGACAAACTAATAAAGCCCTTATCTTATCTTGCTTTACGCCAATGTCATTTTAATGCTTGAGATTAATTTGTGAGATTACTGAAGATGTTAAAAACAACATCTGGCGACATGCAAGATAAATTGTTTGGGGAGCGATAGACATTTCCAATGCGATCAAACAAGCTGTGTTGGCTGTGTGAATACTGGATGGAGGAGTATTGTGGCTCTGATGTATTTTTAAAAAAAGTCTCCCCTGCAGACAGTTCATCTTCCAAGATATTAAAAACTTGACGCTGTGACTCGGTATAGAAGAAATTGAGGAAAGGAGGAAAGATGAGTGGGTAAGAATTGAGGAAAACGCCATCGTTCACACAGTTCCTTGTGTCTGAATAAGCAGCACTTGATTTATGGCGTCTGCTTATGTTTGTCTCTGCGCTGGAGGAAATAGTGTCACGTCACCCCCAACAAATGTCAGGACACGTAGTCATTATTTATGTGTCCGCACATGTGCTCACAGTTGTAAGTACACACATATGAGGACCATAAACATATAGACTTATGGTCATGTACATTCACATGCAGATGCTTCCAGTCTCTGACAGCTCAGAGGACAGGTCTGAGCTCCAGTAATGAAAAGCATGTGTGCTCCAGGAGACTAAACCTCCTCCAAGCTCATCTTCTTTTGGCTAAACACTTTCATCCTCACCTCAATTTATCAGTCTCCTTTCTTTCAGCGAGCTCTCTAAGCATGTGTGTTGCCCAAACGAGTGTGTGTGTGTGTGTGTGTGTGTGTGTGTGTGTGTGTGCGTGCGTGTG
Source organism: Pagrus major (assembly GCF_040436345.1). Lineage (NCBI taxonomy): Eukaryota > Metazoa > Chordata > Actinopteri > Spariformes > Sparidae > Pagrus > Pagrus major. The sequence continues at coordinate 17,030,211 of NC_133216.1, read as the reverse complement.
TGAGCGTTGGTGTACGGGTATGACATATACAGTACACGATATGCTCCAAAGAGTTATCGGCCCTTTCCGTTCTCCTTGCTTCACCCTGTCTCTTCTCTGTCCTCCCTATATCCATTCTGCCTTTCCATTTCTCTGCCTATCCTCTCTCCTCCTGTTGTGAGGCAGACGAGTACACTTTGTGCTTCTTCAAACGGTGACCCTGATGTGAACCATCTGAAGAAGATGGAGATGGAGCAAAAGAATCAGGTAATTTGATGGTCTGTGCATTTTTAAATCAAAGGAAAACGGACATAATAGTCAAACAATTATCTTGGTAACAGCATATGAGCATCATTTCTAGCAGCAGCCTTAGTGTTTGTCACATGAAAACTCAAAAGCACCTACGTATTCACAAGCTGCATCTCTCTGTGGTACTGCAGGGTGGCCTGCCCTCACAGAAATCATAAGATCCAAGATTTAAGAACTGAAAACAAAACAACTGGCAGACACATGTTGCCACATTGACCATTGCAATCCATCATCCTAAATTATATGGGTGTTGCCGTTTTTACAAGCAAGATCTTATCTTGGACCTAATTGTGAGGACTGTTCTCATAATTTTTCCATTAGCTCTAATTGTCATGTTTATTCAGTGGCAGTGACGAGCCAAAAGGAGTGTGATAGTGTAGGACAGATAACAAGTGAGGACGTTATACAACAAGACTCCAGTTTAAAACTAATATCGTCTAACACAGCAGCATTGTAATAAACACTACCTTCATGGAGTAGGCTGTGGCTTGTAGTGCTGCTGAGTTGCACTGGATTACAGTGTTACAATTTCCTTTATTTTGGCTGGCTGCTGGCGGGGGGAGCTACCTCAGAGACAAGGTGTCACTTTAATTTTTATTCGTCACCTATTTCTATTGCTTTTGAACATTTTCATCACTGTTTTCTGATGAATTTGTTACAACGTTTGGGTATACTTGGAGCTTCTTCCCTCCGTCCAGCCCACACCGATCCATAAACTTTGTCAGCACAGGTACACAACAATAATAATAGTTTACAAAATGATAATATTCATAATAAAAATAAACATATTTCCACACATACCCATATGTATAAATGTGTACATACATACAGTTTAAGTAAAAATTAATATTGTATAGTTAGATTATGAGGTCTTTAATCCAAAAATGCAAAAAATTAATCCTATATATTCTGAAATATATGGCTTTTTGTTCGTTTGTGTATGTAAGCCTTCCAATCACTATGCAAGGTTTGTAACTTGGTCATGCATAGTAGCATTGAGGCTCAGCTCTGTTGAGCTACTGATGGACTGACTGACAGAGTACACCTGTTTGTCTACTGTTTTATATCTTAGAAATATTAAAGGAACTAAAAAAAAAAAATCTCACTCCCAATTCATCAAAAACTGATGCTGGGATAGCGGCTGACCCGTCCTACAACCTGAAAGAGTCAGTTTTTGACGAAATGGGAATGGGACTCAAAAATCTACTTTTCTTTCAAATAGGTCCTTTAAGCCGACCATCTTCAGATTGCTTTCCTTTTGGATCAATTATGAACAACAAAACTAGTTCAGTGACTGGGCTGACTGCTCATGGGGCTTCTGCTTGAGCTAGCTGCTGGTGCCAACTCAAGGAAAGCCCCCACCGCCAGCCAGCGTTCAACTTCTACTTCTGTCCTTTAGCCTTCCTGTTTTCTTTGACACGCAGCTCCCACACACTTTATGTGCCTGGACACTAATAGAGAGCTGACAGCTGGTCATGCTCATTCACATTGGAGACTATAATATTTCATCCACCTACTATATGAAATCTTTAAGCCAGGCAGAGAAATGATAAATGACACTGCTGACATATTCTGACTGCTCATAGACTTTTTATAGCTCATAGACTGATGTAGTTTTGTGTGACCTTGCAATCGCTAACAGTTTTTCGACAGTGAGAGAAAGGTTGGACGAACAGCATGTTGTCTGCTTTGGGTCGACTGGTGAGTAAGCAAGGACTGATGATGTAGCCATCCCCACCCAGACACATCCTTTCTCACCCTAAAACAGACTATCCTAATGAGATAATAAAAAAACATGGCGGAAACAGTAACCTCTATGTTTCTTGTTAGCTGCATCTGCGCTGCCTGAAAGTGACAAGAGGCTAGCCTACGAAAGCCAAGTTTTGTCATTCACACCGAGAGGATTGAATCCACCTTCACTTACGGGAACACAGGAGAGGAGATGGTGTCCAACAGCTGTTCATAAAGAGAGAGTTCCTCTTTCCAGGTTTCAGTGTATTGTCAATGCTGGATGCTGACAGGCTTCACAATTAGTGTAACATTTACAAGGTCTTGCATGAGCTGTGCTGCAATTCACTGCAGTCACGCTACTCACATAGCCAGCTGCTGTTCTCCATTACTGGCCAGGCAAGGTGCATTTCTGCGGAATGCAATGTCACCGCTCGGCTCCTACTCCCCACTACTGCTCTTTGCATTTGTGTTTCTTGATTATATGAATCCTGTTTTATACACGAAAGGTAAATATAAAGGGTCAACGATTTTTCATATGCTGGTAGCACATGATATCTTCTGGCATGTTTTCTGTGGCGCGAGCCAAACACTGACTAACTGAAGCAAATGGATTCAACCTGCCATTGAGAAAGAGGTAAAGTCATGGAAACTTAATACTTGTAAGGAGGACTGCAGGAATTGGTGAAAAAAAAAAAAAAAAAATCATACTACGATAATTTTGAGCTTCTTGCGATTTGGATATTTCACTTCGGCTACATTTCACTTAATTGTGGAGCCTTATTTTGAACCTGTCAAGGCTCCACGAAACATTAACTGAAAATCTGATGTCTTTGGTTTCTTAGGTGAACTTACCCAAGAGAGCAATGTGCAAGTCTACCGTGAAGGCATGTAGAAAGTTGCCATATCCAGATCTGGACAGTTATTATTCAGATGGACTAATATGAAAAGTCGCCATTGATGGAGATTACTGAACACATTACTGACACAATTACCAGCATGAGCCAGAACATATTACTGACCCTGAGCAAGTTTAAGTCTCTCCTTTCATTTAAAAGATGTGTAAAACCTTGGCTGACCCTGTTCTCTCTGTGTCAGACGTTTTCTGTTCCCATACAGAGATTAATATGAACTGTGGGTGGGAGCAACGAGACCCAAATTGCTCCAATTTTTAAAAAAAACAAGGAGCTGCTTTAACATCATTGCCTTCCGTTTTTCTCACTAATGTAATTTATGCCATGTAAGCCTGGTGAGGTGGAGGGAGAGCTTATGCATACAAAAACCAGGGCCATACTTCCCAAGTAATGCTCTGCTGATCCCAGCCAAAATCAACTTCCACTAAATACTTGATATTAGGTCATTTTCACAAAATGGCTCTCCCGCAAGTCTTGTCGAAGGGTGGGGTTGTGGCACTCCAGAGGGACCCTTCTGTAACCTGCTCCATGTGTTATCAGGACTATTAGACGATGGCTTGGTTCCTTATCTCTCTAAACACAGAGAGGTAGGTTGAGATTGTATCAGAAATTAAACGATGGCTTAACACTGCTGAAGCACAAATACGGCTCAGACTGTAATACAGCAAAGGAAAATATTTACTGTACTGTATCAGTGAGAAGGGCCGAGGTAAATTTCAACATGGAGGTTTCCAGATATTGTAAGGGTCTAGCATTACAATAACAATAATCAGTGCTCTGGCACCATTGTTTGGCAGGCGATGATGGCTGTTTGCACTCTGCCAATCATCACCTCCAAATGCAGTAGAGGTGTAGGAGTAGTGGAAGGATCTCTGTAGGCTCCTACCCAGTCGGGACGCCCCGAACAGCTGCCAGGCCAGTGTAAACCAGCCCCGACGAAAACACAGGGTGATAAGAAAAACTTGGTGACAACCAATCAAAAGACTGTTTCTCTTTCGTTATTGCCCTGCGTCTGTGCAGGTCTCCCTTCTCTGCTGGTGTGTGAACATAATGTAGTCTATACATTAAGCTGCTTTATCCAGCCCGTAACAATACATTGTACTTCCTTCCTTTCAAGGCACTTCAACAGTTTATGTAATGCAGAGGGATTTTCCATGTTGTCAAGGAACAAAATCTGCCTCTAAGTACTGCTCTACAGATTTTACTCCACAGTGTAAACTAAAGAATAAGCTTGTGATTACTTCTTAAAAACAGCTTATGGCTTTTTTTCACAAGAAAATGTGTTTGTATTTTACATAATAATTTAATATACAGTGTAAACATACAAATTACATACATAAATGTTTCAACTTACCTGGTTTAGGGGCCTTTCCACCTTGTCCTGTTGGGTGGAAACAAGTCAAATAAATGTGTGCTTTTGCTCTATGATATCAAAACATTACATTTTTAATTCTAATTTAAATTTAGTTTTGCTATGATTTTATAAAGTCTCAAAAGATCTATTCATGTGTTCAGTTCATCTGGTTACCTTTTCACTGTTCATTATGTAAAATTGTTCTTTTTGTAAAATTTTTTACAGTCATGGTTACAGACTCCCTCTCCACCTTCCTTCACTCGTATTTTGAGTGTTATTGATTTCCAAAAAAAGAGAAAAATCAGACAGAAAACAAATTTAAGGATGAATTTGACTGATAGATTTTTAAAAATGTTCTATAGATATTGGAATATATTATCGGTATCGTGATTTTGTTTGGATGTGATTATCGTATATTTTGAAGTTCTGACATTGTGACAGCCTGAATAAAAAAGCCTGAATAATACAAAAAAGTGTCTGAAAGGTTGTTTTTGTTATCTTCATACCTGCTCCTGCTCCTCCGATGCCATAGCCACCAGGTCCAACACCTCCTGGCACCAAACCACCTGGGCCCACACCACGCCCTACACCTCCATAACCTCCTATTGTCAGGGTTAAACAGACACAAGTGTGATTGTGTTCACTGCTGTTATTAGAGTTGTCAACATTTATCATTATCATCTGGTAATAATGTTCATGTCATGTCATCATGTCTTTATCACCACAATTTAGGGTTTCGATTATTAAGATCACAATAATCATTTTTATTGACTACTGAGCTTGTATGAGAGAAAAGGGCCTTACATTTCCAAACCTCAAAATGTATTCCAGTAAACTGGCTTGACAAACACATTGTTTATTGCCATAGCATTTCCCAAGGATTTAATTAATCTTAGCCTGTGGTGGCGTGACAATAAAGTCTCACCATGTGCTTCCCCCAGATCTGACCACAATAAAGCTCTGTTAACAGGGAATTTATCTTTACAACAGCTTTATTTTTATTCTTGTGTTTGTGAACAAAGATTTTACACTGTTAGTTGTTTCAACTTGTACATGCCACTTTCAACTTTCAACTCACAGTATAAGAATATCACAAGTCTCATCACATCAGTTCTCTGTGCTCTTGGCTTGAGTACACCCAGCTTAAAAAAAAGTTGCACAGGGTCAAACTTGTCCAGCAAATGGGAGCTGAATCCATGCCAGGAAACTGCCTACGGTTGGTGAACTGTTGCTAAAATGGACCATGTATGCAGAGCTGTGAGTATCTGTTGTGGATGTGTAAAATGGCAAACACTAGATAGAATATCTGTGGTTGTGCATTAAGTCCAATGGCCACTTGGAAAAGAAGGTCAGAAGCCTGAGAAAGCAACGCTGCTTCACGATAATTACCTCACATTTGTGTTTCATGTGGCGCATTTATACAAACAAGCATAGTGTATTTTACTCGTATTGACTGTCATTATCTCCTGGATGTGATGTCAAGGCTCCACGTAACATCAACTTTCAGAAGCACAGTGTCTGTTCTTCAGCAGCCACATTATCAGTATAGTTTAGAGATGATTTGCCCTTTTTCTGCATGTGTTACAAACATAAATACAAAGCCCACTGTCAGCCCATTTAGATCAAGTCACAGATGCTTTGTGGCTGTACTTGAAAATGACAACCTTTTGTTGCTCCTAATCTTCTCTGTCATCACCTCTAAACATCAATATAGTTGATCTCACAGCACAGCTGTTGGCTGCTGTTCTACATATTATGAGCGGTGATCAAATTTCTTACTTATTTAGTTGTCAGACAACCGAAAACAGATGTTTAAAAAGTGCATACATTCCTAAATCATGCCGATTCACACAGGACTGATATTATCACATGACCAATGTGTTTGATGAAATATGGTCGGTAATTTGCAGTGGAATTTTTACTTAAATTACGGACAAGGCAGATTCACACGGGATTAAGATCACAGACGTCTTCCACAATTATTAAAAATTACTAGAAGTCCCCAGGTAATACTACTCCTGTGTGAGTAGGGCTTGAGAGATTACTATATGGAAAACATTTCACGTGTGAACTTCAGCAGGTAGTTTTAGATCAGGTGATGATGAGGCAAAAAACATTTTTTCTTAAAAATGTATTGAAGTCACTACATAGAAACAAATAATTTTGAGTTTCTTCTGCTCAAATCACTGAAAGAGTGGTGCATGCACTAGTTCATGATAACCCAGATATGATTCGTAAAAGCACATTTTATAAACGGGGGAAAAATCATAAATGAAATGTCTCTCCTACTTACCTGCAGCTTTAGCTGGTTTATAGCCTGCAGGGACTCCGCCAGCACCCCCTTGTAAAAGAATAATCATATTAAAGTATTGAATTGTGATATTCCTACGTGTAACAATGTATGAATTGGCCCAGCAATTTATCATCACAACAGCACCCTTTCGCTTGACTTTCTTTTAGGACACCAGGAGAGCATTTGTTAAGTTCTACTATTTTTTAAATGTGACCATACAGTATATAAAAGCAATAAGATATGACGTTGACCATGCACGTGCATATGTATGTATGTATAGTTCTATTTGTATTTGTGCTTGTTAACTCTTATAGGATACTGTCTCACCCTCCTATGTTGGTGGTTGTTGAGAAAATGCAACGTTAACAATAAGAGTGCAGCAGGATATAACTGCAAAGGGGATGAATTATACTAATGATGCTTTCCATTTTGTTTCAGGAGTAGGCATTTTTCAATATTTTCGTTCATGTTTCAGGGATCTTGATGAAAAAACGTATATTTAAGTGGTATCTATAAACAAGAAAATATTGGGTCTTGGCTTGTCTATGCACTCTACAAAGTGTTACTGTTTCTTTTCAATAATACTTCAGTCTAATAGTATAAGTTCACTGTTATAACTCCGCTACAGACAAACAGACTTTGTTTGTTGTGGCTATGTTCTGGATTATTTTGTTTAAACTATCCAGACAGTCATTGGAGGCTCTGTTACCTGGAAAGAATCCAGTTCCTGGTCCAGTGCCTCCTGGTCCAATCCCAGCACCAGCTGGTACGTACACACCTGGAACACACAACAGATAAAGCAAGTTGTCATCCTCTATCGCCAACACGTGTGACACCAGCTAAAACTGAGGCCAAACAGTTCTCAGCCATCAATGTTTTTTGTTTTTTTTATTACAAAGCCTGTAACAGCATTTCTAAACAATGACCCTATCAGATAAACATTCTCAAACACTTTCATCATCTGTGACCCAGACAGCAAAGCTTTAGTTTGTCCTTGGCATATACATCTGCCGTAGTTCATAGCAGTGAGGGGGCGCACGATGAAACGTGAACACAGCAGCTCCAAACACAGCCAGAGTGAAAGCAAAAAAAAAAAAAGTAAAACTTTAGAGGCTTGATTAGGAGAACATTTCAATTGTTTTCACTCTGATGAGGTATTGCAGTTGGAGGCCTTCCTTCAGAATGCGGCTGCAGCACTGTGGACACCCTAAACCCCCACTTACATCCCCTAGCCTCGTTTCTCGCCTGATTTCTGGCTGCAGCCCAGAGTAACTCCTGAGATGGTCGTTCTGGCTCCCAGACATGGTGGCCTCATGTGTGCAAGCAACAGCTACAGAAATAAAAGGAAGGGGAGGATGAAAAAATCCTGCAGTTGTTCTGGGACGACTAACAGCTAAATCCAACGGGACCGGTGAGCTCAGGCCAAAATTACAAAGTTATATTTTTTGAGGGGAAAACCTGGTTTATATCACTGAAAACAAAACGCAATGGAGAGAATGGGCCTGCAGAGCCACAATGATTGTGTTTAATGGCTCTTACATGTGTTGGGAGGCCAATTAATTCAAACCACATGTCAAAGGCGTTCATGTGTTTATTAGCGAATACTGTGTGAACACTATATTTGAGTCCCGTCCACTGTAGCCATTAGGGGAAGAACATTACAAGGTATTACTGTCTGATCCAGTTGAATGAAAATACATAACACATTCCACTGAAAAATGCCAAAAAGGAAATATCTATGCGGTTTATTAAGTATGATTGCAAATTGCCTCCATTGCAGTGAAGGTGGCTTTGATCCTTTCACTTACAAGCTGAGACATTTAATTGGTTTTATGCCACAATCAGTTTTCTTTCTATTGTAGTGTTGAGGTTAAGAAATCGAGCAGTCAGCACCAATCAGTAAGAATCAACTGTTGGATTGGTTGTGAAGATGTTATAGTATATGCAGGATATTAAGGATAAAGAAATGTGGAGAGACGAGCGAGAGGGTATGGCTTCATTTTGGGTAGAAAGTTACAAGAATCTGAATATGAAAGTCTTGATATAACTGTGAGTTGTTTATGCTGAAGTGAGCTCGAGCAACGTTGTATTATTTACTCCAAAACTGCACTTAAAATCTGAAGGGGTAAAAACATTTGTCTGTTTTAGTTTAAGAGGAAAATTCTTGTGCAGAAAGCAGAGTGCCAACAGGGGTTTACAGAGCACGGTCATGTGCAATGTAGGCGAACTTGCCATAACTTTTTAATTTTTTTTTCAGCTGCAGTACTAAACGGGAACAGTTATGGTGACAACTGTGGCTTTGGACGAAAAATGACCTCATTTATGAACAAAGAGAGATGAGAAGAACGTTGCCTTTAAACTCATCCTGACTGGGAAGATTTGGGAGCAGGATGACGGTAGAACTGATCAGATTTCTTGAGGTTTGGCCTTGTAATACTGAGAACTGACTAAAGAAAACACGAAATCCTGCAGGCTCAAATAAATAAATGTCCAGGATTCTGCATTTGATTATCAGACAGCGAAGTTGATGTGCGTAACGTGTGTGTGCATGTGTGTCTGTCAGTTTGCCCGTGCCACTGGCTCCATGGCAAAGCTCTCAGGTGCAGGCACCACAAGACGGAGTGCAGTGATTGTTCTCGATTCTGCTCCTTCATTTCACAATCAAAGGGAGGATTTCCTGTCTCGGCACTGCAAGCGAGGCAAGTGGGAGTGTGTGTCTGCTCCAGTTTTCCTTTTGCTTAGAATCCCATCATGCTACTGTACTACTTTTACAGAGTGCATTCGGTTCACTGAGACCGTGCATCCAAATATGGCACACACTGACCTCTGCCAAGTGACCTGACCTAGCTCAATAAGTTTGAAGATTTCTTCGTGATTGTATAATTATCATCATCATCATACCCGTAGATTCTTTGTGAACTCAGCCAGGTCATGGGAATGTGCTGGAACGTGTGTGAAGGACAAGATTGACTTGTGGAACACAAGGGATTAGACGAGGCAGAATTTATTTTAGAGTTGACTCCGGTCGAGTCTTTGTCCTGAGTGTTTGTGATATGATTCATGTTGGTTTATGAAAATTTCTGGGAAAGATGATTTTAAAAATGTATTACGATGTCATGACTTGGTCTTGCCAAAAATGTCTCATCTATTAAAAGTCAAGAAGGTAAGAATACCGCATTATTTACATTTAAAACATGTTAATCTGGAACAGGAAAGACAGGGTAGCATCAGTAAATTACTGCCTGTTACGGGGCTCAGCAAGTACGTAATAAAAACTTTCGCTGTCAGTTAAATGCAATGATGGTTGTGACCCCAACAGCCATTTTTAATGTTGCAGTATGAGCTCAGAGAGCATTTAGAGGGTGATGATGTACATGCACTCACAGGAATCCTGACAGTGATTTGAATTTATCATCAGTCCTCTTGGGACTTGAATGTGGTCCAACTGCAAGCCTCACAGTTGACAGGGTGTCAGTGAGCGAGGAATGCAGCCAGTCGTCAGTAAAGTGGGAGTTAAGTCAAACTAATATGTACATGATCATGGTGAGTGAGACACTGACACTTAGGACCTATTGTAAAGATTATTTCTCTGTGTCTGTCAAGTGCGCTATAAAGTGGGATCCATTTGGGCAGCCCTCAATCCAATTGATATATTGATATCTGTCTGTTAGCATGTGGGATAAACATGGGTCGCTTGAATAATCAATTCATTTTATTTAGTTTTTTCCAATGCCATCCCAACACACATATCCCAGACAACTGATTGAGGTGCTACTGCAGGGACATGATAATTCAACAGCCTCACCTGAGCTGCTGTCATTGGGGCCAAAGTAAAGTCAGTAGGAAGATGAACAAAAGCAGGATTAAAAAAACTGACCTAAAAAGCTCAGCAAACCACAGACCCGTCAAAGGTTGGAATTTGTACCAAACGTGGCATATCACGATCACATTAAATACTTACAACACTCACACCAATTGATATTTTTTAAAAGACATCTGGGGAAATTTCCAGACGTTTGTGGAGACCAAAAATCTGGTATTTTTCAAGAGAAGTCGAACCATCAGTGATCGTGGCAACCGAAATAGGACATTTTAAGGCAAACCATGCTGTTTTTTTTTAACCCTAGCCGAGTGATTGTTGACTGTAAACCTAACTTGAGCATAAGCACATTGTTGTGACAAGAGAGAAATAGAAAATTCAATGTTAACAAGTGTAAAGTTGCAATATAAAGAAATGTTCAGTTTAACTTATCTGTGGTTTTGCAGAAACAAACAAGGCTATTAATTTTCCTGGTGATTGGGTTGAAAAACCTAAAAAACGATAGCAGTCAACTTAGCACAAAGGTGAAGAAATAAAAAAAAATCTACTTTTAATTTTTACTTTTGTCTGATAGTCTAAAGGGTTTTACATACTGCATGTAGGGATGGTGGATAAATCTTATGGTGCCCAGATCTCAGCCCAGATGGAAGCCCAGAGTGACATGGTGCCTGGGTTAACACACATTTTGGACTGTTTGTTTGCACCTTTGTATCCCATCCAATGAAATCATACATTACTTCAACATTGTTTGCATGTTAAATGCATTTCAAGATGCTTTTTTTTAGTTTAATTGTTAGAATTGCCTTACAATTATGAAGTATTATGATGTTGTAGTAATCTCCAAAATTTCCTTCAGCAAATCCCAGAAAACATCTGAACTGTCATTAATCTTGGGGTTTTAGATAGACAGCGACAGTAATAGCCATTGCTTGATACAATTCAAGTCACACAACTTACTCATAATGTATCCTCCCGAATGTAATGCATCAAAGTCTGTGAAGCCATGTGGAAAATCTTAACATTACAGCACATCATCCATGGTAAAGGATAAGGAAAGTACTCCACCACAGTACTGAAGCTCTCTGCAGTATATCAGCAATATGTTTTGTTTTATACAACACAGAAGTGTTTAACGGTGAATTTTCTCAAAGCTCAAAGACTTAAATAAAAATCAATTTCATAAACAACATATGTGCATGCAAGTGTTTTGTTTTCATAAATTCCCTTGTTTTGAATTCTGATCAAGTGACGTTGTCCACCAGACACGAGCTAACAGGTGGAATGAACTATATCCAGCGCCTTGTATGTTTAGTTTTGCATCATGTCATGTTTTGAGTGGTGGCCTGGAAAGTAGGAAGTGATTTGTTTATCGACTGTTAAGCTGGCAAGATCATTTATTTGATATTTTGACTGAACATCAAAACTGGCGATACCGCCTCGAGAAGAAAATCGTTATGATTCATGATTTTATCTCCAAATTACACTGGCTTAAAACACTTTGCTTTATGGGGGATATGGGTTATTGAGCTCACAAATAATGACCGAATAGAAGTTAGGAAATTGTAAGTCAGACCTTGATTTGTTTAACCAATGACGAATTTTCCATAGTACCTCCCATGTTAATGACACTTTTTACAATTGCCCTTTGTGACTTGAAAGAGTTTAGTTTTACCTCATTTACAACAAGCTGGTGAGTAATGTGACATTTCCATGACCCTGTGCTGCGGTTGTATCATAATTGGCCTTTAACAAACTAATCAAATGCGTAAGAGAAAACAATTTGCATGGTAGTTAGTGTAGGCGTACAATAAACTCATGTGAGTACATACACAGCACTCACACACACAACCTCACTAAAGTTAATCGCCGCATTCCCCGTCCTTTACACAAGACTTACGGGCCCATTACCATTCATGATCACAGTGCTGCACTCCACATAGTTGGGGAGGACTTAAAGAGACGTGTTTACACCACCTAAACCACCTGACATTTACACAATTCTGCCCCACTATTTCCATCACTTTCGATGAAATAAAAAATAAAAATGCTTTGGCAAACTAACAACTGTTTGCTGTGTTCAGATGTATCCAAAACCACAGTCCCAGTAGAGGAGGTTTGGTTCTCTCTTAATGGAAAGCTCTCATACTGCAGCCCAGAGCAACAGTGCAGTGAAGCAAACACTGTGGTTCCTGGCACCCTGACATCTCCCGTTATCAGACATGTGACAGCTGGCCTACTATCAGTCACCCCTTGCACTCGCTATTTTCCATAGCACGTTGGAGGGTGGAGGAGGAAAGTGTGAGGAGCATCAAAGACAGTAAAAAAATTAATGTTAAAATCCATCAAATTCTTGCGCACCACATTCATTCCTTCCCCCTTCTCGGCTTAGAGAGCCTTCTTTCAGAGACACTTGAAGCAGAACATTAGTCTGAGGTGGCACAGATGCTAATATTTAATGACTAAGAAGACCTGATTCTAATGTTGTCATTGTTCATATGCTCGCCTCGGGCAAAGCCTTACCACTGGAAGCGGACAGGAAATCATTACAAGATCAGGAAAGACATGCCTTTGAAACTAAAAAAGGGTTTGCGGCAGCTGTGAACTCTCCTGTAAAGGTTTTTCAGAGCCTACTATGACGAAAGAATAATCCATGGTTGAAGATAACCATCAGCAAGTGGAACAACAGTTAACATCATGACTTCATTCCAGAAAATGATTTATGTGCTTGTACCATAAAGTAGAAGTGACACAGTTATGGGTGCAATGTCAGAAGGACAATAAAGAGCTACATTCAGCCTGTATTGATTATTTAATTTCCACAATTTGATTCGCCATGTTTCTCGTACCTTTGTACGAATGATAAATGTCAGCAGAGGTGGCAAAAGTACACATATTCTTTACTCAGGTAGAAGTACAGAATACCTGTGTTAAAAAAAAAACTCTAGAAATACTGATTAAACTTCATTACTCAAGTAAAAGTAAGAAAGTACAGGATCTGAAAGTGTCCCTCTGAAGGACGTTTCTACTGGACATTTATGTGCAAAGCTAACTGAACCTCAAGTAACTAGTCGGAATCCGTAGGATTTGTCCGAGCTGTCCATAAATACACCAGACGGATAGTTGATTGTTGATTCTTATTCCCAGGATGTCAAATACCGACATTTTGGATTGTCAAAGTTTCACGGACACAGCAAAAAACTGAGAAAATCCAGACAGAGGGCTGCAAAATCTCTGCAGATATGAAACACTAACGCATCTTTTCTCCCCAGTCGAGTCTTTCTCTCTGTGTCTCTTTCCATCTTGTTACATCTTTTACGTAAAAAAGGATCGATAATTTCCCTAAATTGCTTTAAAACTAAATTAATCAGCCTATTTTGAAAATGTAAGGAGTAGAAAGTACAGATATTTGTGTGAAAATGTAGGGAGGTAAAAGTAAAAAGTACAAATACCTGAAAAATCTACTTTAGTTCAGTCACTAAGTATTTGTACTTCCCACCTCTGAATATCAGACCATATAAAATGTGCAATCTCTTTTTTTCCTCCATATTTCGCTCTTTCAATATACTATTACAAGTACTACTACACTATAGTACTAATACTAAGTTTAGGACATGAAGCAAGACTTTGTGTTTTAAAACAGAAATTGTGCTTCAGAATGAACTCCCTGAAATACTCTAGGTCAACATCTGACTTGTGTGAAAGCACATGATTGAGAGCGGAACAATCAATCACATTTATGGATGAGATATTGACATTTGCTACTTTCCAAAGTTGAAAGCATGAAAGCATAAAACCTATGATTTATGTGAAAGAGAACAAAATTTTAATGATCAGTCCGGTCCAGTATGCAGACATTTTATAGAGTGTATGTGGGAATTGGACATGTTCTCCAGTAGTCATGATGTGAAAAGCGCTTACAGAAATGCTGTTTTGTCGGGTTTAGACCAACTTAATGATGCCAAAGACCAAAAGGTGGCATGTTTATCTCCCGAGCAAAGTGCACTGAAAGTAATACGACACAGCACACAACAGAGGATTTCGATTATACTGACGTAAGTGTTTAATCTGATTTTCATTTTATTGCCATCTTTTTTTCATATGTTCATTATCAGTTATTGATTTTTTATTAAAACAATATTTTTATACAGATGTCGTGCTCCTGTTGTCATGTTGTTTGTAAAGCTAGAAGAGTTTGGACATCAGTAGGCAGTGGTGGGTCGGGTCAGGATGAAAACATTCCTGACAGGAGCCATTTCAGATTGCTGGCCCAGTGAGACTGCTCCCAGCAACTAACAGCCTGGTGAGGTCTGCTTTCAGAGTGGCTGGAATGAATCATCTGAGTTAATGTGCTTCTTTGTTGAAGACTTGGCAGAGGTTGAACGCAGACCAAACAGGGAGATTCTGGGGCTGACAGTTATCCACAGCCACAGAGAAAGAGCTAAATAAATTATTTACATTTATGTTTTTATAGCAATCACGAGGACTTGCTTACATGCTGTATTTACATATGCGAGAGTGATGCCTTTGTGAGAAACAGGCATGTTGGATCACAAATCAGTGAGTCATCCCCTTATGAAGGAACTGGATTGCGTTAAACAGTCGGTCAGGTTTACAAAGGTAAGACCACTGATAGTAAAAATACGTGCATGGTGCTAAGGAGTCGTACCCTAAACATTTGAATTATGTGTCTATTAAAAATTAACCCATCCATCCCAAACCTCTGGTCTGAGCCCTGAATCACTCTCAACAGTAGTTACAGTGAAAATGGTGATAAGAAAACCTATTGGCCAAAATGTGATCACCTCTGGCAGGGAGCTGTAATGCAGAGAGTGACTTCCCAGCCAGGCAACATGCTTTGATGTAAAACTGCAATCCACTGTCGTCCAATCTCTTCACACTTTCCCAGGACTGGTGCCAGAGTGAGACACAAGTACATGAATAACAGTTCTTTCACAATAGCAGACTGTGGTCGGTCAGTGCTTGTAACCAAAAGGCTCTTTCTCAAATGAGTACTGAATGAGGTCACCTCACTGTGAATTACACCAAACTCCTCAACATCAACAAATTGAAATGCCTTTGTGGGTCCCCGCATTAAAGAAGCTGAAAACACTGAACAAAAATGTCTCTGAAGAAAAGCCTGTGTATCTCGCTCAGACGGCACTTAAGATGGTCTATTTCTCTGATTGCAGTGTGGAGTTGTTAAGCACTGGGAAGCCTTTGTGTCACATTAATCCAGTATGGTGTGGTTGGCACTAAACCTTGCCAGAAGAGGGATTAGAGCCAGAGAGGTGTCCTCAACACACGCTCCCAATAAAGCTTGAAGCACCACTTGTTTGGGGAGTTGAGGCAATCAGTTTGGTTATCTACCAGCAGCACTGCGATAATGCTGCAATTCATCACTGGTGCTTTGTGACAGCCAAGGCATGGCATCCAATCTGCACTGATTTCATTTAACTTCACCCAAAGCCAGGCGAGTGTCACTGATTAATGCATTAGGTTCCTCTGAAGTCTCACGACTGAACCTGGCCAATGCCAAATGAGGCAGACTGACTTCCAGCAGTGTTAAAGAAAACATCACACAACCTCTTTAATTCTGAGGAGATTGTGAAAGAGCAGAGCAGCTATTGTTCCCTCTTCATCTCCCACTGGCCTCTGCTCGAAAGAATTGTGCTATTAACTGTGTCCTTCATAAAAGCCAAGCTGATGACTTTGGCAAAAGTCCACCAGAGAGGTTGTCTGGAAGAATACAACACACATCATGGTAAGAAACAGAGATATGGGACAC
Organism: Pagrus major; assembly: GCF_040436345.1. NCBI lineage: Eukaryota > Metazoa > Chordata > Actinopteri > Spariformes > Sparidae > Pagrus > Pagrus major. Next base: position 17,014,029 of record NC_133216.1, on the reverse strand, counting down.
TTGATACACAGTGTAAAAGTCAATAATAAAAAACAAATTGGCACAATATGAGCTGCTCTCTGTCCTTTTTACTAGGAAAGAGAAGAATAATCTTGATAAAATTCCTAAGTTGAGGAATCTGTTCAAAGAATTTAATCATCCGTCTCGGCCTGGGTTTGATTCAGTTATCAAACGTAGCAGCAAAAAACTGAGGCCACTGAGACCGAGCTGCGTTAGCACAAATTTATTGTTGATAAGAATAACATCCAACTCACTGTATCCATGTGACAGATGTTGTTTGTTTGTCAAATGTAAGGCAAGTCTGCCTCTTCCATCATACAAGGGAGAACCAACAAATACATTACAGTACCTGCACAAGGTCGCAGGATAACAGGACAGGGGGCATATTTATTAACAAACTCCTTCCCAGATGTTTCCTCCAGGACCATAACTCATTTACACTTGTCGATGGAAAACATTCAGACAGGCCTTGCGCTCCATCATGATTCAAGGGCTGAATTTCGCAAGGATAGGAGGTATTTGCTGTGCAGAGGCATTCGATGAGTGGTGTTAATGAGGTTCATGTTACTCACAGATAATTGACCTTTGGACCATGCCGAGAGTGTTTTGTCTCGATGAAAATGCACACAGATGGAACTAGTTTGAGTGGCACAGAAAAGTTTGATATAGATGGATTCAACACTCGCTTGAGATCAAAGTTGCGCCGCGAAGCCAATGTGGATATTTGTTGGCTGCTTTACCTGTAATATATTTCGCCCGCATGCACCTCAAAATCTCAGCTGAAATGTGGCTGGCACAAAGAAATAGTTATGAGACGGACAGGGGGAGGGCAGATACAGTTTTTGGATGATACAATCTATGAACTGACAGAAACAGCCTAGGTAGACTTTGTCAACATGGTCAAATTGACGGAGGCAAACAAAAGATGAAGCTAGGACTTTATATGGACAAAATATTTCTTTCAGGAATCTAACAATCTGAACATAAGGCTTCTAAAGGGACACTTGGATGCTGGAAGATAAGGAACATAAACAGCCGTAACTTTTAAGCAAATAAATGCAACAAAAAATTGACTGGACTCCAGCATACCCAGCCCCAGATGTTAAACATGTTTTGCAGTTGGGGACTGAATAACTCAGAGAATCTCAGCCAAAACACAGACCAAGATCCAAATCAAAGCAACGCAGAAATGGGAGAAAAAGCAACCCCACAGGTTGAATGAGAGTGGGAGGAAAGGTATGCTCAAAACTCCTCTCTCTGTCTCTCTCTGCCTGAATCAAATAAGCTGCAACTGCAAACTACAACTGAAGATTACCCTTCAAATCTGCTTGTTGCTCGGTCGTGGATTCTGGGCAGCGCAGTCCTCTAACTTCAAGAGAAGACCCGGTCAAAGCTTTCAAGGTGACACTCACATATTGTACACTGTCCACCTGGGAGTCCAGCAGGGATGAATTCAAACTATGTGCTTTTGCTAAGAGGAGAGAGGGACCAGCTGGATCCTTCTCTTCTTGACATGTTAGGATAGAGTCTGCAGCCATGTAAACATCACTATATATGCATGGATGTGTGTGTAGGATGCAATTTAACTGTGTGAAATACATTAAAAATACATATTCATGACTTGGTGATATGATGAGGCAGCATTATTATAAAGTTAAGATGAATCGGGTTGAGCACTGGACAGTACTGAGCCTGACTTCTAACTTCAATCGACATGTAATTATAAGACAACTTCCCTTCGATTTTTCCAGCAGTAGTGTGATGGGACTCAGTAAGCGGAGCCAGAATAAACTATCTTTAATTTTCATCCTATATTATGGGGGGTTTATATTATCAATCGTATTAATTCACCTAACCTGAGAAACATAGCAACGCAACTGCAGAGCTGGTTTGGGATTAAGCCAAAAGAAACAATCAAAGTTAGCACTGTTATGCATGTTAATTTACAACGCAACAGATAAATAACACATAGTTTACATGATATATTATATGGAAGGATGCAATTAAAATAAGTGAAAGTACTCCTTGACATTTTATAGCAGATAAGTATCAGTAGAAATTTTTTAATACTAGATGTGAGATGATGAGGCATAGAGAAAAAATGCACCTGTTCTTAGTCTATGATTGATGCAGCAAAGATCATGGCTAAGCTCACCTGCAGCACACACTTACCTCCTTGAAGAGAGGGCTGAATCAGTGCTAAGAGGAAGAGTCCACAGAAGAGCAACAGAATGTTTCTGTTAGCCATCTCGCTCCAAAATGCACCACCCCTCTCCCGATCAGATGGTTTTATTCTCTTCTAACTAATTACCACAAGCCAGAAGTCTTTGGGAGTAGAGAAAAGGGTGAAAAAATATATGAGACTCAAAGTCATTAAGAGAGGGCAAAGACTTCAAGTTCAATGGATCACTTTGCTTTTTTACTCCTCTGTCTGGTGTTGCTGTTTTTATTCTGGTCACTCCTGCCAACAGTACAGACGCTGCTGCCAGCGAGGAAAGAGAGAGAGAGGGAAAGAGACACACAGAGAGAAGAGAGAGAGAGAGAGAGAGAGAGAGAGAGGAAGAGAGAGAGAGAGAGACAACCCCCCCCCTCCCCTCATCCAGAAGGAATTGAACTGTCTGCCAAGCATTTGCATGGACACTGAGCGTACTTATCTATAAGAGTCGAGAGAGAGAGACTGAGGAAGAGCAAACCACATACCCTGATAATTACCTGTTAGCTGTGGCTCGAATTTTCAGCTGGTTGGTTTTCAATAAAGGCAGTAACATTAGTTTTGCTGCTTCTCTTAAGGAAGTGAAACAGAAGACTTTAAAGCGAGGAGGGAAAAGAATGCAGCAACTATCAGCGTGTGTCCACAAAATATCAGCACATATTACAAAGTCAATGCCTGCCTGCATGAATAAGCTGGAAATAGCAGTGAACTGTGTGTGGAAGCCAGTCAAAGAGGTTCCAGTAAAGAAATGAGAAGACTGTCGGCGTCGCGCAGAGACGACAGAGAGCAAAGAGCAAAGAGCTTGAGAAACATCAGCCGACTAGTCTGTGCAATCTCTCGGCCAATTCATCAGGATAATTGTCACTGTCAGTCTTGTAACAGAGATCAGAAGTTGAGCGGGGACCAACCTCAGTGCATTCTCAACTTAAGAGGGCTTTACTGACTGCTGCAACTGTACTTTTGTGAACAGGAGCAGATAGACTCGACCCCTGTCTACAGAGTTTCTTCACAACCAGTCCAACCTACTGTATGTGCTTTTAACAGCAACTTCAAAGCAGAGATCATCAAATCCTGCATATGGCTTCAATATTTCTTTGTAAAGTTAGAGCTCAGCATTGTGGCGGGGGATCCTGCTCTTTCCTGAAATTACTTTGTACAGAAGCGGTCACCTACTGGATATCATCGGACCAACACAGTTGTTACACCTTTATTTCATTTTGGCATATGCCTTTTAATGTACCAGTGGAAATAAAACAACTGCTAGAAAAAGCCTCACTGCAAACTTCTTATGTAGATCTGAAGACTCATCTTTATTCACCAAATATAATATCAACAAATCACTATGTTAATGCCTGATTCACTTTTTCGTAGATCTTGTGTCTATAGGAGATTTTCCTATCGCTAACAGGACACATCCTCTCCAGACACCTGTGTTCAGATTAACCTTGGCTTAACACGTCAAGCCATTACTTAGGAGACACCTCATCGCTGACAACACTGTCGCTGTCCATCTTTTCGTTCAGCACTGGGACACATTTTTGGGATTTCGAGTAGAAGAGACTGAGCAGAGGTACTTTTTACTGGCAAGTGCTGCAGCCAAAGTCATTACTCTCTCAGACACAAACCTGACAGACTGGGCTGTTGCACGCATGCTAATGGGTTCTGTTCTCCAAGAAACACAGTATCCTTCATATTAGTGACGTCCACCATTAGTGGTCGTATTCCCTCATGCTGATTTCCTTTAAGTTAGGTCAGGCGTCCTTACAATATCAGCTGTTCAAGTTTTGATCAGACTGAAGGTAAAGCATATTTTCACTTGAATTATGAGTCGGCTTTGGATAAACTTTGCATTTTTCACTCAAGAAGAAATTTCTCTTCAAGCCCATGTCCTTCTCTGCAGTTCATGTAACTTACATGTGTCACACTCAACTCATTTTATCCTGACGTTTAGTGTTAACACGCCTTTAGAGATCAATGTACATCAAAAATAAATGATAATAGTAAATAATTTTCATGATAGCAGGAAATCACTTACTACCACGTACTGAAGTACTGTTAAACTAGAATAACCACCTCACACTTGCATGCCTTCACAACCACTCAAGTTGCAGTTTAAATCCATGCCTGTCTCGGCTCAATATCATCAAAAGCAACGAGCTTTTGGTCCACTGCAATGCCTCAAATATGAATGCTGCTGCAAAGAAGCTACAAATCCTAACACATCGATCTTTACATCAGATCTAGTCTCAAAGTGGGCACCCAAGGTTAGTGTCCCCATTTCAGTAACCAACAAAATGTGAAATAAAGTCACGATCTCTCATTCTGTTCCTGAGTTATGGCGTTGACAAAGGTCAGAAAAGAGTTTAGCAGAGTGTTATGATGTCACAGTGAAGTTGACCTTTGACCTTTCAAGTCAACTGCTTACCATTCGATTCATTTATACACTTGTGTGAAATTTTGTCATAATCAGCAGATTAATTCTTGAGTTTGTGAAAAACGGTTTGAACAAAAGTTCAATCAGGAAGACTATATTAAATGCTCAGTCATTCACAACTCTCTTTCTTTCCCACTCTCTTCCTCCCCACTTCTTTAATCAGCTGAATATGGGCGTTTACTCCTTTACTCCTTTAAACCATGATTAATTCAACCGAGCATGTCTTTGCTGTCAAACTTTAAATCTGCTCTCTTCCCTGCTGTTGTCAGCTGGTCTTTAAGAGTCTACCTCATTACATCCAGATCTTCAGCGATTCTCTTTATCCCATCACCCCCACCAGTGTCAGTGTCCAAAGACTCAAGTTTCTCATCCGATGTGCACATTGCTATAAATATTTATTCATTCAAATACGAATTCTCTCCTGATTGAAATTAGTTCATCTTTGGTTCCAAGTGGACACATGTGCCTAATTTGAAGGAATTCTATCTTGGTAGTCCTGAGATAGTGCGTGACAAAATGGACGGACGTACGACCTGAAAACATAATGACTCCAGGCACGGCTGGCGCAGACGCATTAAAACAATGCCAAGCAATATTATCGAACTGACCCTTAACGGTACAAAATGTACGAATTGAACACCTGTTGAATTCATCCTCCAAACAAATAGGGGGCATGGGCTAACCGGTTTGCACGCTAACTCCATTACATATCACTGCAAAACAATACAAAGACTCCTTTGACATAACATCTGTTATTTCTTCACATTCTGTTGATAATTTTAGGTGATTTTTGGATGCTGGAAAGTCAATTTCTTACATTTTGCACCTTTAATCATTAATGCAAGGGTCTAATTGTTGAGTATGTGACCTAAATGTCAGACACCATCTTAGTAAATTATTCTTGTTACTCTCAAAAAGATCAGCAATGTGTTCACATACATTACATAACTGCACGTCAACAGTTGGGCCAACAAAACAAAGTGGGCCAGCAAATAAATATCATAAGCTGCCCGAAAAGGTTTTTTTAAGCTCACTGAACATCTCATTGCACTGGTGTGCCCGACCACGACATTTATACCCAATGGCAACTCATACAGTAACTGTTTACAATGTTCCCATTACATTCATACAGAAATGAATTCAACCACTGAAACATCTGTTTTTCTCAGTAAACTCATCAGATTCATGACAAAATCCCAAACATCTGATGCTCTCAGCTCTTACGATTACGGTAAATCAGGAGTTACACAATCCAAACATGAGGAGGACACTGAGCTAATGCTGTATCCTGTATGGTACTATTCTTTCCATGTTTGATTTAAGACCCAGAGCCCCAGCTGAGTAGTCTGTTTGGGAAGTGAGAGTATATTCTGGATGAGAGACGTGTTTTTCTCCATTAATTTGTGAGTCTAAATGTCTATTTTAGCTCACGTCTGGTACTCCTACTTTGGGCTGAGTTGAATGTTGTTTTTGCCAAAAAGACTGAGATTAAACATTGACTCTGGTGAAAGATGGTGGGAGGTCACAAAGACCTTGTTGTCATTACCTATGCCATGAACTGTGGGTTTTCTATAACAGTTATGTTGCTGTGAAGGCTCAACAAACTGTAGCCAAGTGTGACGCTGGTCACCATTGGAAAATGTTTTAAATGATTTGTTTCACCTTAGTTTAATGTGATGTAATAAGTACACAGCAACATAATTTATGTCTGTGTTGGTGGTGGTATTTCATGTACCACAGTGTTTAGCATTACACAAAGAAGTTAAAGTGTCTGGGCTGGCAGATCAATTAGTACAAATACAATCAAGGATGGTCATTCACTGGTCCCAGCTCACTGGCATATCATAGCCACTGATTATGAGCCTGATAACACGGACATCAAAAGTATGATTTGCTTCATGCACCTAAACATCTATGATAGTTTAGAGCTTCTCTGTGCCTTTGTTACATGACATTGCCCAACATGCCGCAACATGCAGGCATCCTTATTTCTCTCTTGGAGGCAACCAGGGATTACTAAAGACCCTTGCTTTAATGGCTCTGCATCTTCAGGCACAGTTGGCAGAGTATCACAATATAATCCATTTCAATCTTCCAAGTACATTTGGCTTTGGTAGAAGGGAAATTAAGTCTGTTAAGACAACTTTTGCGGTCATCGCCAGAAACGATATCATCTCACCGAGGTAGAAGTATATTAAATTCCAAGGCACTTGAGGCTTCAATTGCTAACAGACATACTAATTACTTCTCTGCCCTAAAACATAATTACTGAGTTTTAGCAGTTGAGGTTCAGCAACCAATTTATGGCAACTCAAGGCGGTTACAATATTCCAATCCAGCTATAAAACAAGGAATCTGTTTGTATGTCCTTGGCATATCTCGAGAACCCTTCATCTGATCTACTTCACACCTGGCAGGTTTGTTGCTGAGGACCCAAGGAAGTACAGTGTCAAATTTGGTGCAATTTGGATTCTCGCTATTAATAAAGTTTGAATAAACTGCGTACATTGCTCTGTGCATCAGCGGGGGGCATGGCTTTAATGCTCTGGCGTCATGGCTCTGCAGACTGAAGCTGGGCTCACACTACTGGAAAAATCCAAACTGATTTTGAAATTGGGTCGTGTCACACACTTAAGGAGACACTCCACAGATGTACAACGATTCAAAAAATGGCACATCACACGTTACAGATAAGGTTATCATGCCAGAGGGAGAAATGCACCGCCTCACGTGATCCCTCTCATGTGTTCTCTTGGGGAAGCAGACTTAAACACAATGGAAATAAGTGTGGAACAACTTGCTGTATTAATGCAATGCAGTGAGAAAAAACAAAAGCAGAAGGTTAAACGAGTCAGGATGTGGGTAGACACAGACAACAGAGGTTTTCTATTCTTTAGAGAGAATGGGAGGTGAGATTTTAAGTTTCTGTCAACAGTAGTGTGCTAGCCAACATTAGCCACAAGGGCTAGAATGTTAACTGTTGCTCAGCATCAACGTCAGCTGCAGCAACATGCCTCTTTCATTGGTTGCTGTGGTCCGGCTTGGAAAGTACCAATGTAATCAGCCAAATTTTTAATTCGTCATACATGTTTGATATTATTGGGGTGGCCCCAATGAATCAGTGAGTAGTTCAGGAGGCTTGAGATTCGATCTGTGACCCCGAACATTACCAGATAATCTGTGCCGAAGATCGATACCCAAATGATGTTCACACTCAATCACTGCTCGGGGATGCAACTATGTCACGGCAGGTGTATTGCTCATTTCCCAAGGAAGCAAAATGTCATGTAATTTTGTTTGATTGAGCTTTTCTCGAAAGCTGCAAGTAGCAAAAACCACAGAGCAACCAAGTGGCCCCTTTTAAACAGCATGTTTTGAACGGGCACTGCTCTAGTAATCTAATCGCTATAACTTTTTTTTAGGCTGATTTGGTGGTTCTGCTGAAATGAGACACAGGCGAGGGGAGTTGTGACTGAAAATAAAGTCAAAAAGAACATTCTTTCTGTGTCTGTGCTTCCTTTGTGACACCAGAAAGTAGCAGGATGTGTTGCAATATTAAGCACAGGAGGAGGTATTTCCTGTCAGTATTAGGTGCCAAGCAACAATTACAAGTAAAACGGGTCTGTTTTGGTGAGGTAAATCAGACAGAGAGGGAGCGAGAGATATAGTAACGCTGAGTTGCTACAACCAATCCATTTGCATACAGGATTTAGCTGCAATGCAGCTTTATCATTATTCTATGCTTAACTAATGTGATGAAGTGCAGTGGTGATTTAACCATCTGTTGATAGGGTATAAAAACACAATGTGTATTTACATTGATTATACACTGGAATAATGGGAAAAATATTACTTTGAGCTGCCAGCACTTCTGCATAGAGAAGGCAATTTGAGTTTACAACATGTTAACACCATGCAACTCCCCTCATTTATGTGTAAATTGCGTAGATTATGGCTACACCCCACTAACTCTGCCAGGACATGTGACAAATTCAACATCTTTTCCATGAGTAGAAACATATTCCTTCATTAGTGGCATCCAGGATGAACTGATTTGGTTGCCTGTAATGTTCTCAGGTTGGACTAGTTGCTGATACAGATGGGGTTGTTTTCTTGTGTATGTCGTGTAGCATGAGGGCCAATACTGTTTAACACTCCACACATGGGCTACTATCGGTACAATGAACCTTTGTTCACAGGGAAGTGTTTACATCTTGCTGTGGGGTGCTGTACTGGATCAGCTCTTAGAACGTTATCATGCAATGATCACAGAGTGACGCTGGCCAGCTGTGTTGGGTAGCTGTAGCATGCATTGTGGCATGCCAAAGAATCTTGGATCTTCTTTTGATTTAAAGCTGACACTGTACAGATTGGTTTGAGGCCCGTCTATGCTGTATTTGTTTTAAGCTACTAAAGAACATGCAAAAAGTCGACCGCAATGACCAAACCACAGATGAAGGCGTTCTTTCAGCCGATGTCTTCTGTTTTCACAGAGTGAGTGAAGAGTGCCCTGGTGCAGTGCAAACATCATTCATCGAACGGCCTGTGGTGTCACCAGCGCACACGGACAAGTATACTGGCCTGCCTCCAAAGTGTGATACACATCCAGACCACACTCCAGATGTGGTTTCTCTGCAGTTAACATTGCTCCGTATACGAAGCAGGTTCCAGTGAAGATCAGATCCAAGCCCAGGCACCCAGGGAAAACTGATGAGTTCTGGTAAAGGCCAGACCAGAAAGCAGGGTGACTCACGTTTGGCATTAAAATCTTCAAGACTCCAACTTTAAGAGAGCTTTGCATGCACTCAAGTAAAACATCCAAGTCTCTACGTATCCTCCTCACTCCCTCAACCCTTGCATGGGTTTCAATGATGTGTATGTTAAATTAAGGAACAGATTAGGAATGTAGGCTTTGTCATAACGATCAGTTTATCCATGTCAGTGATTCCAACACCCATGAGAGGTCATTTACATAAAATAAATGAAAAGTTAAAACATTTTCAGTTTTGTATATTTACTTTGAAAAAAGTAATAAGAACTGTTAAAACAAGGGAGTTAAACGACATGTTATTCTTCATTTATCTGATCTATTTTCATGTGGTGTTGTGTTGAAGTTTCCCTTTGATATATGCGCCATCAATTGAACTTAACCTGCACCGTTTGGTGGCATTGCAGGGAACACAATTCCTACAGGAGGGTATTATTATTTGACTGGGGAACAGACTTCGACGCAAAGAACGTATGTTAGATTGCATCAGATGATCATAGATACTTCATGTTGGTCTCGTGTCATCAGAGTTGTGATTAAAAGTTAGGGTGTGCTCCAGAAGATTGCGAATTGGGCTGCCAGCAAATTGATTGATCCATGTGTAGCTTCTCTGTTTCATGCAGGGCTTATGGGATAAATTAGTTAATCATCATAAAAATAAATATTAGGATTAAATCAATCTATTTATCGGACCATCGTTAAAACGTGACTCTTGTACTTATTTTCATTATTAGTTTGGGTGGAGCACAACTATGAAAACTGTGTGTGTGTTTTTTGTTGGTTCATGTGCAATCAACCATCAACAATCTTTGTGGTGGTACAACGCAAATATTCGGTCAACAACTCCAAAGTAGCTACAACAAATTAAAACAAGTTTATGCCATTAAAGGGTTAGGGTTTGGTAGTGACATGTGCTAATCAAGGCACTCACAAGAATCACAATTGAAAGACGCATGGAAAATATATCCGTTGCTAAAGGTGAGTGATGTACAGGTTTTGATGACAAAACAAATATAAGGGGCGCTCCGGTAGCTCACCTGATAGAGCGTGTACCATGTATAAGGCTGAGTCGTGAGCAGCCTGTGCTCTTTGTTGCATGTCAACCCCTCTCCCTCTCTCTCTCCCCTGCCTTTCCTTTCTCTCTCCAGCAGTCACTATCTAAATAAAGCAGAAATGGAAAAAAAAACATTCTTGGAAAAAACAACTAAACCATCGTCATTATTGCATCAAATGCAATTTCTGAATCTGCAGAATGGTTTCCACCACCTCAGTCAATTACCAAAAACAGTGACACATGTACAACCCGACAGTTCTCACTTTTGCCTCTATTCTATCTAAAAAAAAAAAGTAGTGCTGGCAGGGTAAAGCAATGACATAATTCACAGTGACAAGTGATGCTTAAATATTTGTATAATGTTTCATTTTCAGCTTATCAGAGTGTTTCTCAGGCTTTCCCTGAGACTCGGGGGCAGGAAAGTCCAGCTATGTGCCACTAAAGAGTGAGAGAGAGAGCAGCCAACAGAATTCATGTGCAATATAAAATGCCGATGAAACAACTTTTCATCATGGTGTCCAGCAACAGACATGCTTAGGATATCGCAACCATTAAATGAGATGTTAACAATGTGCAGCTGTGGTTGTGCTTAAGACATGGGAAAACGACTAAGTGAGGCCAAAATTGTCGGCATTCCCATACATTTCACCAACTTTACACAACTTAAAAGGCCAACATCGAGATTATCACGGAACAACAAAACTGAAATTTCCTGCTTCTACGGATCAAATATACAAAATACCTCTAAGTGAAACTCAGTTGCAGTTAGTTTAACCCTGCTTCTAAGGGCTCAATTAAGTGCAGTGACACTCATTTCCGACAGGCACACTAACACACTTCCTCGACATTGTTATAACTTCCTTATATCACCCATAACAGAGCTCCTGGGGCCAGCTTTGTGGCCAACAGAAGGGAGTTCACCTCGTGTGATAAGTACTAAGTACTTTAGTTTACTTAGTGTGTGCTCTTTGTGTGTGAACATCAATCAATGGTATTTTCATAAATACCCATGGAGGAAAGACTGTGACAAGTTGACCCAATCCAAAGATAAGCCTGCGAGTTCTCACACCAAGTCAAAGTGGGTCACCCTCAAAGGAGACACAGTTTCACAAAAATGAACTCGTCTACCCCTAGTTTGGTTGCAATTTCTGACAAAAATTTAAGGTCTTGCTCCTGTAAATGTATCATCAAATGCTCACAACCATTTAATGCTGGACAGATAAACTAGCTTGTGTGTCACATGAACTAATGGTCTGAGGGTAGCTGTCCATTGCATTGTTCAAGATCCATCAAACTAAAAAAATGAGCTGTAAGCAGCTGAAAACTGCACAGAATTGCCCTCTACAATTCTTACACTCAGTGGGATAGTAGGTTCCTTTTGCATTGCAGTGAGTATTTAATGATAATATTTAAAATATTGCTTGAATAAGCTTAAATTGAACCGAAGAAAATTCAAGGATTTTAACTGCACTCACAATGCATATGAAAGGTGTTGCTCTGCACCATAATGTTTTGCTATAAATCATCAGAGTAAAAGACACACAGACAGGTCAGGCAGAAATAACTCGAACTTAATGACACTTAATGAGAGATAACAGCAGACTGAATCATGGACGCTAGATTCCAGTATCAACACAGCAAATGGTGGCCATCAACCCCAAAAAAGACATGGAGAATGGAAAAATAATATTTTGAAAAGGGAAAACAATTGACTAAAATACCACCTCCATCTATGGTATATGAAATAATACAAAGGGGAAGACCTGTCATCAAATCTGCATGTATACCAAAGTGAATTCAGCTATTTCTGAGGTCCTGCTTTTTTTTACTGTTATGCTAATGAAACATTGACAGCTGGGCAAGACAGCTGCCAAGCAAGAGACCACTGTACGAGATGCTGTATCAACATTGAAATCGTGTTGAGGCAACAAAAACAAATACTGTTGACCTCAGGACAATTTACAGCCGTGTTTGTGGCGACCACTGTTGTCAGAAATATTGGAATATTGATACATATTGATTCTGAATATTTGACACTGTTCCAGTACTCTTTTCCTGCAGAATCAATACACCTGCACCAGCTGCAACTCCCCTCTCTCACTCCTCTTCGACAACTAGTTGACACACACTTCTGCAGTGCCCACATAGGCCCGCCTCTCTTTAACGCTTCTGATTATGGTCAGAAGTAAATTAACTTATGCTGTTTGGCTCAACATACAGAACACAAGCCTTGCTATAGTTATCTTTTTTATAAAAAAAAACACATGATTTTTATAAAACACTACAACACTAGAACCAGGTAAGCTAAAACACGATCTATTCAAAATTCTAACAAAGTGGTTTTTGTGCCTAAACCTAATGAGACATCAAGCACAGTGTTGTCACAACACAACATTGAAAATTGATAATTTAAATAATTGTACTCATACTGTGACATTTAGGAAAAATAATGCTGCAACAAAACCAGGAGTGTACTCTTGGAGGATGTCAAATAATGCCTGGTTAGCAGTCAGAAAATTAACATTGATAACAAACAGACAGTTCAGAGGGTTAGCCGTGCCTCGAGAAAACAAACAAACTGGCCATCACTGAAAGGCGATGGTGGAAGAGCATGTCTTTGTCTTGGCTCAAAACATCCATCCCACAATACAACATAAACACCAGCTCTGCTTAATGAGGGCTCTTTGAAACTGTCAGATGAAGCCCCACGAGACATAATATAACTGCTATAATAACTAGCGTTATTAGATAATTATGTAATTGATACATCTCTGTCTGACATGTTTTGTTCCAGCAATTGAATTCTATGACAGAGTCCCTAAACGTGGAGACTGAGTGAAAGAACGTCTGACAACATTTACAGTCCATGTAGATATGGTACAAACTTGTTTCTTAAGATAAGTTTTAAAAGTAGGCTTCTCATGAAAATATATCCTTTAAGATGTCCATATATTTGGTTATAGCCAGGTTATATATCATGGTTAAACAGTGCAAAATTAGAGGATGGACGCAGGTCTTGACATACTGTAAAAAATGTAAGGAAGTTTAGAAGTGCTCTTTAACAATTTACTTACATTTATAATCCACAAATTTTCCACAAGGCATACAACTGCCGGACAGTGAAAGTAGCTCAGGTGCTTAACAAAACCTTATAAAGCAAGTTTTGGTAAAACACAAATGTATAGCCACTTCAAAAGACAATGCTTTAAAGAAGGTAAAGCTCCTGAGAAGCTACAATATGGTACAAGGTTACCGCGATCTCACAATATGTTAGGTTGCAGTGACCTTTGACCTCCAAAATCTAATCAGTTCTTGGTGTAGGTTTGTGCTAAATTTTACAAAAATCCCTCAATGCATTCTTGAAATATTCTCCTCACAAGATTTGAGGTCACACGAAATTCCCCTACAGCGTTCCTGATATCACGTTCACCTGATGTGAGGTTCCAGTGACCTTTGACCTTTGACCTCCAAAATCTAATCAGTTCATCCTTGAACATTTGAAGAAAATTCCTCAAAGCGTTCTTGAGCGTTCTTTGTTCACAAGAATGGCCCTGACAACCTAAAACATAATGCCTCCAGCCCTGGCTATCACCGGCACCAGGCCTGAAAATAGTAAATAAAGGTCGAGGAGAGCCTACTTTACACTTGACCTTATGACAACAATTACGACACCTATGCTTTGATAGCAGGGACCATCTTTCATTGACAGGGTATTAAACCACTGTATTAAGGTGAAATGGAAAAATCATAAACTGTCAGGTCTTGCTACTGTACAACATCAGTGCTTGACCCTGTGCATGTTTTTGGTTAAACAAAACAAAAAGCCACTGTTTGTGCTCCATGAAGTGGGTCAGCTGTTATGAGATAGAAATCATATTGCACATATTGAGGCCGACAAAACGGAAAGATGGAGTCATACAAAAGAGCACACAAGAGGTTTGGAGCAGATTGCTTGAACAAAAAAAAAAAAAAGACAGCAAAGCAAAATGAATAACAGGAGCAGCTGTTTTGCTTAACATACTCTGACCACACAGGTAGACAAACAATATAAGTTCTTCAAGCAGTCTTAGAAAGAGCAAAATGCATATCAAAACTTTTAATCGTGCCTATCTTACTTCAGTGCTCCATTTTTCAAAATTATGTCCTACATATGCTGTAATCCTGCTATAATGGAGATGATATACAAACACAACATGACCACAAATACTCAGAGTGGTTGCACAGCCAACAAATCAACTCTTTCAAAAACGACTTCAGGTTTTTGGTTTTTAGGTCTTCAGTACTTATATTAGGCTGGCTAATTCACACTTTTTAAAAACTTTTCCTCACCCCCTGACGCATTTTTGACAACACAAAACTGTCCATCTAAAACTGGTCATAACAGCGCATTGGCCTGCTCTGTAAGCTGTCTATGTTTTGTTGAAAAGTCATTACATTCCCTGTGCAGCTGCAAAAAGTTGCATGCCAGGTCGGATGTTTACCTAGAGTGAGATCACATCAGATAAAATCCCAATGCTCAGTTTTGAGTATCACTACAATAGCACAGGTGTTTAATGCACATGTGTGAAGTGTATATAAATGCAGATTGTGACACAGAAGCCACCAATTGATCACCTATGAACTTCTTGGCGTTTCTGCCTTTCTTTGTCTTCTAAAGTTGGACATTTACACAACCATTCCTCAATAACTAAACATTGTACAAAGGTCCATGTATGTTTCATCTGTATAGGCACTTTAGGTTGAGTACATACTTGTTCAAGCATTGGTGGAGCTTAAAAACAAGCTAAGATACAAACATTTCAAACGGAACCAACATTAGGGGAATTTTGAGAGGATCTACTGCTTGAACAGCATTATTTTGTATCACATAAAAGTAATAGAGCGATAAAACATTTAATATTGAGTATCTGCTGACAGTATATTGAGTCCCATTCTAATAAAATGCACAGTAGGCTTATAAATTGTTTTTCATTTTTGAAAATAACGTTTGGACTTTATGTTACATGATTGATTTTGCATGAGGTACTGCTTAACATAAAACAGGTGCATTAACTGAGACATTATAAAGCAACTACCAACCAGACCTCTCCTTAGTTGACCAATCTGAATGCCACTCACTGTAGCGTTCTGTTACGCTATCACTTAACTGATGACTCCTCCAGATCAAGTCATTGCAAGTAACCTCCCTGTGTAATGATCCCAACAGCAGACAGAGAACAGCGACTGAAACAGAAAAGCCAGAAAATGACTTAAGTATGTTTTGCAATTCAAGTAATCCGTCATTTAGTTACATTTTCAAATAAGTAATCCATTCCTGAAGAATCCCTGATGCATGCGTGCTGTTCCTCTTTCTCTCTTACTTCTTGTCAGGCAGTACGAAGCCACCTGTGGATGTTTAAGTGCAGTTCTGTTGTCAGTGCCCAGCTGCAACTCAGCTAGAGCGATGGCCAGAGTAGAGAAGACAGCCTTTACATCGTGAAACATGAGGTGCTGTCGGCTATACAAGCTCATGTTTTCTTATTTTCATAAGAGGCAGCGTCTAAAACTGTATCTCAGCTAAGTTTGCTGTCTGATCGTCAGCAGCCAAACGGTTGCACCGCTCCTACCTGTCAAGTATGCTCAGTTTCTGTTTGTTTCTATTTACTTCAAATAATTCAACCTTTTTCACTGCAGCTGAATTGCAAAAAAATGACATGTTGTATGAACTTATTAAGATATATGCAGCCCTGTACCCACTCGATTTTATGTTTTGTAGTCAAACTTGAAAGATGAGTAAAGAGCTGTGAAAGGGATATTGTGCCTGTCAGTCCTGGTATTATTAGCCAGCAGAGATACAGATCATACAGTATTCAGTGTTGGTAGAGTCAATACATTTAAAGGTAGACGTGCATCCTCTTCTCTTTCTCTTTGACTAATACCACAGCTGTTTTTAATATGATGATCACCCGTTCATCAATACACACCTAAATGACATAGTGCAGGAAAATATTTTGATTTGTTTAAGTCTGTTTTAATACATTACTCACATGCCATACAGAGTATAGAGTTACTGGTGATGGTAACCTTTTACAAAGTGGGGACAAAATCCACAGTGGAAAAAAATGCTTTCTTAAATTTGAACCAAAACTAATATGAGGCTTCACCAGTCTGAGTTAGCCAACTCAAGTCATTCGCTCCGTTGTGGTATTTGCGTTTGGGTTTATTGACATTTTTTGGCCTCCAATGTAACTTCCACAAAGTAAGGCTCAGCACTCAAATGCTGTCCAAGGAAGCACAAACAAGTCTGTAACTTGTAACTTGGCTAACTCAGACTGCCGAGGCCTCATGCAGCAGCCCAGCCACTATAAAGAGAAGGGACGATTACAGCAACTAGTATGGGTGCATATGGCATGTGACTAAGAAAACTCAGGAAAAAAATCTAAACTTATCCTTTCACACCCTGCAGCAGAGGAAATCAAACCTGTGGTATAAAAATTATGATCACATATTAAAACCAGTTTAATATCTAAGAATGCCACTGCTGTAATAATCATATTTTGTTGATTAATAGGCCCAAACAAAGCCAAAGCAAATGTAATATTACACCAATTACCAATAATACCTGCTCTTTAAAGTTGGAAAATTCATGGATAATGGTCAAGTCAGGAAGGAACTTATGTTTGATCATCTGCCATGATCCTCAAAGGCGCCACAAATTTCTTTCCATAGCCATCCAGTCCTGTAATAATTCCAATGTGCACAGCTTCGCATTGCGAAATATGTAGCTTAAAACTCATTCTGCAGCCCTGTTGTTAATTATGACCCCTATTCCTAAATTTCCCTCGGAGATGCTGTGCATAATTTACACCATGTCCAAGGAAAGTGTGGTGTGCATCATGTATCGTGCTTTGTGTCTGAATAAGACTCCAAAGACAACCAGCTGAGTTTTACAGTTCAGTCTCCAATAGAACATTTATTAGGCGGATTATCCGGAGCTTTCCACCAGGGCTTTGTTCTGGACTTGCAGCAGTATACAGTTTCATTGATTAAGTATTTATTTTACTTTCCCTCCAGTCTCTTTTCATAAGAGAGATGAGCTAAATGATTGTGGAGTAGATTGAACAAACCCGAATGCATAATACTTAAATACTACCAGAGCCACATTCAGAGTCCTGGGAGGCTTGTTCTTCCCTGAACTCTATTCTTTAAGCGTTGATGACCCTGTTTCTTTCACTAAAGAAAGAGCTATATTGAGCTAGCACGCTGTAGCTCCGACAACAAAATTACACCTCTCACTGAACCCTTTTTGCTTTATTGGTTTAAGCACAAACAAAGGTGCCATATTCACTTCTATTTACTAGAATCTAACTGGACGATTTAGGGGGAGTTTACATCATTTTTTGGTCCATTACACAGCAGCCAAGTAAACTATCGACACAATTGTTTTCATGCCTAAAATGTAGCACTGTGCATGACTGACTTGGAGATAAAGCCAGGCAAGGCCTTGAGGTCCAGGTCTGGAGCCTCTGTAAGCCTCTGCTTTATGTATGCATAGTCTGATTAAGGTAAGCAAGCACTAGTATTCATATTCATGAAGACTAGAATGAAATTCAATGGCCAAGTTAATCTGTCAGTTTTAGTGGCGTCTGTGTAACTATGGGTATGTATGAATAGGAGTGAGTATAGAGTATGAGAGCTGGGTAAGGGGAAAATTACAGGTTTATAGTGTATAGTATGTGTGAGCATGTGTGTATGGTTTAAATGGGCTCCAGTTTCCCCCACCATCAAAAAACATGTATAGTTTCTTTCTCCTGTCAGTGCCCTTGACCAAGGCACTGGCTTAGATCTGGAGTTGGTCCCTGGGTACGGCGCCCAGGGACCAACTCCAGATCTAAGCCAGTGCCTTGGTGCCGACTGTCCCTCGGGGATGGGTTAAATGACGAGAACCAGTTTCACTACATTGTATGATTGCATGTGATAAAGACTCTTCTTCTTCCTCTTCTTCTAAAAATGATCTCTTCTGTTTTATTCACCTTTTCATCATAGTATTTAAGATGTTATGTATAATAATGTATAATGAAATCACTTTGGCTTGCCCCAGACCCATTAGCAGGCGTTGGCCAATCCTAGGTTTGATCTTGCTGTCTTTACAGAACCACCCCAGACCCACAGGAGGGAGAGTATATTTATTAGGGGCTGGCAGACCGAGCAAGTTTTAAAGAGAAGTGTTTAGGGGACTCCACCAAATATATATTCCCCCTGTACCAGTCTGGTCCACCAGAGTTTCTGACAGCTGCCAGAGCAAACAATGATCACCTGATCATTACATGGCATGATGGAGTTGTCCAGGGGGTGTCTTTTAATATTTCAAACAACACAACAAAACACAAAAGTTGAAGGTTACTGTTAGCTTTAGGTAGCTAAACCTAGTTGGGAAAAGGCAACTAAATCTATTTATTAAAGGTTAGGAAATAGTTAATGGTTAAATGAGGACAACTAGCTTAAAATGAAAATGTTCCAAAGTGAATTCATAGCAGAAATCATCTTGATGTGTGATGGGAACAGATCCCAGGTTATGAGACATGAAAACCATTGTTGCACCATTATAGTACAACTCTCACATTTTGCTGGACTACTTCTATGATTTACTGCTGTTTTTTATGGTGGCAAGTACTGTTTTTTTCTCACCTTTTGTGCTCAAGTCACATTTTCCATTGATTTCACAAACTTTTAGGAGACTTTATTTTATTTCATTTTTAACACAGAAGCAAGCTTGTTGATTGAAACTGGACCTACGGCACCTCGTATTCAAAATGGCAGTGAAACTACAGCGCAACACTGTTAAGTCAGGTTTGCAATTTTTTCTAAATTAATTTCTCGTCCAAGCACACAGCTCAGCCAATACATACTGGCGCTGGCTGTTTCGAGAGAGATTAGTTTTGATCGTTAGGGGTGGCAGTGAAAGAAACGGCTCAAGAGTGAACATTTCCTCATGAAACAGATGCACTATTCAACAGAACAGGCCTTTTCCTGACAATCCCTTTGGCATATTGTTGCAGTTGTCACACATTCATATAGCTATAAGCTCGCCTGTTAATTTCTGGATGTGGTTTTTGGCACGAAAATATGGATGCTTAATGGGGCAAATCCACTGCGTAATGTCTGTGATATGTCCACTGAACATGCTCAGGAAGGGTTTGGCATTATTGTTCTGTATGCAAGTTAATTAAGTAAGCACTGCCAGCTTGGTCAGAAATCTAGGCTCTAGGGAAACAAAAACACCACCCCCCCATTTTCTGTGTCTCCAGTTCTCCTGAAGTGCCTCTTGTTCTCTTGTTTTGCAGCAGCTGTGCTCGCCTGGGAGGGAATGACGAAAGGAAAATGTGAACTAAGATGTGCCCAGGATGTGCCAGTTTTTTTTCTTTTTGTTTGTTGAAGTAGCTGTTGTCTGTTGTCGCCATCTTCCTCCATATTTTAAAAGGTTTACTGTATTGTTTTGTCAGCACCACCGAAGAGAGATGCAACAGGTGGCACACATTACATTGTTTCACACCTGTTTTATAGGTGCATTTGGGTGGCACTGTGGCCAAGTAATTAAAAACCTGCTCTAACCAACTTCAGTTACCAACAAACAATCTGTTTCTGATTTAAAACCAATCACTATAATACTGCCACACAAACGTTTTATGTATGTGGGACCAGTAAAATGACATAGTGACAATATTATGCAGTTGATCTTTAAAAGACTACAAAATTCAAATGGGAGTTGCTGGCTTTAATGAGAAACAAGTTTTATACATCTCACATAAAGTCAAAATGAGATTTAATTTCAGGTTTTTAAACTAATTTGTCATTCTTAGGGCTATAATATGTTTAAACATTTAGAAATCTGTTTACATGTTTTGTATAAACTCCTAGCTTAACATTTTCTCCTCTTGCTTTGAGAACAGTTTTTCCAACTCTGTATATAGCGCCAAAATAGAAAGTATAATTTGCCCTCATTTAAGTGTAACTCAGTACATTGAGGTCAGATCCTCTCAGGAGCCTCAGTAAATACAGGAATGTCATCGAAAATGTTCTTTTAAAAGGCATCACAGAGATTTGTATCTTGTGGCCCCTTGCAGGTATTTTGTCAGGACTGTGTTTGCTTTTACAACAAGTCATGTCAAAACAGCCCACAACTTCATTGCGCTCAAAGGGAATTTTTTAGTTATAAAATCTGAGCAAATGCACAATTTATTTTGGCTGAGGCTACATCAGGAACTCGTTTCTTGATCCTGGTTTGAGCTGTTTTCAACAAGAGATAAAACTTTATGCTACCCTGGACAGGCGTGATTCAGGATTTTGCAGGCTCCACAGATCCAGATTGCCACATCAGTTGAGAAAAACTGTCTTGTTTCAAAAGTAAAATCATATTTGGATATTCTCATGCTTTACAGCTTACATCAATACGCTGACAGATAACTTATCTGAAAGCACATCACTGTCAAGCAGAACAAAAGACAATGACTTCAAAATGGCAGTGAGGTAGATGAGGCACTTAACTCAGTCATTAAACCGGACCACTGCTAAATATGCTGTAGTAGCATCACGCTAACTTAAGTCATTTTCAAAATCATATCCAGGAATGCAGATGGAGGGCTTTTAGTGAAGATGTGATTATTCTTGTCATCGCAGTCTCTTTCCAGCTGGATGCTATTTCTGTCTGTGATTTTTGACAACTGGCAATAGTCCTGTTTGACATCACCCGAAGCCAATCAGGAGCAAGCTGAGAAGGCAGCAGGAATGCAATATTAATGGACACCAGCTTTTGAATTATCTATTATCAGTAGGTACACGGCTTGAACACAATTATCTGTACTTGTACAGCTTTAAACAGGCCAGAACAGCACCTCTGCAGTGGTTGCCGCTAATACTCTTCTCATCTTATCTCATGAGTGCTGGTGGCCTGGAGCACTGTTGGGCCTGAGCTTGTGTCTGGCTATTCTCATAGGTTGTGAGCATGCAAAGAGTCAGAGTGAGGAAAAGTAGTGGCACCAACTAAAGTGTAGAATAACTATGACTTAGTATGATTTCAATGTTGAAAAGTGAAGCAGCAACTGGCTCGATATAAGTTAATGCCCATTAGTTGTTTTTAGTAACTTCATCTCTAATTACTGCTAAAACAGAAGTCTTGGTAATTATAAAATAAAAACTAAACGTCTGTGGCTAAACTCGTAACTAAAGAGGTCTGTTAATTTTCATGTACACAAATCATTCAACATCTAGTGGAGCTCGTTTCTGGAATCTGAATTTTATTTCAGTGTGAAATATTACGTATTGTTTTACTTTTTTGTTTTCTTTCCATACTTTTCCACAAGATGTTTACATTTTTTAGCATGGATTAAACAGGAAATGAGGATTGGACTTCAAATGACCTGGCACCAAGATGCTTTTTGAAGCCACACGGGGTCTAATAATTGACGTATAATCTAATAACAGAACTTAGGGAGATACCCTTGCCTTTGCAGAGCCAAACCTGTAACAACTTCATAGGTATTACTAATTAGTGAAAGAGAACACTGCATGACTAACTGACCAAATTGAGCATGAGAAACTGCATGAGAACCCAGGAGCGCTCAGTACGCTACTTAACTACTCAGTACTTGGACCACACCCATCTTTAAACTCGGTGAACTATTACATGTATGTGGTGCTATCACGTCGACAAAATCTACCCACAGACATGAACACCTGACAAAGTACTCGAAACTGCTTCTGTGGTAGTTACCAATACAACAGGTGTCTCCAGTACAAGTACCTGTTTCATGCAGCTATGAGTAGTAAACATATGTACAGTTGCTGCTGATGTGAATAAGTTGAATCTGAAGGGATTCTAAAAACATCTTTGAAAATTAAAAACTAGCAGGTTTTGTTGAAATGATCTTCCAGACCTGTATTTTTCATGATATTGCATGTCTGACAACCACAAGACATCCATGATAATGATTATTTCCAACCATACTCATATAAAAATTACATAAAAATCTGTTTGTAATCATTTTTGGGGGTCTGTGAATGTACTGTATGTAATTCCTATAACATCTGTTTTGAAAGTTTTATAGATATTTTCTGGTCCGTTAGAACGATTTTTTTCTTGATCAACACTGTCTCACACTGCCTCTACATGTTGCCTCTGGTCATAAGGAAACACTCACCTTTGTTAATAATGTGCATCCACAGGTGACAGTTCCTTGGGAACCTTATGTGATATCCACGTTGCCTGAACAGTGCCATATTTTCAAACAAGAACGTAAGTATTTTATGTCAACTTAATATTTACCAGAGGGCCAGTAAATCACTTAATAGCTTGTCTCAGAGTCACCGGTGGAACACAACTGACTCATTTTCTGGCAATGCCTCGCTCAACAAATACTGTCTGACAGGCATATTATGGATAAAATAAAATCTTCTCTGGCATGTTGTGAAATAAACCTGAAACAGAATTCACGAGACCCTCATTGCATGCAATAAAGGAATGCAACTGGAAAACTATTCAGGGAAACAATTAACTTCTAAGATACAACTATCCCAAACAAGAACAGAATGCAATTTTACAATGAAATGAGGTGACAGAACATGAGCTCATTCCCAGGGCTTCAAATACAGATGTTTTGTCACATCTCTTTGTATCTCTTAAAGACACAGAAGATTCCCTTTAGTGTCTGTATGAGACGTAGCAGGCTTCGAAACTCCAGTACAAACTGATCCGCCTCTTTATGAAACAATCGGAGCAACTCCACCTGTAGTAAACATAGCAACAAAGGGTGACAATACGGCATGGGATGAGAACGTGACAATAAATATACAATGCACACATTAAATTTAATATTTAAGAAATCAACAGTGGGGAGAAGACGTGGGGATACCTTGAACCGGTCCACCACACTACTAACCAAAAAAGACACATATAACAATACCTTTGGGTACTTGTGAATTCCCAGTCCAGCTGATATTTATGACTTTGGACTATGGCAGGACACCAAAGAACCTGGAAATTCTCTTCACTAAATAAATTCAACTTTACAAGCCATGCTGAGACTTTATTTCTCCATTTCAAGAAAAACCTAGCTAAGAAACCAAACACAAAATGGCTGATGACAAATAAAAACCTATGACTTGCACTAAAACATGCAACAGTGAGATTAAACCTGAACAAATGAAAGTAATTATATTATCCCGCACACGCTTTCAGAAGCTGTTGTGATTCACTGATATATCTACATGCAGTATACTATAAAGGTAGTATCCTTAATATAACGATGCAAACAGGCAAGAGTAAGTAGTTCAGCAGCATCTCAAGCACTCGAAACATGGGTCATTCTCTATTGTTAAGGCCTACTTTGTCAGGCTCATTGACTTAATTTTTTTTGGCTTGCTCTGCTGCTCCTGCCATACTTTCTCCCATACTCACGATCTTATCACTGGTGCAGTCCGACTGCTTTTCATCTGTTCTAATCAGTGCCCTCAGCCTCTGCGGCTTGATATGTCAAGACTGCTCAGCTCTGAGAGGCCGTGGAAGCTCGAGACAGAATGAAGGATTGTTGGCTGACAGATGACTGCACATGGCGCAAACCCTTAAACAGCCTGTTGGCTCAACTGTATTTATAGCAAAAGAAAAATACAAGCTGTCTAACATAAACTGCTTGTTTGTTTTTTTTTGCTCATATGATCATAGCAAATCAATTAAAATGTCATAGACGTTAACAAAAATGAACAGGTCCTTGAGTATCATGATATATGAGTATGTGTTGTAAAAAGCAATAACTGCTAATTAGTCATGTAGTCGGATACTAAACTAGCCTGAAAATATAAAACATAAATGGAAAATCCAAGTCACTCTACATCATGTCTGCCACAGGGTGACAGGGTCCATTTTAAACTCATTAATCACAAGGTAAGGCACGCTAAGGCTGGCCATTCCAGCCTCGGACATGTGATAGCAAATAAATGTGTTACTAAAATAAAGCTCAATAACACATTCTGTCAAAATAGAGACAAAATCAAAACAAAAAAAAGATGAGAAGTAATTTGTCAGGTTTTATAAATCAGAGTTGAATGACTGTCTTTTTTTTTTTACAGGCAGGACAAACTGTGTTACTAGAAGAAAGCAGTAAGAGCACAGCACAGACATTTTCCACATGCCCTGCCAGGAAAATATCACAAAAATACTTTTGGTGCAATATGGTACATACCTAATGGACCCCGAGGTTAGATCAAACTGCTGGCATGGAGGTAAAAAGGTTTGATGAGACTTGACAGCCCTGAGAGCTCCTGATTCACTTTCAGGTGTCTGGTCACATTTGTAAGAATTCGACTGTATTTCTTTTCTGTATGTGTGTGTGTGTGTGTGTGTTTTTGAGCGCTGGTGGATGCATTACTTTTCAACATATAAGAAACATTTTGGGATTTTTGCACATGTAGTTAAATAGAACAACAGTAGAAGTAAACATGTATGACCTTTGGTTGACTGTCACAAAGCTAGCATCCCAACATTTGGTTTGGTTTAAAAAGTAAAAATAGTCAGAATGATGAAATCACAATAGCGAGAAAGAGGGTGTAAACACCGTAGCTTATTCAATCATTATTTATGACTTTGGTGATTCAGTGTAGGAACGGATGGAGAGAGGACCAAAAAGAAAACAACCTTTTTTAGTTAACAGTAGAGCAGAATTGTATGTTTTGGAGCACAAAAGCTTGTTGCTGGGGCAGTTTTTCTTCTTTCAGGTCAATTTTTGTACCACTGCTATTTGTATCTTAAAAGCAAAATTATGTACCCCTAGTGACCACAATGTACCTTGAACCAAACATGTCTGAGATTTAGGAGAACTCTAACTTGTTTCACCTCTCACTGACCACCAACATATAAATGTTAACAATATCCTCCAACGTCCCACTCAAAAACTATGCAGAACTATCAGTGTGATTGTAATGTTTCTAAAGAAAATATAAGAAAACCTTGTCTGTTAATGGACATTTTCAATGAAAACAGAGTTAAAAAAGAAGATAAAGAACCTTCTCACTGACAAGCATGTGCTGTAATAATGTATTTCTGATATTTTGGTCATGTTTTTCAGAAAATAGGTCAGCATATGGGATAATTTCTGTACTTTTACCAATGACAGATTAAAATAACATGGTATGATATGGTTTCAATGTGTTTAAATTGCTTTCAAGCAGAAATCCTGGCAATTATAGAGAAAATCCTGAGGGAAACATGCCCCTCAGAATGTGTGTCCAAAGAACACGCCTAGATCAATGAAACATGCAGTCTCGCCCAATTTACAAATCTAACAAGCCTTGAGAAATAACCTTAAACATAAGTATTAAATACAATTTCACAAAGATGATGTAATACACTTGCAATGTGACTAGGTAGATTGATTAAAAAGGATCGACTGGTCTGAATCTAATTGACCTGAAATCAATGAGAAAGAGGAAGATGAGGACTAAAGTGAACTCTGTTCAAATGTATTTACACAATTTCAGTTTTTGGCTCATCTAATCAAAGTACAAAGTGCTGCACTTTTTGTGTGGACAGCCTCCCAGCTGTACAGTGTTGACATACAATGGCCTGATAGCATCTGTCAAATAGGCAGGTGCTGAAATAGGGTGCCTGTACTTCCAACATGAGTGCTCCATTAGCATTTCTACACACCTGGCTAACCTAACAGATTATAGTGCTCACCTCACTACCTTTTCTTTTCTATAAATCATAATATGTTCCTTGAAACAATCCTTCTATGCATAGAAAGTAGACGTGGTGTGTGTCTATGACAGTAACATGCAGAGTAAAGTGGCAACACTGGCAGTAGTCAATGGCCCTACCTGGATAGTACAAAGTTACTTTTTTTGCAGCATTTGTGCAAATACAGCAGACTATCAGATCACCAGAGGCTGTTACACACCTGGTCGAGCTGCAGGGAAAGAGCCATGAATACCCTCCAAAGGTGTACCCTTTCATTCTGCAATTCTTGGAGGATCTCGCCAACTGTGAGCCACCTGAACTGGCTGCAGAAGCATAGATGCTGTCACAGTGCCTCAACTCCTATTTCATCCTTTGCTTTGACATCACAACACCTGTGATCATAAAAACTGCAGTTGCTTTGAATCCCCTCCAGCTGTAGGACTCGACCTGGGAGCTGCCAATACTGTTGTTTATGGTGCCCTGTTCAAAAATGAATTCAAAAAGATAAACTACCATGCTAACGCTCAAGCAAAGATAGTGCACACTGTTGTTCCTGTAATTCCTGGGTAATTCTGAAAGTACCATATTAGCACCTCATAGGCATTTAAAGAATTTTACAGAGGAAGGTTGCATTTTACGTTTATCGATATACTGATTCAGGAACTGAATGTTTTCAAGAGATAATTGTAAGGAAGGTGGCACGCAGAATAAAGCAATGTTGTCACTCAACTGACTTGGCAATGTGGAAGAAATGTAATGGTGCCCAACTTTTTGAGTTTCATTTATGAGATCTGAGAAGGAGGACTAGAGACGGATCAAATTGAGTGTATTTAAGTACAAAGAGTGGCAAAGTGGATTTGTCCCTCTGATTCCTTTAAAAACCATTTTACATTTTCACCATTTCCTGACACTGAGCAGTCTGTTTTTCATGTTATTAGTACTTAACAGACACTAAGTAAAGATTAATGCTACTTTACAGTATGAACTGTGACAAAAACACAATCTGGCTCAATACAAATTCCAGACCATCATATCAGTGTAGTCAAAAATTGGCTCGTTCATATGTTCTATCTTAATATATACTTGAGTCCAGAGCTCAAGAGAAAACATATGAAACAGCTTATTTTATATGAATAATAGGATGGCTGTCCAACTGGCAAATGTTTAGTGGTTGGCTACATTTAACTGTAAGTCAGGTATGTGGCTCCAACATTAATTTAATATTACACTGTTTTGTACATTTTAATATCACACTGTGACATCAGCAGTTACGCACAGAACAAGGCCAAAGTGTAACTACAGCAATAAATGTATCGACTTGTGACCACTTCCAACTTCACATTAACTACTGAGGGGCAATAAATAAAAATGCTGTTAAAAAATTGTTAGATAAATGTACTAAAATAACTCAACATGGGATGCAGCCAGAAGGCATTGGGGTCCAGTAACAGTAGATGACCAAAATTTGCCAAAAGTTTGTCAAAGACAAACACAAGCAGACCGAGTACGTAATGCGGTGCTGACATACTGCTAACTCGCAGCATGAGATATTTTGTTTTTATTGTCATGCTTTCTTACCACTGACTAGACTTTTGATTTCAAAGGGAAGCTAGTCTTGGCGAATCATATCATTTGGACTGCAATATGCTTTTTGTGAATAGAGATTAGTTATCTGCATGCAGATGTCTGTGTGTGTCTGTACACGAAGAAGCTTTTGATCCATGATCCAACATGATCCTCCAGCAGCTAAGACAACTGCAACAAAACAAATCAAGGAGGCGATTGATTATTTTGACTCAAAGCAAAATCAATCAAGTACCTCAAAGCAAATATTTCTGAGGTTGTGAGGTGAACAAGTGAAATCAAAGGGAAAATAAGATTTATAGAACTGCGACTGTCCCGAAAGGATTTCATGTGTCTGCTTGTAAAATCACGCATATTGCATTTTTAGGAAGGAATGATTTAAGGAAGTGAAAAAGTTGCCATCCCTTTCTTAAAGTAGATTTTGAAAATGCAAAAAAGTAGATCTAGTATTTCTTGTAAAATATAGTAAATACAAGACAGTGTCTGAGGTTCACCAACAACATGCAGTAAGAGCACAAAGCTAAAATTATTAGTAATTAACAGAAAAGCAGACACATTTAGTCCGGGAAGATAAAAGCATTTACTGGTTTAATGGTTGAAGACATAAACTGATACTACAAATGGCCACTAGCTTTATCCAGAATTCAGGCTGAATACTTTTTTGGTTCGGACCAGCAAGTTATAATTTTCACTGATTCTGGCTCATGCAACAAATAAATGTACAGAATTTTAAACAAGCAACCAAAGAGATTTATCCCATTTAAATCTAATTTCTGAGAGACCACTGCTCGGTCCGTTGAACTAGATTCCTTGATGTTTACCATCGTGAGATATTCCAGGAGTGGTAGACATAATATACGTATATGTACATACACTAATTGCTGATTCTATGTCCGTTATCATTCTATGTTTATTGTTTATGATTATCATATAAAAAACATTTTTGCTTCACTATGAATGAGAAAGGACGCACAAGATGGCAGGTTGCAAATAATTTCACACGCCCTCTGGTTTAGAGGTTAATTAATCACTCTCAACAGAATTAAGCAATGCTGGGAAAGCTAATCACTGTAAAAACAAAACGATAGGCGTTTAGCTGTGCTGCAGTGTATCCCGTCTGTCACCACGCTGGCAGAGTAGCTTACCCTTGGATTTTGTAAAATAGCACTAATGTAGACACATGGTGACTGGAGGCCTAAAGACATGTCTTCAATATAAAAGCATAAATTCAAACAAGAGGTGGGATACTTCATTGTTTGGTAAACATATTGAGGACATTATTTAGAAGAAGGGATACTGGAAACAGGATATTTGATTTGATTACAACCAGTCAAATAGAAGTGAATACGGAGGCTGAACAGCACTGGAAAAGCATTTCCAGGACAGATACCAAGTGTTTACTGACATACATGAGTCTTATAAATCCAGATATTAAATATGACATGTTAATGTTACCTTCTGTCATTTTTACTGTCTCCTAAAATAGGGGGATTATGTATCAACAGGGTTACAGTCTCTACATGGATGATCTGATTTGGACGCATACACTCAAAGAGAGAGTGAGCACCATATCTTCATAGTCACATTAATTTCAAGCCGTTTATCTTATTCAAAAACGACAAAAAATGTGTCCTTTCTGTCAAACTTTCTGTGTGCACTGTACGTGTATCGTTTCCAAGCATTCAAGGCATTGAGGCACTTTTCATTTGGGTATTAACAATGGATTTATGACACTTGTTTGTTGCTTTCTCAATTGTCAGTGCAACATTCAGAGGTGTTTAAATTTGTTGTTAGTATTTACAGTTACTGACAGAGATAAATTACTGTAAAAACCATTCTACCTTATTACAGAGTCACCACTTGGGAGAAAATAGCTGGTCTGCTAACTTTTGTCAATCTAACGCTGCACTCTGGAGGCTAGGAAGACGATCTGTCAAAGCGCTGTCAACATAGCGAACTAAGTGGGAACTAACAGCCCAAGTGGAAAGCTTGCGGTCTAATTTTTGCCACCTGTTTTCTGTCTTTACGTGATCAGATGGAAACCTCTCAGGTTCTGTTCATGCCTAGGCTCTTGAGTCACCATTAAACATCAGACACCAGGTACTGGCAAGACGAGAGGCACACAACACATAGTTGGAAATGTGTAAGAGGACGTCAGGGAATATTACTCAACATCAATACAAGTATGGATTAAATGTGCTTTAAGGAAGGAAGAATTCATCATTTTCATTATGTCTCAATGGTAATCATGTGAATTAGACACTGCAAACTACGTGGCATGTATGTTATGTTCCACTGAAACTGTATCATGATTAGACCAGAATGGCAGTCATTTTTGAGTCACATTCCCAACTTGTCAAATACTGACGCTTTGGGATTGTAGGTCAGGTTGGCCACCATCCGAAAGCGTCAGTATTTGACGAGTTGGGAATGAGACTCAAAAATCAACTTTCTTATAAAGTGGACCTTTAAATGACCCATAACTGCTTAACCATAATTTAAGTTAATCAAATCTAGGATCTGCAACTAATTGAACCCAGTTCAAATCCAAAAGTTAATGGGGTCTATTCTGGGCCGAGACCCATCCTCCACCCAAGTTTTGCGGAAATCTATTCAGTAGTTTTTCTGTAATCCTGCTGATAAACCAACCGACAAACCAACAAATGGACACAGGTGAAAACAGAACCTCCTCAGCAGAGGACAATAAATTCAGTTATTTATTCAAACTGAAGGCCACCTTCTACTTTCACATGAAAAGACAGTTGTCCAATCTTATCGTATCCAAACCGAATTTAAAACAGTGAAGGGAAACTTTTATATTTATGTCCAGTTGAGTTTAATAAATCTATTATAAAATAAATCATTTAAGGCGATCCCTCATTTTAAATAGATTGAACTTCACCATTTACTAAGTAGCTTAATACTACAGATTCCACTATTTGCACTTTATATTAAAAAAATAACTCTTTTGTACTATTATTCTACCCCCACACAGTCACCACAGTGTTATGGTCAAAGTGATATGTTGAGTTAAGGTGAAAAGCTGTATTAACTCACCTGAGTATGTGTGGAGTGCCTAAGGTTGGGCGACCACACGTACAGTATATACTGTAGCAAGCAGCTTCATATAATGAATAGAAAAGATTATTCCAACAGAAGTGTTGGATAATTCAGCGAATGTATATTAATGAAATCCACTCTGTAATATTTCAGACGCTAACAATAACTAATGTTCACTTTTGACAAACAGACAACCTAATGTATTTTCCTGGGACAACATTACAGCAGCTGATGAACTAGAGAGCCAGAAATATGAGATCACATTCAAATAAACTTTCCGTGTTATATGTCACTGTCACAAATTCACAATGGGACTGTACAAAATATGTGCTTGTTTCACTTTGTTGCTATGAATCACTATAGTTGTGTCACATTTTTATTAAAAGTTAATATCTCATTGTTTTTTTATTTTTCCCTGTATAACAGCCCTAAGAAAAATATGATTCCACATAAAGTATACGGGGGTCATGTAGTGCTTCAGCTACTAGTCTGCTTTGATACATGAGATGTAAAGTGCGTGTGCTTTTCTGCTAAATAAATTGATGATCCTCCCGACAGTCTGCTGAGGCCTCCAGTTGTTGGTTCAGCTGTGCTCATGTTGTGGGAAGACTTAAAGGACCTCTTTTGTAAATGGCAAGTGTATGTTTCAATTACACAGATCATCAGCAGCTCACCATTGATTTAAAACTCCCAGATGCATAACAAAGGTAAATGAACTCGGGTTATAGAGTCAAGAGGAATCAAGGAGGTTAACCTATCAGAACGAGTCTAAATCGTGTTTACAAAGTGGAGATGATTACTTACTCAAAGTATTCGACAGACAAACCAAAATCTGAAGACAAAATGAAAACAAGGTGTCAGGTGAAGTGCCCGTAGATCGATGCTTCATGAGTTGGCAGAAACAAACTAACTGCATGCTATCTAGAAAATATGAAACAGTACTCATCTTTGGCCTGACATCTCAACCATGACATGGGGCTAATGTTGATTAACTACATGTAAAACCATAAATAAAACAAAAGAAAAATCTAAATGTTTACAATAAATTCATGAGCTGAGTTCAACTCAGTGTGTTTGCTAGACAAAACAAGATGTGATGAAAATAAATGTTTATACCAATACCAACACTCAAGCTAACCTTAATAGCAGCCATCACACACACGCCCAAGAAAACATTAATCATGTTTATAGCACAACAGACAAACAAGCTCATGTCAAACTGGGTTTTCTGGTGAATACTATGGCATCGTTGACACTGCAGTGATTCACATCTGGGTAGCATCAAAATTCAAAAGACTGAATCAATGCTTAATTTCATGGTCATGTTGGCACAAAGTACACCAAATGATTACATCTGTGTTTGGCCTTTCAGATGTTGAAACTGCATTGGAGACATCAAAGCCGGGTTGGCAGCGTCTAATGCCCGATACACGGTCAAATAACATCCAGCAACAGTACTGCTAAAGAATGTTGTGTGTTGACAAACTGGACTGCAGCATTGTGCTCATGATTGCAGTTATGGAAAGACTTAGATAGGATTACAGATAGATAGTATTACAGCCCAACATGAGTACACTGCCACACAACACATACCCTATTAGCAAGTGGGTCGAAGAAGTATCCGGATACTTTAAGTAAAACTACTAAAAAATTCCCCAGTAAAAGTAAAAGTTCTCAGTTCAAATGTGCAATACTTAAAAACCGGACACCTGTAAAATGCATACTCAAAACAAACAGGGTGCAACGTACCACCAGAGTAACTAGCGGTTTGGACAATGGAACTTGGAGCCCAGGGGAATTTTAGTGTTTACACTGCCATCACAGGAGCTTTTGGACCAGAGCTAGCTGACTAGCATGCTAACTTCAGTAGATATCTCTGTGGCCAAACAAAGACATCATAATGTCAAAACTGCCATTTATTCGTTCAGTTGAGAACTTGTAGTATTATTAGCTTCATTGATGTTTGTTGCATTTTACTGCTCTAAAGCAAAGATAAGTGTATGGTAATTTTAACTATACTATACTGTTGGATAGTTGACTCTGTATCATGTGTCATGTTCAATAAGTCATCATATATTTGCAGTGTTGCTGTTCTGTGAGAACCACCTATCTCTGCAACGTCAACTTTTCACGAGCTCAGAAGCAGCACCAGCTTTGCGATGACGCATCTTTCAGCTAATCCAAGAGGGTTTTAAATGTATTATTTTAGGAAGTATGAAGGAACACTTAATCCTTCAGTTTATTACAACATTCACATTAAAAATCAGTACATTTGGAGACCTAAGTTTTCACTGGACAGGAAGGGTATGAAAAATTGCAATCAGAAAAGAAATAGCGACTAAAGCTCTGGACTAAAAAGTACAATATTTTGCCTCTGAGATGTGTAGTGGAATTATAAACAAGCATAAAACTTTAAAAAGGTTAGCTCAAATTTGTACTACTGATGGGTTTGATGAGCGCTCAAGTGGTTCAGCATACATTCCCTGGCTGCTGTGAGTTGCTCACTTACATCTAATCCATTAGATTAAGGCTCAAATAGCTTTTATCTTACATAGAAGAAAGCTCTCACAGTATGTGATTCATGGACTTCTTTCAATGAAGAATGTAAGTACTTAGTCAAAATATTTTGGATCCAGGAATCAAGGTGTCAGTTAGATGAGTGTAACCGTGACTTCAGTAGATTACTATAAATGAAAACATAGCTTGGTTTTGGCCTCATTGCATTAAGCCATGGGAATATGGACAATCCATGAAGACAAAACAGTGCTGCTAACCTTTCGGTCTAACCTTGTTTCCAACAAATTTCAATTTTGGAAACAAATATTACAAATTAAATGCAGCTTCCAGGACTAAGATCTGGAGAGATCATTTCTCTAACTTCGGCCATAAAAAAGCTTAAATCCCAGTTCGCTGACATTTTCCAAGTATTAGCTGTGTTGATTTATGGTGCAGGCCGAAAGGTGGAGTAATTTCACACATGCTGCATATCGTCATCGATGTTTGAGCTTTCACATGATGCACTAACATGAAATAATGGTTCGAAATTGCAAAAAAATAAAGAAAAGTACGGCCATAAACGTAACTCTTGAACGATAGCTTAATTCAAGATATAATGTTATATTAATAAAATCATCTGGAACAAATGTAAGAACAAAGATAGTGTTGTAGTATCGCTACAAGCCTACTGTGATCTTTGGCCATACAGTCTGTTCAGGACATACATAGGTTCCTGGACGTCATGCACATCACATTTTATCGATTATTCTGTGGTAACAATGAGGTAAAATGTAAACACAGACTAGAGCAGTTCCAAACATCCAGTCATCCGACACTGTTTTCTGTTTCTCATGAGCTTAAGTCCAAATAAATCAGTGCAATTCATTAAGAAAGTGATGTCGTGTTATGAAGTTTGTGTACCTGCTTAAAATCAGAGGCCGTAATTTGACATAAATCTTTCAATCTAGACTCCACCAAAAGAAAAAGAAACCATGCTTCATTTACTTTTTCGGACATTTTTTACTTTCTGGCGTTGTTGATGTTTAACATAAGCAGGAAAATCACTCTCATATGGAGGCAATGTTTGCCACGTTCTGTCAGAATATCTTTCCACGATATTGACAGCATCATCCCTTTTTGGAGGAACTTCTCATAATCTTACTGGAACACCCTGCCGGTTTGGAGATGCGTGTATCTGCATAATAAACACCAACCGCCATGAGAATATTATCGAACAAGCAAAAGCCACAGGAAAATAAACCCGACCGGATTTCCCCCTCAAGTAAAACCATCTGTTGTTATCTTCTACAATAAATGGACCCTCTGAAAACATCTTTATATCCAATGCATTAGTGACATGTTTTGCACTCTTGCATCTTTTCACAGATACACTTGCTTAAATCAGATTGATCTCTGACATCTTTTGAAAACAACATTGTGTCAGTGTGACCTAAAGTTGAAATGACAAAACACATTTGTTAAATTCCTATTTTTTGTGTTGTGTGAATCAAATTTTGCTCTGCCTCTTAAGCAGCCAGGTTGCGCATATATCTTGCGTCTCCTAAAAACTCAACTTAACATATGACTCCATGCCTATACATCTCAATTTCATTCATGGAAACAGCGTTTCATGATAATAAAATTCAGATGTGCAGTCTGGCTCGATGCTTTTGAACAGCCTACTGCATGTGACCTAATACTGCAAACATTTGGCAGAGTAAAAGGTAACATGGTGTCTTATAAAATGTTGATAAATGTCGATGGTACTTAAAATAAGGACCTAAGAACTTGCCATCAGGCATTTCAACATGTTTCCTGGCCCTCTACTATAAACTATCTGAAACATTCTGGACTTATTATTGTTAAAAACAACAACACATAAACAATATGCATTACATGTGGTTCAACTGACACACTCATAAACCAGATGTCTATAGTTTTTTAAAGCTATAGCTCTAGGGTATACGTCTATCAGATCCCAACAAGCGCTAGTATAAAACACGTTTCACACGTTAAGGTGATGCACAGCTGCATATTCTGCCACACACACCTAGTTTTACAAGGTTTTGTCCTGGGGTTCAGTCGCAGATGCAGGTTGGGTTTCTTCTTTAAATGCTAGACACTCTATGAGCTACCTGTTATTGTCATTCATGGCCACATATGGTACAAAAATGAGGACCTCTCAAGAGATGTTGATGCAATGCTATTACAAATGGAATCCACTCAACTATTCTGCAGCTGGAATGTGACTCGAACATTAACCTCATTTTCAGTCCTTAGCTTTTTTTTTTTTTTCTTGGATTAAAAAAAAGTCAGATGTGAATCATGAAAAAACTGTGTAAAAATAAGCAGGTCCGGTACGTCTGTTAAAAACAATAATCACATAATATAATTTTACATAGGCTGTAAGCAAAAGGTTATTGGACAGCCTCTTTCAAGCACCTGTAGCAGACATATTTGCTATATTGCCTCCTCCGGGAAGCTCAGACGGCGCCGAGTTTGAATGAGAGACTGAAGTTAAAGATATTAAAAAAGTAGCCGTTGTCAGTGGCCTCTGTGCCGTCTGAGCGAAATCAGCTGCCTGATTGATACTGTGCATGTGCAGCTCTCAACAGCATTGAGAAAGAAGTACGATGTATCACTCCTTAGCAACTTAGAAAAAGTTGGGGGGAAAAAGCAACAGAAAGGCCTCCTGATAATATGAAAATCGCCTACTTTTAGCGAGTTTAGCCATGTTTAAGAAACCTGTGTATACACGCTAATTTCTGTGTGAAAGGGGTGTTAGAGACATCAAACCTGGAAGACATCTTTCTGAAGCTGGTTTGATTCACAATGCACCACAGAAACATTATGAACTAAGTAATCTGTGGCAGACTTGCGGGTGAATCATTTAGATCCTTGGGGCCAAAATGACATATCAGTGCTCTCATCCATGTTTACCTCAATCTCCAACTCATTCCCTGACCCAAGCTCGTTCCTGGCATGAGGCTGCTTCTTGCTTTTGCAAAAACAAATAACACTGGTTTAATAACCAACAACATAATGATCTTCAAATATTTTCCAGTATTCATAATGCCACGCACCTGGGTTTTATTGCAAAAATGAATAATTTCTAAGATTAACTCAAATTTTTAAGTGAATTGTTTTATTACAAATTACTAGTGTTCATACAGACTGTGTGCAAAAAGAGCAATACCAATTAATTATCAACTAAAAATACTAATAATAAAGTTACTTTAATTTACTATTTATGTCATATCCCTCCTTTAAAAAATTAAACAAGAATCCTTTTTTTAAAAATAGCTGTCTAGACAGTCATATGTTTTTAATAACATCCGAGAACAAGACTGAAACTTACCTTTCGTAACTTTATTTCTTCTTCACATAGTACTCTTCCATGAGCTTTGAGAGGTTCCTCACCTCTCACAGTAATCCAATGCAACATCACATTAATGTGGTGCAGGATGTAGCATCTATGTATGTGTGTAGGATCTCTTACCTCAAATGTAACTGCCACATTCATCCATGCGTTGAGCTCTATCTTCTATCTTCCTCCGGTTCTGCAGGTCTCAGTTGTAGTTCTGTGGTTTCTGGTGAGATGAAACGGATCATTATTGTGTTGTGAAAGTCAAATGTTTGACCACTACCTTGATCTAACCTCATCTTTTAGCAGTGAGCACCAAAGCCTGCCAAGTATAACCTAAAATGATCTTACGACTACACTGTAAACTGTTATTGTCTGCTGCTCGTGTTCAATTACATGATGCAACACCTATAATCTTTTTTAAAACACACACACACTGTCTCAATTCTGGGGCCCTTATCCTTCAAAGGCTGCATTTTGCGCAACGGTGACGGTTGGATTTGTTTTTCCAAAAAGACAATTATGGTGGACACAAGGAGCGAAATAGCAGCTACATTTTTAAATGTAAGTATGGGTTGTATACGGGTATTGGTCACTTGAATAGCTAACAATACAGTTAATTTAAAAAGACAAGGGACCCCAAAACTGTCAAGATTGCTCGTCCACGGGAACAACTCAGTTCCACCTTTCTTCGAAGGATGCAGACCCCAAATTGAGACACGGCTACAGACTCACAAGGTGAAAGTAACACTAATGCTGGTAATAAAAATTTAACAGTACATTTTTTCCAGTTTAATGCCAGTGAACTACAGGTGAGTGTAGTCATTAATGTTAGCTTGAAACCACGGCCATGAAAATAATGAATCTTCATTCTTCAAAATTGAATTGATTAGCATCTAAATTACAGTAAAACTGGGAAATATTCAGTTTCATTATCTTAGCTAATGTTAGTTTACAGAGTTAGTATAACTAACTTGCCGGGCTTTTTTCTGTTTAACTAACTGTTAGCGTTGAGTTCATTTTAACGTTAACGTTGTCAAACAGCTAGCTAGCTAACCATTCTCTACAGTTAGCTGTCAGTAAATTAACGTAGCTATCATCACTGGAGTCACAGAACAAAGTGTTTATTTCAGAGACAAACCCAGCACTGTGTTGAAGACATGTCCAACTCTCCAGACTCTTATGTCCTGTTTATAACAATGAAATGTCTGCTGCACTATGAAAAATGTCTGAACCGGTTTCAACCCGTTAGCTCATGTTCGGACACTGAGCCAAAAATGGCAACCAGAAGTTATCTGTCTCTCGCTCCGTCTCAGCTCATTCCCTTATATTTATTATTTTATTTTTTTAAATTATCTGTGCATCTACTGATATGCCACTTACATTCCTATTTATTTATATTTTCGTATTTTATAACAAATTCATATTTTTCCTGCATTGTACAAAACAAACAAGGACATGTGTCATTTCCGGTCTTCCCCTCTTTGTTTGTTTTAATTAACAGAGTCTCAGCTTGGGGGATGAGTAAAGAATCCTTCTTATTGTCCAGTAGAAACAATATTTTTCATTCCAGCCGATTAAAAGAGTCTTCGGGGAGTCTGGGCACGTCTTCAACACAGCGGAGAATGTGGACGAAGTTACCAAAGTTTGGCTTGTATATATCTTTCAAAAAGAAAATGATGCTTAACTCTGGAAACGATTAAAGTGTTGAATTATTTTTTATATCAGGCGCAGATATTATGACAGTCCCTATTAAATGTTATTTATCTATGTATATATCTAAGATAGCTTTGGCCAAGTATAATCCCTGGGAAGAAAGGAAAATAAAAAAAATCACAATAAATATGACTGTATCCGTCACATTTAATGCTGGAAGTGGTAAGAAGAGGAATTAAATAACTGAAACCGCATTAATATCAAATGATGAGCCATCCATATGCATAACCAGCCTTTTTCCAGATAGTTATTTGTTCAGACAGATAGACCTGAACTCATCCACATGGGGATATTAGGTCATTGCAGTAATAAAGTAGTTGGCTTCAGCCCCCCTGTGACCCTGAAGTGGAGAAAAAAGATAATATGGAAAATGATTGAATGATTCTACAGATATGACAGCAGATCAATGCCACATATTTGTGAGAGGAAAGACTCCAGGATGTTCAGCTGTGAGGACTATTTTACATATCACTGTGCTCTTTTGTGATATAGTCCACCGATAATCGTTTTAGAAAGACAAACAAAGCCTTTGCATGCCTTTGTTTTGATGAGAAACATTAAAATATGCCTGAGCAGATACTAGTTCAGTTGTTCCAGTTGCAGTGGGCCAGATGATATAATGATTGATTTAATTATTGCAAACTGTCTCCCTCTACCAAGAAAATCATGAGAGAACATGTGGACTGAAATACCAGTGAATGTTTGATCAGGACGAAGGAGAGAAAATATTTCGGCCTACATCATCCATCAAATCTCAAAAGCATGCTCTCTCACACATGCCCAATGTTGAGTCGTGGGAAGGCAGCCCATGCTCTCTTCCAGGATTTTTATTAAAAAATAAAAATCAGTGAAGCGAGCTCGGTGCCTGTGATGTATGAGGAAAACACTGCTGTAATCTTCAGACACCTTTCTGCATGTTTTAAGACGTGATGTAAAGGCTAAATTGCTTCCAGACAAACATCTCCTAGGTGAAAGAAGACCTGGCTCCAGAAACCTGTTCCCGCCCTCCCTACATTTTCTTATTGTTGGCCTGGAGCGCTGGCCACTTAATTTTTCATTCACACCCCTGACCTTCTGTCTAAGCATCACAGTATAGAGAAGGAGTGCAACGCTGTGGCAGCTGAGACAGAGAGGACAGAG
Organism: Pagrus major; assembly: GCF_040436345.1. Lineage (NCBI taxonomy): Eukaryota > Metazoa > Chordata > Actinopteri > Spariformes > Sparidae > Pagrus > Pagrus major. The sequence continues at coordinate 16,974,495 of NC_133216.1, read as the reverse complement.
TCCGACGTCATGAAATACCACAGTAAGTACACAGGATTCCTTCATTTCCCAACCTCATTCTGTCCATTCTCAAAGGCTGATCGAGGGAGCATTAAAGATAAAAACACATCGCACAAGACTCAACTGTCAAACACAAAGGTTAAACCTCAGATGTAGCCTTTCATAATGGTTATGATGAATATACTGGTGATAAATCATTTAAGTGTGGTTCTCTTTTAAAAGCAGCACTGTGAGCGTTACAGGGCCGGAGACTTCTCACATCGTAAAAGGTAATTTGGCACAGATTGGTAGCTTTCAACAACTTCTTTTTTGTACAATATCACACTCTGTCACAGTAATTCATATTAGGCTTGCCCTTGTATGCCTAGCCTAAGTTTTCATTCATGTCTCCTACTCTGCCTTCATAAATAATGGCTCCGTTTAGGTTGTGTAAACAATACCATCAGTCTTTCAGTAAGTTGCATGGCAAGACAAAACATGTTTAATGTATGTATGGGAACTTATATGGTAGCTTGCCCACAGGGCAGTAGGATGGCAGCTGTAATATATTGTAGTTCATAACTGGTAGGGATGTAAAAGGGGTGAGACACAGAAGAGAATGAAAAGATATCACTCCATCAACGGTCAGGTGTTCCCTACGCCGAGGAGGTTATGTCTTCACCCGTGTCCATTTGTTGGTTGGTTGGTTTGTCAGCAGGATCGCACAAAAAGTACTGAACAGATTTTCACGAAACTCGGTTGGAGGACTGGTCTTGTCCCAGAGTAGACCCCATTAACTTTGGGATGAATCTGGAAAAAGGGACAGATCCAGGAATTGTTCCTCACCTTCTTTAACATTTTCGTTTATTCCTCAGGGAATAGTTAATGGATGTTGATGAAAAAATCGTATTAAGGTGGCTGGTATCTACAATTTGACTTTTTCACTGAATTGCATTTACTTGACAGCTAGAGTTACCGCTTAATTTTGTAGTTTAAGATTTACACACACGTGATTCTCTTATAAAATATGATACATTTTTACAGAATAAAGTTACTAATAGTATGTTAGATTGTTAAAATGAGCTAATCCGATAATATGATACATATTTTTTATCATAAACTCTCACTGGGAACAATTTTCCGCTGTGAGTGCTTTTACTTTTTAGACTTGATGCACATTTTGCCAACAATACCAATATTCTTTCAGTTAAAGGGTAACTCCACCAATTTTACACATTTAAGTGTAATATAAGTAATATAAAGTAATATAAAGAATTTTCCAGAGGACTCAAGAGGAAGCTGCGTGTCACTCTGAGACTATGTTGCATTGTGGGTATTGTAGGTGCCAGGTTTTGAAAAGGAAGAAGAATGCGTGGAATTAAAAAAAAGGTGATATCTCTTGTTCTGCTGAATCGATTTTGATCATTTGCTTTTAAACTCTCCATAATGAGTGCAATGCAGACCAGTGGACTGCTTTTCAAAACCTGGTGCCTACATTACCCACAATCCAACTACTCTCCAAGACTTGTGAACACACTTTAATGTGTAAAATTGGTGTACCCTTTAAATAACATTTTCAATGTCAGATTTTTACTTGTAATGACGTATTGTTGTTTTCTTTAGTTAAGCAAAGGATCTGAGTGCTACCTGACCTACTGATACTGTAGCACAACCAGTTAGAGAGGACATTAAGAATATGGAAAGGCACATGAAGATTTCAGAGGAAGTGTTTTGCCAGATTTTATCATTTCAAAATGGTGAGTCACTCAATATTCATCAAGTGTGACTCACAGCGGTTTGTCAACAATCAATGCATCACTCGAGAACACTTTAGATATACAGACTCTGGTAATTCTTGGAAACAGTCATTTTCTTATCTTTATTATAGTATTTAAATAGAAACACAGACATATTCCAAGATATTAATCAGCTCACATCAGATATTATAAATGTTTTAATGCCACTGTGTTTAATCGTGCTGCATTCACTCTCTGCAGTGCCCCGACCAGATAAGGAGTGAAGGCTATAAACAATATGTCCGAAGTATTTTCTCACAAGTCCGACAGCATTTCTTGGAGAGCGTTTAACAGCAAGCATGTCCGTAATGAAGCCAAAGATAATAAGAGTAGGGAGAGGGAAACTGCGAAGACAGCCGGTTAGATAATTTGGTTTGGAGAGATTCAATTTGCCGAAGATCCACCCAGGACATACTGTATACGAGAGGCTGGAGTGGGGAATTCAGCCCTGTGGTTTCAAGAGAGTTAAGCAAAGAACATTTCTTTCTTTTTGTTTTTTTTACATTTCTAAACTCCCTGATAAATGGCATCCATGGTTTTCTGGTGCATTAGTGGAGGATTCGTATCAGCTGTTTTTACAGCTGTTCTTCTGAAATCCTTGATTAGGATAAACTCATTGTATTAGAAGGCAAAGTCTGAGTAGGGATTTTTGAACTTCAGGGAAGCACCAAATCAGTACAAGCAAAGACTTTTACAATTAAAATAAAGAAAGAGAATCAAAAAATATATACTGAATGCTTTGTTAAAGGCAGAAGCCACACAGTCAAGAAATGCATGATTACAACATGTCATTTTGTACATAAAATGTACTTTAATTTAAAGATTATCAGACATTTATTATCCTATCTACTTTCCTCACTTCCAAGCAGGATGTTTCAAAGTCTGAGGGCTTGATGCCAAACTAACTAATTTATCTTTCCTATTTGGAGTCACTGGGACCCAAAATAAAGGGAGCACAGACAAACTGACAATTGCTTCACAAAAAACCTCAATTTCCACTTGCTAGCTGTCCTCTGAGCTTTTAGTTGTATATCATTCTGTCTGAAGTTTTCATCATGTTGTGTTATAGTGAAATAAATAACTAATAAGTGGCCCTTGAGTAGGGATTGCTTCGTCCAAGTACAATATCCAAAGTCAAGAATGTACTGTCATGTTTCACTTTTAAGCCAACACAGACAAGAAAAAAAGTACTTTGAAATGATAAGAGCTACTTAGCTTTCATGAAAACAAATTCATTTTCATGACAACTGGGTTCATCTGCAGATGAATGTAAAACTAGTAAATGGGCGTTGAGTTAAAATTGAACTTTGCTTTCATTTAGCTCTATAAACTGTTTTATCCAACTGCATTCGTTGTAGTGATCGGTTTTTAGGTGTTCATACTGTTGGGAATAATAGATATTAATGATATTGTTAGGTGTTGATGGTGAGCAATATTATTCAATGACGTTTTAACATACAAGACAAGAAAAAGATGGGCTCTTAAAACGAGCATTGTGGCATCTCATGCAGGTTGTCAAATCATGACTCTTTTGAACATCTACATCAGGATGCTGTTTCTGGATTTGACTAAGCATTCAACACAAGCTGACACATGAAGCTGACTGGAAAACTTAACACTCTGGGCTTGAGTACAACACTCTGCAACTGTTCAAATGTTGAACTTCCTCATAAGCAGCCCCCAGACATTTTGGATTGGCAGTCACACCTCCTCTACTTTAGTGCTCAACACCGGAGCTCCCCAGGGCTGTGCGCTCAGCCCCCTCCTGTTCACACTGCACAAACATGACTGCATTCCCAGACATCAGGAGAGCTCTATTGTTAAGTATGCGGACAGCACCACCATCATTGGCCGCATTATAAACAACATGAGAGTTCATATAAGGAGGGAATAAACAATCTTGCAGAGTGGTGCACGGAGAACAATCTACTTCTCAATGTCAGCAAAACCAAGTAGCTGATTGTTGGTTTTAGACAAAAGGAGGCAAAGACACACACCCCTGTCTGCATCAGTGGAGCTGAGGTGGAGCAGGTGAACAGAAAAAGCTCTAATTCTTAAGGAAACTAAAGAAGGTTAAGTTTCAATGCACAATTCTTGTCAACTTCTACAGAGGAGCAATAGGAAGCATCCTGACTGGAAATATCACAAACCTGCATGGTTTTTGAATGGCCAAGCCAGTCAGCAGGATATAATGTTGGCAGTTAACGTTTTCTGCAAACCACACATACCTCCAAGGTTGAAATGTGTAGCAAATGTGGCTTATTATGTTCATATTAAATGCTTGTAAGCCTCCTTCACATCAGGAAGTGGAGGGGACGGCAGTGACCTTATTACAGCCAAAAATCTGTGGTTTTGCAGAGACAAACTTAGCTAACATTAGTACTGGTGATTGGGTTGGCACGGCCCAGGACAGGCATGAGTGATATCAGTGTCTGCACAGAGCCCGAGGCATACTAAAAGACAACACCCACCCCAGCCACAGTCTGTTCACCCTGCTGCCATCTGGCAAAATATACACAAGTATCCACGGCTATACCACCAGACTACGAAGCAGCTTCTTTCCTCAGGCTGTGAGAATCCTGAACTCATACTCAACACTCGACAAAAAAAATGTTTTAACTGTATAGCATAAAGGGACTACAACTTACATATCGTTGTACAACTCTTCTCTGTAAAATGACAATTGAATAAACCTTAAATGAGGATTTGAGCCAGTGAATTCTTTAAAATACAGGCTCTACTCTGTCAAACACTTTTAGTTTCTACACGGGTAAGAACGGAGACATTTTTCTGCATCTGATGTAAAAAACAGGTACGAAGTGTATCAAAGTTCACTCAACGGTGTGATAAGACCCAACAAAATACATTTTACTGTACCAGTAATGAGGTACAGTAAAGGTACAGCTGGAGCAGTGAAACTGGAGTTCTTTGTAAAAAGCTGATCTCACTTCTTCCAATAATAAAATGAGCCCTTTGTGAAAGTATTCCACGTCCAACCACGTTCATTAAAAATACAGATCAGTCCATTCAGATTAATACTGACATTATAGGAACTGTACTGTGCTGATTTCCAGAGGGGAGAAGCACTGCGTGACCTTACATTTATATTGTTGTTCAAGGCTGCTGCTGAGGTGTCATTTTAATTAAATACACAGGGAAATGAAATAGGAAGTAAGTCCAATTTATCAAAATGTTGGACGCTGGTTAAGCTAGTGAAAGCATGTACTGATGTGAAAATTAAGCAAACGTTTCCTCCCTGAAATCAACCACCTTGATAAATTTTCTAACTGAAAGAGCAAAATTTCAGGGGATTTAATCATGCTTTGAATTCCCAGACATGTCTACATTTTGCCTTTTGTTATTCAAAAATGTTTCACAGAGAAAACACTCCCTTATGATTCATGTCTTTGAACTTAAAACAAATCCCTCCATAGTTTCTGAATTCCACTTGTGGTAAGCAGTCTTTCTTTTTTTACTTTCTAGAGCCAAGTAAGCTTTAGCAATATGGTCCCCGTTAGCTTCATAGTCACTCTGTCAAATAATAAATCAATCACAAATGGTTCTGAATTCCTCCATGGTTGCAACTCCATCACCCTCTCGATCATCCAGGAGCAACTGGATCGTACAACTCTGACGTGCTCTTCCTGAAGGCCTTTCAAAAATTCAGTTCTATCATTATTTACAGCGTATCTCTATTTACGCACATCAGAACCTAATTTCCCCGCAAGAATCAGCATCTTGTCTTTTCTTTTTGTTTTTTTGTATGAGCTTTATTTCAAAGATCACACAAATGCAACCTGCCAAACCCAATATGCGAGACGTTGGTGTTTCAGGAAGCAAGTTTGTGAAGTAAAGTTCGGTGCCTTGCGAGACATGTAACTTTTCATTATGTGAAATATTTTGCAAAGGCATTTTAATCCACAATCTTTAATGCACAAGAGAAGGACTGCTCTCACCAATCAGCATCCATGGTCCTACATTTGAGCATGTCTAAGACTGGAGGGAGTGATGCATTGGTTTTTTGGGGATGCAATTTGAGGCCAAATACCTTTATTTTGTTTTCTGTTTGTTATAATCAGGTTTGTGAAAATCATACACATTGTTGAGTTTGATTGTCTCCATATTGTTTAAATTAACTGGTCAGTGATCTTTGTGGTGCACTGAAATTACTGTTTATAGACTTTAGATTGAATTGTAGCACCCCCACCTGTTCAACCAGCGTAGCATGTTTTGGGAAGAGTTTGACCACCATGCACACCAAGGTGCAAATCAATGGTTCTCGTTTCTTTCTCAGTGATGTTCTGCTATTGTTTTATATGTTGCCATTGTCTCTTATATTCCACTTTTTAATGTTGCAATGATTTCTACTGCTGAGATGCATCAAAGATAGTTCAGTATGTAGTCTATAGGAGCCCATCTTTATCTCCAGGGCCCCCATGTCTACCAAAGACCATCCATTTTTTTTTTTAAGGGATGCAACCTGAGGATAATTTTACTGTTGGTTATGATGCACTTCACACATTCACTGAGAGGCAACAGTGTGTGGGATCCACCACAGGAAACAATGAGCCTTTATCTCCACCACAGACACAACATCAATGTGTCATAGCAGGAAAGCCCAGGTGCGATTAATAACCTTAACAAAGGCTGGATTCAGTTAGGAGTTCTTGCTCCAGGTGCTGACTCATTAGCATCGCTTTATTTACCTAAATAAAACAAAGCCATCATTATTTTGATTGTATTTATTAATTGCACCTGTTTCTCTACTGAAAACACTTTTTCTTTTCTTTTCTTTTCTTTTCTTCTCTTTCCTTTTCCCCACTCTTCCCAAATATTTAAAACATCTGTTGTCAAAAAAGTAAAACTTTCTAGAAGTGTAATGAAGTGGATTCCAAGTACTGTCATGATGGCGACAGGCATATTTCAGAGACGTGGACTGCTGTCATTATGACAATGACTGGAGTCAACTTGAGTCACTGTTTTTATGACTTGACAGAAAATAGACGAAACTTGACCTGAAACATGATGACTTGAATCACTGTTTTCAATGTATGTTTTCAGTTTAGTTTTATGCATTTTTTTTGTTGTTGTTTTGTCATTTTAAGGATTAAAATGACCTTTTTATGAAGTTAATTGTTTGTAGTTTTATAACTTGACCTGCCCAAGAAAAAATTACTTGCTTGAGACTTGGACCAAATGACTTGAGTCACATGTCTGGGCCCTTTTTCACAGATGGCATTTTATCATGTTACAGAAGAAGTACAGGTGTTAATAATAAAGTAAATGATGACTGAATTCCTTTTAGCTGATTTAGTTTCAGGGAGGTAGTAGTTTGCATGTTAAGCTCACTGAGTGAGTTTACACCCAGACAATATACACACTCATAATTGTATCCAGGCTTCTGATCTTTTCTTGATTTCTCACCATCTCAGGCAGCAGAATCTGCACCAACAAACAGCGATCAGGAACCTGGATAACGTCTTCACATGCCACATTATCCTGGCTGGCATTTTTTTTTTTATATAATTTTATTTTTTTGTGAATGTGAAACACCATAGTGACATATAAACCAAGGTAAACAACCAATCAAAGAAGAGGAAATAATAAAAGGCCAAGCAACATCAATAAAGAAAAGGAAAGATGGAGAAAATACCTAAAAACGAGGACTTTAGAGTATTTCCCAACTGTGATACTGCTACTTCCTTCTCCCTCTACCTGAAAAAAGCCTGTGAGAAATTCATACTTCACCTTTTTGGAAAGCCTTTTTTCCTTCCTTTGATCCTTGTTTCTCTCTTTACTTAAACTTGTTTATTGTATGAACTAATTATTTTCTTCCCTTCTCTCACACACATATCTACATTACTCTGATACTCCTCATCATACCTGTCTGTTCTTCATCTCTGCTCCTTTGCTGACTGTGATCTGGTGTGCAGAAGTGAGCGCTGCCACCTGGTGGTCAGACGTGGTAACAGCGGTTGCCCTGTGTGCAGTAGCACAGTCGAAGATGGCGACTGGAGTCCTTCACAGAGTCAGCGGTGGCCTGGGTCGGGCTAAAAGCACGGCCCAGTCCGCCGGACAGCTCGTCGTGTGGACCAGGTAGGGCAGTCAGCAGTGTGCACGTATAGCTGTCGTGTCTGTGGTGTTTGTAGTTCGCTGTGTTTCGTTTATATCTATTTCAGGAAGTGTCTGTCGGGGCGACGATGAGCTGTGGCAAGCTAGCCCGTTAAGTGCTAGCCAGTCCTCCTCAGTGGCCTTCAGCCTGAACTTACAGGAAAACTACACCTTTTAAAATGTTCATTCTGGGGTGTTTACGATTAAAGCTGCGTGTATTTGCAGGTGAAGGGGAAATAATGCAAGTTTCTGTCATCTTTTGTTATTTAGCACCGCAAATGCTCAAGGTCAATATTGTAAAATTTGATGCAAGTGCTTCTATCTGACAAATGTGACCTTCTGTATTGTGATGTATCAGATCACTTGACATGTGGACGTGCTAACATGTAAGGCCCAGCATGCAACAGCTGTAAACCTGAAATTAAATGTTATATCAGTGAAGCATGTGGCCTCATATAAAGATAATAAATCAATGTGAGTGTAAATCTAAGCAGGCACCACATACAGGTGATGAGGAAGCCAAGTCTGTAGGTTTATGCTGGTCATTTGTTCATCATGACTCATCTGTGTTTGCAGGGGGTTTGCAACATCAAGCAGCAGAAACAGAGAGGACAGCTGGTTTAAGTCGCTGTTTGTGAGGAAAGTTGATCCCAGGAAAGATGCACACTCCAACCTACTGACCAAAAATGAGGAAAGCAACCTGTACAAAATTCAGTGTGAGTTTACCATAGACATAATCAATAATAAACTATTTATCCTGAAGTAAGATGAGGTTGTTTGTAAGTGTGACTCTCTCTTTTCAGTCCATAACGTCAAGCCAGAGTGCCTGGATGCATACAACAAACTCTGGTGAGTGTTTTTTACACTTTATTATCAAACATGCAAATTGTTATAAACTTTTACTGAAGCAGAAGTAGTAGTATGAGGCCTGGACACCCTACTACGCTGTTGTTCTGAGTAGTCTATTCCTGTGAGGTGATTGACGACCTGGCACAAGTTCAGACCGTCGCACACCAACCTTGCTCATACCTAAGATGACTGGAGGCCAGCTTGTAGTTAGGGGCTAATTTGGGACTTGTGACATTAGAACGAGGACACGTGACTGGAAAACATGTGATTCTTATTTTGGCTTTTTTGGTTTAAAAGCTAATTTTGCGTTGAATGCTTTAAAATCCACCAGTGATTTCGGTTTATTTGGTTGATTTTGGTGTTTCTCATTCATCACAGTGAGGATGTTTTGCCCTCCATCCATGCTGATAAGTACTACCCCTGTGAGCTGGTGGGCACCTGGAATACCTGGTATGGAGAACAAGACCAGGCTGGTATGATTACTAATATGAACATACAGACATCTGCAGTGTGACATATAGGCCGTTATGGTGTGCAGGCTTGTTATACAGCATGTCCACACTCATGCAAGTATACCAGACCAAACCTTTAAAAAAACAAAACAAAACCATTATTTTGAAAATAATCAGTGATAGCCATCCAGTTTGTCTATGGCAGACTAAACATGTATGTATGTGTCCTGTCAATGTTTTTTTCTCCTCATTCCACAACTACAGATAGTTCATTTAATTGTTGTCCAGTAATACAACATGAAACTGAACCAGTGACTTGACAGTACTTGAACGAAGAGACATAAACATTAAGTCAGATATCCAGGAAAGAATTGTGTGCTGTCCTACCAGCTCGTGATCTTCAAATATCAGGATGTAGTTGATTCACTTGTTAAATTTATTGGAAAAATACAACATTTTCACATTTCAGGGCCAACCCTTTCACAACATGAAAATGAGATAGGAGGAATGATTTTTTAATCATATTTTTTATGATCCTGCTTTAAATTATTGATCTGTCTGTAGTTGTGATTTTACATCTATGATATATTTCTCTCCTTCTTCTCAGTTCATCTGTGGCGTTACAGAGGTGGATACCCAGCTCTGACAGAAGTGATGAACAAGCTCAAGCAGAATCAGGTAAAGACCCCTCTCAGACACATTTTGTTTGTATCATCCCACTTTAATGCTCTAATCACAGAAAACAGCTTTCAGTCGACGTAAGTGTATTGATTGATGTCCGTCGTCCATTGGCAGGACTTCACAGCGTACAGGAAGGAGCGGGGTAAGATGCTGATGTCTCGCAGAAACCAGCTCCTGCTGGAGTTCAGCTTCTGGAACGAGCCCGTACCCCGAGAGGGCCCAAACATCTACGAGCTCAGGTCCTACCAGCTCAGGGTGAGTAGCACACCAGAGAGTTTGTCTCATCATCACAGATGTTTGTGATTGAGTGAGGTTAAAGTGTGAGCCGGGCCTGTAACATCTGACGTGGCCTGTACCTCTGCTGTCTGCCAAACATAATCACCACTATTACCAACAATCCAAATGTTTATTCAGCTTAAATGGGTTTTACAGCTTATATTGAGTTAATTGCTCTTTCTTTCTAAGTCAAGTTCTTCGTGTTTATATAACACAAAATCACAAATGCCTAAAATGGCTTTACAGTCTGTACAGCATTATTGAAGGCATAACATTTTAGATTTTTATGAAAAGATAAATATAACAAGGCTTGTGTACTATGTGTTAAGAACAACAACATCTAAATTAATATATTTCTGGAGGGGGTAGGACTATGTACGCACTACAGCGGTGCATGTGTCAAACGCACTGTCGGAGAGGAGAGCAAAACACAGCTAGTTCTGGAGTATCGATGCGATACTGCAAAAACTGAGTATTGAAAGCGTTTCAAGTACCCAGAATTTAGATGTGTCAATATTTTAATATTGTTGATAACACTACAGCATACAATACCCCTTTACAGGGTTTCTGCAGGTCCTTAAAAAGTCTTAAAAATAATCTGAATTTGAATTTTAGACGATGTGGTGTGGGTTAACGTGACATCTGCTCTCATCGAAGGTGAAGCTACTTCTTGAACTAAAACGTTAAATTTCTGTTAACTTTACTTGTATAATATGGGTAAGCGCAAGTTCTGGTTTTGATCTGGTTTGAGAACAACACATGACTGCTGCACCTTATGCAAGAAAACGCTCAAATTGGGGTGTAAAGTTGCATGGAGAGTCAGAACAATGTAAAGCCACATAAAAAAATCCATGAGCAAACGCCTGCCATCACAATTAATATGGTTCTGGATTCCCTTCAGGAGAATTACTAAAGAAAACAGACCATTTACTTTGCAAATAATACTGGGACTCCTGTCCTTTGCACTTTTTCTGCCAGTTTAGATGTGAAATAGGTCTTAAATTGCATTCATGTTGGTCTTTTAGACGGAAGAAACTTTACAACTTCATATGTTTGTACATGTTTACCACTAGGAGCTAAAAGTCAACCACGTCTCACATACTCAGCAGTTGTTGCAGAAAGAAACAGCGTTTCTCTTTCACTTTTCCTAGCTCACGTTTTCTCATTTAAACTGATGATCTGAGTCACATGCTTTCCGTCTCTGACCTCGAAATTACCTCCGCCCTCACAAAACTACTGTGAGGCATGTAATGACCCTGTGTCCTCAGTATTCAGGGTGAGAGTGGTGCTTAAAAAAATCAGCATTTCCACATTTCTCCTTGTGGGCTCATAGATCAAATTGGCAGTCCAGTGGATCCTGGATTAATCAATGATTTACCAAAAGCAGTATTAGTCCTACATAATGCTCAATACACATCAGGCCAGCTCCTGCAGATTAAATCGTTCTTTTTCTAATCTGACAGCAAAAACTGTTTCTGGATCAGAGCTTCCTGTGACACGTGATGAATGCAAGCCATTATCCCTCATCACAGACTGAGATTACATCGTAGAAACAGCGGGGCATTTGTTGTCTTAAGCCTTGGAGAATGATTGAAGAAGCTTTCGGGTGTAGTTGTTATTGCAGCTTATCTTCACCATGACAAATACCTGCGTTACGTCTTCACCATTTATTTCTGTTAATGTGTTTGGTCTGGACATAAGACAAAAGTGTGATATCAATCTGTAGCTCTGAAAGTTTTATTGTAATAAAGAATATTGTGTTTTCTCTCTTCCAGCCAGGAACCATGATCGAGTGGGGTAATTACTGGTAAGGCGGCCTGAATTCATTTGATTCACTGAACTGTAGTTACAGGCTGGTTGCACTACATGAAACCTTCCTCATCACAGTGTCATTAATAAGAGCTATTCCACAGAGAGGCACTATCTTGAAGCAGTACTGAAAGGAAGACCTGTCATGCTCTCTGACCAAGATTCAAATTCAGAGTGGAATATTATGTTCGCTACAAATGAGCTTGGAAAGATCCCGTACTGTAGGTGACAGCTGACAGGTTTATCAGTTTTTTTGCAATACACTTGATTGCAATTGATTTAAAGGAAGACCTGAGCTTTTCTGCACACGCCTCAGTCTTGCATATTTTTCTGATTTCTGATTGTCCCCATAGGGAAATTTCTCCTGGAGTCAAGTGCTGCTGTGTTGGTCTTTGTGCTTGTTGACCAGTTTTTTTTGTTGTCTTTTGGGTTATATCACAACTTGTTTTGCAACTTTGTCAGTGATTTTGGACATAAAAGATTACTCCACTGCAGAGGTGGAAGTAACAAAGTACAAATACTTTTAATACTTTCTACTCCTTATATTTTTAAAATAGGCTTGTTACTTTAGTTTTAATGCATTTAAGCAGAAATGGCCGGTAGAAACGTCCTTCAGAGGGACATTTTAACTTTTATACTCTGAGTACTTTTCAGAGCATGTACTGTCTTACTTTTACTTGAGTAGAGAAGTTGAATCAGTACTTCTGCTTGAGTAAAGAATGTGTGTACTTTTGCCGCCTCTGTTGTTTTGCAACTCTGTCAGTGATGGTTGGATGTAAAAGATGACTCCACTGTTGCTGAAATGTTGTTAAACTGTCAATTCTTCTGTGTCTTATTCCAGTTAACGTATTTGTGGTAATTTTTGACCGTCATGTGCTTGATTTTATATGTAAATATAATGTTAAACATTTGAATATCATCCAGGATTTTCTGCTTCTTCTTATGAAGCAAACCTGGTTTAAATAACCACAGGGAAACAACACCTTTGATGAAAAGATCATGCGAGGACATTTTTCCCCTAAAGCTGCCTTTTCTTTTCTCATGTGTGCATTTATCCTAACTTTGGCCAGGCTTTATTTGAATAAACCTGTGTAGTCCTTCATATTACGCCAGCAGAGCAATTGAAAGCAATTTCAATACAATTTGTGCAGTTGAAGCTGGAGGCTTAAACATCTTCTTCAAGTTAAAATAACATGAAGAACTGAAGCTCTATAGTTCTGAATCCAGACATTGATTATGATTTGAATGTTTGCTTTGGGGGAAACGTGATGGATTTAAAACATTGCACTCCCAAGAATCTCACATTGACTTGGACAGTGTTAAGATTCATAAACATGTATACAGTAAGAAATGACGTCACATCTTATGGTTGGATGTGATGTTGCAATGGATAAACGCAGCTATGGACGATGAGTGTCATCCAGTTTGTGTTAACAAAACAGAGTTAATTGTGTAAACTAAAAACAGTCCAGGATAAATTCAAAGACGATGTTGAAGTCCTTGTTTGAAGACTGGTCAAATATCTTTTGTATCTTTTGTTGTTATGCCAGATGAGTCCTTGGTGTTTTTTGGCCTGCGTTGTGACTGAAGTTGTTCTTTTGTGCAGGGCCAGGGCCATCGGATACCGCCAGCACAACAGAGAAGCTGTGGGAGGGTTTTTCTCACAGATCGGTGACCTCTATATGGTTCATCACCTCTGGGGTATGGTCAAATACCAGCTTTATGCAAAATTACACACGGACAGTGTCATTATGTAGCTCATGCTGCTGTGCTGTAGTTGTCCAACAGTATATCAGAAGAAACAGTTTAAATAATTGATTAAGTAAACAAACCAAATATGCCAAAATATTTGCTGCTTTAGTTTCTAAAATGTGTTGCTGTTCTTTGTTCCATATTGTTGTCAATAAGAGTTTTGGACAAGCCATTTGAAGGTGTCGCCTCGAGTTCTGGGAAATTTAAATGGTATTTTTCACAATCTTCTGAAATCGTACAGACTCAAAGCAACAGTTGATCAAATGACTATCAGGCTTTTCACACTGTTTAACCCAGGGCTAAAAGTGTTCTCAGAACCTGCTCCAAAGTCTGCTAAACCTGACTTTGCTCTGGGGCTTGTTGGCTTAGGGTTGGTACCAAGTTTGCGAGGTTATCCCCTAAAGGTATGCTGCGTTACAGACAACATCAGAGATTAAAATTTCCTAGTTAAACATCCACCCTCCACCCTCAAAGTGTTCTAGTTGCAACACGCCACAAGTGAACAACAAAACATCACCGACTTGTTTGACTTGTTGTTTGCAGCTTATAAAGACCTTCAGTCCAGAGAAGACACGAGGAATGGCGCCTGGCAGCAGGAGGGCTGGGACGAGGTGGTGTATTACACAGGTGGGCAAACAAAATAATCCTTTACTAAACACAAATATGTGTGACTGACTGTCTTGAGTAACAAAATATTGAACATTTCAGTATGATCAATACCAAAAGGACTTTAAACTATGAGGACACACTATATCAGCTCTAAATCTTTTCCACCTCCTCCCCAGTTCCTCTCATTCAGCATATGGATTCCAGGATTATGATCCCGACAAAGGCTTCCCCGTTGCAGTGAAATGAGATGCGAGCTGGAAGCCGAATTCAAGTGGCACCCCTTTTGAATGTTACATCCACCCGGAGCATCACTATCATGGATTCATCCCTGTCAGTGCTGCCAAATAACATTCCTTCTCTGTTCTGGTCTTTGTTACTGAGATGTCACTAGGACAGAGAAGGAAACAATGTCTACTATGTATCTAAAATTAAAACAGTTGAAGCCACTTACAGCCCCTGACTTCCCTACACTCCTTTTTTTTTTTTTTTTATTGAGTACATTTGGCCAATTTAAACCTCCTGATGCTTGTTATGTCCGACGTCTGGTGCCACATTAAAACAGGTCCATGATGAGAGCTCACATCTAAGTTTGGGTCCATCCAAGAGTTACTTGAAAAGACGAGCAGCTGGGTGTCAGTGTGAGGACGGATGGGAAAAACTACTGCTGAAGCTCACTGTACAGTTCAGTAGCTTTTTATTTATTTAATGTAAATTTGGAATACTTATATTTGAAGCCATGCTATAGCTGAGTGAAGTGAGGAAAAGCCTCTGTATATTCATGCAAACGATACAGTGCGAGTATAAAATGTAACCCTCATCATTTTCTTTTATAAGTCAAGGTTTTTTTGTTGCAAACTCCTTCTTTCAGTTGCTTTTTCTGGGTGTTCCTTGGTTCCCTGTCATCCTAATGTTTCATGGTGCTGTGTTTGTAACTCTGGCTTCTTCTTATTTTTTCTTGTGACAATAGCATGCCTGGTTTTAAAAACGTTTTTTATCCAACATGTTATAAAGGGGCATAATTATTACATATGATGAAGTCTGAAGACAAGTTATCTGTCAGTGGCTGAGTGAATCTGGTTCTGAGTGGGCAGTCCTGCTGCTGCGTAATGTAATATCAGATTTTATTGTGAAAGGACGCATGTTTATCTAGAGGGAAGGACGAGACACAGATTAAAGCAGTTCAAACAACATCTTTGACAACATGTTCTCATGTTTAATGCTGATGTTCTCTACACACACACTGACTGACATGTCTGGTTACAGCGCTAAGTGTCATAGTGTCATACAGAAACAAAACATTTCTATCATACAGGAGTTGTATTAGCTTACCTAAAGGTTTTGATGCAAACTGTGCAAAAACATCTAAAATTCTCTTCTTAGCCTCCATATAGACAGTGTTTGATTATTAGTTTAGTACTTTCTAGTATAAAAATCAATAGGGCAACGTCCCCATGAAGGTAAGATTGGTTTCACTAGTGTAAACATTTTCATTCATTATAAAAATCTATAGAAGAAGAACTGTGCACTGGATAAAACCATTGAGAGGCACACCCTTAGGTGCAAATATAAAAGGTTAAAATTAGTAACTACTCTTAGCATCTTTAAATCTTCTCCAGTTCCTTTAGCAGCTCCCCGAAGCTCGTCACGTACCACGAAGACCGCTCCTTAACCTGCTGCCTAACGACGTTCCCTCCGAATCCAATGAAAGCACTCTGAGGGTGACAGAAAGAATACTGTAGTCAAACTGTAGCTCTAATGTATGTGACTGTTTTCAAGAATATATATTAAAAGGAATAGTTCAACTGAAAATAAAAGTTGAGTCATTATCCGCTCGCCCCCATCCCGATGGAAAGTCGGGTGAAGTTTAGTAGTCCGCAAAACATTTCTGGCACTTTAGAGTAAAACGATGCAACATTCTCCTTAACAACAAGTAGATGGGGACTTTCAGAGACCTGGATTTTGCCAGCCGAGCTATATGGAGCCGTTTAATGTTTTCCATTAAAAGTCCCCATGTACTTCAGTTGTTTAGGAGAATGCTGTTTTGCTGTGAAGCTCTTTTCACGGGCAAGAAGATGATTGGATTAACCACCTATCAAACATGAACCAGAAAACTGAAAAATTTTAAGACACAATGTGAACACTTACAGCAGGAGGGGATGCCTCAAGATCAGTAGCTCCGTCTCCGATCATCACCACAGTCTTGAAGCCGTATTGTTCCTTCAGCATGCTGATGACCTTTCCTTTTCCACCGCTCTCAGCTGTGGGCTGACTCTCATCAAAACCAGCGTACTCTCCTGGAAAACACACAAATATTGATTTATGAATTTTAGAATGATGCCTTACAAAAAGCTCACAGGAGTGTTGTGATACTTTAGATGAAGGAAAAGATTTGATTCAGACAGTCACCAACTCTCTGCCTCCCACTCTCACCATTGAAGTAGAACTTGAGCCGGTTGGCGTAGACGTGATGCAGAGGAATGTTTAGCTGAGTGGCCACATGTTCAACAATGCAGCGGAAGCCGCCTGAGATGAGGAACACCTTTATGTTGCGCTGGTGCAGACGGTCCACGAGCTCCCTGGAGGAAGACAAGTGGCCATTTATCAACACTTGGATGCATTTTACTTACATTTTTATATAGTAGGAAGTAGTAAAATCTAATGTGGACCAATGGGCCTCACCTTTCAACCTTTACATTGCATACACACATTTACGCATTGGTGTCAGTAAATAAGCACTTATGTATATGCACAAAGGAGCAGGAAATGCTTGAAATGATAAATACATACATAAGATAAGATAAGATGTTTCCTTCCCCCTTGGGAAACATTCACAGGTAACACAGCAGTACAGAGGGAAATAAGTCGCAGCACAAGAGTAAGTCTCAAAAAATAGAGCCAATAATAAAGAGATATTGGAAAGAATAAAATAACAATTTGAATAAAAATATAATAAAAACTATAGAATAAAGATAAACATACTATATACAGTAACTGTCCTTGTGCATACATGACGTGTGCAATATAAAATAAATGTGCCTATGCAAATGTGCAATGTGCGGGGTTCCTGAGATATTAAATAATGTGCAATGTGTCGGATTTAAAAAAAAAATCATATTGTGATTATTTTGACAGATTTAATGATTAGTCGGAATGATCCCTTTTGCATCAAAATGTTCATTTTTACTGAAAAATCTATTAAAATCACAATTATGTGATGTTTATTGGAGTCTTTACCAAAGAAACACGGTTTCTTAGATCAAGTTTTGAAGGCCAGAGCATCTCTGCAGCATTACAGTACTTCATTAAAATCCTGTTTTTCCCACACATTTTACCTTTATCAACAAATTGCAGCTTCTGTGATTCGGATTTTGCAATTTTTGAATTTCCATTAACTGTGCCGCCCTAATATATAACATAAATGCTAGCTGTCTTGTATTTGGAAGACGACATCAGTCTCATGCCTAATTAAGACATTGTATAATAAACTTCCACTTTAACTGGCTGCCATGTCGAACCATTTATGGTCACTGAAATTGAATTTGGTACAATTACAGTGGATGATCATGCTGTGCTGGACGGTTTAAATTCCAAACCAATTGGTTTTTTCTTTCTTGTATAAATCACTACCAGAGATACAAATTACAGTTATGTTTTAGAAATACTGTTAAGGTGTTTTCCTACAAAAATTCATGTTTTATTTTCTTTCATCAAATAGCCCCAGCAAGTAACATGTACGTAGTGTGGCCCTACAGAGAGGGTTATTTACCATAAATGGTCATTTTAGGTAATATGTTATAATAATAATCAAAATGGAATTGGTCTGTTTTAGGGGCAAGCCACTTCAGTCACTGCTATGTTTTTATTTACAGAGACATTCTTGGCAAACTTCCTATTTACATATCTTCTCTGTTAAATGTGAAAAAAAGTCTTTGTTCTCGTGACATTTTGCAGTGTGTTGTTCCCAAAGTCCAAACTGAACTTGGCAAAGAGAGCGTTTACATTTTCGGTACCCACTGCAAGGAAAAATCTAACTGACTGAACTGCCAGACTGAACTTAAACTTCAGGATATTGTACCACAGAACAATTTTAAAGCTAAAGTAAAATCCATTGAGTCCAGGTTGTCTGTGTGCAAATGTCTTATCTTATTATTTTAGTGTGATTCTCGTTAATATACTGTTTTAACGCTGTACTGCTGCCATTCTTGGTTAGGTCTCCCTTGTAAAAAAAACTGTTCCAAATAAATAAAAACAAGAATTAATGTATGTTAAATCACACTGATTTTTCTCTTTTGAGTGGGGGAAAAGGTCCAATGAATGACTGACATGAAATCCTCACCTGATCCCTGGAGTCAGCTGAGGTGGGTGATCTGTTATCAGTTTGTTCACTTGTTCTCTTGAGCACCGGATGATGGAAAGACGCTCAGTCAGGGCTGTTTTAAATGTCATGGAGCCACCCATTGCTTTGCGAGTCCTGAAATGTCACAAGAGCATAAGGTGGTGTGAAAATTTTATAACAAATCGAGGGATAATATCAAAATAAAAGTGTGCTTTTTAGTGTATGTTGACACATACATTTCAGTGACTGCATCCCCCACACCACAAAACTTGGCAAGTTCATCTATGCCTTCTTCTTTGATGACTGTGCTGTCCACATCGAAACACACAGCGTCTGCTCTCCTGAAGAGCTCCTTTGTCTGTGAAAGTGATGCCATCGTGCTGGAAAATAGAGAAATATACAATATAAAAAAGACACACAGCATTTTCCAAAGGGACTAACAACTGTGGCTGCACAGATCTGAGGTCTGAGGGTCTGTGACTCTGCACAGCAGCTGCCTGTCTTCATTGTGTAACTAAGCCCTGTATGCAGTGGATGTCTTCAATCCAGTGAAGCAGCAAATACATCCATTGACTGAAATACCTATGTGCAGACGTTTCTGCATCGACGGATCTCATCTCAAATAAACACGTCCCCCCCCCGGCTGGTCGTGTGAGACCAAAAAAAAAAGCGTTACATAAAGTATAAAGCAAACCATAGGATGATAGGCCGTCATGGACATCCTCTAGCAGGATTGCGTCACCCCCGTGCACATTACAGAGTACCGGTGGATGGCGAGCAGGACCATAAACAAACGTAAAGACGATGAAACTCGGTAAAAAAACGAGCCTCCTCTGCTCGTTTGGTGTAACAATAGCTCAACGCTGCGAGTTGGCACTGAAATCTCTGATTTTCGCATCACAAATGACTGTTAAGCGTCGCGGCCAGAGGATGTTACCTGTCCGTTACGGCTACTTCGCGCCACACACGACCTCTGTTCAACTGTCAAACACGGCGACATAGTCACACTGCAAGGATATATGAAAAAGGTACATGTTGTGCTCGGGTACTTACTCGTATAAGCAGCGTTGGTAAGGCACTAAGAGCTTCAGCATTAGCCGACCCCCTGAATGGACTCACCGATGAGGAAGGGAAGCGCTGACCGCTCGACCAATCAGAGCGAAGCCGGTGAGGGACCGCCCACTGCCCGCTGGCTCGGTTCCATGACGTAATCAACGGGTGACCGATTGCTGATTTATGCTGTGAAGCGCTTCAGCGCGGGAGCACTTCACGAGCTATCGTCACGAAAACTGCATTAAAGAGGGTTTAATGTTATTAAAGCAAATGCTTAAGCTCCAGCCAATGGGCTCCACCTTATACAATCGATTCAGGTTTGTTTTGTAAAGGCTTTTACTTAAACTCTTGAGCTTTTTTCTATATCTCCTTTTATTCTTTTTATTCTATTTATAGCTTTATATTTCTCTATTTTAATCTTATTTTTATTTTAATTTTTAATATTTTTTTTCACACTTTTATTTTTTAAACTGGCTGACTGTTAAGTGTTGTGTTGTGTATAACTGCTCCACGTGCCTTGCCTTGAATTGCCCCCCGGGGACAAATAAAGTTTTTTGAATTGAATTGAATTGATTTTTAAACTCACGAGTTCCCAGCCAAGGAGCTAGCTAGCTAACAGAGTCTTGGTAGCAGTGTTGAGCCTAGTCAAAAAGTCACACTGGATTTCCAACTTTTCCTGTACATTTCTAAAAATCCTTTAGGAATCCTATATAAGAAAAATGTTTGGTTCATTTAGGATTTCCTCAAATCTATTTTTATTCAACTGGTTCCAGTAAAATCCCTTAGGATTTCTATATTTTTCTTTTTTTTTAAAAACTATAAGAGTTAATATCCTCTATATCTGAAAAAATGTTAGGATTTTCACAGTTTTTATATAACATATTTTAAATTTCTCAACTTATTCTAAATCTCACTTGTATATGATGTATTGTAGGGAAATCATGTCAACGCAGTGCACTACAAACAGCTTGTTGAAAATGCTCTATATAAAACGTTGCATGGTTCAGTGTCATGTTCTGTGTGCCATCTAATTTCTGTTTCTGTTAATCAGAAATCCTCACCTTATGAGGGAGGAATCATCCTTTCATACGCATTTCTTTTCTTTAAAAAAATCTAAACTACAACTGCAGACAGATCCTTCAACCAGTCTTCACAAAATAAACAAGAGATCAAGTCTATCTCACTTGTAAAGGTACAAGGCGATATACCCCAGAAGGCTCAAATAAAAAATAAGTCATTTTCCAGGACTGCAGCCAGTTAATTTTATTAATGTTGTATGACGGCTGTACAAAACTCTAGCATTATTATATATGTGTGTACTTTATACACAATTGCGGAATGCACATTTTAAAGTGTATTCAAGCACAGCACCACTCGGCTAATTTAATTCTCATAAATGTCAAAACCAGGTTTCAATGAAGTATTCAAGTATTAGGACAAATGCTTAAAAGCTAAACTATCAAGGAAATACATTTTAATTTACAATAATAATATTAAAATACAGATGCATCCAAAATAGAAGGCTAGCACTTGCCATCTTGTGGTTCTTATTTTTTTGTTTGCCATTGCCTTTTATTGAAGCAAGGCTTTGATCAATACCTTCAACTGCACTGAAAATATTATTGTCTTGTCTTTATTTTTTAAAAAAACTTCAATTTTAGATTATTTTCGTATTTTTAACTTTTTTTTATGTTTTGTTTCTTGATGTCTTTCTACTTGTTTTTAATGTCTTTTAAATGCAATTTTATGTCCAAGTAAAGCACTTTGAGTTGCCTTATGTCTGAATTGTGCTATTCAAATAAACTTGCCTTGTATCCCGCCGTCGCACAATGTCAGCTGGGATCAGCCAATCATCCCATTGAGATATTGTGTTTAAGATGCATAGATTGCAACCTCACTTGAAAAATGAAAAAACTCAATGATTTTAATAGCACTGACAGGAAAGTAGGGATCCTACGAATGCTGGTGGGATTGAAAGAGGAGGAGAAGTGATTTTGGTACACAGGTTTAAATAATGATGTGGTTTTATGGCAGCTTTATCTCAACAGGAAGCTATTTTTCGATATAATGTCAAATTTTGTTAAGAAAGACACGTTTCAAAAACCAACCTAAAGGCAAGGGGAATCCATCAAAGACATGGTGCTCAGGTTTATTGTATATGTCCTGCAGTCTACTCCCAGTCCAGAAGGTGGCAGTAGTGCACGCAAAGCTGTTTTCAAGCTGCACAAAATGGACGAAGAAGAAGAAGAAGCCGGAAACGAAGGAAATAGCTGTGCCACCATGCTAACAGTCAAGTCTGAAGCCCATGGAGAGCAGTTCATTCAGTCTTTTCCTGTGCAAAATGTCGCTGTCACTCGTCCAGGTTTGCTGTAAAACAGAGACAGTGTTCAGATTGAAGAATTTAAACACGAAGCTCATCACAGGTAATATTTGCTAGCTAGATTCAGACTGTGTGGTTTTAAGTATGGACAGAGGGGAAAGCATGTGGCGCACATGGTGCTGAACCGCACCTGGAAGTCTGTTGGAAGTAGCTGTTTAATTAACCTTGAATTAGAAATTAAGAGAATGTACTTTATATCGATGTTTACATGTGTGTGTCCCTCTTCATCTGACCATTGCACAGGAAACTTTGGAGGAGAAGACCTGACCTGACTCAGCATGGAGGAGCTACCATCCTGACACACACAGACCTCCATGTGGAGGACTGATTCACATGGAGAGTCCTCGTCTAAAGATGGGATTGTTGATCCAGAAACATGAACAGGTAGCCCATGCCTCATTATAACATGTATTTGAATGCATGGCAGAATTCTGTTTTACTCTTGAAATAGTAAAAACAGTCAGACACCATGCTAAATTATTGTTTTCACACACTGACTCAAGAACAGGATCAGAGTGCTAATTATGTGCCTCATTCTTATGTCAGCGTGAATACAGAAACATGTTATATACATATATATATATATATATATATATATATATATATATATATATATATATATATATATATATATATATATATATATATAAATAAATAAAAACCAGGCTGTAACTATTTATATTTCTTTTTTGTTTTGTCATATTATCTTTAATTTGGGTATTTCAATCAATTTACAAAGCCCACTTATTAAATGGAAAATAATCTTTATATGTGAAGCTGTGATCACCATGTGTGTGAGTTTTTAGATCATAAATCACCAAAGTCTTACTCCTTTTGAAGCTGACTGATCTGTGCTATTGAGTGAGAATACACCAGCTCTAAAACATGCATTCATCTCATAGCCTGTATTGTCTTTTTTTGTTGTTATTGGTTCCAGCTCTTGTTTCAATATGCATTCACGGAGATGTGCAGTAAAGCAGGCTTATGCTGCTGGTCTTCACACACAGGCCGGATGAAACAACGTTGCAGTGACTGACCTACAGACTGTGAAGAAAACCCTAATGACGGTATGTTTGTTCACACTGTTACGTAATATTGTGCATCACAATAATTATCATTCTTTCCTCTGAGGCATGGCCGAATTCTGTTCCAACTTGTCTGTGGTGGATACAGTCAGACACCATGCAAAAGTCTTGTCTCATTTCTGTTTAATGACTGGATGAGTGCTTCTCTCGGCCTCATGCAACTGCACAGAGATGAGTACAATAATACACCTTGAAAGTGATCTGCTGCTCCGTCAGCATTCATGTTGGTTTTTGTATTGATTTTTTTTTTTCTGTTTGCTTGATTTATGCAGGCTGACCAGTGTGTGTTTCTGAAGCGGGAACATGAGAAAAATAGTCGGCTCCTTCACTTGTGGTAAGAATTTGAAAATAAAAAGTCAAAATAACTATTATAGCTCTCAGTGATCTGTTGATTAAATGCTGTTTTTGTTTTTTTTCACCCACAGCACAACAAGTGAAAGCTGTGTCTTGTGGGAAGAACTAGAACCACCTGCCCGCGGATAAATGTTTATACGTCAAATGTGTTGTAGATATGAATGTACTCCACTCTTCTGTCATAATAAACTTGTCACTGTCCTCAAAATGGGTGTTGTGTATTCGTTTTCTGCATTAAGCTTAAGGTTGTTGGACAAAGACAGAAAAATACAGTCAAGATAGAATTGAACGCACATTTTAATAAATAAATCCATAGCATACATTTTGAAAGTGCTACCATCTTCCCTTGAAGCTGATAATAACACAGTAAGTAGTTCAGTACAGTACATCCTGCATAAAGATCAGATATCCGAGCAGTACACAAATGGGTAAGTCCATGCCATTTCAAGTACGCAGGTTCACTGTTTTATATTCCAGTCAGCCGAATCATGTTGATCTTTCCCAGCACAAAATTTTGCTTTGGCTGCTCAGCCAAGGTTTCACAGGTTTACAAAATAGATGTCTGTGAGGAAGGTTAACATTGTGCTTCAAGGCAACACTTATATAACCAGAAATTCTTCAATTAAACTGACAAACATTGTACATTATACTTTGAAAATATATCCGAACTTGAACATGACATCAAAATTTGTATTTCATACAGTAAAATATAAAGGGATTGTTGCATGGTGTTAAACAATCTGTTTCTTTCTGACATAGGTGCTGCTGGCTCCATTTCACTTAAAACAAGCATCAGAGAAAGAATAACTTAATTTGGAAACACTTTGGATTAGGGAACACATATTACATAAATCTAGTAGTTTGACACTTAACTTACACTAGTAAAACATGAGCAAGACCTCATTTTTAAATGCAACATATTTCAAAGACATAACTTTAAGTTTTAAATGACTGCATTTTATTCCCATTCCCATTTTAATTATGACTTTTTATTTTACTTCCAAATATTTAATTTTATTCATTAAATTATCTGGTATAACTGCAAAGTTTTAGGGGTTTTATGTAACTGAATTGACAGATTAAGGGCTTTATAATGACAAATAAGGAGCTACTATGCATCCTTGTAAGCAAGTAGTTAATGGTTAATATGTGTTCCTTAATATAAAGTGTTACTCTAGGTTTTTCAGAGGATATACAATAAGAAATGAGTTCACTTTTCTTTTTTTTACCAAATTGTCATCGTACCAGTAGATCTGTTATGCTTTCAGGCTACATTTAGGACAGAAAACAAAGTATGGATCAGTGGTGTTGTTGCCACACTTGGCAGCTCATGAGGTAAATGAATCTCACTGTAATAACCAATGCTGCATTTCAAAATTCCTGAGCAAAACATGCTCTCCACATTAAAGACAAAAATTTAAATTAACCTTCTCCTCTGGTACTGGGTTGTGTTTTACCAGTTCCTTTATACAAAGTGTAAAGGTAGACAAAGCCACACAGAGTAGAGGTGCATCCTCGCTCCTGAAGTGCTCATTATTACCAGATGTGTTGGACCGGATCATCGGCCTCAGCTGTGATTGACAGCAGGATGGTTTTGGGAGTGTTCTCGAAAAGTGCTGCTCTGTTCTGAGCCTGGCCCTTCTTGACCCAGTGGCCGTAGATCTTGAAGGCACATGCGTCGATGAGCTTGCGGATGGGCTTGACTGCGTACGGGTCACTCTGGATCACCTCCTTGGTGACGGGCTTGGCTCGGCGGTAGTTGCAGTAGATTCTCATTGTGGCGAGAACAGTCATGCAAATGACCTGAAGGAGAAGGTCAGGGAGAAATTCTTACTTTCTTTCAAAGTTGAATCAAAGTCTCCAATCATTGTGTGGTATTGTAGTATTGGTATTATTTAATCTTGAGTGTTTAAGGACACTCCAGCATGTGACATTGGAGTGCCATCTCTCAAAGAGAGACTGGTATGCAGTCAAGCAAGACAATCTGAGTGAAGTCCATGTTTGCCTTGGTACGCTGTGTGTATGTGAATGTAATTGAGACTTTGAATTGCTCACCTTGAACCGCCTGTACGGAGTGAACTGTCGCACTTCATCCACCACATACTGTGAAAAGAAGGAGTGGTTAAGAACATCGGTGGCTGTGAATCTCTTACTCGGGTCCACCACCAGCATCCGAGAGATCTGAGGAAACCACAGGGAGAGTTTGATTCAGTCTTTACCGCAGCTTCAACTTTTGACGACATTAATTGGGTCACTGAATTGATTTTTACCAAATCTTTGACAGTGTCTGAGCGGTCCTCCCACTCCGGAGACGAGAAGTCGTACTGTCCAGCCAAGATCATGCGCAGCATCATCATCTGTTTCCTGTGCCAGAAGGGTGGAGAGCCTGCGAGCAGCGTGTACATGATCACCCCTGAACTCCATCTGCAGGCATGAACCACAGGGAAATCAAACTGTTGATTGCATACAGTGAGTTGAATGTCATTTACACATTGTTACAGATTACATTTAGCTTATATATCTGACATTTAAATAACTCTCCTACTGTGTTGTGTGATTTTTGTCTCTGCACACTCACATGTCCACAGCAGTGCTGTATCCTTTATGTCCTGCGTCCATGGAGCACTCGATGATCTCAGGAGCGAGGTAACCAGGGGTCCCACACACCTCTGTGTCACACACAAGTCAAACTCATGAACCTTTAATTTACTTTAAAGCCACATTAATAAAGCTCAAAAAGAATCACATAGGGGAGGATCTGTTGTCAGCATGTTCTGTATGTTAAATGTTCAAAGTTTCATGCATATCATATCAACATTTCTACAATACAAGTCATGTTACATTAAGATTACATGTATGAGCTGACTTTCATATCAGGAGGGGACGGTGATAGCCTGACACAAAACTAGATATTTTTAAGGACTTTTTCCAGCCATGTTCGTGGCGAATAAACTGGATGTTTTAGGCCAAAGCGTGATCATGTGTGTGAATGTGAAGTTTCAACACACCAGGTGTTCTCAGAAAGGTACAATACCAACATGTATTCAGGTGACTGGGTTTAGAATAAACTCCTCGGCCCACTCAAACACAGTAACTTGAGTACTTACAGTTACTTTCCACATCTTCAAGTGAGCAATAACACCAATAACATCTGAGAAAATGTATTGAAATAATTCACCTCACTTTGCATTTAGACGGTAATCATGACGGCGACTTTCAGATTATGTGTTGCATGGTTACCTTGAATATGTGTACACATTGTTCAGCAATAGATTTACTAATGCACTTTACATGAGTCTCATTTGACATTTGACTTGCCAGTTCCCACTGCTAGTGACCTTATGCTTTCTGATAGGTCTGTTTGAAAGGTCAGTGTCTGTGACTACAGCAAATAGATCTGTGATCCGAGTGTCCCGTTGCATGTTGTGCAACCGGAACCAGATTCTCTCTGCTGACCGCCTGCAGCTGCTGTAATTGCACTGTAGGTTGTAAACAGTAACTTTATTAGACCGGGACACTTAGAAATTCTCAGATGAATCTGTTCAGGTAGAGATTTCTTCTGTGTTTGTGTTATTAGTTAACTGTCTGGCTCATGTTTGGACCATCCAGACCTTAAATCTACCCTGAATAATAATGTGATACTGCCTTTCGCTGACCTTTAAGCGTCTGTCCCGGGTTAACCTGCACAGCGAAGCCAAAGTCGGTGAGTTTGATGTTCATCTCGTCATCTAACAGGATGTTCTCAGGCTTGAGGTCCCGGTGGACGATGTTCTGGCTGTGGAGAAACTTGACGACCTCCAGCAGAGCGCGCATGATGTTCCTAACACCAGGACAAACCAAACTCCACTCAAGATCTTTAAAAGTTTGAATAATTGCCAAATAGTGGATTAACACTCTCACTGACCTGGTTTCCTTCTCACTCAGAGTGACTTTCTCTGTGAGGTAGTCAAAAAGTTCTCCCCTCTCCATCCTGGGGGAAAGAAAACACAACTTTTTGAACAGCTGCTGCTCACAATCAGGTGTGAATTTGCAAGTTAAAACTCTAATAACGATACTTACAGGTCAAAAATCAGAAAGTAGAAGGCGTTGGACTCATAGCAGTCTTTGAGCTGTACTGGAGAGGAGACACATATGATGACTTGTGAGCAAAGGCCAAAACTCCCCTCAGCTGACCTCTTGAGCAGATTAGTCAGACAAGAATATGATTGACGAATGAATGTCTGTGCTTACTGATGTTGTCCTGTCCACAGACTTTCTTGAGGATGTCGATCTCCTTCACCGTCGCCTCCCTGATCTCCTCGGTCTCCTGCGGTGTCATCTTGTCCGAGGGGGTGATGTCGATGATCTTCACCGCGTACGCCTGAGACGTCCGCTTGTCGACGCAGCGACGCACCACACTGCTCACTCCCCTGAGGAAGAGAAAACACGGTGGCCTTGTTATCTACAGATCTGATCAGGTCACTCATGTCTTCAGAGGTTTGTGTTTGCACAGCTGGACTTAAAACATGTTTGTGTGCTTCAGTCAGGAACTCCGGCAGCAAACTGACAGTTTCTGTGATAACTCTTGGATGTAATGTTTCTTTCTTCACACATGTTTTGTCGATGATTATCCACTGAATACTCCTCTAATCTTCAAGTCAAAGATTGTGAAATGAAAATCCATTTCAGGGGACAACTAAGAGGAAACTAAATGGACTCGTCTGTGAGGCCAACCGAGCCATGTGAAGAATACTGGAGCAGCTGAGCACATTGTCCACATCCGGTGACCTTGTGACCTGTATGTGAGTGAAATTACATAATCTCAGCAGCGTGCCGTCCGATCCCTGGCAGCTCTCAACACTAAACCTTTGTCCAAAACACGCTGAAGTTAATGAATGCAGCCCCCCTCCAACACTGTGTGCTTACGTAACAGCACCACCGTCTGACAGATGGTGGGGAATGAATGAGAAAGAGAGCTGTTCTCAGGGACTTCTGGGAAACTTCAGGGAAAACATTTGGCATGTTTTTGTACTGTCCACAACAACGGTGATAGTTGTCCAGTCTCAATGAACGTTACGAACCTGTTGAACTGTTTTATATTGTATTGTCTGGCTGCTGGAAAAAGTTGTGAATTTCTAGACTGCAAATTGTTTTTTAAAAATGGGGGGTTTATTCACTAAACAAAGATAACTCATATTGTAGGCCAGTGGTTCACAACATTTTTGGCTATAGTTCGACATTTGAGGGAAATATAATCATTCAATCATTTCTTGCCAAGAGTTGGATAAGAACACTGATTGATTTTATGTCCTTGGGGTAAATATGAAGCTTCAGCCAGCAGCCGATTAGCATAGCTTAGCACAACAATTGGAAAAAGCTCCAAAAGTAACAACAATCCCACTTTCCTATGCCTGGAAAACTTCAGCCTTCGTACATATTAAAGTAACAAGATATAAATGTTAATTATTGGGCTTTGGAGGGGCTGGTCGGTGGATTTTGTTACCTTTCGATGGAGCCAGGCTAGCTGTTTCTAGTCTTTATGCTAAGATAAGCTAACTATTTCCTGGATATAGAGTCAAAATCAAAGGAAATGTGTAAGAGTGGTGTCAATCTTCTATGGGGACTCATTTCTGCTAGTTAAAGAGAAAAAAGAAAGAAAAGAAGCTTGATGAAAAACTATTCCCCATGTAAATCATAATTAGGAAAAGTCGAAATGTTCAGATAAGAAGGTCATAAATAAGATAAAAAGTGAAAATTATGATCATATCTTTAATTAAACTGGCCTAATTGGGCTTCAGTAATTTTCTCATCAAACTACTTCATGCTATTGTATAAGCACACTTCCAAAAATGTCAAACTATTCATTTGAAAAGAGTAATGTCATATTTTTGCGTCTTCTGTTCGAAGGAAAGGGTCCACTGATAGTGAACGGTGATTTTTCTTGTTTTGTTTGAGTTTTTTTAGAGTCCCATAGAAATAAAACTGTCCAATAGTTCACAAGAAAAAGACTAGAGCAAAGATTAGAGGGAACTCATAACTTGCAACCCGTTGTTGGGTCCTGACCCCCAGGTTGGGAACCCCTACTGCGGGCTAATTTTAAGACTTTATAAACATACCTTCCCAGAATCTCCTTGGACTCATACTTGTCGTAGAACTCCTGGGCTCCCACCGAGTCAGGGATCTCCTCCTCTTTGGTCATGATGGCTGTGATGCCGCTACCAACTGCTCTCCTCTTACAGTTCACAACAGGTTTCCTGTCAGAGTTCAGATGTTAATGAATCATCACTGTTGAGGCATTTATGTGTAAGCAGCACTTAAATGTTGCAGTAGGTCATAGTGAAGCTGATTTTACAGCTGATCAGTTATATGACTGAATTCAATCAGTAACTATGTTCATAAGCTATTAATTGTTTTTTCACATATTTTAAGTAAGTATTTGCTGGCTGCAGCTTCTCACATGTGAGGATTTGTTGCTCTTTCCTGTTTTATAGCATTGCAAACTGAATTAAAGGATAAGTTCACCCAAAAATTAATATTCAGTCATTATGTTCTCACTCCAATGCTGATGGAAAGTCAGGTGAAATTTTGTAGTCCACAAAACATTTCTGGAGCTTCACAGCAAAACAGTTTTGCAGCATTCTCCTTAACAACTGAAAAAAACATGAAATGGCTCCAGCTCATCTGCTGTAATGCAAGTTTCTGGAAGTTTTGTCTCCTGAACAGTCCCCACAATCCAACTTTTCATCGGCATGAGGCTGTAGATAATGACTGAAATTTCATTTGTGGGTGAACTTATCCTTTAATTGTTTATGTGCAGCTTCTCAAATGTGCTCCTTAGAAGAATATTTTCGGGTTTGGGGGGCGGAAAAGCAATCTGTTACTTTAGGCTCTGAGAAATTAGGATGAGCTTAATTTTTATTATTCTTCTTCTTTAATATTTCACACTCTAGCTATATAAAGGACAACAAATGGTAGACTAGCTGATAATGAAAACAGCTACTGACTGATTTATATACTGTATTATATTTTTATACTGATTTATTTGATATATTTTCTTATTGGATTAATCTGTAACAATACATCTAGTGGAGTAAAAGAGAACAATAGTTTACTCTATGATGTAGAGGAGTAGAAGTTTAAAAGAGCATTCATTGAAAATAGGTTACTCAAGTAAAGTACAAGTATCTCACAATTGTACTCGAGTAAATGTATTTAGCCTGTTTCTCAACATTGTTGAGCTTTTCTGTGGTCTCTGGATTATGACAAAGAGACTAATTTCAGACTTATTTTACTTTATTGTCAAAAGGAAAGATTTAACATGGTTTCTAGATGCATAATAATTAATTAGACACCTTTATCAGTATCGATGGCACTTCTACTTCCACAGCTTTGTGCAAAATTTTAATTATTGGCTTTGCCCCATTCAGGCTGCTTGTAACAGGATCTAATAATCAGTCAGATTAGAGTCCTTGCCCAAACTTACTGTCATACCCACCATATCACTGAGTGTAGAGTAATAAAGCTGCATGCCACAGCGTGTGAACTAGCTCTCCCTCTTATCCTGTCACTATTTGACCTTTTGCAGGCTCCAATAATCTAATACATTAAAGAGAAACAGTCACTCACCGTGTCCCGTGCTGCTCAGTCCCTGTTATCCATGATTATTACTCAGTAGAGGACAAAGAGGTTCAGTCAGACCCCGGTGCTGTGCTGTGGCAGCTTCATGGGGCCAATGCCATCGCAAAGGGTGAGCTTTAATGTCAGATGCCAAAAATAAATTGTTGCTTCCACAGCAGCAGCAGCACACTGTGAACGCGTGTCCACACAAAAACCAGATCCATGAAATAACACCCCGCAGCTCCTGTCCTCCCCATGAGACATTTACAGAGACAGGGCTGCTCTACATTACCTACATTACCAACATTACCACACATGAAACATTAACTTCTTCACTGAGAGGCTGGAGTGACATGACAGGTGCTGGACCTCAGTGAAAGAAACTGAGTGTAAAAATAGAAATGTTTCTTGAAGAGTACAATAATCTGGCAGGCAGGGATATAAATCATCACACAAACACTTTTTTAATGATTCAAGTGCTTTATTTTTGTTTCTGAACCTTAACTTCTTGAAAACAAACTATAATTTTGAAGTCATTATGATCTACAAATGCAGCTCATCTGGTGATATACGTATATATATATGTATATATATACACATATGAGAGGAAGTTTAAATTAAAAGCAGTGAAGCTAATGAAAAAACAACTGAAATCAACTCAAAGCATGCAACACCAAAATATATAAACATTATTTATAAGACTATTATTACAAACTCTGCAGCTCTGTCCTGAGAGATGAACACAAGGATGCTGTCTGATGATGATAAGTTGTCAAAATAAAAGCATGTTTATTGATCTCTTGAGAATTACACCATCTTGGTATCCAGTAGGGTTGCTTATTTCAGTTTTTGTGCGCTTCTCACTCTCCAGGATTTTGTCTCAGTCTCATGACATACCTGTGGATAAAATCAAAGTTTAATTAGATAATTTTTTCCAATCATTTGGATTGATCGTCAATTGATTTGGCATATTTAAAAATCTACAGTGCATGAAGCGCTCAGAAAGCCTTTGAAACTACTCCTCCCTGTGGTCACACTAGGTACTGCAACACATTACATCAGCACCATGGTGTGTATTGAATTAAATATTTTAAAAAAAGGTACAGCAAACAACAAGACTGCAGGGACAATGGTCTGAATGATCTGATGTAAATAACAGAGGTGATAAAACCTACATTGTTTCTTTTGCAAAACAGAAAACAATTACTTTAATGGTACAATATTGCACAGTCTGAGTGCCAGACACACCAATCAACAAGCTATAAATCCTTATGTAATCTATTATTATACAAATGGATGGACTTTTCACTCACCATTAGCAAACTTGCACTGTTTGAGCACCTCACTGAAGCCCTCGCAAAGCTTCAAGTCGCTCTGGTTTTGGGCACACTCGATGAACTGTTTGAGCTCATACGAGCAGGCCTGCTGCTGCTGAGGGGCCTCCTGCTGGTACATTGACGGTGGCTGCTGCTGGTACATGGGCTGAGACTGGTACGGCTGGGCCTGGTACGGCTCCTGAAAGACACAAGGTGGATGATGGGATCTTTCACACATTTACAATACACGTGACAGGTCATAGTAACTGTTTTTTTTTTTTCCTGTGTAAACATCACCCGTTTGTATTAATGTTTAACACAATGATAAAAAGAGAAATGAGACAACATGTGATGAGTGGGCCATCATTGGCAATGTTTACATATTAGATTAAAGGTCTCTGTCACACTGCTTGCAATTTCAGTTTAGTTTTAACAGAAAACCTTTATCGATGTCTTTAAAAAATCTATTTTTTCTGTTTTGCCAAACAAACATCCTTTCATCCAGTTTACTTTGTTCGTGTGATCGCACACACTGACCTGTGGATTACAGAGAATGTGACATTTGTTTCATCACTCCTCCTAGATGTCCTATCTACCAAGTGCCAGACACATTAATCCGCCCTAAAGCTATTCCAGTCCCATGACCGGCTAAGCCAAAGTTTATTTACCTGGTAAGTGACATCAGGTTTGGCAGGCTCTGAGTTTCCTCCACCAAAGCCACCAGTCATGGCGTGGCCGATGGTGTGCCCTACTGCAGAGCCCACCGCCACTCCAGCGGCGGTAGTCGCCATCTGGGCAAACATACCGGGCTGTCTGGGTGCTGCAGGTGGGACACCCACGGCAGAGGGAGGAGCCTGCATTGGGGCCGGGGCATACGAGGGTGGAGGTGCAGCCCTGGCCATAGGTGGTGGTGATGGTGGTGCCCGGCTGTAAAGAGAAAGTACAATCCCGACACAATCAATTACTGACAGTATGTGCATGTGCTAGTGTCTGTCTTTGAAAAATAGCTTGTATTCTTTTTCCTTGTGTAAAGAGGGATAATGTATGTATTAATCAAAACGCTCAGTGTTCTCTCTTTAGACCTTCATCTGGGAAAATACTTGACATTAGGAAAACTGTGAACTTAAAAGGATAAGTTCACTCAAAAACTAAAATTCTGACATTTTCTATTCATCCACATATCGATGGAAAGTAAGATGATGTTCTGTAGTCCACAAAGGATTTCTGGAGCTTCACAGCAAAACAGTGTTGCAGAATTCTCCTGAACAACTGAAGTAGATGGGGACTTGTTTTAAAATGGTAAAAAACATCTGTGTGAGATGAGTAGATAATGACTGCATTTTAATTTGTCTATGAACTTATCCTTTAAACTGATGGCACTGTCGCTTAGAGTCACTTGAGGTCATGGATATGAGGTTTCCTCTGGACAGCTTGGCAGTAGAGTTGGTGATACTGACAAACTCATAGTACAAATGCTACAGTCCAAAGATTTCATTTAATATGTACAATACTCTAAACTATATGTGGCTAACATGGTCCAACATCAGACCAATACTTACTTAATAACAGGAAAATGTTTACTAATAAGTTAGAAGCATTTGCTGTTCATGAAGGGCAGAAACCCTTCAGATGTTGTCCACTAAATTTAGCCACAGGTTACAGAGAAACTGAGCCTAGCTGTCTGTAGTTTTATTTAATCCTACAGGGTTTAAAATGTTTAATGTTGCTGTTTTGATGCCGTTACATGAACAACACGCACTTTGACCTTCACTTCTTAAATCAATGACTTTTCAACAAACACCAGTTTCCTAGCACAAAGGGAAGGCTTTAAGATGTACAAATATAATCATTTTAAGTTAGTTGTAGGTGCTAATTATTGGTAATATCCCTGAGAAACACTGGCTAGCACATGCTACATGCGTCAACTGTACCGCTACCTAAACTAGCTAGCAGCTACATTAGCCTGCACACCATCCTCACAACTTCTAACAAATGGCTTCAAACATTACGATAAATGTCATCGTTACCTGGCCGGAGGGGCCATCCTGGATGTCCGGCTTCTGCTTCCTCTTGGCATTTTTAATTTATTAGAGTTACAGTGAGTTTGCTGGCTGAAAAAAGCAGACGAGTTACCAAGTAGTTAGATATCACACTCGTTCGCAGTCGACCTTCGGCTAATCCGGAACTTTCCGTGTGTTACATCATTTGTCTCCCGGGTATCTTCCGGTATTACAGACACGACAAGGATGCTTACATCAGTTAAAGGTAAAAATATGTAATACAATGTATTGTTTATACTCCCTTAATTTACAATAACATAAACTACATTTTGATTATTTTATTAATATGTGTATTTTATGCATGTATGTATTTTTAACTACGTTTCCCTGCGCATCCATTGTTCCTCAAATTAAAGTAAATAATTTAAAAAGTCATGGTATTTTTTTGTGCCAAATATTAAATAATAATATAATTGCTAGCCTGTTTTAAGCATAAAAACATCCCAAACATTGCACATTACATTGCACAAAATAACAATACATTTCTGTGTTTAATAGGTTTAATCTTGAGTAAACAAACCTATATATAAATGTGCAAAGCCAAAAATTATTTTTCTCTTCTGTTCTCTCATCAACAAAAATATCCGGTCATATACCAGTACATTACACCAATGATAAGCTTTTTTAGAAATGTACAGTCAGGTATGTTTATGTACCATAACTGAAAATTATACACACATTACTATAAAATTATAACATATGTTGGATCCCACAGACATATTTTACTTCACAAAATTGATTTAAATAAAAAAAAATCAAATTATGCAGCACAGCTGAAGAGAAAGACGTCACTCTCTTTTCCCTTTCTTCTTTTTATCTGGAAATCTTTGTCGTTGATGGTGTCCACCACCACCTCCTCGTCCTGATCGGTTTCCTTTCGCTCTTCGACCTTCCCACGCTGGCATAGGTGGCTCAATTTCCCCTGGTCGTCCTCCTCTGTCTGGCACGCTGCCCATCAATACCTAGTGAGACCAAAGACAAATTAAAAAAACATCAGCTACAAGTGTCTTCATTCAGAATCAAAGGCACGTTTTATTAATGTTTACAGTTGTACCTTGTAGACGGGGGTGCTTGTTCCAGCCTTGATTGGCTCAATGAAGGACTGATCCTCTCTGGCAGCAATCAGAAGAGACAGAGAGACTCGAGAGGAGCTGGCGAGGGATGAAAGTGGGGGCACTGAGGCGAGCACTTCACTGCGCTCCTGTAAAAAAAAAAAAGGCTGATTAAACTGAGATGTTTGTTGTTATCATGACACAGTGATGCTTCAGAACTGAAAGAAAGACTTAAATTAATCAGTACCTTTAGTGTGACCCTTGTTTATTATATTTAATCTTTTTATGAATCAAAAAAGATGACACTGAAGACACTGAATAAATACAATACAACTCTCTTTAAATTGAGTAGGTTCTGACAGATGTAGTGATTTAACATCACACCTACCTTTTGCTTTTCTCCCCATGCAAATGACTCAAGTGTGACCTGAAAGCGCTTGATCATCATCTGTCGCCGACATCGATAGTCCTCTGTCAGAAGCTGATTGATATTTTTAACTTGCGTCTGAGAAACAAAAAGGACAGAAGGTTGAAACGCTCATGTAAGAGTTAAATATGATGTAGAATGACCTGGTAACACCGTAACAGGCCTGGCTACGTACCCACTGCTCTGTGCTGAGGCTGGTGTTAAGAAGCGGGTTCGTCATGTCTCCACTTGGTAGACGAGAGAGTCTCGTCTCCACCTGCATAAAATACCATATTTAAAATCTTCTCAGTTTGTAGTCATGATTTACACTTCAGTTCAGTCTTTCTTGTATAAGACCTACCTCGCTTAGAACATCTGTAGATTCAGAGGAGGCGTCCATGTCGAGGGCGTGCAGCAGTAATATCCATTCTGCCTGCATCTCCGCCTTCCTTCGTTCTTTGTCAGGATCATCATCTTCATCTTCCTCAGTGAGTTCATGGCTGTGATCTTCAACCCGCTGCTCTTTCTCAGACTCCTCCTCTGTCGTCTTCTCCTCTGGATGCAATTCTTTGTTCTTGATCATGCGAGCTGCTTGTAATTCTGATACAAGGAACTCTAAAGGATTGAACATGACTTCTTAGATGATACACTCTTTGTTTGCAGGAAATGTACAAATCCATGAGGACTACAATCATCTGTTATTACCTGAAACACAACTCTACAACAGAACCCAGTGGACTCATTTCTCACCAGTGACTTTGTTGAGGATCGACGGCCCCAGAACATCTGAGGTCAGCGCAGTGAGGGGAGAGCACAGGTCTGACAGTAAATTTCTCAGCTCACCCACCAGCAAGACGTTACCTGTCCTGCTTGAGTCTAAAAAAAACAAGACAAAACAATTTCATTTATATAACACATTCATCAATGTGCTTTATATTAAAACACAGAAAAGGAACAGAAAAATACCAGAAATAAAATACAGCAGCCTTTCTGTACAGTCCCCAATCAGCCAATATATCATTACCAGATTCTTTTAATTTGCAAATATTGGAATTGACCTAAAAAGCACTTTTTTCTCTTTTTCTTTTTAGATGAATGTTTAGATTGTATTTTAGTATTTATACTGAGCACCTTGGCACGAAAAGTTCTGTAAGGATGAATAAAGGTCTACCTTTTTTATCTTAATATTGGAAGAAAAAACACAATAAAGAGGAGAACCACAAAAACACCCCTAGAGATAACTTCATATCATAACTTCCTTACAGTCAGAACTTTTAATCATAAACTCACAAACTTCAGACTCATCCTCAACACTCCACACCATAAAAAATATATTGGTTTTTCTTGTGTAG
Organism: Pagrus major; assembly: GCF_040436345.1. NCBI lineage: Eukaryota > Metazoa > Chordata > Actinopteri > Spariformes > Sparidae > Pagrus > Pagrus major. The sequence continues at coordinate 16,937,191 of NC_133216.1, read as the reverse complement.
CATAAAGGAACGACAACGTTCATTTCCATGTACAACCCTTGTCGAATGACAATTAAATGAACCTTGATATTATTTCACCCTCATTCTTCTGTCTGTCCTTTACTGCTTTTAATTTGTTAATATTTAATGCATTTATTATCCTTTATTCTTTTTACTGCTCGTAATCTTTTTATCTGCTCTTGACTCCTCTGATGTGATGTCAACTTATCTTATCGTCCTTTATTCATTGTAATTTTTTTCATTCATCTCTAGTTATGCATTACATTTCCTCTCCCTTTCTTTTTCTGTGATCTCGCCTGTTTTATGGCTTTGACTTGTAATGACTCATAATGTCTTTTTGTGGTTTTTACATTTTCTGTTCCTCGTTCTTGTTCTAACTCACTTCCTTGTGTTGGGATTGACTGTTGAGTGTTTATTCTGTTATATTGTCTTCCTGAGTTTCCTGCTTTTGCTTGTTTGTCAAAGCACTTTGTAAACTCTATTTTTAAAGGTGATATATAAATAAAGTTTATCATTATTAGTAGTGAAAAAAGAACTGACTCCACTGTAGTTTAGGAGAAACACTCTGCACGACAGAGACAGACAGAGGATTGTAATAAAAACCTTGCAGCTCTGGACAGACTGTCCTCAGCTCTGCAGACAGCCAGGTGAGCAGCGGACAGGGGAGCTCATCACATTTACACCGTGTGAGGCAGGAGCCGCCCGGGTACCTGAGCAGGAAGTGAAGACGACAGGTGAGTTTACCTGCCGCAGCAAGTATCCTGACATGCTGGAAAAGGCCAGAATATTGTCACTAAATCATAAATTAGCTGGATGTTGATAAAGTGCTTATGAATCACAGCTTCACTGAGTTGAACCAAATATTAGCTTTAAACAGTAGCTAGGTGGCTACGCAGTAAACAACAACAATAGGTCAGTTAAACGTCACTTACCCTAAAGCTTTAATGGCAGAAACTGTCCCTGCGCTCCTCTCCATTGTTGTTTTAGTTGTGAACAGCTGACACACACATGTATCTGTTACAGTAAGTTAGCTCTCCACGATGAAAGTTCAGGTTCAAGCTTGTTTTCAAACTGTGCTTCCTCTTTCTACGCTGCGTAACTGTGTGATGGTCACATGTCGCCCCCTGCTGGGCGGAGGTGGTACTGACAGTGCAGTGCAGAAGTCATACATTCAAACTTTTACTTCTTCTTATTATAAAAGTACAAAAATGTTTGGATAAATAAATACTTTGAAATATCAAAAGTAAAAATGTCACATTCCTGCAAGTTCACAGCTTTGCCTCCAAACCTAAACCCCCAAATAAAGAATCTGCGTATAAGATATTAAATGAATCCATGTGACGGGGGCCTAAACTCCAGAACATATGATATTATCCTAAATATCAACCCACCTACAAGTACTAAAACACAGGAAGTCTGGGAATGTGACTTGGGAGGGGTCATTTCTGGGCACTGCTGGGAAGATTGTATCTCTGCTGTACGGTTGAATTCAATTCAAGCTGTTCCACAGAATTACTCCAACACAGATTAGCTAAAATATATCCTTCTGTTAACTCTATCTGCCCCAGGTGCTGTGACCCAGTCTCCCTGAGACACATGTTCTCGTCCTGTCCCTCCCTAGTCAATTTCTGGACTCCCATATTTGAATGTCTTTCAGTTTTATGTAACACACCCCTCAAACCTAACCCACTCACCGCAGAGTAATGCCAATGGAAACATGTGCCACAAACCTTCGGAGGAAGGCAACAGCATTCAGTGGCCTCATAGCATGCAGACTGATTCTTATGAATTGTAAATCTGACAAACAACTCTCTTCAAGAGATGGATACGGGAGGTGCTGTCATTGCTCCAGCTTGAGAAAATAAGATAGACTCTGAATGGATCTTATGACAAATTCACTAAACTATGGTCTCCATTTATCGACCATGTGAAAGGATTGACTCTGATATCTCGCTGATGATATTCTCCTGTCTAGCCCATTGCTACTACAAGTAATACATACTGTATGTATTGCGCCTTTTTTTGTTTGTTTGTTAGGGGTGGGCATATATGGGCTTGTTTCAATGTGTACATATCTGTGTACCTTCCACTATCTGTTTATGTATGTATGTGGTTATATAAGCAGAAAAACTCTTTAAATAAAGTTGTTTAAAAATGGCAGAATAATAAAGGCTATATTATGTCACTGGATTATAATTATTGATACAATAATGTGTGCTTTAGTTTATCTTCTGAGTGGCTTTTGAATTTCCCCCTGAGGATCAATAAAATATTATATTAATCTATAATATTACATCATGATTTATTGGTTGATTATGTTTTTCATCATGAATCTGAATCAGCAATAAATTAGTAACTAAAGGCTGTTGTTTTTTTTTTACAAGGGAAGTATCTCAAAATCATAATTAAATACAATAACTAGGTAAATGTACTTAGTATCCACCACTGAACAGAAGTGTACAGGAAATAATTCAAACAACAGTGAGCTATAAGATAAACACAAGACGAAAAATAAAACTACTTTTAATAAAAGTAAAACAAATAATTTCCACAAAATAATGCAGCATATACAAAAACAAAACATGCAACAAAAAAATAGGATAGCTGTTTACATAATCTAAATCCATTTCTATATTTTGATAAGAGAACTTAAAAAAAAATGTGTTACTGCAACAACATGTCTCACAGTTTCTTTACTGTTGCTTCACTCACTCAAAATCCTTCCATAGTTTAGAGAAACAAATCAGTCTTGAAGAAGTTAAATTTCTGTCCACCAGGAGCCGCTAGAGGTTTGTGATGGACTGGTACTAAACTAAGTATTTTGACTCGTGCTGCATTTAAGTAGTATTTTGAGGTGCTTGTAATACTTGAGTATGTCTACTTCATTTGTGGCACTGCATTTGAGACGGAAAACTACACTTGAGATTTTTTAGTGATGAGTTGGGGATTCTCTACACAAAACATATAACCAACCTGTAAGATATGATGTGTATGGTCTGTATACAATTGTGCATTGAAATGATTCAGAAATAACAATCCAAAATGCCAGATAAGAATGTAACACTTGTAATGAGCCCTTCTGCATAATGAGATCTCTAACTGTACATTGTATTGAATTAAAATCCCACCACTGCTCGCTTTGAATGTATCTTTAAAACAGAAACTTCATGTGTTACTCTCACTCTACAGCAGCTTCCATCAGCAGGTGAGGGTGATTTGGGGTGATCTTTCCTCACTAATAAAATCATGATATATAGTGTCAGTGTCACTCACCATGTTTTGGCTCTGCTCCTTTATTCTCCTCATCCTCATTACGATCAGTACCCGTAATATTTATGTGCTCTTTGCTCTGAGCATCATTTCACACACTCAGCACTCTCAGTCAGCACCATCACAGGTCTTGCTGATGCAGCCAATGCAGCTTAAGTTTGCTGTCGAGCTGCGTGCACAGAGACAGTGTTATATATATATACACAGAATTATAGTTGTCAGCACTCGATTCTGTGATTTAAAGCGTCATATAGGCGTTTATGGTGGTCGGGTTTCTTCACACCTCCTGTAGAAGCTCATCCAGCACAAAACCTTGGTCTTAAGTGGTGCCATCACTCTGGCAGGTGTCATTTTTTATTGTACTAAGTGCTGGAAGAGTCTTGCCTAACATCTTTTAACGCTGTCCCTTCCTCTGACACATGACTGTAAACGCACACATGCTCAGGCAGACAAACATGCTTCATTAGCTCTGTCTGAATGAGTTGTGGCTGACTCCTCGTCACAACAGGCGGTATCTTCGTCACACTTATGGCACAAGCCCCTCCGACAGCCGCCTGTAAACTGAGCAGGAACAATGAAGACAGCGGCCGTGTACATCAAGACTTTTGCTTGGTCCCTGCTGCCATATGTACAGAAGCTGAGCCCCCCCTCCTCCTCCCCACCAACAACAAAAGCCTCGCCATGCGTCAGGATGCTGCGTCTTTTATTCCCCTGACACTGTCCCCCGCTTCATGAAACCTGCAGGGGGGCTGAACTTTGACCTCTGGCAAGCAGCCAGACAAAGCAGGCAGACACTCCCCTCTGCTCAGCGGTTCTGATCATGCACGGTGGACTTGTTGAGCACTTGTTGAGTGGACAGATGACTAGCAATAGAGACCCATTCAGTCATTTTCACTGCCAAACGTCCAAGACATTTTATGGTTATATGTGCAGGGCAGATCATGCAAAAAGTTATTTCTCAAAGCAAAATATATTTTTCATGTCAGACAGTCAGTGTTAGTTTACTGTACAAGGAATAATGGTAAAGTAGGAGTATATATCAATATGCTATGCGTAGGCCTATCATTATATGATACATTTTCTAGAAAATCAATTGGGAACCTGTTGATATAATTAATTGAAATAACCAGACTGGAGTGTCTTTTTTTGATTATTCAAGCAAATGAAATAGTGACAGATTATGGCATTAATGCAAAAATCATATAAAAATCCTATATTGTCATCAAAAAGTGATACTTACTCTAACGGTAGACAAATTTGTATAATCTTATTGTACATATCGTCATATCGCCCACCACCCCTAATGTCAAGTGGTAACAAAACCGCTGCACACCTTTAACAAGCCCATGAAGAACAAATAGTCGAGGGCAGCCATATAATTAAGCTTTTAAACTATGTCGGGAGTTCATGGGATATTGAAATATAGAGTAAAATAAAAATGCTGTGTTTTGTGGGTGAAAACGTAAAATAAGCTGCATCATAACGAGACAAGATGCTGGAAAAAGGCGAGATACATGCATGTGATAGTCATATGTGTGCATTACAAAGACACTGATATTAATGATACTATAGAAAGAAGCATGAGGAATTTTCTCCATTTGCAGTGTGAATACAACTTGTTTTGCTAAATATGAATTTAAGCATGCTGTCTATGCCGTATGTAAACATGTATACATGCACATACCGTACATTCTCGCTTTTATATACTTTTCTCCTGTTTCTTTCACCTTTACATTATAGTTCAGTGTTTATGTTTACCCATCTTTCTTCAGTTTGTTGTCCTTGGTTTAGCTGTACATCTATTTCTAGCGGTCCGACTGAAGATTGTTCTTGTAACAGTGTGCAACATTGAGAGAAACAGTAAACCAGACACAAATTCCTTGTAAGCGTACACATATTTATCCAATAAAGCTGATTCTGATTTTGTTTTGCACAAATAGACGGTTATAAAGGTAATACTTAAAGCAACATGATGTAAGTTTTTTACCTTAAAATAACAGCTTCAAAATCATTTCTAAGCTTCAGTGTCTTGTAATAGGCTGAATGGTGTCTCTGTCACTTGTTTCTGCACTATGTAACTTCAGTGAGAGGGTAGGATCACAGCGTTACCTACATGTTTACTTCAAAAACAAGTTTTAAACAGGTAAGATTGAGCATGTTTACATGACCACAATAATCCGATAACAGGGAATGATCAGGTTACGTTAATAATCTGATTTGACGTGTTTACATGCACTTTAGTAATGCGCTAATGGAAAAAACAGGTTTACGTGATTCAGTCAATTAGTCGGATTTCCTTCCAAGTGTATATATATATGAGTGTACATGAGAGTCCACAAACACTAACACAGGAAATTCCTGCGCTTCCCCTTTAAGGGAACTCAGTTTCAGTACAGCTGTTTGGCTTTCTGTTTTTCTCTGGCAAAAAAGCTTTCCTCTCTCCTCTCTCCCTCCAAGTACATGTTTTTACACATGCGCAGATGTAAAAGAACGAAATAAATCAGATTTAAGGTATACATGCCCCAAATAAAACAGGATATTGGGCAAAAAACTAGGTGTGTTTATCTGATTTTTCACAATCCGATAACGGCTTTCATCCTATAAAGCTTATCTCATAATGCTGTTTACATCACATAATGATCGGTTTATTAGTGTGCATGTAAACGAGCCCATAGTTATGACGTAATGAGTCTTGTATTCAGTCAGCACCTACATTACCTCTGACAGACCTGGGGTTGTTATGTACAACAGTGGTGTTGAACTGAGAAACTGGGGGGGCAAATCACACAAAATGCCAATTTCTACATAATGTTTCTTTAAGGTTCAGAGATATAGACTCACATAATCTACTAATCTATTTACTTTTCACCTACACTGTTTGTTTGTTTCCTCATATTACTAACTCTGATTCTGATAATCAGAGAAATGTTGAATATCAGATCTGATAATCATACTATAATATATACAATTGATTTATTTGACCAGATACTTTAAGGCTTTTACTCAAGTGCTGCTTATATGGCTGACTTTCACTTTTACCAAGGTAATACTTGACACCATATCTTTACTTTTACTCAACTTTACTTTTATCTTTACTTTTACAACACTGATGTGTATACATAATATAATATTTTATCTTCAGATGTTATCTTATTACTATTAGTCTTTTAGTCTTACTGTGAGGACATTTCACTGCACACTGTACTGTACAATCTGTGAATGTGACAAATGAAGAGCCTTAAACCTTGAATTGTATATTTTTGGATACCAGACATGTGTGGACTCAATGCCGTGGTCGTTTTGACGCAGTAGTTTGTGGTGGTGGAGGCGATAAAGCAGAATTACATTTGATCACATCATGCATCATTTTCCACAATTAAACACAGTCATAGAGAGCGAGGCTGGGCGAGGACAGGTATCAGTGTGGTTGTTGACAGTGGGGTGGTAACAGTGGCTCAGGTGACTGAAGGAAACTCCCCCTGGAGACAGACAGACATCTGCTGCTGACAGACGGAGCAGCCTGTCCTCGCTGTGGAGCTCCAACCTGCAGCTTCACCCACAGACAGCAGCAACACTCAGTCATGGATGGACAACTTCTTCACACGTGTGTCTCTGTGTCTTTGCTTTAAAAACACTATTTATTATATAGATCATCATTCGGGAGGCTTGAGTTAACTCGCTTATGAGTATGGATCGACTGGATGAATGGGGCTTCAAGTCCAAGACTATGGACCTGGAGGAGGATTTCTACTTTGACTACGGAGCCGAGGAAATAACAGATTATCAAGACCCCAGTGAACTTGTGGCTGCTTTGAAACAAAAGGAGGAAGAGGTTATTTTGGCAGCTCAGCTGGGAAACGCGTTGCTCCTGGAAAACCGACAGCTGAAAGATCAGAGCGACAAACTTCATGAACAATACGCGGACAAGCTGGAGGTAAGACGGCTCTATAAGCTCCTTTTTAGCGGTGATATATGGTGTGAAATGAAGCTTTTACATGATGTATGTGTTGTTGAGGACGCGGTTTCTGACAATGTTTGAAGGGGGCGGTGAAAATGAGGCTAAATGAAGTTTCCTGTCGAGTAAATTCAATTAATACGCATTAGAATATCGACTTTAAAGCCACTTTGTGAACCAGAATAGAAAATGTTGTAATATTTCTTCAACAACGTGTTCATTAAGATCATTGTTATTCAGAAATGTATGGTAACTATATGACTAATACACCCAGTTGGCAGCTTCTTTGTTGTTATACGTCCAGATAACAACTTTAGATATAATAGAGAGCAAATATTTGACTTCCTGACCATAAAGATGGAGAAAGAACACATGAATGTTGTGACAGACAATGGGTCAGCACCCTAATGATTATTATCTTGTTGATTAATTTAATTTTCTAACTCCCCAGAGCCCAACGTGATGTCTTCAAATAGCTTGTCCCTGTCCAATTACAGTCCAAAACATAAAGGCTCTTTATTTACTATCATAAATGACGAAGAAAAGCCTCACTTTTAAAGGAGCACTATGTAGTTTTAGGGAAGACAATTTAATCAGAAGAGAAAGATCTTCATTGGCTGATTTTTAAAAAAATTTTTATGCCTGAACAAACTAAATAAACAAAGTCTCTTTGTTTTCATGACTGAATAAACAAACTGACCTTAAAGGACAACACAGTGTCATACTGTTTTACTTTGTTTATATGTGGCGGACCCTGCCACCTTTCTAGCTTCAAACATTGTTCTGGGGACCTTATTTTCCTCTGAGAACAGCTTGTTTATTCAGTTATGGAAAAAATAAATATTTCTGAGTTGGTATTACGACCTCACTAATGTAAGAGTGTAAAATTGCCCCTTTAAGCAAATGTTGGACATTTTTGCCTGAAGAACTGGAGGCCGCTATGATAAATGACCGGCTTCCAGGACAGCACAGAAGTTCCTCAGAGCCAGTCCCTTTAACTAAAACTATCAATGAATGTGTAGGAACAACAGTTTTGACTTTCTGATGTATTTTATGTCAAAGCATATTTAGCATTTAGCATGCTAACCATGCTAATCCAGGTCCAAAATACCGGTGTTAGCAGTGTAAACATGTTCAAACTTCCATTCTGGACTGCTAGCTGCTCGGCTGGCTCAGCTAACTACCTATTGGCGGGCCGGCTGCCATCCTAAAGCGTCAGTATTTGACGAGTTGGGAGTGAGGCTCAAAAATCAACTTTTAGTACAAAAAGGACCTTGAGATCACATGCAATAAGATATTGCTTAATTGTTTAAAAAATAAACCTCTAAATCTCAGGAGCACCGATGTGATCAATGAAAATGTTTATTTGCGCTTGACAGTTGCAAATAGTCGCACCCTGGAGCCCCGATTCACATTTATTAGCAAAAACAGGCAGAAGAGTTTGTTCCACATGAAATTATTGCTGCTAAAGTTTCCTCAGTGGGATCAGGGTCACTGTACTCTCTTTCTTTTGTGTTGTTTGTTTGACGACGAAAGCTTTTCTAGCTTACATCTAATAAAATGTTTCTCAGACAAGTTATCTTCACAGGTTGTGTAACAACTTGGCAACCTGCTGCTGTAGAATCAAACCTATATGGCTCCAACTCTTTTTGAGACATCAGCAAATTTCGTTATGTAATACAGGGTGAGAACTGCAGTTAATGTGTCTGCATGTGACTTAGTGATGGACCTCCAAATTTAATAAATACCTACAAAACGGCAACCTTGCAGCAGTGAAGCAAGAGGCAGCAGGTGAAATGAGGTCGTCTGCAGACTTTTACATGTTTGTCTTGGTTGTGAAGCCTCCTGCACACCTGAGCGGTTACGACAGACTAAATGATGGCCCCATTGCTGTTCTCAAGGTGAAGGCTGCTGATGTCTCCTTCAGATGTTCGGTCTTTAATCTTATCAGGTGCGACTAAATCACAGAGTCAGGGCAAACTGTAGACACAGTGGTTCACTTTTCAAAGTACAATAAAGATGTGGCAAAGACTTATCTGCCCAGAGACAGATCCACACATTGATAAATATTTATACTTGTAAGGAATGTCAAGATGCAACTAACGACTGTTGTACTCATGAATAATCTGCTGATTACTTTCTCAATTAATCGATTAATCATTTAGTGAAAAAAAGTGATAGATTCCCAATTTTGATGACTGATAGTTTCGACTCTATAAAAACAGATTAGACGACATAAATACTTTCATTTTCTATGAGCCTTTTCAACTCTGAATCAGACTTTCTGGCACATGTTGTCACTCAAATTTCTTTTCAAAATAAAACATCATCACTCTAACATCCTGTTGCCAGTAAGGATCATTTCCTTGCATCATAATTTCCTTATAAGCAGCTCGTGTTGAATTACTGTAATGGATCAACATCAATCTTTCCTCCCCTATGTAGGAGCTGGAGCAGGGCAGGCATGAGCTGCGGCAGAAGCTGGAGGGCTGCCAGTCCCAGTGGGAGAGCCAGGTGGGCGACCTGGAGAGGGATGTGAGGGAGCTGAGCGCCCAGGTGGAGCGGCTCACCCAGGCCCTCAGCGAGGCCGAGCGGGACAAGAGTCGAGCCCAGCTGGAGCACGGCGAGCACACGCAGAGGCTCCGGGAGCAGCTCAACACTGTGAGTCCCACACATGGAGATGTTGAGTGTTTGAGTTCAATGTCTGCATCACATTAACTGAAGGGTGCACAGATTTATTGGCCAAACTTCAATACTGGCTGTTCGTCTTATTGACTGCTCAACCTGTCTGCAAATAAGATGACTCTCGCTGATGGCCGATGTTTTCATGTCTTGCACGTTGCCATCGGTTTTTAAGGCTATATAAAGGTCCAGTTTGTAGAATTTAGCAGTGAGGTTGCAGATTGCAGCAACAAGGCAGCAGACTCCATGGAAGAGGACCCACTCCCTCTGTAGAGTTAAACAACTTATTCTACAGTAAGGAAAACATAATCAATCTTAGTTTCAGGTGATTATACACTTAAGAAAACACAATTATGAATATAACATTCAAGTTCTGCCAATAGATCCTCCGAAATCTCCCTAAATTCTACACACTGGACCTTTAAATACTGGAAAACTCTTGTCATTGAGTCGGTAGTTGTATATCAGGCTAGAAAGGCTTTTGAAGCACTTTTCAAAAAGAGAGTCTATCTATGGGTTGTGGACAAAACTAGAAAAAAAAATCTTTCTTTTATGTGGACATGAAAAACAACAAAAACAAAACAACTAACTAAAAAAAAACCAAAAGCTGCCACGGTATCAGCCAAGGATTTCCCAATCAAACATAATAACTATAGAGCTCGGTTCAAAGAAGGCCCCTTGGCTGCGACAGGTAACTGAGCCTCTGTGAAACAAACACCTGAGCCGTGGATCCAAAGCTGCAGCTCTGAGTCAAAGCAGATAAGACGAGCTGTCACCCAATCCTGAAACTCGATGTTCTTTGCAGGTATCAGTCTGACTCAGTCTGATCTGCAGAAGGCCAAACTCTCAGGCTGTTTATAGACTCACACTTTACAGAGGAAGGCTGCGACAAAACACTTACTGGTTAAAAGTTTTTCATCTGAGCAGGAGAGGCATGAGTGGAGTTTGAAAGGCCGTAGTTATGAAACAAAATCTGAGTTGTTGGTTTCAGGCAAATGATCCGTGCCACTGTGGAGCAGAATGGAAATGATATGTAAACAAGAGAGGGAGGGAAAGCAGTGCCATGATTTACATTTACATTGAGGGCATTTAGCAGACGATTTGTTCCAAAGCGACTTACAGTTCAGTATCTTGCCCAAGGACACTTCGACATGCAGACCAGAGGAATCAAACCAGCAACCTTCCGATAACAAGACGCTGGCTCTACCCCTGAGGCACAGCCGTCCATGATTTGATTTTGGATGTAGGAAAGAAGGAGTCGAGCGTAGAAACGACCTGGAAGATGCATGTTTGTTGATTAAGTGGAAAAGAATTCAACACATGAGATTAGAGAGAAGATAGAAAATTAATCCGCATCTATTTTTGTAATCATTAAGTCAGTTTTTACCAAAATTCCAAATATGGTGCGACTCCAGCTTCTTCAAATGTGAGGATTTTCTGCTTTTATCTGTTTTGTATCATTGTGAACTGAATGACTTTGAGTCTTGGTTGAACAAGACAAAATATTTGAAGTCTTCACCTTGGACTTGAGAAAACTGTGACTGGCATTTTTCACTTTTTTCTACATTTAACATTTCTCGAGACAAAAATGTGCAGATGAATCGAATATGAGATATGAGCTCATTTTAATCTGTGTAACCAGATTCCGTTTACTCATTAACATGACGTTAACTTTTAACTAAGTGCGTAGATACTCGTGTGACGTAATGGACAAAAAAAAAAAAACTGGCAACAAAAGCTGACTCAAGTCATTATCAGACTTTTTGAATCGCATATTTATGATCTTCATCGTTGCAGCTGAAGGAAACACTGGGAGGGAAATCAAACTGGTGACATAATTTATAACCTTTTATCTGTTATAACAAGGACGGGCTGATTGGATCACACTGTTGGACAACCTTGAGTGTTTTTCCAGCCTGAGAAAGTGGGGCATGTTTCACTGAACATGACAGTCGTGAGGTCGTTACGTTACACATGACAGATTTCTGAGCAAAATGAACAGTAAAACTGAGCTCACGAAGTTAAAAATGAATCCAGATAGCAGTGTGCTCCCTCCCATGAGTCAAGGTCCGCAGAATAAGGAACTATGTGCGTCTTTTCTCTCAGTGTGGTCAGGCTGAAGGACTTTCTGAGGCAAACAGACTCCCTAGAAGTTCAGGAAAAAGTCAATTTAGATAAAAGGTGCTATCTCTGCCTCTTACGGCTGCTGAGGGAGGAGGAAGTGGAGAAAATGTTTAATTTGGCTGCCTGGCATTAGGACATGGGCGACTCTGGACTCTGTGTGGTTGTAAAAGCCGGAGAAGAGAGCGAATGTGTGTGAAGAAGCTTCATGTCTGACGCGGTGACGGTTGCTGTCGGTTCTGTTGTGGTGAGTTGTGTGTTTGTGATTATGTGTGTTTGTACAGGCACTCCCACAGATATGAATGGAACAGAAGGCTGTGCTCTGTGTGTCCTGATCGGGCTTTGGTAGGCCGGTAATTACAGTACGTTTACTCTGTAAAATGGCTGAAATTAGTGAAAAATGCCTTTGGGTCTTTAAGTGCCTTGATTTGTCTAAAAAACAGCACAAAACCCAAAGATATACATAAGAAAATCAGCAAATATCCACATATTTTGCTCGTAAACAATGTTTGAATCAGGAAAAATTTGGCACTTTTGCTTTATTCAAACATTTAACTGATCAACAAAAAATTTCTGGATGATTTTCTGCCTCGACTAATCATTTCAGCTCTGTTCAGAGTTTTGTATAGAGTTAATTTATGCCCTATAGTCTTTTTCTGCCTCTTGTGGATTGTTAGTCTACTCATAATGAAGAGGCTGAAACTCTGTATCCTAACTGTGAGAGTGTATCCAGAGCATGACAGGAATCTGGAGGAGGGTGTCGGTATCGAACCACAGAAACCTGAACGAGAGAAAAAAATTCATCGTGTTTACCAGCAACAGAAAAAGAAAAGCAAAGCAAAGCTCTGATATGAGTGGAAAGATTTCGCTGGGACTCTCCATCCTGGTGCCTTTAAGGGAAGCGGCTACATGAAAACAATGTTGACGTCTGCCAGACGGTCACATGGTTCAGAGCTGAATGTTTGGACAGTTGCGGGAAAGGAGGTGTTAAAATATCAGGGAGTGGTGAGTGATGTCAGGATGTTTTTATTTCGATTACATTACACGTGGTGTCGTTCCTGGAACTGAAAAATAACATGAGAACATTTAATGAGCCTGTGTGGTGTCTGATGGATTCATTGACTCAATGATCATTTATTACTTGACTCAGTTTCTGAAGAAATACTGAAAGAAAGAAAAATTACATTGAGACATGTTGCTGGTTTAGTTTGACTCTTGTGCAAGAAAAGTTTCAACACATCAACATTATCAGTGTTTTAGAAATCGGCAGATAAACACTTCTGCTGGACAAGAAATGCCTAACTGGAAAAGGGAGTCTGATTATTTTTGATGATAAGCAGGAAATGTTGATAATATTAAGTTTGTTTCTTATAAAATATGCCGAAAGGTGAGTTCAGGACATCGGTTTGGACCTGTCTCAAGTAAAAGAAAAAAAAAAGAAAAAATTACATTATATTACTATGAAATTAAAGTTCACATCAAAGTGTTTACAGGTCTTGTGCCTAAGTTGCATTGTCGGTAATGCAGGCACCAACTTTTGAAAAACACCAGTTATAATTTCCACAAACTTCACAGTGACATCTTCAAATATCTTGTTTTTTGATCATCAATTTTCTACTGATTGATTAATCGACTAAATGTTGTATCTGTACTTGTTTTGGTTTTTTTTGACATTTCATAATAAATGTCTAAATGCAGCCCAGATTTTTGGTCCACCTCATAAACTCCTTTTTTTCTCTGTTACCTCTTAACCTCCTGCTCTCCACCTAGTGTCACATGATCACCCTCCCTGGCTGTGGCTCACACTGTGTTATTGGGACGACTGTGACGAATCTCTCACTGTAGATTTCTGTTATTGTAAAAGGAGAGGCCTGAGTTGAGGCGAGCCCCCGTGACCTCTGCTCCCTCTGCCAGCATCAGGCAGCTCACAGACAAAAACACAAAGACAATATACATCAGGCAGAGATATAAATCTTTCATTTGCTCCTTTTGATGTTGCCCCTCATACCCAAACATCCCATCATCCCAGGGGAGAGCCGTCTTTTCTGTGTGCTCCCTGAGGGGCTCGGCTGTAGCTTGGGTAGTCAGCTGTTAGATACCTCAGTGTTTGGACTGAGGCTTGTGGGGGCCGTGTGAGGGGATATCATCTTTGTGCCGCTTCCAAATGGAGCGTCCTCCATCCACTCCTGTTTTGGTGATTCTCAGTGGGTCGCTGCCTCTTTTGTGGAAGGGGGCCCGTGTTGACAAGATAATTCAGCAATAATGACGACCCCCCCCCCCCCCTCATCATAGTGTGTCTGCATGCTATGTTTTGTCTTTGCCCATCAGTGCTGGCTTTACTATTGTCACACACACACACTTCCCACTAATTTTAGCCATCACCCCTGCCTCACTTCCTCTCCACGCTCCTGCAGACACGTACACACAAGCTGTCTCCTCTGCGCGACCCTTATGACGACCAAGTTTACCCTCTGCAGCATTGTTGTCTAATGTGGCATGATGATGTCACAGACAAGACCAAGATGCCCTCCGCTCCATCTGCCGCGGCGGCCGGCCTTTCATCTTGTATTATGTGGTTGTGATGGGACCTGACAGGGGCCCGCCGAACTGCTGAGTAAGGGGAACTGAGGCTCCCAGACCAGGATGAGGGGGTGGGGTGGAGTGGATTGGGAGGCGGATTGGTTGGTGCGATCACTTGGGCTTCGAAGTGGCACCACAGCTCACCAAATAACCATGTGTTTTAGTTTTGTAAAGTTTAAAACTCATCTTGTGTTTTGAGAAATTAGCTGTATTTCTAAAAAAGTAGAACGCTGAGAGCATAAATGAGAAATCATTATTTTACACGTAATGTGACATGTGGTCTGTTTATTATTGGCTGATTTCTTCTTTGCTTTTGATGGATCAGTGATCAGGAGACATGTTGCTTCTTGTTCACTTAAAGAAGTGGTTTCCAGTGTTTTTAGTTTGTGACCTGTTACAGGTCCAGTGTGTAAGATTTAGGAGCAGAAATTAAATATTCATAACTGTGTATTTTATTAATGTATAATCATCTGAAAAAAATCTGTTTTTATTACTCCTTTAATCATCTTGTGACTCCTCAGTTTTGATCTTCAGACCCTTGTGGGAGCTTGAGAACATGTTTTAACTGTGAGCAGTTCTTCCAGCAAACCATCTCTCATCCTCCTTGTGCTGCATGGCCCGCAGCACACTGAGCACATGTTTAATTTCAGTCACCTAATCCCCACCTTTCAGGCAGGTATCATATAATGCTTCATCTCATCTGGGTCTAGATTACAGGATTTTACCGGATATATATTTTGGTTATTTTTAGATTCAAGATTGTGGTCTCAATTCTCTTAAAGCTCAGGCCTGAGGCGAGCTTTGTGCTGGAGTTGACTGATATGATTCCACTTTTCTTGGTCGGAGTTTGATTTCTGGCTGGGTGAACTTTTGTAGCCCCCTCCTCATGTCTAAACCTGAACAAAATGCACCTGCAAATTCAAAAGCCACGTCCCTCTTTTCTTTCACTCCACTTTTGAATCTCATGCGTTTGTTTTCTCTCTGATTTGTGTGTGTAGGCGATGGAGGTGGAGAGAGCCATGTCCAGTGAGCTGCAGGCTCTAAAGCAGGAGCTCCAACAGAAAGGAAGCGCCAACAGGCCGCAGGATGAGGAGCTGATCAGTGCCATGAGGGAGCAGGTAACTAACTGTACTGTGTATGCAACCAAAGCTAATCCCAAATGTAACTGCTAAAAGGATGGTCAAGTTGAATTTTTCCAGTCTTGAGATCATCATGTACTCACACATACAGAATGACCCGAACACACTGCACCAGCGTGTTTTCATATTATATTTCCTGTCAACAGTGTCAAGACAAAAAATCTTACGGTGAAGAAGTGGTAACAGAAGAAACAATGTGGACACATAAAGGAAGCCAATCAAAATAAAATAAGATAAATCATTAAGAAAAAGGAAAAAATGCAAAGATGGGTCAGTGCATTTTCACAATAAAATACTAACGTTTACTTCCTTCTCTGTATCTTTCTTTATATATGTTTAAATAATTAGACCAAATGTCACAGAATCTTCCTCAATAATTTTTTGTCGATTATAGATTTGGAAGACGCTATAGTCTCATTAATTTAAAGATTCATATTTTCGAAAGTGAAGTGTTCATTTTTTTTTTTTTACCATAAAGCAGGTTTAGGTATTATATAAATACTGTGAAAGTACTAAAACACTCAATCCACAGAGAAATACACACAGCCCGTAATCAGAAACTCTGCTTTTAAACAAGCCGTCAGGACTTCCGTAAGGTTGTGATGTCACAACGATACAGCCTCGCCCCCAGCATGACCATGGTTGCAAAAACATAGGCAGTGCTGATGCGGATGCATGATGGGCAGTGCCTGCTCGGGCCTGTGAGAGCTGACCAATCAGAGCAGATTGGCCCCTTAAAGAGACAGGCACTAAAACAGAGCAGTCAAACAGAGGGTGAATAGAGGTGCTGCAGCCCTGGACAGGATGAGAATGACATTTAAGCTTGTAAACACCAAAAATGAGCATAAAATGGAACTTTAAAC
This sequence comes from Pagrus major, assembly GCF_040436345.1. Taxonomy (NCBI): domain Eukaryota; kingdom Metazoa; phylum Chordata; class Actinopteri; order Spariformes; family Sparidae; genus Pagrus; species Pagrus major. The sequence continues at coordinate 16,920,581 of NC_133216.1, read as the reverse complement.
CATTCAGCAAAAATCTACAACAGTTAATAAAGCCTCCCAGTGCAAGTCCAAGTTCTTGTTTGGATTTACTCACTTTATGCTACTCATTTCCAAAGTCAGGAAAACAAAGTAATATTCCCACATTGAATGACAGGAAGTACCTGCTTCATTTTTACGCTTCCAACAGTTTTATTTCTTTTTAGGGAAAACTTACTGAAATATTTGCTGCACCTCTCCAAACATTGGTGGATTGATAGGATGTGATTCAAGACAAAAGTGGGAGTAAGTCAGAGAAGACATAACTTTATTGTCATAATTAAGATGTGTGTGTGTGTGTGTTTTCAGGTGCTGCGTCTCACTCAGAAGGAGCAGGTGCTTGAGGAGCGTTTGGAGAGTGTGTGTCAAGAAAACACAGAGCTGAGGGCGAATTTGGCCTCTTTACACACACGCCTGGCTCTGCATGACCAACTCAACCAGCAGCAAAGCCAGCAGGTACATACACAAGCTCATGAAACACACACACAGACAAGGCAGCACAACACAGCTCAGTGCGGTTTGATGAATGAATGAATGAAAGAACAACAAAGGGATTTTCTGCTCCGGGTCTGACAGCCTGGGTTTCGGCGGGATTGTGGAAAGCATTGCTAAACAATCAGCTCATCCCCTTCATTGTAACCTTGACCCGCAAATCTGGATTCCACTCATGTTCGTTTGGTTTCTGGTTGGGCTGCAGGAATCTGGCACGTCAGGATTTCTCTCGCACTGAATGCAGAGGAAATAATTACACAAGTGTCTCATGACAGTTTGCACACATGGCCTTGGCTAAAATCACTGCTATGTATTCATATTCATGTCTTGTTAAAAAAATCTTTATAATGATGTCTAATCTTTCTCTGTGTCATATATTGTACTTTTTTGTGCCTGCAGGTTTTGTCTTTATGTTCATGTATGCTCCTTCTTGTGTTTTCAGCTCGCTGAGGCGTTGCAGGAGGTTGAGGTGGTGCGGGGTCGCTCACAGCAGCTGCAGGCCCAGGTGGAGGAGCTTCAGGAGGAGGTGTCGCTGCAGGAAGCCAGGAGCCACGGAGATGCCTCCCTGCTGTCCGAGCTTGAGAGCAGCCTGGAGACGGCAGAGCTGGGAGTCAGCAGAGAAGAGGTACTAAAGCAGATGTTAAAACCTGTAGCCAAAGTCTGATATAGCTTCTTAAATTAGTCACATTGTTGCACTGGGTGACCTTTCCAGAAATACTCAGTAGAGCACTAAATGTGTATGTATCCGCGACTGAAAATAGCTCCCACCAATACAAGATATGTATGCAAAACTGCCAGAAATACATTTGTCTACTTGCTTAGTGCCTTTATAATGTTATAAATGTTCAAAGGTGTTGTGATTTGTGTGAGTTATGAGTAATAAGATGGAGCAATGGTTGTAGCTGGGAAGTTTGAATTGTAGAAATGAGCTTGTGATTCAAAAAAAAAGAAAAGGCAAATAAAACACTTTGTGTCTCCAGAGGGAGCTGGGTGAAATCTGATCAAATTAACTCAAGTGATGTCACTCAAGGACTGAAGACTACAAGTTGCACCTCAATTGGTAGAGCGTGCGCCCATGTATAGAGGCTGTGTCCTCCCCGTAGCATCCCAGGGTTCAAGTCTGACCCCCTTGCTGCATGTCATCCCCTCTGTCTCTCTCACCCTGTTTCATGTGACTCTTCATCTGTTCTATAAATAAAACCGTGACTACATATAAAACAGACAACAAAAAAGAAGCTAGCATATCAGACCAGCTGCAAGCTTGAGGCTACATTAGCTGCTACCAGCATGACACACCTGAATCTCTAAACAATCAGACATTGCTAAAGTTGCATTGTGGGTAATGTAGGTGGCAGGTTTTGACGATTTTTCAGAACTCAAAGCCTTAACGAGTATATTTGTCAAATTTCTAGTCAGAATATCTCAAGACACAATTTCCTTTTAAAGTAACGTATCAGTGAGATATAGAGACTTGCTTTTAGACAATTTACACTAATTCCATTGCGTGAATGTTTTTGTTTTAATTATTACAAGCAAGAAAGCACCTTGTACTTATTTATTTATTTTTTTGTCCTCATTTTTAAGTGGCATGTTTCCAACATAGAATTAAATATACGATGATAGAGGATTTTATCCATAACCAACCATCTTAAATGCTCTCATAGATGCCTCATGATGCAGAGTCATTGTACAATACAACAGACACAACCAGCCTCGACCACGAGGCAGAGAGGCTGTGAATCAAACTCGGTACTGTAACTGACAGGAACAGCAGAACAGTTTAGTTTGGGAGTGGCTGCACTGACTTTATCTCCACGCTGTGGTTGGCAAGTGTTCGTTTTATGGTTTGTTCTATTGTTGTTCTGCCTACAATGATTCATGTCTGTTTTGAGGGGAAATTGTTTTCCTGCGATGACTGGAAACGAGAATATTGTACAGTAACGACACCAGAGAAACATCATCTATAGGCAACATGTATAAATGTGGTTGTAGTGAGAGGAACATGCTGACAGAACATTTTGTGCAAGTTCTCTTTGACAGTGTGACTTGGGTGTGATGTGAGGACGTACCCTGCGAGGAGAAGGTGTGATCTTTCAAAGTGAAACATCACAAAGACATATTAGATAAGACTTGTTGCAGGAGTTTGAATTATGTCTTAGAGGAAAAGGAAAGCTGTCTTCTAATTCTCACTCTCTGCCGCTATTGTTTTGTTCCAGCAGGAAAATGTGATGTTTCACTGCACTCATGTGTCACTCACTACGTTTCCTGTTTGTCAAAGCCACATTGTAGAAGAGTTTCCTTGTTTTACAGGTTTCTACACAATTACACCTGTGTCTGTGAACTTATCTAATCTGATATCACGCCTACTGTATGAAAACTAACCTTTCAGATATCTTTGTTGAGTTATCATGAGATCAGCCTCATCATGTGATATATTTGACTCAAGGACGTTAGATAAAGTGACGTAATGCTTATGTAAATACCTGGCGAAAAAGAGACCATGTGCCTGAAAATAAATACTTTGTTTTGACCCAGCCATGTGTCATTTTTTTATCAAAACATCTGAAACATTAGCTTTTTAAATGTAGCACAGATATACAATAGCAGCCCCTAAGCTATACCAATTGTTTTGTGAGAGTAACTCAACACTCTATGTCTCCTCTCCTGTTAGATGAAGCAAGAAATGGGCTCCATCCTTCAGTTACTGCACCCGCTGACCCAGGAACTGAGCAGCCCGGGGAGGTCGGGGGTCGTGGATCAACAGGAGGACCTGCAGGCCATGCTGCACCAGCTGAAGGGAGTGGCCCAAACTCTGGCACAGGCATCCAGCCCTCAGGTGAGCGCTAGTCATGCAGAATGAGAAAGTGGGACAGGAGAGGAAATGCAAAACAAAGGACCAACCTTGTTCGGTGGAATCAAAGGCGCAGATTCAACTTTAAGGTTGGGCATTCACAAGAAAACAGAGGCTTTGTTTACATGAAAATGAATAATCCAGATACCAACAGGTGCAGGGTCGTCCACCAAAACACTGGTTGTCATCTGCTTTAAAGATATTTGAAATAGTAGAAAGGACTTTATTAGTTATAATCTAGGCCACAGAGCAGGTAAAATAATGCGGAGTCATGATGAGGATGGGAAACGATCACTTTTTGGCACGACATCTGGACTGACAAGACCAGACCAGGTGCAGCTTCCGCACTGTTGCTGCTTGCAAACAGAAACAGCATAAATCATTATTTAATCAGGTGAAAAATTCTTCTTTCAAGGCAGTTTTTAAAATCATTAGATTTGTGTCATTATACGAAACATATAGATAATATTTAAATCCCTATGTGCATTTATGGATACAGCCACTAGGGATCTCAGTGAGCCGTGTGAACGAATACAAACTGCACCATTGGTTGGGATAAAAGGAGGACAGGAAGAATTACACTTTAGCTTCTATATCTTATCACATATTTTTAGCTGTATGGCTTTTTCTCCATCTAGATTGTTTTGATGTGAGTTGAGTTTTGGAGATATCGGCTGTGGAGATGTCATGACCCGGTTACTCAAGATATCACGGTATCATTGCACAGAGGAGAGCGTGAGCGAGATCTACTCATAGATGAGAGGCTAGCAACCTAACGAACACTGTCACAAGCACTTTTTTTTGTCGCTTTGTGCTCCACAAGTGTCATCTTACACCAAAACAGTCTAGATGAATAAATAAATAGCACCACAGTTAAGGACTAGGATTTTGTGGTGGACTATCCCTGTGAGAAAAGAAGACATTTTAATAGCATGTGTTTTTTTACCATTATCTTCAGTACTGCACAAAAAGCACAAATCATGGATCCAGAGAGGAGCCTTTCACATACCACATTCATTCATTTATTCACAGTTAGTCTATCTACCCCCTAGTGGCATTTCGAGGCACATTGAACCATGCTGAAGAAGTGTGTGTCCTTGTTGAATTATTGTAACTGAGAGTTTACATGCTTTACTAAGCCTCTATTTGCCACAAGCGAACATATATAACTGTTCAGTTGTGTCTCGTGGCGTTTGTGTTCCACTCAGATCAGTAACAGGCATTTATCACTGTAACTTAATATTCCCGCTTGCCCCTTCCTCTCCTCGGAGCGCCATGCAAATAGGCCAACGCCACAGAAAGTCCTTTTGGTGTAAACCTCTGTGAAACGCACGGACGACACCTAATCTCTCTGTTAACGTCTCTGTCCCAGGAGCTGAATCGAGCCTTTGTCGACAGGACGGTTGATCAGTGTGGGAATCCGAGTGTGGCGCAGGAGCTGAGAGATCAGGTAACGCAGTGATGAACGGACACATCTGTCAGGGAGGAGCAGCGCCCATAGAGGCCCATTATTTGTCAGTACTGAACATTGCTGCTGTCACTGCAATCCATGTTAGTGTTACAGACAGATTCAGTGACCTTTGAGAACATTTTTACTGGAGCTACTGTGTATTTTCAAGTTTGATCCTTTTTTGCCTCAAAATGACTGTTTGCTACCAACTTTAATTGGGATAAATTCAATAATACAGTGCATGACTTGGAAAGGTTTTTTCAATTCATTTTAAATTCAGTACATACATACATACATACATTTTTTTAAAAATTGAATTAAAAATTGAGTTTCCATCTGATAAAGCTCAGGATAGACAGACACAGCCAATGCAAGCTTCTCCTCCATTTTCTGGATTACCAGGGTGACGGGAGACAAGTCTGACCGATCTAATATATGATTGGTTGCCGGTGACGCCACTAGCGCCTTTCGGAAAAGTTGGGAGATTTTCAACTCAAAGTGCTCGGAGGGGATGCACAAAAAACACATTTACATCTTACAACCTTGAAAGACTAACAACACTGTTAAATGCACTCTTTAAAAGTTCTATTTTATTCATAAAAAATCACTAGAATAAATGTTCAATATGTACGTTTCTGCCAACCAAAGATATGTTGAAACTTTACATTTCTTTAGGTTCAATTTCGTTTGATGTTGTGACAATGCTGTGCTTATGCTCTGTTTATGTTAAAAAAAACAAAAACCCCTTGGTTAGGGTTAGGAAAGGGTCTTGTTTTAGCTTAAAATACCTCTTTTTGTTGACTGGCAATGTCCTGACATCTTGTTAAAAGCTCCTGGTTTTTGTGGCCACAAATATGGCTGGAAATTGTCTTGAGGTCACCTTAAAAATATTCAGTGAGTGTGGGCTTACAAATGGTGAAACACAGTCCTTACCATTGCAAACTCCTCCACCTCCAAACATGAAAGTCAACTCATTGAGATGGATTGTAAACGTAATAGGAAACTAATTGTAGAAATGTCAGTATGGTACACATGACATATACAAATGTCAACATGTTGTATGGTTTGCAGAAACATTAGTTATTAATTATTTTAATTAAACGCTTGGACTGATTTTATTACGTTTCAAACTCAAACTGTGTCTGCAGAGGAATCGAAAGATTAAAAGTAATAATATAGAATGTTTCAAAGGAATAGGAATTATTATTTGTCATTTGAAGGCTGTGTTTTAAAGATATATACAGTTGGTTTCACATGGTGGTTAAACACGTTCATTCCTTCCTCCTGCAGAACGTCCAGCTGCAGCAGGAAAACACTGAGCTGAGGCAGAAGCTGCAGAGTGTACAGGAGCAGGCTGACGTCGCCCAACAGGCCATCAGAGACCGAGATGAAGCCATAGCCAAGTAAGAAGCAATTTTTTTTCAATATTCTCAGTATAAATACTAATGATATCCAATGTATTAAGATTCATATACATGTTTGTTGTACAAGAGCAGCTATTATTGATTTTTATCTATGACAATTCTGTATATGTTTGGTCAAAAATCAAATATTTACTGTCATTTCTAACAACAAAAGAGCCATAATTCATTGTTTTCCTTTAAGAAAGCTACTTGGAGTTTGACTCTCTGGTATTTGACTGTCATGTGACTGAACAGATTTAATCTTTTCTTGTTAGGAAAAACCTGATGGAGGCAGAGTTGGTGAGAAGTAAAAATGACATGATGTCCCTGAACAACCAGTTATTAGAAGCCATCCAACGTAAACTGGAGCTGTCGCAGGAGCTGGAGGCCTGGCAGGTAGGGTCCCATCCAGTCTACTGTGTCCTAAACCACCTTAAATCGTATCTTGTGCTGTCTCTTTCCTACAAATTGCTTTGGATCTGAAACCCCTAATCAATACATTTGATTTACACCGTTAAAATCTGCATCACAACTGATGAAAAATCACTTTTTGAGGCATGCTGTCTGCAGTTTTAGTGATAATTTGACAAGCCTGGAAAAGGGAAGTATCTCAGTTTGGTGTCCTCAGCGGGGGGTCAGGGACAGACACAGCCATATCTCTCTCAGCGTTGTCAGTTTGGAGGGGAATGAGCACCAGGTGTCTCTTTCTCTGAGTCCTTCTGCTGCTGAGTCACTATGCCAAGCTGAGCCATCTGCCGGAGGGTCTGATCGCTCCTGTATTAAATAATATAATGCAGATAATACTTGAACGAAAAGGATGATTAATTTTGTGGAGAAGTCACGTTTGTTAGCTGATATATGGCTAAAACCATAATCAGTTGTCCTGTTGTAGTTGGATTTCTAATACAAAATATGCAAAAATTATAAATACAGGTTTTCAGATACAAACCATTGACAACTGTACACATGAAGGGGTGTGACTTTGTCCCTCTATAAGACGTTTGCAGCGTTGCTGTCCTGTGTCCTTTGTGACAATGTATTTTCCAACTAATCTGAGAGGGTTAGTTTCAGTTTATCACAAACATTCATTTCACTGGACAAGAAGGGCATGAGCTACTGTAATCTGAAAACTAAGTAACTAAAACTGTGTGATAAATGTAATGGAGTAGAAGTATAAATTTACTACTTTTACTAGTTACTTTAAAATGAAAATACTAAAGTAAAATCCAAGTACGCCAAATTTGTGCCTCATCAAATATGTACTATTTCTACTGAATTTCTGCAGTACTTATACAGTAAATGTACTTGGTTGCACCACTGTGTCATGTTGATGTGTTTTTCAGTAGTTTTTGGACAAAGCTACAGTATATCAGTGATTGACTACACAGACAATACTTGTCAGTAGGAACAATTTATCGTTGGTTTGATCTTTTTGTGGGATTTGTTGTTGAAAATACATTGACTGATGCGTTGATGTCAAAAGAAATGCATGCGACACCAATTCACAGTGACAAAAATAGTTTTTAAACCTGATACAGTCAAATGACTATACGTTTTAATGATATAAGGGCAGTGTTTATGCCTGGTCTTGCCCAACATGAGACACCAGCCTGAGTCCCTGCACCTCAGAGTTCCTGCTCATTTCCTCTTCCTCCCCACCTTTCCTCAGGACGACATCCAGATCATCATCAACCAGCAGCTCAGGTCGCAGCAACAGTCGGAGCTTCCTCAGAAGAAGTCCACCTCCAACGGCATTTCCTTCTTCCGCAGACCTAGCAAGACGCCCTCCACCTGGACGCGTCAGCCCTCCACCTCGTCGTCCTCCTCCATCTGGAGTTCAGACGCTAATCAAGACAAAAACCAATCCCCCTGGAGGGACTGGTTAAGACGGGGGAAAGGAGCACAGTATGACAAATAATGGACAATGAGCACTGAAGAGAGGTGAGAGTGCAGCTTCCTGAACATCATGTAAATTGAAAAGAAGCCATAAAGACACTTTTAACTCAGTGATGAACAACAGAGCCACGTCAGACAAAGACTTTTGAAATAGACACTTACCTGCACACATTTCACTGAGAGGCTGAGCCTTCCTAAAATTTAAACTATGGCTACCTGGAACACTAACATTTTCACAGAATTGCATTCAAAGGTTTGCTTGAGACTGTAAATATTGTGCCTTATTTTGTAATATTGTGAATGTCTCAGACTTAATATGGTGTATATGATAGGTGCAAAACAGTGGAGAGTATTTGTTCAGATTATTTAACGTCACAGATCAAAGAGAAGTAAACGATCAAACTGTTGTTTTGTAATCGTACTGAAATCAAGTTGGATGTGAGTTTCATTTTTTTAGTCGGTTTTTCTCACAAGCTAAATATGTAAAAAAAGGAAATAAACTTTGTCAAGTTGATTGTATAAGAAACACTGAATGTTTTCAATTAGTAAGCTGTTATTTTGTGTAATTTCATTTGCATTTGTTTTGTTTTTTTAGTAAAAAAAACAAATTTATTCTCTGAATGAGGACTTGGTGTGCTTCATGTCACATGTGTATGTGTTCTGTGACTCAGTGTTTATTATTAAAGCTGCTTAGTAAGAAAATTGTGTACGAAATACTATATTGATCCGTGAAGGGGAAATTGGGTACATTACATTTGCTCCTTCTAGAATAGAAATATCCCACTATAGAGAGATTATAAGAAATTATAAATAGAAGGATCGAATAAGAGATAAGAGTAAGTAAAAACAGAATAATAAAAAAGTACTAACATGAAAAAAATAACAAGAACAAATGTGCATTTAAACTATAATATGTGAGAACTGTATTTATATACATATAGAAATAGAAATACTACTAGAAATAGAGATGTAATGATATGTACCTCGTACTACACTATAACTATAACTGACTCAGCCAAACTCACTGACCACATCTGGAATCATTGCTGGTTAATTAAATAAAAACATCTGTGTGCGTTATTTTACTCGAAGTAACCTAGTTATAGAAAACAAATACTGTATCACTCTTGTAACTTCTTTTCTACTCATGTCCCACTTTGTACAATTAAGAGAATTTAATCATTGAAACAATACAAAGAGACCTGGAAATTGTCTTCAGCTTAGAGAGAAATGAGGGACTTTCTCATGTACAACATCAAAACACAGCTCTGGCCCCAGGATGACTGTACACTGAGATTGTTTAACAAATACACAAATTGATTAAAAAAAAAAAGTATCTGCGTTGTCCAAAGTCATGAGTACAAATACTGCAGATATACTTAATGTACAGAGCCTTAAGAAAGTAATCAACCTCCTTGACATTTCAGATATTTTGTGCTGTTGTATATTACAGATTTTAATTACATTATTGAAAATAAATTGCAGAGATCTATTTTACAGGGTTTAGAGTTAAATTTTAATTGCCATGAAGCGACCATCTCATATCTATAGTGGCAGACTGAAAAGGTTAAAGATCGACAGCGGTGGTACAATGATTACTTCAAATGCTTTGCAAAACCCACATACTAACCTTCAAATGAATTTTGACACAAATTATTTTCAAGACACTTCTCAGATATCTGCTTTAGTGTATTTAACTACTTTATTCATTTCTTATAAAATTGTGACTTAAGGGGAAATGTAGTTGCCCTCTGAGTCCGAAGTACTCACTAAACAGGTGATAAAGGATAGAAGCTGTGCCTAAACATGGTTGTTTACAGAATCAGAATCTTTTTATATCAATTTGTTGTTTGTCAAGTAAGTTTTCTTTCACATAAATGAAGCAGACCAATCCCATGTGTCTTTTTTACAAGAACAACATTCCAAGGAATATTATATTTTTGTTGTAAACAAATCTGGATTTTGTACTACAGGGATTACTCACAACTATTTATTACCAAGTAGTTCCTGATTAATTCTTCACCTGTTCCTCAGTTAATACTCATTTTTTGTGCATACCTTATTATAAAGTGATACCAGTTTAATTGCTTGTAGTATTACTATTGTTAGTGTCATTATTTTATACAATTTTAATTCAGAAATGTTGTTGATTTCAATGAATATTTATTTATTTGTTTGTTTGTCATAATTCTTTCTTGCCCACACCAGATACATTCATCCAGCCCACATACTGCATGAAATGATGATGATCTAATCTGATCTCAGATCAGGCAAATGGGAGCGGACTGCCCAAGTGCCCTCATTCCACACAGTATGTGAGCCAAATTAGGGTTTCTGGTAGAGTTTTGCTATCTGGGTTCCTTATGAGGACCACTTTACCCAGATAGCAAAGTTGTTGTGTCTCACATCGGGCCCACACTAGACACATTTATCCAGTCCACATGTGGGTCGGATAAATGTGTCTACTACAATTTTGCTATCTGTGTTTGGTCCATACACAGAGAAGGTGCTGCCTATGCCGGTGGACATCGTATAAGGACCTTTTGATGTGTCTCTCTGCTAAATCCTGAGTGCACATCCATAATTGGAGCTAGTCTGCTTCAAATGTGGAGAGACTGTTAGGGGAGAGCTTTGTCTAAGGTCAGTGCCAGCACTGATGACCTGGGTATGATGCAGTCATGGCTTGGCATGTGTTTTTTTTAAATCGTTACGAATTGTGGGGGAACCGGGGCGCCCGGAGTAAACCCTACAGGAACCCTTCCATATTTGGACCTCATTTGGTTCATATATGGAAGGTTGCTGCCAATGCCAGTGACTGGAACTCATGGTCGTGGTTGTTGGACATGGTGAGAGGGCCGCAACTTTTAATGCCTTCCCTGCCTGAAACTTGCTGAAGTCTTTGTTGTGTGGCCTGTGGTGGGTGGGGTATCAGGTGGATGTGGCTTAAACTGGGTCTGCTGCCCTATGAGCTGAACCCTATCAGTGATGGGTGGTAAGTGTACATGCTTCGATGTGTGATCAGACCTGTGCTGCATGTCAGGTGATCTCTTCGCAGCATGATTGTGGTCTGTGGTAAGCTGGGTTTGAGGTGGATGTGGCTTTAAGTGGGTCGAATGTTGTGTGTATGGCTTGTATAAATGCGGTGGTATTCGGTTAGACCCTTCTCTGTCTGGCAGGCTTTCTGGTGGACATGGTATGAGGACATTGTCTTCTAATATGTTTTTCTGGAGTACACATCCATATTTAGTACTGTCTGGAGATACTGCCAGAGCAGAGCTTTGTCCCAGGTGAGTCACACGTCTCCTGCGGGACGTCTTTTGTGCAGGTGGCACATATTTACTCTTGTTCCTGTCTATGTCTTTGTCAAGTTCTGACCTAATCATGTTTGCTTCATTACATTTGGCAAATAACGCACCAGTACTATATTTCTGAGGCCGAATGCTGTCAATAAATTCATCATAGTCTGGTATTGGTGAAAAGCGTATCTTTTTGAAATCATGTTCGCTTTCTTCATGCTCCTCGTCCGAATCCTCCTCAGGGCAGAGTTGCATATCATCTTTCCCAAAGACACCTATGCAGATGCCTTTATTTGTCCATCGACGTACATTGCAGTCCAACCCCGCAGTAATTATGTTGTTACAGGCAGGGTCACATTCAACACTCACCACTGCTGTGGGGTGAGATTGCCAGGACTCTAACAGGGGTGGGGGACACAATGACACACGCCATCCACTTCTGTCCTCAAAAGGCCCATTGCCTGCCTGTCTTTTAAACCCAAATCTCTGAATGTCCCACAGACAGATCCTTCCGGTACTATCCCCAGTCAATAGTATCTGTTCGTTGACATCAGTTGACATGGTTGTAATGACTGCTGCATCATCCTTCACTGCCCTGAACTTTCCTAACAAACCACCTGTGCAAACAACAGACCAGGCATAGATGTAGCCATCATCAGAGGTCAGCAGTGTGGCTGTGTCAGCCTTGGCCTCCCTGGTCTTGAGACATATAATAAGAGTTCCGATAGTCACATCATTCCCAGTCGACTTTGTCCCAGTGCCCTTACATATACTTTGACTGTTCTGGACAGGCAGAATCCCTATAAGGCCTTGAGCGCTTTCACCTGCCATTCGTGTTCGAGGGCTCATACTGGCATCAATCCAACAGAGAACATTGCCATTGTTGTGATCCCAGATAATGATATTTCCACTGCGAGAGGTGGTAATCAGCCTATCTCCGTGCACATCCATTGAGGAAATGTCATTTAGGTAAGAATGTTTCAAAAATCTGTTGTCAAATCCTTCAATATCCAGGTCAAAAATGACCTTGGAGTCCCTTCCAGACACAAACACCCTATCTTTTATGCAGACAATAGCTGTTACGTACTTTTGCACGGTAACAGGGTGAACCGACAGCTTTTTTCCATTGCTGAAGTTCCACCGTCTCACTTTCCCATCCTGGAAAACTGTGATGAGGCTTTGCTGCTGTCCATCAAATGACATGAATGTGCGCCCATTAGTGTTTTTTGGAATGACTTTGAACTGCATGACAGCATTTCCAGTTAAGATATCCCACACTGTCACCACACCGTTTTGGCAACAAGAGATGACCCGTTTGAAAAAGCTGTGATAGAGAGCACAGCACAGGGGCTTTTCATGGGATGTTAACGATTCATGAAAAACATCTGTTCCTTTTCCCAGGCATTTTGTTATGTCTGAGTTAGCCAGGACTAACTCATTGTTGTGTATGTTATAACACATACTAGTGATTGGGGACTGTCCAATGTTCTCAACCTGGATGCTTTGCCTACACAGCCAGCCAATCTCGGACCAGACACGTACATTTTTGTCCTCAGACAAACTGATGACTATTTGGTCTTTAGTATTGTACATAAGGTTGGTAATGGGTTTGACATGTCCTTTTAACGACTCTATGCATACCGTGTGGTTGGGAAACCACACCCGCAATGAGCCATCTGTACCACCAGTCACCAGTTGTTTAGCTGCAGGGGCGTATTCAACACAGGTGAAAAAATCATAAATACCCTCGCTCACGAAGATTTCTGTAAAAACTTCGGTTCCAGTTGGCTGGGGTAGAGCAGCGACGACCATTCTCTTGAATGATTTACCGCAGACGGCAATTGAGTGAAGTGACGGAAAGTATCGGATCTGACTGCAAGCATCATTAAAGGTGGGGATTTTTATGCACTGGAAGTCGCTTGAGTTTTGGTTTAGCAGGGCTGAAACATAAACTGTTGGATATTTCTGCAGAGAGACTTTCTCGAATGCCTCCTTGCAGAAGAGGTCATTTTTCTTTACCCTGTGGGAGATAAACACGGTCAGAAATCCTGCTACATCACCAATGGAAAACACTGCTCTAGTGCCATTGGACCAGTAGTTCATAGCACTCACTTTGCCGTCTTCTACTACTAAAGAGTGTTTCATATCAATATGTGAAGGGAGAAAACGGCAGTTATAGAAAAACAGCTCCCTGGTGAAATTGGAGATGACCAGCTGTTGTAGTTCTCTGATGTAAACCATATCAACAACATACATTTTCTTGATGTGTGATAAAGGAAGTGTATTTTCCCTTTCCCATAATGATAGTTTGCGTGAGATCTCAAACTTGTCAGTCCAGATGCTGAGGGTGCCGTTTGAGGTCAGGGAGAGGTATTGACCTTGCTTGTAGGGCCTGATGACATCTCGAAAGTCAGCACTGTAGTGTTTTTCCATATCATCCTTCAAGGGCAAAAATACCATACCAATGATTGGTACCTGACAATCCTCAGGTACCCTTTGGAAAGATTTTGGAAAGGAGTGATGTATATAGTCCATAGCCTCATATGCCTTGATCTTACTCAGCCGGAAGGCCATCAGCTCGTTCAGGTCCACAGTTCCACTACAGTGTGAGTCAATCTGTGTGTGAAGCGCAGTGAGTTCGTCTTCACTCACTGAACTGTATATTTTCTTCATTACTTCACAAAATTCCTGCTTGTCCAAACCTTTGCCATCATCAGCACCTGCCTCTTTAAATAATCTCACAATCTCTGGGATATCCTGTGCAGCGAACATTTTTTCTGTCTTCTTAGGGCTGTTGTCCTCCATATCTGCGTGTCTTTCCATTTTTACCTTGCTATCACCAATTAACGTAATTACCCTTTGAGGATTAATAACGTTATCTGTCTGTCTGTCTGTCGATCTATCGATCTATTGATCTAAGAGCCAAAATCGATTGTCTTAGGACGGAGGATGTTAGTTAACCAGTGTTCTAGTTTCTGTGAGGTTTGTTGAAATGAGAGAACTCAAAACAAATACAATAAAACAACACTTTATATCAAAGCATTGACAAAGATCAAAGCATTGACAAAGATCAAAACTTTGACAAAGATCAAAGCAAAACCGAATGTGGACGGTCACGGCGCACTGCGCATGCGCGATTCTATCTCGCCACTTCCTTAAGTTGTAGTCCAACAGCCTGCTTATTAGCCAGGAGCTAAACCGGAAGTTAGCCGGCTCGGTCGGTGGAAGCCTCTCGTGCGCACGCTGTATGGGCCCCAATACGTCCGATTCTGGTATTATTATTTTTTTAAATCAGATTTTTGTCTCGGGGAAGTCGAGCCATTTTGGCTTAAAACCTGTGTCCAGGTTTTAATGCAATGTCCCTGTCACTTACCATTGCTATGGCAACCGCTTGGGATGTTTGCAGTTGTAGTGCCGAGAAGAGACTGCTTGCCGAAAAACGACTGCCCCCGATGGGAACGCGCATCAGTTCAGAGGAAGTGGGCGTAGGTCTACTACGGGTCAGCTGGCAGACGCAGCACCGAGAGAAATGTTTTTTTTTACTGTGCAGTCCTGTAGCCCACGTGAAGAGGCTACGGAAAAAGAACGGCGCAGATAAAAAAAGTAACCTGATGTTTCCATAATGTAGGCTAGCTGTCAACAATTGATGAGGGTAGATGCTTTACCTTGCCACTTTTATTGTTGTTGTTGTTGTTGTTATCGTTGTTGCAATGTGATTTTACACCGCTTTGATCTATAAATAAAGTCATAATTCAATATCCCTGTTTCAGTGATTTTATAACGAGGATTAGGAAATCAATGCAGAAGAGAATGCAGGAGTGTTTCCACGTCACATTAGATAGCAATCATAATCATAAATTAACTCTGTTAAAATCTGGATTCAAATTAGGAAAAGTCTAGGCCTCCATAGGGCCTCGGCCCTCTCCCCCACTGTAAACAACCACCTGTTTCTACCCTCTTGCTCTGATTTAACCTTTCGGACCTGGTTTGACAAAGGAATAACTAAATTAAAGGACCTTTATAACCAAGGGATTTTTATGTCCTTTTCTGAGCTCTCAAAGAAATTCGACCTACCTAACTCCCATCTGTTCGGCTTCTTTCAGATTAGACATTTTATTCAGAATCAGAACCCCAAATTCCCCAGCCGTCCCCCGGAAACTCTGGTAGACTCTTTACTGGCTCTTGATCCTGAAAAAAGTCAGCTAATTTCTAGCATCTATAGTCTCATCAATTCTACTATTGATAGCCCAGCGTCCGGCCCCAAAGCTTCCTGGGAACAAGAGCTCGGAATTACGTTACCTGATGATTATTGGCAACAAGTCCTTCGGTTGGTTCACTCCTCTTCAATATGTGCGAGGCACAGCCTTCTCCAGTGTAAAGTTGTGCACAAGATTCACTACACTAATTTGAGGCTATCCCGTATTTACCCTAATGTAATTGACTTATGTAATAGGTGCAAACAATCTCCAGCTGACCATTCCCATATGTTCTGGTTCTGTCCCACGCTTGCCACATTCTGGTCCGAAATTTTCAAAACCATTAGTATAGCTTACAATATTACTATCACTCCTGAACCTTTATTGGCCTTATTTGGTACCCCCTTGCACCCTATCACCACAAAAGTCATGCAGACTGTTATGGCCTTTACCACCCTGTTTGCTAGGCGACTCATACTTCTTAATTGGAAACACGTTCAACCACCTTCTCACAACAGGTGGGTGAAAGAGCTGTTATTGTCCATTAGACTTGAAAAGCTTAGATTTTCCCTCAATGGCTCCTTAAACTCATTTGAAAAGACTTGGAGACCTCTCTTAACCCATATTGAATCCTTGACATCTCTGCCTGATTGTGATGACTGAGCCGCCCCCCCCCCCCCTTTTTTTTTTTTTTTTTTGCTCTGTGTATGTATTTTTTGTAAGTATTCTGGGGAGGGAGGGATAAAATTCTGGGGAGGGAGGGATAAAAAGGGATAAAAAGGTAAAGGAAAATGGTCAGAATGGAAGTCAGCTATGCCACATTGCGTTGTCATGTTTTTGCCTGTGAAATTGCTTCCAATAAAAGAAAGTTAATAAAAAAAAAAAGATAGCAATCATATAACACATACTGAGAAATTAGTAAGTGCTATCAGAGGTGGGTAATAACGATTTACATTTACTTCATTACATTTACTTAAGTAACTTTTTGGATAACTTGTACTTTTAAGAGCATAATTATGAATACAATAATGCAGTATATGTAGAACTGTAGGCTAACTGTAACGGATTGCCTTTACATTCTGCATAACATTCTCTGTGTTTGCCAGGTGCATGTACAGTGAATTTGGTCAATATCACTCCTTGCAATAAGGACTTGCAAGGAGTGATATTGACCAAATTCACTGTACATGCACCTGGTTTCCTCTACTATTAATGCTGAAAAGACAGAGAATGTAACCCCTCCCAATCCAGAGTTACAGGGTGCAGTCACTTTTCGGCAGGGCCTGCCAAAAAGTGACTGCACCCTGTAAGTCCTTATTGCAAGGAGTGATATTGACCAAATTCACTGTACATGCACCTGGTTTCCTCTACTATTAATGCTGAAAAGACAGAGAATGTAACCCCTCCCACTCCAGAGTTACAGGGTGCAGTCACTTTTCGGCAGGGCCTGCCAAAAAGTGACTGCACCCTGTAAGTCCTTATTGCAAGGAGTGATATTGACCAAATTCACTGTACATGCACCTGGTTTCCTCTACTATTAATGCTGAAAAGACAGAGAATGTAACCCCTCCCACTCCAGAGTTACAGGGTGCAGTCACTTTTCGGCAGGGCCTGCCAAAAAGTGACTGCACCCTGTAAGTCCTTATTGCAAGGAGTGATATTGACCAAATTCACTGTACATGCACCTGGTTTCCTCTACTATTAATGCTGAAAAGTCAGAGAATGTAACCCCTCCCAATCCAGAGTTACAGGGTGCAGTCACTTTTCGGCAGGGCCTGCCGAAAAGTGACTGCACCCTGTAAATCCTTATTGCAAGGAGTGATATTGACCAAATTCACTGTACATGCACCTGGTTTCCTCTACTATTAATGCTGAAAAGACAGAGAATGTAAACCCTCCCAATCCAGAGTTACAGGGTGCAGTCACTTTTCGGCAGGGCCTGCCAAAAAGTGACTGCACCCTGTAAGTCCTTATTGCAAGGAGTGATATTGACCAAATTCACTGTACATGCACCTGGTTTCCTCTACTATTAATGCTGAAAAGACAGAGAATGTAACCCCTCCCAATCCAGAGTTACAGGGTGTAGTCACTTTTCGGCAGGGCCTGCCAAAAAGTGACTGCACCCTGTAAGTCCTTATTGCAAGGAGTGATATTGACCAAATTCACTGTACATGCACCTGGCAAACACAGAGAATGTTATGCAGAATGTAAAGGCAATCCGTTACAGTTAGCCTACAGTTTTATATATACTGCATTATTGTATTCATAATTATGCTCTTAAAAGTACAAGTTATCCAAAAAGTTACTTAAGTAAATGTAATGAAGTAAATGTAAATCGTTATTACCCACCTCTGATAGCACTTACTAATTTCTCAGTATGTGTTATATGATTGCTATCTAATGTGACGTGGAAACACTCCTGCATTCTCTTCTGCATTGATTTCCTAATCCTCGTTATAAAATCACTGAAACAGGGATATTGAATTATGACTTTATTTATAGATCAAAGCGGTGTAAAATCACATTGCAACTGTAAGTCCTTATTGCAAGGAGAGATATTGACCAAATTCACTGTACATGCACCTGGTTTCCTCTACTATTAATGCTGAAAAGACAGAGAATGTAACCCCTCCCAATCCAGAGTTACAGGGTGCAGTCACTTTTCGGCAGGGCCTGCCAAAAAGTGACTGCACCCTGTAAGTCCTTATTGCAAGGAGTGATATTGACCAAATTCACTGTACATGCACCTGGTTTCCTCTACTATTAATGCTGAAAAGACAGAGAATGTAACCCCTCCCACTCCAGAGTTACAGGGTGCAGTCACTTTTCGGCAGGGCCTGCCAAAAAGTGACTGCACCCTGTAAGTCCTTATTGCAAGGAGTGATATTGACCAAATTCACTGTACATGCACCTGGTTTCCTCTACTATTAATGCTGAAAAGACAGAGAATGTAACCCCTCCCAATCCAGAGTTACAGGGTGCAGTCACTTTTCGGCAGGGCCTGCCAAAAAGTGACTGCACCCTGTAAGTCCTTATTGCAAGGAGTGATATTGACCAAATTCACTGTACATGCACCTGGTTTCCTCTACTATTAATGCTGAAAAGTCAGAGAATGTAACCCCTCCCAATCCAGAGTTACAGGGTGCAGTCACTTTTCGGCAGGGCCTGCCAAAAAGTGACTGCACCCTGTAAGTCCTTATTGCAAGGAGTGATATTGACCAAATTCACTGTACATGCACCTGGTTTCCTCTACTATTAATGCTGAAAAGACAGAGAATGTAACCCCTCCCAATCCAGAGTTACAGGGTGCAGTCACTTTTCGGCAGGGCCTGCCAAAAAGTGACTGCACCCTGTAAGTCCTTATTGCAAGGAGTGATATTGACCAAATTCACTGTACATGCACCTGGCAAACACAGAGAATGTTATGCAGAATGTAAAGGCAATCCGTTACAGTTAGCCTACAGTTTTATATATACTGCATTATTGTATTCATAATTATGCTCTTAAAAGTACAAGTTATCCAAAAAGTTACTTAAGTAAATGTAATGAAGTAAATGTAAATCGTTATTACCCACCTCTGATAGCACTTACTAATTTCTCAGTATGTGTTATATGATTGCTATCTAATGTGACGTGGAAACACTCCTGCATTCTCTTCTGCATTGATTTCCTAATCCTCGTTATAAAATCACTGAAACAGGGATATTGAATTATGACTTTATTTATAGATCAAAGCGGTGTAAAATCACATTGCAACAACGATAACAACAACAACAACAACAACAAGTGGCAAGGTAAAGCATCTACCCTCATCAACTGTTGACAACTAGCCTACATTATGGAAACATCAGGTTACTTTTTTTATCTGCGCCGTTCTTTTTCCGTAGCCTCTTCACTTGCACCAGTAATTATTTGGGTATTAAAGGAGGTGAATATTTATGCAAACATGTATTTTTTAATGTTATATTTGTAATTGGCTTTAATCATTTCTTTAAGAGATCCTTCACTTCGGCATTAAAGGGTTTTTTGTGTTAATCAGTGTATAAAAGCCAGATTAAAGGGGCCTATGTAGTTTTGGAAAAGAAATTCAGAAACTCAGAAGGGTACAATATTGGTAAGGTAATAATAATAATAAAAATTCAGAAATAGTTATTTTTTCCGTAATTGAATTACCAAGCTGTTCTCGGAGGAAAATAAGCTCCCCAGAATACTGTTTGAAGCTAGAAAGGTGGCAGGGTCCGCCAAATATAAACAAAGTAAAACAGTACAAAATTGTGTTGTCCTTTAAGGTCAGTTTGTTTATTCAGTCATGAAAACAAAGAGAGTTTGTTTGTAATTATAATAAGAAAGATGTACTTAAAGTAAATGTCCCTTATGACTGTTGAACTATTATCTATCATGCACAGGCATGACCATGCCTTGAAAGGTCAGAGATGCTTTGTTGGATGCACATGGGGAACCTGCACAATATTAACTAGGTGGTGTAAACGTGTGGCTGATCGGTGAAATTGATTGACAGAATACTAATTGGCAACTACTTTGATAACAAAGCAATCATATAAGTATATTTGTAAGGTATGTGTGTGAAGCGAGAGAGGTGTGAGGTCAGGTCTCAGTCAGTGTCCACCTCTGGAGGCCTGAGCTATTCTCTACAGGACAGGCCAGGATTAGCTGGTTAGTATGCCAACTTCAGTAGATATCTCTACAACACAAAACACAGACGTCTGAGATAACATCAACGCTGTTATTTTTTTCACACATGATGATTTTAGTTAATTTGTGAATGTTTTAAACTAAAATTCTTACATATTGCATCTTTACGTATGTGTTTAACCACTATAGTTATGAGATCATTACAGCATTGAAGTTATATGTTTTATTAATGTACTAAATATTGATATTGATATATGTTGACATATACTCGTTTCTTTTCACATAACCCATATCGCTAAACATTCATTTAATTTGTTTAAGTCTCTGTCCAAATGCAAACTTTCTATTCCAAACTAGGACTTCATTAAGACACAGAGGAGAGGGCCACACTTCAAAACTCATGCAGGTTCAGCCTCAGGAGGGAGCAGTCATAGATGCAGTCTGCTGCTGCCCTCTGCTGACGGTCAGCAAACATCAGAGAAAAACCACAGACCAGACAGATGTAGCTGAAATGACAACTGACTTCACACAGCTGGCGCACACATTTAAAATACAAAAGAAAGAAATAAGACAGTCAGAAATAAACAAATAAACAAAGAAAATATGTTTCCAACATATAACACATATCGTACACACATGCTGGCAAGTCAAAGTGTTATTATCAGCTATTATTTTGTTGAAATAATTTTCACTAAATTTTGTAGTTTTTATTTTTTTTTAAAAAAACAGGCTCAGAAGATGATTCATCTGTGATAAACTACTCAACCCACTGTGCATGATGCATTTTATTTAACAAACTAAATCAAGTTTGAATCTCTCAAAATATAATTCAGATATTCTATAAAATGTACGTTCTTCCCCTGATTTACTCCATAAAATGTAAAAATATGATCAAATATTATTATTTACTTTTTTACTCATGGTTTATACATTCTTCAGTTATTATTCCAACAACTATTTATTTATTGTAAATCTAGTTTAAACGTAGAAAATATTCATCTTTAGTTGCACAAGTTCACTATCATAAATACTGTTATATGGTGTTTTCACGTTTTGCATAAAGTTACTCAGCAAAGAGAGACCCTCCGTCTCATTTTGATGACGTTTACAATTTCTATTTACTGAGGAACTGCCACTGGTTTCGGAGAAGCATTTTTCTTTGTCAATAATCCACATTTCCTACCGTCAAACAGGTACGACAGCCTTCTTTATCGTTTGTATACGGTATTTAGGTTGATTGTACATTAAACCCATGTAACAGTTTATAAACGCAATGCTGAAATAGAGTCCAGGTGACCCCATGACAGCTTAGCTTGCTACTCAACAAGCTAGCTAACTAGCTAGCTAACTAGCCCTGATGCAGGACGGTCACTGCTACTAGCTAACCCTGCTAGCTAGCTAGTTAGCTAACTAGCGTCACGTAGCTGTACCGCTACTAAATTGCTTAACGGGTGGCGTGACACTTTCAAAATTGAATAATAGTGGTTGCTGGGGAAGCTAGCTCCATAAAGTGACACAAGTTATGACTGGTGGGTGCTGAACTAAACTGATGGATAACCGTGATAACACAGTAACGTGTCACCGCCGAGCAGGTGAGCACTGAACGAGCCGATAATGACAGTCAGCACATATGTTCACCGTCAAACTGTGAGCAGGACAACTTGTTCTTAATCATTCCCATTTTCTGAACGTCATGCCAAAAAGTTTCTAACCTCGTCAGATGGAAAAAGACTGAAAACTGCCGGAACAGGCGAGAAAGTGATTTACATGTACATTTACATCATTCAGATTCAATTCAAGAAATAGAGGATTGGAAAGCATCTCGCAGTTTGTTTTGACCAGTGTCAGTGGGTAGAAAGAGCAGATCATGTCCTCATAACATGCAGAAAATATGGAGATACAGAGACAGGTAATTAGTGCAGAATTGCATAGATTACGACCTGTGTGGAGGTAGAGGAGAGGGCAGGAGACGGCTGTTAAGGTTTTTTAAGACACAGCAATGCAATGTGAAGGGTGACGGATGACTTAAAAGACACCCCACTGCCCCTTAAGCACCTTTTCGATATACTGTTTGCTTCAGATGACTCCCTACAGAAAAATAAGGATAAGTGCATGCATTACAGCACCTTTTGATGTAAATTAGGAGCCTTATTTAACAAAGAAAGTCAGACAAAGTGATGTGGTGGCCTGGAGATACAATATCAAGTTAATTTGAATGAAGTGATCATAAGAAATTATTTAGTTTAGAAGAAGAAATCCAAACACTTGTGATATTTACAATATTAACGAGGTAACAATACAAACTCAGAAATATAAATTTATCCATAACTGATTAAAGAAGGTCTTTAAATAAGGTCCCCAGAACACAGGTTGAAGCTAGAAAGGTGTCCGCCAAATATAAACAAAGTAAAACAGTATGAAATCGTGTTGTTCTTTAAGGTCAGATGTTTATTCAGTTCATTCAGTCATGAAAAACAAAGAGAGTTTGTTTATTTAGTTTGTTGGGGCTTTAAAAAAACAATGAAGATCTTTCTCTTCTCATTCAAATTTCTTCCCCAAAACTACATAGTGCACCTTTAAATAATTGTGCGGCTCTGCATTTTACTGTATGGGTGTGGTGATAGTAAGTGGTGATATAATAGTTGGACAATGATAAAAAATTATCATGATATTGAAATTAGTGTTGTCAGATACTGGAATTTGTCATTTCAATACAATACTTTGAAAAATATCAGTGTTCGATACCATATCCAATACCACGGGGGAAAGTTGCCACAACATTTGGGGCATATAATTTCAGATTTTTATGAAAAAATAAATATAACAAGGCTTGAGTACTGTCTGTTGAGCAAAAAAGCATCTTAATTAACTTACTTCTGGAGGATTTGGGACAATGCTTGTGTGAAAGAGAAGAGAGTAAAAAAACGCTGTTACAGTAGTTGTAGTAGTACTGGAGTGTAGATACTGTGAAAGATGAGTATTGAAACCATTTGAGATATTCAGTATTGACAACACTAGTGGAAATATACTGTACATACTCTCTAATCTCTTACTGAGACATTGTCATTTGTTAATTATGAGGTTCAGACTAAGTTGACCATCATCATGGGTATCGATCAGAATGCAGGAAATCCAGGAAACTTGGTTTATTTCCTCCAAATAACTTGGAGCACAGAAAAAAACACACACATGGGCTGTTGCATCTGTAAGAAAACAAAATAAATGATCAGAGCTTAAAGTAATAAGTCAAATAAGTCTCATGGCACTTAAATAAGGATAAATAAAGTTATCCGTTCAACTAAAATGGATGTAGAAAAAGAACTAAGAGTCAGAAACTTCTCTTACTAATAGTGCCACACCATGTGAAGGTGAAAAGAGTGAATGAAAGGATGTGCAGTCTTTAAATAAGGAGTGCTCAGAGTGAGGACAAGAACCAATTAGTTATGATAAAGGAAGTGAGATAAGGGACGAGAGGTAGATGAGGAAAGAAAGTGAAACAAATGAAAGGAAATAGAGGTCTTACCACGGAAGTCTTGTTACATTGCCACTTTGCTGTTTTGTCTGCATTGCTCCTGAAGACTGGGATCTTGGATGGAGTGAGTGTTGAGCCCCAGTGAGATGACTGACCAGGGCAACAACAACCAGAACATCTCCTGCAACCCCTTCGCTGCCCTCTTCAGCTCACTGGCTGATGCCAAGCAGTTCGCATCAGGCCAGAAACCACAACAACTGTCTGCTGAACCACCATGTGAGTAGAGTTGTCAGAGCTGCTCCTCTAATAAGATATATAGTCAGTGCTTATGTGGATTGGTCCAGGGATGTAGAAGTCAAAGTGCGGTTCATAACAAAATTTGTATACATAAATACATATGTAACATGATTTCAGTGTTAGAACACCATCAGCTTTTTTCTTGTATGTATAGGTCATACTGTATCTTGTATCACAGTGGAGGACTCAGGAGAGAGCCAGTCGGAGTCAGAAAACTCTGTGTCAGACAGCGTTGATGACAATGACGACTCTGTGGCAGAGATCAGCCGCTCCTTCCGATCCCGGCAGGAGCTGTGTGAACAGCTCAATGTCAATCACATGATCCAGCGAATATTTCTCATCACTCTGGACAACAGTAAGTAGAAGGAAAAGTATAACCAGACTTCAATCTGTAACGTAGATCCCTTTCAGATTCTGAATTGTTCTTTATTGTTCTCCATAGAGGAAACTTGCTTTCACCGTCTGTGTACACAGACAAGACATACAGAAGCATTACAAACAACACAAGTCTACACAGTGTGCCCAGGCTATTTAAAGCCCCTACAGCCGAGGGCACAAAACTCCTCCCAAAGTCTGTTTTTTTTGCAGGTTGGTTGTCTGAATCTACAGACTGAGGGAAGAAAGGTGAAGCATGGGTTGAGGGGTTGGCAGGGGTCATGTGTTACGGTCAGTATTAATGAGGGCTGACAGGTTGGCAGTATGCTTGTGATTTTCAGGAGCTTGTTTCTATTGGTCAGGGTGAGCATTGCGGTGCAGTACAGGAGGATTGGTTCAGTAATACTTCTATATAGAGGAAACTGGAGGTGGGGTTTGAATGATAGAGCATATAGAGTTATGGAGAGTTTATTGCAGGTGTCAAAGATGAGCTCCTTCATGTTGGAGACGTTGAGGAAGAGGTGATCTGTGCACCACTGGGTGAAGTGGGTGAAGGATTCTTGGTAGGGTGTGAATGAGTCCATGTCTGTGAGGAGGGTGAGGTTGACTGTGTCATCAAATTAGCATACAGCATATGTGAGTACGGTTCAGGTTTTTGGATCAGTGTAGGACCTGTTAATATGAGACAGCTGTCACAGCTTAAACACTGGTTGTTACTGTTAGCGGAGATACAGTCTAGAGTTGCAATGGTATGTAATTGTGATAGGACGATAACCATCTCAGAAAATACCAGTTTCACAGTGTCACAGTTTACTGTATTACACAGTTGTTGTTATTATTATTATCATCAGTTACAATGAGCCTTAAATGAATGAAAACAGAATTTTTTTTTTTGGGATGAACAAATGCTTGTTTATAATTTAACAAAATATTGTGTTCATACATAAAACCTAAAATAAATACATATTTTACAACAGTAATATGGTAGAGTTCAATACCGTAGATAAGCAAATGTACACTGTGTGATAACTGTACATTTTTAATACCACAGTATACCTTGAAACCGGTATATCGCTCTAATCCTACTCCAGTCTGTATTGAAGCTCCAATAAACTTTACTGATAAAGCAGAGAGTTACAGTGAATTACATATATCGCATACTGCACTTATAAGACATTTTACCTGCATGGCCAATATATTAAAAGTATATTGTAAACAGGTCCACAGCTGTAGTTCCATGAGCATTGGTAAAACACTTTTGTGTTTGGACATCAGTAAAAGTAGTGACTGTGTCCTTTATTTAACACTAAAAAGTCAACGTGGTAGATGGTGGTGAACAATGGTAAACACTAGTACTTTATGTAATATCTAGTTAACTCATTGTAGTTATAGATAGGTGTATAGGTATAGCAGGGCTGAACGATGTACAAAAAATCATATTGCTATTATTTCGACAAATATTGCGATTTGGACGAGTCCTGATTTTAGTGAGAATGGTAATTTCTGCATTTCAGTTTCACCAATAAAATATAAATACGAGGATATGTAGCACAAAAATACATACACTGGTATGTTGTAACACATTTTACCTTCATCAGAAAATTGCAGCTACTGTAATTTGGATGTTGCACTTGGCGATATTGCGATTTTGATAAAGTTAACCAGCAGCAGTCCTGTAGTAACTCTGGGCATGAGATTGTGTTGCACAGTCCGGTCAGATAATACGTGTTGACACTTTTTACATTACCAGCAAACCATTTTTCCTTTTCTTCAAAATTACACAGACAGACAGACAGACAGACAGGTGTCTGATCATGTAACTGGGTTGCACTTACATAGTAGCATAGTCTGTTCTGTTTGTCTGTGTGGTATTGTTGGCTGGTGATTGGAAATTTTAAGTTACCAGTAAGTACTGCAACAAATGACTCACCAGCCTTTAAGACAATACCAAGACCGTACACACTGGGAAGTCTGGCTGTGAAGTCTCACTGTGAGATGGCTGGGTCTCTCCGCCACTGAGACCGCTTAAGGGTGACTCATGGTGTTCAGGAAATGCAAGCTAAAAGCCCCCCTGTTTTCACACAGAGCGTCTTTAATGAATTCCTCTGCTACCTCTGTCTGAAATAAACCAGAGTAAATACATGCTGTGCATCAAATCCTCCCGGGTCTTATTTGTTCAGTGATGTAATGCTGTTGATTTATTTCCCAAATACAATTCATCAGGTATTCATTATTGGAGTGGTTTCAGCTTCATGGGATATCATGTGTAAGATGATTTGAGCACACCCTGTTTTTTCTTCCCACCCTCAGGTGACCCCAGTCTGAGAGGAGGTAATGGGATCCCTCCTCGCTGTGTTTACTTGGAGGAGATGGCTGCAGATCTGGATGGACAGGACTGGCTGGACATGGACAACATAGAACAGGTCGGATGTCAACAACATGTTGTGATGTCATCACTACTCTTCCTGTGTGTTGTTTCTCTCCTCTCAAAAAACCACACAATGTTTGGTGCTGTTGGTGAAGAAATGGCAACATTAAGCAATTTTAAAGGGCACTGCTCATCAGATGCAAAAAAAGTGAGACATGTAGAATTGATGTAGCATTATGTAGAAAAAAGATGCAGAAAATAAAGAAGCTGCATGACACTTGGAAGATTTTATTATTTTCGGTGCTGAAGAAATGTTTGTAAGCAGATGTCTAAAATGCTTTGCACCGATTGATTTATGTCTATGTTGTTTTACTCTGTCCTCCAGGCTCTGTTCAACCGCCTGCTGCTGCTAGAACCAGGAAACCACCTCATCTACATGACGTCATGCAGCGCTGTTAACCTGTCTGCTGACCGTGATGCTGGAGAGAAGAGTGCCATCCCTTACCTTTTTGCTTGCTACCAGAGGGCCAAAGAAGAGGTGCGAGTTTTCCCTACAGGAATGTAATTGTAGCACTTTAATGCAACTGTTTTCCAGGGATTTTACTATAACTGATAAGTCCCTGCTTCTTATGGCCAGACAGATAAAATAATACGTTCATAACCTGTACTACATGTACACCTAAGGGTAAGAAAGGCTAGGAAGTAGGAAGTAGTGGTAGATAGATAATTTAATATTTAACCGCTCTAATAAGATCTTTTGTATCAAAACTCCTCCCTAAACCCTTGTGGAAGATTTATTTCAATTTGTCATTGCATTTTTGTGTAGTGTGTATCTCTCTAGTCTACACTGAGTAGCTCTACACAGGAGCAACAGTTTGACATCAACAGTGTGCTGCGCTTGTTCTTGTGTTCTCCTCCTCCTCCTCCTTCTCCTCCTCCTGTCAGAGGTTGCCAGCTGTTCGTATTTGTAAGTAAAGTTGATTTTTGAATCTCATTCCCAACTCGTCAAAAACTGATGCTTTGGGCTGGTGACCGACCCGACCTACAATCCCAAAGCGTCAGTATTTGAAGTCCGGAATGTGACAAAAACAACTTCACTTACAAATGTGACCTTTAAGAGACTATTATTAGTAATTGGAACATAAAAATATCCCTTGCTCTTCCATATTTCAGTGACTTGACTATCTGTTTACCAGGTGACGAAGGTACCAGAGAAGTTACTGTCGTTTGCTGTTCGCTGTAAGAACCTGACTGTGTCTAACACACGGACGGTCCTGCTCACCCCAGAGATCTACATCAGCCAGAATGTCTACGAACAGCTTGTAGACCTGCTGCTGGAAGCCTTC
Source organism: Pagrus major (assembly GCF_040436345.1). NCBI lineage: Eukaryota > Metazoa > Chordata > Actinopteri > Spariformes > Sparidae > Pagrus > Pagrus major. Next base: position 16,892,471 of record NC_133216.1, on the reverse strand, counting down.
AGAGGAGCACGTAGGTTCAGGATTGAGTCTGTTTCGACCTCACTGTTTCCTTTCTTGTGTATTTGTTTTTTTCCCCACCTCTCACTTTTTTGCCTTGCTGCCTTGAGTTTTTCTCTTCTCGGTTTCTTACAAAGTCACTGTATTTCAGAGCCAGAGGAGGTGGTTGAGTTTGTGGAGGAGGTCATTGCTGGCATACTGTCTGACCAGGAGGTGCGTACCTTCGAGGAGGTGATAGTACCAGTGTTTGACATCTTCCAGGGGCGCATCAAAGACTTGGACCTGTGCCAGCCTCTCCTCTACTCCTACCTAGATGTTCTGCTCTATTTCAGCCACCATAAAGATATTGCCAAGGTCAGGAGACACACAGGGATGTTTGCAAACGTTATTCTAAATTTACCTTCATACAGCAAAAGTTAATTTCACTGCTCACTACTAATCAAGTGATATACAATAATAAACATTAATAACATAGTCACAATCAGATACATAGTAAGCATAACAATTCACAGTGTTACCTAAACCTTTCATGGTTCTTATCATTCAATTTCTTAACACTTGTTCTTCTTTTTTTTTTTGGTATTTCCAGGTATTAGTGGAGCACATTCAGCCCAAAGATCCAGCTAATGGTTTACAGTACCAGAAGAGCCTACTGGGAGCAGTTTTGAGTATCTCCTGCTTATTAAAAACCCCAGGTGTAGTGGAGGGACATGGCTACTTCCTGAACCCCTCCCGCTCCAGTGCCCAGGAGACAAAGGTCCAGGAGGCCAACATCCACCAGGTGAACAGAGTCTCTTTAGTTTTATGTTGCTGTTTTATTGCATTTTTAAAAATGACCAACTGTCAAACTGCACATGTCTCAGAGCTAATGACCTTTACTCCACCTGTGTTGCAGTTTATGGGCCAGTTTCATGACAAGCTGCACCAGGTCCTAAAAAACTTGCTCCAGCGATCTGGTGAGACGCGCCACTTATTGCTCTCTTGGTTGGGCAGCTGTCTGCATGCAAACGCCGGCCGGGCCAAGATATGGGCGAATCAGATGCCAGAGATCTTCTTCCAGATGTATGCCTCAGACGCGTTCTTCTTAAACTTGGGTGCGGCTCTGCTGAAGCTGTGCCAGCCGTTCTGCAAGCCGCGCTCGCCCAAACTGCTGACCTTCAACCCTACCTACTGTGCCCTGAAAGAGCTGAGTGAAGAAGAGAGGCGTAATCGCAATGTGCACGCAACAGGTTAATATTTGTGAAAATAAAAGTCAATAACCCTTCCATTTCACCATTTTAAATACATTATTTAATATTTTTTATGTATTAATGCAGAAGCTCTGGTATTTTTATGCTTTTGCTAGTGGGTTTATACTAGTTTTTTTTTTTTTTTTTCAGCCTTTTTTTATTAGTAGGATTTTTATGACTAAGAGATCCCTCACTTTTAATTCCAGGACTTGACAAGGAAACCTGTTTGATCCCTGTGCCCCCTCAGCAGCCGGTGGAGTCCGCTCAGTCCTACAGCCTGCTAACTGAAAACCTCATCCTCACACAACTCACCCTGCATCTTGGCTTCCACAGGTAGAAACCTTCAAACAAGCACCAATATAACGTCCACAAAGAAATGAAAGAGAGTATCTGTTTCTCAGATCTCACAGAAATCTAGTGCACTGTGTATCTCATGTTAGCACCATATGTCTGCATTAACCCGTGTTGTCTTGCCTTGTTTTCACATGCATAATGTGCACGTGCAGACTCCACGAGCAGATGGTGAAGATGAACCAGTCTCTCCACCGGCTCCAGGTGACGTGGCAGGAGGCCCAGCGAACAGGCAACCCGATGTCAGAGCAGCTCCTGGAGCAGTTTGAGCGTCTGATGATTGTTTATCTGTCAACCAAAGCTGCCACCACGCAGCCTGCCATGCTGCAATGCTGCCTTAACCTCCAAGCTTCCACAGGTGCCCTGCTGGTCCAGCTTGGTATGGGGAACCAGGGGCCTGAACATGTAGCACTCAGTTTTCCCCTGCCCTCCCTACAGAATACTATGCTGTGCTATGTACCAGGTAGGTCAAATCTTCCACTACACTACAAATACATTGGAGAGAAAAGCCCAACTGACTTTGATTGTCTTTTTACCCTCTAAATTGGTGCATGTAGAACAGAGTGTTGCATTAATAAATGCTTCCTGCCTCCCTTGATGTTACAACACCCTGCCAGCATGTAATCAATAATATTTCAGACTATTTTATTGTCAAAATTTGCTTTTTAATTAGGTTTAAGTGTATAAAACTCTGAACACTTAATATATGCCACTGTTATAGATGTGGTGTGTATGTGTATATATATATATATATATATATATATATATATATAGATAATCCATCCCACCTAACAGGTGTGGCATATCAAGATGCTGATTAGACAGCATGAATATTGCACAGATGTGCCTTAGGCTGGCCACAATAAAAGGCCACTCTGAAATGTGCAGTTTTGCTTTATTGGGGGGGGTCTGGGGGGGGTCAGAAAACCAGTCAGTATCTGGTGTGACCACCATTTGCCTCACATCTCCTTTGCATAGAGTTGATCAGGTTGTTGATTGTGGCCTGTGGAATGTTGGTCCACTCTTCTTCAATGGCTGTGCGAAGTTGCTGGATATTGGCAGGAACTGGAACACGCTGTCGTATACGTATCGTATACGTGTCGTATCCAGAGACAATAAAAGGCCACTCTAAAATGTTCAGTTTTATCACACAGCACAATGCCACAGATGTCGCAAGTTTTGAGGGAGCGTGCAATTGGCATGCTGACTGCAGGAATGTCCACCAGAGCTGTTGCGCGTGAATTAAATGTTCATTTCTCTACCATAAGCCGTCTCCAATAAAGCAAAACTGCATGTTTCAGAGTGGCCTTTTATTGTGGCCAGCCTAAGGCACACCTGTGCCTAACCCTAACCCAACAATCAACAACCTGATCAACTCTATGCGAAGGAGATGTGAGGCAAATGGTGGTCACACCAGATACTGACTGGTTTTCTGACCCCCCCAGACCCCCCCAATAAAGCAAAACTGCACATTTCAGAGTGGCCTTTTATTGTGGCCAGCCTAAGGCACACCTGTGCAATATTCATGCTGTCTAATCAGCATCTTCATATGCCACACCTGTGAGGTGGGATGGATTATCTCGGCAAAGGAGAAGTGCTCACTAACACAGATTTAGACAGATTTGTGAACAATATTTGAGAGAAATGGATCTTTTGTGTATATAAAAAAAGTTTTAGATCTTTGATCTTGATCGTTCAGCTCATGAAAAATGGGAGCAAAAACAAAAGTGTTGCATTTATATTTTTGTTCAGTGTAATTAGCAGCTAGTGGTTTCTTATACCTCCTTCACACTGCCCAAAAAACCCACCCGCTAACATCTGGCTTTTGTGTGCAATGTAAATGTGTACATTTACCCATGTTACACAAACTCAGTGAAAAATTTAAGTCACACAGGTCCAAGAAATGAAGACACAATCCCAATAACGAAAGCTAACATCTTGTTTTGCCTGTGACTCTTGAAATAAGTGCAACTGTGCATGTAAACAAGTACTGCTTAGTCACTTGTAGTACAATTATTCCTTCATGCTCAAAATTCCTTCATATGATAGTCATTACTTCTTGTAAGTGTGTCCTTTGTTTGTCAGAGTTTTTTGCAGAAAACTTAGGAGATTTTTTCATCTTCCTGCGTCGATTTGCTGACGATGTTTTGGAGACTTCTGCAGAAAGTCTGGAGCAGATTCTTAACTTCATCACTGTCTTCATGGGAAACGTAGAGAGGTAAATGAGTCAATCTGTCAAGTCAGCAGTTGTGGTCAGATCTAAGGAAAAACAGTGGAGCATGAATGATGCCGGTCATATTGGAATATTTCACATACTGCTTCAATCCCTCCTGTTCTGTATGCACATCAGGATGAAGAACCCTCATTTAAGAGCAAAGCTCGCAGAGGTCTTAGAGGCGGTGATGCCCCACATGGAGCCGGTGGCACCTGGTGCTGTTCAGCCAATCGTGTTCCAGAGAGAGAGAGTCTTCTGCTCCTACAGACACGCACCTCAGCTAGCAGAGGCCCTCATCACTGTGTTTGTAGACATTGAGTTCACAGGTGAAGCAGCCATTTTCCTCACAAGTTTTGACTTGCCAAATGGAAACCGCACTGAACTGCTCAACTGTATTGAATAAACACATATTTACATCTATTGGTTGCTTAACAGGTGCTGTCACAAATATGCACTATTGAAAAGAACCTAATTAACGACCATATTTTCTTAAAAGCATAATGTAACACTCACAATAAGAAATAAATCATTTGGGGTCTTTTTCTAGTCAGGTGAAACTTGTGAGAGGTTGGACTGTGTGCACACCTGTGTGTGTTCTGCAGACCAAGATAAGGAGAGAAGTTAGAATCGGAAGGTAGCAACATTTACTTTTTTCTTTTTCCTTTTAGGTGATCCGCATCAGTTTGAACAGAAGTTTAACTACAGAAGACCCATGTATCCCATCCTCAAGTACATGTGGGGCAAAGAGAACTATAGAGAGAGTATCAAGGTAACAAGAAACAAGCTTCTCTGAGATTCTTCATCCAAGTAAATTGTCTTTTCAAAATTTAAGATTGTGGTATAATGGGTTTTTGCCTCATCACAGGTTTAATTATTTGACTGTGTGGGTTTGGTGTGTTTTTCATTGGATTGATGTGAATGGGTTTGGTTGTATCTGAATCCTTTACTAATACCTAGAAACAAACTCCTTAAATCTTTTTCTTTAAGAATATTGTCCACTAAAGATTCACTCATCACTAAGGGTTTAATAATAAGTCCATAAATGTGTCCAGACCACATACTCTTGACTACTATCACAATGCACAACTATAACAATGTTGGTATTCAATGGACATTGGCAGGATGGCAGTACAAGGAAAATATAAATATGGTGTTTTGTGGTGGGTGTACATAAAAACCTTAATTGGCTATGAGGTGCATTATGGAGTTCATGATCGGGAAACTACATCAATAGCAGGCATTGATTTTTGGTGACAAGAGCAGCAAATGAACTCCTCCAGAAGGCCTTCATTTTTCCTCACTCTCTCACCACAACTCAATAACAATACACTGTAGCGGCTTTGATAGCCTTGCGATGTACCAGTAAACTGTCTAGGATGTTTCATTAAACTTTAATCTAGAATTCCGGCTGGGGAAGACTTTGACCCTCAATAGCAAGAAGTGTAAAGGCAGTGAATGAATGCTTTACAACCAGGTGATTACAGATTGGGAAACTAGTTTATTGAACAGATTGCTCCCAATGCGTTCTTCATTTGGTTTGACATGTCTTGTTTCAGCATCTGGCGCACTATGCATCTGAGAACCTGGAGGCCATGAACCCCCCTCTGTTCCTCAGGTTCCTCAACTTACTGATGAACGATGCCATCTTCCTACTGGATGAGGCTATTCAGGTAAGTGTGGGTTCAGCATCCATATATGCAAAACAAAAAACACCAGCTTTGGCAAATAAGCTTTTCCATCACATTATTATTATTATGTAGTTTATAGAGTAAACTACAAACATGTTTGTCAGTTCAGTTAAGTTCAGTTCACCTTTAACGGTTGTAACTGTTAGCTTTGCATAAGCACAAAACACAACATACTGGCCTCAAGGAAGGAAGTACTCTGACTCAGATTTTGTCAACAGTGGGGATATTAACTTGCTTATCAAAAATGTTGATTAAATATATCAGACAGATTAACAAACGACTCAGACTGATAGTCTTATGTTCTTGTCTTTTAGTACCTGAGTAAAATCAAGGTTCTGCAGCTGGAGCGGGATCGAGGAGAGTGGGAAGGCCTGGCCCCCGATGCCCGAAGAGAGAAGGAGTCCAGCCTGCAGATGTTAGGACAGCTGGGACGCTTCCACAACATCATGTCTAATGAGACCATCGGCACACTGGCCTTCCTCACATCAGGTGACTCTTCATAATGATTAGTCCAGTCAAGGCTCCAGACTAACTGTTTTTCACCAATGTCCCAGAAGTGTCCCAACAGGTGCTGCTTCTTTCCTTTGGTATTATCATCTGTAGCTGTTAGTTAAAGAAAAAAGCATTCATAGTACTTTTACCTCCAGACTGTTCTCAACTGAATTACTTTATTAAAGTGAAGTGCTGTTCATTTTTTATGCTTCATGTTCCTCTGAAGAGACACTCTCGGTCCTGCTGTATGTTTATCTGTTAGCTCTATTAGCTCTGTTGGCTGTAATCTATTAGCTCCTTAGCTGTTAGCTTCCTTAAGCAAGACTCTGCTTCCCACTGGCTGCTAACAGCTAACTAGCTCTCCTCTTGTCAACTTCGACAGGGATTTGTTGTTCACAAATAAATGCAGCATTATTAGTAAATTTTATTGCGTCCTATATAATAGTAACACGTCAGATTTTTCATAGGTTTCCCGCTGAGTAACCAGCCAGTGAGTTTGTCTTCATCTGTTTCTTTGATCATATTCCTCATTTCCAGAGATCAAGGGGATCTTTGTGCACCCCTTCTTGGCTGAGAGGATCATCAACATGCTGAACTACTTCCTGCAGCACCTGGTTGGTCCTAAGATGGGTGCCCTTAAAGTCAAGGACTTCAGTGAGTTTGACTTCAAGCCCCAGCAGCTTGTTTCTGACATCTGCACCATCTACCTGAATCTGGGGTATGTTGTGAACACTCCTCTTTGTGAAGAAACTGTTTTTTTCCTTGTATAATTTGTCCAATCTCATTTTTTTTTTTTTTTTTGGTGTCATTACTCTGGAGAAGAATACAATGACACATGTCCAGTATAATCACTTTGTGGTATCCACTTTATTTAAACAAATGTTTATTTCTGTCTTTGGCAGTGACGAGGAGAATTTCTGTGCTACAGTCCCAAAGGATGAACGATCGTACTCTCCTACCCTCTTCTCACAAACAGTTAGGGTACTGAAGAAGATAAACAAGCCAGGGGACATGATTGTGGCTTTTGGACTCCTCGCTGACAAAATAAAGGTATCATTTCACTTGAAAACTGCCAGAGACAACACAAGAAAACATCTTTGTTTAGTGAATCTATGCAAGGTTTTCTGTGATGAAAACAGGTGGAACATCTCAAAATCTTTGTTGTCATTGCGCTTCTGTTTAAGTCCAATGCAGACAGACAGCAGCAGGAAGAGGAGACGTATGCAGATGCCCCAGATGAGTTCCTGGATCCCATCATGTCCACTCTGATGCTGGATCCTGTTCTTCTGCCTTCCTCCAATGTCACAGTCAACCGCTCAACTATAGCAAGGCATCTCCTCAGGTTGGTTACTTCTTTCAAAATCTCTCGAGATAATATCCAGTGGGCAACATCAATATCCATTTGACTTGTCCTGTTTCTGGTGTGTCCTTGCAGCGACCAGACAGACCCTTTCAACCGCAGTCCTCTTACCATGGACCAGATCAGGCCAAACGAGGAGCTCAGACAGCAGATCTTACAGTGGCTGGAAAAGCATAAGCAGGAGAGGCTGCAGCTGGGACCCAGTGGCTAACCGTGATCCCTCACTGCGGTTTAAAAAAAAAAAAAAAAGACTGCATCCTAGTTTTTCTTTCCTGGCTCACATCTCACGTGCTCCTCTGCTTCTTGGCTAATCCATGGTGTGCTTGCCTCTGTGGATTTGCTCCGACTCCTCTGGTCCAACTAACATTGCATTAGCCTTTTCACGCAGCCTTCACGCTCAGTGGATTCTCTTTGTGACAACAGTCCAGGCAAACTGTAGCCCACCGGCTGGTGACAACTTCAAGAACCATGCACAGTAGCTGTTTGACTCCCATGATGCCCTGTGGTAACAACAGTAGGATGATTCAACCTCTGGTTCCTCTCTCCCTGAATACTGTGTATTAATTAGTTATTATAACTATCAGAACTGTGGCCAGAAGAAGCATCAGTTTCAACAGGACTTGTTGAATGTACTGAATGAACTCCTGACTGGCAGCTGGCTGTTACCAGATTTTATACTGCAAAGTAAGGTCATTTTCGGGAACTTTTAAGGCAGAACATGGATGGGATTGTTTTTGATTTGAGATTGAGTTCACCTTCATGAAGAATACATTACGCACTGCCTTCTAAAGATCATGAACACCCTATATTTTAGCCTTTTTGGTTAAATGTCATGCAGCTTTGTAAATAAAACATAACAATTACAAGTAAGGCATAGGTTATACTGAATTTTAAATGTGAGACTTTGTTTTAGTGGAAATAGTCTACATTTACCTGGAGAATAAGACGTGTAACACAAAACCATACTGTGAAATCTGTGCTTTAACATGTATAGATAAGGTTCTTCAAATCTGCACACCTTCCTCTAATCAAGCTTTAAAGAGCTCGTTAGGATCTGAGAGCTTGCTCATTGACAGGTTGTTTCAGTTACTCTACAATTATTACACTGGTTTAAAGCACCTTTTGGGGTGTAATACATAAACAGCTACACACAAAAATTACATTAAGTCTACCTAAAAATGCCAAAATGCATAATAAAATTGCTTGATTGTTGAGTGTGGCCTTGATAGACACGGTTGGTCTGTCTGGAAATGCAGCTGCTCTCAATGCTTAAAAAATGAATACCATTCATTAACAGTGTGACGGCTCCAGGGGCAAAAAAGTATAGCTTGAGTAAAATCCTTGAAAAAGCATTTTTACTCGCATTTTGTCTTGTTTGTAAATTTAAAATTGTCTCAGATTTTGAAAGTTTCCCTCAGAGCAACGGAAGATATTGTACAACTGTTTTCACCGGCTGAGTTGTACTCCTTTTTAATAAGTGAGTTGATCCTTGTGTAAAATCTGTGAAGTGTTCCTTTAAGACACTAAGCAGTGATCATGAGCACGAGCAACAAAGAGGCAAGAAGATACCATAAAAACACTGATTGGCTGTTTTGGAAATGTTACCAAAATTCATCTTAACTATTCAACAAAATCAGACTGAATATATCTGAAGGAAAGAATAAGCCATGCAGTTGCAGGTCCATGCTTCATAATATATTTTAAATGGCCAGTTTTAGACAGCGATTTAGTTATCCAAACATTTTCTGATTTGTCTGATAAATCTTTGGCTGAATAGCTTCTCAGGTGGATAACTTTTAGGTCTTTACAATAACCCTTATTTCTTGAGATTGAACCAAAGAAAGCCAAAATATAAGGTGTTTGTTCATGTTTGACTGGCAGTGTGTATAATAGTCATTGTCATCAAATTAACAGTCACCAGATTAGCTGATGTATCCTGATCTAGCATTTTATGTTGTGTGAATTAACATGTGGGCAAACAGTTGATCAATAGAATCGGTGCCTAACAACCAAGAGCCTTGCAGTACATGTCAGCGAGTGAAGATCTGACTAGTTTCATACTCTTAAGAGACACAATTACGAGTTTGTTTCTTTAGGGTGTGTAGGGAGCTGTGGGTAGAGTATAAAAGAAATAAGATCAGATAAAGATGAACTGTTTCTTCAGTAGCTTTTTGAATTAAAGTGTTTTAATTCAAAATCAAGTGTGGTTGTACAAAAATGTGAGGACAAACTGTGAGGAAGATTATGAATTAGTTGGCATGCCCTCATACTGTATGTTTAATATCTACCACCTGAATGATTATATGGGTTAAATTATAATTCAATATTTTGTTTTAATTGTGATTATAAAATGTTTATTTTGGATGTACAGTATGATTAAGAAATAAAAAATAATGTGCATTATATAAGATGTGTTGCCTTTCAGAAATATGAGATTTCAATCCATTGCACTAAAAAAATAGTGTTTTTGTCATCAGACCAGTACATAATCAGCCATGCCTACTTGTAAAGTTGCATACCCATCATGTTACTTACGCATAGAGAGGAAGAAAAACCAGCTCCGAGTCAAGTTGGAGCCCTTAAGCAGCTTGTAGCACATTACTCACAAAACACACATTGGAAGTTTGACTTTATTCTCTAGTCAGGATGCTATTACTCCACTATATCGTTATAAAGCAAAAAGTTGTTAGGTGCTATATTAAAGGGGAACCATGTAGTTTTGGAGAGGAAATCCAAACTCAAAATTTAATATTCACAATATTAATGAGGTAATACAAACTAAGAAATATTATTTTTTTCCATAACTGAATAAACAAGCTGTGGAAAATAAAGTCCCCTGATCACTGAAGCTAGAAAGGTGGCAGGGTCCGCCACATATAAACAAAGTGAAACAGTATGAAACTGTGTTGTCCTTTAAGGTCAGTTTGTTTATTCAGTCATGAAAATGACGGTCTTTTTTATTTTAGTTTGTTCAGGCATAAACAAATCAGTCCATGAAGATCTTTCTCTTCTGATCAAAATTTCTTCCCTAAAACTACATAGCAAACCTTTAAAATTCACAATCTCACATATATATAACCTTTAGAGATATAATATGTTTTTTTTAGAAATTGTTCTATATTTTGTTGAGTTGATTACTTAATTATCCCAAATGTTTCCAAAAATGTTCAGAGAAATCTGTCATTTTATTCAAGGTAAAGTTGATTGCCTGTTGCTATAACTACCAAGAGGGTCAGGAAAGTGCGTGAGGGACTCGATGAACGTTTCTAAAGATAACGTGACTAAAACTTATCACATCTGAACAATGAAGAGAACAACTCACACCACTTACTGTATATCTTGTTTTGTTTAGATTGAGAGACCTCTAGAGGCAGATATTACATACTGTGTGTTTAATTGAGTTGTCCTGAATATGAGTATGACTTTCAGTACTGTACATGTAAATTAATAAGGTAGTACTACGGTGTAATATTATGTTATTTGTTTTTCAAGGTAAAAGATATCTTATGTTACAGTATAACAAATAAGGTAGCTATGCCTAATTTTCAAACCTTAATCTTATTGCGTTTTAAAACACATTTTTATTACTCATTCAGCATTGTCACGGGTTCATAAAGGCAACTGTCATCAAACACACTGAATTGTTTTATTGTTAAAATTAAACTTAAAACAGATAATGCGACACATTTGACTTTTATGCATATCCATGCACATGCATATATGTACCCATATCCCAATATCCCTAACTAATTTTGAGTAGCATAAAATAATGAAGGTTACGTGGGAAAATAATGAAAACAAATTAGGTTAAAAAAAAAAGTCAACTACACAAAGAGCGTCCACTGTGAGTTGTTTCTTAGGTAGCAGGTGAGATCTAGATCTTGTTGCGACTCCCTATTCCTCAGAGAGAACTGTATTTTCTGATGGCCTTTATTTTTTTGTGTATTTTCATAGCAGTTCTAAAGGTGCACTGTGTAGTTTTGTTGCAGACATTTTAATCAGCAGCGAAAGATCTTCATTGATTTTTTTACGCCTAAACAAACCAAAGGTTGTGTGGCTAGGGCACCGCGTGGCGATGCCTCGGCCTGCTCAGTCGTCTCCTGGATCCACAAACTTTACATATATTATATTTTGTATCAGATATTCTGTCAATGCAATTTTTAAATTGTGATTTTATTGTTCTGTCTGTCTGTCCTGGGAGAGGGATCCCTCCTCTGTGGCTCTTGCTTAGGTTTCTTCCATCTCTCTTTTCCCCTGTTTTTTCTCAACGTGGCAAGTTTTTCCTCACTCGAATCGAGGGTCTAAAGACAGAAGATGACGTTTTTACTGTACGGTTTGTAAAGCCCACTTTTGGGCTATATAAAAAAAATTAATTTGATTTGATTTAAATAAACAAACTCTCTTCGTTTTCCTAACTGAATAAACAAACTGACCTTAAAGGACGACACAATTTCATACTGTTTTACTTTGCTTATATTTGGCGGACCCTGCCACCTTTGAGAAGGGCTCCTTTAATCAGTTATGGAAGAAGAAAAAAAGAGTCTGAGTTTGTATTATTGCCTCATTAATAAAGTAAAAATTAAAATTCTGAGTTTAAATTTCTTCTCCAAAACTACAAAAGACAATTTCTGTTGTGAAAAGTTGTTAGTGAGGGTGGCGTTGTGTTGCTGAGAGTACACCTCTGCTTTAGTACATAATTACAGGTGACTATTACAATATACAACCTTGCTTTTACAGACAAATTATGTCTGAATTTGACTGCTTATATTAAAAAAAAAGCTTTTACTTTCCTTGTTTAATAAAGCACTCTGCAAGCTAACGGTCTCGTCCTTCCTTGTGATTCAAGTGCGAGCCTCCTTTCCCGGGCAAAGCCCCTGAACCTGATTTGGATTCAGCCATGCAGAGCCTGAATAGGGCCGCTGAGAAAATGCATTGTCGGGGTTTCTTCGGTTCCGCCCCGCAACATGCATAACGATGTGTCGGCCAGTGAGAGCGCAGCGCTGTGGTAGAGGTTGTTTATGTGGAGTGCTGGGTTAGGGTTCCGCCCACCGAGGTATCTCCGATCGCAGGGCAGTCACAGACAGGCAGAGAGTGTAAAATGGCGCACAGCTGTCGGTGGCGGTTCCCCGCTCGGCCCGGAGGGAGCAGCAACTCCGGTACCGGGAGGAGAGCGGGCCGAATCAGGGTTACTGCCTCTCTGCGGAGTGTCTCGGGAGCCCACCCCAACGCAGCTGGGCTCGGACCCGGGTTTGATGCTGCACTACAGGTCTCTTCGGTTATCGGGAGCAACCTGCAGAAATTTCGGGATGTTTTGGGGGAATCGAGTGACTCGAGCAGCGGGGAGGTAAGCACCGGACCGGACAGGGGCAGCCCGGGTGGTTGTGGAGGCGCAGGGGGGGACGGTGGACCCGGAGAGCATTTCTCGTCACATTTTGAGACGAGGAGCTAACTGGGTCTCCTTCTCTGCCCAAACGCTGACCATCTTTTCCTCCTCCTTTTAACGTGAAGTGTGGCTGTGAGCAAACTTGTCATTTCCAGGATGCTCAGTTAACTTTGAGTTGGCTGTGTGGCCTTAAAGTCCACAGTAACGCGTTACAGCGGCCAGCCGGAGTTAGAAAACAACGCGGACGCCAAACGATGATCGAGATTTACGGTCTCGACAGTCCTGCTTGGGGAGAAAGTTTTCTTTAGCTCAGTGGAGTGTGAGGACTAGGCTACATCCACTCAGTCAGGATGCACTGATGCTAACGCTAGCTAACCATCAAAACACTGAAGAAATCCCGGTGCTAACTTGTTAGTTGCGACGCTACGGTGCGGTCAACACATGGCACATGTACTCGCACATTTGGTGACAAAGATGGACTGTGTTATTGAGCAGTTACAGCTGGTTTACTAGTTAGCTACTTGACATTAGCTTTGAGTGTAGCCTTCAAGGCTGGACATGATGCCTTCATATTCATGTACATCAACACACAGTAAAAGTTATCGTCCCGTATTAGCATTAATACACATTTCCGACAGCAGAATAGGATTTGAGCATCTGTGTTTATCACGACGACCTTTCTTAGTGGTGTAATAGCACGGGACCTTGAGGGTAGCGTGTAATGTGTTTGAAAACAAGACATGTCAACTTGAAGGAGGCGAGAGTACACAATTGTGGTTTGTGATTAGCTAACGTGAACTTAGCGTCCGTCTGCACCGTCTCCGAGAAATGGCTGCTCGCCGTCCACTTTGCTCGCTTCCACATTTCCTACACGATAATCTGTGTCGGCTAATTAGCTTCGTATTTACAACCCGCGGGCTGGCTGTTTGCAGCGAGGTGCCAACCATCCAGCCAGCCAGCCAGGCTTGGCTAACATAGCTGATTGGTTAGCTCGCAGGCTAGCTGTCTACATCTCACAGCTAAAACTACACCATTACTCTCCCGGCGTAAGCGATGCAAAGTTGCAGGTTTACTCCGGAGGTGGCTGTGTTTACCTCCGGCCAGCATACTGCTACGTAGCGGGTTAAAGCATCGTAGCTAAAGTTGGCGTAACTCATCCACAAAACTAAATCATTTCCATTGCTGGTTAGGTGTTAGGCTAGGGCAGCTACCATGCTACGCACTACGCCACGCTAGCCATCGGGGCTATTGCTGATGCATAGGAAAATGGGAGGTGGACATGTTTTCCCCTTCTCTACACAGCCAGTACGTAGCTAGTACCAAAATAATATCGGGTTTATAAGGCTCGGAGGTGACGTCTGATACACAGACACGCACTCAAAAGCACTCCCGTCAGCGTTGGAGCGGTAATAACAGTATATCGACAGGGTTTTGGTGTCTGAATTGGCCTCGTTTTTTTTTTTTTTTTATCCCAGAAGCGAGACTTGCTAGTGACAGTGCGCATGCAGGGCTGGCTACAATAACAACGAGCCCCTTCTTGACGGACCGTGTGATGTGGGGGTGTGTTCGCCTTAGCGAACTACCATCTTCCTTCTTCATGATGAGCAGCATGCGTTCATTGCAGTGGGAGTACACTGTGTGGGGATGTTTACCACCAGCTCCAGTGCTCCCAGTCCAAGCACAGAGGGGGGACAGCTTATTTGGTTGAAGCACAGCTGCATTTGCATGTTTTGTAGTTGTACATTTAGCCATGTTTTTTTTTTTTTTCTTGTTTTTTTTTTTTTTTAATATCTGAACTTGAAATACACTTGGCTTTGCAGTCATGTTTTGTAGATTATAAAATCTCATGTTATGATGTAGCATTATGACTTTGTAATATATTGGAAAATATTTGATTACATTATGAAGAAACATATATGGAGTCCCTCTGACGCTTCACTCCTCAAGACTGACAATAATTGCGAGTATATATTGAGAGTTTATTTTGGATGTGTGTAAACTGGACCATAAATCCCTATGGAATTTGAATTATATAGAAAGTGCACACACAGCATGGTTGTTTTATTGATTTTTAAGTACATTTGTACTCTCAATCAATGCTTTATGATATTCTGGAGAAGCATGCATTTTATTTGAAAGATCAGTTTTGTGTGCAAATGGATTTTTAAGCTTTGGATTCCCCCCCACCCCCGCTTTGAAAGACCGAAAAAATGGATGAGAGTATTACAATATTTGGGACAAACTGGACCATAAACTTCCAGTGCAACTTGAATCATGTGAAGATTGTGGACGCAGAGTCTTTTACATACTTTTGTGCTTTACATCACAGTTTTATGATATTTTGGACAAACATTGACCTACAATATCAGTTTTGTGTGAAAATGGATTTTTGAGCTTTTTGAATCCCTCCCACCTTTCCTTTTGAAAGACCAAACAATGGATGAGAGTATTACAATTTTGTTGTACAATTTTTGTTTTATGTGTGGAGACAGACAGTCATATGAAGATTGTGGACACAGCATCTCTTACATACTTTCTGTGCTTTACATCACAGCTTTATGATATTCTGGAGAAACATGAACTTTATATGAAACATCATCCTTAGAGGCGAGTAGCTTTTTAAGTAGTCCCGCCTTTCCCTTACTCCAGTAAATGAGAGTATGCCAGTGTCTGGGATGTGTGGAGACAGATTGGACCATTTAATCCCCATGGAACCTGAATCCTATGGATGCTGCGGACACAGCATGGTGATTTCATTGAGAAGCAGCGTAGTGCCTGTCTGGCCAGCCCAGGGCAGGATTGTTCAGGCTCAGTGCAGCCTGCTGAGCTCACAGGGCGACCCTGAACAGAGCGCCAGCCGGACACTTGGCTACCCCTCCTTCCTCCATCCAGGCAGAAAGACCCAAATCCACTTCAGACACACACAACCGCGTCTGAGAGGCAGAGCAACTTTTCTTCTGACAGCTGCCACTTTGGAATGGATTACTAAGCCTATTGGGGTGGCTCAAAAGGGTGCTTGTTGGCTGTTGCTGTCCAAATGAAGGCATTTGTTAGCTTTTGTGCGTGTGCGGGGAATTCATTTTCCTGATCCAGCCCAATTGCCGTTGCTTGTTTTTGTGCCGTGTCCAGTCCATGTTGACTTCTTATTTTGTTTCATCTTATCAGCCCCACTGCCACATCCTCAACCCCAACCTGACTGCCCACCTAACCAGACTTTGCATAATTTTCCCTTTTTGTTCTTAGCCCATTATATATGGCCTTCTGCTGCATCCATTCCGCTCACATATTATTAGCAATGTTTAATCATTCATACAAAAGTGCAGCTGAATAGATGTATCAACCCAAATGTCTCTTTGCCTCACTGGTTTGAGAGAAATAGTGTGTTTGAGCGTAAGGGCTTCAGTCCAGCAGGTGTTTGGCCTATTTAAATGGAAGACCCCCCCATCCTCTCCCCCTCTACCCGCTTACCCATCCCCGAGACAGCGTGTGGATTGGAGCAGGAAGCTTTGTGTCTGCTTTTATTCCAGCTCTCACAAAGTGGGGGCGGCTGAAAGAGCACATGCAGGGATATCAAAGGGTGCAGGGCGACCCCCCTCCTCCCAACGGGACAACGCTGGGAGGAGAATTAGTCACAGACCCTCCCATCCATGGCTTTATTCTGCTACAGCAGAATGCTTTCGGAGTTGCCTGACTGGGAGAAAGGCGGCAATTGTGTCGTCTTTCGTACTCTTTGTGTGTGTGTGTGTGTGTGTGTGTGTGTGTGTGTGTGTGTGTGTGTGTGGGTGTGTGTGTGTGTGTGTACGATGGTAGGGGTAGGGGTGTCCCTCAGACTTTATGTCCCTTATTGCACTCAGGAGTGGGCGTGTCTTCTTTGTCTTTATTTTGATTAGAACTTCAATTCACGCTGCCTGCTTGGGTGGGTAGGAGGGGGTGTGTGCGTGTCTGTGTGTGTGAGAGCAGGAGAGACTCCAGGCGCACGTGCCAATCAGTCTGTTTGTCTTTGTCCACTGACTGTCTTCGTCTCCTTACGTGCGAGGTGTAGGAAGAGGAGGCATCTCGCTCTAGAGAGTGTTTGTTTTGGTTTGTGTGCTGTCGAGCAAATGTGAAACAGTTGCACTCCGAGTTGGGACACTTGAAAAAACAAATGTCCACCTTTTGCTTGGGGCTGACAGAGGTCACAAAGCAGTACCACTGTGTAATTCACTTTTGTGGAGGAAACAAGATGTGCTAAGCGGTGACTAAGACAGGACCTTTAACTTAAACGTCCTTTTGGTATGACTCATGTTCGCTGTTTTGTACACTTAATAGTATTTCTTGGAGCAATTCTTAGGATTCCTCTATGGCTATTAATGGGATGTGTCATCAGAGGGGACATATAGGAGCATGATCTCATCACCAATTTACATTCCAGGAAGGGATGAGGCATTGTGTCTGTACAGTAAATCCAAGAGGAAAGCTTCCTGGAATGTGTCAAGAATGTGCTGTTTTCAGGCTAGAAGGGAGGAACGGCTTCTTAAGAGGTGTTCTCGAGCATCAAACTGACTGTCGGGGTCCTAACCTGAAAACTTCCACATCTATTTGACATCCCTCCCCCCAGCTTGAGTCACATTCCTGTCCTCCTCGTTACTTGTACTGAAGTTTTCCTGTCTTAAAGTGGGTAAACATTTATAAACTTTCTTTTTGTACACTATGACGTCAGATGGGATCACATGTGTTGCATCTATTACCATGTCTCCCTGACTCTAATACTTGTATTGGTGCTTGTGATGTTGATCTATCTATTAAGATTATGTGAGTTAAAGGTGCTGTGTGCACGATATGGCCATAAACCGAACGTTCTCAACAGAATATGAAGAAATAACAGTTTTGACGTTATCCCAAAGATGTTTATGTATCGTGTTGCAGAGATATCTGTTAAAGCTAACATGCTAACCAGATCTTCCTGTCTCATAATACCACTTTGTACCTCAAAGTCCGATCGTCTGGTATACAGGCAGATGTATGCAAGAGGCGTGTTCGCTACATTTCACAAGCTCTGTTAGCATTTTTAGTCTAACTAAACAATATAAACTCAAGAAAATACCAAGAAATTAAATAGTCTCTCACCTATTTTCCTTATTAAACAGAAAAATGCAATCAAACACTCTCATGTTTCTCTCTTTTACCACATTCAGACAAGCTTAATTGCCTTGTTATTTCATTGTAAATACACTTTATTAAAATTCCACAGAAAAACAATATAAAACTCACTAAAACTGTCTTGGTTTGTCTTTCCATTGTTCCAACAATCACTAACTCTGGTTCGGTTGAAATAGATCCTTAATCACAGAGTAAGTGTGCAAATATTCCAGCTGCTTTTCCACGCTGGTGATTAGCTTCCTCTCGTAAATCGCCTCCATACCGAATCTCCTGTCATCAAACTGGGGATTCAGTCTGTGTTCAGCCACTGGGATGCTGCCGAGCCCGGTTCTACTGCCGGCATTGAAAACACCAGCACTCCCCCATTGCTCCAACCCAGTCAGCTGATAGGGCAATTAGCTGCACGGCTAACTGAGCTAACTAGCTAACGGCAGTTGCAGCCAAAGATAGCTACAGCTAAGAGTGTAGTGAGCAGCAGTGGCGGTTACTCTGGGGGATATGCTGAGTATCCAATACAGCTCAAAACATTTGTCACATTACTTCATGTCTTTTATGTCTGTCTATAAGTATTGTTTGTGTTTTCTATTAACTTTTTTTTAAATCTATTAAAAGAAGTTTAAATTTGCAGTGATATAAACATATCACTGCAAATTTAAACTAGTTATCAAATCAATGACAGAAATATTATTGGACAATTAAATGGTATGAGTCGATGTAGTTCACTGTATTATAATTCATTAATGTGATACCACTTGCTGCACACAGTTGGTGATATGTTAGCGACTTCAGTTTAACGTTTAATCTGTGAGAAACATGACCTTGTAGGTGTTTCTAAGTCTGAGTACAACATAATAAATACATTAGTAACATAAGTAAAAAAACAAGCAACGGTGACTGTTGAGTTTGCTGTTAATGATTGCATAAGTTGTGGTCAATCTTTTCGATAAGATCTTGTTGGCAGTGGTTGTTTTGCTTGCTGCAAAATATGGTAACCGTTTTTTTCACTTGATAAGATCATACAGTGTTTGTGCATTTAAACCCTTTACTTATTTATTTATTTACCCCTTTTATTATTTGAAAAGGTTACTGCGTGTTTCAAAGGGAAATTATTGTGAAACCAGTGTTTAACTACAACAAGTGTTGAAAATGCCATGTCGAGAAACCATAATATAATAGATCCAAGCATTAAAAACTAGGCATTTCTTACTCGCAACTCAAGCATACTTACGTTTAGGGCAATATTAGGGTTGGGTGATGAATCAAATAGTATTTTCAGTTAAAATTTTCGTTTCAAACAATTATGATGACAAGATGATTGAGATGAAAACAGTTTTTATGCTCCTTTCATTTTGTAATGAAGCTGTTGTTTTGTCTTCTGATATAAATCCAGCGTACCCCATTCCTGAACAGGGTTGCGCTTTCACTCCTTCCTGAAAGCCAATACTTACTTTAGTTGAACATGCTGCAGTCAAGTGAGCTGTCGTTTCTGAAAACCTGATCAAGGCAGCTACCAAATGGATTTGGTTGCACCTCTATCATTGCTGTGACTGTACTGGTGCTTGGAGTGGCCAAAAAAGTCAAAAGAGTTATATGTATCTTTTATCATATTTTGTTTACCATCTAAAACGGGCATTATAATACACAACATATATAACATAAGTCTTTAGATTTATTATATATTATATTATTCTTATTTTTTGTTATTACAATAAATGGATTTTTTAATTGTTTTTCTGTTAAGTTATACACAAAGCTGATGGAAAGTTTTATTCACTGTTAAAAAGAGTTTTACTTGAAAAAGTTCAGTAACTGCATGATGTTTCAGAAGTCTATAAGTAATCATGTTAAATAATCATGTTCTCAATCTAGATATAAAATAATCATGAATATGATTTTTGCTGTAATTGAGTAGCCCTTGGTAAGAGTAAGCCCTTGCTTGTTAATAAAGGTTAAATTCTATAAAATATCAGCTGCAGTATCTTCAACTTTGAGGCCTGTTGTGAACCAAGATCAGGCCTTTTTAGGCCGTCCACTTCCAAGCTAACTTACAATTACTTTTCACTGTGCAGTGTGAGCAGCCTGCTACTTCCGTAGTGTTGCCAGTGAATGTAAATAGATATTGCAAATTAGTTAAGATCATTTTTAGGGGACATGGTCGACTGATCTCTGTAATTCTTTTTGTGTGTGTGTGTTTGTGAACTTCTCTCTTTTTCTGCTTCTGTTAATCAGTCTATTTTTACTCCTCTGATTCCACCAAGTTATGGGCCTTTTGTGATGCATTACAGCTCTTATGAGCACCTGCGGGCTAGAGCTGTGTGCTCGAGTCTCACTAATGAAGACCAACATAGGTAGTTAAGATGAATCTTAATCAATCTTAGTCTGGGACTCCATGATTGAGTAATTAATTCAAGATGAAAATGTGTTTCAGAAAGCCACTTGTTAATCAATCGATAACTTTTATAGATTAAAGCCTGCTTCATGCCCTGCCTTGGTCCCTTACCAGCAGGCCATTGTCTATAACCAGTTTGATTTCTCTTAAATGTTGTTTAAAGGCAGTAAAAGTCCCAGTTGCTTTCTCAGTGTGCAAAAGCGTTGTCAAAATGATACAGATACGTATACCTCAAACCAAATTCACATCCGTCTCATAACTTTCAGGGACGGTCCCTTCACCTCTTGAAAATGACAATGTCACTTCCACGATGAATCAGATTGGTTTCCTCTTCTCTGTCTTTTAGTGTTTTATATCAACTCATTTATGTATTGATCAGTGAGATGAGATGTGACAGACCAGTGGGAAGTAAACTTGCTCAGGTTTTCGCTACAAGAGTGACAGAGAAATCCAGCAAAGATGAAGAAGGCTGTTCAAAAACATTTGTGTACGCTCCTCAGCTGAAGAGATGAAGTAGAAAGGAGAAAAAAACAACTGGGGTCTTAGGTCAGGCACGGTAGTACATGAACCTCACCGTGCTAGTTTACCACAGTGTTTGTTTACTTCTTGAAGTTAACCTCCCTGTGCCTGCCCTGCTACTGAGCTCATGGCAAGCCTTGTGTTTCACACGCTAGTGCTCTGTGCTCGGCAGCAAGTGGGCGGGAAGCGAGTGAGCGCGCAATGAGTGAGTGACTGAATATGTGTTCGGGAGCATGGCAGAGAACATGCATAAGGGGGAGGAAAGGGGGAGCCTTGTTGTGTGTGGGAGGCCTGTTTAGATTGGGATTTGGCAAGCTTCTGCATGAGCATGTTGAAACCCCAAACCCCTTTCATCCTCACTGCTCCCAAGAGACGACTGCGCTCCCTCTGTTGTTGACGGTGCATGTGGTCAAGATGCTGCTTCCTCGTCTCTGTTTCCTCTCCTCTTCACCCTCCTCCCACAGCCCTCCTCCTTTCCCTACTCTTGTTTTCTTGCTTGCCTCGCCTGTGCTCCCCTCCCCCGTATATTCCATCCTACGTTCTGCTTGTTTACATCGTGCTGTGCGGTTCATGCGAAGGGTGTGTTTTTTTTCCCCCCTTTAAACCTGCGTGCATGTGTGGCTGAGAGAATCAGAGGTACATGATGTGCGCATGTATGAGGGTGTGTGCTCGTGTGCATGAACCTGTGCAGGCGACTCTCTGCACTTGCTTCTAGAAAAGCGTGCCGTGATGTCATTGACTGCTACTCGCACTCTCACAGCGAGTCAGAGCTGCCCGTTGGTACTCCGCCCCCCTCGGCTCTGCAGCAACACCAATCAAGAGCAGCAGCTTGCTCAGAGAGGAGAGGATGCTGGTTTAACTGTGAGGAGAGAGAAGTGTGAGGAGTGTGAGGAGGAGAGGAGAGGAGGATGCTCAGACTAGCATTGCCTGCCAGGATAAATGGCAGTACTGACTGTCTGTTATTGTTGTTTGTTTATATGTAGAACAGATGAAAGAGACAGTTTTGTTGCACACATTAGTGGTTATTATATTTTTTAATCAGATTCCTCCACAGTGTGTGCTAGCTATCACTCATTGACATTGTGATGTGTGTCAGTGTTAGCTGGTGCAAATCAGTTTGCATTTAGTCTTCTTACGCACACACTTGGATCGCAGCTGCTCTACAAACTGGGCCAACGAGGCCTCAACTGCATCCCCACACGCTGCTATAAATAAACATGATGAAATGACATACTCACCTCCACTCTTAAACACACACACTGATTGGAAGAAGTAGTGGCACACAGAGAATATTGAAGATGTTAATCATCCTCTAGTGATTTCTCTGTTGTGCATCTCAGGGCTTAACTGAGGCATGAGAGGAAGGATTGTACAGTCTGTACACATTACATTTACATCATTACTTCAACCACCACTATTAGAATTAATTTGGTGAGTCAATAAGTGACATATCGAGTGCAACTTATGATATATTCACTTATTTGTATTTATGAAAGACAGCATGTAGTTTTTAATCTGCCAAGTTAAATTCTCAAATGTTGTTTCACACATCATAAGAGCCAGTGCCTGACCAGTGTGTGATGCATATTTGTTGGTGTTTCTTCAATATATTTTAAAGCACATGTGCAGGAGGAAAACTTTGAAGAGTGGGACTCAGACTGTCAAAATGTGAGGGTCACTTTTGTCAAAATTGGAGTATCCCCAAGTTCCCTGGGGAAGTCACTGGGGAGGTTACTGGGGAAACAATTTTAGGGGTGATTTTTCCTGTGCACGGCGTTACTAGCATACCAAATATATCATGTTTACTGACACACCGGCATAACTTGCTTTAGAAGCGTTGGCTAAGTTGACTAACCCATAACGATAGGATCAGTTAGTATTTTTGCACTTCCGGTTCCCTTGTCTTATGAGTCAATGAGTTTTTTGAATGGGTTTTCAGTTAAATGCCTGAAATACAGTCTGTGGTTAACACAGGCTTAAGAAAATACAAAATTAAATGTCCCATAGTTGAATTATAAAGTGCTAACCTGCCTTAAATACGGTGGTTGCTAACAAGTGGCTAAATGACAAGTTGTCAGGGGCATTAAACGTCATCACGTCGAACAGAGACTCATCTACTCACTAGTCCGTCTTTATAGGTGGACCTCAGTTGCAATCTATTCTAACTCTAACTTTAACACTGTCGATTGATCAATTTATAGAAAACGTGTATAGTAACTATGTAGTAAGATGCTTGGTGATACTGACATTTAAGTCATGCAACCGCAATATAGTCTGTTTATAGCCTAGCATTAACTTTTTACTTCTAACAATTTGGTGTTCATCTGTGAAGATTATCCTGCTAACAAAATGTGGAAGTATAAGCTATAAGCAAGTATAAGTATAATCCCATTGGCTTTTTGCTGAGAGAAACAGGGCCATGCTAACTTCCGGGTTAGCCTACAAAAATACGTCATCCCTACGCCTTACGGGTGATACTTCCTGTGCTCGTTATGAGCGCAAGTACCAAATATCATATTTACTGACTAACTGCGGCACTTTCAAGGCTTTAGAAGTATTAGCTAAGTGTGCTAACCTATAATAATAGTTTGAGTAGCATTCACTAGATAAACTTGCTAACCCAGATGAATGAATGATATGCTGTACCAAACACTTAAAGAAAGAGGACTAGCTGTAACAATGGAAAATGCTATTACTGGTTAATTGACGAGACACGTTGGAAGTCGCGCCCATAATTCGCGCAAAGCATCATGGGGGCTCGGACCAAGGTGCATAAAATCTTGCCAACTATGTTATGAATGAATTGGATGAAGTTTGGTATAGACTTTCGCACTCTCTAGAGGATGACTCATAATTTAGAGCTAACAGGCCAAACAATCTGAAACTAATGAGCAACATCAGCCTTCGCTTTCCAGGAAAGAAAACACAACATTAGCATGCCAACATGGAACGCATTAGCATTTCATTCTAACACTGTAAATGTCACCACATTTTCATGCTGACAAGTTAATATGCAAATGCTAGATGTTCTACTTAAATAGATAATGTTAGCAAACATGTTAAATGCAGAACATCAGTGTGTTGACATCCTATAGAGGATGTGTTAACATGTTAGCATGCTAGATCAGAATTCAGCTTAAAGCACAGCAGAGTATGAGTACTTCTGAGGCTGTCAAAGTAAATGAGACTGATGAACGTTCATCTAAGATACTCTGAAATGAAAACTCTACATAAGATGAACCCTTTCATTTAGTAAACTTAACAGTTTATACCTCACTAGTTGAAAGGACGATAGCTGGTCAGGGGTGCTCAAATGTTTACAGAATTGCAGCCCTCTTCATCTTTTGTGTCTGTTTGCTCTGGCTGTCTTTGTAGCTGCCCATGTATGACCAACCACCTTAGCATGTATCCTTAGGGAGCAGGAAGGCTGCGCAATGTGTTAGTCACCCAGGAAGATTTGGTTGTTTGCAATTCAAACTGACTGTTGTGGTTTGACCCATCTCCAACTGCAGCCATGTCATCCCAAAAACCTGAGAAATATGAGAGCACCAGAGTAAGCCAGCAGGCGAAAGTGAGATTGAGGACATCATTATAATGTCCAAGCCTTCGTCTTCATCTGAGTCTGACTTTTGAAATGACTCAAGCATTACACATCTAGGCCAACTGACAATTACGTACCACGATGGATGCTGTGTATTTTAGCTGTTAACCAGCCATTGCTTCTTCCCTGTATTTTAGCATTACAGTTGTAATGTAATGTTCAACTGCATGGTCACAAAAAATTGATTCGTTTTCGTTTTCGTTTTGTAGGAAGAAGCGTTTGGAGGATTTGGAACGGTTGCTGAGCAGAAAAGAATACAGAGCCCTTCAGCAGCGTCTTCAGGTAAACTGTTGTCTTGAGAATGCCTATACCTGTAAAGGTCTATATGTAATGCTAACATGCTAACTTAATGTCGTCTGTTTTGTGCTCTCTTTTTGTCAGCAGGCCCACCCATACAGGAGAAGAAACCCAGAGGCCGTCCCCCACGAGCCCTGACTGCCCAGAAAGCTGCTGCAAGTCTACCTTCCCCCTCCTCCCATCCCTCCCCCACACAGGCGAAACCTGAGGGCCCTGATAGGCCGGCTGAGAAGGTGAAAAGGCTGCCAGGGAGGCCACCTGGCACCGGGGAAAAGAGAAGAGGTCGACCCCCATCTTCAAGTAGCAAGAAAGCTTGGAGTACAGGAAGCCATGCAGCAGGGGAGGACAGTAGGCAGACCGAGTCTGAGCTGGGCATGGACACAGAGGAGGACAAGGACAGAAAGGGCGCCAAGAGGACGCCACTGGGCTCTGCTCAGCCACATGACACTGAGGCAAAGCTTCCCAAAGGTGGGCGGGGTGAATCCAAAGTTACCAACCTGAAGAGGCTGCGAGCGACGAAACTCGCCCCTCTCAAGTCAAGGCTCAAGACTTTGCCTGGTGTACCCCGACGCAGACGTGGGCGACCGCCCTCAGCTGAGCGTCTCAAAGCTGAGGCGGCCGCTGCTGCTGCTGCTGCCGCTGCTGCTGCTGCACAGCTGTCTACCTCCATTGAATGTGGGGAAGGGAAACACAAGGCCTTTCGAGCCAGAGGGGGGGATAGAGGCACAGAACCACACACTCCTCAGCAGCCATTGCTGAGGAATGTGGATGGTGCTGAGGACCAAGACTCTTCCAATCCACCTGCCTCCCCATCTCCCTCCAAGTCAGGCAAGACAGTAGGCCTCAGAAAAAGCCCTCGCCATAGAAAGCCTGTCAGAATTGTCCCCTCATGTAAACGCACTGATGCAACTATCGCCAAACAGCTGCTGCAGCGTGCTAAGAAAGGAGCGCAGAAGCGACTGGAGAAAGAAGCTGTAGCCATCGGGGGTACTGGGACAGGAGCCATTGAAGCTGGGATCAGGAAGACCCAACTGAAGAACATCAGGCAGTTCATCATGCCGGTGGTCAGCACCGTCTCCCTTCGCATTATCAAAACCCCCAAGCGCTTCATTGAAGACGAGGGCAGCTTTGTAACCCCGCCACCCCATATGAAGATGGCACGGTTAGAAACCACCCCCTCTTCAGTCTCCACATCTGCCCAGCCCACCTCCACAACCTCCTCCTCCCCCTCTCCTGCAATGGTCTCCTCTACTCTTTCTGTTTCTAGCACTGGCACCACCACTGCTCCCATTGACACCCTCCCACCTCCTCCCCCTCCTGCCCCTACCCCCAGTGTCCCATCAACAGCTGCCAGTCTGCTCAACAACAACAGCAACAATGCCGCCAACGGGCGGTTTAGCAGCAGCGCGGCATCTTGTGGCTCAAGTGCTCTGTCGCAGCACTCCTCCCAGCTCTCCTCTGCAGAGTCTTCCAGGTCTAGCAGCCCTAGCTTGGATGACTCATCATGCGACTCCCAGGCTTCTGAGGCCACGCAGGCTTTGTCAGAGCCTGAGGATCACTCTCCGTCCTCGCAGGGAGAGAGGGAGGCCAACCTGTTACACAGCTCGCGGCCTCCGTCTCCTCCCTCAGAGCCAGAGCCAGAGCAGGTGTTGACAGAGAGGAGTCGACGAGGCCGGAGAGGACAGGGGGTCGGCAGGGGAAGTCAGAGCCAGAGGGTGAGAGAGACTCTAACCACTGGGGCTAAAAAGCCTATCATCAGCCCACCAACAGGAGTGCTGATGTCCTCCTCTGCACTTGTAAATTCCCAGCAAGCTTCATCCACAGCCTCCTCCTCTTCTTCACCTCCTCCTCCCCCTCTCCTCACCCCTCCACAGCCTCAGTCAGCCTCCTCCAATACAGCTGCTATCAGTGAACACCACCCACAGTCACCCTGGATGTCTCACCCCATCCCTCCTTTCCTGCCTGGACCGTCAGTGCTGTCCAGCTTGTCAGACAAACGAAGCCGCTCAATTCTGAGAGAGCCCACCTTCCGCTGGACGTCCCTGTCGCACCCTGAACATCAGTACTTTTCCTCAGCTAAATATGCCAAGGAGGGCCTCATCCGCAAGCCTATATTTGACAACTTCCGTCCTCCCCCTCTCACAGCTGAAGACGTGGGGCTGTTGCCCCAAGGAGGAGCAGGGGGAGCCGCTCCAGTTGCGTTCCCTGCACAGGGCAGTGGAGCGGGAACAGGGACTCGTCTTTTTGCCCCTCTTCACCCACACAGCCACCATCAACATCCATCTTCATCCCGCTTTGATGCACCACACCAGAAGCGCAGCCCGTTGCTTCGTGCTCCGCGCTTTACACCCAGTGAGGCCCACTCTCGGATATTTGAGTCTGTTACCCTGCAGTCATCTTCTGGAAGCAGCCCCGGCTCTCTTTCGCCGCACCAGACGTCGTCTAGCTCCAGCAGAAGCTCTCGGCGCAGGAGACGACTGGTCTCAGGACCACCACGTGGCCATCCAAGGTCTCCTTCCCACTCAATGACCAGACGCAGCAGCCAAATAGGAGGCCAAATGTCCGTTGGGAAAGGCTCTTCTGACATGTCTGTGTTGGCAGGCTCTGTCTCCAGCAGTAACCCCAGCTCTTTGCCAGGGGTTTCTGCAAATCCACTAGCCACTAGTGCCTTAACTCCTGCTTCTTTCAGCACCTTCTCTACCGTATCCCTGGGTCTGGCCTCACAAGGGGCACCTGATAGCAGGAGAGGAGCTGCTGGAAACCCACCTCCTTTGTCAACTACATCATCCTCTTCTTCCCCTCTTTTCCCTCTCTTTCCTTCCAGTGCCCAGGACACAGGGCGAGGAGCTGGAAAGGGAGGTAAAGAAAAAAGCTCGTCAGGTCCCTTGGAGCCATCTCCAAAGGAAAAAGAAAGGGATTCTGAGAAAAACCGAGAGAAAGAGAAGGAGAATAAGAGGGAAGGGAGGAAGGATTTGGAGAAAAGAAGTAAGGTTTCTACACCAGATGGCTCCCCCAATGCACCTTCCAGTCTGTTTACTGTGGATGGGAGGGACTCAGAAGAAGCTATTTTATCTCTTGCTCCAAAAAAGGCTCCAGGGAGAAAAAAATCTACGTCAGTTGACATAGTTTCTGACACTGCTTCCTCAGAGGTGCGTGGGCCCCATTCCACTGTTCCCATGTCCATTGCTAAAGGGCGTCTATCTAAGAAAGGCAGACCCTCTGAGAAAGGAGCAGAGATCGAGGATGGGGAAAAGGAGAAAGAGAAACAAAGTGCTCCCAGCCAGCAGACAGCAAGCCTTCCAGGGCAGCCAGGCAGACAACAGCTACCTGTCTCCTCTGTTGAATTACGGTTGGCACAAGCAGAGAAACAGCCTGTGACCGACAAGCGGGTTGTTGGACTACTGAAGAAGGCCAAAGCCCAGCTCTTCGAGATCAAGAAGAGTAAGCTGAAGCCCGTGGACCAGACCAAGGTCCAGGTCAGTGTTTCCTTTCATGTTATTGTGATTCCGCAATAAAAAAACCTTCTGTTATTCTCATCATATAGCCACAAGCTAGTGACTTTAACATTATGCGATGAATATTTGCTATAAATAGAAATCTGTGTTTGTACTCAACATGAAACTTGATAATAGGAAAGTCCCACAGAGGGTGTTGCTCAAGGGGAATTCTGTTAGCTTCATACATTATGCAGAACGCAGCAGTGACTGTGCTTTTGAAAGTATTGTAACAGAATATATTCCCCTGTTCCTCTACTTTTAATTTAAAGATGTGATTATTACAGTCATTGCACATTTTCAAGAAAAACTCCCTGTCCCAGTTGAGCTCATCAAGCCTTGAGGATTGACAGCACCCCTCCTTCCTCCTCTGTCACCTAATCATCCTCGTCATTATCGACAGATAGAAGAGTTTTATTTTGTTTTGTAAAGCATTCAACAAATGAAATTAACCCTGTACAGACATTAGAATTTGCTAGTGTATGTCTGTCTGTGTATTTGTTATGATTATGAAACGTGCTCTTTAAATATCGACTTCACTTTTTGTGGTGATGTGTGCTTTTTGAGCAGGGTCAAGAGAGCGACTCGTCAGAGACCTCGGTCCGTGGTCCTCGCATCAAGCATGTGTGTCGTCGTGCAGCTGTGGCTCTTGGCCGTAATCGGGCAGTGTTCCCTGACGACATGCCCACACTTAGTGCCTTGCCCTGGGAGGAGAGAGAGAAGATCCTATCTTCCATGGGGAACGATGGTGAGGCACACTCCCAACCAACAACAACCCACCTCTCAGTTGACCTGCAAGTGGACTACAACCTGGCTGTTAACATTTATTGACTAGCCTATGTGGAGATGTTAATGTCATGAATAATAGTCCACAGCCTGAGCATTAAACTCCACATTATCAGGATTATCAGGCCACTTAACTCACATAACTTAAGACTTCCCTATTCTTAATAGCACCACTGCTCAGCATAAGTCTTACAGTAGGCATGTGTGTGTTTAGAGCGTCTCTATAAATCACTCTGATTGACTTCCAGAGCTTTCCTTGAGTGTTTTTTATTTATGACACAACATCTGTTTGAGTCCTGAAAAAGTTCTGCAGCATGCAGCGATGACAGACTAATCACAAGAGCAGAGAAATCCAGTCATCAATGAGAGCACAAGTACACAGTGAAGTGGTGATGGAAGGAGCAGAGTTTGGCTGCCCTGTTCCTGTTATTTTGGCTGCTTTCATGCCATGTTGTAACATGTGAATTCTTGTGAATCTGGAGGACCTGATGTTAGTGACATATCAATAGCTCTGTTATATGATTCCCACATTTGTCTGTTTGTTAAATCTAAGAAAATCTGTCTTTTAGACACACTCCCGATCTTACATAACATAATGTGTGATAGCGATACAATGAGGGATGCACATTACTGGATTTTTGTTGATATCTGATGCTGTTTTGCAATATATATGCGTTTTTTTCTTTTTTTACTTAATTGCAGAGAGCTTCGTGTCTCTCCTGTAGTGAAATAACATATTATTATGCTTATTCTTATTGTGGCAGATGCAGAAATACAATGGTTTTAAAAATGCACAGAACTGTACTGTGTCATAAAGCATCTTGTCATAACAGCAGAAAGTATGCTGATACTCATTTTAAAGCCTTTAGCGGCCAATACGACATGCTAATATAATGGTGCATCCCTTATTAAAATGCAAAATATATATTTTGTTTCTGTCCATTGAAAAACCCTTGTTTTTGACTCACTAAATTTGAGCTGTGCATTGTGCAACTGAGCGAGTGTGTTCAGGACAAGATTATGGAAAATAAAAGATAGAGCCAATGTCACTGTTTTAAAAATACAAAACAACCTTTATCCAATGTTAACATTTGTAAGATGATTGACTGAATCTGTTTTTTCTTAACAATATTGTAAATTTGAAATGCACAAGTTTGTTTCGCAATAATATGAAAAGCACTTACTTACCCTACTTTGTTGTGCTTCTCCCCGTTGAGTAACGTAAATTCTGTCCTACTATGCGTCAGCAATGATAACATCTGTCTATGTCCTCTTACAGATAAGTCATCGGTAGCAGGCTCAGAGGAGGCAGAGCCTCAGTCCCCCCCCATAAAGCCACGGGAGACGCGGCAAAAAGCAGTTCAAGAAGCTCCTCCCAAGAAGGGCCGTCGGTCTCGACGCTGTGGCCAATGCTCAGGCTGCCAAGTTCCAGAAGATTGTGGCGTGTGTACCAACTGTCTCGACAAGCCAAAATTTGGAGGACGGAACATTAAAAAGCAATGCTGCAAGTAAGTCTTAGCCGATTAGCTGTTTCATAATACATTATTGTAATTCTTAAGTAAGCCTTGAATAACACTTCATTTTTAACATTCATTTTGATTGGAAGTATGAAGAAACTACATTTTGTATTGTGTTCACAGGATGAGGAAGTGTCAGAACTTGCAGTGGATGCCCTCAAAGATGTTTCTTCAGAAGCAAGGCAAAGGCAAGAAAGACAAGAAAAAGAACAGGTTGTCTGAGAAGAAGGAGGGTCTCAATCCGGTAAAAGGGCCGATTTTAGAGTCGGGCCCGAAACCCTCTCCTGCACCACTGAAGGAGGAGCCTCCTCGCAAAAAGAGTGAAACTCCTCCGCTCAAGTTGGGAGAGGAGAAATTGAGACAGCAGCCATCGTCAAAGCAATCATCTCCAGCCCTCGCATCTTCCCCCGCCCCAGTCGAACCCCCTCAGGCCCCCGGCACAGTCACAGCCCAGACTCAGTCTCCAGCACTGACTCCAGACACCAAACAGCTCTCCGTCACGAGCAGTGTCACCAGTAAGAAGGGACACAAGCCACAGCAATCTGTACCAACATCCTCCTCCTCCTCATCCTCCTCCTCTTCCTCTTCATCTTCTTCTTCATCCTCGTCATCTTCCTCCCCGTCATCTTCAGCCCAGAATTCCCCCTCCCAGTCCACGCAATCTCATCAACCGTCACAACAGCAGCAACGGCCTCCAGCTAGTCAGGCACCGTCAAAAAAAGATGCTTCACCCAAGATTCCTCTGAGCGAGACCAAGAAGAAGACCCAGCAGCACTCATCACAGCAACAGCAGAATTCAACAACAATTTCAGATACAGGTAAGAAAAACATGGTCGCACTTTTGTGTATAAATGTCATCATGATATGTAATTTATACTTAACGCCATTCTTTTTTGACAGTCGAATCAAAACAGTTGAAGAAGCCACCATCTCGCGCTGTTCCTCCTTCTCCTAAACAGAGACCAAAAGACAAGGTAAGACGTCACTGAAACTTTTGATGCTTACTATATAAATAAGTTATAATTTCTGATATTCACCCTCCTCTGTCACTCTCCTCTTATCTGATGAACACGAGAAGCCGCTGACCGCTAAACCCCCCAGCAGCAGTACTTTAAACTGGCTAAGCACTCCCTCGACTAGGGGTCCGATGAAGCCCAGAGCCCCCTGCGACGGAGTGCATCGTATCAGAGTGGATTTCAAGAGGGACCATGATGTCGAGAAGGTGTGGGAGGCTGGCGGCCTCAGCCTGCTCACCTCCGTGCCTGTCACACCCAGGGTGCTCTGCTTCTTATGTGCAAGCAGTGGAAATGTCGAGGTAAAGAAACGGTCGTTGTCTTGGAGACCTTCCTTGTACTTTTCTCTTTTATTCAAACGGTCTCAACTTGTTTTTGTGTTCCGTCTCTCTCTGTCTACAGTTTGTCTTCTGCCAGGTATGCTGTGAACCATTCCATCTCTTTTGCCTGGGGGAATCAGAGCGCCCTCTCCAGGAGCAGTTTGAGAACTGGTGTTGTCGAAGATGCAGATTCTGCCAAGCCTGTGGCCGCCAGCATCAGAAAACTAAAGTAAGCCATTCAGTACAGTTCTGTTCATTTTAAAGCTGCGCACAAAAGAAGCTTAGTGCAGAGTGACAGTGTGTAAAGGCTGGAGAATCTTCCCTAGAAAGAAGCTTGCTACCCTTGCCAGCAGACAGAACTTAATCAGCTTCTTGGAGTCCTGCCATGATTTTAATATTTAAATCAAGGCCTGTGTGAAATGTGCATGGTGTGAGCCTTGTATGGTTGTCACTGTAGAATTATGTATAAACATTTTTGATCTGCGCATGTTGGATTGTTTGGTCCTGGTCGTATATGTTAATGAGTTTTATAGATCTGGTGGTTATCGGTGATTAAAAACAGGCCACAGATTATGTGAATAAAAAAAAAAAAAAAAAAAAAAAAAAGGATTTCTTGCAACTAGAAAGAAATTGCTTTTATTCTTGACCAAAGAACCGCCTCAAGCAGCAGCAGGTTTCTGGCACTGTCTTATTCCACAACAGAGCATGGCCTTGAGAGCCTGAAATCTCAGCTCCTAACTGAGGCAACTAGAATTTCAAACCGCTGCTGATACATCATATCTAACACAATCTGTCACAATCAATTCCTACGAAAAGGAACCCTGTGAAGTGTATATGTCAACGAACAAAGTTTATTATTTAGTCAGTATTGCTCATCAAACATTTTCATACATGTAACTGCATCTTTGAGGTCAAGCGAAAATGTATGCAAAGACCATTTCTTTCCCCTCAAACATTTGCAAGCCATCTTCTCCTTTTTCTGTTTTCCTTTACACATTACCGCCATCTGTAGTTCAGTGGAATAGTGTGAAACAGAAACGTGTGTCACATCCCGTGCATGCAGATGAGTAAACAACAAACAAAAACGGAGACCAGTGTTTAAAAAATACTGCTCCATAGTGCTACTAATGGTAGAAGACTCCACAGTAAACCTTTAATGCACCTTCAACATGAACAGTGACTGTGGTTACGTGCACAAAATATTCAGTTTTTCCACTGAATACTTGTTTTATGACCTGAACTTCCACTTCAGGTCAAAACAAGGTGACATACAGTATTTGTATCTAATTTGCTTTGAACAAAACCGTGTTGTTTGTTGGGCATTAAAAACGTAATGTACCCTCATTTGATTTTTAAATGATCTAACCTCACTTTTGGCCTCTGTCTCTGTAGCAGCAGCTGCTAGAGTGCGATAAGTGCCGTAACAGCTATCACCCGGAGTGCCTGGGTCCCAACCACCCCAACAGACCCACCAAGAAGAAGAGAGTCTGGGTACGGATGCACACTACTCTTCCTTTAGACTCCTCTCCATCGTCTCACCTTGATATAACTGTAACAGTTCCACCAGTTCCCGACCAAACTTTTAACATTACGCTCACACATTTTTTTTCTCCTCCCTCCTCTTCTGTTCACACATTTGTCCTGCTTCTCACGATTGTGCTACTTACATTCATGCGACCTCTCGCAGGCAGCGTCTATGAAAACATTTTACTCACTTTCACACCATTCCTACTTTTAACACAACTGCTCGCAAGTTTCTGTCACGTAGTCACCAACTTGTTTTGTGTGTTCTGTCTTTTCAGATTTGCACCAAGTGTGTGCGCTGTAAGAGTTGTGGAGCCACTAAACCTGGGAAGTCCTGGGATGCCCAGTGGTCACATGACTTCTCCATGTGTCATGACTGTGCCAAACTATTTGCTAAAGGTAAGTGTCAAGTATATGTACAGATTTACATTGTGCAAGACTGTGTTGTAAAATGAAAAATAAACAACCTCAGTGGTTCCTAAAAGACTTGAGTAACTTGAGCAAGGACAACATTTTATTCCTAGCGATATTTTACTGAGTGCTCTCAGCTCACTGAACCTGTTACCATCTCTTCTCTCTCAGGAAACTTCTGCCCACTTTGTGATAAGTGCTATGATGATGACGACTATGACAGCAAGATGATGGAGTGTGGCCGTTGCAACCACTGGGTTCACGCCAAGTGTGAGAATCTGACAGGTCAGTAGGCCCCCAAATAAGCCAGGTAGAGGGTCATATTAAAACAGTTTAAGTATTTGCAGTAACTCCTTTCGAAATCTTTTAGTGAGGTGACTTGTACTGCTCAAACAGGAAGAAAACAATTCCCACTAGGGCTGGGCAATATATATGATATAATAATCATTATATGAGACTATATATATTGCATATATAGATATGACATGCGTGTTATCCTTTCCGGGTTTTAAAGGCTGCATTACAGTAAAGATTAATCTTCCGAGCTTATCAGACTGTGCAACTTGTTCTAATACTTGCTTTTATCCACTTAGCTATTATATCCACATAACTGATGATTATTGATTAAAAAAAGTCTTACTGTGTTAATATTTTGTGAAAATACCAATAGTCAATATTGCAATATTGTCACAATATCAACGTTGAGGTAATTTGTCAAAGATATCCTGATATTTGACTTTGTTTCCCAGTTCTAACATTCATTCAGAATATCAAGCTATATATATATATATATATATATATATATATATATATATATATATATATATATATATATATATATATATATATATATATATATATATATAAAAATATATAAAAATATCCCAAATAAGTATCCCCAAATTATCTTAAGACCACATTGTCCAGCCCGTGTTTGATTACTAAATGGCACAACAGGGATGGGGTTCTCCAGGAGCAGAAACAGCGGGAGTGGATATACTGTTTTTTTAATCCAACAGCATCTCAGATTTTTTGATATTGAATGACCTCAAATATAATTTAAAATACAGAGCAAAACAAAACAAACACAATATTACTGTATTTTCTTCACAAGTAGAACACTACAGTATTTAGTGTTTAGCAGCACTTGTTGTGTTCCCCTCGTCAGTTGTCAGTGTCTGTGCGGCTGACTGACAGGCTCGTCCTATGAGTGCTGTCATGTTGATGAGAGGCTGAAAGACGATAAACTTTAATAATGGGAGCAATAATGACCTGTCATCTCTCGCCTGTCATCCAGATGAAATGTACGAGCTGCTATCAAAGCTGCCGGAGAGCGTCGCCTACACGTGTACTAAATGTACCGAACGCCATCCGGCTGAGTGGAGGACGGCGCTGGAGAGGGAGCTTCAGGGCTGCGTTCGTCACGTCCTCACTGCACTGCTCAACTCACGCACATCCTCGCACCTGTTACGCTACAGACAGGTTGGTTACACATACCACTGCCTCTTCTTTTGTGTGATTATTTGCCATATTGTAGAAATATAGGTGAAACATCATTACCTTCATGGTTTGAAATTCTGATATTATATGGTGTACCTTACTTTATCATGGTGCTGCACGCATAAATACAAACCACAACTGAACTCTGGTTTTGGAGCAGGCGGTGAAGCCTCCAGAGCTGAATCCTGAGACAGAGGAGAGTCTTCCATCCCGTCGCTCCCCGGAGGGCCCAGATCCTCCAGTCCTGACAGAAGTCACCCCCACAGCTCCCAGTGACTCCCCTCCAGACCTGGAGTCTGTTGAGAAAAAGATGGATCAAGGCCGCTACAATTCAGTGGTAAATATGTTGTCTTTTGAACTTTCAAGAGACCACATGAGAAGTGTGTTGTTCGCTATACTGTATTCAGAAGCAGTTGATGTGTGTTTATATTTACTGTACAAAGGTGGGAGGGATCAATGAAAGCTAACCATTAGGGTTAGGTTTAAAAAGATTTTTTTTTCAATTCAAATCGATCTTCATTTGAATGATTCAATATTGATTTATAAAATACAGAGATTGATCTTTTAATATATGCCTTGGGTCCGAAAATTAACAACGCCATGCACCAAATGATTTTCTGTTTGGCGAGTTAGTCTCTGAAGGCCGTCTGCCACACTGGCAGCTAGATGTGTGTATCAAAACAGTCAGATGACTAAAAACTATGCTGAACGCTTCTACCACATTTTGGTGTCATTTACAGACGCACTGCTGTCCTCTGATGTCTGTCTGTGTCAGAGTTTCCCACACGGCACCTTATGGTGCATTCAAGTGCACCTTGTAAACTCAGAAATCTATATTTGAACGCCAACAAGGTTGTTTAAAATGGCAAAGTTTCTATGTTTTCTCATTTTCCTTTGTTGAAATACATATATCTGTCATTACTTTCTTTTTCTTTCACTACTGCATTTTTAATAATTACATACTGAACAGAAAATAGTTGGCACATCTATTTCATGACCAAGAGTTGCAAGCAAACTCGTGCAAACTCTCTTACTTGCAAAAATACATTTATATCCTATTAACATAACAATAACAATATCCTATTAATTCCTCAGATTTAACCACAAATCTCTGAAACTATTTAATTTAGTTCTTAATGTAAACATTAATATTTGTATTAATGAACAGGGTTAGAAGTTTCCATGTACAATTTACAGCATTAGTTTGACCCAGAATCTCTTTCATATCCAAGCAAAATTAGTATTATAACTGAAATATCCCTACCCAAATCAACATTGGATGGAATCAGCTCAGATGGGGGACTTGACTGTGGATCAGAATCCAGTGATTTGGGAAGTTAGTGGCCATAACCAGCTCTGCTAACCACTAGTAAACATTTTCTAAACATGACAAACTGTGTTTGCCAAATGATTTGATGCAAAGTCTGAATAGTGCGGGTTGATTCAGATGCCATCACAATATCATAGCTCGAAAGCATTTATTATCGATTTCAATATTGTGTGTTTCCTCGTCTTGACTGTGGTCACGTCTGAGCTGTACAATTTATAAATCAGCATCGACAGCTTCTGTAATGACCTTTCCACCGATATTCATCAACACTTCACTGTTGTGACAATTACTCTCTGCGTGTGTGCGTCTCTTCATCATTTCTCTGCCAGCTGGAGTTCAGTGATGACATTGTGCGAATCATTCAGACGGCCATCAACGGTGATGGTGGCCAGCCTGAGAGCAGGAAAGCCAACAGCATGGTCAAGTCTTTTTTCATTCGGGTAAGATGCTCAGATCGGCAACAAAATTACAGTACATATTCTTTTCAGACACAGATTTTTCCACATGCCCATAAACATATTTATTTAATCTTCCAATTGGGATTCCCCTGTGGCGGGCATAGGTTAAGTGTCTTGATCAAGGTAACATCAAGCTAGAGCCCCTCGTTCTTGCCCCAAATGCAGGTCTGTGCAAGTGCTCTTAAAGGCTGATGTGCAAACTTCATTGAATGCTTTCTCTTTCAGCAAATGGACCGAATCTTCCCGTGGTTCAAAGTGAAAGAGTCCAGGTTCTGGGAAAGGCAAAACGTCTCTGCCAAGTGAGTGTCTATCTCGCCGTAATCAATACAAGCAGTTGTACCTATTACATAGTGTTCAGTGTCCAAAATCCAAATGTTCTGAGTTACTCATTACAGTTACGTAAGACATAATTCATCTTCACCAGCTGGTTCTAGATCACTTTAACAGCGTTATGATGTAATTATTTGAAAATGTTCTTTGAAAATTAACTAGATTTATGTGCTTACTGTGGCAATTGTGTTGTTATTTAAAGATTTGAAAGAACATCTGGTGAAAGTACTGGACAAGAAGTTAAAATGAAAACTCACACTAATGTGAATAAAGTCTGAAAGTCAATACTTATTCATAGCCCCCCGAGCAGGCAGAGCTCTCAGACTTAATAATTGTGAAGTGTGTGATGTGCAGATATTTTCTAAACTTG
The DNA here is from genome assembly GCF_040436345.1 of Pagrus major. NCBI lineage: Eukaryota > Metazoa > Chordata > Actinopteri > Spariformes > Sparidae > Pagrus > Pagrus major. Next base: position 16,854,758 of record NC_133216.1, on the reverse strand, counting down.
TAGTGTAAGTTTGTAATTACAGAGAAGAAAATTCGATATGTAATACTCCTGTAATGTGAGCTCAGAGAAGAAACTGCAGTTTTCAAGAAGTTCGGGTCTGTAATTATTGAAATGAGGAGTAAGTTGTGGTCACTCTGGGACAGGCTGTGCCATCATCTGAGGGAACCAGAAAGCAGTGAACTAATATTTATAAAATGTCTGGGCTGACTGTACTAACAACCTCTGAGTGAAATTGGTGCAAATAACAGGCAAAGGGCAACATCAGGGTTTCATATTACTGTCACTTTATTGTTTGGGAATCACAACATTTTCTTAACACTGAAAGAAGCCCTTTTAACAACTTAAGACATTTGTGACTGAGCGGAGTAGATCAATGAAGTGGTTTTCTTTCACCAGGGACAATGACTGTGATTAAATGTCCCAGTCAAGATTTAAAGCTGCAGTAATGACATTGATTCCACAGTTTATCTGATTTAATGAGCCCACTGGACAGTTTAGTGGTGAATGTACTGCAAGTGGATAATAGATGATAGGAAGCCCATGCACTCTATATAATATCAGTGATTGATGTGATTATTAAGATTAACTTTACTGTATATATTTGTGTGTTATCTTTACTGACTAGAGAATACAATGAAATCAACTCCTCTTAGCTTTTCTCTGCGTGTGAGCAGCTACCTGAAACTTATGGAGAACAGCGGTTATTGATTAGAACACATGCCTTTACATCAGTGATTAATAATGTAATGATTAAGTTGAATTATTGATGCTGTTTCCAAAGAAGGAACAGCTCAAACCTCATACACATTTTTCTGAATGTTTCACTTCACATAAATGAATGGCTTGGTTTTACTGCTTATTCACACTCTCACTGATTCTCTCACTCCGCTCTCCCTCTTATATTTAGCTCTCAGCTTTCCCAGACCATTTATTCAGCCTCTCCTCCAGACGTTGTGGGAGGCAAACCGTAACAGTGTCACATTTCACTTAAAGGCTCTTTCATGCATATTTGTGGTCTAATTGTGGTTTACTTGTCAGTTTCGCCTATTGCGCTATGTATCAGTGCTCCAGTCCAGGAAACCAATGATCCATCCAGTGGATCCTGTGGATCCATCATTTCTTTGATGCCTGTTTAATGCCTGTGCTGGAATATTAAGTATGACGCTTCACATCACACCAGTTACACAGCCTGGCTTGACTTGGCAAAACTTAACTTGGCAAAGCTCCTTGGATGTGATTATTTATTACTGGTGTCATTTCTCATTTACGACCCAGAGGAATTTTTCTTCGGAAAAAAACCTGAGAAGCTCATAGTAGAGAATATAATCTGTGTGATCGTGTTGAGGGATTAAAGGTGCAGTGTGCAGGATTTAGAGGCAGAAATGGAATATAATACTCTCTCAGTTATGTTTTTCATTTGCGTATAGTCACCTGATAGTAGGAATCGTTGTGTTTTTGCTACCTCAGAATGAGCCTTTTGTATCTACAGAGGGAGCGGGTCCTCTTCTCCACCATGTTTCTACAGTGGCCTGAAAAGGACAAACCAAACACTGGCTCTAGAGAGTGCCTTTCGCGTTTTTCACGTTTTCAGCAGCCACTGTAGGGAGAGTCCCACCGATGTATCGGTTGGCTGATATTGGCCTATCACGGATATATCGGTATCGGTATATTTTTTCAGATATGAAACTTTATTTTTTTATAGATAATAATGCAGGAAAAGATGCTTGGGGTGATTTAACATTACTAAATTCCAGTGAAGTTTACTGTTTCAGAAGTGTTCCATAACTAGATTTTAAGTAAGATAAGATCATTTTAAAAAATGTGTGTGTACTGGCGGATGTCAGAATTTTTTATTCTTCCCTATAACCGTTTGGCATTGGCCCCTCAAAAAATCGAGTATTGGCTGGCCTCCAATTTAAGGGGAGGTTGAGACGAGGGGTGCTCAGTTGGTTTCATTCTGCTACCTGGCAACTACAGTCTGCAGCAGTTAGCGGTTAATCCTGGTGATATGCTGGCCAATGTTTGTTTTGAGGATGCATTTGACAGGTGGCCACTTCTTACATATCGCACTTTTTAAAAGGTAAAATTTCTTTCAACATTGTTTCTTCACCTCGTTGAGATATATAATCAGTTTTATTTGGGGAAATCCCAGCTCTATGGCACTGAAGCTGTCTTGGAGGAGCATAACACCATGACAGGTGTTCTGATGTAAAAACAATCCCCACCACACACATGAAAACCTGAATAGAGTCTTTTTCATGTCCTTGTAAAACCACATAATAACTTTTTTATTTTGAAGTTCTTTTTAGTTTTGCTCCATTGTTCACACTGAGGCTTTTACAATCAAAAAATCAGAGCTTCTCATTTTACCCAATCATTGTTACTACTAATAGGATGTTAGTTAAAAGTGATGTCTCTGTATGTCGTTGTTCTCCAGCAGTGGGCTCCTCCCGAATGCCGTGCTGCCTCCATCCCTGGACCACAACTACGCCCAGTGGCAGGAGAGACAGGAGCTTTCCCGCGCTGAACACCCCCACCTCATGAAGAAGATCATCCCAGCTCCCCGGCCCAAGACCCCCGGTGAACCAGATACTCCAGCCTCCCCTCCTCCTCTCCCTCCATCTCTGCCCCCACCACCACCACTGCTACCTGGTGAGGGAACTGCAAATATATCCACAAGTACTTTATATTTTTGCACATCTTGCCACTTTATTTGATGATGTCTTCGTTTCAGATCGTGAAGACAGCCCAGAGCTCCCTCCTCCGCCAGGCGTTAGTGATAACAGGCAATGTGTTCTGTGTCTGAAGTATGGAGACGAGAACACTAATGTGAGTCAGAAATCTGCTTGGACTGTCTTTAACGCACATTAAAATGTATTTGTTTCACATCTAACATGCATGTTTGTTTCAGGAGGGGGGTAGGCTGTTGTACATCGGTCAGAACGAGTGGACCCACGTGAACTGCGCCCTGTGGTCCGCCGAGGTGTTCGAGGACGATGACGGCTCTCTGAAGAATGTTCACATGGCTGTGCTCAGGGGAAAACAGCTGGTAAGACACTTGTCCATCACAAGTTCCCACTCTAGTTTCAGTGTACATTTGTTGGACAGACATTTACAAGCTGTCGTGTCGCTTTTTATTCAGCGCTGTGAGAAGTGTCAAAAGCCAGGGGCCACCGTCGGCTGCTGCCTCACCTCTTGCACCAGCAACTACCACTTCATGTGCGCCCGCCAGTGCCACTGTGTCTTCCTGGAGGACAAGAAGGTCTATTGTCCAAAGCACAGGGACCTCATCAAGGGAGAAGTATGAAAATCTTCCTATTTATGAAACCATACCAGGCTTGGACTATGACTTTTTAATTTTCTCTTCACTTTTCCTATTTTTGTTTTTTCTGTAGGTGGTGTCTGGGTTTGAGGTGACCCGCAGGATTCTGGTGGACCTGGAGGGAATCAGTCTCAGGAGGAAGTGGCTGGCAGGACTGGAGCCTGAAAATGTCCACATGATGATAGGTAGGTTGACTGCTGGTATGTGTTGGTAGAAATACATACAGTTCCTTGACTTACTTCAAGTGTCTCTTGAATGCTGATTTTAACCCCATCATTGCAGGCTCCATGACCATCGATTGTTTGGGGATACTGACTGAACTCTCAGACTGCAAACGCAAACTCTTCCCTGTGGGATACCAGTAAGTTTTGTCTTTCTTTTTTTAACCTCATTTATCTGAGTCTTCTCGTGGTATTTCAAATTCCATCATTACTGTTGTTTCTTCAATGAAACTACAGCTAACTGCTTGAGGTAAGTTCATTGTGCCAAACTAAATAAAATCTCTTCCCTCCAGGTGTTCAAGGGTTTACTGGAGTACTTTAGATGCTCGAAAGCGCTGTGTGTATACCTGTAGGATCCTAGTTTGTCACCCTCCAGTGGTCGAGTCTGACCTGAAAAACATGATGGCTCCTGAGGAGAATCGCACGATAGCACACAGCCCACCTCCCATAACAGGTAACCTATAGTGACCGTCTATAGTTTAGCTTTCAATGTGACATTTGTGTTAAACTAAACCATGATTTGTGTCAATTTCTCCTTTTTTTTATATCTAGAATTTCCTGATCCATTTGAATCCCCAAGGCGCTCTGACACCCTTTCCCCTGCCAACACCCCAAAGCTCAGGGTTTACACCAGGAACCGACACCCCAGTTACCCCCCCTGCCAGCGCTCGCTCGGCCCCAGACCCATGCCCTCTCCAGGTACAAATATGCATTCCAACTTGGCTATAGAATTATGAATTATTTTGATATTTATGTGTAGAAGTACTTTTCAATTGTCAGCATTTCAATTTCTGTGTCTTTTTTTTGTAGGAGGTACCTCTCAGCCCCAAAGCCATGAGATTGTGACAGTAGGAGACTCCCTGGTGAACCCGGGCATGCGGAATATTGACTCCCGTCGTCACAGCTCCCCTTCCCTCTCCCCTCCTTCCCACCAGCTGAACAGACAGAGAGGTGTGACTTCCCCTCCTCAGATTTTGTCACGCCCCATTACCTCACCCCCTCCCCTCATCCCTTCCCCTGCCAGAGACCCAGAGAAGTCTAAACACCCCAGCAAAGACTCAAAGAGTCCAGTCCAGAGAGATGATGAAAGAGGTCGACTGTTCTCCACAGACAGAAATAGACAGCAGCCATCCAGAGACCAAGGGTTGAGAGATGGGGACAAGGGGAGACTCTCAATTCAAGACCAAGCCTCAAAGGATTCTGATAAGAATAGATCCTCCAGAGAACTCGGGCAAAAAGACTCAGACAAGGGTGAAATACCAGCCAAAGAGCCAGAAAAGAGGAGACCACTGAGTAAAGACTCGGGTCTGAAAGAATTTGAGAGGGGAAGGCCCATGAGTAGAGATCCGTTAAGAGATTCAGAAAAGGGGAGACAAGTGAACAGAGACTCTGAGAAGGGGAGGCAGACAAGCAGAGAGTCAAGTAACAGAGAGACGGATAAGAGCAAATCATCCTCTAGAGATCCCAGCTATAAGAATATTGACAAAGCTCGGTCACTCAGTCGAGATGCAGGGCTAAGGGACTCTGAGAAGCATCGACAATATAGCAGGGAAACAGGAAAAGACTCAGGCCAAGGTAAAGACAGACTGTCTAGTAGAGACTCTGACAAGGGTAGACCTCCCTCGAGAGACTCCAGTTATAGAAGCACAGAGAAAAACAAAGACTCTGGCTCAGGGAAAGATAGCAACCCTAGCAGTCAGTCCAAACAGGCTGGAGGGGACAGTAAGAGCCCCAGACTGGCACCTGCAGGCTCAGGCCAATCCTCCCCTCCTGTGGGCACTGCTGTTCTCACAGGCCAGCAGAGAGGCGGCAGCACCAAGCAGACAGACAAGCAGGGGAAACACGGAGGCAAAGACCAGGATGTCTCTGCGAGTCTGTTGCCCCGTCATCGGTCCACCCCAACTTCTAACAGCACCCAGTCTAAGGACAAGGCCAGCTCAGGGAAGGAGAGTAGTAGTGGCACTGGAAATGTAATGCCAGCTTCACTCCATAAGGACTCTGTTGTTGGGAAATCTGGCTCCCCGCAGTCTTCATTTCAGAAGTCCAATGTACGGAAATCAAATGATTACTCATCAGGTCCAGCCACGGCAGCAGCAATGAAGCCTCTGTGGCCGTCAAGGACACCAGCAGAAGATGAGGCTGTGAAGAGAGGCTCCATGCACCTGGCCTCCCCAGCTGCAGCCTCAGCTGCCAAAGACAAACACCCCAAAGTTAAGACGGGAGGCAGCAGAGAGGTGTCCAAAGACCGTGAACGAGAGAAAAGCCTCCAAAACAGCAACAGCAGCAACAAAATCCCCCTTCTAAACAATAATACGAAAGCTACAGGCAGCTCCAACACACACTCTACAAACCCCACCTCTCACAACAGCAGCAATAGCAAAGCTCCAGTGCTCGGAAACAGCACCAAATCTCACGGGAAGGCTCAGGGGGAGAAGCTTGAGAACCAAGGAGGGGACAGGTCTTCCTCAAAGAGCAGAGAAAATTACTCTTGTCCTGATAGGAAGAACAGCTCCAGCCTGGACAACTTGCAGCAGCTGCAGCAGGGTGGTTTAGCTCAAGAGAAAGGAGTGAAGACCTCTTCCCAGTCTCACACCAAACCAGCAACTAACCAGCTGCCATTGTCCTCCAGAGAGAAAAAGAGATCAGCTAAACCCCCGACTGTAGCTCCGCTAAAGACTGATATCAAGACTGATCCCAATGGGACCAGCACTGTTGTTGGCATTTCTTCCTCCTGTCCCACGACCACTACCTCCACCATCTCTCCTGCCGGCCAGGGGACCCGACGCTCTGCACGCTCCGCTCTCTTCTCCTCACCCTCTGCCAGCAGCAGCGACAGCTCTGAATCCGACACACAGACTCAGACAGAGGAAGACGATTTGCGCAAGGAGCACTCACGCAGCGAGCTCCGAGACCACCGCAGCCTCCTCACCCAAGGCACTGAGGATGAGGGCGATGGCCCAGAAGACGACCACGACAGAGGCTTGGATGATAAACATCACGAGGACGACAGCGACGGATCGGGGTCAGCCAAGCGGCGTTACCCTCGACGCAGTGCCCGCGCACGCTCCAACATGTTTTTTGGCCTCACACCTTTCTATGGGGTTCGCTCGTACGGCGAAGAGGACCTCCCCTTCTACGGCAGCGGGGATGGAGCTGGCGCCGTGGTTAAGAGGAGGACTGGTGGCCGCAAGAAATCAGCTGAGGGGCAGGTGGATGGAGCAGATGATATGAGCACCTCCTCTTCTTCAGGGGACAGTGGAGAGGATGAAGACAGTGTAATGAAACAGAGGGGTAAAGACCCTTACTACTACAACTTCACCCGAACAATAATTAACCCTGGTGATGGCCTACCGTCAATAGAAGGGATAGACCAGTGTCTGGGGAGAGGATCCCAGCTCCAACGCTTTCTAAAAGACGAGGAGCAGCAACAGCAGAGGGCTCAGGGAAAAGCTGAAGAGGACATGCTGAGTGCTTTGTAAGTACACACCGTTATAAGGGGTTTCATCACAATACAACATGTTATTGATTCTTTGGACAGTGATACAATATCAACCGATATCACAAAGACTGCCACAATTTGTTTCACTTCAGGAGCCTGTGATCGATACGAGATGAAATCATATGCCCATTTAACACAGTAACAGAAGAAGCTGCCATTTCTTTATTACACAAAACAACACATAAATAATTGTAACCAGTTAACTCCCCAAACACACATAAAACATGGCAAAAGTATGAAATTTGGCTCAGTAATAACTGTCGAGGACACAAAATAATTATGTTTTGCTAGTCACTATTATAAGCTTAAAGGTGCCGTATGTAACAATTGGCCACCTATCAAATTCATACTCAAAACAAATGGGGGGCAGCATATCACCAGAGTAACCGCTAAATGTAGCTGCGCTTAGTTAGTTAGCTTAGTTAGCTGTGCAGCTAATGGTTCATACTGGGACCTCGGGGACCAGGGGAGTGTTAGTGTTACACTGCTTGTACAGGAGCCTTGGTCCAGGATGGGCCGAGGTCAGCTTCAGTAGATATCTATGCAACAGAATACATAGACATCGTAATGTCAAAACTGCTATTCAATCACATTCTGTTGATAATTTCAGTTAACGTAATGCCCCTTTTAAAGGAGCAGTATGTAAGAATTGTAGTTAAAATTAAAAAACTTTTTTTACTTAACTTATTAAACAATGTGAAGAAGAAGAATTGTGACATGATGTCAAAGACATCTGTGTATTGTGTTGCAGAGATACAGCGTCTATGGAAGTTAGCATGATAACAAGCTAACCCCCTCCCGTCCTTTCTCATCACACCACTCTGAGCTTCCAGCCCAGACTGCTAGTTGCATGGCTAACTGAGCTAACTATCAGCAGTTACTCTGGTGATATGCTGCCCCCCTATTTGTTTGGCATATGAATTCGAGAGGTTGCCAAATATTACATATTGCACCTTTTTAAGCCTATGACATTTTACATTGCATTATCTTAGCCGCTAACATTTCCTTTACTCATCGTTCAACAACTTACAGGTATTATTCATACATTTTGTTGCTCACTGCTGTTTTAAGGCGCTGCATCTCCAAACAGAGCACTGTGGTTGAATTTCAGCCTGTATGCACATTTTTTCAGCCAAAAATTGTGAAAAAGCTTACCTAAGTGAAAGCTTAGTTAGCGGACTGCTGAGTGAGATAGTCTGTTTGTCTCTCGACTCGTCGACTAGTGTTCTTGGCTGCTTGCCATTACCTGTCTGTTGCTAGCTCTGTTTGAATATTTTGGAGGAGCTGTGCTTGAACAGACAAAGTGGCACAAATGTTCCAGGCCAATTTAAAAATAAAGGCATATTGTAAAGATGATGCCATGTCAACAATTATTTGATCTAATAAAATAATGGACTAAAATGTATTTTATAATCTGACACATTGTCTTTTTATGTACAACAGGACTTTAGGCAAGCAGCGAATCGGCCAGCTTGATGGCGTTGATGACGGCTCAGAGAGTGACACCAGCATCTGCACCACCAGCACCACAACCACTACAGCCACCTCCTCTTCCACCCCACATAAGAGCAATCCCAAGAGAAGGGGCAGAGAAAGGCACACGGAGAAACCCGATACCCATGACTCAAGCAAGGAGGCTGACAGCAGTGGTGGTGCAGTGAGCGGCAACACGCGCGAAGGAAGAAAGAACCAGAAAGAAAACTGTCTTCCTTTAGGAGGCGGGGTCAAGTCCCAGCCGCAGAGTCAGGGTCAGGATCCTCTTGAGGCCCAGCTGTCGCTCAGCACGGACCTGCTAAAATCAGACTCGGACAACAACAACAGTGATGACTGTGGGAACATTTTGCCATCAGACATCATGGAGTTTGTCCTCAACACACCTTCCATGTCAATGCAGGCTCTGGGTCAGCAGTCGGAGCCGTCCTCCTCGGAGCTGCTCCTGGATGAGGGCTATGTGGATGTCAACCGCCGTAAAGACATTCTGTTTGATGACTTTTCCCAGCCGCTGCCAAGTGCTGAGAGTGGAGGAGTAGTGGAGAGCAGTGTGAATAGCTCCATATCTGTAGAGGAGCCATATCTTCCTTTGGAGCTGCCGTCTGACCTCTCTGTCCTGACCACACGCAGCCCGACTGTCAGCACCAGTCAGAACCACACTGCTGGGAGTCTTATCTCCGATACCTCAGACCGCACCATGCTGGGCTTGACCTCTGACCCAGAGACGATCACTGGAGAGAAGAGTGGGGACAAGAAAAGAGCGGGTCCAGGCGTGTCGCCATCAGAGAATCAGCATGATGCTACAGCTTTGGGAAACAGGGACACGCAGGTCACAGAAGGTCACATGACTCCTGAGCAGTTCATTCCTAGCCCTGCCATCGGCCAAGTGGTTGAACCTCCAGGTAACCAGGATGGTCCCAGGAGTTCTGGTACCCCTGGTATGCCAAGTTCTCCCTCCCTGCCTCAGAAGTACCTCCCAGCATCTGCTGCAGCTGCAGGCAGCCCCAGTCCAGTTCCTGGCCCAGGACCATCCCAGGCTCAGGTTTCGAGCCCAGCAGTCATCAAACCAGGCCCTGACAAGCTCATCGTGGTCAACCAGCAGTTCCAGCCTCTCTATGTCCTACAGACAGTCCCTAACGGTGTCACCCAAAAAATTAGTGCCACAGGAGTGATGGATACTAGCTCTCAAGCTGTGCTGAGCTCTATGACTCTTACCACTGGGTTAAGTACTGGGTTATCCACAGCCCAGCCAATATTTCCTGCTGGCGGCAAAGTCCTGGGCACCATGCCTCACCCTTCCCAGATTCACACGTTCGCAGGAACCACACAGACCGGCTTCCAGACAGGAATCCCCAGCACCACCTCAGGGCTTCTCATCGGGTTGCCTTCTCAGCCCCACGACCAGCCCCAAATTCTGGTCTCAGAGGCTGGTCGACCTCACGAGCTGGGTCACAGTGTCGCCATTGTGTCCAGTCCCTCCTCCCTCACTTCTTCCCCGACTGTACTCGCCTCGGCTCACGGCAAAAAGAGGCCCATCTCTCGTCTTCAGCCAAGAAAAGGCAAAAAGTTGGCCCGCTCCCGCAGCCAGCCCACCCTGGCCCCGTCTGAAGTGGGCCCTCCCAACATGACCCTCATCAACCTATCTTCCCCTCAGATTACTGCGAGCATCCCTGGCCAACCTGGAGGCCTTGTTGAGTTAAGCACCCTCTCCTCTTCTCAGCGCAAGGTCCCAAACATTATCAAGAGACCAAAACCAGGAGGTGTTATGTACTTGGATCCTACTACTCTCCTTCAGCAGAGGATTTCTGGTACTGCCCAGCCTGGTATCCTGAGTCATGATTCCTCTGCGCACCTTCTTCCTTGCACAGTCTCTGGTCTCAACCCCAGTCAGTCAGTGTTGAATGTTGTGTCTGTGCCAACTTGTACTGCTACTGGCCTTCTTGCACCAGGATCAGTCTCCCTCTCCACCCCTGTCCTCAGCTCTACTGAGATCACAGGGTCAATTAGCAACCTCCTGTTTAAAGCCAGTCCACATGGTTTAGGCCTGTCAGATCAGCCAATGGTCCTTCAGTCAGCAGGAGGAGCCCCTCTGATGTCACAGCTTGGCTCCTCTGTGCAGACGTCTATAGCTAGCAGCATCTGCGTCCTGCCCTCCCAACAGACTATCAGCATGGCTGTCAGCCAGCAAGGAGACACAGAAGGCAGTAATGTCCACTTACAGCATCAGTCTCAGGCCATTAACAGAGCCCATACTGTGGACTCTGCTCCAAACACCACTGTTACTTTAACTGCCGCCGCAGCCAACCCTCTAAACCCCGCCAAGGGACGTGTTGTTGGGGTGTTCACCCATACCGCCGCACACTCCCAGAGCAGTCGAACGACTCCCGTTTCCAGATCATCAGAACAGCGGCTGTCCAACGCAGCTGCAGAAAAAGGCAAACAGAAAACGAAGAGGAGCAGGCAGAGTACAGACTTAAGCAGCGGGAAGAAGCTCAAGGCGTCTCAGGCAGAGGAGCATCATGGCAACCCTGCAGGACGACTAAACCCAAGGTAAGACGATGAGACACTTAATTTGCTTGAGGTTTATCGATATTGTGTTTTCTGTTGATTCCTTTTGACGTGAATACATGCAAATAATTAGCAATAGGCCTCTCAAATGCATTGACAATGAGTACAAGGATTGTGAGTGTATGCTGTATTCTTTATTCTGGATCCTTCTCTATAATAAATTAATGTACAAAAGTATGTTTTTAGTTGCAGTGCAGTATAGTAAAATCTGGTTCAGATGCAGAGACATGAAAGATCTCACACAATCTTTTTATTTTTATTTTAAGTGCCTTCTACATTATAGCCAGTATTGAAATAGCCTGTGATTTCTCCATTTGTACCATTAAAACACAAATGTAATTATTACATGAGCGAAACTTATCAACAGAATGTGAAGAATTAACAGTTTTGGTGTAAGGAGCTCTATGTATTGTTGCAAAGATATTTACTGACTCTGGTGATATGCTGCCCCCTGATGGCTTGTAGTATGGATTCAACAGGTGGACAATTCTTACATATTGTCCCTTTAAAGTAGGAGGACATTAAATACTGCAATTTCCATGCCTGAAACGTAGATTTTGATCATCCGACTTAATCTGACTCCAAAAGTGTTCGCAAAGTACTTTGCATAAATATATTTTGAACCTCTCTCATCTTCTTTGCTCGCAGTTTCAGAGAGCTGAGCTCCCCCGAACCCATGGACACTGGCAAGCCCACCGACAAGGCAACCAACAAGAGGTGAGGAGTCCTCCATGCTAGGTGCCTATTTTCATATTGACCTTATGATGGAGTTCTAATGCTTGTCTCAAATCTTTTCCAGCATCCTTGGGAAGAAGAAGACATCTGAAGGTCCTGTTTTATCGGGGAAAATAGTGGGGAAAGACAAAGCATCTGCAGCTGGGGGAGTGGGCTCTCTTCCTGTGGCATCACCACCCGACCAGGATGGCAACAGCAGAGACACCGGCTTGGATAGCAAACCCAAGAAGGGCATCATCTTTGAAATCTGCAGTGAGGACGGCTTTCACATCCGCTGTGAGAGTATTGAAGGTGAGAGAAAACAACTTCCTTTGTTTTATTTATGTGCCTATGCCAATTAGCCTTATGCAAAAGGTCAAACAACACGTGTTCTTAAGGTTTATATAGGTGTAATTTGTACCTGAAATCATTGCCGTTTGTACAAAATGCATGAGATTTACTGCATTCAATAATTCTTGACAGAGCTAATAAATCAGTGTAATTAGAACATATAATATGTGTGTGAAAACATTTAAGATCCAGTCTTCATAATTACTGAACTGTCTGTTCTTCTACAGAGGCTTGGAAATCTCTGACTGACAAGGTGCAGGAAGCTCGCTCCAATGCACGACTCAAAGAGCTCTCTTTTGAAGGTGAGCCCTCATTCTGACTACATCAAGGAAACAAAGAAGAATAGATATGTTGTTGTATTTTTAGAATTTGTTTCATATTGTTTATCTTGATCTTTTGAATGGACAATACAGATGATTCACAGTGTTTCTTTGCTCCACCCAGGTGTGAACGGATTGAGGATGCTGGGAATCGTCCACGAGGCGGTGGTCTTCCTGCTGGAGCAGCTTTACGGCTCCAGACACTGTCGGAGCTACCGTTTCCGCTTCCACAAACCAGAGGAAACCGATGAACCTCCCATCAACCCCCACGGAACAGCCAGGGCAGAGATCAGCCACAGGTTAGGAATGGACCCACACACACACACACACACACCTCCATAGGGTGTTGGGTTGGTTATAATTGAACTTGTAACTGTACCTGTTGAGGATCTTGTGTGTTTCTCACTGCTGTCTGTTCCATCTGTTTGCCCTCCAGGAGGTCTGTATTTGACATGTTCAATTTCCTGGCCTCAAAACACCGCCAGCCTCCTGAGTACAGGCCGCAAGAAGACGATGATGATGAAGGGCAGCTCAGGACTGCCAGGTCAGTTACAGCTCACACAAAATCCCTTTTATTTATTCACAATAAATATATTCTTTGTGCTGCTTCACTGACTGGCTTGTCATGCCTAGAACCGGCTGATTCTGGTCCCTGGCCGGTCAATCAGTGCATTTCTTACCCTATCTTCTTCTTTTGTTATAGAGAAACCATAACATTTCTTCTTTTTTTTTCATGCCGTTGTTGCAGGCGTGCCTCCATGGAGCTTCCACTGACTGTGAGATTCAAACAGCTCAAGGCCACCTCGAAGGAAACTGTCGGAGTCTACAGGTTAGATCACTGTCATTTACAGATCATCAAGGATGATGAAAAGTTGGACTTAAATACGTGCAGACATTAGCCATTGAATTTCTTTCTTCGCACTTACCTTGGTTGTTTTTAATGATGAGATCTGTCGACTGCTGTGGTTGCCCATGATTAAGTTTATTCACTTTCATTCTCTTTCTTTTTCAATTTATTGTTTGTCAAAATAAACTGAACACTTCCAGCTCAAGAAATTAAAGAAAAGTTTTGATTAAAATTAAGAAAGAGTTTAAAAACTGTATCTGTGCGCAGGTCTCCCATTCATGGTCGAGGTCTGTTCTGCAAGAAAACCATTGATGCTGGAGAGATGGTCATTGAATACTCTGGAAACGTCATTCGGTCTGTGCTCACCGACAAGAGGGAGAAGTATTATGATGGAAAGGTGAGGTCCTGGGAATGAACTCTTGGGTTTAAACTTTACAGGTTGCTTGTGTGTGTGCGTTCGTTATCGCTGCTACATATTGTTGTTCAATTACAGGTAGAAACTCCAGCAAAGACAAACACAAAACAAAATGTTAATGTCACACAGTTATGAAACAGTTTGCTACATATTAGCACAAATGACCATTATCCAAATCCGCCCCTCCCAACGGCAGACTGAGGTTTGGGCAACTGTAAAAGAAAAACCACAGGATTTTAGAGTTTGTGATCGTGCTTCCTGTGTGTCACCAAGCAACCTTGTGTATCCATGTATGACTGTGTATCATAAATCACTTCCTGCCCTCCATTTTCAGTTTGCACCATAGCAATGGAACAGGTGACATCATACGCAAGAAAGCATTAGATCAACTTGACTCATCAATCTGTCTTTTCTTTCCTCAAAGGGGATTGGTTGTTACATGTTTCGCATCGATGACTACGAGGTGGTAGATGCCACGATGCACGGCAACGCTGCCCGCTTCATCAACCACTCCTGCGAGCCCAACTGCTACTCTCGGGTCATCACTGTGGACGGCCAGAAGCACATTGTCATCTTTGCCACTCGGCGCATCTACTGCGGCGAGGAGCTCACCTACGATTACAAGTTCCCTATTGAGGACGCCAGCAACAAGCTGCCCTGCAACTGCAGCGCAAAGAAGTGTCGCAAGTTCCTCAACTGACATGTAAACATTTTAAAGAGGACTGCAGGTCTGTTGAGCAGCGGTGTCACAATGCTCTGAGGACACTGGCTTTATTTTCTGGGTCCGGTCCACGTAGGATCACAGCTGCCAACAGGGCGCAAGCTCTGTCAGTGTTTCTGCTGCTGGTGTTGGCAGAACACAGCGGAGGAGGGGCCATTTGTAGAAATTCCAACATATTGTGCCTCCTTTTGTCTCATTTACATTTGGCACGGGGAGTTTCACCTTCAGAGGTGAGTTATGGAACAGTTTGAGCCTTCACAACATTGCAACGTTAACTTTAATTTACATTTGGATGATACAGTTTCCCCGTCATAATTTTTTTTACATTGGCCCATCCTCCTTAATTTTCTAGAAATATGTAATGGTCCACTAATGCTGAGATGTGAACATAGAAGAAAAAAAAAATCAAAGAACTTGGTTCCATTTTACACCAAAGTGCAATTTGTTGAAGGGACTTGGAAGAGTAATTTTACTGGAAAGGAAAATTAAAACCTTGTTAGAATTTCTTTTTTTTTTCTTTTTATCTCAGTGTCAGCTGTTATCGATGCACATCTCCCTGTCTGAATGTGCCCTGATGCCTTCAGAGTCGTCGTGATTTAGTGGACCCTTCCCCTATAAACAGGCTTTTTTTTAAAACAAAAAAAAGCTTGTATCACTGTAAATATGGGGTTGCTTGTGTATAGCAGCCTGATAAGAGCTGTACAGGTGGAAACACTAGGGGGAGCCAGAGGGAGAGAAAAGAGACGAGGGGAGTAGAAATGTAGATTTGTTTAAAAATAAAAAAAAGGGTTATTTTTGGCCGTTCAGGGTGATATCTGAGGTTGATACCATCCGTTGTACTTAAACTGACTTGTAGTCTAACAGCTTGGTAGCTATGTAGACGTGTTTATTGATGGGATGAAGCCTCTGGCCTGAGAGAGCGAGGCAGCTAGAGATTCTGGTGGACTGACAGCCAAGGGACTGGAGAACCTTACTGATGTGCTTTAGTAGACATATTTATAATTGATTTTTGGAGCTGTGGTCCAGAAACAGCCATGGATCTTACAGAAACAGACAGACAGACAGACAGACAGGCATGTTGCATGCTGTTGTCATTATCAAACCTTAATAAGCTCAGACTTTTGAATCACTTTCCAAACTGCAGCAGCAAAGAGAACCAAACCTCCCGCCCTTGAATTGAATTTTCACACAGCTTGTTTTCTTCTTGGCCTGTTGTGATAACCATGGAAAATGTCTTTTTTTATTTGTCTTTTAAAGTCTTGTCTGTTATCTGTCTTTTTATTATGGACAGGGAAATATCATGCTTGCTTTTAAAAAAACAAATGTAAATAATGTATATTTTTCTACAAAAAAGACTTGCTAAAAAAGCACTCACTAGTGAATAGCACTTGATGGTATTTATATTTTTAAAAAATCGTATTTATTTTATTGCCATTTTTGTAGGAAATAGAGGTTTACAAACACTAATGCTTGGTCTCTATGTTTTGTATTCCGCTGCCTTTTCAAAGTTGTTTTTTGTCGTAATTTTTTTTCTTTTCTTTTCTTTTTTTTTTAATTTGTAGCCTGAATGTTTTCTTTGATTCCAAAGACTGACACTGGTCTGTGGCTTGGTCCCCTTTTCGTTCAGTCCACCAGTAGCTCTTTTATCTATCCCAGGCCATTTGGTCAGAGCTGATGGTTTTTTCATTGTTCCAGTTCTAGCTGGCAGTATGGCTGTCATGTGAACTATTATTATGCACTTGAGAGAGTTTAGATTGTTGATCCATAGCAGATATCTCCTCTCTCCAGCCTTATTGTCTCCACACCACATCACACCGAGGATCAAGTCCACTTGCAGGTCGTATCACAGTGATTCGGTTTGTCTCGTCGTGAGTCGACAGGAGCTTTTGGCCAACAACAATCCCATCAGTTTAAACTGTTTGTCCCTCTGCAGACTTGGTTTATAATAAAGAGGTGCCTTTATTTTAATGCTCCCAACAGCGTTCATCATACGTTTATTTGGAAAATCCCTTTTATTGTTTTATTCAGTCTCCTCGTGGTTTGCCTTAGTTGTGAATGAGTATGCCTCCTCTCTCTTACAAGCCTTCATGTCCTGGACCGAATATTCAATCAGACTGTTTATCGACTGACTGGTTCCACAGCGTTACTCAAGTCAATTACGTTGTTTCTGTCCCTTTTGATTAATTTATTGTCGTCCGCCGTTCATGCTGACTTCGTCGTCACCTAAAGGCCGTTAGCAGTTTCTCCTACGAACATGACCCACACACGGTTTGCACTTTAGCTGCGACACAGGCACTGAATAGACATAGGAAATCTCCACTCCTTCTCCAGACAGACAATGTAACTCCACTGCTGAAAGCACACACATTCACTGAGAACACTTCTGTGAGTTTGTGCGTTGGGCCCCGTTATCAAAAACTGCTCATCTTGGATTGGTCTTGATGACTCCTGGAAGTGGCGTTTGAGGCTCTAGCAAAGTGCACTTGACTCTTTTTCTGCAACTAAGTGAAGGCAGGGACCACTCCGGCGGCCCTTTCCTTCCTGAAGGTGCAGCGTGTACGAACCTGGGCCGTGCTTCTCAGGCCAGCCCCGCGGTCGTACAGCTGCACCTACGTCGGGCTCGCTGGGTTCTGCTGCTAAGGTCAACAATGAATGTATATTCCTCCTCCGCATCATCAGACTCGCGATGATGTCGATACTCTGTCAGCTACGTTTTGTTTTCAGTTTTTGTGTCAACAACCCTGGTAGATTTGGAAGACATGTAGATAAGACCTCAAACTGGGCAGCGGCAGTTTCAGCACTGGGAATACTTATACTGAAGTGTGAACAGCAGGTGGCATTTCTGTCTGTAGGACAACTAGCTCAACACTTCACGCTAGCATCGGTGATAACACGTTTACTGATGCCAAGGGCTCTGTCTACGACTCGATACACTTCTAAGTTTTCAGGGTCACAGGGTTCAGTGAACAATAACTCGTTTATTTCACAGCAGATATACAATAAGGAAATGGTCTCTGTTGTTTCTTTGGACTTCATTTTACCACGCCACACCAGTGGCCCTTCTCCGTCATTATCTGTAATTATAGTATAAATACATAACAATATTATACGGAAACATGCATAGTAATTTCTTGTACTTTAGTATCTATACAATATATGGAATGGACAGACAAACTTAGTTACAGTAGCAAAACAGCAGATTTATAATGGTTAATAGCAATGTTTCAATGTACTCTATAATGGTTTTGTGTTACAGTACTATCAGATGAAACTAACGTGCATCATTCTTTTGTATATTGATATCCAGTACCAATTTTGCTGTGCCTGTGAGTGTTCCTTCACCAGCAAGGAGCACTGCAGTTTTTCTTTTTATTTTCTTTCTGGAAAGGAAAACGGTTTTTATGTGATGAGAAATGTAACTGTATTAATGTGGTTGTGAACTTCTTGAGGTCAGCCATTTTGTTGTTTTACCCCTCCCCCTCCCCTCCCCCCGCCCTGGTTGTTGTAGTGAATGTTTTTCCGTTTCTTCTTTGTACGTTTTTTAAGAGGGACTTTTTAGACGGCTTACTTGATGTGGTATAAATTAAGAGTTTGGTTTGTGGGAGACTGACCAGGAGTTTTAAAGATCCCACCAAAATGGCGTTTTGTTTTTTTTTTTTTGTTTCTTTGTTTCATTTTGGAAACCTCTCATGTCTCCCCGACCATCTCTCTCTCCTCCGAAGCTTTGGTTGTACTTATCATGTACTGTTTTTATAGAAAGTCATAATGCTGATGTTGAAAACATTTTATTTATTTATTTTGTGCAACATCCACCCTGAATTGTTCTTTTACAAGTCAAGGTTTGGGAGAGGTCGGACGAGTACGTAACATGTATTTGTAATATTCTAATTGTTTCTTGTGTATAGAAGTTATCAGCCTATGATGGGATGTGGTGTCACAGAGGGAGCGGACGGTGGGACGTGCAAAAAGAGGGATAATGGATCGTGAACAGGCTTGTTTCTTATGCCTTGAATATACCTTTGTCTTATCAATATTCCTCCCGCTCTGTGTAATAACGGTATCCGTGAGTTCAACAGTCACATTTTCTCCCGTTTTAACAGTGTTCTTTCAATACACATCAACGAAATGAAGGAAAACCACCACAGTGAAAATGAACCACAAACTACTTGGTTGAATGTATAATTAGGAAACAAAGTTGTACATAAGTGTAAAAAGAAAAGTTTCTAATCATGTTTATTTTCTATGCACTTTTTTATTTAAGTGATAGTTTAAATAATAAACATGTCTCCTTTACTCTGTCTCGTCTCTTGCCTTGTTCACTGGTTGCACAGCTACAGAGTTTGTTTATAAAAACTTACCAGTGGGTTAGAAAACCATCTTACTACAAGGTATATTCAGTAGGTCTTCAAATTCAACTTGAAGCACGCTGCCACACTGACGTAATCAGAAGACTGTTTGCTTCCCGTTCACACACCTGATTCTCATCACTTGGAGCTTAGCTGTACACATTCCTGAATCACTGCTCCACCCTGTCTTCAGAGTCAGACAACAACAACAACAGAAAACTGTATTATGGCTCCAACTATCATATAACATGATCTTCATCAAAGCCAACAGGGAAGAGAAATCCTTCAATCAACATTATGTCACTTTTTTACCTTAAGATAAAAATCATGTTGATGGTACAGTGTCTTGTAATAGGGTGAATGGTGTCTCTGTCTCAGCCACGCCGCCATCACTTGTTCTGCACTATGTAACTTCAGTGAGAGGGTAGGATCACAGCGTTACATACATGTTTACTTCAACATACAAGTTTTTCTTAATGGAGCTCGTGGTGACGATGATTGAACCCTGAACCTCATCACATCAGCTTTCCATGTTTTCGTCTTTCTGTTCTTTGAGCAGAAATCACATAAACTTTGCACGACAGCGATAAATGTTATAACAAACAATTATATTTATATATATTCCATTTTTGATACCACTTTATATTAAAGTCACTGTAATAAGCGTTAAGTTAGCTGGTAATAACTCCTTGTAAGATGCTTATTAACATTAATAAGACTACATTTATTGTAGCGTCATAAACATGGTTATGATGCTACGTTGCTGCTTTGTTTTTCAGTTAACAGTTTAAAGACTCCTTAAGAATGGTAATAAATCCTTTTATGTCATTATTAAACCTTTACTAAGCTTTTTTTGTTGCTTCGTAAGATTATTACACACTTTATTATGCATTTATCAGCAGTTAACTACCCACTTATTAACAGCTAACTATGCCTTTTGCAGCTGCTTCTAGTCACATTTCATTTATTTTTGGGTTCAAGGTTCAGCTTTATTGCCATTATAAGATACAGGATTGCACAATGAAATGCAGTTGAAGCACCCTCCACACTACACACACAGAAAATGTATAAACAAATATTCAGATTTTTTAAAGTAGAATAAAACAATGAAACAGAACAAAGCATAGGTGTCATTTCCACTTGAGCTGCTGAGGACATGACACATTTTTTTAAAAGCATTTTTAGATGAATATTCGCTACACAAATTGCTTGCACCAAGAAATGTTAACTAACAAATGACATTACAGAATTAGGTTTGTTTCCTTTCCAGTGGTATGTCCCCACCACTGTTCAACACAAAAAGCGATGCCCTTGGAAAAAAAGTGCATAAAGGAAAAACAATTTACAAGATTTACACCTTCTGTGGCGTTAAATACTCAATCTCTTTGTGAACACATTGAGTGAATGTTGCATGTAGAAATTTACAGCACAGTCAGTTATCTCTGAGCACAAGTTTGAGTTGTTTGAACCTGTTAAGCTATGCGGTCGTCCTGCTAGTTCACCAAACAATAAAATCACAGCCTAGCAATAGGCTAACGCCTCAATTTAACCATATAGTCATGCAATACTTTGTGAGATGGCTTAGACTCGTGATTCTATTCATGCAAACCATTTCAAGATAAAACCACATCAGCCAGGTACGATCAACAAACGAACAAACAAGCTAACAAACTAGCATGTACAAAGTGTGTGAGTGTTTCAGTAGTGCATCGACCTCCAACAAAAACTGACCAGATTTCCACTTGATCCATTTCAGTAACATATTTGGCAGACACCATTATCCCTCTACACCAGCTAGAACCTGAGATGGCAGCTGTTTGATTGACATTGAGGAGATAGGAGTCTCTATGTCCTCCCTAGATCCCACAACAGCCAATGAGTGATGGTGTAGACCAGTGACCCACTCTCTCTCCTTTCTCCTCTCTCCTGAACTACTTACACGCCAGCCTCCAGTTTACTGATGCATCATATGTCCAATGAGATTTCAAATCCAGCAGGAGTTTGGAGTTTATGCAAGTTTATGTCGTTTCATGCAGTTTGCTCTTTGAATAGGCTGTTCTTCCAAGTAAGCATATGTTTTTGTCTATTTTATATACATAACATTTGTGTAAATAAGGAAATAAAGAACTGTAATGAGTTTTTGCTCCTGTTACTCTCAGCCAACCCAGTCACACTTTCTCTCAATGTTCAGCGCCACCGCCCACCAGAAATCAATTCAAATTGTTAGTTTGCCAAGTGGCTTAAATTAACAGTAAACCCTCCGAGCAGCAGTTTATGGATTCTTACAGGAAATTAGTGTAGCAGACACAGAATGTGCTGATCCTGGTGCTGCTAATTAAAAACACGTCTTAACTCTGCAGTTATAGCTCGCTGCCTCTACAGGAGCCTGCTCAAAGCCCTCCTCCTCACACCAGCCTGATGACTCAAATTCAAAGGAAAGTCATTCCCGTAAAAACAGCGTTTCACTGTTAAAACACTAAGCGGAGCCATGTGTTCAGTCAGGAGAGTTTCACTCTTTGTTCTCAGTGTGACCGTACATGTAACAACAAAATACTTCATACATGTACAGACTGTAGGGTGTGTGCCTGTTTTCATTATGAAATTTGAATTTCCTCAGTATGTCGTAATGACACAGAAAGACTGAATTCATTCTGATGAAGTGATTTACTCTGCAGCATTTAAACCATTACTGCAGTGGTTTGCAAATAACAGCCTGTGAGCCAAATCGAGGTTTTATAGTTTGCACACTTTTTCACAAAGCCGCTGTAGAAGTAAATAAAATGTTCATGTACAACGCTGTAATGTCTTAAACTGCCCACACTTGAAGAGTCATGCAAACTGTGTCCAGTAAAAGTATCAGATCAATAAAACAGATAAATATTATAATTAGGAAGGTTCCCAACAACTATCCCGGATGTTTAAATGGAAGTTTAAACACTCAGAAAACAGTCTGAGAAAACAGTAAATTTATTAGGTTGTACTGTACATATTCATGCCACAAAACCAGGTGTTTATAAGGGGACAATTTCCCTCTGTGTTTGTGGTGACCAAAACAGGTATTTTAAGGCAAACCGTCTTGTTTTCCGAACCATAACCACGTAAAGTTGCAACATAAAGACACTGAAAGTTTTACCTTATATGTGGTTTTGCAGAAATGTACCTAGCGAATGTTTATTCTGGCCATCTGCCATATCTTCACCGATTAAGTGTAAAAAATAATTTTGATGATCAATTTTATTTTGAATGAAACTGGCAATAGACATGTCTATTGCTTTAACATATCATTATGAAGTAAATGTTGATTGCACAATGTAACAGGCATGAAATCTCCAGGGACATGAAGGCTGACTGGAGATCCAGTCTGGCTGGCAGCCTGGCACCATTTCTGTCTGCTTTCACATCGCCATTAGAGACTAGTTGACTGAATAAATATAGTCTTTGAGGGAAGGAAGCTATTTGTTTCCACTATAAAACCAAACAAACATATCATAGGCCTGTGTTTCCAATGCTCAAAAACATGTTTTTTGCTGAATGTTTGAATGCAATCGCTGACCCCTGTATTATACAAAAACAAAGTCCCGCTCCAAGTCTTCATCCTGTTTATGTTCTCTTTTCTCTTCTCCCACAGAGAATACACTCGACAGACCGAGATCTCACACTGCTTAACCATCACGTCTAGTTTTGGCACAGTTCCGGTCCTTTTGGGGTCGCTGCTGCACGATAACAGCACTAACATGTTTCCACTGGCTTGAATTCAAAGGAGCTGTGAAATGTTACCAGATCAAGTTGAGCTTCCTTGCCAATAAGATATTAAGACCTCTTGCTTTATCAACTTAACGCTGCGACTGAAAGATTACAGGGAAAAGAGGATTACTGTCAGAGAGTCTTTCCTGATATTATCAGAGAAATGGAGCCAATCACCTCATCCTGGAGGCAGAAAATAAAACTCATGGAGTAGAAGGAAGAATATGTGAATGTGAGCTGAAATCTGGTAGTTGTCTTTTTTTTTGCCTTTCTTTTCTTTAAAGCGAGGAGGACAGCTCATTTTCAGCTGCAGTTTGTTGTGGTGCCTTTCTCTGACCACAGCCCTCTGAACTCTCTCTGGTAATATGTTGGAAAGTTTCACTGACACTGTTATGCAATCTCCCAAACATTCCTCCATTTATCATCCTCCCCATTACTTTTCTCATCCCTCCTTTCGTATTGATCTTTTGCTACAGTTGAATATTCCTCTTTTATTTGTGCTGGATAAACATCAAATATTTTCCCTCTGTATCCTCCCTGTTCTCTCTCTCCTCCACCCTCTCCCACCCACCCCACTTTCTAATTGGATTTCATTACCATTTCCTTTCAGTTTTTCCCAGCCAGACTCGCTGGTCGGGGGAAACAGTTTATACTGGATTCTCGTCGAACACTCGGCAGCAGAAGCAGCAGCTCTCAAAGACTTTGCGACATCATCTGGTAAGTTTTACCAAGTTTTTTTTTTTTCCTTTTCCTGAATTGTGATAAAAGCTGCTCTTCAGTTCTTGAATTTCCGATCACACCGGTGAAATCCATGCATGACAGTGTGCAGGACTGAAAAGACAGAAGAACCAGCATTGTTTTTTTCTTCAGACCACCAAAGTGCATCACTGTGTATGACTGTACAGAGCTTTAAGGCGGTGGTATTCAGATGCTTTACTTCAGTAAAAAGTGGGAATACCACAGTGAAAGGACTTACTTACTTTACTGTAAAAGTTCATATATATTAGCAAAATGTACTTAAGTATCAAAAGTGTCAACCCTGTCAGTGTTGAATTGTTATATAATAAATTAACCGATTATTGTTACTGATGTATTCAAGTTAAAGCAGTATTTTAATGTTGTTGCTGGTTAAAGTGGAATTACTAATAATCCTAAAAACCCTAATGGCAATATTTCTAAGCTCTGTGGAAAATACTCATTTGTTGAGTAAGTAGTGACTGTTAGATAAATGTAGCAGAGTGAAAATATAAAGTAGCAGAAAATTGAATAAGTAAATTATAAGTATATCAGTCATACTTGGGTAAATGTAAAGATATTGTGTTAAAGTATTACTTTGGCAAAAGTGAAAGTCACCAAAAGAACTTGAGTAAAAGTCTTAAAGTGTCTTATATTAAATGTACGCAAGAATCAAATTTTTTTTTTTTAGCAATGAATGTACTTAAGTATCTTAAATTATACATATATGTATATAAAATGATACATATATTTACATTAATCTGTTATTCAGAATTTTTCAGTATTCTAATCATTGTTTTTTTCTGTTTAGAAACTAAGTTAGCACTTTACAACAAAGGGACTCAAAAAATGGAGTAATTCCTGGTTAACTGTGATTTGAGGACTATACGATAGATAGTGATGAGTTATTGGACAACAGACTGGGAGATACTATACTAATGAATCATTAGGTAATTATTAGTTCATAAATGTCTGAATCGACATACTGATCACTGTCTTCATGAGTTGTTCCTGATTAGCTATGAACTACTTGCTGATTAGCACAAACTAATGATGACTCATTAAATACAAGTTACTGAATCATTAGTTACTCTTTATGTGTACCATCAAGTAAACTGACATATCATACTGGGTAGATATCAAATAGGCTCATTAAATACTAATTACTTAATCATTAGTTACTCACTTCCTGGGAGTTCACAATTAGTTCTTTGATGACAAACCAGAGACAGTAGGATACTTGAAGGTACAAAAAAAGGATAACTAATGATTCAGTATTTAATAATTAATGAGTCATCACTAGTTTGTGCCAATTAGCAGGTCGTTGGAAGTTAATCAGGAACAACTCATTAAGAAAGTTATCAGTATGTTGATTCACAGATATCATGAACTAATCATTACCTAATGATTCATTATCTCTCACTCCGTTCTCCACTAACTCATCACTATCTACTAAATATTCCTTGAATCACACTTATTATGGAATAACTAATTTACGATTCATTAACTATCAAGTCATTCCTGATTCATTCCTTACTCGCTCCTCAGTAACTTTTTTGTGTATCTTATTGTAAAGTGTTACGGTAACTAGAGTAAAAAAGTACAATATACTTTAGTTACATTCCATCATTGAGTATATCAAAGTTACTTGAGTAAATTTACTTGAGTTACAGTACTTTCCACCACCAGGTAAGGGCCTCATTCGGTGACACAGGGTTAAAATAAATGGGCAGCTGTAACAGCCTGATATTGTGTTACAGTAAATGTGGATTATGTCACTGAACTCCATCTGGTCTAAAGAAAACATGCCAAACTTTTACTCATGTCTGATTTCAGGGAACTCAGATCTTTGAACTGCCTGTAGAAGTTCATCTTGATCATCCAGGTGGCGCAAAGTCCAGAAGTTCACTGAACTTACTGAAATCAAGACTCAAGTCCAATGATCAGGTTCGGTTTTGTGCAGCAAAACATGTTTCTAATCATCAAAGGGCTACTGAGGAGTGGTTGCAGACAGCTGTTCAGACTCAGTGTTTGTCCTCTTGTCTGCTCTCCTCTTCTGCCAGGAATGCTGACATGCATTTTTTTTCCCTCCCTCCTCCTTTTTCCCCTCACTGTTTCTCTCTCTCTTTTTAATCCTCCTCTGCCTGTCTCTTTTTTTGTGTGGATGCAAACTGTCACTTTCAATTAGAAGCAGAAAGGCGACAAAAACTGTTAACTTTTATCATCATTGTCACACACCACAAACAGTAAGTTTTCATTAGTAAACCATAAAGTTGGAGTCCCGCTACAAGCCGGTAGTGTCAGATAGTTGTGAGTCGTCCTGCTCAGCTCATCAGCTCAGTTTATGGTCCTGTGACGCCTGTCCTGACCACCAAACAGGGCGACATTGGAGACGGGCTTGTGTCTGCTGACCAAAGCAAGGAAAACATTGTGAGTTAGGGTGCTTGATACATAAAACTGTGAGTAGTTTCTGAGTCGGTCGTCTGGTATTCAGCATCTCATCAAGCTTTTATTGGATACGCCTGTTAAGAAACCGAGAGTGCCATGTTTTGTCTCGTCAAGACGTGATTCATCATTACTTCAGGAAGTTGTGTTATTTCCATCCTCTTCAATTGAAAAAGCAGATTTTTCTAATGGCCAACTCTACATTTCCCCTCACAGAAACGTAACACTCGGTCAATTATGTCACTTTTAATGTAAACATGACATTGTTGGAGATGTCTTTGTTATGAAAACTTGACATTAAAGATATAATATGTAAGAAAGAGACATGTGTTATGCATTTTGTTGAGTTGTGTATGCGTCATTCTGAATGTTTCCAACAATGTTCAAACCCAGAGAAATCCACAAGTTTACTCAAAGTTACGGTGTGTTTCATTGGCGGACGTGACTAAAGCCTGCGGGCTGTCCGACTAGTTCGCCAAACAATACAAACACAGTGAAGGAAATAGACAAACGCCTCAATTTAAGTATATCGTCATGCCATACACTGTTAGAAAGCTTAGATTCTCATGATTCTATTCATGCCAACCACTGAACTGTCATGTGTGGTTGGTTTTGACATTGGCTGTCATGGCCATCATAACAGTGTCACAATTATTTTTCTTGACTTCAGCTACAGCGGTACAATTTGTACTTTTCATTAAGATGTCATTAAGTATTATAAGGCTGGTTTGACAACAGGGAATATCAAGGTTATTTAGGGAGTTTTAGTTGTCGCTAAAGTAGGTTGTCATAACAATAGTGCATTGACAGTGACATAATTGACTGAATGACACTTAAAGACGGCTGTCATAAACATTCATACAGACTTCTTCATGTTCAGGTGTCATGTCAGTCTTATGAAAAATCCTGTATTTCAATTCAGGATGACTGAAATAAGCCTGCATATAAATGGTGTGTTAGAAGTACATTTTTACTAACATGCAATTGTGATCTTTGCATTCTGTATATTTAAACCAGTGTGTAATGAAAAATGACTGAATGTTATTTCAGAGTTCAGGTGTTGAGATTTAACTTCTGCAGCTGTAAAAATCAGTCCTTCCTGCTAATCCTGCCACATGCCTTCCCTGAAACAGAGCATGCTGTTCTGAGCATAATAACTCTCAACCCATTATTTGAGGAAGCTGAATCACCGGTCGGTGCCAACAACTGCACCTGTGTTAATAAACACAAGTTCCATGTAGGTGTTTACATTGCAGTCAAATGTCAGTAAGAAGACTCCACTTTTTATTACAGCTATTATATTGTCCTCCTTTTTTAATTGAGGCCCTGTGTACAGAACCACTCAGTTTTTGAACAGCCTTAACAAAACACAAAAATAGCAGGACTCACTAATAGGCAGTTCCAATGTTTTTAATAAGGCAGAGCGAAGTCCAGTCCAGACGGCTGCACCATGTCCAAGACTGGTTGCCATAATTCAACAAATCCCTCATAATTAGGTAGGTAGGTTGGCTTCTCCAGGTGGACTATTCTCAGTAGCTCCTTCGACTAATGGACCAGTACAAGGCTGCCCTTAGAAATCCAAAACTTGAGAATAGTAATAGTAATGAAATAGAAGATTTGCACTTAGTAGAGTGAATACCTCTGCCAAAAGCCATCAGTCTCCTTAATCCACATCAAACTGTATACCAGCCACCTAAATATGATACTGTACCAACCAACCAACCAACCAACTCCATTCAACCAACCAACCAATCAACCAACTCCAACCAACCAACCAACCAACCAACCAACCAACCAACCAACCAACCAACCAACCAACCAACCAACCATTTGTACTGAAAGTTTTGGGACAAAATGTCACTGTGCTTGAATCAATACTCTAACCAGAGTCTTGTTTTGTGACATGTCTGTCTGAGAGTCCTTAGCTTTGTTTGTTAGACTCCCTTTAACTTAAACTAAACTGAAACCTGTGTAACCCTGTGCTGTAGTATGTTTGACAAGAAGGTAAACTGAATATTATACTGTAAGTGCTTTAATCATACTGTAAAACACTCCTTTCAGTGTGTTTACACATGCTGCTCCCTGCTTCTGTAATCTGATAATGTGCGATTTGGAGTGGTGTTTACAGTGGCATTTGTGGTGCACTTTTGTTTAATCTGATCACTATTATCCCGTTGTATGCCGTCAAGGTCATAGTTTGGTGTCACTCCCACACAGACTTGTTTGTAAACTATAATTTTTCCATATTCTTCTTTTCTCTCTCAGCCCTGACACTGCAATGACATCACTCAGGCTGTTGCCCCTGCTGAACTCCCTCCTCATCCTCCAAGTCCATCTTTCCAACCAGTTAGAAGACAACAAGATCCCTCCCAGTCTGTGCACTGGTCACCCTGGCATCCCAGGCTCTCCTGGAGTACATGGCAATCCTGGTCAGCCGGGGAGAGACGGGAGGGACGGGAGAGATGCTGCCCCGGGGGAGAAGGGAGAGAAAGGGGACAGGGGAGACCAAGGTGCTTTATTTGATTGATTTACTGTATATGTGGGTACATGATACATGTCTGCTCATACCCGTGCTCCTCTTCCTCCAGGTGAGTCAGGAGCGCGAGGCCTGACCGGGGACAGAGGTGACCCGGGAGATAAAGGGGACAGGGGTCAGGATGGGGAGTGTGCAGTGGCGCCCAAATCAGCCTTCAGTGCCAAATTATCTGAAGGCCGCACTTTACCCCTCACTGCAGGCGAAGCAGTCCGCTTTGACAAGATCATTCTCAACGAACAAGGTGACTACAGCACAGAGACAGGACGCTTCACCTGCAAAGTTCCTGGAGTTTACTACTTCTCCGTCCACGCAACAGTCTACCGCTCCAGCCTCCAGTTTGACCTGATGAAGAACTCACACGCGGTGGCATCTTATTTCCAGTTCTATGGCAACTGGCCCAAACCAGTGTCTCTGTCAGGCGGCTCCCTGCTCCACCTCATCCCTGGTGACCAGGTGTGGGTCCAGATGGCTCTGTCTGAGTACAATGGATTTTACTCCAGTACAAAGACAGACAGCACATTCACCGGCTTCCTGGTGTACTCAGACTGGAAAAACTCTGCTGTGTTTGCATGACATGTGCTCATGAACATAACAAAGTCATATCCCACTTTGGGAAATGAACCACAACCTCTTTTCCCTATTTTCTTAATTGAGAAGTTCTGGAGAGACACAAGTGAATAAGAAGTGACATGGTACATCTGTATTTTCATAAGAAGTAAAAAAAAACACACACCAGACAATGTTACGTGAATGGCACATACTGTACTGGTGAAGTGTGAGGTACCGCAGTAATGTTTATTCACTGTTGCAGCCTTTTTAAACTGCTATGACACTTAATTCTTGTAACAGATGTTGTGACAACAGCCAACTCCACACCACACATTCAAACAGCTTCTGTGCTATTATGACACTTTTATTTCACATCAATGCACAGTGAACATGAAAAAATGAATAAATCATCACAGTTTTCAAAACACACGACTGACATCTGACTCACTTTGCGGGGGGACAACAGTGCGCAGAAACTTATGATGTATTTATAGTGGAGAGAGGGCACTTCACCACGGTTTGTCCGCTGGAAGGGCATCCAAGAGGGCACTTCTGCAGCAATTTATTAAACATGAGGGCACCAGGGACGCTTTACTCTAGTCCTTTTATTAGATAATTTAACCTCATTGAACCTCAAATTGTTTAACTATCTAAGAAGCTGGAGCTACTAACAGCTCATCAACATCTGAAACATGACAATGGCCTCCACCTAGACACTACTTTTTGTAAGGACTCACAAGCCAAAAAGGTTAGGAGCCACTGATTTAATCTTTAACAGTGCATCATATTTTATACATTTGTCACATGTTTTATAAATGTAAAATCATAATCTGAACACTAACTAGCAGCCATAACTGTGAAGTAAAACTACTTTAGTAAAACTGCAATATTTCCCTAGATGTAAAAAGTATCTTGAAAGTACAGTCACTTTCCACCACTGCCTGTTTAATCAACTTCAATGTGGCACTTTTTTATCAATAAAATTCGATACCTAACTCTCTGTTTTTTATCCCCAAAGGCAAAGCACTACCAAAGTAAATACCATAATGAAGGAGGCTGGAAAATATTCATTTTCCCCTGGATTTACTGTTTATTTCTCTCCTAATGATTTCACCAAATGCTGTAAGAACCTCGACAGACTCTCCAGCTGCACTTCAATACACTGAGCTTGTTGGGGTGAGTCATCTCCTTCTTCCCGTCACTGTAGTTTAAAACAATAACATGAATTATTTTATTTAGCTTAGTCTCTTTCAGACTCAGCCCCTCTGTGCCTTTCAAATTGGCTAAACTGCCTCACACATGAGAAAAAGTTATTTTCCCTTCACTCCTTGGGACTCCTACACATAATTAAGCTTTAAATATATCCTCATAACTTTTCCCTCTAGGGCAGAATGAGAGAAGCAGGGAGTTAATCAATCTTCCCCTGGCATCAATAAGCTATTTCCATTAGTTCACGGCCTGTGAATCGCTCTCTAACTGCTTGAAGGCGATGGCCAAGCAGACAGTGACATCACTCCCTGAAATACAGAGCGCTCATTGGTGGAAGGGTGTCTGTTTGGGTGAAGGAGAGTGATGATGAACAACTGATGCTTTGGGATTGTAGGTCGGGTCAGTCACCGTCCCAGAGCGTTAGTGTTTGATATTTAAGATGTTGCTGTTGGGTAGATATCAAAGTAACGGCTGAAAATGGCAGCAGACATGATCAAGTTCGCCAATTTCACATTTCTCTGCAATGAAAATCAGCTGCCAGTTGTCTAACCAGAAGTGAATGTTGTTGTCCAGCAAGGGGCAGTGTTGTATCACAGTTCAGCAGCTCATACACTGTCTGCAGGAGCATCTGCATAGGAGGGTGTCATCATGACTTTGTGGTTCAGACTTTGTGGACAGGACTCATCATTTCAACCAGCTCTGTCAGCAGTGTCTGAGTCCTGACGTGCCTTTATGATGCGTGCAACAGTGGCTGTGCACACACACACATGTAAAGTACATCAGGATATTATTATTCAACCCAGGGAGTCCAGTATATAGTCATAATATTCTTCCTTTAGCAAAAATGTACAATTTACCATTTGAAACACAACACCTGCTTTTTTCCCCCCTTACTTGAATCAAGGGTCTAATCACAGAGGATGTCATTCACTGTGCAGATTGTAAAGCCCACTGAGGCAATGTGATTGTGATTTTGGGCTATATAAAAACCTTTTTTTAGAGAAAAACACAAAATTAAAGGCAATCAGGCATTTTTATGGGGAAAAAATGACAAATTAAAGGCACTTACTTCCAAAGTAGTGGCACTAATTTGGACAAAATCCTCAATAAATGCTAAACCAGATGGATTATTTCCATTAAATAAAACCACATTGGTGAAACACCTCAATGACATAGTATATTTTCCTCTTCTCTGTTCATTAGAAATGTATGAAAGCTGGTGCAACATAAAGCCACTTGCTTTGAAAAACCTGTGAATAGTATTTAAATCAGTGAGTAGTTTTAAAGCACTCTTTCAGCCCGGGCCATCCTTCTTTTTTTGTAGGAACAGAGGCACGTTTCAGTCAGAAGGTGAAAGTTCAAGTACCACTATAATGAGCCCTCTGACCTGATGGCTATCGTCCAGCTACCGACTTGCAGGAGCCCACAGATTTAATCTCTGCATGGCCCATACATCACACGCTGCATTTACTCAAGGTTATCAGGATTATCTGGATTAATTACAACAAACCTCTTCATTGTAGTGGAGTCAGGGTTGGACGGAGGCCAGGGGTCATGAGCTGCCTGTCTCTTCTTCTTCATCTCTTCACTTTACTGTCCAACATTTTAATTCAATCACATGATTTTCTCTTGGGTTTGTCTTATCCAGTGCTGGAGGACATATTCAGATCATTTACTGAAGTAACAATACTAACACTGACAACACTGACAAAATACTTGTAATGTACTTAAAAGTAAATGTCCCATATGACTGTTAAACTATTATCTATTACATCATTAGATTATTATTACAAACAAGTAAAAGCTGGATTTTACAGTGCTGATTATTAATTTATTATTAACTATTTTCTATATGCTCATGATTATTTCATAACGGACTAGAGGTTATTTTCTCCATTAAAGCTGCAGTAAATGTTATTTCTTATTAAAATAAGTGTTAGGTGTATATCCCAACAGTAATCACTGTTAAAGAGTGTTTGGTCAGTGCCACATGTCTCTCATGCAGTAAAAGAGAAACTACATTTTCTACTATCCCTGCCCCCTTATCCAATCAGGACAGAGACCTCCATAACAAGGCGGTCCTGTCTGTTCGTGAATGCACTAACTGCAAAAACGGACAGGAAGTTAGCTAAAATTAAAAACAACACTTACAGCAGCTTTAATCAGTTGATTGTGAAAATTGTGAACACAATGAAATGAAGTATTCACAATACTTGTTGTGTCCAAACGATAATATAAACCTTGAAATTATTACAAATAGTTGCCAGTTTATTTTGTCTGTAAGCGACTGATCATTTCAACCTTACTTGTATAAATTGTTGGCTGTTTTAATTTATATTTAAAACTTTTGTTTGCGAATAGTGGAGTAGAATTAGTGGCATGAAAATAAAAGACTCAAGTTAAAGCAACAACGCCAAATCACCCCCCACAGTTTGTAAAGTCTGTAACAATTTGTCAGATGTAATGTAGGTGCTAACTACAAACAAAACACATTACATCACAACAATGTTATGTGTTGAAAACGTGTATGTTGAAGTAAACATGTGTGTAACACTGTGATCCTACCCTCTCACTGAAGTCACATAGTGCAGAAACAAGTGATGGGGGGCGGAGTGGCTGAGACAGACACCATTCACTCTATTACAAGACACTGTACCATCAACATGACTTTGAAGCTGTTATTTTAAGGTCAAAAAGTTACATAATGTGGATTTAAGTACAAGTATCTCAAATTTGTACATGTACTTATTTACATCTCACCACTGGCCTTACCTTACCTTTCGTAAATCTCCAGATTTTATCTTCAATCTATGAAATTTTGGTGACTTTTGTATGTTATATTTGTCTTTGCATCATGACGGATGCCATTGGCATTACATGTCAGGTTGGCTGATGTTAGAAATAGAAACATTACTCTAGATCCTTCCTGTACTTCAACTATGCAGGGAAAATCTCTTATCGTTCATGAGCCCCCTTAGAAAGGTCAGCGGTCAGGGTCGACTCCGGATCAGCACTGTTTGTCTTTGACATTTTAGCCGAGTAGATGCTCACTGTGATGATGGCTTCTGGTTTTTCGAAGAGGTTTTCCCACTCACTGAGACAGCAAGATTAAAGCACACAATTTATAGATGACAGAGAAATGAAGAGTCACAGTAAGAGATGGAGACAGTGATCATAAACAGAGAGTCTGAGTGAGGCAGGGAAGAGTGCACTAGAGTCTGACATTTTCCCACACTGCTCCCCGGCCAGGACCACCAGGGTCAAAAGGAAGAGGTCAAATCCCGAGAGTATAAAGCTCTCCTTTGGTTTACCCTTCCTTGCTCTTCCGCTGACATTAAACTTCCTCTCCTCTGTTAACACCAGCCTCGTTTACAACTAACATATAAACACTACTGTGGCTGGGCCCACAGGTCAGGAGACAGTCAACCACCCCTGGATTTGTTTTCTGACCTCTAACAGACTGTTTAGTTTGGTGTCATCCAGTAGAAACCTGCTGACACCTCTCAGTAATAAAGAGATGCCATGTTTCCTGTTGTTGGATGAGATGATCGATCATAAAACTTAAATCTGTAAAAAAGAATACATACAGTATATAAACGTCACTGAATACCTAGTTTTAACCAGGCTTGGAGAGAAACAGAATAATACAGAATGTGACGGGATCACATAATCAGGATACAAAAATAAGGTAACTGTATTCTGGAAAAAGATGTGATACATTTCTTAACAGGTAAGTAGTAACTGTATGCAAATACATTTTTAAAGTAACTCTCCCAACCCTGGTTTCTATCTGAGCAGATGCCTGGTATGAAGCTAGGGATATTTTTAGAGAGAGCAGTGAGAACGGGAATGAATTTATACACCGCAAAGCTCTGGTGAATTGTCATATGGTGCTGGAAGTGGTCCCATATGACCGTTAGGGGCCCACTCGAGCCCCCACTCTGCAGCCCCCAAACACTCCCGTCATCTTCACAGATGCAAGACATGAAAGATGAACTATCTCTGGAGTTTTGTATTATCTCCAGTTTTAAATAGAGCGTCGACTAATGAAAGTAAACTGTGGATATTCCTCCCACTGTTTTCCATTTGTAAAAATCTGCATCACCCACTACATATGAAAGCCCAGGGGGCATACTGCTGGCAGTGTGAACGCCATGAACAGATGGTGGACACATTAAAACCAAATTTGGTGAAAGATACAGAAGCCAAAGCTGAAAGTATGCGAGTTGGTAGGAATGTAAAATGGAAATGTGGCTCTGTATTCTGCTTATGAGTGTAGTAGAAAAAGCACAGGTGTTATCTGTTCAAGTGTCCCAGTAGTCCATTACAGTCTGACATTTAATCAGCATGCACAAACTGAAGCAGCTTAATGGAATATTATTAGTTTTTTTTCATTAGCTGCTCCATCTTCCTACGGCATGTGCTTCTGTGGTTTACATACCCCTGGTTAGGAAGTACTGCCCTACACGATATGTTACAGGTATTTATTTACCTATTTGTTTGTATTATTTTCTACTACTTTAGTGTGACTATATTTTACAGTTGAAGCAATTACTCTATTATGTGAGTGACAGGATACTAATTGGCAACTACAAATTAATAATTCAAGTGATTTTGAGAGGTGTCCAGCTTCTATGTAAGAATTGTCAAATTCGTACTCCGAACGATAACAGGCAGCAAATCACCAAAGTAAGCACTAACTACTGCTACTTGTAGCTGCCATTCGCTGGTTAGCACAGTTAGCCGTGCAGCTAGCAGACCTATTATTATTATAAACCCTACTTTAAAAGGATTTAAAAGCCTGCAACCATGCTAACCAGCTAGCCCCAGCCCGTCCTGTTCCAAAGCTTGTGTGCTAGTGGTGTAAACACCAACGCTCCCCTGGTCCCTGAGCACCCAGTGTAAACTGCTAGCTGTATGGCTAATTGAGCTAACTAGCTAAAGCAGCTACAGTTAGCAGCAATTAGGGGGTACCTTTGGTGATGTGCTGCCCCCCAAGTTGTTTTAAGCAGAATTTGACAGGTGACAAGCTCTTATCACTTATATATTGCGCCTTTAAGTCATCCATCAAGAAAATCATGTGTAGATATGTATTTGATATACCCACATGTGTCCTGTGTCACAGCCTGTGACAACATTTACAAGGATTATGTGTTGGACTGATGAGGTAGATCAGATGAGACAGCTTCATTGATTGTTTTTATTATGAAAAGAAGACTTGCCAGTTAACAGGCATTCGTAGCATTTTTAAAAAGTTACATTCACGTCTTCAAATCCCATTGTCTCACACTGTGTCATACAAACTGCAGGTAGTAGCAGATGATGGTCATATGAGCTGTTTTCACTCAACCGCAACCCTAGAGGAGTAGTCTACAAATGACTACAGTCTGGTCTATGGAAATCATTCACAACCTTAATGTTAGCAACATATCTTCAGGCTGCAAAAATGATGCACAAATCAAATCATACAAATGACTTTGAGGAAAAAAAATTAACATTAATAAAGAAACAAATGAGGGCGTGTAACAGATCTGACTCTTCACCATCAACAATAATACATGCTGCGGTGTCACAACAGTGCCCTGTAAACTTAAAACACTAATCAATATCAACACTTTGAGAAACAAAAGCAAATTAAATTCCAAAATGTTATTAGTTTATGGTCATTTTATACAACAAAAAAAATCAATATCTTATTACAATGACAAAGGAAACGGAAAACCTTTTATGGATTATGTGTTGGTGGTGACTGTAATATGCCTCTGATGGAAGACTGGAAGAAGCCCTATCAATAGAACAAACAAATGGAATAAAGCTGTTTTTTTATCAGGCCTGACTGGAAAAGTACAAACCACTTTCCTTAAATACAGAACACCCTTTTTTTACTCCATACATAGCTCTGTTTGAAGTGGTCATCACTTACAGAAATATATTTAAATAGCAAAGCTGTTACGACAGAACAGAAAGGTGAAGGTGTTGCCGTTTCACACTTCAGCGTGTGTGGAATCATTTGTAGACTCATGCGTTAAAGCACAGTGTAAGTTGTAATTCGTCACAGCTTGGCCCACTGAAAGCACGACATTTTAAGACAGGAGCGGCGGTAAACATTTCAGCATCAGGGAGGGCACTGACGGGTTACCATGGCTACGAGACCTGAGACTCAACGTGGCAATACTGGAATATTTAAACAGGCGCATCTTGCATGTATGCACCTGGGTCCCAAATCCATACTACAGAATGATTATGGACAAAATAATGCAGCCAGCGTGCATACGTAAACAAAAACACTGACTTGAGGAGGCTGCACCAATATAACTGATTGGTGGTGAAATGTTATGTTTTAGGAAAAACGTTTTGCGTTCTGCCTGTTTTGTAGTGGCACTTCAACAATGTTGTTTAATCCAACAGCATTTAGTTCTTGTATACCAACCTCAAAAACAGTGTACTACAAAGAATAGAAGTACACGCTCTGTACAGTTAGTATATAGTATGAAA
The DNA here is from genome assembly GCF_040436345.1 of Pagrus major. NCBI lineage: Eukaryota > Metazoa > Chordata > Actinopteri > Spariformes > Sparidae > Pagrus > Pagrus major. Next base: position 16,818,230 of record NC_133216.1, on the reverse strand, counting down.
CTGGGAAATTGCATGTGTTTCCCTTGCAAACTGTTCTCAAAAAGTTCACTGGATAGGTCTGGTGATATTCTCTATTTCTTACTGTCAGTAAATCCCATAGATTGTCTGTGTAGTCAAAGCCTGTCTACACCTGCTTGCACTGTTTACTCCTGTTTGAGTCACATTTGTTAAAAACTACAGAGCCCAGTTGTTTCTCTTATAAAAAAAATAAAACTACATAATCATGACCTGTTTTTAAAGATGTTCAACTTCAGCGAAAAAGAATAGGTTTGCGGTAGGGTAGATAATCAGGAAATCATCAACAGACAGAAAAAATGTGTTGACTTTTTTTCTGACAGCAAGAAAAATGTGGAATATTACCAGACTTATCCTTTAACACAACCTCGTTAAAACATAACTCATTCAACATTGCAGTGGTGGTAAAACCTAAAATGTAGATGCTGTTCCATGTGGTCAGACGCACACAGATCCACGTCCATCGGTCCCTTCAAAGATACACATCCATAGTGTTGAGGATCATGTGCCGACAGAGCGGGCAGTTCTGTTGGTAGATGGGCTGCCTCAACAGGATGTTCGTACAGTCTCTACACAAGCAGAGGTGCCTGCACGGCAGCAGCACCACCGTCTTGGTGCAGTCCTGACAGATCACACACTTCTTCCTCTCCTCCTGCTCCTTCAGCAGAGTCAGCAGATTCTCCGCAGGCAGAGGTTTACCATCTTTACCTGAAGATGACTGCTTCTTCAGCGGTCTGTCTGTGCTTGATGAGGGGAAAACTAAATCCAGCATCTCCTGGTGGGCTCCATCTCCCGCTCTTCCATCCGGTGGGTCCCGCCTCTCCTCTCCGGGGTCGCCATCGCCTCTTACTCTGTTGTTGTTGTCCCTGTGGAGCTGTGTCCTCAGACTCAGACGTAGCTGGCTGCTGAGCCGAGACAGCTGCTGCCAAAGTCCTCTCTCTAACAGGTAGAGGTGATGGAGTATCCTGGGAAGGCGCTGCATGGCGCCACGTATAAAGTGTGGCATGCTTTGCAGGGCTGAAACAAGGTGGCGGAGAGCCTGATAAAGTCGATGCACTGTAGGAAAGGAGTTCATATAATCCAAAATTCGTGCAGCAGCCTGTCGGGTCAGCCCAGGGTTCAGGTAGGCAGTGGTGGTTAAAGCAATAGTGAGAGTGAGCAGGAGGCCATAGATGTTTAATATGAAGATGCTGACAAACATATGGACCAGTGAGACCAGAAAGTCCAACACTAGTTTACAGGGTGACCACAGGAAAGCCGAAGTCCCAACCAGGCTGCTGTACAGAAAGGTGAAGGAGGTCAGCGTGAGCTCCAGCACCTTCTGCAGCGGGCTGGAGACCGTCTGCCACACACTGACCACTGCCAGGTAGATATTCTGGGTGGCAATGAGCGCATAGTTGACCACGGTGTTTGCAAAATACACCACCAGGCTCACAGCGATGCCACAGCCCTCCAGCACTGACAGCAGACCTCGACACAGCTGCTCCTTCCCACGAAGCAGGACGTGCATGGACAGGTAGCCCACCATCTTCAGGCTCTCCAGCAGCCCCTCCAGAGCCAGCAGCAAGCTCCCCAGCATGGTGACGGTCCCGTGGGCTATGTACGACGTCGCTTCCGCCATGGACATCAAGCCAAACACGAGCAGGTTTCCCAGCTCCAGCACCGAGTGGAGGAGGAGGGTGGGCAGGCTGTGTATGAAGTGGATTACCGCCAGGATGGTCTGCACTACGGTGTGGACGACGAGGAAATTCAGGTCCAGCAGCAGGCAGACGGCGTCCAGGCATTTTCCCACGGTCGATAATACAAAGTTCACCAGACCCATGGTCGTATATCGTGTAGCTGTCTGTGTTTACCTCTCGGTGCTCTCAGGTTGCCTCCAAGGCAAAGTCCATGTCGTCTTTATTTATTCAGACGTTAGCTACATTTTGTCCACAGCGTTAGCTTCTCCTGTGTCACAGGAAGCAGTAAGTCACACCACTACTAGTTCAGTTTTCATGTTTTCCTCAGATTTGTTCGGCTGAATCGACGAGCTGACATAGTAAACACACGCGTTACAAAGGCGGATGTTTAAGTTCAAACGAGAGGCAGACACTTCCGTTCAGTTCCCCCGGTTTCGTTTTGTCTCTCCGTTCAGAACAGAGTCCGGAAACATTTAGCAAATTGAACCGGCACTCTTCAAACTATCTGATTTGTGAAACAGTCCGGCGAAATTAGCAGGGAATAAGAGAAGCGCAGCGAAATATTCGACACGTTTATCGTCCTTACTGTAGCCGCCATGTTTGTTTTGGTCGTGTCAGGTGACCTCTTACGTACTTCCGGTGAGTTTGCGCAACGTCACAGAGCCACCAAATGATTATTATTTTATTATTTTATTTTTATTCAGTGTAGTATAAAAAAAATCAGTCACACCAGTAATATAATGTATAAGGTGGAGAGAAAAAAATACAAATGTAACTACTAATAATACTTATTAGTAAATACTTCAGAGTCAATATTTCTTGTTATATTATATTATACTGTAAATATTTCTTATTGGTTATCAGTTTAGGAGACTCAAAGTAACAAGTATCAATTTCAATTAAAAATAATTTAAAGGATGGGGTTGAATTAAAGCTTGTTGCTTTATGAATATGGCATTTCCTTAATAAAAAAAATGTTTTTATGATTCATTCAATATAAGTCATAACATTTTTTGAAGGAACAAGCCATGCTTCAGGCCAGTTAATGAGAGTTGTTTTCCTCATATTGTGAAGCCATTAATGACTCATTTAATGTAATGTAAATCTGTGATGTAAATATATAATACAATTATATACATTCAAGATGATATATATGCATATAGATATAGTGTAATATATATTCAATACATATTAACAGTACTGTATAAATGTGCAGAACATTATGGAATTACTAAAATAATAAAAATATTATTACATTACATTACATAACAGTACAGTAGCTCCTTCTAAAATAGAAAATATCACACTATAGAGAGACTGAATAAAAATATAAATAGAGAAGACAATAAGAAATAAGAGACAGTGAAAATGTATACAAGTATAAACATTTTACTATATATAATAGTTGACAGTAGTTAACGATATAAATAAATTCTCTATAAATGCTTCAAATAACAGTAAAATATTGCACATGATATTACACAGAAAAGTTGATAGAAAAAGGTGTGTTTAGCAAAGTCTGGTTTTAGGTTTCAACAGTTTTGGTGAGAAATTAGCAAAAATGTATTTAATATTTTATTCATTTTATTTTTTCAACTAATCTTAATATACAAATAGAGATGCACAATATATTTAGGCACATAGGAATTTATGTAGATTTAATTATGGGGTAAGATCAGTTAAGATGGGAGAAATTCAATTTGACACAACAGCAAAAGGGAACTGTGTGTCTATGTATTGAGTATTTAATACATTGAAATCTTTTTTTTAAAGATTGTGTCAAAGCATTTCAATTCTAACGGCTACAATAGCGAAGGAAAGTTAGTTAAATCTTTTATATACTTCACAAGAAAAGAAAGAACATTTGATGAATAAGAACTCTTCTTTGTCTTTGTTGTAATAGTGATGTCAGTTGCATTTAGTTTGGTCATAGCGAGGGAATATTAAATCATCGACCTTTGCTTGCTACATCTCCGCTTTCTTAGCCTCAGGTCTGCATAAACTACAACTAGTTATCAAGTTTTTATATTCGTACAAACCTTAAGACTTACATTTATAAATAAAACTAAGGGGGGAAGTCTATTCTTCTGTTCAGTTTAGTCACTGTATAGTTCATTTCAATGGGCTCACTCTTTTTTCCCTCCCTCTTTTTTAAAATTTGATTTTTTTTCTCAAGAATTCTTTATAAAATAAGGATATAAAGGAAACTCCCCTTAGAAACTCTCTGTGACTGTGTGTGTGGGTGTGTGTGTGAGAGAGAGAGGGAAGTGAAAACGATTGCAGTCAATTTTCATCATTGTGACCTTTCATGCATCACCAGGCTTTTCCAATTTCCCGAACCCATTCCAGTTACGTGAACACAATCCCACTTGTTGAGCCTCCCATTACCTCAGCCACTTTAGTGACAATGACACACAAAAGCGTTGCAATCCTGAACAACATCAACAGTATTTCCTTCCTTGCCTTGTGCCTCATCCTCCCCATCTGAGCTGAACTTTTTTTCTATCTTGCTAAGGGAAACTCTGTCTGATAAGATCATGGGAAATCCTGTTCTGAACCTTTGGACACTTGAAAAACAGCATTTGTTTGAGCATTTAATGACACAACTGGGATACGCAGGAGCAGTGCAAGAAGCTATAAAAGGTCTTGTGCATTACTTTGTCTCTGGCAGAGAGCGTCTGGACCTGCTCCTTTTATGGAAGCTAACCTTCCATCTGGTCCTTTAGCGGGCCAGTAGTCAGTTTCCTTTGTTTGTTTTCTGGTCAACTGAATCCTTCCTCTCTAAATGATGAGAGGTTACTGAAGGCTTTTTTTCATCTAAAACCTTGAGCAGCTCTTTAATACGACAGCTCATCATCTTGGCCTTGGCAAACATGATGGAGGCTATTAGAACCAAGATAACTTTTATCTTTCTGCTGGCACTCAACACACAGCTGCCTCAAAGTAAAAGTGTGCAGCTTCCAGATTTATCAGCAGTCTTAATGTTTCTTGCGTCACATTCACTCAACTGTCCGCAGAAGGACCCGACCCAGAAGCCCTGTTCCAGCTGAGACAGAGATTGGTTCTGACATCGGCCATTTGTCAATGATTACGAGCCAACTTAAACTCAGACCTGGGAGTTGTCTTTTTAGTTAAGATAATCAAACAAACTAAAATAAATTACATACAGGGGAAACAAGAAAACAGGATGAAATGGAGACAGCAGGACAAACAGCCTCTTGACGTGCTTCCTACGAGGAGCCGGGGGGGCCCACAGATGACCAGTTTGCAGCTATTGGGCTTCTCACCCGCTGGGTCATTTCCACCCTTAAAAGAAATGTGAACATGTGACCCACCCTTCCACCTCTTTGTGTGCTCTTCCACTCCTCAGGAACAACTCTTTACTGCTCCGTGTCGACCCTACAGGGAGCTTAAATTAATTTACTACACTCACAGCCACTTGTGTTGTTGAATATCTCTAACTTAGAGCTAAATATTACATAAAGTCTGAGAGTGATCACCACCTGCACATACACAACTGGCTTCTGGTGAGAAATATCAGATATCAGACTTTTAAAAAACGGACTTTTGCAAAAATAAAGCCCTATTACCAGAACAGAGTGTTGATTACCTGCAAAACCCTGCAGAATGTGGAGAAGACAATTAAAAAGAAATTGGAGTAGTTAGCAGAGGAGACTCCAGAAAGTTAGCGGTCCAGCCGAGAAAGGCCAGTGCTAACCGTAGATTTGGGAAACTTTCACAAGACTTGTACGGGTTGTTTCTGTGCTTAAGACCCGGTAAATAAGAAGACGACATCACATTAGAGACAGATAGATAGATTATGAACAGTAAAGGGAATAAAAGGATAGAAAGACCAAAAATCAGTTTACAAAGGGTGACTTCACATAAAAGCAAGTCTGTAGAATTGGGTTTTAAGAAGTGATTTAAAAGAAGTCTTCAGATGGTTTGAGGCAAACTCCAAACACACGACAAGATCTTTTTCCGACTGTCCACAGTGACCATCTCTGAGTCACCAGCTCAGTCACAAGAATAAAGTGTTTTTCACATTTCTGCTAAATTTGTACGTTTTATGTGTCATATCAACATTTCTAGAATAAGTGTCACGTTCAGATTACATATCTATGTGCTGACAGTCACGTCTGGAGGAAAAGGGGAAGATGACAGCTTGAGACCGCTGCTCAAGAATGCCTTTCAGCATTTGTCGTTCGGACAATTTGCTGCAGAAAACTGTATTTTTAGTGAGATGTCAGGACACTTTCCAGTCTTTTTGGAAGAACAGGTAAGCCAAAACATGAACGAACCTTAACCAACTGGTATTTGTGCCTAAACCTAACAAGGTCGTAAGCAGAGAGTTGTTGCAACATAAAAGTGAAAATGGAACATAAAAAAATGTAAACGTTCGCAGAAGCAATATTTTTTATATTCCAGTAATTGGGTTGTCTCACCACAATCTTGAAATCTGTCATTCTACCGTGACTTGAAGTTGTGTGTTGTGTTCCCAGGTTTTGTGGTTTATTCTGGGACTTAAGAGTTCAGATCCTCTGATTCAATGCTGACTTTGGCTGCCAGCCAGTACACTGGACTCACATCAATTTACATTCAGAATACATCTCTGTGTGTTTATGTGTGCATGTGTGTGTTTTAAAAAAGCGGACAGGGGGTAGGCGGCAGACCAGAAGCTTCTCTGGGAAAACACAAACTCCAAACAGTAGAAATCACTGGAGTGCAGACTGGTCGAGACCCGGAGCAGGACCCCGAATTCCACAGAAACCCTCTGCCTCAAGACTGCAGCCTCCTCTACACGCAGAGCGGGCGAAAGAGACATTGGTGGAAAACTGAGAACAAAAAGTAGCAAAATGAGGAGTGGGATAAAAGACTCATTGAAGTCACAGTGATAACTTTACTGATGTGGCTCAGAGAGATAAGAATGGGATGACTCAGACCGTGAAGGTTCCCTCAGCGTGACATTCCTGCTCCCTGAGTTGTCTTCTCAGGACCTTGTCTGAGCATCTGCAGGATGTTCATGAGTATAGAGGCTGTAGTAGCTGCTTCCTGCATCATGACTCATTATTCTGCATTTGTGGGGGGGGAAAAAGAAAAGCTCAGTGGGATCCTTTGTTAAATCATAAATATGTTTTTAACAGTGATGACAAAATTGTCATAGTTTTCAGCCCAAAAATACAAAAACTTGAGCTGGAACTAACAATTCTTTCATTATCAATAAATCTACTAGTTATTTTCTTAATTAGATTATGTCATTACATCTCTAAAATATCCAAATATTGTGAACATTTTTCCATCAAAGTTCCTCGAAGCCAAAGAAGACGTCTTCAAACATCCCGTTTTTCAGTCGAAAACACCAAAATATTCACTTCACTTTCTTTTTTAAAGGAAAAGAAAAGGAGCAAATTCTCACATGTGAGCAGCTGGAACCATCAAACATTTGGCATTCACCGCAAAAACTATGTAGTATAATTGTCTAATTTTTAGTCACAAATCTCATTAAACTCAATGTAAGACACAATCTCCAAGAAAGTGAGATTACAGTGAGTTGTAGAGAGTTGTTTAGAGATCATTTTCACTTTGTTCCATTGGCAGATTTGTTTATTTTATTACAAGCAAGAAACACATTAAATTAATTAAAAAGCATTTATTTTCTTGTAATTAAATGAATATTCTGTTTTCTTTAACTAATCATTACTTTGCTGATCGTTTCAGCTCTACCATGAAACTGAGGACAACTCGTCAGTCTTGACTGCTTCTTTGTAATAACTGAAGAAAAAATCATTCAATTAATTTTCTGTCAGTGAACTACTTAACAAATTAATAACAATAATTCTCACGCAGCTTATGGATCATGATACAACCAACATTACATCATGATTTTATTATGTAAAACGAGTCAAAGAGCAAAATACAATATATCAAATAGATGTATGCAGGCTTTATTTAAAAGTATGAAAGTTCCAAGTTTGCATCCTTTTTGAGTCTCTTTTTCTAAAAACAAGTAAAAAATGTAAGAAAGTGTGCATGCACCCAGGTGCTTCCCCCCCCCCCCCCCCCCACACACACACAATTATCAGATTTTTAGAAGAACATTTTAGACAGAAAGGATTTGATATGACTGAGATTTTGTAATTGCATTTCTAAACTGAAATCATTAACCTTTTATTAATTCATCTTCCTTTTGTCTTCTTCTTAATACTGAAATCTTCCCAGGGTGAAACACTGAAGAAACATGTCAGTGGGTGGATTTATTATGATTAATGCCCCATAGTACATATAATCACCATGGAGAAGCAACGTTCATTTCTTGGCCCATGTAGCTATCAAAGTGTCTCTTTGTCACAATCCCTGCTGTTGTGACGTACTTTAGCAGAAATTCAAATTTCTCTCCCACTCTTCCCCCGAGCCCCCTCACCATACCAGTGCACGCTCAAAAGCCCCCCGTCCGCAAGAGCGGCTCGGACAATAGCCGTCTCTCATGCCGGGCAGACTACCCCCCAAAACAACTTGCTCCCGGGTCTGGCCTCAGTGGCTCGGAAAGAATGACTTCTTTCCTCTCTTTCCTTCCTTCAGGCTTTACTCAGCCCATGAGCAGAGCACTGTGAGCCCTGGTGAGATAAACAGAAGTCGTGTGTATTCATCAATCACAAAGGAATGGCACACACAGGGGTACATGGTAAGGACACTGTAGTCAGGGCATCAGGAGTGGAAATCTTAAAGGAGCCAAGTTCAAAGGTAAAACTGAGGTTGAATACTGCCAGTAGAGATAAAGGTGGTTATCTTGTGGGCGAGAGGCTCATACTCATGGTGGGTACAAGTATCAATAGTGCTATGTAAACAGTCTGTTACAAGTAAAAGTTCTATATGAGAGATTTCACTTAAATAAAAGTACAAAAACAGCTAAATGTACTTAAGGATACAAGTTGGGCAGAATGGTCCCTTTCAGAGATTTAAATTATTATTCATATAAATTATTGGAATGGCTCTACAATGCAAATCAAGTACCAGTTTTCTACAGTTGTTGTGACAGTTGTTGTTAGTGCAACAACACGGTCACAGGTGTTGAATTTTTCGGTTCGGTACGGAAAATAGGTGTAAAATATCTCCTCAATTAGCGATCTCACCACTGGCATAACCCCCTAAATACTGCTGTTAGTTCAATTTCTGAATGTTTAAGACAAAAAACTCTGGCCATATTTTATGTATTGCTCCTTTAACATAAAGGTCCCAAACAAACAGCAATTTGTTGTTTTTTACACGGGTGTTATTTTACTGATTAGATGAAAAGATATACCGTTTTAATTAGTCACCTTTAGAGGTGTTGGTATTTTAATTTTGTTGGCTTTTTAATAGAGCCAGGCAAGGTGTTTGCCTCTGTTTCAATTCTTTATGCTAAGCTACGCTACCTAGCTGCAAAATGTAAACCCACTGTGATGTCACAATTATGAAGCCTCAAGCTTGACGTTACAGTTGTTACCATTTTTTGTAGCCAGAAGTGACCCAATTGGATGAGAGGGTGCTGGGGAAGATACCGATTGGATCTGACTGAGAACCTGAGGACATGCGGTAGTAGTGACTTGTCAATCTCAAATAAGCTCCTCCCTAAAGCATACCCTGCTTCGTCATCTTTTTTTACCCTTAACGGGACCACAATTTACAAATTGAACATCATTCTGTAGTGAAGAGGACTTGAAACTAGTGATTGAGATCAGAAATTCGTTAGAAAACTGTTTACTGAGGTAATAAAGCCAGTGAGAAGTAGAATCGTTTTCTCATAAGCTTACATATAATTTGGACCTCTTTTTGAAACCAGTGGAGAAATAATGCAGTTTTAAGGCGCTTCTGCATTTGCTTCACTTTTCAAACCTGAAAATTTGTCCATATTTCAAACAGTCAGTGCTCCATATTGAACTACAGTTATGTTTATCCATCTTCTCATCTGACTCTCTCCCAAAGTTTTGAATTGTTCCTTTAAAGGAGCCACGTTCAAGGGTTAAAATCAAGTATCACATAATTGAAATACTAAGTTACCTCTTATGTGTGCAACCGTTGATCTAATTTAACCATTAAGAGAAAAATAGGTTTGAGATCTAATTAGGCATTAATTGGGTTTGTTTTGTGGTTGATCGCTGGAAATTTTCCCCTGTCAGCAGATTGTGAAACATGCTCTTATATTGTGCTTCAGGGCTTTGCAGTCTCTGGGAACTCTGTGGGGGAGGGGACAGTGCTTTTCCTGCTTCTGTTTTCCTTTTTCAGACTCATTCCCAAACCCATCGCCCCCTGATATTCCCAAACGCCCTGTCCAGGATGTATCATATTAAATAAAGGGCGAAAAGGGGACATTCTTGCAATTTGTGAGCAAGAAATTGTAATGGGTCTCTTTGGTTCTCTTTGAGTTTCCTCACATTTTATATGTTAAATTGTACTTCTGTATACCTTGTGCCACACCCAAGGTCTCGCGGCGGCCTTCAAGATCTGGTCATAATTTACTGACCTTGAGTGGCTGAACAATGTAGTTGTTTTGAGAACAGTTAGTACTCTGCTATCGCTGCAAACCATGAGGACTGTACTGGAACGCAAAGGAAATGAAACATAAACATGCCGGTTCACACCATTACATACATTCATATATGATCTCTCTCTTTTTTTTTTAATAAAAACAAAAAATCTCTGTTTTCTGTAGGTTACATCTTACTTTGTTTTGATAAATACTGTTATCTAAATAGAAACTAATGATGCATATTCAACAGGAACTTTATTTGATAACATGAACTTCTCATGTACAAAGCTGATTGTAAGGGGTCAAACAATTGCGATTGTTACCCTCTCTGTGGCAGCGATACGGCGATCCAGAGAGGATGTTGTGTTGATTTTCCTTCAACAAAAAACCCAATTAACAGCAGAGTGAGACTGATGTTAGGATGTGTTATCAGTATTGGCCTCGCATTTCCATCAAAACAGAGCAACATTATGGGTACAGTATCTGTGCCAACAGATCCCCTCTGATAACTTTAGGAGGGAAGGAAAAACAGAACACCAGCCGTGTCTGGTGAACAGAGTGTTTCAACTCAAAGCACTCATGCTTTGTTCTGCCTTTCTGTTTTATATCTGCTGTCCACCTGTCCAAAGAACTGTACAGGGACTTTTGATTTTTTTTGCCATTATATCATTATAAGAAAAACAATTGTTTGTTAAAGGCTGTGATTTGAAAGCAGGGGCATTTGAACCCAAGGTGGGAATGTCTGCAGTTGTTTGGGAGTAGGCTACCTGGACAGAGTGTAGGACAGATCGACACATTTTGAAGAATAGAAATTAGAATATGAATAAAAAATACATCTACAAATTGAGTTGTAAGGCCACTATGTGTTGAGAGCGCATGAAAACACAGAGACGTGGAAACAGCTACTTAAAAGTGACAAATAAACACTTGACATTGTTATCTTAAAATAATGGGTAAGTTACATTCACTGTGTAAGAGTTTGGCAGAGAAATACACAGAAAAAAGGCTCCCTGAAGCTCTCTCACGGCCTCTTTATTTGGTTGCCACCAAATGAAAACAAATAAAAACCATTTCCAAAAAAACACAGCTTAGAATAGAGCAGTGAAAAGGATGAGAACACCTAAAGCAAATACTCTTCAAACATGATAATAACCTTCACCAAATATCCTCATCCACCCAGAAACATAAAAGCACATGAAGTAAATGAACCATTCTGTGCTGGCCAGTGTCTTCACTTCCTCTTTTACACAATAATGTGGAAAAGGCTCAAACAAAACCAACCATAACTGCTCCATCCTTCTGGAAATCTGTCTGGATTTTCACTGTCCAGCTGTTTGTGCGCTGCTGCCAGAAGCAGACCTCCTCTCTCCTCTGTGGACTCTTTCGCTGGAGTGAGTTTGATATCATTGCTGGCTCCTTCCTATGTGGCTGTGACCTGCGCTTACAGGCAATCCATTTGGCAGGCACAGATGGCAGACACAGCAGTGTTTTCCAGCAGCAAAGGTTATAGAGATCAGTGTACAATGTGCGTCCCACCACTCTTTGATCTGTGTCAAACCGGACAGACTGTGAGAGTTCACATGGGATTAAATAATACTAAGATTAAACGACTGTTGTAGCTGTACAGGCAGTTTAAGGTTGTTGTTTTTTTTATCACTGTCTGGACAACGTTTGGGGAGGTGTTGTATCATTTGTAACACACTTGGTCCCTCAGATCTTCTGATCAGGTGATCACGGCTGTGCCAGCCTCGACTGAGGAGCATTTTTAGTACTGCAGCTGAGCAACGCTCAAAGAAATATTTTTTAAGCACAGTTCAACACCACTATCAAAGACTAGTTATGAGACTAATGGACACTTTGCAATTTTTTGGTTCCGATTAAAAGAATGTTTTGGACGACATAATGGACGACAAAGTTACTTGGTAAACCTCATATAAAATAAATACAGAGAAAAGTGTTTAAATGTGTTGCAAAAGACAGTTTAGATTTTGCCTCTCTTCATATTTTGTACCGTCGCTTATTCTTCCATATTTTGTTTATTGTACATAGGAGTTGTTCGGCAGGCAGGTAAAAGAACAAAAAAAGAGCTTTAATAGAATAAAGCTGATGTCCACAAAATCCAAATTCCAAATACAAGCAACAAAAAGGCAGGTGACAAAGGCTTACAACAAAAGAGGAATAATCCAAGAGCAAACACGTAAACTAAGCACAAACCAGTACAATATATATAATATACAATATTCTTGTACAATATAAAAGATCTTGAAAGTTAAAAAACTCAAAGTTTGCACCAGCAGGAGCTCCTCTCTCCAATAGAAAACACTGCTCCTGAAACGCCTGGTCAATAGTCCCGCCTTTAATTCTGTGACTTTGTGACATCACACTACATCACCATGTCATACATTTGCATAATTTAAACCGAGTGGCTAGTTTGGCACGCAAGAAGTTATTTAGCACAGCTGCTCTGCTGTTGCTGGCTCAGGTGTGTGTGGGCTGACCAATCAGAGCAGACTGGGTTTTTGGGAGGCGTGGCCTTAAAGAGACAGGAGCTGAAACAGAGCGTTTCAGACAGAGGGGGAAAACAGTGCTGTTAGACTGGACAGTATGATGTAACAGATGTGTGAGCATTAAAGCATGTAAACCTACTCTAGTAGTCACCCAAAATAAAATTATGAACCTGAAATTGAGAAAAAATATGTCTCCTTTAACAAATGTGTTTATGTTATTGGTTGATATCTAACCCCATTAAATTTTGTTAGCCTCTAATACTGATATTGTATTAGCTTTAAAAGTCTATAAGTTAGGCTTTAGGCATCGTTAACCTGTTAGTCCGTGGTTGAGAGAGTTTGACTCATCTAAAATCTAACCTAATATTGAAAGGCTAAAGCTCCTGTGTTTGTGTACTGTGCTACTCTCCAGTCTGGGCTGACTAAATATTTGAATTATGTTGACTTGGATCAAGCGAGCCACAGTGGTCTGGTATCTGACCAGAGTGTCAACAGCGCAGTATTTTGTGTCATTTTCCTGCAGCCCTCTGACACTCTGAGAATTTGTTTTCAGTGCGCACATCCCAGGAATACGTGGGTGCTTTTTTACAGTTTGGCAAACATTGTAGATAGCAGTCAAAATCATGTGTACCGTTAAACTGCTTTACATGTCAGAGACTGGAGTTCTGCAGCTAAAGTGCAGGAGGTCAGCATCATGTAAATTATTTGACGTCCTCTGGCAGGCACCATGTTTATACATGGTTTTTGTAGGGAGTCTTACTCAACCCCCTTATGATGTCCATATTAAGCTTGGCAGCCAACACAGAGACGGAGTCATATTCAAGTAAGTCAGTGAGTCAAGCTATGTCTTTGTTTTCGTTGTTTTGACCGAGAGACCCCCAGCAGTAGAAGTTGCATATTAAAGTGTGTTCTTGCAGCTCAGAAGCAGACTGAGATTGTTTTAAGGACCTTCACAACAAAAAACGACCTACTGCATCTTGACATGCTACTGCATAAAAAAATATCCATCATCCAAATATGAATGAACTATTTTATATTCTTAAATCCTGGAGCGAATAATCCTCGGCACACAGTTAACATATACAAATCAGAGAGAGAGAGGGTTTAGGTGTTTCACCTTTGTGACAGGTAATGAGTTGGAGGTTAAAGATCCTCTGCAGCTGCATCAGTTCACCATGGAGCAGGAGGACGTTTTGTCCAGGATGGAGTTAAACGGGCAGAATGTCAAAATAAAGGGTTGAAATAAATTTTATTTATATAGTCCAAAATCACAATCACATTGCCTCAGTGGGCTTACAATCTGTACAGTGAAATGACATCCTCTGTCCTTACACCATCAATTGTGAGAGTTTTGATTGAAAACTTCCAAAAAAAACAACTAAAATTATACACAGAATGTGAATAAATGAACGTTTTGACATTATGATGTCAATATACTGTGCTGCAGTGGTATCTACTGAAGTTAGCATGCTAACACTTCCCAGTCCAACCGCTAACTGCACGGCTAACTGAGCTAACTAGCTAAGGGCAGCCGAAGTTTGCAGTAACTCAGGTGATAGGCCTTATTGTCTTAGTGTGAATTTGACAGGTGGCCAATTCTTACACGTTGCTCGCCATCATTCCGGCTCACTGCCACCATATATCCCCTCTCCGACACACAAAAACTAAATAAATCAAAAATAAACCAAATCCTGCTAAAGAGGGGCCACACCTTTTCACACCAGGCTTCACCGAATCAAGTCAGGGTGAGCTTGTTTTCACCAGACATGGTTTCCCGTTGAGAGAACACGAGCAGTGATCCTCTTGGTGGTGAAATGTATCACGTTGGAGTCTGGGAAACTACAAAAAAGCTGTAAATTATAACTTCACACTATTTCTCTCCAGACCTCCTCCCTCCTGCTGCTCTCACTCAAGTTCCTCCTATTGCACACTGCAAAAAATATCCAGCTACAGACACCATTTGAACTCAGGCACTGGACTCATGTTTGTATTATTAATATAAATAAATAAGCCACTTAAAAGAGTGGAGACAGAGATGTTTAAAGTTTGGAGAATAGGTCGCCTTTTGGGTTAGTTTTGCGCCTGAATCCTTCGAGCAGACGGACATTTTTTACAGCGCAGACCTCCAGTCTCTGCCCCTCCTGCATCATCTGCCTCCCCGCGCCTCTCTCTCTCTCTCTCTCTCTCTCTCTCTCTCTCTGTGTGTGTGTGTGTTCATACAGTTTCCAGGAGGACCAGTCCCTGTCAGACTCCCTCCACACACACCCCAGCACGGACAGCTGCACTACCCACCAAACAACCATGGCTGTACGGGACGCTGCCTCTCTGCTCGTCGGACTTCTGGTCCTCTTTCACACCTGGGGAGGTGAGTGCCCGAAAAAACATGACTGGATCCGTGCAGCACCAGGGGTTTGCACTGTTGTCGGCGGGATAAAGCTGCTCCGCACTGTTTGAGTGTCAGGATGCAGCACAGAAACACTTAGGAAGAGAGTAGGAATGAATGGACTGCATTGTGTGTGATGTTTCAACAGCTCAGACTGGATTTTGTCCAACTTCTCATCATGTATGTGAGGTAAAGGTACCATTCTAGAGGTTCAACTGTTGCCTGCACAGAAACTTTACCTCCTGTCAGCATGCTGTCAGCTCCAGTGGGAGTTACACTGCAAAGATGTGGAGCTGCACAGTCCTCTTTTGCTTACATGAGATTTCAGTTAAAAAAAAAAAAAAATCCTCCTAGAGTAGTAAACTATCCAGCCACTGTAAACTGATTTCTCAAGTGTCCTGACTTTTAAAAGTCCTCACAGGAAGTAGATTTTAGAAGGAAGACATGAAGAATGAAGGCTGTGGCTGGGTGTGTTGTGTGCAGGTGTTGTGAAGCAAAAAAATAAATAAATGCAGGAATTTAAACTTAAAGGGACACTGTGTAGTTTTGTAAAAGAAATCAAAACTCAGAAATATGTCTTTATTTCCATAACTGAATGAACAAGCTGTTCTCAGAGGAAAATAAGGTCCCCTGAACACTGTTTGAAGCCAGACAGGTGGCAGGGTCTGCCACATATCAACAAGTAAAACAGCATGAAATTGTGTTGTCCTTTAAGGTCAGTTTGTTTATTCAATCATGAATGTATTTATGAAAATAAAGAGTTTGTTTACTTTGTTGATTTAGTTTAGTTCTGATGAAAAATTCTTCCCCAAAACTACGCAGTGCACCTTTAAAAGAATGGAAGATAAGTGACAAATCAATATCTGCTTAGTTGTAAAATATTTGAATTGAAATGACCTGAATGAGACGTTGATCTTTTCTAATTTCCATGGCAAATGAAGTTAGTTTCGATAGTTTGCTGCATGTATTTTTATCCTATGACACAGAGAGGTCCGGTCCGGTTGTGGCCAGGGAGCTCTCCGTCTGCTTTCTGTCAGCTCTTGTCTCAACACACAGAAACTCACAGCACATTCCGAGAGTGAGTTCAGCTCTGCTGCACAGGTTAAGAGTGAGAGAAAGCCGTCCACCTGTGCAGTTTATCATCAGACTACGTGGGACTATAATAAAAACAAGTTGGATGTCATCTGACGAGGTGCAGATGAATGTTTATTTTTAGAAGAGATCGTGTGAGAGTAGATTTATACGTGGTGTTATGTGTCTCTCAGCTGTCCGCATTTTGAAAGAACTTTTTATTTTTTGTTGGTGTGCTTTTACTTGTTTGTTGAAACAAGACACGTCAACGTGTGCTTTCCTCCCTCCACCCCTTCCTCTTTGTGAGCTCCACTTCCCTCCTCTCCTGCCCTCCACACACCTTCACCTTTCCTTATCCCTGTTACTCCTCGACCACGTGAGTCAATCTCCTGTTTGACTTCAGCCCGACCATTGTCCGTGATCTCCTCCAGCCCTCCCTGCTCTTATCAAGTCCACTTCCTTTTCTTCTTTTCTGGCTTTCTTCACTCCTGTGCTGCTGTTGTCCTTCACCTCCAATCCATAATCTGCCCCGCCATTCATTGTATTACATTTGTTTATCTCTCAAGTAAAGTTGTTTGTCTGGACAACGGTATCAACATGACAGTTAGAAATTTGGCACGAGAGCTGTTTCCACTGTGTTGGATTCCTATTCATTTATGAGCAGTTTAGTTTATTTAAAGCCACATTATGTAACTTTCCCCCCCTAAAATAACAGCTTTTATGGTACAGTGTCTTGTAATGGGGTGAATGGTGTCTCTGTCTCAGCCACTCCGCCCCCCTATCACTTGTTTCTGCACTATGTAACTTCAGTGTTGGGGGCGCCAAATCGCACAAGATGCCATTTTCTACATAGTGTTGCTGTAATGTAAAAAAATAATGAAAAATATCCATCGCAGTTTCAAATTTCAAATTTTTGCTTTTGCCTGATCAACAGGCCAAAAACCCAAGATCAAAGATGACGAATATTTATTTATATATAAATAAAGGCAATGACTTTGAATGTATTATATTTATGTTGGGGCTTCACATACACACCGGGTATGGGTTGTCGACTGGAAGTTTTTCGCGGAAAGCATCAGTGAGAGTTTTCTGCCTGGTGGTGTCTATTTGGCTGTTGGCTTGCATGAACTTGTGGTACTATTTCACGTGAAACTTCTGTAGGTGCACGATTAAACTGGTGGTACTGTACGACGCAACTGTACCTCCGACCTTCGGCATGCTGGCTTTACATACATTACATGTCGCTGTCTTGTTTTTATGCGTTTATAGACTAAAATATCTCCAAACTAAGGACATTTTGGTTAACCAACAGCTAACGTTAATGGCTCACTCAGCAGCAGACTGCAGTTGCAGAAAGTTGTTGCGGGTTCATGGTAAGATGTGGAAAGGAATCTGGATCTGTGATGTGTCTCATGCTACTTTACAGCGTGTTCATGGTCCAGCGCAAGCTGCGGACTGGAATCTGGATTGGTAAGTGGATTGGCCCTCCCCATTCGAGATCCGATGAGTGAATGACGTCTATATTGGATCGGATCGGGCCCATCTCCAATGATATCGTGTATCCCGATATTTGGGCAGGAAAGTATTGTGACAAACTTCACACCAGATTATTTGATCACAGTTGGAGGGGAAAAAGCTGTTGTAGTCAGTCTATGGTCAGTTTATCTCCCCTCACACGCACAAATTGGTGTGACTGTCTGTCCCAGATCTCCGTCTAGCCCCTGATGACATCAGAGGACATACTGCTGGACTGCAGTGGTGACCCCCGATAAGGATACCATTCACTTCCTGTGACATCTGCTAATCAAGCCAGGCCAAAGAGCGGCCACATTAGACCTCGCTCATTTAAAGGTCGCTACTTTCTGCTGCTGCTTCGGTTTCATGTGCCTCAAAACAACTGCTGCTCCTCAGAAGAAGCGAGCTGGTCGCAGACAATAAATGGCCTTGTGTCTCGAGAAAATTGAGGCAGAGTAATCTGGCAGAGGATCAGCAGAGCGGAGCTAGTTTGAAATGGAAATTCCTAAATTCAGACCTCTTTTCCGGAACATATCTACAGCTCAGGACTGGGACTGTGTCATTTCTATGTATATGAGCAGCTTTGCATGGAGCAGGTTGGACATAATTGATTGAAAATGAGTTTGGAGGACTTGGATCTTTGAAATTTCGCTCTCACTTTCACCCTTTGTCATTGCAAGCATGTCTCTGCAGATACATCAGTGTATTTCTTGTATAAATATCACAAATTCTTTGTCTTATGCGTCTTGGTAGCCAACTGATGTCCCTTTGTGGAGAAAGTTCGTCATGGGCACATGGTGTCTTATCTGTGTCCTGAAATAAAGCCCTGAGCTGTTCAGGCACTCTGTTTGTGTTCCCATGCAACAGACTCCTCAGGAGACCACGCAGAAAAGGAGCAGTCCACCACTGTTTTTGATCTGGGCCGTGACAGTGCAGCATCAATCTGGAGACGTCTAAAATTGTTTTGGTGAATTTACAGCTGTTAGGATTAGTGAAACATAATCCAGAGCCCCAGTGGAATTTAGAAAGGAAACAGTATGAAGGCAAGAGAATATCAGTCTTGTGCCACAGAAATGTAAAGTACAGCTGAGTTTAATAGAAAAGCAAAGGACAATAGAGCTGAAAACAACAGGAAACCCTGTGCATATATCTGTACAACTGTTCTTAAACACGGAAGAGAGGTGGAGTTTATGGGTGTCTGTCTCTTACTTTGAAAGGACTTAAAGTTTCACCATAAAAGGCTAATAAGAGCTTTCCTTTTGTGCTACTGTTGCTCTGTTTTCATGATTTACAATTATTTTCATTGTTGATGAATCTGTTGGTTATTTTCTCCATCAATTGATTCATTATTTCCTCTATAAAATCTCTGAAAATGGTGAAACATCAGTGTTTCCCAAAGCCCAAGATGACGTCCTTAAATGTCTTGTTTTGTCCACAACCCAAAGATATTCAGTTAATTGTCACAGAGGAGTGAAGAAACCCGAAAACATTCACATTTACAGATAACATCTGAGAATTAGGAGTTTTTTCCCCCTTCAGTGGTTTTATGCCTCGCTTATGGTCTGGTTTGACCTGCTCTCAGTCAGGTTGGCCAATGATGACATCAAGTGACTGTCTTAACAGAATCTAGGGAAATGTAGTGACCCATTATCCAGTAATCTGTACAGTGATTACCACTTGTGGCTGTTGCTGCTCAGCAAAACTTACAAAGGCTGCCCTCAGACAATTACTGTGAGACTATCACTGTCACTCTGTAGTAATGCCCTGACCTTATTTTAAAAAGATCCAGTAACGTCCTGCCCTCAGTATCAGAATCTGAAGCAGAATGTTTTCTCGAGATCACAAGTTGTTTAGTTCATTAACACAAGATAAATGTTGTTTTAAAAATACATTTTCATGAGAAAACGACTTAAAAGGATTCAGTGGATCTTTACACACACACTGCTCTGTGTGGGTGGCTTTCAAAGCAAAAGCAAACCATATGAACTTTTAATGAATTTTTGCCATAAATATTGGGTACTCCTTAATCTGACATTCAGTTGCTACACTTGTTGCTATGACCTAATAAACATTAGGCTATAAGGAATAAAGTGTGAACAGATTAATTTATCTCGTTATCTCGGGATAATGAAGCTTGTTTTCTCAAAATCTCAAGAAAATGATCTTGTTAGTCTGGAAAACAACATTTGTTACTCCAAGATAATGACATACCCATGATCTTGAGTTAACAAATACATTTAACTTAACTAAAATTGTATGTACAGCAGTATAATAGTGATTTTGTAAGTTGTTTAAAGGTGTTTTTTATGAGCTGAAATCGCCATCAACGGCTTCGTACTGCCCCCATTTTAAGTGACACTCCACCAATACCTTTGTGTTGTTGTTTGCACTGTAAGGTTTTAAGTTGATTAAATGTGAAGAAAACAAGAAAACACACTTTTCCAATTAGTCAATGTATTTCTGAGTGTTAGACCATGAAAGCAGAAGAGAGGCTGCATTTGTTTTCAGGCGATTTTGTTTTTTATGTACAGTGTTTTGATCCGGTGTTTCCCTGCTGAGCCATATAATGGGGTTGAAGCTTTGCACTTGGGAGCATGAATTGTAGAAGCAAAGGGTTTCCTTTTACTGTTTGATCTTCCTCTTGATGTGAATAACATCCATTATCACCATTACCTGGGTCAATAAGGCGAACCAGTGATGGAGAGGGGGGCTGTTACTGGTGGAGAAAGCTGCCAGGACTTTGTGCTGCTGTCATCAAGGCCATTTTGTGTGCGTTCACTGAGTAGCAGCAAATCATTGTTTGTGTAATGTAGCTCGAGCGAAGAAACAATCTGCAGCTGAGCCGTGTTGAATGATATCTTATAATCAACACTCTTTGTTGCCAAAGTGGGAAGGAAGGAAGTTAATATTCTGCTTTGTTCTTTGTCTCCGCTTATCAGAACAATGAGAAAATGCACTTTTCTCCACATTTCTCCCCCAAAGGAAAACCATTTTTGTTGTGTGCATGTTGGCTTGAAATGGGCAAATCAAATAATTGCTTTCAGAAAACAGATTTTCCTTATTTGTCCAGTTTCTTGCAACATTATTCATCATAGTTTGGTTTTACAAGAAACACACCATCACTGATGTCCAACAGAGAGCCCGAGCACAAGATCAGCCTTGTCTGCAGATGTGCAATGATGCATTTCATCTGTAAGAGGGATCAACACATACTGGACAGCTTTACTGTACTCTGATGTACTGCTCCATATGTGGCTGCAGGGCAAATCCATTCATATCAGGCCGTTTGGAGCTCACCTTTAGCTAACGCAGCATCTGAAGAGCCAGTTCTGCTCTGAGTGTTAACACTGACTGCTGCTCTAACAGCCTTTGAAGCTCCTGGATCAGAGGGACAGCTGCGTACACCTGGTGCCCTCACGGTCCTGACAACACACTCAGACGGACACGGATAAACACACACACATACACACAACACATGTGCCCACTCAGGTCAGTTCACTGTCACTACTTAATGACCTGTTGTCATCATGTGTTATTTTGGTTAAAGCAGGGTTACTGTTTCACTGCTGGTGACGCTGACAAACTGTAGAGCCAGAGCGTCTGAATTCACTCGTGTTCTACATGTGTGCAATTTGGAAATATTTCATTGTTGAGATTATAAACTTCCCAGCTGCTGACAAGAATCGCAAAAAAATGCTGCTGCCCATAAACAGGTTGTGACTAAGCTGCTAGAAAAGGCTGGTTTTTGTTATATTGGAGCGATTACATGATCAAACAGTTGTCCTCAGGGTTTTGTAAGTCTTGCTCCTGACCTTCCTTTACACAATTTTTATCCCGTTTGAATTGCGTAATGAACTACACATATGATGTTTGTCATTGCCATTCCTGGAATTTATGTAAAATTATCCTGAAATGCCTATCGCTTAGGAGGCTGAATCTGTTTTTCTTGACTACATTTTTTGATGCAAAAATAAGCCTACGGATGACCTTTAACTGCAACTATTAGCTGGAAAACACAATGGGTCCACACCTTACATGGCCCAAGTTTAAATTAGATAACGATACCACTGAAAATGGACACTCAAGAAAGGTTGTTTTTTTTGAGTAAATATCCAGGTGCCTGGCAAAAGAATGCCATTTTATGACCTCAAAATACCCCTGCTTGAGAGTAACAGGGGCAAAAACTCTTATAGTTCTTTATTTCCTTATTTACACTAACTTTTTCTCTATTTGAAATAGTAAAAAAAACAAATGCTTAGGTGGAAAATCAGCCTAAAAACGCATAAAACTACATAAACTTGCATAATTTCCAAGTTTGGAGCTTTAAAAACTGATATAAACTTTCTGGATTTGAAATCTCATTGCTACATGATGCATCAGTCATCCGGAGGCTGGTGTGTAAGTAGCTCAGGAGAGAGGAGAAAGAAAAGAGAGTGGGTCACTGGTCTACACAATCACTCATTGGCTATTGTAGGCTCTAGGGCGGGCATAGGAGCTCATATCTGCTCAAATGAGCTGTTAATCAAACAGCTGCCGTCTCAAGATCTGACATTTTATCACCATTTAATCATGGAATACTGTTTTGGACTAAATATGCTGCTGAAATGGATCTACTGGACATTTGGGATTTTTTTCAGTAAAAAATGATCATTCCTACTAATCATAAATATCAAATAACAGCAATATGTTGTGCTGCACTAAATTAGATCTTATCAAATGCCCTATCTACGACCTGTTTACACACATTCACAGCCACAGTCACGGCTGATTTATACATCTGCAAATATCCACTTTCCTCACGTAGGTTTTTGTGGCTGTGAAAATAGTTGATAAAACATCAAGGCAAGGATAATGAGCACAAAGTGTAAAAGCCTCAGCACTGGGGAAGGTTATTAGGCTTTGACAGAAGCTGCTACCTGATCCCTAAGATAACTTAGATAATTGAGCCCAGAGAGGATAAGCTCCCCATTAAACCAATGTGCAAACAATGTGGGGACATAAATCATATTAAGAGCCTCTCATTTGTCTGACACTTGGAAAGCTGGAAAATTGTAAAATTCTGCCAAAATGCCCTATCCTGTTAAATGAGTGACCTCAGGCCTTTTTTATTGCAGTGAGAGGGGTTCAGAGGTCAGTGTGGTGCTTCAGTCAAAATAAATGAAGACACAAACAGGATGAAGGGTTCTGCCGCATTCTCAGTTGAGCGTTTTGCAGGTTTGAACCTTGCACTCTCTATTGTATTCAGAGCACAATTCATTTGACTGTTTATGTGATCCCTTCATTTGAAAGATATTTAAAAGTCATGGAGAGCTGGTTTTATGAAGCCGGCAAGTGGAAGAAAGCTGATATGCTCAAACTGTGAGGTCCTGCAGGAGCAACGCGCTAAAGCCCCCGTGTGATGGTGCAGTATTGATCATCAAACTTGTCTAGTACTTTGCTTTATCATCACTTCTTGCCCGGTTTTATATTTAATTAGATTACTTTTTTTTATCCTGCCAGATTATGTGTTACACTTCAGCACACTTGAGTGCAGTGAGGTTGTAATAAATGTAACTCTACTCTGTGGGGTGACTTGCTCAGTTAAACTTGGGTCATGGTTGAACCAACAAACCAAGCCAAACTGCACATTCTTGTATCAGGCCTTAAATAAACTCTGAGAGGTGCAGGGAGCTGGTCGAGGGCTGAATAGTTTGATTTATGCCTTTTATTTAATTTCTTATTGAGTACAGCAGTACAAGCAGTAGAAAAATGCACTTGCAACTATGTGTTTTTCTTCCCCACAAGCATGCAGTCTGGACTTTTTGTGTGTCTGTCTGGCTGACTTTGATACACAAAAGTAATAATTGCGGTTTGTGTTTAGCCGCAGAGGTTTGTATGACTTTATATAACCTCTGAAACTGGACAGATCAGCTGTTTGTCTAAGAATGGAGAAGTGCAAGTTGCAGTTTGGACGCACAGGAAGGGCCGTGATTCTTCTGTATTCTTCTGTCTCACTTAAGTTTCATCCAAAGTTTTATTCACTCCACCCTAAACACGTCTCTTTGTTGCTTAATGTGTCTAAATTCCACCCTGTCAATAGACATGAATCATCAATATGGGACATTTTTGCAAAATCACACATTACGTTTCGTAACATTAGCTTTTTTTTCCCCCACCCAATGCCGGTGTTTCCAGGCTTTCATTACAGCGGGGTTAAAGGAACAGTTCAGCCCTAAATGAGGATTTGGACAGCTAAAGTAGATGAGGACTTGTTTTAAACCTTTAAAAAAAAACCCAAAAGAGCATGATATAGCTTCAAGTCTTCGGAAGACCCGAGATCCTAAATTGATTTTAAAAGACATCATTTATTTGTTTTGTTGTGAAACTCCAGAAATGTTTTGTGGACTGCAAATGTTCACCTGACTATCCCTTGGCATGAGGTTGAGTAGATAATGACGGAAGTTTCATTTTGGGGGGAACTGTTCCCTTAAGTTTAGAAAAAGGCCATAGTTCATACAGCATTTAAATAAACCTTTACTTCAACAGAGATACACAGTTAAACAAGCAACCTTAAAGCCATCCTGAGGCTAAATAAGTGGATCTGATGGGCGATAAAAGCTGCATTTATGGGAAAATGATGCTGGCCACAGCAACCAAGAGTACAAACCATATACAGCAAATGGCATTTTTTCTGTCTGCATATCAAATCAATGTCACAAGTAGTTTCTACAGTGCATGAATTAGTTTTAATATTAAAAGACAGTGAATGTGTTGATTGTATGAGCAGTTCTTTGCCAGTTTCTCTCTTTGAGGGAGAAATGTTTGAATCCTGGAAATACTCCAGTTACCTTTTTTTTCCTCACTCTGGTTCAAAGGTTGTTTAGTGGCCCCAAGTTGGACCAGCTGTTCCTTCTTGTCAGTCACACCGACTCCGATGTCAAAACGATGGTTTTCTACATGGTGCTCTTGGCTTTAAGAAATAGTGATCATTCTTAGGCGTCGCAGGGGTGTGGAGTTTTACCAAAATGTCGAAATCGACACCATTCGCACTGTCAGATGGGATATGGGGGTGTGTGATATATGGGCCATATGTGTGTTACAAAATGCATCCGGGCCAAAATTCATTAACTTCACTGACATTGCAAAACTTCCACTTTGCTTATTTGTAAGAAAATTGTGTGATTTATGTTCATGAAAACCACGAACAGCTCTCACATGAGGAACACTTAAGACTGTTGTTGTTTTTAGATGTCTGAGCAGTGTCTGCACTATGTGACAGAATACAGTTTTAACAAGTTTGACCACTGGAGAGATTGTGACTCGTATTTCAGTCCTAAGTTACGAGTCCATTGTGAACGACCTGAGAAGAAAACGGTTTAAAGTTGTGGATGCTGCATCCTGAAAAACAGCTTGTTTAATACCTTAAATACAAATCTTAGTTTTACGTACAGTGTCTCCACTCTTTTTCTCTTGTTCACATAGATGAGGAGGATGAGAGCCGAGGTTTGTCTCTGACTCTTTAAGGAATGTAATATGGTGAGATTATAGTGGTATTATACTGTCACAAATAACACCATCTCAAACCATGGGCCTCATTTAGAAATGTTCTTAGATTTATACTTGAACTTAGTCTTTAGATTGTTTCTGTTCCGCTGCACATTGTTCATAAAACTCATACAAAGTTCACCACAGGCTCGGATGCACATGCGCTCCGAACTGCAATACATAACCAGCAGGAAAATCACAGACTTTGCTTTGAAGATAAGTTGATTTCCACGCCAGCGTATGGTTTTATAAATAATTTACGTACATGGTTTTCTGCTTAAGTCATCCTTATCAACATGGATCAAATGTCTGTTTTTTTTTTAAAGTTAGAGGGAACTTATATGACAAGGTCTCAGGCCAATAAGATGGCCTTAAAGAACTTAAGAGATATCTTTGTATCTTTAAAATGATATCAAAGGAGCGAAGCTTTTAACGTGATTCATCCACAGAGCTGCAGGACATCCAGCCGGCAAATCTGTGATCCTAGAGAGTGTCGAAAAAGACATTAATGCGGCTGAATCCAAGATGTTAAAACAAAAACAGCACCGGAGGAAATGGTATCTGACACTGATAAGATGGTAACAAGGTGAGGCTTCAAAGACAGGCCTGGATTTACCAAACCTACAGATGTGCCAGATGTGGTGTCCAGACTTTGGCATGAGGCACACCTGCAGAGCTGCTGGAGTACATGTGGAATCGTGGAAACCCTCGCTGTGTGATTGATTTTATCCAGCGTGATATACAGTCCAGTGCATTCATGAGGACAGTTTATAGCGTTGCGGAGAAAAACCAGGCATGTGCTTCAGATTTGTGATGTGAAACTGAAGGTTGGTTTGAAACCAGAGCAGAGAGGGCAACTTCAGACTTTCTCAGCTTTCATTGATGTTTTTTTATTTATTTTTAAGTTCGGTGTTCAAATCACTACGAAGACTTTTAAACTGATGTTGGAGAATGTGGAAGAATTATCATATAATTAGGAATCACATGAAATGCAATTTCTTTGGCGTGAAATGCCATTGATTAGCAGCAGTGGCAGCAGAGGAATGCAGAATGGTCTCATCCTTCACTGGCAGCTGCACTTTGATTCCTGGTGGAGAATATGTCTCTTTTTCATTCTGACGCTGTGACTTATGTGCTTCTCCACCTCTCGTCTCTGCTCTGGGGTCAAACGCACACAGAGCCTCCTCTGTCCTGCCGCTAAGTATTGCCAATGTGAGAAAATCACTCACAGCTCGTCCGAGGGGCCTCTCCTCCTGCCCTCTGGTCTCTTAAAGATGAGATGTGATAGAGATGAGGCTCCAGTGCTGCTCGTTTACCAGGAACTGTGACTAATTACTGCAAAGGGCCAGCTACTGGGCTATTGTCAAGTGAAAGTTATATTACTATTAAACCCATCACATGCCATCCCGTGCTTCCTTTTGTGGGAAGTCACCAACAAAGAAATATGGTTAGAGGGTCCAGTTAAAGTAGGATGATTGAATCTGTGGTGGGTTGACAGTCTAAGTCCTGAGTGTGGACTTCAGTGTGGACAAAATCTGATAACACAACAAAGCACAAAAAACATAGTCAAATACAGAATGTGACATAGAACAAAATGGAGTTTCAAAACAAAATTTACAGGCTACATTAACAAATGAATGCTTGGACAGGGGTTCATGGCGTCATAGAGTTAGCCGGCTTACTTTGCGTGATGCAGGCTTACATAGCTTGTACAATACTAAGTCATGGAGTTAGCTAAGTAAGCATGATATGATATGATGTTTCATGCTAGCTTGCACCTTAATTTCACTGGGCACGTCTCTGTAACCTCATGTGTGACGTTTTGCCATCTTGCAGAGTGTTATGCCTGCCTGATATTGTTGACTTGCACAGATTGTTTATTTTGTCATTTTTCTGTTGTGGGTGAGGAAGTAAATCGTTTCGTTGTTTGTCTGTGTGTTTATTGTTAATATTTCCTATTTTGTCGTGCCGCAGATCCCCAGTCTGCACAGGTCGTTTTATTTTGAAAACTGACCGAATGCTCGATGCCGCTTTGCTGACTGACTTCCTGTCTGGCTTGATATGCTCTGTGAAGCGCGACGCTTGACGATTCTGCTTCATCACACCTGTGTGGGTGTGGTTTGACTGACAGGTTGGCAAAAAAAAGCAAACAAACACGAAACTGTGATCAGATCTTGATTCAAATGTTGCTAAACCCTGATTAGCGCTCAGTGGTACGTTACTCATCTTTGTCCAGCTCATCTGAGTCTTGTCCGTTTGAAACAGTCATAAGAGCACAGACAAAACCCCAAATACAGAAATCTCTCATCATATAATCCCAACTGTTTTAACTTTGGTAGGACCATATTCGGGTTAGGGTTATGAAGCATGGCAACACTTAAGGTGAGGAGCCAACTGAAGTGCGTTTCTGTATTTGGTCGTGTTCATTATGCTGCACGTGTCATCAAATTGAATGAGTTTCTCAAGTTGCCTGCATTTTATTTCTTTCCTAATGCGTTGTGAAACTGGCCAAGATGTTTGTTTGTGTTGCGTGTGTCTCAGTGTCATCGAAAGACTAGAGAGAGAACTGGTAGAGATTTGAGCTCTGCAGAGTTTGAGCTGCTCAGACTCTTGACGAGGCTGATCTCTGGATGTGAAGTTGTCCTCTGGGAGCTGCACTGGCACAAGTGGAGACAAGAGGCCTGTCAGGATCTCTGTCTATTCTCTGATAGTTCAACACCCTGCTTAATAATGGATGTTGTTTTCCTGAAATAATGCTCTGTGCTGGTCTAATGCACATTAGGATCCTTTTAACCTAATGCAACCTGTCAGCTCTCAGCCATGACACTACGCCTCTGACTCTACAGAGCAGACCGACGTGTTTGCTGTGACTTCACAGTGTTTACTTACAGTAGATCGCTGGTTGTATTTAACTTTTATGGTTTGCTCCTCTCTCTGGCTTTACTGTTTGTCTATGGGATTCTTAAGGTCTAAATTTATAGTCTCTTATGTCATATCCAAGAATATCTTTCAGCTTTAGTTATGCATCATTTTTATTTTCCACTTCACTATTTCTGTGCTTTCGAGTTCTTTCTATCTTCTGATGATTACTGAGATATTTTTTTTTCTATCTTGGTCACACCAGACATTCAGTAGAAAGTGGTCTGTCACGATTTGATTCAGTTTCATTAATTTTCATTTTAATCGGCCATTTCCAAGTGGAAACAGCTGATGCAGTCAAAAGAGGTCATTGTGTTCATGGCTCACGCTGCACGCGGATCAAAACATGTGAGATATGTTAAATTGATCTTTGTATTTGTCCTGTGATAAAAAGGCAAAGCTTTTGGCAAGTTAAGCATGTGAGCAAGCGATGAGTTCACAACTGTTTTTTGCAAGAACTTGAGATGACGTCTGTGTGATTAAGAATGCATTTCTTGAGTTTGCACACTCCAGTGCCAGTGTCTAAGGCAGCCTTAAATAGTATCTTTACCTCCATTATGTATGTGATGTATTAGCCATTCAAACAGGATGTTGTGGCTCGGCATAACACAGTGATGGATCATTGCTTTACTCATTCATTCAAGTATAAATCGATGGGGTATCAACTTCCGAGAATATGGTGGTACACAAAAATGTGTGATGATTTGAGGGGATTTTGTAATAATTAATGGAGCTTGAGTTGGCCTATAAATATAAAGAATGCTAATGCTCTCCATGAAGTTGTGGAGCCAGTTCCATTAGGCCTTTACAAGTTGTGTTATAGGGTATGAATACTTTCTTAATGAAGCATATTTTCTTTGACACAAACAGAAAGTCTTACGTCCAAACCAGTGGGTTATTACACGAAGAGAAAAGCAGGTTTCCTCAATAGAAATATTGTATCCGACTCGGTGCTCAATGATAAGCAAGTGCCTGAAATCAAGTAAATGACGATGGCAAAATCAGTTTTTCAAGATGATTGAACCTAAATTTAATAGATTAACAAACTGAGGGTTATTGTCTTTGTCATTTCAATGTATTAATGGTCCTTTTTTATATAACAAGTGTAAAACAATAGCTACTAGTTATTACTCAATCTTATTTTTTACCAGGAATATTCCCATTTAGATCCAGAATCTCTTTTACAAGTTCACAGCAACACCATCGGTGAAAAATGATGACGTATGAGGGTCTTGAAGGGCTGTCCAATGTCTCAGGGAGAGACTTGAACCACTTCCTCTTGGTGACTCTGTTCTGAGAGGCAAGGAGGGGTGAAAATTGGACATAGGATTGAGCATTACTGCTTAATAAGAAGGAAATCAAGCAAGGATACCAAAGTCAAAGTTCAAGCTGAATAAACCCAAATTCAGTAGATATGGGTCATATTGTCAATGCAGATTATTTTTAACCTTAGCTCAACCAACTCTACAATTATAGTCTTGAGTTGCTTGCAAGTCGTAAACATGGGAATCTTCCCAATCTCTACCATCGTCTCATATGGCTTGAAAGTTTCCCAGGATGTAACAGTTTTCCATGACGTTAAAGTTTCGTGGGATCCTTAACTCTTCCAGCGAATGACATATGCACATAGGAATGCATTTGATTTTTGTCAGGGTTGTTATTTTAAAAATGCCAGAATTACATAAAGCGAGAAACACTTAAGGGCAACACATACTGGCGGTGTGTGACGTGTGTAGATACACTCACACCTATTGTGTATCATGTAGGCTCACACACTTCAAGACGCACTTTATGTAACATGAGACTAAGCGATGCAGCCGACACGTGTTGCCCATAAGCCATCAGACCATTTGTCTTGGTAACACTGGCACTTTAATGAGGGTGAATTTAGTTTAGCATTCAAGAATTTGGTGCAGGTATGTCCATGTCACTATCAGACTCACACCTGTTCATGTACGCAAACATCTTATCACGAAAGAGCGCTAAACGATTTTGCGATTCATTATTGCCACTTGCAGCCTCCACCTAAAAAGGAGACAGCTGCTGCTGAGTACCATACCCTGAGAGTCAATGGGTAAAAAGCTTTCAGTGTGTTTGTGTGTGTGTGTGTGCCTGCAGTCTATCTTTAGCCATAATATGCCAGCAGCGAGCAACGCACATCTCATACTTGTGAAGCCATGTCATGGGACCCCTCTCTCCCTCTTTCTCTCTCTCTCTCTGTCGTTACAATCAGCATCTTAAATAAATACTGTCCCTGTTGGCCTTTCCCATACTTCCGAACAGCTTGTGTTATTTTACTCCTGCCTGCTCACATAGTGGCTGATATGGAGACCATTTTGTCGTCTGGGACGTGGGAAAGAGGATGGAGGGGGCGTTTGTACCACCATGGGAGCAGGCATGAGGAAATGGCCCACAGAGATACACACATAGAAATCCAAGTAGGCATTGAGTTGTGAGATTGTTTTTTTTAAATATTAAAGTGGTTTGGACATGGGAAGATGACCGCATCCCACATGAAGTCAGAAGTCATTCAACATACATTATATTTTATGTGTGTGTGTGTGGGCATATCAAAATAGCTGAGTGTGGAAACTCTGAGTAAAGGGAAGAAGGTCTTGTCTTGTTGCCAAGTAGTTATCAAAGGCAGGGGAACAGAGTGAACTCTCTTTGGGGTGTAGCTGCTGAGGGAAGACCAAAGAGCTGCTTACTGAAGAGGGATTAGCCTCAGGTCAGTGAGCCTGCGCTGCTCCTCTAAGCTGAAGGCCTGCAGTCTGATCTTCACAGCTGTGGTCTGAGACTGCTCACAAATGATTTTGATGCCCTGTCTACCACTCTTTCAGCAGTCCATGAGTCTTTGCTATCTTTAAGTGTGCAGTTAGGGCACAAAATGTCCAACATGTAGAGCGAAATGAAAAGATATTTTGCCTAGTGAATCACAGGTGTAAGTAGTTGTTGTCATGGTTTTTAGTTCGACCTATTCTTCTCCTTTTCCTTCAAAATGTTGGCTGTGAAAAAAGCTTATGAATGTGAGTCATTTAGGAACAATAAGGGAACAAGTTAGTGGTTGTTAGTGGTTTCCCCGCATTGTTACCAATTACCAGTTGTTAAAAATGCAATCAATTCACAGATGTGTTCTGTACATTGTTTTCTTTTAGGTTTTGATCAGGGGTCGTGATAGGAAAAGTTTGGGAACCAGTGGCATTAAGTGCGAGTTATAGCTGTAAGTTGGCATCCTGACTGTACTCCAGGAAGTCACTGCGCATGGCCAAGAAATAGTCCGACACTAAACACCCTATCCCTGTGTTTCCAGGCTTTATGCTAAGCTAAGCTAACAGGCTCTTTACTGTAGCTTAATATTTATCATATACACATGAGAGTAGCATTCTTCTCTAACCCTTGGCAAGAAAACTAATATGAACTTTTCCTTTAAAGGTGCAATATGTAAGAATTTTACTTTAACACACACACAAAAAATACGATTATCAACAGAATGTGAAGAAATATTAGTTTTCATTTCATGTATTGTGTTGAAGAGACATCTACTGAGGTTAGCATGCTAACGAGCTAGCCCTGGATGTCTAAGGCTCCTGTGCTAGCGGTGTTATCACCAACTCTCCCCAGTGCTCTGAGCTCCCAGTTCAGGCGTACTCAAGTCAGCTAAAAGGACCACTAGCTACATGGCTAACTAAGCCAACTAACTGGGGAGATCTCAGAGGTGGATATCTGATATTTTGGTGAACTGACCTTTAAAACACATTCACAATCTTAAATTCTCCAAGCTAAAGTCACTGAGCTGCTCTGCTGTACCCACTTGGCATTCATTGCCTTGCTCAAAGGCTCCTTGCTCTAGCTGTTTAGAGAAGCCGGTGCATTTCTTACTACTGTTAGTGTTGTACCATTGAAACGACCTTATTAGAGACCCATCCAGAGTTTTCTGACTTGTTGTAACAGTTGTAAGACAGCAGAGCCCCCTGAAAGATGGACTGGAGATGGGTGTGCTGTGAAACGATCCAGGTCTGGCCTGAGCTGATCTCTGCGACAGGTGGTCTGTTGAAATGGAATCTAGCATCGGATCATCAGGAGAAATCAGAGAGCAATGTGACTCCCTCCCTCTCTCCCCTGCTGTGTGGTCCACTCTGATCCACTGTATTTACATTCTTCCTATCCTTCGCCTCCTCTGCCTTTTGGAAATCGTTAATTCTGATGGCATGTTGACTGCAGGCATTTGGCTCCAGCACCCTGGAGATGAGTGCGTGTCCGCGTGTGTGTGCTAAGGAAAGTGTCTGGCAGGTCAGTGTGTGACAAGTTGACCTTGTTTTCTCTCAGGCATCGTGGGAATGTGCAGTTTGGTTGCTGCAGCTGTCACTGTCCATCGCATTGTGTCTGCACACAGCAGTTAGATCATCACCTGAGCGCCACACAGGCTCCATGCAGAGGAGCACTCTGTTAGATTATTCGTGTTAACAGTTTTTTCTTCTGATCTATTGATTCGTTTTCAGTCTACAAAGATTTGTAAAGTGCTACAAGTGAGCATCCGGTCTCCCAAGTGGTTAAGGTGTACACTGCGATGTTGCTGATTCATTTCAGATTGAGGGCCCTTGCTGCATGTCATATACCTCTCTATGTTTCCCGTCTGCTGTCGAGCAAAAGCAAAAATGCCAAAAAAATTATCTTAAAAAATCTTGCCCAATTTGCAATTAACCATTGCCTTGTGATCACTATGTCATATGATACAATAAACTTCTAAACTCCAACTGGTCTTCCTGGATCATGTCACTGTCTCACCACTACCTTAACAACATGCACCCCACCGACACAGCCTCCTGGAGGGATGAACCCAAAATGTTTTCAATTAAAATGAAATCAAACTATGAAAGGCAGAACATCAGTCTAACTACTCTGTGGGGTTTCCTTGTAAATTTTTAAGGAAATGAAAAAAAATGCCATTTTATGACCTCAGAATACCCAAGATTGAGAGTAACAGGGACAAAAACTCATTAAAATTCTTTATTTCCTTATTTACACTAACTTTGTGTGCATATTGAATAGTTAAAAATAAGTGCTTAAGTAGAAAAAGAGCCTATACAAAGAGCGAAAAACTTGCGTAATTTCAAAATTTGGTTCAAAATAACTGTACGGTTCAGAAACTGTAATAAACTATATATTACTGAATTTGAAATCTCATTGGCATTATGATGCATGAATCATCTGGAGGCTGGCGTGTCAGTAAGTCAGGAGAGAGGAGAAAGAATAGAGAGTGGGTCACTGGTCTACACGACCACTCATTGGTTGTTGTAGGCTCCAGGGTGGGCATAGAAGCTCATATCTGCTCTAACGAGCTGTCAATCAAACGGCTGCCATCTCAGGATCTCAAGTGTAGAGGTATAAGATGGATGAGATGGATCGAGTAGACATTTGGGAATGAGAGAAGTCATTTTTTGTTGGAGTTTGACGCACTACTGAAACACCCAGACACTTAATTGGTGAGCTGGCAAAACTTCACACATGCTGGTTTGTTGCCTTTTTTATTGGTTTGTTTGTTGATTGTACCTTGCTGATGTGGTTTTATCTTGAAATGATTTGCATGAATAGAATCAGAGGAATCTACAGTAAGCTTTCTAATGATGTATGACATGACTAAACACTTAAATTAAGGTGTTTGCCTGTTTTCTTAGCTGTGTTTGTATTGTCTGGTGAACTAGCCGGAGTTTTAACACAATATGGTGCATCTAGTTTACATATCTGCACTCTTTTCCTATCTTGATCCATTCGCTCCAAACACTCCAGAGGTTAATTCCTGAAATTCCTTCAGAGTGTAATTTCTGGTTGCTATTTCTGTTTGGTGTTGTT
Source organism: Pagrus major (assembly GCF_040436345.1). Lineage (NCBI taxonomy): Eukaryota > Metazoa > Chordata > Actinopteri > Spariformes > Sparidae > Pagrus > Pagrus major. The sequence goes on along the minus strand of NC_133216.1, from coordinate 16,784,261 downwards.
GGCCAGTCCTCTCCATGTCAAGAAAGTTACTGTGTGCAGCCAACGCAGCGGGAGTAGAGCCTGCGACAAGACAAGTTGTAGACATGTCTTCCATTGATGTAACCTCAATTAGATCACTTGGGTCTTCATTAATAAATGAAAGCCTTGCTAACTGGTCACTACTAATGCAACCAAACAAGATAAAAGGAAGCATGCATATTTATAAAGAAGGAGTAAAACACACTGGGTCAAAGTGCCCGGTGTCGGGGGGGGGGTTTATGGAAAGTTCCCTAATGAGCTCCTTCGTTCTCTGTGGATCAAAGAAGCTTTGAATTCTCTGCAGAATTACCGCTTGCAGGCTTGTTAGCTGGATCTGTAGCAGTGCAAAAATAATGGCTGCACACAAATCATGTATATTTATGTGTCATTCTTTTATTTGAGTGGCTTTTTCATGGCATTATAAACCCTCCTGCATGTTGAGTTTATGGAGAAATATGTCTGCTGTGCCAGGAGCTTTGTGAGTCACTGACAGTCCTTTTTCGTTGTGAATGCCTGATTGAAGCCCTGCGTGATGTGTGCTGAAATGCCCTTTAGTGCATCACAGGACTGACGTGATTGATGAACGTGTGACAAGGCCTTTAGTGTGATCGTTTTCAAGAGTTTCTCATTACATTCCTTTGCACCATTTAGCAAAGTTGACCCAAACTAAGTGGGGCTACTGTTCTGGTAGAGGATCTGCGAAGGCAAACAAGAATTTGGCTGCAACTGCCCATCCCTAAAACATGTCTATGGAGACTATTAGTGTTCCAGGAGGAAGATTTGCTGTATTTACTCTTCAAGACTATATTTTCATTAACTGATGCCACCAAGTTCACTCTTTATCTTTCATCTTGATGCAATCTTTCATGCATTATATCTTGGCTGCACAGCTTTTTATCTTTTTTTCTTTTTTATAATCAAAGGTTAAATATTTGAACCCAAACATAATAATGTAGACACTAATGGTTTCAGTTTTATGAAACATGAAGGGATGATTCCTTTTTACAGGAAATATAAACACTAACTAACTTCATAGGGACTATCTAAAAGATAATCTGAGAGCTGTTGAGAGGAGTGAATCCACCCTGAAAGTAAAAGATGCCTTTGTGTGAAATGACTTAACTAAACTTTGTATCCTGCAGCCAGTCGGGAGAAATGCAAGTGGAAGGTCAGTATATAAGGAGTATATAGCTTCTCCTCTCAACACACTGAGTGAGAGTCGTTATCTTCAGCTTGATAACATTTCCTCCTCTCTGCAAGATACTGCAAGTGTGCCATTGAGGGATTAGTGTGAGAAATGTCAGAGGCTGCAGCAGCTCGCAGTGAACCAAACACCCACTTCTTCTTCACACGTCTCAGTCTGCCACCTTGATTTCTCCCCCCCGCCCTGCCTCTGTCTTTTCATTTTCTCTCGTCTCCCGTTCGTCTTTTATCTGTTTTCTCATGTTCACTCTATTCACTCGTCTCAGACCTATTTACATCCTTACAAAGAGCTGCCTGACTGAGGCACTGTTTTCCCATGCTCCCTCTCTCTGTCTCATCCTGTCATGAAGTAGGACTGCTGCTATTTCTGGTGCCAGTCGGGTCAGTGCACTGTAATTCTGCTGTCTCATGTAAGCAAACAAGCTTTTGATAGGCCATTGTTATTCTTAGATGTGATAGTGTCCCCGAGCTGTCGCTTCATTTCAGCAGAGTGGTGGAGGGGAAATATTTGTGGCCAACTATTTTGACGATTGACAAATTGGTTTGAGTCATTTTTTAAGAAAATTACAGTCAAAATTCTCTGATTCCGGCTTCTTAAATGGGAATATTTTCTGGTTTCATTACGCCTCTATGACAGTTGTGGAGAAAACAAGACATTTAAAGGAGACCTGTTATGCTTTTTCTTGTCCTTCAATGTTTTTATATTGATTCTTGTGCATGTAAAAGATCTTGAAAGTTAAAAAGGAGGTTGAAGTCCGCACCAACAGAAGCTCCTCTCTCCCACAGGAATCACTGCTCCTGAAATGCCTCATCAGTAGTCTCGCCTTTAATGTGTGACTTTGTGACATCACACTACGTCACCATGTCACACATTTGCATAATTTCTGTGTGTGTGTGAGCTGACCAATCAGAGGAAACTTGGTATGCAGGAGGAGGGGCCTTAAAGAGACAGGAGCTAAAACAGAGCGTTTCAGCTGCAGCACTGGACAGTATGAGAAACTAATGTGTTTTTGGAGCACTAAAGCATGTAAACCTGTTCTAGTAGTAACCAAAATAAAATAATGAACCTGAAAATGAACTTAATATGTCTCCTTTAAGGACATCATCTTGGGCTTCGGAGAGAAAAGAGAAGAAAATCTAATATAAGACAGAAAGAAAAAGAAAAAGAAAGAAAATAATCCTTTACTTGCAATAGAAATATTTGGTTTCAAGTAATACACACTGTGGTGTGTTTGCTGTGTTTTAGTACACACCAGCCAGAAAGTAAATGTATCATATAATTATAATTTAATGTAACACAGCCCTTTTTATAATTATGCTCCCACGTTTTGTCTAAGCTCAGCAAGCAATTAAAACACACAAACACACACGGGAAATTACGTGTTGCTTCCTTTTAATGCAATATTCATACTCATCCTTTTATGTCTTAGTTCAATAGGAGCCTCTTCTTTGGAGGACATGCCAGAAGTAAATTAAACATGAATTAGAGTCTAAGCAGGGGGAATCCTTGGTATGTAAATATTAATACAGCACCTTAAAATCTGACCCTGTGATAGAAGAAACAGGTTATATAAGGACTCTGTAATGCAAACAAAACTAGTAGATAAATGGATTCTTGACTTCATCGTTCCTTTTAGAGAGAGCAAAGAGGGAGTTGTTGAATCGCTGAAATAAGAGGTTGGAAACTAGTGAATGAAACATAGAGTAGGATGTGTGTCATGTGCTGGTTGCGCTCCCAGACATTTGCAAACCATGTAATGATGTGTTTAGTGCTGGAGACGAGTCTCAAGTTCAAGTCATCTGCAAGTGTGTGTGTGTGTGTGTGTGTGTGTGTGTGTGTGTGTGTGTGTGTGTGTGTGTGGCAGATCCTGTTGCACATCTGAAGGGCTCATCCCACTTCATAACATCCAGACGGACAGGCTGAAAGATCTCAGAGTGTGTGTGTGTGTCTGCTTTCCCCTGACCTCAGCGATCATCCTGTCAGACGCTGCTGCTTTGATCTGATTCTTTTTCTTTTTCTAGACTTGAGGAGGAAGAGCTTTCTTCAGAGTTTTTTTATATCCACAGGCAGCACGGTCTGAAGAAATCAGTGTCGGTCTGTCCATCCATATGAAAGATATCACGGCAGTTTGTGGGCCTCTTCACCTGATATTTGCTCTGGATGTTCACGGTGAAGCAGATCCTACAAAGTGATCTTAAATTATTTCAAATATAAAATACAAAATAAACATCAGCATTTTTTTCATCTCCTATATTTAATTGGACACATCTAAATCACTGGTTCCCAACCCATATAGTTTTTTAAAAGATACACAGTAGGCATATATCTCAACATGTATTCATTTCTGTGTAGAAAACTAAATAAAAAAAATACTACTCAAATTGTATATTATAACTTTAAGATATAAAACTCAGGATAGGATTATAGTAAAAGACCTGAATACACAATATATTCTCAAAACCTTCACTCTGCTAAACATCATCATCGTTTACATAATTTTGGCACAGTCATTACGTTTGCTTTTTGGGAGGTTTATAAGCTGTACTGTACTGTTGTTGTTATGCATTGAAAATAATATCAAATAGCAATAAACAGGGCACTTTATCAGTGGTAGATAGAAAAGGTATCAATCATGGAAAAAGTTTGATCCACTCATCCACTGATCTGAATCATCACTGGTGCAGCCAGTTGGGTTTTAGAAGTCACATTATCAGTTGAATGTTGTATTCATGGGGTTCTGGTTCATTGTAATCAAAACATACATAGAAAGAGAACAAAAGCGAGGACAAAAGGGAATCATTGTGGGTCCACGTTGGGTCACCATTCTGCCTCCCTGTCAGATTAATGTCACAAAGAGTGCAGGCTGGTAATCTGCTTTGAATGGCAGTTAACGTGCCAAAGGTGGACGTCCCCTCATCTCCCTCGCCTGTGACAATCTGTGGTCTGGGCCGGTTGCCAGAGGGAGGCCAGGTCGACTGCAGCCTGTCACCTTCATGGACAGAAAGTCAGACCAGATTTGAGCCTTTGAACAACCACATGCCACATCTGATCAGTGTACTGTACCTGTCAGAGGAGGAGAAGTTTAAATTATACGCTCAAACATGTTCAAAAATAAATTATCTCGACACCTTTTCTGCCTAGGTGGTTTTCTCTACATGTTCTCATAGTAAGAGGCCTAGTGAAGAGATTTTACTGGTGTGGATAAGCAGCTACAGCAGCTCAGAGCCTGGCAGGAAGTGGTGCTATCACGACTCTCCGCAGACAGAAACTGATTGTGCTTCCAGACAAAAGGCTTTGCTTTCATTGTAGACATAACAATGTCTTTGATATGACTTCCCCCCGGGGATTATCTTATCCTTTCTGCCTCTGCTCTGCTTTATAAGAGGTGTTTGGGGGGTTATTTTGTCTTATCTTAAAGTGCACCTAATTTTGCAGTGCCTTTGAAAACAATCCACACTCTTTGTGGGATAAGCCGTGTTTTGAACAGCTGAACCGAGACGTTTATTCCCGTCGAGAGATCACCTGCAGCCTCCACTGGGCGCTATTTGAAGCTCTATTATCAGCGCTGACACATTAATTGAGATGTTTTTGTGCATCTGTGTGTATGCATGTGACCTAGACTCAGTTAGCTGCATAAATCAAAGCAGAATATCCCTTTTAACTGCAGTGTTTCTCCGATAAGTCTTGATGTGTCTATCTCCAGGAATATAAACAGTGCCGTTCTTGTAAGGGCTTTCCTCGAATCCGCTTATTAACCGAATGCAGTCTTGTTAAGTGGAGCCTTCATTTGAACTTTGCCTGAAGGTTTTCTGTCTTTGAAGAAAACATTTTTGACATCGTATGATAATCACGCACACTGTACACACGCTCTCACAACTTTACTGAAGACGCTTCTGCTGATTGAAACCTTTGAACTCCCAAAGACGTGTTTAAAGGACCTGTTGGAACTATACGTTTATTCATTTTCCACGAGACGAGACGTCCAAAACAAGTCATCTTGTGTTGGTATATGTTTTTTGTTTTGCCTCCACATCCTCGTCGCTGGAGTTTCCATATGTTCTGAATCTTCTCCTCTGGGTCGGGGTCAGGAACAGATATTCACTACAGTGGACAGAGCACATTCCCCTCTCTTGTGGAAATCACACTCTCGGCATGTGAAATGTTTGTCTCTGGGTCAAACACACACACTTCAGGGGAAAGTATATTGTTTGCTGATGGAACTCATAAACCTGGAGAGGCCCAGGTTTCCCAGCATGCTGCTGTCAGAGGGGGATGATCAGCTTTATTCTGTCATACTGATTTAGGACTATTATCCAATGGACTCCAACATCTGCTCTCTCATCATCGGAGAGGATCGATGCGAGGCCTTGGAGTGCCAGCCTCACTGATTGATGGACTGCGGCGATGAAAACTGGTCAAATTACTAATGAGATTTGATTGAGATCCCTGGGAGCAAACAGACTCCAGCTGTCAGACAGGATGGGCAAACATTCTGTCTGATGCCAGCTAGAATCTGAATTTTCATTCCTCCGTGAATCCCGTCTCTTACTGTGGGTAGGTCCTCAGGTGGGGGATGGGATGCTGGGAGTGAGTCAGCGTTGTCTTTCCATCGCTAATGGCCAGGAAATGTCTATGTTGGAGAGTCTAATTGGATTTCTTTAACAGGAAAGCATCCGTCCAGCTCCATTAGCCAGCGGTAAACAGCAACACACAGCACAGGGAGAGGCAGGTGGGAGAGACAAGGGGGGAGAATATCGAAGAGGTGAGGTGAGGGAGAGAAGGAGGTTTATTGTTGATTCAGGTCAAGGAACAGTCAGAGGCTTAGTTTGAGTGAGAAGCAGGAAATGTTTGTCATCTGTGCCGATAATGGTAGAATGAAATGCCAGGAGAGACGCAGGGAGGTGTGTTGGTAATCAGCTCGTTAACAAGCAGCCTGGTGTCATTCACTTAACTACAAGACGACGCATCTGATCTTCCATGAAGGAATCGTCTTTGGATACCAGAGACAGTGCCACAGTGTATTTAAATTAAAAAATTTTTTTTTAATAATTTATGACCTCTAAAGAGGTTATGTTTGTTTGTGTCCATCCGGTTAAAGGGACAGATTCAGGAAAATGTTTCACATTCTTTAACATTGCAAGATTTTTTTGTTAATTTTTTAGGAAATAATGATTAAAACGATAAAAAATTAGGCGTATCTAGGTGGCTGGTATCTATGAGTCACTTTGGGTTCTTTAAAACTGTTCTGAGCATTTAAGTACAATATTTTTACATTTTACAAAATAATTAATAAATCTGCAGATAACTTGAACAATAAATCAATTAATGAACTTTTGTTTGTTAGTTGCAGCCCTAGTTTAACAAAATGACTGTTTCCAAGCTCAAACATAAACTTACGAATTAATATACTGTGTAAAAGAAATGTGGCTGTTTTGTGTCTGCTGTGCTTCTTGAGTAGAAAAAAGGTCATTGCAGGACACAGATGAACCACATTTCCATTTTTCTGAGCAGCACTTGACATAAATGCAGATATTTTCCCGCCATCGCCTCCTTCTCTTCCACCATAAAAGCTACATTCGCCAACACAATGAAGAGACACTCAGGAAAAGCTAAATCAAACCTGGCAGCCTCGTCACCTCGAGGCTACAGCTCTCGTTGGCATCTCGTACATCTACTGAAACACTGCCATGTGAAGTGTAAAGGGGGGGCCCTTCCTATAGATTAGCAGGATGAGCCACAGCGAGGGACCCTGGAAGGGGAAAACCAGTCGTTCCTCAGAGACAGATCATGAAGGAACAGTGGGGCTACTATGCTGCCTGTAAATTGAGCCTTTCTTCCTGTGAGAGGGTGACATGGTGGAATGCAGCACATTAATGTGGACATGGGTGGGCTTCTCATTCCTGTCATAGCATCTCTCTCTTCGCTTTGACCCACCATAACTTTCTCCTCTCTTCTTTTGCCTCCATGCCTTCTTTGGGTTTGTGTCAACAGGGTGTGGACGCAGAAGTGGTTTGTTTCTAAAGCATAATTCAGGTTCTTGTAAGGAGGGTATTAATTAGTCTCAGCAACCCATTTTGTGTTTCAGTTCATTAATGCTTAATTGGCATTATAGATCAAGATTAATTTGTGGCGGATAAATTGGTATTGGCATGTGTTTCGGTTGATAAATAAGAAGAAATTTCAGCACAGAAAGGTTTGAGGTACTTTATGGAATCCTTATCAAAAGTATTATGTTATTTGTCATTGTTAACTAATTAATATCAGGTCACATATTGTTATAAGCCTTTTTATGAACTCCCAAATATCCACATCAGTGTATTAGCTTTAAAAAGTCAGTAATGGTGGTGCTCTAACACATTATACACACATATTACGACATCCCTACCTGTCTCAGCGTTTGGATATTTGGAAACATGACGATTGAAAGGAACGCAGGAACTTGGTGCAGAGCCCCCTAAAACGAGCCATTATTAAAACCACCAACTGATAAAATAGTGTGATTATATTGTAGATGTTACACTTCCCTGCTCTATAATGAACATGTACATCGCTGGAACAAACAGCCACAATGTTTTTAACACAAAGGAAGGAAGAAGTTCAGGTATAACATACGCCGAATTAACAAGAAGGCCCAAATAATTAATAATTTGTCATAGGAAGTGTTTCACAAACTTAATACAGTTCCTCCTAACTTGACAACTCACAAAATTGTAAAGGAATTATAAAGGAGTCTGGGGAATTTCTTTCCCTCGTCATCTTGTTGACTGTAGTTGCTGTGGCTGCTTTGACCTATAATATGTCGGTGATACAGTTTACCCTCTGCTGTAGTGCAAAATTTTCTCACATTGTTGTAAATTGTTGTTAAGCACTGTTAGATATAATATCCTGGCCAGTCACATTAATACAAAAACATGACTGTCCCTGGGTGCAACTCAGCTGTCAATGAAACACTTACACCAGCCTTAGACTGTGTAAAACATGGATGTAGATGACTTTGCACATAGTTTTCGCAGGGGCCACGTGAAGCTGACATGATGGACATGTTTTTTGAAGGAAAGAGGAACTCTGATTGCTGTTGAAAGTCAAGTGCGAACCACGTAAAAGAAAGGAGGAAAATTGCATGCTGAACAGTAAAATTTACCAACGACCATATCCTCTTTCTCTTTCTCAGTGTGGGCTGATGTGGAGGTGAACATGGAGGACAGAGTGGAGGTGTACGCGGGGGAAACGGCTCGGATCACCTGCATCTTCCAATCGACTGAAGGCGTCGGCGGGTTGCTCATACAGTGGTTCTATGTGAGTTTCATCAAGCCTGAAACACAAAGAGAGGTATGCTGTGTGTTTACATGTGATGTTTCATGTGATTGGACCTTTAGGTGACTCGGTTAGGTGACAAGCAACCGATCTACTACCTGGACTCCACCATGAGTTATGCAGACCGAGGCACACAGTTCTCAGACCGGATCCATGTGAATGTCACCGTGGCCACTGGAGAGGTGGTGTTGACTATCAGTGATGTGCTGCTCGAGGACGAACTGGAGTTTATCTGTCTCATCAAAAGTCTGACAGAGGGAACTGGGGAGGGACGGACAAAGCTGAAAGTGTTTGGTGAGATTCAATTTGAAAAAAAGTTTATACTCTTGTTATGTCCACGCTTCGTTTGTAATTTACTCATCACAATTGCCTCATTTCCACTGCATGGTACAGCTTGGTTACACTCATCTCACTCACAGTCTTTTCTGGTTTTCCACTGACAAAAGTCATGAATAGCACCTGGTGCTAGTGGGAAACCCACTGTGACATCACCCATTGGTTTGTGAATAACCGTTTTGAAGCCTCAAGTTTGGCATTTTAGCCGTTGCCATCTTGTTTTTTTGGAGACAGAAGTGATCATATTTGGATGAGAGGTTGGAAGTGGGGAGGATATCCTGGAATCTGACTGAGCATACCCTGCTTAATGTGTATTTAACCTAAATGGGTCCATAATTAAAAAAAAAAAAAATACAGTATATACAGAAGAAGACTTGAAACTAGCGATTGAGACCATAAACTTATCAAGAGACTGTTTACTGAGGCAATGAATCAAGTGAGAAGTAGGCTTATTTTCTCATAAGCTTAAATACAACAGTACTTCTATTTGCAACCAGTGGATTTCCCAGACTCTTCAGCAGTCTCTCATCTTGCTCCCTTGTTCTCCATGCTGAGACAAACAATTACCAACTGTAAACTATCAGCTGCCAGAACTCTGAACTTTTTCTAGTTCTTGACTCAGTTCTTAATTCCTCTGCAGCTGCACCGGACCTTCCTTCCATCAAGGGCATGCAAACAGGGATCTCAATCAATGAAGAAAGCCCATCCAAGGTGAAAGGAGCTTTGACTCACGAGCTTCAGACTATAAAAATGATTTAATGACTATCAGTTTCATTCTTTGATTTGATCTTCTCTCACTCTCTCTCCTCTGCTAAAGATCGGCACATGTGAGGTAAAAAATGGCTTCCCTAAGCCAAACATCACTTGGTACAGAAACAACACGCCAATACGCGGCATTCAAGATGGTGAGACGCATCAACATCTGCAATGCACTTCTACATTGTTCTAGTTTGTGCTTATTTAATGCCTTTTTCTCCCTCTCCCTCCCTTTCCTTATCCCGTCTTGTGTGTTTGCGAATGTTTTTCTCTTTTAGTGGTGAACATAGTGTCCAGAATCACGACTGAATCCAGCAGTCTGTTCTCCGTTAGCAGTGAGCTGAGCATGAAGGTGGTGAAGGAGGACAAAGATGATCAGTTCTACTGCGAGATCACTTACTTTGTTCCTGGAGGAACCAGGATGACTGAGACCAACCGTATTAACATCACTGTATACTGTGAGTCTCACACAGAGTCTAGCATTAGTATTATGGTGCACAGTGAGAACACACAACACGTTTCTTTTCAAAACGAGATAAAGTTTTAAGGCGTGACACCAACTTCTCCATATTGACCACTGGGACGATACACTATAAACACACCAGTATGTGAATATTACGCCCATATGTGATCGTGATTACCAATCAATGATGTGAAAATATATCGGGAGAGCATGTAGAGCCAGATTATTTTCACATCTAGCGCAGTATATGAAGAGTTTATTTCAACGAGACCAGAGCTGGGGATTGTTTGACCTTTTGAAAATTGTGAATTGTGTTTTGCGATGATGAAATTGCTGTTTCTGTAACCGGAGTCTGGTGAGAGCAAAAAAGGGCGGCTGTTTCTGGTTAAACAAAAAGGAATTTAGTCTTTAATAGAAAGGTCTGTCTGTGTAGGGATGCTCTCCCTAATGTTGTCAGACAAAGAGAATTAGGTCAGCCAACAAACAGTGAGCAAGGAGAGCTGCTCGGGGGCTGAAAATGTTGTCCCTCTGGTGCTTTTCAGTTCGGGGATTCTATTAGTTCAGAATTGTTGAAGAAGTGCGAGGTGCTGAACAGGGTGATGAGTTAAAAAGCTGTTAATTGCTCATTTATTCATTCTGGCTATTGAATCATAAAGACAATAAAAACACACATTTCAGCCATTGAGGCCTTCATCGGGGCAAATAGAAAATGGTCGCCTTTGGGCTCTTTCATTTATCGGTTAGCAAAAAGTCAAATGATCAGTATGAACAGGTAAATGGTACCTTGATTGTTAGACATGTAACCTATAAATGAAAAGGCCCAAAGGGGACCATTTCGACCACTGTTGTAATGATTCAATAGCTATGAAAAATTAAAGGCTTTTAACTCATCACCCTCTTGAGTGCCTCAGACTTCTTCTACAACTTAGAATAAGTTAATTTTTGTGCAAAAAGGCAGAAATGTGTCTGCTTGCACGTGCAAAAAAAGGGATATTAAAAAAAAATACAACATATCACATTGAAAAATGACACATAAAACACAGGCAGGAACAAAATTGGACGGGTTCCAACACTTTTTGTACTTATTACTTACTTACACACACACACACACAAAAATATCCAATTTCCATGCTATCGACCAACCAGAGGTTTGTAGGCAGGATTAAGAATATCGACGGCATCTTTCTGTGCCAGAGACAGAAAAACGCACACCAGCGCTGGTTGTTTTTAAGTGGACTTAACCCTTAAGTCAACATATTTCTGCAACTGCATCAACTTCTCTGTAGACTGAAGAAGGTTCAGATGAGGAGGAGATTTAGTCTAGTTTGCTACATAAAAACCTTCTGCAACTTAAAGTTCAGGGTTGTGTTTTGACCTTGAACTCCTCTCCCTGTTTCAGACCCCTCCACCGCTGTAAGTGTTTGGGTGGAGTCACCGAAGGGCAAAATCAAGGAAGGGGACTCAATCGAGCTTCAGTGCCGTGGCAACGGGAATACTCCATCCTCAATTTTTTCATTCAAGCATCAAGACGTAAGAAAAGCAACACTTTTGTGTTCATTAGCAAAGCATAGTTTAGACCTGCTGAATCAAAAGATTTTTTGTTTGTTGTGTTGATCAGATTGCTTTGGCTTTTTGCAGGTTGATCTAACTTTGGATGGCGATACGTTGGTGCTGCATAACGTGACCCGTCTTAACAGTGGAGTTTACCATTGCATCTCTACTGACACGGACACCTTTGAGGACATCTCAGGAAACACCACTGTGTTTGTCAACTGTAAGGAATCTGCGCTGATTTGATTTGTGACCATGAGGACAGAAACGTTTACAGCAGTATGACTGTACTGAATTCTCTCTCCCTGCTGTGTGTGTAGATCTCGATCCTGCTGTGGTGAGGCCTGAAGACACTATTATTGTTCCCCAAGGAGAGGAGCTGAAGGCCACCTGCAACGCTCTTTCTTCTGTGGCCACAGACACAGCCTGGTTTAAGGTCATATACACACATACAGTACAGTGCAATTACACAAACAGCAACAACGTTTTGTCTCAATAATGTACCAAAACCAAAAGTGATTAGCATGCATTTAAAAAACCCATCACCATCACATCTCGGTGTGAAAGCAAGCCAGTCAGGAAGTCCGCAGAAGTTGCTGTTTAATTGATAAGATTTGTTTTTGTTGGAGCTGAGTGGTTACAGTGCATGCAGTTTGATTCCAGCTGGCAAACTGTGTTGCATGACGTACCCTTCTCTCTCTCTCGCTGACATTTCTGCCTCTCACTGTATCCGATAAAGGCGGAAAATGCCAAAGATAATTATCTGAATTAAGGATTTGTTTCTGTTAGCAGCAGATTGTCTAAAACAGCCCCAAAACAGACATGAATAAAAAACATTTCATTGTTATTTTAGCAGTAGTTTAGCTTTTTTAGCTTTTCAGTTAAAATAGGAATCCAAATTTTTTATGGATTATTTGAAATTCTACTAAAAACGAGTACTCTGGTAATCTGTGTTTCAGTCGTGTATTAAATGTGCTTTTTGTCTCGCGGTGTGTGTGTGTGTAGAACGGAGAGCAGATTTCAAAGGGCAACACTTTGATCGTGAAGGACGTTACGTTCGACACAGCAGGAGCGTATGTGTGTGTGGTGACTGTTCCTGAGATTGAGGGAATGAAAACAAGCGGGACACTTGACGTTTATGTGCAAGGTAAATCTGATCACAGATCCTGGATATCACACTGCTTTCTGCTTTCTGTCTAGCTATTATACCATTATGGAACTTATGATTTAATATCAATAGTTTTTGTGTGTTTTTATTTTTGGTTGAAAGGAAAGCATATTGTATTTGTGTGTTAGGATTAGGTACAGTTATCAGTTATAGTACTGTAGCTGTAAGTTTTCAAGGTTCCTCTTTCTTGCTGCTCTGTCTGCAGGCCCACCAGAGATCACTGAGCCAGACAACACAGAGATGGAGCAGCAATTTGAGACGACAGTCAACCTACACTGCAATGTCAGAGGTTTCCCTACTCCCAAGGTCGACTGGACCACCTCTGATGGAAAGGTACGTGACATTCTTGGATCGGCTACAGCTGTCTGAATATTTTTAAGAATTAAAAATGGTCCTAAAATGACAAAAATATGGCTTAATTGCAGACATTTCTGGGACAATATATCGTCAGACAAAACTAGTTATCATGACGGGCCTAGTCAGAGCTACATTCCACCCTTCAGATCTGACCTATGACCCATGACCTGCTTCCCTCTTTGTCTTTAACCGTGTGTTTGTGTGCCAGGTCCTCGACACAGCATCCCAGGAGTTGACTGAGGAGGGCATTCAGAGCACGGTCAGTCTCAAGGTCACCTCTGACATCACTGTTTTCTGCAACGCCACCAACAACTTCGGCACTGACGCGGTGACCTTCAACATCAAAGCCAGTGAGTTCCTCCTGCTGCTCGTGTTTCCTGTCTGTGCTCTTTGTGTTTGTGTGCGTGTACGTCTCTATCTGTTGTCCCCCTCGCCACCCCACTCTTCCCTTCTGTTCCTGCCCTTGTCGTCTGTGTCACTCCGCTGTTTATTTTTAACTTTGTCTGAAGGCCTCGAGCTCTGCCACGTGCTGTGATGTGTTGCCTGTGGTTCTGGATATTTCAAGTGTTGTGTTGTTGTTGTTGTCCGGGACGAGAAGCTGTGAAGCTGTGCGGCTGTTAAATGTGCCCCCCTCCTCCCCCAATGTGTAACAGGGAGTGTCCTCCCTTTCTGTGCCTCTTAACTGTTTTCAGCTACACACACCACAGCAGCCACCACAGCAGCCACCACCACCACTACTACTACTACTACCACTACCACTACCACTACCATTTCCTCTACCACAGGTAAGACCACAGTCAGTCTGCACTGCCTACCAAGCACCAGGTTTATCTGAAATCACCGTGTTGGTGTTAGGACCATCTCTTCAACTGACCAATCACAGTTGTGATGTCATAGCATTGCCAAACTGTCAGTTTGGTTAGGTTTAGGCAACAAAAATAGTTGCTTAGGTTGAGGAAAATATCATCAATATCAACTTATCACATGTAAGAAAGGACAACAATCGCTGCTAGTTCGCTGATGTCTCGGTGGCTAACTAGCTAGCTTGCTAACGTTACATTGTTCATTTGTGCATAACAGTCCTGCATCCTGACCTATCTCAATGTTGCATTCCCCCCCTCTGATGGCATATGACACCCAAAATGTAATTTAAGTCCAGCAGCGAAGTTGCTGCAGTTGGTACCGCTCCTCTAATATCAGTGAAGACTGGCATGGTATGAGCATGAACGTTAGCTGATAAAGTACTGCTGATGGACAGGTAATGAAGCAGTGATCTTTTTCTTGTATATGTCAGGTGGTGTCTGTTTACATAAACACTATCGATGACTACTGATGACTTATGAGGGTCTTGAGGGGTTGTCCTATTTGATAGGGGAAGATTTCAACCAGTATCCATCGTGACGTTGTTCTGAGGGGCAAGGGGGCACTTGAAAAAAGGGATAAAAACTGGAAATGGGATTAAGCAACAGGATCACTGAGTCAAGCCGACTAGACTTACATATTCAAGTCAACAGCCCCTCTGTCCCTGCACTTCCTCTGCTACTAGAGGATGGAGTCTCAGTCGTCCCCCCTTTAAATCACCTACTGGCTCTAATAAAAACATGATCGGTCAGTTTCACTGATGGTCCTGGAGCAACATTAATTACGATGTTCCAGAAACAACACCAACACGGCGATATCAGATCATGCCAAGCACCACTCGAGTCAAGTCAACTGCAAAAAGTAAAAAAAAAAGGCTACAACAAAGAAAATCCCCTTAAAAGGACTTGACTGAGAGTGATACTTCAGTTGTCAGTAAAGGTTATTATCTGCATGTTCATTGTTAGATGGTCGAGAGACTTTCTTTCATTCCCGACCTGTTTTTTCTGTGAGTCAGACAGAAGGAGCGAGAATAAGAAAGGAAAACAGAAAGCCCCTGAAGGCTGCAGCAATTAGCACACAGGCATGACTGACAGGTAATTAGAGAACTGCCGGTTAGTGATTAAAAACTGTGGTTTCTACGAGGTATTTATGGCTTCAAGTGGCTGATATTACTGCGGTCTGTTACCGCTGCAAGGTGTCTTATTGTTGGCACGTCTCTTATTTTTCTTCTTGTTAAGTCATTATGTAATTAAACTTTATTTGCTCATATGTGGTCTTTTAATAAGAGTCCTACAAATTGTGTGAAATGATTGCAGCACGAGAGGAGGTTTTGCTTCTGCACACAGCGGTGCTTTGTGGAACGCATTCCTGTAAGCATTATGGTGTGCAGATACATACACGTTGTGCAACCACAAACACACACACACATGTGCATCAGTGTGACTCTAGAAAGCAGCTGATGCTTTAAATGCACTCAGAGCGAGTCTCCTGACTCCCATTACGGGCGCTGCCTTGTGTTTTGCGTTTTCTCTCTTTCTGCCTCCCCTCTCTCTTGTACGTCATGGCCGGAAACTTCCAGCCCCTCCGAGAAAAACTGCTCTGGGTTGTCGTTTCTGGCAAAGCGCTGATTAAATGAGAATAAACAGGACTGCTCTGGGAGATGACTGCTGTGCTACTGACCACAGTCGACCAATCAGGCTAGATGTTTAGCTTCTAATCACAGATAAGATCATTGAAGTTAAACATTTGTTGTATTCTGTTCGGGCCTCTGCTGCCTGTGTGTGTGTGTGTGTGTGTGAGGCCTGCTGATATGACTTATTTAATACACCCACTGATAATTGTGCTCATGTGGTTTTTCTCAGTCAAAGCCGCAACAGTGAACCCACCAAAGAAAATCAAGAAAGGTTTGTATGTGACGCTGCTGCTGCTGCTGCTGCTGCAGACTCTCCCTCACTGCTCCACCTCAAAGACAAAAAGCCTCCATCCACCTCTCCTCCACAGCACCTCCCTCTCTCACCTCCCAACATTCATCAGACCTCCCTCTTTCCTGATGGACAAAAACATCAGACCATCATCTTCGCCTCTTCCTGTGCATGCTGTTGTATGAGCACACCTCCTCTCCTCCACTCCTGAATGACTTTGCACCTTCCTTTCTTTAGGTTGCCAAGTTAAGGTCACCTGAATGATGCTAGAGTTGCACCCTCTTTAGACTTGCACTGTAAAAAGCTCTATACTGTAGCTACACACTGTGGACTGCTGCACAGCCTGCCTGCCGGATCCTGTATCCGACCCTCACGCCTCATATACCGCCATCTCATTCAATAATCCAGTTACAGTGAGTAACCCTGTGGTTTTTCTTGTGCTTCTTCTCCACCAGAGACCAGCGGTGTTGTCATTGTAGTCATCATCATCTGCATCCTGCTGCTGGCCATCTTAGGGAGTGTGCTGTACTTCCTCTACAAAAAGGGCAAGATCTGTGGCCGATCCGGCAAGCAGGACCTGTAAGTGCAACGAGGGTATAGATTTGACGTGTCTTAATTTAGCCCCAGCGTTAATCATAGTAGACATTTATATTTAAAGAAGTACTTTGTCCTTGTAACTAAAATACTCTAACTAGCTTCTGGTGACAGAATGAGAAATGAAAAAAGGCGAGCATGGAAGAGAAATGAAACAAATTTTCTAAACTCTATATAAAAATGTAATTTTCTATAGTTTTTCTAATGTGGAAAACAAAATGAATGCAATGCAATGCAATTCAAATTAGACCTGGGGATAATGGTTATGGTTTATAAAGTAAATGCAGTTAATTCAGTGAGAAAAGAACTTATTTCTTTTCTTTCCCTTTTATTTCAACTGTTTCTGCATGTAGACGGAACAGGTGGATCAATGCACATGAGTATACAGAGTTATAAAGAGACACAGACAATAAAAATCAAGTAAGAAATAAAAATGAATGATGCTAACAGTGAAATCAGTGATAATAGTTACAACATAATGATAATATTAATAATCAAATAAATAAATACATATGTTAAAAACCAGGGAACAGGAGAACAGGGTCTGGGTGTAGACTTTATTCAGTCAGACTTGATCATTGTGCCAAGCTGTCAACCACATTACATTTTACACATTTTACATTTTACACTGAACACATGTGAATGTTACGTCAGGTGTCAACAGAGATGTTTGACCTGATGATGGACAACGTTTGTGTTCTTACAGTTTCAAGAAAGTCTGCTTAGAAGATGTGTTGCAGAGACTGAAGTTAGCATGCTAACCAGCTAAGAGAGGTGATAGTCCCATAGTAAACAACACCACTTACATATTGCACCTGACCTAACATAAATACAGGCAATTTTGTAGGCATACTGACACTGCTCGTAGTGATGAGCCAACAGATAATTATCACCAACTCTGCAGTTCCCCTCAGCTCTATGTAGCCTCAGCATATTTTAGCATAGCATATTGAAGGGCGCGGCAAGCTGGTGAACATAGTTGAGCATTTAGCAGCTAACAAGGCGCATATTTCCCTCAGGAGTTGGTGGAGACCAAACACAGAGCTAAAAAGAGTGTGAGTATTAGACTAGAAACAACTCCAAATGAATGGTAACATTAGTCCGCAACTGTTGGATGCAAAACTACACAACTGTTTGCTTACAAGTTCACCATGTTAACTTAAAGGTCCAGTGTGTATGATTTAGTGTCATCTAGTGGTGAGGTTGCAGATTGCAACTGACTGAACACCCCTTTCCTCACCCGCCCCTTACAAGCATGTAGGAGAACCTGCAGTGGCCGTTAAAAACGCCTTCTAGCGTCAGTGTTTGGTTTGTCTGTTCTGGACTACTGTAGAAACATGATGGTGCAACCCGCTCCCTCTGTAGAAATAATTCTAAGGGAACAAATGAATCAATGAATCCTCAACGTTCGGCTTTAAGGAGTGTTTTTTATTCTTACAGCACCAAAGAGAAGTCCAACAAAGATAACATCGTGGTAGAGATGAAGAGCGACAACACAGAGGAAGCCGTGCTCCTCGGGGTCAACGGAGAAAAGCAGCCACCCAATGACCAGGTAGATACCTGATTACCTGAAAGATGATGCTGTTTTTCTGCTGATCTGATTACACCATTAACATTTTCACATATCCTCCACCCCTCTCCCTCTCTCTTGTCTTGCCTCTGCCTCTGGAGTAAAGCGCGGTGAGTACCTGGACGTGCAGAAGTGAGGAGGTGACCCGCAGCTGCTCCCGTTCTTCCCTCTCAGGCTCAGACCGGCCGATGCCTTCAAGCTTTCACCGCGGCTCCTTATCTCAGAGTTACGTCACGGAAAAGCTCAGCCGCCTGTCAGTTATTATCACAACAGACGGCCGAGACTCAAATTATTCTGAGCTGCAGCTTCTGCTTACTGTCCTTTACATCCTGGCACATTTCTGTTGGAACTTAAGCTTTAAAGAGAAATGATTTGAGCGCTCTGTGACGTAACTCTGATAACAAACCTTTCACGCCAAGGACTAGATCTCGTTACCATGAGCCTTGTATACTGCTGATTGTCCATAGAACAAATAATCAGAGCACAACTTCAACCAGGGACTGTTTTTTATACCCGACTACGCATCACCTCAGGCCAAGCAATCACTGAAGAGCAGCCTGAAACAGCTCTTTATCAAGTGTACATATTATAATCTATGTATATATTTCTTTATTTAAAATAACACCATAGAAAAAAAACCAACCAAAAATAAAATGACCAGATAATGTTTTATTTTGTTTGGGAGCTCTTTATCGAGAGCTAGGTAGATGTCTTGTTTTTATTTTTTATTTTTTTTTGTCTGTTTCCTGTTTAGCTTCAGTCTGTACACTGAAATTTTTTTAAGGATCTTCCCTCTACAGCCAGTTACAGCCTCACCAAAAGTGTTGCCTTTTAGCTCTGAAAACAATCTCCTTTTAATCACATATCATCCACATTTGTAGTTTTTTCTTCTCTTCCGCCAACACACTCGTCTTCACGCTCCCCAGTTTGAAGATTTTCTTGCGAGATGGGTGAATAATCTGTTCAGCATTTGACATAGAGGGGTTAGTTGTAGTTTTCTTGACTTTGATATTTTATGTGCTTGAGTTGAAGCCGACAGTCAAAGAAAAAGGCCACGGATGCCTTAGAAATTCAATCAAATCCTATGAAAGTATCAGCAAACCCAAAGTTTTTGTATTGTCTGTTGTTTATATTTAATGTTCAGTGCACTGATTTCTTTATTCTTCATGCAGTTGCGTTACTCTAATGTGAAACAGTTGTTTTTGTTTGTGAATGAAATGTAGTTCTGTAGCTATTTTTATTTCTTTTTCAAGACGAAGGATGAGAGTTGAACAGATTATTGGTCCATCTGATTCACAGCATGAAGTTGCCCTCCTTTATCTGTTTAATGAGTTAATTAATTCATGTGTTGACTGAAACTTGATCCCAGAGAGACACAGAATCCCCCTCACACATGACGACTAGTGACATGATAACTACAGTATATGACTACTGAGGAGGGGGGAATGACTGTGACTCCACATATGCAAATTAAGTTTGTAGACAATCAAACGCTCTGTGCTCACTTATGTTCAGGTTATCGTCCACACTTAACCCTCCCCACCCTCTGTTGGTCCGTTGTTTTCTGCCGTTTTTGTAAGAACTACCACTGTTAGATGGTTTGGGATGTTTGAAAATCTGTACAAAATGCCTTTTAATGCCTTGGAGTTTCAAATGTAAAATTAATGTCATTGATGACGTTCAAACCAATTTACCAACAAAGTCATTGTTTGTAGTTTTTGAAAATTATACCAAATAAAGACTGACTGTTAAATGAAAAGAAGCAATGGACTGATGTGTGTTTAACAAAATGAAGACATTTTAAAGGGTAAGCCCACCAATTTTCACATTAAAGTGTGTTTACAGGTTTTGGGGAGTAGCATAAAGCCTTTTGTGTCTCCAGAGGAAGCTGCATGTAAAAGCTTGTTGTTGTTAAACAAGTAATGCATGAATATTAACTTGAGTTGAAATGAAGCAATTCTGTGAAAGAAATATATATATATAAAAAATCTGTAATTTGAACAAAATTACATTGTTCTTTCTAGGAAAGCGTAACCTTTTCTGTTATGGCAGACAACCAACAGAGTCTTATTGTCTCTCCTGCAGACAAATTAAATGTAATATCGTTAGCAGTGTGTTGGTACACAGAGGGCTTTATACAGCTGCACAAGAGTTTTATAAATGACTCAGGTATGAAACAGATTCGATCAATTAGCCGGAAAGTCAAATCAGATTTTGGTTTTTAATGCAGTTACCAACTGCATTAGTGCACTTTTGAGAGTGTCAGCTAGAAAATATAAACAGAAATAGCACTGAAGTATTGAACCTGCAGTTTGTGCTCACTTCTAATGTAGAAGTCTTTTTCTGACCCTTCAAAACCATCAGTTTCATCAGATCTGCACCTTCATGCTGCTGATTCTTTTATAACCTGCTTCAGTTTCTCTCCTCTCCCGCTCAACTTCAACAGACCCTCCTCATGTCAGACGATTTGATTTGTCAAAGCAGAAAAAGCACTGATGTAAAAAGTAATGGCTCGATTCCATCAAGTGTCCCAGTAAGCCATATCAGTGAGTGACCAGAGCCCTGAACTGGCTCAGCTAAATGGAATGCAGCCATCAGTACATCTGCTTTTCCAGCGTTGACGAGTCTAAAAGGCGAATAGTCTTGATTTTTTTCTCAGGAAGATATCTGAGTAAAATAACTGGTGGATTTCTCTTAATGCTGAGGAAGTGTGCTTCAATACTTCCTTTCTTAACATCCTTTACCAAAGGAAAGAAGATAATGCCATCCCACAATTCCTTGCAGCCCTGGTGTAAGTGCAGTCTTATTCTCTCAACACCGCAGTGTTGTCTTCTCCTAATACCTAATGAAATTTCCTTTACGTCTTTCCTGGACTTCATGATGATTTCCCTCAAGGTCAAAGAAATGTGTTTAGGAAAAGACATTTTTTTGACTGTTCGACCGCAACTAAAATGTCTGCCAGGAAAAAAGTCTATACTCAGGGTTGTAAAAGCATAACTAAAAGTCATACTTAAGAAGTAAATATATTATGTTACAATATTACTTTGATGAAAGTAAAAGTCACCCATATGAATGGTATTTGATTCTTACAGTCTTACAGTACAGTATCTGAAAAACAAAAGTACTTATGTGCCTAAAGTACAAGTAAAAACAAAATATAATTATATTCAAATATACAGTATCTATGTGCTCATCATCTGCTGATAAAATAAATTAAAAAATGTGCTTCTTTGGCTCCGATACAACATTCAATCTACAAATCAGTAACTGAAGTTAAACAAACTGGAGTAAAAAGTACAATATTTGCCTTCGAAATGTAGTGGAGCAGAAGTGTAAAGTAGCAGAAAATAGAAATTCTTAAGTACAAGTACATCAAAATTGTACTTCAGCACAATACTTGAGTAAATGTACTTAGTTACATGGCATCATTGTCTATTCCACAATGAACTAATGCGCCATTTAAACTTCTGCAATCAAACCTTTTTTTTCTCAGAGTAATGGCATCTATAAGCTAAACACCTTTGAATTTTTGTGAAGAGAAGAAAAACACATGATGGCTTTTGCTTATCATTTTATTAACAGCACTGTGCATACTTCCAAAGTGATATGAGCTTTAAAAACCATCAAAAAGTTAATGAATGCCTTTTTACTGACGAGAAGCGACACGGCTACATGGAACAACGGCTCCCTCTTCTGGCAGAAAGTTGAAGTACCCCGACACAGGGACTGAGGGTAACGTGGGGGGGCTGGTACACATCCGGCACCTTACTTGTACTCACAGATGAGGCCTGACACGGCCGACAAGGCAGAGAGGACAGATTAATATGAGCGATACTGCACAATCTTGCCTTTAGAGATCAACGGGTACAGATCAATACCTACAAACCCTCTTCAAAAACAAGGCCTTATTTTAAACATGGTGAGGATTCTCCAAACGTATGGCACTGCTCACAGAATTATTCACACGAGTAAACAAAACCTTTGGAACAAAAATACATGTACAGGAATGCAAAAATGAAATAAAACAGCCATTTTTTTTTCTTTTCATATCACTAACTTTATACAGTTTGCTTTTCTTTAGAGTGACAGTATCAAAGCACAAATTGGTATACTGTGCGAAAACAAAACGGTAAATCATACAATGACACGCTGTCCTCGAAACATCAACAAAACATTGGTACAGTATTGAGGATTGGGGGGACCGCTCCCCTCCCTCCCCCGGCCATTACCCATCATTCAAGAAGTTTCTCAAGGCAACTAGGAACAGAAAAAGAACTAGCGGAGATAGCTTCCAGTCAACAGACAGCATTACCCAGAATAAGCAAGGGCTGATTAGCTATTGACATGATTTACACCCTCCCAAAAAAAACATTCTTCTTCTTCTTCATATGCTGGGAAGAGTTCATGTCAATGTACCTAAAAGCTCCTTGCATTTATTTATCTTAATCATTCATAGTACCTGGAGATGAAGCTGCTGTCTCTAGTCCTGCCAACATCGGAAATAATACGAAAAATGTGCAAGTTATTATGTGACAAACAAAAAAAAAAAAGGTAATAGGCTACTTGTGTGACTTCATTAAGCGGATACTTTTGGCTACATGTCACCTGGATGAACAGATGGCAGGTGAGCTGCTGTCTGCGTCTCCTCAGGGTGAACGCCACATGTTTAGATAAACAGAATTCCTGAGTTAGTTCTTACCGTCGGCCCAAATACTGATTTTAATGTAGACTTGGGGGTGGGCCAGCAAACCCATGAGCCTACTTTTATTTTTTTAAAAGAGCCTCAGCAATCACTCCTTGAACTCCTGCGGAGAAAGGTAACGGATGTGAGAGAGAAGCTTTAATCTATTAGTCTCCATACCGAAAGCATTTTGTTTTGAGTCTACCTGTAGAGAATCACAGAGAGAGAATATATTTAAAGGAGCACTGTCGTTTTTGGGAATACATTTTCATCTGAAGAGAAAGATCTCCATTGACGGATGTTTTTTTTTAATGCCGAAACAAACTAAACAAACAAAGTATCTTTGTTTTCATGATTACTTAAACAGAATAAACAAACGACGACAGTTTCACACTGTTTTACTTTGTTTATATTTGGCGGACCCTGCCACCTTTCTAGCTTCAAACAGTGTTCTGGGGATCTGATTTTCTTCTGAGAGCAGCTTGTTCATTCAGTTATGGTTGAGTTTGTATTATAACCTCATTAATATAGTAAATAATAAAAGTCTAAGTTTGAATTTCTTCTCCAAAACTACATAGTGCCCCTTTAATAAAACATTTAAAACACTGAAGAGTCGACTGCAGGCTCACAAGCCGCTTGTACTTTCAAGTATGCTACATCACGGACTGGAGAAACACGGGCGATACTGTCACTTTAAAGAAACAGGTTAAACACAATATTCACAAATGTACATTTAAGGCGTAAATTGTTTAGCACTAACAATAGTAGCAGCAGTGAAGCACTTCTGAATTAATTATAATAACAATATTTATGATCATATTACAATAATATATTACCAAAGTAAATCAATGACATTTTTTTTTGTTTCACAACACTGGACTGAACTGGAGAGAGGAATCCGAACCAGCCAGCCAATGAAGTTAGACGAAGACAGAACAAAATCAGCCAACCACGTTTCACACAACACTAGCCTGTCTGGTACTGCAGGGTCGTCAACATTAGTACGTCCTCTAATAATCTCACCGCCAGGCTCTACAGCTACACTAGGCCCTGCCATATGAGTTAGAGCAGTAGTACGTTTACAGAGTATACTGACTGGAATTCCACATTCATGTTGTACAGGAGCAGGGGGTCGTTTAAGAGCAGGTCATGAGAAGAAAGGGTCTGGCAGACACGCACGCATGCTCACACACACATATGGACACACACTGCCAGACAACAGTCCAGACCTGAAACCATCGTCATGCTACTTTGAGAAATACAACACGACAAAACAAGCATGTTTCTTAAAAAAAAAAAAAAAAAAAGTACCAAAGCAACGTTGTTAATCAAAGGCCATAACAGACTGAATCATCATGAAAAAGCTCACTAAGCTGCTGCTGACCGGCACATCCTGCTGAGGATGACTCTTCCTCCTCACATGTGTTTCTCCACACTCTCACATCCCTCAGTCCGCCAGAAAGGGCCAAACCCCCCCATAATCTGGTCCCCGTCTACTCGTATCGCTTGTACCAACAGCGACCCTCAAAGCTGAAATCTTTTACTTACTGTATATGCACGTACTGTATATATTACACACATTTAATATATATTTACTCATATATTAAATTTTCATATAGACATACATTTTTAGTTTTATTTGTGAGGTGTTGGTTACATTTTCAGCAAGAGGCTTCGACATGAAAAGGTAAGAATCTGTCTTCTTCAGGATTCTTACGAAAAGTCTCGCGTCACGTGACGTCCCGTCATTGTTTCCACACGCACTCAGATGTCCTTGAAAACGAAGAGGCCTGCTGGAGCAGTTTAAAGAAGGCCAGACACTGTTGAAAGCGCATGGAGTGCAGGGCGCGCAGTCCCAGAGATGCTGCTGTGAGCTCACTGGAGTAACAGCCAGTTAAAAATCCACAGGGGGCGTAGGGCGTCAGCCAGCACCGGAGGCAGTGCTGCAGGCAATGGGCTTTGGGCTTTGAGCTGGGCTGTGCCAACCTAAACCCAACCAGGCTTGGCCAAGCTAGGGCGAGAGAGCAAACATGAGAGAGAGGCACAAGGAGTGTGCTATGTAAGAACATGCGCGGTGTTGGGAATGGAGACGAACTCGCGGAGGATATTCTTGGCCATCTCGATATTGTTCTGTGCAATCATCAGTGCTTTCTGGATGTCCTGGTAAGAGTATCCCTGACTCATGAGGTGCTCGATCTCGCTACTGATTTGAGGGTTGGCTTCTCCTCCTGTCGCCGTGCTGCTGGGCGGAACAGGGACGGGCGGGACGGGGCTGGGGCGACGCTCCGAGTTGATTCTTCTGGGCAGGGGCTTTGGAGGTCTCTCTGGTGCTTCCACCGGCTCTGAGAAGGCTGAAGAAACACAGAGAGTGAATGTGTATTTGCCTTTGAAGGCAGAAGTTTTTGTTTAATCTGAAATAACATAAATTACTTTTAAATACCCTAAAAGGTCAATAAGGTGAATGTGGCAGTGGTGAACTGGCTGAACTTTCCACCACTGCCACTTTTAATAAGAGCTCATAAAGAGTATAATTATGATCTGAGAGCCTGTCAGCTTATCTGAGAACCACTTAACCGGTCCTAAGATACAAAGATATAAGTCTTTAGTGGAACACTTAGACACCCTGCAATCGTCCTAGGTAGTAAATGTCAGCTCACTGCAGAGACAAAGACATTATGTTGAGAAATAAAATGTGATGTTGTCACTCCTTCATGAAGCTCGCCAGTGTCTCCAGCAAAAACCTCCAAAGGATGCTCTGCACAAGCTCCCCATGGTCCACTCGTCCTGCACCTTCCTCTACAGGTAGGCAGGGTCCCCACACCTTCTTAAACAACAGAGTCAAGAACTTTTCAGGGCCAATTCCCTCGAATTAAAGGATACAAAACGCAGTATGGCTTGAGACACCGATCAAGGTTAATTACTTGACTTCAACATTGAGTTTTTTTATAATGAGAAGCTTGCAGACAACAATTTAAAGAGAGAGAGATAAGTGTGAACACTTCGTGCTGCTGTGTCACAGTGATGGCAGAAAACTTGCCACTAATGCTGCATTAGTCGAAGTCAAAACTGGCCAATTAGCGTGCTGAAATTCTGCATTTTTCCAATTATCGGTATCTGTGATATTTCTGTCAGATTGTCGATAAAATAAACAAATTTCAAATATGCTAATCTGGCTCTGATGCAGCGTCCTCTCACACAACGTCCAATCCACAGCACACATCTTTTGGTAACATGTCACAATGAATAGCCAATAAAATCTGTGGAGAGGAAGTAAAAAGTAGCAGAAAATGGAAATACTCAAGTAAAGAAGTTTCATTTTTACTGCAAATGAATATCAATCCCAAATATCGTTTTTTAGTCTCCTTGATTTTAAATAATTGGTATCAACCCTGTAAAAGCCATATTGGCCGACCCCTAAAACAGACCTTCTACCATCATATATCCAACATCCTGGAGGCGTCACTACTATTAAAAGGTCACTGATGTAAGTCAACAGCTTAGTTTAATTATTGGTCTTTGCACACTGTGATTGTACACACAGCAATCAATTCATGGTAATTATCAAATCTAAGACAACCATCAACTTAAGAGAGCTTCTGGAAAATCTGTATGATGTCTGGCCTCACACCAGGTAGCAGCAAAATGCTTAAGTCGACCTCTCAGGCTGCTCTCAGGCCCAAAGGAAGATATTGATTCATCAGAACTTTAAATGCTTTTTGGCCATGAAGGAACAGAACAAAGAGGCTGCTCTTATACAATTTTACATCCAAATGATTTCTTCACACATGATTTTCAAGTTATATTTATGTCACCACTGATGTTTGATTTCAACTTTTAAGTGTTGAGACTCTTTAATAAAAGCCCATTGTTTTAAAGGGTCAAATCACAAAGTATTTCCTACTTTAATAAACTTTGTTTTTTTCTTTCCGTTTTTTCATGGACTAATGTAGTCTTTGCCTTGGAGGACGCCCAGATCAACAGTTTACAACAGTTTTTACAACCTGTAACCTTAAATGAAGTAAGGTCTTAAGCTACAGTACAAAACATCTTTTTCGATGTATTTTTACAGTTCTTTCACTATGACATTACAGACTGCTTCTCCTGTAAATCTAAGAAAACATGTTGTGTATTCATCAAAATCACTGATCAATTCTTTTATGAAGTTATAAACAGGGGAATATGTAATTACCCGCTGTAGCTCCAGCATCTGCATCTAGAGAAAGACGGCTGAAAGCAGCTGTGGCGGATGAGCATGATGAGGAAGATGATGAGGAGGAAGACGACCCTCCCAGTTCTGAAAGGGTCCGTCGGGCGGAGGGCATTGGCAGCCGGGGTTTGGGGAAGTCATAGCCATTTTCCTCCTCTTCCCTGTCCTCAGCTGCGTGGTCTCTGGGACCATTAGTCATCGCCAGAGGGGGCAACTCTGAGTAGTCTGGGAGAGAATGAAAACAGGGTATGAGCACTGCTGTAACTACGTAAAGTTAAATACAGATTTAGCCTGGTTTCATTCATATAGATAATTATATTCTCTACAGCCTCAGATGACTCACAGTTTGAGCCAAAAAGTAGAATTTACATTCTAGCCAACACAGACAGTAGGTGTATTCTTTCCAGATGGCAGGGATCTTGTTTTGGAGTGAAACTAATATTCACAGACTGACGGGTTAGAGTGAGTGCTGTTCCACCAGTGCTTCATTTTAATGACTAAAATCTTTGCAGGTCTGCATGAAGGTAGCAAAGAGGTTTAAAATATTGAACAAAATACCTGAATCTCTGGCTTGTTGTGACCTGGACTGGATGTTGTACATGGCTTCATACATTTGCGGCCCATCCTCTAGTTCTAGTGGGAGCCTATCACGACAAACATCAATAATAAAAATGATTACAGACACATTATTTCAATCACCAAAGTCATTTCAGTGGATTCACTGAGTGTTTTGAATACCGTGAGTTGTGTGCCGAGGCTTGGGTCTGCGTCTGGAGTGCCGACAGAGGCTGAGGCTGAGGATGCCTCAGGACTGGTTGGGTCTCCACTACAGGTGGTGCCGTGATGGGGGGCAGGACAGGGCGAGAGGAGGGGATCATGTACTCCGACTCCTCCTCGCTGTCACGTGACTCCTCTCCTGTCACCTGCCTCGGACCTGGTCTGGGAACAAACAACTCAAAGATATTTACTCTTGAACAGTAAATATGGATTTATGAAATATAAACACTTAAAAGGTTTTGAGAGGAGGCTTTATGATCTGCAAGTGAGCAAAAATCATGTCAGGCATTAAAAGACCAGATCTTCCACTCCTCTAATGTCACAACAGCACAACGTACCTAACTGCCAGCGAGTAGATGGCGTTGGCTGAAGATGAGGGCTTGACTTTGGGGTTGTCATAATCTGGACCAACTACTGCTGTAAAATTCTGGAAAGGAAGCAGAAGCAGAAATCTTAAAAACATTAAAAGTGAAGAATATTTTCACAACCTAAATCTATAAACTAAATACAAATCACACTTCAGGGTTGGTTTGGCATATACGGAAACACGATGATTTAATCTAATTTCCCTGCTGTAAGTGATAAAATAGTGGCCGTGTAACTGAGCTAAAAACTCATATAAAGAACAGTATACTGGATTATTAGAAGCCGGAGCCACGTGTTCAGCTCTCTTCTCTTGTCTTCTATTACTAAAATATTGTGAGCTTGTAATTTTATCAGCTGAATACACATCAAGCCAAATGGCAGTTAAGTGTGTGGTGTTTTGTGGTTACTCTGACCAGCTGGTGGTCCAGACTGAGGGAGCTGTTGTTCTTCTGTGAGTCCGAGCGTGTGTCCAGAGCTGAGGGCAGCGCCAAGGGTAGGGAGTGTCGGTTGGAGAGTTCCCTGACA
This sequence comes from Pagrus major, assembly GCF_040436345.1. Taxonomy (NCBI): domain Eukaryota; kingdom Metazoa; phylum Chordata; class Actinopteri; order Spariformes; family Sparidae; genus Pagrus; species Pagrus major. The sequence goes on along the minus strand of NC_133216.1, from coordinate 16,755,591 downwards.
CCTGCTCGGAGGTCCACTCCCAGACTGGAGACTTGGGTGGACGAGGAAGATGAGGAGGAGGACGAGGAGGAGGAGGTGGGGGCCTTGGGGACGGGCCGGGAGTTCCAGTCAGCCAGGGGCCGGTTTGGGGGTGCGGGAGGGAGCTTATCTCGAGAGGGCTCCCCGGGAGTGCAGGGTAGCGGCCGCCTCTGCAGCCGTCCATCAGGGGCTGACACGGCTGTGTGGGGGCGGTCTGGAGGAGGAGGAGGGGGGAGATCCCTCAGTGCTGGCGGGAGGGGGAGAGGCTTGTCTTTGTGCTGAGATGCTGCCTGGAAATGGGTAAAACAGACATGGAGAAAGCTCATTTAGACTTACAATATTGATGTGAAATCAAAGAAAACTCAGTGCTGTTATCTTCTGCAGAGGAAATAATCCATTTAGCAACACGACCACTGTGTATACATCCATCATCATAATCAACAATATACATAACTGTGATGAATAACACCAAGGAGGAAAAATGCTGCTCATCATCTGCTTCCTATCTACACTTTCCATTTATCTACATTTATGCAGAAACATGTGGTAATATCAACGTGTGAGTGAGTGGAACTGCACTCTAAAATGAGTTAAAGGCAGAATATAAAATACAGTGATTATTGTGGCTGTCATTTTGACACCTTTTTGTATCAGTGGGGTAATAGGAGTGAACATAATTTCAATAACAGAGCTGGGTTACGAGTAAAATTATTCTTAAATGTGAATATCTGGTTTTGCTCTCTGCATAAAAGTCATTGTCTCAACTGAATTTTGAGACAATGTTGAACTTTTATGATAAACAAACAAGTGATACAGATGTGTAATTTCCATCAAAACAACAATGTGCCCTCATTTTTGCTACAACAACACAGTTTCCTGTTAACCTTTAGGCAATGACGCAATTGTCTAAACCCAAACTGGTTAATCAAACCACATATAGATGAGGCTGTATGACTGTGACCAAACGTAAGTTAACTTGGTTATAGGTCTATGTTCAGTTACCTTTGTGGTGACCCCGGGACTGGACGCACCAGGGGGGTTGGGAGGTCTCTGTGTTAGCAGGTCAAGTCTGGGTGGCACAGGGGGGAGAGAGGACTGAGGAGGCATGGACATGGGTGACGGGGGGCGCTCCACCTGGATGACACACACAAAATCACATATGATCAGCTACATTTGAACACAATCAGGTTTGGTCGAATGACAACTTTTCTGAATGCAACTGATCCACAATTGCTGCTGTTAATCTTTCAAACTCCAGCTAGAACTATCCAAACGCCTTGTTTTTAAAATCACTGCTTTCAATGGAGGAATAAATTACAATTCTTTCATCATTTCTCTTCAAACTCTTATGTATAAAGAAATCACTATCACTTTGGAATATGGCTTAAATGTTTTTTTTTAAAAAGCATTTATATGTCATTTATTTTAATGGAATAACAATATCTCTCATAGTATTTGTGATTTTTCAAAATAAATGCATAAATAAGATAAGAAAAACTTTACTGATCGAGCCCCAGGGAATTGCACTCGTTAAAGAAGCGTAAGTCAAAAAGCAAAAGGAAAAATAAGTATGCAGGTCATTTTCAAGATGTTAAATTTAAAAAGAAGAACTTCAAAGGAGAACTTTAAAAAGAAGAAGTTTGACAAAATATTTGTGGTACAACTGCCTAAGTTTGTTTACCGTCTAAAACTAATTACAAATGCAAAAAAAAAAGGTACAATATATTGTTTTAAACAGAAATATTTAAGATAGACTGGACTTGAGCCCTACTGAAACTTGATACTGATGCCGATAGTAGGAAGTAAAAATTCTGATATTGATATATCAGCAGTTATACACAAGTTTTGAAATGACCCCTCAAATGTGGTCATCAGACACTTGTAACAGAGATATGTAATGGAGGCAGGATATGTTACAGTTTACCTATAAACTTTATTGTCCAAAATGCCACCAGAGCATTGAAACTATTAACTTACTGGAGATTAAATAATTACAAATTATTCCCAAACAACTCTCTCTGCATTACAATCTCTAATAACAAAAAGAAATGTATTATCGGCCAACATCAGGCAACACATACTCCGATATCAATATTTTTATTATAAGCCAATATCGGCCGATAATACAGACCTATCAATATATCAGTCGGGCTCTACTTTAACAATGCTCAATGACAGAGCTGTATTCTGTGCAGTTACTCAAGAAAAAAAAAAGAAAAGAAAAAGACCTGTTTTGGTTCAACACAGAACAGATGAAGCAAACACAAAGCAACACAAAATATTTATGAAGTACAGCCAAGTACTTCACAGTGTACAAGTCCATTTAAAGAAATGGTCAAAGCTGAGAAAGAGGCCAGGTCAGCAATCAAAGCCAAAGAAATTCCAGGGACCACATCAAAGTGTGTGTGATCTCAGGTACTCAGCTACTCTATAAGCAGACTAATGCACATGCAGTTTCTCAGAGGCACATAAAAGATGGAGGATAAGAGAATGCTCCACATATCAAATACCGAGAGGCACAAAAAAAGCTGCTACCTTGGCACCATGAAAGATGGAGATGAAAGACTTTCGATATGAGCCGTGAGCTTGAAGCTCACAAAAATTGAAAAGAGCAAGACGGGGAGTGTTTCATCTGTGCAGAGACGGGTCTCTCCAAAAAAACAGAGAAGAGAGGAGGACAGTGGGAGCCCATGAGGTGGACCCGGGGCGTCCAACCAACTAAGCCAAGTGCCTTAATGTTTTATCAATAGAAAATACCAAGATAGCGTGCCTAGTGTCATGACTTAAAACTCTGGGCAAACTGAGATAACTTTTGACTTTCCACAGTCTCACCTTTGCACAGGCAAGTTTGCTCATCATGAGATGGGGGTCTTCAAGTCTGTCATCATCATCGTCATCATAGCTGGGTGATGGAGCCCCCTCAGCTCCATATGTGCCCCTGCAGGAGCCCCCGCTGGTATCCTTGGGATCTTTTGGGTCAAAAGGATCCACGACGATGGGCTCTGTACCCTTAATCTCACAGCGACAGAAGGGGCATCCCGTCCCCTGACCCTCTGATTCCTGAAAGGCACATGTAACAGCACACACAGATGAAAAGAGGTTATGTCTTTTTATGCCTGTTTTGTCTGCAGAGAAGAGCACTCCAACAGTGAGTTCTCCTCTCAACAGGTATGAGTAATGACACTTAACTTGGAGCAGCAAACCCACACAAAAACCCCTCTATCCGCCCACATGTCCTACCTGCCAGGCAGTGAGACAGGAGGTGCACATGAGATGACCGCAGGGCTCAATCTTCACATCCTTGTCATTTTCGGCACAGATCTTACACAGCTGGAAAGTGGAGCCCATCTCACAGTACAGCTCATATTGCTCCTGAGGGGAGGAAAAAATGAGAGACAACTATTAGCTTTCAGTGCTTAAAAACAGAGTAACATCATACGGTACTAACATCACCTGAGATCATTTGATGAGAATGAATTTGATGCCTAGAAGCATCTGGAGCAGAGTAAAAATGTGTGGGTGGACTTTGAATTTCAGTCCTGTGCTTGAGCAACAAGAGTCTGTTCAAAAACGCCTTTACAAAACTCTGAGGGGATATCTAAGCCTGACAAGACAGAGAATGGATAGCATGCATCTAATGTTCAAAATGTGTGAAAAATGCTACAAAACCCAAAGACTCTTCATATATTGTCATAAATGACAGAAAAATTAAGAAAAGCAGACAATTTGTACATTTGAGAAGCAAGAACCAGCAAATGTTTAACATTTTTGCTGGAAAGGGTGACTGAAACGATGAATTGATGATCAAAATAATTATTTATTATATACTGACAGTTTGTCAGACGTAATGTAGGTGCTAAGTTACATAGCGCAGAAACAAGTGATCGGGAAGCGGAGTGGCTCAGACAGAGATACCATTCACTGTATTACAAGACACTGTACCATCAACATGATTTTCAAGCTGTTATTCTACGGTAAAAAGGTTACATAATGTTGACATTGTTTATTTTACTTTCAGTTGACCTTACAATATTTACAAAATATAAATGCCAGACAGAAAAAATCTCTCAGATAGTCAGCTGCTTAACCTTGACTAACTCATTTCCTGAGTGTCGTTTTATCACATCTTCTACTTCTGCTTTCTTTTCATGCACTGCTCTTTTGCATTAGGTTTTTAAGATCTTAACTTATCCACCCAAAAAAAAAAAAAAAAAAGCATTTTGACCTTTACAATAAAAGCTAGAGGCCAGCAAGAATGTATAAGATATTAAAGACAGAGTGCACGGTGAAGCACAGTGCTCTGACCTGTGTGACTTTGATGTGGTCTTGAGGCGAAGGCTCACACAGTCCTGTCAGGTCTGGGTTTTGGGTCCGACCGTCGGGGAATAAATAGCTGGAGAGGCAGAGGCACATAAAATTAGAACTCCCCTTAAAGTATCATTGGGTGTTTCAACAGGTATTTTTCATTTAATTGCTTATAATCATCATTAGTTAGTAAGATTATGCTGCATGTATACCTGTAATGAAAACATCTGCTCATTCCATTCACTCAATCTGGAAATGTGTTTTAACATCATCACCTAGTTGATGCATGTACAGCACAAGAGTATTTTACAAATGGGGTCAGATGCTGTGATTAGAATTTGACAGATGATTTGCATGAAGGCGATATACTGTGTAGGCTTTTCCAGTTTAAAATCAGGATCTGATTACAGGTTGGAACAGGCCAACCATAGCTTTCATTAAATAAAGAGATCAACGTTGGCATAAAAAGATGAGATTCACGCCAGACAGCTAAACCACTGAGTGAGCTGCACATTAGAAACCAACCGTTCTATTCTGGTTATGATAACACTGAAATGAGGCAACAGGCAATATGATATGGCTGGATTGCTTAAGAGCTAAAAGGCAAATTCAAACGTCGGATGCAAATCAGAGCTGCATAGTTTACACAGAGATGAGGGCTTTGTGGGAAAGATATAACAGGAACCTTAACTTAACAGATCATTTATTAAAGCTGCTTCAGATGAACACCCAGTCACAGAGACACAGAGGAGAGGTCCAGAGGAAAACCACAGAGAAAATGACAGATATAAGTGTGCCAAACAAAATGCCAGTGGACTTACAACCCTTCCCTGAAGCCATCGATGAGGGCCTGAAAGAGGGGTTTGTTGTGGGGAATGGTCTGGAGTATGTTTCCATCTGCTGTCACGTAGCCGATCGCCCACTGGCCTAGCCGTGTGCAGCTCAGTCGGAAGATGTAACTGAGGAGAGAAATGTTAATAATAAGATATGCTAGAGTCACGTAGAGGAGGGTTCAAACAGTCTTCACAAATTGTGCACACTAAATAACTGTGCATGTACCTGTTTATTAAACAGTCCTAAAGAAAATATGGAGGGTGAACTATGCTTGGAAATATCCTCTTAGTGTCAAGATGAAGACAAATTTGATATAATGTCCATGATCACTGGAAAAGGTCTGAACAAGCTTCACATGAAGATGATATCCCATCCAAACATAAGCAAACACAATAAATACACAGTAAATTACATTAAAAAAATACTAAATACATGCTATGTGCATTAAAAATATATAACATTAACTACATAATGCATATAAATTATTTATACACATCACATGTACATTACAGGCATGAATGGTGTAGATTTCCTGTGTAAAAAGCAGAAAGCAGTTGCATTTTTGACACCCTTACAGTTATCATTGAACACTGCTAAATAAGACTTGATAATAAAGTTCTATATGTAGCCTGAATTTAATGAGGTGACAGAATCAGGGGGAGGAAAGTCATCAACAGACGAGACACATGTCGGGCCATTCAATGTCCTCTCAATGGTTTCACACTATTCATCTGATCTATAGGTGGCAGTAAAACACCAAGATATGCAGCAATACACCAACAAAGACAATAGAAGAAGAAGACTGCCAGTTATACAACATGGATGTATTTTCCCAACTTATGTTATATACATTTTTATTGGGGTTTTTTGTAAGGGGGGGGGGGTCTTCTTGACCTCTCCTGACAAATCTCCTAGCTTTTTATCACCTTGTTTTATCTAATTTGAAGTGTGCACAAATAAACTTAATAAAAAAAAAAGTATAAAAAAAAAAAGATGTAGTCAATGTAGGATTTAAAAAAGATCTTTTATGAGGAAGTAAATGCTTTCTACATTCAAGGACACATGCAATGTGTTTCGGTGAATAACATTGAACTGCAGATAGAATATGTAACATTTTCTCATTGAAATCTCTCAAAAAGTCTTCTAGACCTCTGATCTATATTCTAATGAGTTGTGCAATTACTTTATCCCAAATACATAACATTATTCCACAACACAATCCACAAGTTTAAATCAAGGTAACAGTGTGTCGCAAGGACTTCCAGGTAAACACCACATTATATGTCAGAGAGTACGTGACTAAACATGATATGAATAAAAAAAACTTAAAAGGTTTTATAGGTAAAGGTGGTTGTTTAACAATGAAGAGAACAATTCCCATGACCTCATGTGACTTCACCGAGTCATATAACTTTTTTGGGGGCTTTATTTGACAGGGTGAGAGAAGGCGGATGGCATGCAGCAAAAGGCCTCAAGTCGGATTTAAGCCCTGGGCTGCTGCAGCGAGGACGCAGCCTCTGCACATGACGCAGATGCTCTACCGACTGGGCTACCGGGGAGCCCCCTCTAGGTTTGGCTGAGAGACCCGTAGCTGCAGAATTTACATACAGCATGTTTAAGTAAAGGGATGCTGTGGTATGGGTGGGCTTGCCTTTATCCTTACCAGGGGTTTTGTTGCCTCAACTGTTCACAGTGAGGTAAACTGGTTTGTCTCATGGGCACGAGCAGCTGTGCTTTAACCTATTCTAGAGTGGAAACACTGGCGACGAGTCTGGAAGGACAAGCAGCCACTCCTCCCAGTATTTCATTTCCTGTCTGCTTGTTTCTATGTACAAGTTGAGAAGTCTGAATCAGGAAATGACCGAATTAAAAAATCAGGGGTATTGAATAGCTGTGCAAAGAAGCACGTCTTTGTTAGCACTTTAGCCGCAGCATTCAGGGAAAGCTGGAGACCACTGGTATGTAACTGAGGTGAGCCAGAAAAAGGACATTACATTAATCCATCCTAGGATGCATGTAATAGGATTTCCTCATAAGTCACTAACATCTAAGGATTGAATGTGGAGATACTGCACAAGTGAAAAAAAAAAGTGGTCTTGGCCTCGATGTTTGGCTTAGAAGTGGAACAACTGCTGCTGTAGCCAGAACACAAACGGAACGCTCCGGACAGTGAGCTGTAATTTATAGTTTCACATTGACCAATAACTGCTCGGATGTCAATGTGGCTCTGCATAAGCCAGGCCTCAACAGTGACATCAGCTCTCAGTGTACAATCAAGCCATTGATGCTAGGTACCAGTGCCATGCTGCCCTGGGTCCTTCACACACCCACACACACAGCCACACACCCAATAACTGGAATGTGACATTGGCATCACGACTGAACTTGTGCCCGTCTGTCGTTCATAATTTGCATTTAACCAGGATGATTTTATTTGACTATGTACACACACATCCACACTCTGAAATAGTGACTGACTGACTGATTTAGATTGCATTACAAGTTGTGTGTGTGTGTCTGTGTGCATGCGTTTCCGTCTCACCTGCCAGGCTTGTGGATGAACTTCTGCAGCCGTGCTTTGACCTCATCGTAGGTGAGGAAGGCCATGTACCCCGGGTGAGTAACTGCCAAGCTGTTCCAGTTCCGCAGTAGGGACGACCAAGGCTACGCACACACACACACGCATGAGAAAGAAAGAGAGAGTGACTCATCTCATGTGTGAGTGAATGGACACAGCAATAACAGTGGGAGCAGAGTAATGGAGAAATATACAGCATCTTGGATGGCGCTAAAACAACTGTTTACTGAACCTTAGCGTGATTTAGAATAGCCGTTTCAAGCTGGGTCAAGCAATGTAAAGAGGTCCTTTAAGGAGAATTTGCAACACTTAAAACAGCATGCAACTCATTTGGTACCATCTGGTAGAGCAGAACGAGGACGGTTAAAGGGACTCGAGCAGACTGCTTCACATATTGTATTTAAATCAGGAACTGATGACTTTACAGGTGCTTATATGTTTTTATTTAAAGACTACATGAACCAAATCAAGTCAAGCCACCCTAATAATAAAGGGTGAACACTTCAGCAAATATAAAATAATCAGACATGGGATCTGATATCTGTACTTTCTACTTCTTACATTTTCGAAACAGGCTCATTTACTTTACATTACTATTAGTTTTATACATTTGAGTGGAGTTATTATTTTTATTTTGCGTCATTGCACGTCACCTTCCCCGACATCACAAGACTGATTTCAACCCATCAGTTCATATCAAGCACGGCAGACACTCTCTGCCTGGATGTTCTTATTTTCTCAGCTTGTTCATGTGCTCAGGACACTTTATCAACCCCAAATATCGGTATTTGACATCCTGGCAATGATACACAACAATCAACTATCTTTGTGGTGCGTTTACAATTAAACGCACCACACTTATTAATATGACGTGACGTTCAGTTAGCTTTGCACAGAGATGGCCCTTCAGAAGGATCATTTTATGCATTTCAGAGCGTGTGCTTTCTTACTTTTACTCGAATAAAAACATCGAACCAGTACTTCTTTTACCAGTCTGTTTTTCCACAAGTATTTGTACTTCTGTTTGAGTAAAGAATGTGTGTACTTTTGCCACCTCTGAAAATAATTCATATTACTCCATCGCTGACTGAGTATGGTAGTGAGTAGGTGGTTCCGCAATTGCTCTCACCAGTCAGTCTGGAGTGTGAAAGGAAGTTGAATTAACACACACAACACTGAGAATGAGCTGTAAAAGTCACAGCGATGGTCCAATATGCACAACAGTTGTCATGTAAAAACGTACCTGTTTAAAACCGATTAAATCACAAAGAGGGACTGTCCCGTCTCCCTGTAGCTGTATCGTATTTTTTTAGAATCTGCCGTTGGTTATTTCTACTTGTTTTGCACACAGGAAGTGACAAGTTGAAATGGTCTCCTCGGCTGGACTAATCTCTCTTGTACCCTTTAGTGCAATTTTTGCAGACTGGCTGGGTTTAAACAAAAGTGTGCCAGGTGTGGTTTACTATATTCACGTGCATTGTTAGTGGCTAATGTAGTCTCTGGTGATCTTGATCACCACCTCATTCTTCAGCAAAAATATACCACATGAAACATTTGAAGGGCTTTTGGTAGTAAAAAAAAAAAAGGGCATATCACCCCTACTCTACTGCATATCAAGGACAGAGCTCAAAATGGCCACAGGCTCACTTCCTCTTTTGAGTTTGAGGACATTTAGAGGAGGGCTTTTTTTGTATGAGGGAGTGTCATAGGAAATGTCTGTAATCTGGTTAGGCTTCATTAAGCCGGTCTGTGCCCTGCAGAGGATAATGTCACTGAGGGAATAAACAACATACACTACTGTATGCAAGATATGACGCAAGAGGTTTTAGTTAATGTAGGGAGTTAGGTATAAAATGGTCAATGGTACTGTGTTAATAACAATGTTAATACAGCAATACATGCCAGAGATGAGCATTGAAGATGATGCCTGATAATCCATCCTACCACTATTCTTTACTTCTTTTCCACAGCCCCCCTTTTTCCTGCTGCCTCATTCATGAGCTTCTGAATAGCTGTGCACCACCTGCACCTTTATAAACAGACACTAAGATACTCCAAAAAATGGGTTGTTTCCTGCTGCCTTGTGTACCGTATGTAATTGCAAAATAGAAACGGTTGGCTGCATTTAGCTCTTTACCTCACCACAACTCCCTGCGCATGAGCAGTATGTCAGTACTGTGGTCTATCAATTACAAAGTTGAGTCAGGGTTTGGCAAAGTAAAACGGCTCATAAACTGACAACGCACCAACGCTCTACAGCCCCACAGTGAGTACTTAGTTAGATTCCTGTGCAGGGAATTACTCCACAAATGTTCATCACTGCTACTTATTATTCATCTAGCAGTAAGAAAGTAGAACCTTAGGGGAGCAGATATAATGATGACTGTCCTTGAGAAGGATCTCAGTGTGCCTCTCTATCTAGGCCTTGTGAAGCAACAACACGCACCCCCTTAAGAGGACAAAATCAGCAGAGGAAAGTTTCAACTTCAGTCCCGTCTGACAGTGTGAACAAGTCAGCAGGTATCCTGCTAACAGGTTGATTAAGTTAGTCGAAAAAAGATGTGTTAGATTAGTTTAAGGTCCTTATGTGCGGCTCAAATGAGATTTGTTTCCTACACCAACCTCTAACAGACTACTATGAATTACCCTCCATCTCTGGCCTAACTATCACTCTCTTCTTTTGTACATTTCTCCTCTCATTAGCTTTATTTACATGGATAATATTTCTTCTTTCCGATTGAAGATATTGGGTCAACTGTTTAAATTGGATGGGATTAATAGGGTCTGGTATTTACAATCAACAATTAATTTAATAAGAACAGCTGTATGAGATGGCCAAAAGTGATGTGATGTTATGCATTCCTCTTCCTCGTCAGATATTTCATCTCTTTTGGAGCGTGTTTGATCAGCTCCCTGCCCTGAAGATGGATATCTATTGTCGTCTTTGTTAAGTTTTCCAAGAGTACGTATTAAAAACAAAGCCTCCGCAGTAGACCAGTTCACCTTAGAAGCCGCCATCTCGGGTAACACTGTTTACATGGGACAGATTTTAGTTTGATTTATTTATGAAAAGTTCCCCCTTTTTTAAATTTCGCTCAGATTGGGCCCGTTTATTCTGATTGAGGGGTTTCTATAGAAATATTTTATTCTGTTCAGGCTTTTAATTATGAGGCTCTGTGTAAACCCAGCTATTAACTCACAACTTAATGATAAGACAAGCTGAAAGTTGCACAATGCGTGTGTTCTGTACCTGGAATAGCCTGGTGAAGATGTCAAACTCAAAGACGGAGATGTAGTCGTTGCAGGTGAGGTCTATGGTGGACTTGAGGGCCATGGCCTCCAGACCGGAGCTGATGGGATGAAACTCGTGGAGAGACTGACGGAACACTTTCCAAGGCACAATGGTCCTGCAACACGCAGAACACAAACAAAACAGATGACGACATCCCCTTGTAAAAGCTGAAATCAAACAGCAAAAGATCATTAATAATGGATGTTGAATGTAGATTAACTGCATGATGCCTAGTGACATACCCACAAATAAGTGCAGTAATGGTGCTGGGACAGTTTTAATACATACTTCTTCAGTGCATGTAATACACCACTAAAACATCTAAATACAGATATGAAGTAAATTTCCTGTGAAGAACAAAAATTCTTGTGATTCATACATGATAAAAGGAAATGCTATTTTGGTACTCTAAGAGATCTTTGAAGGTCACCGGTCATGAACGCTAACCTGATGCAACCTTTTTATTGAGACAGCTACCAGTGTGCACATAGATGAACTTTAATTCACTTATGCAAAAAATACAGTACTTTCCCAAATGTTGGTCATATTGTTGGTCATTTCCCTGCTGAAGATGTATCACACGGTTATCTAATAAAAGGGGGAAATAAATTGATCGTTTTGAAGTCCTGGGAAAACCCAGCTGATTCAGTCTTTTGTAGTTCCACGTTTGTGGATTGTTTTTTTGTGTGCGTAGCTCAATATACGATCTTGTGTTGCATAATGACTATTACTAGAATCTTGACTTAGCTGTGTGCCCTTTGGGATTGATAAACTTAAATGTGTGTGATCACGCAAAAGGCCTGTTTTGATCAGCAGACATCTGCATTGAATAACTAAACATTTGTCCCACAGAAGAAATGTACCGTCTCTGACTACTGTGAAAGAAAAGAGAAGATATCATTTATATATTCTCTCACTGCAGGAACTTCTCATTCAACTCACTTACTTGGCAACACCCTGTAAAGTAGAAGGATGTCAATTTGGAAACACTGAGGTAATTCTATATTTGATGCAAAAGAAGTAATATAGCATTGTGCTCACTTGTCCCCGAAGGCACGCCTCCAGAACTCTGCAGCATCTGCCTTGGTGATGCGGAAGTTGTCACCCTGAAACTGACCGTTGGGGAAGATGGCCTTCAGCTCAGCCAGCATGTGGCTGAAGATCAACGACAGCTTGGTGAGGTTCCGCCTGTGCAAGAAGAGAAAGGAGAGGAGGGGGTGAGACTTCAGGTCTTCATCACTTTCATCAGCCGAAATAATAGCTTCAAGAGAGAAGAGTATTGGCATTTCATGTGTTGATTAAAAAGGTTCAAAGTTTCATTTTATTGTCATTTTACAACAGCATGGTTTTCAAACAAAGTAGGTGTAGTCCCCTTTATGCTACACAAGAGCTATTTATTGTTTTAGTCAGATGGCACAAAATATAATGTGTGTATTACTGATGAGGGGTATCATGGTGTTAAAGAAAGATTTTCCATGGGTGGAATACAGTCTCAATCTGAAATGCAAAACGCCTCCTTCAAAAATGCCCCAAGGCACACTGTAGGCTATTATAATACATATGGCCATGTAAAACAAAGATATTTTAATTTCAGACAAACCCTACAGTCTGCCTTTGATTGGTTTTGAGGGAGGATTGCATTTTACATTTTGGATTAAGTCTACATTCCACCCATAAAAAGACAATTTCTTTGCAATCACATAGCACACGTGTCACCAAGTACATAAGCATTAAGAGAATAGAAAGAAGACTGTAGTTTTAAGTTGTTGCAAAATCTTGTTTTAAAATGTGTGCCGAGAATACTGATTAATGACTAACTGTTGTTAATAACTGTTGAAAATTAATTATATTGTTCCAAATTGGCAGTTTGCACAATAAACAATTAGGCCTAATCTCATAAAGTCAGGGGAAAGTGAGATCATAATAAATTCTGTTAACATAAATTGAAATATTCAAATATCAAACATGCAGTTTCATCAGTAAACTATAAATAGCAACTTATCATTCTTTTTCGCCTAAGCCATGTGACAATGCAAAGAAATGCACTGATGCGATGCGGCTGACAACTTCCTTAAAATGCTCGCAAACAAACATGCATTATATGCGTTTGGATTCAACTTTTACACTTGCTTTCCAAAACATATCAAAGATATGATGGTTGTATTTGCTAATAAGTACAACCACATTTCCCCCTCGTATCAATGCTGGTGTGATAAAGATTGTGAGGCTAAATGTGCAGAAGGAACAAATAGACAAATAGAAAGATGATTCCAGGTAAAAGATATTACATCTCTCTCTTTATGCTATCCGACAACATGCCTTGTCTCATTTGTTTGTCAGCTCGTTTTTTTTACCTCCTCCAGCGGGGAATTAGTCTTGACACTAGTTCCATCCAACTGTCAGGGTTGATGTTCTCTGAGATACATCACCATGAGTAACATGGAGCTTTGGGAAGACGTTCAAGGTGTGTCTGCTAGCAGGAACTGTGTGTTCAGACTGCCATCTATCCACCAAGTACTGGACACAAGATTATTCTACCAGTATTGAGCTAATCAACATGACAAAGTTGAATTTAAATGTCTACTAACTGTATGCAGTCACAGCCATAAACATGCCACATCAAGATACTGCAGATTTCCTTGTGACATTTTTTGTTATAGTCATATTAATAAAACAAAAATATCTGCTGTCCACAAAATTCTTACTAACATAATGGAAATAGGAATTAGAAATTGATACTGTATATCAGAAGATGTGATCAGACGGTGCGTCTATGGTAACAGTGGCATGTCTGCTGCTCGCTCCTCCAACTTATGCTACATTTTTGATTGTTAAGAAAGTGGGCATTTTGTATTAAGCACAGCAGACTATGAGATCATCACTGCCCGCAGCGTCTTTCCACCATCCAACCTGCTGCTGGAGGAACTGTGAGGACTACAGTGCCAACCTTTCTCATATATTATAGATGTCTAATATTAAAATCATTTTTGGAAGCAATACATACTGAAGTTCAGATGATTCTGAAAGTTAATTTCCCACTGGACGTCAAGCACTATCTTCTTAGCATGAGTCCACACAAGATGTTATTGATCTTCTGGATGGTATTAGCCTCGCCTTGGCGAGAGTTTTCCTTTTTTTAAATTTTTTTTTATACATGTTACTGGGTTTTGTAGTTGGTATACTGGTCAGCTTCCCAGATAAAGTGTGATAAGCGTGTAGGTAACACTAAATTAGTGTTTTTCCTGGTTTTTCCACAAGGCAAACTCAGTGACTCTTAAATTTAGTTCTGACACCCACGTGGGGAGGCAACGTGAATGCTTAGCCTTGCCTCTTAAAAAAACATGAGCTTCAAATGTAGACTGTTCACTTCCTTATGAATAACAGGCTGAAGTTTCTAAAACATGCTGTTAGACGGATGGAGGCTCAAGGGTGGAAGTATTGGAGAAGGAAATAAAATACATGTCAGTCAAGGTCGGGTTTCTGCTTGGCGTTTTCTCCCACTGGGGATTGTCCTTAGCTGCTTCCACAGTACAGAAATAGTCGCAGGTTTGTGGAGACAACACAGAAATGGACATCCTAATGTACCGCTCTGATTCTAGTTGCAAAATGCTGGTCGACAAGCACAGAGGAGAAGAAAAAAGAAAGATGACAGAATAAGGAAGATCAGGGGACGAGTATAATTGAGGAAGGCAAAAGTGAGAGGGGAGGGTCAAAAAAAAGAAAAAAGGAGAACGAAGCAGCACAATGTCACCCCATCACAGCTTTGGGAGTGTTGTGCTGAGAAAGCCATGATTTACGAGGTGGCACAGAGGGAGATTGTGCTTGGCTGTCGGGCAGGGTGAATTGACATGCACAAGAGAGACAGCAATGAAAGCGTGGCTACACTGCAGCTGCCACACACTACACTACAAACCCTATGAGTGGAGAGAGAGGAGGGGGAGTGGAAAGAGTGAATGAGGAAGGAGGACAGTCACTGAAGATGGATGAATAAGATTAGTGTACGTTGAGAACCTGCCAAAATAGACCAGCGCTTGTTAGGATGATCGTTAACCTCAGAGGGAGCAGACTAGAATCTGAAAGAGAAAATGCAACGCCCGCAAACTGCAATAAAGCGTCATATTTATAGCCTCTCAGCAGTAAATGATCCTCAAACAGTGAACACTCTTGTAGCTGGATGTCTAATCTGTTGAGCTGCTCTGCCCACTTAAAATCTACAGCAGACTTGAAGCCAGATGCCTGGGACTGGATGTCTTTGAAGTCAGGGCTAGCCCTCATCAGTGATGCAATGTGGAAAATGAGACCTTCAACTACGGCATCTCCCTGAGGAGCTCAGCACCGCCGTGCACGTCTTCCCTTTCCAATGTCATCTGAGGGAAGGCAGGCGTCTGTGACATCGCATCTCTGTGTTTTCTTCAGCAGCTATCATCTCAGCGGGCGGTCCTCTTCTGTTTCTTCTGCTTCCTGGCCCTACTGGCCTACTGAGCCTTCGAGCTGCGGTCTCATCCATTCTCCTGTCAACCTCTCTCTACCCTGTGCTTTTATCCAAGTTACAACCACCCCCCTCCTGCTCTGCTTTCATCTACAACGTAATCGTATGAAGACAGTTATCCTCCCTCTCTAGTTTATGCGTGGAATTAATCCACTCCTCACTCAAAGCTTTCATTTCCACATCTAGGCTAGTTTACAGTCTTATGAATCCACTAATCCACTCCTCTCATCTCTCAACTTAAAACATTAATGGAGGCTACTTAAGAATTCAAGATTAGAAATTCTCTCTTCAAACGCTCCATTAAAATTCATTTCTAATTCACCAGCAATGTTACCGATACGTTTCAAGATTCTCACTTGGGGTCACAGTTTCCAACAGGCACAACATATGCTGGAATTTTTTGATCTGAAGAGGCTAAAGCTTGGCTGGATTTTACATGTATTCAACAGACCAAAGGGCAATCAGGTCTGTCCAAGCTGCAGCTCTGCGCGTAGCATCTAGAAGCAACCAAGTTTATTCAGTTCAGCCAATCCAACCTTGGTCTAAAGATGAGTTCAGAATAAAAGCAAAGGGAAATTATTCCAAAAAAAGGCAAACAGGCAGGAATTATTACTAAAAGTGGGGCAAAGTTGAGTTCAAATTTGCCCTCCACCAGTTGTAAGACTGCCTAAATGTACAGATACAAGGGCAGAATGTATGAATAGCGGGGCCACCCTGATTAACAGAGAAAAACATAAATCTGTGAGCTCCTCTTTAGCTAGCTAGTCAGCCACTAACAACATAGAGTGGTGGCTATTTTCAGGGTTTATGCTACGTGGTAATTACAGTTTTTTTTTCTCCAAGTCACGTATATTTAAAGCAACAGTATGTAGCTTTCTGAAGAAAGCTAGTTGATTGTTGAGTCTGTCAGTCATTAAATACTGGTGCTTTGGGTTGGGGATGCATGGCGTTAGCATTCCCCGCGAACTGTTATTAAGCTCAATAAAAACAATAAACAACAATATTCGACCAGAAATTCTCCCACTTGTTGAGGACATTTTTAAATTTCCAGGGACGAGTAGACCAGCATCAACCCTGGCTATGTTTGAACATAAAACAAAACTGCAATTAGGGCTGTAAATAACGATTATTTTCATTATCGATTAATACTGTGATTATATTCTCGTTTACTCACTAAAAAGGTACAAAATGTAGGAAGATTTTGATAAAAAGGCATCAGAATTTCTCACAGCAAAAGCTTGTATGTTCAAATTTCTTGTTTTGTCTGACTAACACTCTAAAACTCGAAGATATTCAGTTCACAACAATGTAAAACAGAAAAAGCAGCAAATCATCACAATGGAAAAAGCAAGAACTAGTGATTAACAGGTTAAAAATTGAAAGTATTAACGAGTATAAAAACAGTTGCCGATTAATTTTCCGTCCATCAACTAATCGACTAATTGTTTCAGCTTAAACTACATTCACTTTTAGCTCACATGAATAATGAGCTGAAAGAGGCAAAACAGCTCCATAAAGCAGCAATATTTGACATCACCTTTTTCAAACTGAACTGTCTGCTTCAAATCAGTAAGAAGACAGCGAACAAAAAGAAAAAATACAGAAATCTCTCATGAGAAATAATTGGGATGGTTCCAACTTTAACAGGAAATTGTGTGTTTGCTGAGTACGATAAGTTTTCAGGCTTTGAAAGCAAGAAAAAACAAATGCAAACCACAGTGATAAACCTTTACTTCGCTCCTGTGTTTGACACATGCAGGAGGAGCTTTTTAAGTAAAAGACAGTCAGGTAGCATACCTGCACAAGCACAAGAAGTTTCATATGAAGTGGCAAATGCTTAGTCAAAAAAATCCCCTTACACGTGACTGTGCACTTCTAGGCTTTTCTACACATAACGTACCCACACAGTGAGTGTACGCTGTAGCAGCCAACATCCACGTTGTATGTGTGACTCAGAGATGGAGAGAAAGAACGAATGTGAGTGAACGCTGGTCTGACTGGCATCAAGCTCACAGGGTGGCACAGCTGTCTCTGGCACGAGATTTGCACAGTGAATGAGACTTTGTTGTGTCTGCGTGATGGAGAGAGCTTTACCACAGGCTTGCTGAATATTGGCTGAAACTCAAAGATTCTGGTTCAAATCTGATCTTTAACATAGCAGGATGAGCTGATATTTGTTTTAGCGTCTCTATGTCTGTGTCCCTCTACATTCTACAATACCAGCTCTATACTGTGTGTGTGTGTGTGTGTATACACACTAGGCATTAGCCAGCGCTCCTACAACTGTTCCCGCTACTTAAGCTGTGGTGCCAACCAGGACAATGCAGAGTCAGAGGGCTACAGATGTGCAGAGAATGGTTTGCTAACCTACTCTGGATTGTCATATGTCTAAAGTGTTTCCTTTCTCCACCTCTCATTCATTCTTAACCATGACGCAGCAACAAGCCAAACCTTATTTTTTGAACACTAGGTTTGTTGTCCACCATCCCCCTCATGCTATAGATTGACCTCTGACCTTGCAGCTGGCTGCTCCCTTCCTGTTTCCTGCTGGCTGTGATAAAGTAGCGCAGCTAGCCAGCACCGCACTGCGCTAATACACCGCAGCACAGCCAGCGAGGGTCAGCCTTACAAGAATGAGAGCCTGTCTGGATTGGCAAGAGTCACAAGTAGCTGTAATATCATCATGCAGCTGCATTATCTTTTCTGCACAAGGCTAAAAGGGAAATGCACATCAAACACAAACTGAGCCCTACACCTATGTTACCAAAAGCTATTTCAACAGTTCATAAGATGAACTAAGCTGGATCAGGACTAAGTATTTGAAGTCACTGAATTGATTGCAATTAATTACATTACATTACAGGTCTGAACACATCTGCCTCCTTTGAGGAAACATGGACACCAGTGTAGTTATTTGTCATATCACCCCACACCAAGTCGATCATTATGATGTCCATCGAAAGAAAACTGATTGCCATCTATTTTGATATTCGATTAATTGTTTGTTGTTTTTCAAGAGAAAATGTCAATCATTTGCTGATTCCAGTTTCTTAAATCTAAGGATTTACTGCTTTTTTGATCATTAATGACAGTAAATGAAGAGTCTTTGGTTTTTGGACTGTTGGTCTGACAAAGATTTGAAGACACCACTTTCGACTCTGGGAAATTGTGGTGAGCCTTTTTAACAAATTTTCTGACATTTTAAACACTTGACGATTAATCAATTAACCCATTAAGACCAGATGCAACGTTTGGGTGAATATACCCATAAGACTGGGTGAGAAGTTTGTGTGTTTCTCCTTTGCCTGATATGACGTGAGTGTGTTTTGGATGAAGTTGTCACTGAAGAAATTAACTGTGATTTGTTCATGAAAATTAGAGCAAAGGCAATTATTTCCAATTAAAGACAAAGTCTAATGCTCTTAAAAGGATTGTCTTTCAATTTTCTATCTCAAGAGGCTAAAAAATAAGTTTTAGTGAACGTTGACAATTTTGTCAAGTTTTTCAGAAAAACCTCAGGTTTTAGGAGGGGTTTTCAAACAATGCCTTAGGTTTTAGAATGCATTTTTAATGAGCAACCCTCGGTCTTAATGGGTTTATCTTGAAAATATTCAGCAAGTATTTGATAATGAAAATAATCAGTAGTTGCAGCACTAAGAGAGACCAAACAGTCACAGTACATCGAAAGGATCAAGAGCTGCATGTGAAAGTGCATTTACTACAGGTAACGTGATGAGACATACTAGTCCGGTCATATGCAAAGCACTCCAACTGTGTCCATTCACCACCACAGGCTCCAATCAGACTCCATCTGGATGGAAAAAGGCATATGATGGATGCATATTATGAAGATAAAT
This sequence comes from Pagrus major, assembly GCF_040436345.1. NCBI lineage: Eukaryota > Metazoa > Chordata > Actinopteri > Spariformes > Sparidae > Pagrus > Pagrus major. The sequence continues at coordinate 16,736,218 of NC_133216.1, read as the reverse complement.
CAGAAACTACCAGTATTTCACTCCAAAGCAGATTAATTCCCAATGCACTCTAGCTCAAGAACTGCCCCATCACTACATTCTCAAGAAAAAGAAAAGAATTCAGTAAAATCCCTACTTGGTGCTAAATCCCATCCTCCTGGCTCCCAAGATCATGCCCTTTTCAGTGTCTGTCAGATCACATTTAGGCACATTCTTAATCCGTTAACTAGGAAGCGAATAGGAAGAAATGGAGTTGCAATTGGATGCATCTGTTTATATCTTGACAAATATGTAAAGGGAGAGAGGAGCACACGCTTTGTAGGGCCAGCGTTATTACCATTGTGCACACTGACTTTAATAATGTGGTGAATACTTGCACAAAATATCTACACAGGCATTAAAAATAAATGTAGTTGTTGGATGAGGAAACACAGTGGATTAAGTGTTTGAAAGTCTGGGTTTCCATTTTGCTCTAGTCATCACTTTATAAATTTAACTCTCCGGAACTGGCTTCACTCCAGATCTCCATCAGGAAACAGCCATGACAGCGCACAACACACACACACACACACACACACACGCACACGGACACACACCACTGCACTTAAGCAATGATCCAAACACACTTAACTGCTTCCTTACACAAGCTACTGAATAATAAAATCCTACATATAAAAAAAAAACAGCTGTGTTCCTGTGCAAAATCCAGATAAACTTCTATAATTTTATTTTAATTTAATCTCCCTTTCACAGCTGTTATCACTGTGGTCAATTAGCCAGGCTTAAACTCAGATTATTGTGAGGGAGAAAATAAAGATTGTAAAAAAACAACACCACTGTTTAGCTTAATCCTCTCTACACAGTTAAATAGCCATATCTTAGTGCATATCTGAGCTCATTTATCTCTATGTGCATAAACAGCAAGTGCTTGGTGTACCCTGCAGGACAGAGAAGCTAGTGGGCTGCGTCATGCTAATCACCATAATCTAATAGTGTGAGGACAACGTGAGTCGGCTACTCACTGATACCGCAGTGACATAAATAACCATGATGCTCCGCTATTTGTGTGTGTGTGTGTAGAGCCCCAAGCTACAAGTGTAGGCAAATGTAATTGAAGCTGAAACACCCGCAGCCTCAAGAGTGTGAACTGTGTTTTCCATTCGCAGGGCTGATAGCCGTTTGGCTGCTAGGCTAACCACTAAAAGCCTCCTTTACTTCACTCCCAAGTCCATCACAACCAACTAAGACTCCCTGCTGCGGCAGCACAGAGAGAGAGACAACACTTTCTTTTTCTTAATTCATCTCAGTTTGTACATAGATGTGAGCCACAAAAAGCAGCACATTCAGTTTGATTCATATCTAAGAGTGCATACAGAGAACATCAGTAGTGTGAAACAGCTCTGTGGCTTTAGCCTGGGTGATGAAAGATAGCAATGTGTGCCGGCTATAGATACTTCAAAATTAACTTTTTGTCCACCAGCCAAATGGCTAGTGAATGTTTGAATTTTACCAGATTTTTTTTGGCTGGTGAGTAAACTAAATCTATGACCCATTTGCATATTTTTATATTTTAATAAGGAGAAACTTTGTAAAATGTTTTAAAAAATGACAAATTCTTAATTATTTGGAACTTCTTGTTCATTTGGCTGTCTGTATGCATCTGCTATGTACTTGTTCATCTGTATATAAGTATGGGAAGAAAGATCCGATCACAAGTACTGACTCGAGATGCATGTGAATGCCAGGTGTGAACTGACAGACTTAGAACTGTTCACCAGTAATCAGATCACAGGGTCTGAACGGCCTCATTGTCAGTCACGACCAACATCGGATACATCTGAGCAAACAACCAACAGCCAGTTTACAATGGTAAGGTACTCAGCAACAATACCGTATGACCCTATTACAAAACAGCCAAACGGTACAAGGACATAGCAAGGATGTGCTACCACTTAGCATGTTTGAAAAGTCTGACTTCAGAGAGTTGGAAAGCTTTTAACATTTGAACAGTAACCTGTCTGCCTTGATACACCAAATTCAAAGTAAAGTGGTTAAATTAAACCTTTTCTCTCCTGGTCTTTATTCAAAATAAGTCATTAAAAGTTATAGAAGAAATTTGCCATTGACTGAATTATGTCGATAAAATGTTTTGTAAAATGTTTAATTTCATCCTCCACATTCCACCATACAAAATAATTATTTTTTGCTTTGTTTCTTTCTTTTTCTGTGATGTAGCTAAAAAGGATTCAAACTCAATTTTTGTTTTGCAACAGTGATGTTGTCAAATGATATAAAAAATGAACCTTGTAATGTGGTTAATTGTTCAGCTATATCACCTGGCCCAAACGATGCTTTGTAAATCACCTTGAAAATGAGAAACTAACTAAAATTCAGTTTAGGCACATGGTTTTGGCACATAGTTAAAACAGTGTTTATTCAACCTGTGCGTAACCAAGACAAAGATTTCTGGGTTATTTTTTGGTAAAGCTCAATTAGAGATGAAAGGGTTCAATTCTTACTCATTTCCTTACAGGTAAAGTGCAACAGATAAGCGACTTACTAACAAAGACTTATTGAGCAAAACTGAGTGTTTCACTTCCGTGGGAAACAATGCATTAACTATAACACCTCCAACATTTTATTTAGACGGTGTGATAGCAGAGCGCTCAGTCATATGAGTTCTGGTAAAACCAAATCATCGACCAGCGGGGAAACGCATGCAGCAGACCACTCTCTGGGCACAATCTTAAAACCTCAACATTATAGGGCTTTCAGTTCATTGTAGTGTTTTTCTAACTGAACTATACTGTGAGCTTAAACTGTCAAAATTTATCAAGTTTAAACTTATCTTCATAATCTAAAAATTCTTAATCATATATATAATATATATATATATATATATATATATATATATATATATATATATATATATATATATATATATATATATATATATATATATATTATACACATATATATACACGTATAGACATATATATATATACACACATCACACAATATCACATCATACAACCATGACCGTAGTTCTGTTTTTTAAAATTCGAGTGGGAGTAACTAAATCATTAAACTAAGCTTAGCCCAGCAGCTACTGATAAAAGAAGAATGACTGATATTCATGCAAACTTTCTCCTGCAATCAATTTGATCCCACAACATTGTAATGCACCGTTGCATTTCCTCATGGCTCCATCCAATACTGCAAACACATACTGCAGTTGTACCGCTGCAATGATAAGATGGGTTTTCAGATAGTCAAAGTCAAGAGCAGAGCAGAGACAAACCTTTGTTTCACATGGATGTCAAGTACGTTTACAGAAAATAGGAAGTCATATTTTAGGACGGGGCTCTCTGGGTGAACCAAAATAGGAATGGGTGCAAATGACATTTGCAAATACCAGAGGTACTGTACCATACAATGACATGTTTTTCTCCGCCTACAAAGGCTTGACTGCATCAATCATTGATGGCACAGATGCACTTTACTGTAAACAGTAGCAGAATAAATTTCATGCTCTGATCCTTTTGTCAAGGATTGATAGCGTTAGCAAAATGTGACCCGAGCAACAACAAAAAATAAACTTTTACGGAGAATTATACCCAAAACATAAGTAGAGACAGACAGGTGCTGTGACAAGTAGCAACAGCAGCCAGTATCTGTGTAGTGGCAATAGACACAACTGCACCAAGCACCTGTCCCGACCCACAGAGAGAAAGACCTCATGCAAAGTGGGGACCTTTCACCAAGTTTCTGACAGAGACATAACACAGTTCTTTGGCAATTCTACAACAGGAATAAAATTAAAAAATGCATTGTGATATTTAGAAACTTAAAATTATGATGAATGTTTGCTCCCATGTTAATTTAAGCAGTTAGCATTTTTGTTGTGCACCCAAATCTCTTAACAACTTTACAAGTATGCACATTTTACACAGTGGCAACTATGGAAACATTTGTAAAACAACTAAACATTGTCACAATGAGTCAAGAGAAAAGGAGCCAAATCCCTGTTGAATGAGAGGCACCTGCCGCTGAAGCTTGAATGGCAGTAGCTGCAGGGAAGGCTGAATGAGTAGAAGCTAGAGGAAGTCGCTCCAACCGACTATTGTAAAAATATCATGTCTGGATGCATTTTTCTATTGTGCAAAGGATTGGAGTAATACACTGTCAGTAAAGGAAGGTAATGATGATGGAGGCAAGCTAAGAAAGAGGGCTAGCATAGAAGTGTAGGGCTAAACGATGTGAGAATTAAACTGTTGGGGATGCAAATAATGATACTCGTTGTTATTGATTAATTTGCAGATTGTTAAGTCTTTTAAATGTCCAAAAAAGTAAAAATTTCCATTTTAATTTCTTGCTTTGTCTGACCAACATCCGTAAGACGATACAACGATATGAAATACAGAAAAGAAGAAGTAGAAAAATGACTAAACATTTAATCAGTGATTGGATTGATAGCTATTTTTCTGACAACCAACCAATTGATTAATCGACTAATTGTTTAAACTCTTTTACATGTGTTTGACATCATGATCAATATCAAATGTTGAGGAACTAACAATTTTAGTTTAGGATTTTTAAATCAGACCTACTTGTTAATGAAGTTGTCTTTTGTCAAGAGTGCTTAACACAAAGCCAACAGCCATAATGCCTTTCACAATCAATAAATCAGGTAGGCCCTATCTACAGATAAGATACGAGTCCAGTTAGGCTTTAAGAGATATACACCCATACTACAAATAGTATGAACAACATATACCATTTTTTGCAGTGTCCCACAGTGCAGTTGCATCACCCTGCAGCCTATAAGCCCACCACTTCCTGTGACCAGCTGGACCTATCGACGGTGGTCAGGATGCAATGACAGTTTAGCCCAGGAAGGCGATCAAACAGACTCTCACACAGAGGTCAAAACAGTATCCGGTTAGACCCACGGAGGAGGAGGGGGGTCTGAGGACACATTGATCAGCCCTTCTAGTGTAGCACTCTGCTCAGGGACTATGTTCAACATATAAGTTTCCTATCTGACCATAAACAGATTAATATACTGGCTATAGACAAAGCAGCTCCGTTAAAAACAAGAAGAAAACTAATTTCTCACAGAACAATTTACCAAACCTAATTAGCAAACCTTTTCTTCAGACCAAAGTCCCTCACTAGATGCTTCCGGCAGTCTGCCAGCTTTTTGTTTGTGTCTTGTGCAAATTTTAATAGCTAAAATTATAAGTCGATGGAAATTAATCTACTGAATATTAATCTACAACCATTTTGATAAATTGAAGGGAAAAAAAGTCAAATATTAACTGATTTCTGCTCCTCAACTATGAGGTTTTTGAGTTTTTCTTCATACATCTATGAGGAAGTCACCCTGGACTCTCGACAGGCGGTTGATAGTAATCGAGAAAAATAATTAGAAGATGATTTAAACTGTTAGCTGCAGCCCTACAAATGTCATATCCTGAGAAAATTTTCATTATTAATCTGCAAATTATCCTCTCGACTAATTGTTATGTCTGTGTCTGTGAAAACATCATAATTTCCCAGAGTCCAAGGTGAGGTCATCAAATTGTTTTGTCCAACCGACAAATGTTCAGTTTACAATGATATGAAACAGAGAAACTCAGAAAACACATTTAGGTTTGAGAAACTGGAGCAAGCAAAGACTGAAATTAACAATCATCAAAATAGTTGGTGGTTAATGGTTAGATGAATTCATGTAATCAACTCACTGTTTCAGTTCTAGTTTTTCACTCACAAAAATGAACCATTTTACAATGCAATCTGGTTGGTATTATAGCACTCTCTTCTTATAGACACTATCTTTTCAGACTAGGCAAAGGAAAAACATTTTCACACTTTATCCACTCAAAAAAACTGTCAAATGAAACCAAAGAATTACTGTGCGGGTTTTTGTCAACTCTGTCAGAAGCCAGAAAATGTCTCAGCTGTGCTGTGTAAAGCCAGAAGAGGAAGTAAGCGAGGCAAACAAGGAGGAAGTGCTGATTGTGTTCTGTTGATTTTGACTGAATATGGGCTGTCAGTGTTAATAATTAAGTCTCACTCACAGCAGAGTCCCTTTCATCCTCACTCTCTTCTACTGTGACCAACATCAAACTCTTTTCTCTCTACCATAATTACATAAGACATAAATACACGGCACCTCTTACTCACACAACTCAGCTTCTTGTTAAGTCAAGATCAAATTTAGCAGACTGTTCCTCGACAAAAAAACAAACCCCAGGCTTTTACTGCACCACTTCAACTTTAAGCTAAACAATCTGCGTAGGATATATATGACTGGGGGGCTGGATAAGTAGAGGGTCTGAATCTCTGGGGTAGACATTGTGGAGAAGTCTGTACGGCATCACAAAATAGCATGTCCACCCACGCTGCATTCAGGGCTCTCATGAAACGCTCGGATCCTTCATTCTGCCCTGAAAAAAAAGCTATTAAGCCATAGTGGAGTCCCGTTCATCGTCATTTAAGTCAATAGCTATCAAGCGCTGATGCTGATTGAAACCACAGAGATGGAAATAATAAGTGCCAGAGTTCTCATATTTTCTAATTAAGGCTGAACTGAAGAACACAGCGAAAGCAGTCGTCTATTATCAAACTATCCTTTCTGCGCTCAGGCAGTGAGATTATCTTTATCCTCACAGTCGACTTTTCAATCTGAGCCATGTGCTGAGCTCAGCTGCAGCCTAACCACATACTAGTCTCTCTAACAGCTCAACGTCATTGGTCGATTCTATAGCATTCTTAAGTGGGCTGATACTCATTGGTTAGTGTCACTGCCACTGCCTTCTGCACTCAAACAATAGAAGTCTTTGTGTGTCATGCCTGGCTACTGTGTGTGTGTTTCCCCTGCTTTAACCAGGAATTTCTTTCTGCGCAGCTACTTGGTGCAACAAAGTGATGATGTAAATGAATTTCACATAGAAAAAAATGACCTGGTATTGGCATGACACGGTAAACACAGGGGTGGTTGAGACAGAAGCTTCCTCTTCTTTCTGGTTGCCTTAGTGAGGATTTTTCCTGTCTGCAAGATTACCGTCATGGTAAGAGAGAAAGAAGAATCTCACTGAGGAACTGTGCAACAAGATGAGGATGTATCGCTTCGGACTGGCTCGATATAACGATTACCTAATATTCTCAGAACAAGAAGCAGCAGGTTAACGTGTTAACGTGTGAAGAGACTATCTTTGAACCAAATATTTCTGATTCAAGCCTGTGAGTTAGTCGGCATCTCGGAGTAATTTAGTGAAAGCAATGATATTTGTAGCATTTCAGAGCAAAAAATGATAACTTCATGTTTAAATTCATGAAAACTATGAAAGATAAGGCGCAAAATGATTTAAAGGAATCATTGTCACAATCTACTAATAAACTCCTCTCTTCAGGGTTACTTTTTTCCTCACTGTTCAGGTCAAACCTGAAAAACTCTTGCTTGCTTGCTTTATTTTAGTCTTGAGAAGAGCTGCAACTAACCATTATATTCATTATCGAATAATCCGTCAAATATTTATTGCGGCTAATCAAATAATCATTCAGTCTCTAGAATGACAAAGAAAAGCAGCAAATCTTTACATTTAAGATGCTGGGACCAGCAAACGTCTGACATTTTGTTAAATAATAACAAACATTCATTTATCCATCAAGGATGTGCGCTGTCCCTTTCAAAGACCACATGGCGGCTCAAACAACACACTCTCTTGTTCAGTATGATTGAAACTGAAAGAAAACTGCATTTTTCTGCAGCTAAATCAATGCAGCAGGCTCATAGTTCTGCAGCAGCACAGAAAACATCTATAGTACCAACAAGCCAGTGATACATAGAGCTGTCTAAACTGCTTTTGATCAGGTTTGTTGGGGGTGGTTTTGAACACCCTATTTAGATTAAAAAACAAGTATACTTGGCAGATATATGGACCCAATTTCAGGTCTTATTTGACTTGTAACGCGTCCTCTGAGGCGATGGTTTCTATCTAACCTTTTCCGCATCCACATGGTGCCATTGTCTGACAGACCAACAGCAGCCAGACATAACAACACGTGGACAGCACAAAGGCTTTTGAAAAATCTTTTATAAGTCATCTTTTTCCACTGCCAGCAAGAGAAGAACCCTTCTTAGGGGCAGATCTGAAGAAAACCCTTACTAGGGTAATATTTGATACTGGCTTAGATCTTGGATTAAAGGGAAACCTGGCAAAGACTTTCCTACCATTGCACCATTTACTGTCCATGAAGCCTATTACAACTAGGTTTGACAGCATTTGCCCAAAGCATGCATGAACCAAAAGACATCTGATACAAAGATCAGCTCCGTCAGCAGCTAGTTTGCACCTCGGAGCCTCCTCATTAACACGACGATAACTTTGTGCTTTTAAGCAGATCGATTTTGTCTTTAGGTCTTCAGTGGATCTTGTGTCTTCAAAAGAAACTCCTTTTCGCATTTGGCATTTTTCAAAACAAGAGCAACAAGAGGAATATCCCATTAATATCACATCTACAACTCCCTCTACACATAAAAACAGGACAGCTGCTGATATCTGATAAAAAACTGTACACTTGTGCATCTGTTTTCAGAGGAACAGAGGGAGATTACCGAACGTAAGAGAAAAGAATAGATAAGAGACGGAGGCACTGTATGATTTCAAAAAAGAAAGCACTGCAGTGAGACAGCTACATGAAGACGAAATGTTCAAGAAGATAGTAGAGATAGAGAAGCACAAAAACAAAGTGACAGGCAGGCAGGCAGCTGTAGATTAAGCGCCATTCTGACCACAGATGCTCACATGCTCAAACCACAACACCTCTCTGCTCTTGTTTTGATATATCTTGAGCTACAACCAACCCTGGGGGTTGGGTATGGGTGCAATTGTTCGCTCTGTGCTTGAACAGTCGCAATTATTCAGGAGGAATGAATGAATCTGAGGTTGTGATACAGCAGTTATCACGTGGACTTCACACCTCAAACGTACCCTGTTTCAGACAGGTTTATTAAGGAAAATCAACACAGTGGCTCAGGAACGGAGCCATTTTCACATGATTTACCTCTAGAATCATATTTCTCGCCTTCACTTACCTGGGTTGCGAGTTCTCCTCGTACATACGTTCCTTGCCCTCCTTGAACAAGCTGATGGTCTGCTTGGTCTTCTTGGTTAGGTTCTCCATGAAGACCCGGAAGTACTCATTGTCCCCCAGAGTCTCCATTTTGCCCTCGTAGCGAGACAAGATGGTGCGCAGGTGCTGGTAGGTGTCTGGCAGCAGGTCCAGGATGTAAGGGGGGCTGTTCTTCAGAGCCAATTTGGGGTTTTGGCACAGGCGCACCACCTGCAGACAGGGAGGATGTGAGGGGGAAGATAAGATACAGTTAAAGAGAAGAAGTGGGTGCAAGACAGAAGGTAGATGAGAGAAAGGCAAGGCAGAAAGAGGTTAAAGGAGAGTGAGCGAGAAAGAAAATCTGCCACTACGCATTTTCATTCTGTGCATCAGTGAGACATTATTTATAACATATAGACAGAGTCTTGCATAATATAGCTCGATTCTGTATTAGAGCACTTATCTTTAGTGCAGAAAATTGTCAGTGAGCCCAGACTGAACACATACAGAATGGAAAATGCCAACAAAGTCTAAGACTGAGAGAAAGGCCCTTAAAAGCCCTGACAGAGTCAATCTTGGGGCTTACGAGTATGGCACGTCTACACATTATATAATAAAATACACAGACTGATTTAAGCCTTTAGGTTATTTCACCACTTTCACACAACTTTGATCCACACAAAAAAAGACAAAAGGTTGAACAGGACAAAGGCAAACCTCCATTTCACAGTTTCTGTCTCATTGTGAACTTAATTATCTCCATTTCTTATTAATTTGCCCCACAGAGGCATTTTTGTACACATGCACAGCTTCTAACGTCCTTATGTGACTGCCATGTCAATAATCATGGGTCACCGCTGTCTCCACTTCTTCAGTATGTTTAGAGAAGCTGTTGATGTTTACACTTCCTCATTTCAATCTGCACATCCTTGAACACTTCTGCCTTATACATTCAAATTCTATTGATTTAACATTTTAGCATCATTGCCTTGCAAATTTGAACAGGTGATGCACTTACTGTGGTACTTTCACTACGGTACATGGACTGCAGTGAAACGTTACGAAACAAACCTTTACCAAAAGAAAGAACACAGATTTCAAGTTGAACGGAAAGAGAGGGCGAGTTTTGTAATGGGTGAACAGGGAGATAACCTATTAAATGGCTTTATAAAAGATGGAAATTTAGGGAATCAACTACATGCTTCCAAACATGCTCACCAGACTGTGTGAATGCATGCAACATCCTCAGTAATGTTCAACCTTTCCTCACCCATCTCACTGTACTGCTGCTCTGTGTCTGAGTCACCTCGTTGACCATTACAAAGACACTGGCGGACAGCCTAGAACACTCTGTATAGACGTGGTTGCTGCTGTCATATTTACCACTGCATTCAGGCTCTAACTGACTTGTGTGATCAGAGAGGCATAAAAACTACACTTGCATTCAAAAAAATTCAGGTTCTCATGTCCTGATTTGAACCTGTGCTGATGTAGAGCTGCGCTGTCAGCTTCAATGGTGACCGAACAATTGCACGTCAACAACAGGACATGGCTCGTTCTTTTTGTAGACCGGGCCAAATTATTGTCTACTAATCATGAGTAAGTGTTAGAAAGAAATACGGCAGGAATAGCATTACAAGAATGTCGGTTTGAGTTTCCTTGCTGCTTCTTTTTGGAAGCCATCAGTTTGTCGTGATGGGAAAATGAGACTTCAAAAGACTTTAGGGACAACTTATAATCAATCAGTTTATAATTGAAGCAGGTCTGGAACCACAAAGACTCATCAATTCTCATCAATAGTAAAAACAACAACAATCACATACTGACCATCAAAAAGGTTTGAATGTACACATATCTACATTTTGACCTACTAAATACAGATACTACAACTTTAAAAAGTCAAGCTTCATTAATATTGACATTTACTTTTCCAGTTACTTTAAATTTCTCGTCAACCAGCCACTGACTAGTAGTAAATTATTATCACAAGTACATATCAATATTCCCTTCTCTTACATATTTATCTTCAAAAAGAGACCTCTCATGTATCCACGGCCCAAATGAGCCGTGCTTCATTTCCTGAGAGTGTCGCATATTAGGAATATTTGATCTCACTTTGTAAATGGGCCACTTCATCGTCACTGTATCAAATGCCTCTCAAAAAGAATGAGGTCACACTTGACCAGTAGGATATTTTAAGCAGTACTGATTCCACAGCAACATGCAAAATGTTTTTAGCATGTGGGCCATCATTGGTGTCTGAACATTAAAAGGTCAGCTTCCTGCTGATACTGAGTGTAAATGGACCACAGGTGAAATATTTAGGTGCCACGACATCTTGTCCATATTTTTTACTTTGAACTTGTCATTTAAATGTTAAGACTCCTTTGTGTTTTAATCAAAGACCACCAGGGTACATAAAGCATTGTTGGGTTGGATACTACAAGATTTCACAATGTTGTTTTTAAGTACCAGGAAATCAAACTAATATAGAAGTCTTTATTAAGATTATTCATGTTACACTCAGCATTAAACTGAGCGGATAATACTGACAATGCCCCAATAATTTCATGTATTCAAATCAAACAGAGGTGCAACTGAAGGAGAAAAAAAGAGCTATTAAACACCTAGGAACAACTTCCGCTGTAGCACACTAGAAGGGTAGTACTTCTACATTTTTGTATCCTCTGTGTATTTCGGATAATTTGCTCGTGGTAATACCTGGGCGTAAGCCAATTCTTCATCTGTGCTGGGCTGCTGAACTGACAGTTAACATGCCTTCAGTATCATTACCAAAACTGTGCTCCTATTCCCTGAAACCTTCTCCAGGCTGCCAAACGAAGGTCTCTGCACACTGTATATGTTTGAGACCAGATATTGTAAGTCTGTTGTCAATGTTACACTACTAACGTTATCATTCACCATGCTAACACTTGTACACATAACTCAGCCAAATACACATGCATGCATGCATGCACATGTACAAGGCCACAACAACCGAGTGCTCTCATACGTCAATGTCAATCAAGGCTACTGGCCTGAAGTAAAATGTCGACTGCCTCCGAGCTAAACTGCATTCCACTCATCTTTGTCTCTCTTGTCTCGGTCTCAGTCTACACCTGAACTGTTCAAGTCATTTAAACTTTAACCAGATGGAAGGAAAGTTGGCTGTGGTTTATTTTTGTTAAACTTTAGCTGTAAACGGGTCATTTTTGTTCTCCCCGTTAACACACAGCTCAGAGATCATTCCTGGGAAACATATTTTGCCCTCAGTCTATCAAATTCAAGCAAAAAGGACTAACTGTCAATTCCCTCGCAGTTTGCAAATCCACAATATGGATGATGTTATGCAAGCGAGTCTGATGACAAACTATGGCGTGCAACTGAATTATCTATTTATCTTCCAGAAACTCCGTAACTGCATTAGACAGCCGAGTTGCGTTTGGTGTCTACACTCGAAACAGCCTCACTCAATCGATTAAAGCTGGACAGACACAGCAGTCATCACTGTCTTCCTACACTTGTTTAAGCATATTAAAAGGTATAAATGAATATCAGTGTTACATAAAAGGGCAGAAAATTAATCTTGTCCACCAGATGCTGGAACTGGTATGGCACATCATTAAACTCTAACTTTCATTATTTTAACTACAAAACAAAATAAAATACATTGAGATGTGTTGATTTCAATACACCTCACCCTCAGTGTCGAGGACGAGGTAAATAAGCAAACTGAGCATTGCCAATGATTCCAAGTGTGACTGGTGGTTTCCACAGAAAACGTTTGATTAATGAATAGCTAACAGCCATGCAAAACCTAATGATTGAACTTTTAATCCTTTTAAAAGTTTAAATGTGATGCACGTAGCTCAGCTAAGAACACACCTTTGTGCAGGGCATCACAAACTCAAGGATTCAATAATAAAAGGTTTGTTATGCTCAACACTTTAAGAACGGCTAATGTAGGCAACTCTGAGGAGGGAGATTAGCATCATGCTTCTGATAAAAATTTAACTTAGTCCACTGCGAGGGGGGGGGGTTTTCAGAGACACGGTTACAGTATATATGTTGGGCTGTGGTTTCCCTTTAGACAGCGCTGAACAATGTTTCCGCAGCTATTTTAAACAATCTGGTGGAGTAAAAATACTTTTGGTCTTATAGCCATATCAAAAGGTAAGATGCTCTTTTGTTTCTCACCTCACTGGTGCTGTCCCCTCAACTGTTTCACTGGGTCAGATGAATATGGTAAATTATTGTCGTACTGTAAACTGAAAAAGCTAACCTGACTGTGCAGGTGGTTTGAGCGGTTTCAGGTCAGCCGTCCAGCCATCGTGTATTGTACAGACAAAAACTGTGTTGAACATTTACTGAGAAGAAAAAGACGGACTTTGCAGTGTTACTTCTGTTTTCTTTGTTTATTTGTGTTAGATACAGTGCCTCCTCAAATGTGGAGAAAAATCCGGCCAGACAATCTACCACAGATTGCTAATGGAGCTAAACAAACTGGAATGTGGTTTCTTAATAATAGCTTTGTAAAAAGGACTCGGTCTCTTAACATCAGGGCTCTGAACTAAGGCCTCAAAGAGGAAGAGGAGACACAAAAGAGTGTCTTGTCTTCCTATTCACTCTAATATTGCTGTGTGAATCTCACAGGAAACTGGGGGTCAAACTGTTACAGACTTTTCCGAGAAGTGAAGCTGTGAAATGAGTCTCCCCTGTGAAAGAGCATAATTGGCCTAGTTAAATACACAATTCTGGTCTTTTTTCTGAATGCTTTGTTACAGTTTCCGGGGGCTGACAGACAGTTGACTGCAGATATTTGAGCAACAATGTACAGGAGAGACTCTTACTGTGCTAGCAGCCCGTTTACTTTTAGCACAATGCCATACATTCGCTAAATTAAACTCCTGAGTGGTGTCTTTTAACGCCCCATCCACCTTCTTTGTTAATGCTAATGTTTACAACACACCACAGTAGTTAAACGTGGCCAAACAAGCTAGATGCTCCTACTAGTTAGCAGAGAGAGGCACAGCACTAACAAGCAGATGTGTTAAAAGGAAACATTGCTCTGTTCGTGGGCTAACATTAATGTTAAAAGTCCGTCTTTTAAACTGGTGTGAGCCAGCCTGCCACATATGGTACAAGACAATACCGTTTAGGTAAGCAAATTAGCTATTGTTGGCTAACCACGGCTCTCCCCCCAGCTGACTAGCTAACTTAGCGTTTAGCGACGCCAGACCTGCAGCAGCCGAAGATTAGCTAGCTTATCGCTAGTTAGCTGCGGTTAGCTAGCAGCTGCCCTGGGCAACCAAGGCGCTGCTTATTACGTTAACGGCTCGTTAGCGTTGATCATTAGCTAGCTTACGAACCTTGTCCATCAGTTTCCAGCATTTCTCCACCGTCTTTTTGTCCACGGCCCCGGGCTGGTGATGGGAGTGGAGGTGGTGATGGTGTGGCTGGAAGGCATCCTTCATCATTCCGATGAGCCCCCCGCCTTTCTTCAGGTTCCCTGCCATGTTCGGGCTCGGCTAGGGTCGGCCAGAGCGGCAGACAGGCGAGGCAGGGCAGGGGTCAGGGGGACCGAACCGCCGCCTGGAGTAAGCTGGTCCGGGCGATGGTGATCCGGCACCCCCCGGCGAGGACAGCGCCCGAGTGGCGAATCCGAGCCAGGGTCCGACAGGGGGTAGAGGGAGGGAGGGATGACTATCGGATAAAGGCTCCCATCCGTAAAACTAACATCAGTTTGTCCGATAAATGTCCAGATTACGACTAAAACAAGCCCTCGGTCACTCACACTCCGTGCAAGCCGCTGTGTGCTGCAGCTAGCTGCGCTGCTCTCTTGTCTCTCTCTGCAGGGACCCACGCAGGCTAATTAGCAGAGCACCAGACCTGTCTCTGCTCGCCCTCAGCTGGAGGACAATGGCACCGTTTCTCTGCCCAGAAGCCTTGTGGACTGGAGTGTGTCCTCTCCTCTTTAACAACCCCCGATGTCGTTCCCCTTTTCTCAGTCAGCAGCGGCAGCAGCAGCGGCAGCTCTTTCTCGCCTGTGCTGTGTCTTGACGGGAAGTTCAGTGGCTGTGTGACAGAGTCAGCCCTCCTCTGCGGGGCTGTGAGGCTGACGACACAGAGGACTCACCGATGACTGGGGAGAGGAAGTGGCGCTTAAAAACTGCGAAAGCCTCACGCGCACACACGAGGACAGGGGCGAATAAATAAATGTGGGAATAAAACATTGCCCAGTATTTTTCTGTTTCCCCCCGTGACGTGTATGTGCGGCCCTTTCCTTTCCTTTCCTGTACGTCCCCTTCCGTTCACCCCCCTCCTCCTCCTCCTTTAAAAACCCAAACTCCACGCCTTCCCTGTGCGCGTTCACGAGTCATGAATGTAGTCGGGCGCGCGCCTCTCTCTCTCTCTCTCTCTCTGTACAGCATTCATAAAACGTTCAAGGGATGCTGAATGCAGCGCTGGCCTCGGTCACCCCTGACAACAAAGGACGCTTTGACATGTCCCACTAAAAAAGTAAGGATCCAATTACACGGCCTGTGTGCGAGAGCTTAAAAAGGCAAGGTTGCCCCGCAGTGAAGCTGTGATTGGCTGTCCTTAAAGTCAATCAGCTATCAATCAGGCCGGACAGTTCAGTGCCATGGCAACTCACTCAGCAACAAAGGCTCATCTCCTGTGTATAGTGAGTGTATGCCCAGTGAGTGTGTAGTCCTGCAGCCTAAAGACACCAAACATGCCTCCAAAGAAAAATAAAACAAAAAAGACCACAAAGAAGAATGCAGAGAAAAGTAACTTTTACTTATGAGATTAATTTTTTTGTGTGTGTGTGCTCCTCTGATGTTATATGTGTCTTATTTGTGTGTTATTGTCTTGTTGCAGGCGAAAATGAATTGGAAGCAAAGTATAGGCGCAGTGTTCTGGATATAGCCGTCCTACAGGATCGCATAGGTGAGTGCAATGTGGGCTATGTTTAGACATAACTATCAATGTATTAGTCACATACCATTTCATTGTATGTGGTGGATGTTGCACCCAAGGGCAAACCGATAAATAACACTCTAAATAAAGGTTTAAATCCACGCTCTATTATATCATACACTGTGCTCTGCTACAGTAATATCTGATCTGCCATGTTCTGGGGTCATTATTGATTAACTTTAACTTTAACTGATTATTTTTTTATAATTAATGGATGGATCAGTTAGTCTATTAAATGTCAATATATAAAACAAAGTGGAAAAAATTGGTTGTGATTTATTATAACACTAACATGCTCAGGTTGCTATCAACATGCCCTCACAACAATCTTACCAACAAAAAAAATGTGAGTACATTTACTCACTTTAGTCTTCAGCAGTAGTCTAATATGTACTACTGGTAATATTTCCCCCATGGAAATGTAGTGGATTACAGGTAGAACATAGATACAATTGTACATTTTTAGTTGACTTTACTTTAAAATAAGTCAGAAAATGGATTACCTCAGAATAACCACCTTACTTGTACTATTTTATCTACTTGTAATCCACTACATTTTAGAGATAATATATAGTACCTTTTGACAGCTATAGTTACTAGTTACTTTGCAGATTAAGGCTTTATATGCAAACATAAAGTATGACTATATGATCGACTACAACAACAAAAAGCTTCTTACACATACCTTGAGACAGTGGTAATAATACAGTAATGGAGTCCGGTCAAAAGAACCATGTTTCTGCATCATTAGTCCTTGGCTTAATTTTGTATACTTTTATTTGGGTGATATTTTGAGTGCTTTGAACGTATTTTTACATGGTTGTGGATTCACTTTCACTGGAAGTGAGACTAGCACCAGCTGTGCCACCAACAGCAGTAATTACAGCTTACGTGTTAAAGTGTAATTGGATACTTAAGCATGTTTTACTCATCAGGCTTTAGCTTACTTAAATGAAAAAATGTTAACAGAACTGTTACATTAGTACTTTTACAAAGGGTTATTGCATGTACCCATGCATGTGTTTGTGTGTTCACCACAGCCTTACAGTGTGAGTCTGTCATAAAGGTCCAGTCTGATAGAGTTGACCTGAGGAGACACGTGAGAGACATGGAGCAGAAGCTGCAGCACACGAGACAAGACCATAGGGACGTCAACTCTGGTACGGTACAGACGGGGCATGAATCAACAATTAGTCTCTCTGTTAATAACCTGAGATAAATCGTGGAGCCCTCTGGGAGTGAGGACAAGGGGCGTGTTTGCCAAGGTTAGGGTAATTTTTGAGGAACAAAAAGTCTAATTAGCTGGGTGCCTAAGCTGATTGCTGCATTAACCTTACAAACTGAATCAGCAATGAAGCCTAAGTCTGACACAAATGTCATTCTAGACCTCAGTCGCCAGTACAAAACCATGCAGACAGAGCTGACCAGCAAGGTGAAGAGGCTGGAGACGGAGGCCAGCCAGATGAAGGAGGAGCTTGGTAAGAATACATATAATTTTCTAAACTTAAATGAATAAATACAGAGGCAGTTAGCTCCCAGAGTGAAAATGATGGCCTGCCAGTAAGCATTTATCTGTCTAGGCCTGTGTCAGGAGGAACTGAGGAGAGAGAAAAGAGAGCGTGAGCAGGTGGAGCGGGAGAAGGACGCCACCATATCTGACCTCCAACACAAGTTGGACAACATGGAGACGGACTGCGAGAAGGTCCTGCACGTGAGTCGCAACACATGAAACCAAATTAAAGCTAATACAAACTGATTTAAAGGCATAATGCGTAACATTTCTGCATTAAAATATCTAAATGGAACTGAGCTTTGTTGTATATTTTGTTGAGCTGTGTAGTTATATTATCCCGAATGTTTCCAACAATATTCTAACCCAGAGAAATCTATAAGTTTACTCGAGGTAATGATTATTTAGTCACTACCTCGTCCCTTAACATTTCTACCTGATTCCTGCAGAAAGATTTTTAATTAATGGTGGTTGTTTAACAATGAAGAGTGCAACTCCCATGATCCAATGCTACTGATGAAGCAGCCACTAACAGGCCTCTTTAGGCTTGACCAGACATCTTTGAGGCCCCATGCACTGTAAACCAATTAGCCAATTAGGATGGACTTCTTGTACCCGTTAAATGTCAGCATTGGCTCCATTTCTCTTCCACTTTTCTACGCTGACTTCATGTGGTTTGGTATTTCCTCCTGTATGTGCTCCAAGATCAGCCTTGCGTGTACTTGATCTCTGGTTTTCTCAGCAGAAATGATGGGCAGGGAGTGGCACTTCTTTATGATGGTCAGGTCAGGTCTAAAAAGAGAAGTGCACTGAGCCACTGGACGAGGCAGCACACTGTATAAGGGTTCAGTCACACACGCGCAAATTTAGGCATATGACCATCGCCTGCCGAAGCGAAACTCCCATTAAAGTTCATCAAGGTTGAACTCCACTCAAAGCGAGAGATGCAAATTTGCTCACATGCTTCTGTAATTTCATGCATGTTTGACTCTATCCCAACAGGCCAGGCTCGTGACTTGAGCACCCTCGATTGCAGTACACTGAGAAGATGAGTTGGTCCAAAATGGCAGACCAGTCTGAGACCAGTTACATGATGGAAAAGGTCCAGTATGTAGGATTTAGGAGCAGAAATGGAATATAATACTTGTGTTTTCATTTGTGTATAACCACCTGAAACTAAGAAGAATGACCCTTTTATATTTACAGCGGATTATCTTCCATGTTGCACTACCATGTTTCTACAGTAGCCCGGAACGGACAAACAAAACACTGGCTCTAGAGAGGGCCTTTTTTGTATTTTTAGCGGCCGCTGTAGAGGAGGGTAAGACAAGGGTTCTTCATTTGGTTGCAATCCCTCGCTGCTAGATGCCACAAAGTCCTACACACTGGACCTGTTAACGCCACTGTGTAGCCCCTTTTTCCACCATATAAACTGAACTTGAACTGGTTGCATTCAAGTTTCTTGGAAGCTTGGTGCCACCTAGGGATATGATATTAAGTGGAACCATTGTCGTGCCATTAACGGAGGGCAATGCACAAAGCAAAATGGACTGCAGAATAGGGCATGCCCACTTCAGGTCAAGAGAACCATCTTTTCAGGTTCTGAACCAATTTATTCTTGCTGGAAATGCTCCAAATGGTTGAATGTTAGATGCATGAACTGGAATGAACTGGTGAACTGGTTCCATGCTGGTGATTGAGGTGCATGTGTAATTTTGTTTTATAACCGTAACAACTCAAATTATTGTAACGGCAGGACTTTTTGCTGCTGAGATAATGTGCCAGTTCTGTCAGTGTCTTTTTTTTAAATACTAATTTACATACAGGGGCTTTAAAGGCACAACAGGGGGTCATCAGGTTTTTGCTCTTAAGCTCCTTTAGAAGACAAAGCCTGTGTTAAACACAAAGATTACTATGTATTGCAACTGATGCAGCGCTGTAATCAGCTTTCCTACTTATGCTCTGCTTCACACATGAAAGAGAATCTTTTTTTTTTTACAAGATGGGTCTTAGTGAACATTCATTGTACTCACCACCATAACAGATAGCACTACAAAAGATTCAGCCTCCACCCAACATTCAGAAGCAGGTATTTAAAAGTTGAAACATGGTGACCATTAAAAGTTATTACTTTTCTTCTTTTTTTTGTTACTTTTTTATTACTTTGATTTATGAGGACTTTTGCCTTTACAGGGCTACAGAACATCAATCTGCAGGTCAACATGGATGCACACCACTACCACTGTTATATTTACAGTGAGATGTGAGACGTTATCTAACCAGCACAGCTGAGAAATGAGAAGTCATACAGATCTGTTATTGGATTTAAAGGTTCTGTGTGAGAGATTAAGTGGCATCTAGTGGTGTGTTTCCAAGTTGCAACCAACTGAACACTCCTTGTCTCACCGTCCTCAAGGTGGCCTTTAAAAACATAAAAAAGGCCCTCTCTGGTGCAAATGTTCGGTTTGTCTGTTCTGGGCTACTGCAGAGACATTGCGGTGCAACATGATGCACTCTGTGGATGTGAACCTGCTGGTATAAAAGGCTCATTCTAAGGTGTCGGAAACACAAGAATGAAAACATAATTATGACTCTTATACAAGCATTTCTGCCCTAAATCCTACACACTGGAGCTTTAAGAATCAGATGTCCTTGGTCATACTGGACCTTGTTGTAGAGCTGTTTCATGTTTACAATATCCACAGTAATGATAAACAATGTAATGCTAACCTATAGGTGCAGTATTTTGCTTTGAAGGTTGTAAAATAGCATAATTTTTAATGGGGTCAGTATCTTATTGGATGAGCACAGACTGGTTTTCAGTGCACAGATCTTCAAAGATAAGTGGTCAAGCCTGGAGCCCTGTCAGAGGGCTTAGCCTGTGATTACAGAGCTAAGACTTTAATATGTAATTATCATTATTTTCCTCTTTCCCAGTATGACAAAGAATCTAATCATGCCTCTTCTCATCAGCTTGATCTTGAACCTCATCACAGTTAAAGGTGGTTAAGGGGAAGAGAGCGATATCAGGTTAGACAACTGGGTGATTTAAAGGGGGAAAAAAAATCCTGCTTGCATCTCATTTTCACTTCCGCAGGAGACTCTAGACAGCCTGACTGTCCAGCTGTCTTTGGCTCGACGGGGCTGGGAGGACAAGAGCACAACCCTTCACCAGAATTACAAGGAAGTGCTCTCTGAATTCGGCCTGAATGCACTGGACATCTAAAAGAGGGGATCCTTACAAAGCAGCTGCTCTTCTCAGTGAGACACATTTGTTTAAGGTTGCATCTACAACTCCCTTCTATTGGATCAGACTATCGCATGATTTAGTATGACTAACATGTGGATGGATGTTATTAGATAATATTTTACCATTAGAGTACGAAGTTATACTGTACGTACATGCATGTGTTCAGCAGTTCACCATGCAGTGTCTGTAATGTTGTGTAATGCCCACTAGATGTAGCAAATGACTGTTTATGGTCAGGGAGGGGATGCCTGAATATATAGTGTGTATTCTGTATTTTACATGTGAAAATACATGTTATACTTTGTTATTTTTGTGACAAGATATTTCCCAAGTCAAATAAAAGTATATGAGGAAAACACTAACATGGTATGAAATGGTAATATTGCATTAAAAACCATGACAGAAAAATGTTGCATTAAATGTGACACTTTCCATTAATTTCTTAATTAACTTTTCATTTCTTATAATTACATTAGAAGGAAAATTTTCATGTAATTAAAATACTTAAAGACACTTTTTTAAGCAAAATAGTCTCTTGGGTGTGGGTGAGAGTACATAAAGTCTGTAATGATCTTACAACAGGTATGTGTGTACGCAAAAATGGAAATGTAGATGCAATTTTCAGGCTGTGCTTTATGCTGCGTCAGTGGACCAGAGGCCAAATATGGTTACAGGCAAGAAAGCGTGAGATGAAACTGGCCACATGAACCACAGGGACTTCACTGCTGAGCTGTAATACTTCTAGACTGCAGTGTTTTCATTCAACCCACGACTCTGACTAGACAGAAATCATGAGAAATGAAAGTCTAAAAAGTAAACAAAAAGAAATGTTCAATATGAGGTAGACTAACAATAGAGAATAACAGGAAAACGGCAAAATAACAGTTAATGATGCAGGAAATATGATTTAGCTGTCCGGCATCGATAAAAACCCGACGTCCCCCTGCGGGGAGCCAGATAAACAGATTTTACTTCCAAGGCTGTCATTTGTGTGCCTTTTTCATGGCCCAGTGCAATTTTTTTAGCCTCTCATCTGTAGGGTAATGAATCATTTACTCGGGGATTAAGATAATTCTGTGCTCTAACGACCAATTAACACAGGAACTCAAGAGGCCTTTATCTGAAAACCAATATTTTCTCCTCAAACCACAAGGAGCTGCTGCCTTCAGAGAGTATGTGTTTCTGTTTGTTTTGGTTTTAATGGGGTCGACTGCCATCATCCCAGGGCTCAAAATGAGATGAGCACAGTGCACCTGTTAGTGGGGAAAAACTAATGTTTTATTGGCCTTACGCCTTATAGTAACACTCACCTTATGGAAATGTAGTTGTACAATGCTCTATAGCAGCCAGTGTATACTGCTTATATAGCAATGTCAGAACACTCCATGAGAAGTAAATGTACAGAAGTATTATCAGCCAAATATATTTTATATTTCTTCTAAAAGTGGCAGGAAAATGGCCCCTGTAAGTGATATATTATCATGTAATACATTATTAGACTGTTAATATGGATGCTTCAGTGTCTATGTAGCATCGTACTGTTGTAGCTGGTTGAGGTGAAGCTACTTTTAACTACTAATATACAGTATGTGCAGGTATTGTAGCTCTGTGGTTTCTAATTTAGGGGTCTGCCCCTCGAGAGGGTCACAAGAGAGGAAAGACAGGAAAAACTAAAATTGGAATATTTCTGGGCCTATTTAAATGAAACCATCTAAAATCACCTCTTTGGAGGGGGAATGCCTATTTCGTGGAACATAGAACAAAAACACAAAGTGCTACTCACCCATCTAGATTGTTTTGGTGTGAGTTGTCAAGTTTTGGCCATGGACATGTCGGCCTTCTCTCAACTATAATGGAACTATGACACTCGGCTTGTGGTGCTCGAAGCATTAAAGAAAAAGCTCAACAGCAATGTGTCTTTCCAAAAATCATGACCAGGTTACACAAGATAATCCACAGATTTAATTGTGAGAAGTTTCATGTAGGAACTATTTTCTTTACATATCACTGCACAGAGGAAAGCGTGCATCTACCAGGACCAGAGGCTAGCTAAGTAAGCTAACCAAGCTATTTAACGTCACAGCTCAGCTGAGGAGGATGCCATTAATGTTTACATACTGTGCAGTAAAGGGCATGAGCCTCTTGTCCACGAGTAAAAACAATCTAGATGAATAAATAGTGCTACAGGTAAGAGGAAAATATTGTATTTCTGATTTTAAACTAGACAAGCTTATCCCTTTTAATCAATTAAATCTCATATAAGATATTGAGTCATGTGAATGTATGTTTTAAATCCATTTGAATCACTTTATTTCTCTTTTAACAGACAGTGACAAACAAGGGTAGGTGTTTTTAATTAAATGATGTCACCTCCATTGCTTTATATAAATTGCTAAATTCGCTTTTATTGTTTTAAATGTACCGTAATATTAATATTTATTGTTTTTATATGTGTTGTTACCAGGGCGTCATTGCAAAAGAGAGCTGTTTACATAAAGGTTTAACATTTTTGGGTGAATTGTCCCTTTAAGCTTTTACTCTGCAATTTATATGCTTGTCATATGTGTTTATGCAATATATGAGGCTGAAAGTGACTAATAACTACAGTTTTCAAATATATTTAATGGAGTTAAAATCACAAGGTTTCCCTCTGACATACAGTCGAAGTATAAAGTAGCATGAAATGGTTCTTGACACAAATGAGTACTCATTGCTGGGAGTATATACCCAGAGCGTATATACGCCTTTCTTCTACAGGTTTACCATAATTGCACAACTGGCAGGCAGTAAAATAAATAAATCATTGTTTTGTTCAAGGTGCACATGATTAATGAAGTGTATCTAATTTGAACCTTGCTAATGTTTGGCTGTTGTCATTGATGCATTCGCTCAAAGATAAATGACGCTCTCTGAAAAAGTGCAGTCATTATGGAAAGTGACTGATGTGTACCTTCAATCCAAGTTCAACAACGACTTTTACCGACATTCAAGACAACTGAGTTTTGTAACTGTTTTATCTTCATCTGAAGAACATGTGGGTCTGTTATGCATTACCCAGTGACTGATTTATATTTCCAAAATAAAAGCATCATTTTTCCTGATAAAGCAATGAGTGCTGGCCGCTGCGCTTCCACTGGAATTTGACTCAGCTGTCTGTTGCTCAACTTACTGGTAATGATGCAACGAGACAGCCCACAGCTGATGAATCAAGATGCCCACACTGTGATTTCCCATGGAGGCATGAGACAGAGCTCACAAATGCAGCCACACATGCACACACACTCAGTTTAAGCCCACCCACCCGCCCACGCGCACACTCAACTAGCTAATCAATGTTTCCCCATCTGTGGGCCATCGATCATGGCAGGAATGAATAGTGAGGGAACGAAACACAAAGTAAATGAAGCTCCATTTTATTTCTCTGAAAGACAAACAATGCCAAGATGTTTTGGTCAATATGTTCAACAACAACTGTCAGCGAACAAAAGGCTGCCTTGACAGCATCTCACCTTGGAGAGAATTCTTTGCACTCTGAATACCTTTTCTCTGAGCACACAACAACAACGACAACAACAAGCCTTTTTATGCAATTAATTGCCAGCAAATCAATGGGAAAGCTCTCACTTAAAAATGTGCAACAGTCTCACTTCGAATCAGGTAGTTTTCACTGATAGTCTGGTACGTGTTTTAATTGGTATTCTCAGATCCAGTGCTCATTAGTGGCTGTTAGGGGGTGGAGGTATACATTGCACACTCTTAGCCTTGGGAAAGCTGCTGTCAGGGAAGAGAAAGCAATTGTTTGGGAAAGTGGTGCAATGATGGTAGTAGAACTGGAATTAATCGATTTAACAATTGCTGTTAGAAAAGCAGTTATATACCCAAAATATTCTGAACATCATCTCTAGACATCCCAGTTTAAAGAGTTTGGCTTCCTAAAACCCGACACAGAGCATGTGAGGCTAGAAAAATAGGAACTTAAAGGAGACCTGTAATGCTTTTTCATTTTTTCCCCCTTTCCTTCAGTGTGTTATATACTGTAGGTTCTTGTGCATGTCACAGGTCTTGACAGTTTCTCTCTTCCACAGAAAACACTGCTCCTGAAGTGCCTGAAAAGCCTCATCAGTAGTCCCACCTTCAATTATGTGACTTACTGACATCATACCATGTCACACATTTACATAATTTATGACTAAAGACACAGGAGGGTTTTTCCCCTTTCCTTCAATGTTTTGTAGGTTCTTGTGCATTTAGAAGTTCTTGAAGGTTAAAAAGGTCCGCACCAGCAGAAGCTCCTCTCTCCCACAAAAAACACTGATCCTGAAACGCCTCGTCAGTAGTCTCACCTTTATTTCCGTGACTTTATGACATCACACTGCATCACAATGTCAAAGAATTTGCATGATTTAGCAGTTAGTTTGGCATTTAAAACTTAATTTTAGCACAGCTGCTCTGCTGTTGTTAGCAGCGTTGACTCAGGAGGGGGTGGGCCTTAAAGAGACAGGAGCTAAAACAGCGTTTCAGACAGAGGGGGAATACATTGCTGCAGCACTGGACAGTATGAGAAAACTGATGCGAGAATAAAAGCATGTAAACCTATTCTAGCAGTAACCCAAAATAAAATTATGAACCTGAAAATGAGCATGATATGTCTCCTTTAATGGTTTGGCTTCCTAGATTCAGACACATAGCTTGTGAGGCAAAAAAGAGGATTTCATGTGAGCAAAATGCTGGAAATTTTTTTTTTTATTTACACAGAAGTGGAAGTGTTTGTTCAAGTATATGGGATGTGAGCAGGGAAATCGGTATTGCTGTGTCCTACAACTAGGTAAGCATGAGGAGTGAAGCAAATATTCACACACCTCTGCAGGCACTCATTGCTCATCATGGGCTCCATAAATCCAACAGCAGCTAGGCAGTGGTGGGTAAAGGATGCACTGAATTTATGGACCTGGAGCACCAGAGGCAGAAGGAGAGGCATGAGCACTATGAAATAAATTTGACACAGCAGTGACATACAGGTGGCATTGAGTGTATGAGCGCGTGTGCCAATCCCGTGAGAGTTATGTGGGTGTGTGTGCTGCGGATGTGCACTGTGACATGCAGGTTGGTGACAAAACATGTCATCTCTGACACTGCAGTGGAACGATGGAGAGACAGGCACTCGGAGAGGACAGAGAGGCAGTCTGAATTAAACCGTAAATCAGATCCAGGGTGTTGTTTGTGTGGCGTTCACTCGCTACCCTGAGGAGAGAAGAAATATCTACTGAAAATCACAGTGATAGATGGACTAGGGGTGAGTGAATGCGAGTATAGCACATGAGTGAGTTGTTAAACTCATTAGCCTCCGTTAAGACTTCCCACCCGCGCCAATTCTCAGCTGTTCGACTGATTCACAAGTGTGCAGACGTTAATTCAGTTACGGGAGAGAGGCGGGAGGTAGATGCATCAGCTCCTTCTGGTTCACTCAACAATCCTAATGTTTACTCAGCTAGAAACCCATACATCCTCCTCTCTGCGTGCACATATGTCACAACAAAACAGGTGCACACTGCCTGAAAATTTCCCCCTAGTTGAACAATAAAAACTTGGAAAACAAAGTGCACTCAGACGCTATTCAGCCTGACAGATCTGAACTGCTCAGAAGGTCAAATACATCAGAATAAAGAAGAGACAAAAGCAGAACCCCGCGGGACCGGAGGTTTGTTTTAAGAAATGTATTTATAATGGAATAAAAATGTCAACATAGGAAAATAAAGCATATAAAATATAGCAGCCAAACCCTGCCATCTCTCTCAGTGGTCTCCCAGCGAAGGTCGCCCAGTGTTTCAGTGGGATTTGTTTTAATTCTTACTCTACTGCTCCTCGTGCCTCCAAGGTAATTGGCAATCTCATTCCAACTACGCTTGATTTAGCACCCCTGTAAATGTTTTGAGTGTTTAAGAAGTTTGCATCGGGTGCAGCGAGAGCCTTCTTGCTCTTGTGGGTTTCTTAGTGACATTCAGCAAATGGATAGAAACTTCTTTTATAAAACTGGTAATGAAATGTGGGTGTTTTTTTTCTTTGTTTTTTTGCTCGGCAATGTTGCCTTTAACAAGTTATTATATAAAGAAATATAGAAACTGACTGGAGTTGTTTTTTTTCACCATGATGCTCACAATCTGTGTCCATATGTGTTTCTAAATGGCATAATGTGTCCATATACAAACATTATACACTTGTAGGTCTGTTTCTCTCTGATCTATAAACACAATCAACTTCAAGTTACTGTTGCAACACTTTGGACCATTACTGGGGAACCCTGTTGATCATACTGTATTTACACACCATCTGTAGCACAACAATACTTCATTATTTGAGGATTAGGAGCAGTGGCACTACTGACGCCTCGGCACATGATAACATAAAGCCTTTTGTGACTCCCATACATTTCTGCGGGGTGCAGAATCAAACAGATTGCATGCTGTTTCAAACACCAGCTTGTTCTTGTGGGAGTTCAGACTCACTGCAGACCTGAGTCGAAATGCCATCTGAAGTCCTCAAACACACTTTTGCAGCGACCGACTGAACTGACATTAAAAAAACCCTCAAATAGAAACTCTACTCGTTATTTGTGATTCGAGTCAGCCAAATGTTCAGAGCCGTCCGTTCACTGAAAACTCTGTATTAGTACAGTTGTGCTAATACTGCAGTCCACTCCAGGTCTGTCAGTGCTCAATCCACCACAGCATCACATGTTCATCAGCCTCTGAAACAGCAAACCAATCATGGGCAGTCATGCAATAACAGGTGCTTCAAAAAATATAGAGGCAGTCTGGGTGAACTCATACGTGGGAGATGTAACTGTGCAGATGAAATTATAAAACAAATGACAGGGAGGGTTCAACAATAACAGTGTGACGTGTGTGAGATGAGATGACAGTAACAGGGAAACACAGTGAATGATCTCTAATGTGTTTTACTGTCTTGGAGAGGAAACTGCTCCTTCCAGTATTTGAGTTATTCCTCCATCAATTATCACAGTTTTTACCGTTAGACAAATGGTAAGTCTAGAGGTAAAACTGAGGGTTAAAGGGACAGTTCACCCCAAAATGAAAAATATATTTTTCATCTTACCTGTAGTGCTATTTATCTGTCTAGATAATTTCAGTCTGAGTCACAGTGTTTTGGAGATATTGGCTGTAGATGTCCGCCTTCTCTTGAACACAATGGAAGAAGATGGCACTCAGCTTGTAGTGCTCAAAGCGGCCAAAAAATACATTTGAAAAACTCCAGAAATCATGAACGACAGACCTTGTTGTGAGCAGTTTCAAGTAGGATCTATTTTCTTGCACCGCACAAAGAAGCGTGGATCTACCCATGGTTGAGAGGCTAGCATACTAAGCTACATTAACTAAGCTAGCTACCATTACAGTTCAGCCGAGGACGATGCCATTACTGTTTACGCTGTGCGCTGTCATAAACAGGGTCTCTTTAAAAACTTGGTCTTTCACTCAGATGGGCGTGGTTTTGCAGGATGTGGCAGTGCATGAGCTCTGTGACCGTCTCAACCCTGTTTGGGTGGTTGTGAAGTTTTCTGCCAGAAAGCCTTTTGGAAAGTTAGGCCTTTGGTTATACAGTATAAAAATACACTACTACATTTCTCATTGTAAGTTGTCCAAGATGAATGGATCTTGCACATGACTCGAGTTTGCATCCCATGTGTAACCAGTTTTATTTTATGGATTTTTATTTAATTTAAAAGAATATTTTCAGCTTTCAGTTACAGTTTGGTTATGTTTAGGCAATAAAACTACTTGGTTAGATCACCTAAATAAAAAATAATCTCTGTCTCTGAAGTTACAAGTGACGAGACACCCAGTGCGAGCCTACGAGAACTCGCATCAGGCACACAAACACAGTGTGTAACACAGTGCTGTCACAAACACGAGCCTCTCATCTATAAGCAGGCGCATGATTCCTTCTGCAGGGTAGAACGATGAATAGTTCCTACATAAAACTGCTCACAATAAGGTCTGTGGATTATCTTGAGTAACCGGGTCATGATTTTCTGAGAATTGCGGTTGAGTCTTTCAAATTGGCACTACAAGCCGAGGGCCATCTAGTTTGTATTATATTCGAAAGAAGGCAGACGTCTCTCCAGCCGACACTCCAAACCTCGGTAACACACACCAAATAAATCTAGATGGATAAATATCACGACAGGGAAGATGAAATACATGAGCTGTCCCTTTAATTTTTGAAGGCTTAAAGGCCCTTTCACTCTCAGATTTGGAAACTATTCACTTCTTGATGCTGAATTGTCTGCCAGATTTTAATGTTCTTTCTCTCAAGGAGTTGTACTCTTTGTTAAGTGCCATCTCAATTCTATGTGTTATTTTTGTCTAACACCGACTAGTTTCTTCTTCATTTCGTGAACTTTGCAAGATTTACATTGGCTTCTTTATGTGTTTTGATTTGTGTGTGAGATACATTGAGATTTTGTGACATGTAAAGAGTGAAATGTGCCCTATTGACTGAAAAACAAACGAATGAACAAAAAAAACCCCCAAAACATAATGAATAATCAAGAGATCGGACACCAAGTTTTACATTCACTCCTTTCCCTGCCTGCTACCATATACAGACAGTTTCTCACCATGACAACCTGCAGGTAAGACAGAAAGTGAGCTCGGTTTAATAACCGTACA
Organism: Pagrus major; assembly: GCF_040436345.1. Taxonomy (NCBI): domain Eukaryota; kingdom Metazoa; phylum Chordata; class Actinopteri; order Spariformes; family Sparidae; genus Pagrus; species Pagrus major. The sequence continues at coordinate 16,706,691 of NC_133216.1, read as the reverse complement.
AGAGAGATACTGCAGCGGTACCTTCAAGCTGTGTCGAGTTGGTGGCCTAGTTTTGAGGGACGGTGATTGACAGACCCTGATGGGCAGATTCAAAATGATGGACACATCAGAGATAAGCACAGAGCAGTGTAGACAGGTGGATGACCGCTGATTCCCACTGTGCAACAGTCAGGCTATCATACAGTAACACCTTCAAACCGGTCGGTTCATTGGGGAAATATTAAGTTACATGTCACACTCTTGGCAGAAAGTAAGCCAAGAATCCTGTTGCTGGTGGTTTGTTTTTGTTGTTTCACTTCTGGAGGTACGGTTGCTATAATGCAAATAAAGATGCTTCAAAAAAGTCGGTTTGATTTAACAGCCTTCAAAAACAGTTGACCGAATCATCTTTCTGTTTCGTTCTTTAACAGTTTGCATTAAAAATCCATCCATCTCTTCACACATCCAGATCTTCATTGACTGTTTTTTTTAATCCCAGAACAAACAAACTGACCTTAAAGGACAACACACCTCATACTGTTTTGCTCTGTTTATATGTGCCACCTTTTTTTTAGTTTCAAACAGTGTGCTGTGGACCTTATTTTCCTCTGATAACAGCTTGTTTGTTCAGTTATGGAAAAAATAAATATTTTTGAGTTTGCATTATTACCTCATATTAAAATCCTGGGTTGGGATTTCTTCTCCAAAACTAAATATGTGTCCCTTTAAAGACCTCATTAATATATTCTAAGTTTAGTTTAGCTTCTTGCTAAACAAAAGTATGAAAATGTCAGCGTGAATATGGGCTGATCTGAACTGAAATACTCCTCGCCAGCAGTGTGTAAAACTTCACATTCAATAAAAGTTTAACTGCCTTGACATTAACAAGAATTCAAGCACAACTGCTGATACAAAAACCTTTTTACTTTGCTTTTGGTTGGCTCTGATAAATGCTGGGTTTCGTTTGGTTTCACTGGCTTGTCCTCATGAAACATTATTAAAAACACGTGAGAAGGAGAGAAAAAGGAGACTGTGTGTACATTTTTAAGTGAGAGATCATAAAGAGGACAGGTGATGGGACAGTGAATGCGTCATGGTGTCAAAGATGTAGACAGATGGAGGAGAAAGTAACACAGAGGAAGAAGGACGTCGATGGATGTCTTTGTGTTTGTGTTTTTAAGCAGGTATTCAAAACAGGAAATCATTCTTTCAGCCACCACTTCAGCAGATGATCATCCGATGAGCACCTGCCAACACCTCTGGACATGCATCGCTGTCTTTCAGAGATACCAACAGTTAAAACATTTTTTAATAGAATATCACTACTATAAAAGAAGTCCGTGTGTGTGTATGTCTCTGTTTGTTTGTTCTCTAGGTTCAGTTGAGTTTGTTGTCTTCTCAAGGCTGTGGTGCTTTCTTCAGCCACAAGATAATACTTATGGTTTTTGGCACTTTCAAAATAAAAGGATTTGAAGGATGACCTTGCATTAGTCTGTTCATCTTTGCAGCTCTTCAGAGGCAATATACGTTCATACAGTAAATTGTCAGATAAAAAACGGAACTTGTTGAAAGTTTCTCTTTTTTAAAGAACGATAGAATAACAATATTCAGTACTGATAATCAAACAGAGGACAGAAATAATTTAAAAAGGAGAAAAAAAGAAACAGCACAATGATAAATGACTGAAAATACTGCATAGTACAAATGCCCCGTAGCTGTTTTTGTCTGTCCTGTTTTACACGGTACAAAGGGCCAACAGGGACAGACTGCAACGAGACAGACTCATCAGTTTCTCCTATGACGAAGGAAAAAATTCACCCAAGGAGAATCCAAAACTGACTACCTGCTGTTGCCTCGAGGGCAAAACAAAGTTTGCAGCCTTGTCCTGCCCTTTAAGATCAAGCTCCGAATGGCTGAATCAAAACACCACATGATCTTTGTTCCCTGGAAAGTAGAGAGGTGGCTTTTGGGAGAGAATCGCCGGGCGTTATTCAGGTTCACTACTATTTGTGGTCTTGTCCCACTCTATGCTCTCCTCACTGTGCGTGGGAGAAGGGAGGGCCCCGGTGGCCCCCGCCGGACGCATCCTCAGTCCCTGGAAGCGCCGGCACTCAGGGCAAATGCGGATGTGGCTGCAACCCCTAGCAACCAGGGCAGCCTCCTGTGCCAGTCTGTGGGAGAGGGGTTCAGGCAGTCCGGTGCCCCCGCACAGCTTGCCATTGCTGAGGCTGACGGCGGCAGCTCGCGCCCGACGCTCCTCCAGGGGTAAGGGCCGCGGACGCATCAATGAAGCCGCCCGCCGGCGCCTCACCTGCAGGCTGTCGCGACACAGGACGATCCCCTGGAGCTCCCGCAGCATCTCCTCACACACTGACTGCTGCAAGCACACACACAGGGAGAGAAAGATAGAGGGAGAGGGGGATAAGAGAGGGAGAGAGAGGGAGAGAGGCCAGACAACTCACTGACTGACTGACTTGATCAGGACAGACTGAAGGACGTCACAGACACATAACACATACATCTCATGGTTATCTTTATAAAGTGGGAACAACAGTAGAAATAACAACACATATAGTAGATGTTTTGCTTGTCAGACACATACAGACACAGAACGCACACATTTTATCTCCTGGACTGATGATCGAGTGCTGCATTGGATATCTACAGGATGTAAACTCAAACAATGACAGACATGAAACTGCAGCTCAAGAGCAAAGCAGGAGAATCTAATCATCAATCCACACATGCTGCACACGAGCACGGTGACAACTATACAGACACATACAGGTATAAACCCAAACACACACACACACACGCATACGCACACAAACAAACACAGAGGGTTCACAAGTTAGAGTGAGACATCGATCTGTGCTGCTCAAACAGAAGAAATCACATGAGTTGGTTTTTGACTTTCACATTCTGAACGTTTATTGAATTAAAATCACAGTGTGGAGTCCATTCGAAAAGACAATTATCAGATAATTTTTCTCTAAAGGGATCACATCGGAAATAATTATAACACTGCATGCACGTCTTTCTCTGATGTTTTGCTGGACTGTTTCTTTTTTTTAATGTCGTCCTCTCACTAAAAGGAATGATCATTTTCTGATAAATTTGTCCTGATGAAAACGGACACATGTTGTGTCTAGTCTAGTCCAGATGAAGCTACATCGAAATTTATTGGATTGTATATATTATTCTGAATAATCATTTATACAGTTTTTAGGATTATAATAATCACACACACTATCTGTGTAAACCACTTTAAACTTCTGACAATAAAAAATGCTTAGAGTTGCCTTTTTCTCTGTGTAGAGAAGAAATTAATTGTATCGATGGTCCGTTATTAAAGGCGCACTATGTAGCTTTAGGGAAAAAAACTCAGGAAAATAATATTTACAATATTAATTTAGGTAATGATGCAAATAATGCAGCAGTTATTTGATATAAAGAGCCGCCATCGTTAGGAATAAGGTCCCAGAACACTGTTCGACGCTAGAAAGGTAGCTGCTTAGAAGGGACCTGCTAACACAAACAAAGTAAGTAGTTTGTTTATTCAGTTTATTCAGTTGCAAAAATCAGTAAGTGAATTTTCTTTTCTTTTCTTTTCTTTTCTTTTCTTTTCTTTTCTTTTCCTCAAACTTCTCCCTCAAACCTACATAGTGCACCTTTAAAGTTCTGGTTGACAGCCAAAACTAGTCCGTCACCGTCCATCATTCACCACTGCAGGGATGAATGGCTTCTGGTCTCTAGATGTGCACACAATGCCAGACATCTTTCAAGTAAAAAGATAATTGGATTAAAGCTAAGATAAAACAATCATGAGTAAAATCTCATCGGCAGCACCCTGTTAGCACATATCTCCATCAATACGATCCAGCTACATTCAATATGCTATATTATATCTAAAAATCTATGTAATATATATATGAATGAATCTACTACAGCTATAAATAGAAAATAATCCATATATGCATGTACTCTGAGTGAGGTATAAGTGAGGTATATCTTTGGTTTTGTGCTGGTTATGTCTCATAAGCCGGACAGAGGGAGGGAGACCAGAAGAGGAAGAAGAGGAAGAAGATTCCTGCTACACTTCCTGTCAAAGCCTAGAAGCTCCACGAGGGGGAGGGTACCAGGGAGGGGAGAGGGAGACAAAGCAGATGCAGGTTAGATAGCCCTCTCTCACCTCATTTCCTGGCGCCTGCCTTAACATCCAGACAAACTCCAGCACCGCCATGAAGATAGCCACCAGCAGGCCACACACCAGCACTACGAATATCCCGCCGATGTTCTCCATGCCAAGACCTGCAGACAGCAGGGCGTGTCGGGAGAGGTGAGAGAGGTGACGGGAAGAGCGACAGAAAAAGAAGGCAAAGCCGAAGAAGAAGCTGACGAGGATTAAGCAAAGACAAACCTTTGGCACGGTGGTCCTCCTCCTTTGGACACTTGCCACCATCCCACCATTTCCTCTTAAGGATCTCTAAGCGATTGTCCTCCTGCATTTTGAGGATGGCCAGGTCAAACTCATCACGGTACACCGAGCCTGCGGGGGAAGAGAGGTAAAACGCTCACAACTGCACGCAAAATCTCCTCGCTAATGTCCACTGCATGAAAGGGCTCTACTTAACTAGAGCAAAATAGTCTAATACAACAGCGCTTCCTTTGATTAGCATGAAGTCATCCTGATTATGTAAATTATATGGTTGCATTGAATAAAATAAATGTATCCAGGATTTAAAGTAGATTATGTTTAATTAACAATTTCCTTCAACATCTGCTTCTCTCCAGTGCCAACAAATGACATCATCACGACGTCCCCCTCCGATTCGCTGTGGTGAATTTGAAATGATGTCACTCCCTTAGGAAACTTTTGTTTCAACAAAAAAAAAAATCAAGATTTCAAATATAAGATTAAAGGGCTCTCAGTGTTCTGTAGGTCATGACACAGTATGAAACATCATCCAGTAAAGACTGAGTTTATCTCCCCTTTATAGATCAAAGGCAGAGAAATTAATCTTGTTTACTTTAAGGTAAACGCCTGCAGTTTGACTCCAGCCTGAGATCAAAGTGTGTGTGAAGCCTGTGTTTATTTCTTTCAGAGCAGCCGCGGAGTCGAGCAGAAACAGTTCCATGTTCAACGGGAACAATATTTCAAATTCCCTTTCTCTCGTCTTTCTCTCACTTCTCCCATCACAGCGTGGAAACAGCCGCTCTATTAAAGTCTGGCACGAAGTCTCTTTTAGTTTCTCACTGTTTGCATCATTTTCCCCCATGATAGCAGCTAATGGTTCGGCTTTTCCGGGGCTTTTCTTTCAATTACGCTCTCCATTGTGACGTTTACGGTGTATCCTCCAACTAATGCCCCTGCTCTCTCTGTTCTCTTCTTCATAGCTTCGATGTGAATTATACAGTATATTCCAGAAAAAACACGAGCTTTTCTTCATTCTACGCTGAACTTCCTCTCCCCTCTACTTCTCCAATAAACTTCTTCTGTCTGAGCTGCTGATATCCATCAGGTCTCCCACTCTTCTTACTTTTAATCCTTCTGTCCCCATCATCTCCACCCAACTCACCCAGTGGCATGCCGATGCCGTAGCCCTTGGTGTCCAGCAGTCCTCCGATCTGAGTGAGGTTGCAGTTCCTCTGGCGGTAGTACTCGTTCATGGTGCTCTCCAGCAAGTAGGCATAGTTGGAGTTGAGGACACGGGCGATGCCCTCCTCCGTGCTCTTCACGAACACGCTGGGCTGCTTCGAGTGCATGAAGTTCCACATGCGCTGGTAGGTCTGGTAGCGAGAGTTCTGCAGAAAAGTCAGATGTGGGAGAAAAGAAAGTCTATCAGTCTCAGATACATATTTTTTTCTGTTTCGGAGCAGTGAAGGTTGGTTTTCATTTATTTTTCATTTCCTTGACTGATGGGTTTATTCAAACGCTCTGATTTGTCCTGCAGTTAAATGTGAATGTTTTTCTTTGGCACATCTTTTTCCACCTGAGTTTAAAACAGAATCTTCACTTAACATCGCGCCCTGTCCTCTTCTTTCACTCGGCCTGCCTTCTCTGACTCATTCAAGGTCCATTGGATGTGAGAGTGCAAAGAAAGACGAGGATAACGTCTCTCTTTTCTTCCCATATCATCCCTCACTGTCTCTCTCCCTGTAACACACTCTGTTTCTCACACTCTCTCTCTCTCTCGTAGGTCAACTCTGAGAGGATGAAAGAGGACAGTGTGTGCCTCTCTCAGGGCCCCGGACAGTGCCCCATCTCCCCAAGGAGAATGATATTGAATGGTTGTGGCAAGGAACAGACAGGAAACAGATAAAACCTGTGGTTAAAGGAGGAAGACAGGAAGGACAGGAAGGTGATGAGGACGATAACATCGCTGATGGCCCATTGATCACTGCAGGCTCTTAGGTGAGTCGGTGCGTATGTGTGCTGCTTTGATTTAAGAGTACAAACAATCTATCACAGGTAATGATGTGTTTAACCTCTGACCTGGAAGAAGGTCATTGTGGATCCTCCGTGCATGGTGCCGTACTCGATCGCCGTCTGATCTGCCAGGTCGTCTACCGACTCTATCGGCACCTCCATCCTCTGGACTGTTAGGAAGGCAGCCAGGTTGGCGGTGTAGGATGAGATGATGATTAATGTGAAGGCCCACCTGTGGAGGGAAAGCAGGGGACAAGAACATATGTATTCACCTATAAAAGTATGTAAATGGGCAGGTTGCTGTATGAAGATAGATTGTCTGGGTGAAAAGTGGTGGAGGATTAAAATAACTGCGCACCTGAGAGGAGGAGACACGGCAGGATTTTCAGTGGATGGATGAATGGGTGGGTGTGTATGGGTAAAGGTGACAATGCTCGGTTTGGATGAAGGGAAGTGAAGTTTTAGCTGCAAAGGCAGACATACACAGACAACAGCTGCGTTTGCACGGACCCTAATATACCACTTATAATCAGAATAAATGCAAACTCAGTTGGAAAAGACTGATCTGATCCAGCCTGATCTGAATGTAGTTTTCGATCAGATCAAGAGTTGGTTGAAAGGCTCCAAACAGAAGTTGTTCAAACAAGTGTTTGAAGAAGGGACCGAAGCCAGAATCCACTGAACCACTGACCAAATCAAGAACTGCTGGAGAAGTTTGAGGGCAGCCTACTAACCCAGACAGACTTATTGATGATCTGATGGGAGAGAGCGACGATTGGTGAACATGACTTCCTACAGTGTCGATGTGGGGTTTGAGGATGACTCGTCTGAGGCTACTGTTCCTAACCAAGAGGAATGCAGCTTTACAGTAAAGTTCAGTCTTGACTGCTAACGTCACAACATTAGCTAACGTTAGCTAAATAAGCATGAGCGTGAAAAGTGTATTGACAGACTAACAAATTAATGAATACACTTAATATTCTCAATATAGCTGGAAAAACCCTTCTTCTTCTGTTATATTTCCATCAGATGAGATCCTTCACAGTGGACTGAACCACTTTGCGCATGTCAAAAAAAGTTATATTCTGATTAAATGCCTGGGGCATTTAAACACACATCTTTATTACATCACTTTTTTTCTCGTAAACAGTTAAGTTAGAATCTCTAATCAGAATGATTTCAATCAGATTAAAGAAACATTCTCCGTACAAACGCAGCTACTGTCTCATGTATGCACATGCACACTGCCATCACTATCTCATCTCGAACCCTGATGTCCTGAAAATCTGAAATGAAGCTTCACATCAAAGATGAAATGCATTCCATGATGGAGCAATATGCACAAAATTAAATTGAATGTGTGGATTTGAAAGCTGCAGAAACATGCACTCATGTCTGTACTGACCAGACGCCACTGACACAACGCGTGGAGAGAGCTCTGGGAGCAATGGTGGATCCTTGCTGCATGAAGCCTCCGACAGGGAACCAGAAACTGTTGCCGAGCGAGTACTGGTTGATCAGCAGGTTACAGCGACCTTTCAGACAGGGGTGAGGGTTGTACCACTCATAAGGTGTCAATCTGGGGAGTCAATGGAGGTAGAATCAGAGGAGGAACACAGCCAGCAAGAGCAGGAATGAGAGTTGGATTAAGCATTCTGACGAGAGCAAAACTCAGGAGACAGAGAGCGAGAGGAGTGGAGTGGAAAAAGAAAGGCAGAGATAGAAGAGGTGCAAAACAGCTCTAACAATCAACTGCAGCACAAAGTCACCTTGGCTCTCCCGAGAGAGAATCAACCCGCTTTTCTTTCCCCATGTGCTGCCTACTTAAACAGCGGGGGTGAGGGAAATGTAATTGGTATGTTCGAGTGGTGCTGCATGAAGCTGAAGTTATGTGACAACTCTGTTGCGTGCTAAAAAAAATTGTAGAATTTTCTTCGGATCTGCTGAAAAAGTATTTAGGGTTTATAAGGAAAGTACATTTAAAGGATAACGTCACACTTTTTAAGCACACAGTGAGTAATTACTGTAGCTATTGCGTTGTTGCCATATTAATACCGTAAATATGACCTTTCTGAGTTCGATTTTTTCCCTGAAACTACATAGTGCACCTTTAAGCAACAACCATTACTGTTGAAAATCTACCTTTGTGACTCGTGCGGAAATGTCCTCAGACAAGCTAATGTATTAAAGGTTTATTCATGATAGGTTCAGGCACCTTTGCCTACTTCCTTCCTCATTCTCTTCTTCTCTTTCCTGGAAGTTACAGTGACACACGACCAAATGAAAGGCACCTTGAACAAAATTGCAGATTTCAACGTTGGAATAAAGTAAGAACACTGTAAAACCTGTGACGTGACTTTACTTAAAAGAAGCGAGGAAACCGATTACCTCAAAATCACCAAGTAAAACTGGTTAAGCTTGTGCAACTTTTAATATTAGTGTATGTAATCATTCCTCCTGTTCATAAATTCAGTGGGAAATTCTGTGTTTGTGTTTCCTGAGCTGTGGAGGAGAAATAATATCACAATGAAGGAATATCATCCCACAAACTGACTGTAACATCAGTAGCGACACACACTTGATTTGTCCAATACAGACTGCTGAAGCCTAGTATTGCTTTTTTGCAATTTCCGCACAGAAAGGGGATTTAGTTCCTGTCTCTTCAACTGGAATTGCATTAGGAAAAGATCACTTTTGACCAGAAACAATTACTGTTGTTGTTCATGCGACAATTACAGTAGAGCACCTATAAACTCTGTTCAGAGAGGTAATACATCTACCTGTCTGGGGAATGATAACTTGGTTTCAGTTGGTGTTACATAAATACATAAGGTGTCTTCATATGATAATTTAATAATATTTCCATTGTATAAGCAGTGATATTCTATGCCAGTTCCCTCCCTGACCAGCAGGTGTCAGTATGACGCTGGAGACCCACCGCGGGGAGGAGAACAGCTCTTTCTCCGTCGTGTGGAGGAACTAGAGACTCAAGAGAGGTGAGGGAACAGACACCTGTTTCCTCCCGCAAACAAACGTTTTTGTGTTCTTACTCTCTGCTCTGCCCCCCCTTTATTTGTGTCTCACTTGATCTCTGAGTGTGTTTTACTGGTGAGCTCTTTACCTGGCCACCAGAAAGAGGACGCAGCTGACAGCCAAGTAGGCCAGGAGCATGAAGAGCCAGACTCCAGGGGAGAAGGGATCCAGGAAGGAGAAGTAACCAGGTCTACGTCCCTGAAACACACAGACACACACACACACACACACACACACACAGCGAAGGGGTTAATATCATTAAAGCCTGCGCAGACTGCAACACTTTGATCGTGTGTTCAAATCAAACAAGCCGACGCAACATGGCCTGTGGTTGAACCGGGTGGTGGGAGGTTAAATGCTTACTTGTAGAGGTGCAGATGAAGTAATTAGCATGTGAAAGAACCTCTAAATCTCTTACGTCACCTCTGTACAGTGAGTACCGGGATTAACTGACGTGAAATGTTGCTGAATTTCAGTGTCGATTCTTTTGCCCCAGGCCCAATTTGGTCTCTGTTTAACAATTTAACAATTTAGAGCCGCCTGTGTAATTTGGAAAAGATGAAAAAGGTGACTGGGACAGTAAATAAAGGGATTTTGATGTGATAAGCATAGCTTTCCCTGTCCTAAACTGATAGCACTATAATTATATGAATCTCATTTGCATGTAAACATTCAGATCAACATTGTATGAAAGCACAAACTCAGTCTCCCATGAATTGTCAACACAGTGGCACAGGGCTGGGTATTGATACAACATCGCAGATAAGAGGTTTTATTTCAGGGATTCTGGTGCTGAAAAAAAAAAAATCACTGAATTAATGGTCCTAACAACTTCCTGTTAATCGGTATATAGCATGCTTTCACATGAAATTACGTTTGATAGGGCCAATTAGAGGTCATAATTATTAACAACAGCAGTCATCACAAGGTTGCACGCAGCACAGACAGAAAGGTCATAAAAGCAAGTAAGCCATTACAGCTACATTAAAAACAAATTCATTTCTGTGACCCAAGTTGACGTCCTGTATGGCTGGGAGCTCGGAGAGAAGAAAAAAAGGGGAAGAGGATAATAGCTTTGGCTAGCTGTGCCAAAGCAGCTATGTATGGGTTTGGACTGGTAACCAGTGGTAGAGGAGATAAAGTGGGTTCCCAGCTAGTAGACCAATGGGAATATAGCAGCTAACTCCTAATGTTTCATTATCACCAACAGCTATTGTCCTCTAAATGAAACCAATTACTGGTGAACCACTGCCAAGTATGAGGGTGATTGTCTGTGCTTATTTATGTGTGTGTGGTGCTCATATTTCTTATGTGCATGTGCGGCATATAGCGCAGTGAGGGAATATTAGCCATTTACATACGGATGCACGTCCACCATCTGTTAATGACTCTGAAATGGAGGTGGCTCTCAGGGCCGACGAGGCAGTTAAACAGCCGAGGTGCTCAAACAACCAAATGTCCAAGAGTTGTTAAGAGAAGGACACACTCGATCACAGAGAACTTCCTTATCATCTGCGTCAACAGGCAGCAACCAATCATTTCTCAATGTTATGTCTTCTTCTTCAGTGTGTTTTCTAGGTTCTTGCAAAAGGTCAAAGGCCGCACCAACAGAAGCTCCTCTCTCCTGCAGAAAACACTGCTCCTCGAACGCCTCGTGAGTAGTCCCGCCTTTAATTCTGTGACTTAACGTCGCCATGTCACACATTTGCATAATGTACGCCTAGCGGTTAGTTTGGTATGTAAGAATTGATTAAGCATAGTTGCTCTGCTGTTGTTAGCGGTGCTGGCTCAGGCATGTGTGAGCTGACCAATCAGAGCATACTGGGTATTCAGGAGGAGGGGCTTAAAGAGACAGGAGCTAAAACAGAGCGTTTCAGACAGAGGGGGAATACAGCGCTGCAGCACCTGACAGTATGAGGAAACTGATGTGTTTTTTGAGCATTAAAGCTTGTACACCTGTTCTAGTAATAACCCAAAATAAAATTAGGAACCTGCAAATAAACACAATATGTCTCCTTTAACAAAACAAATCCCAACAAGGTTCTCCAAAACACTGCAACATTACATTTCTGAGGCCCTCCAAAATTTAATTTGCGGCAAGAGGGTGAAATTATTTTGGTGGGCATTTGTTATGATAAACGAACCCCCATTTAGACTGGCGCAGAGACGAAAAATTCATTAATGCGTCTGTAATCACTTGCATATTAGCGGTGCAGAAAGCAGGAGAGGAGAGTGAGATTCAGCATAATTTTTTGAGAGATTAAAATCTGCCTGCCAGTTCCTAATGCGTGTCCGTCTATCTATAGAGTGTGATGCTCGAGATGATGATGATAGCTGCCTGAAAATAGAACAGTGGAATGGTGAAACACCCAATGGCCATCTGAGAGGTCCTGAGCTACTTCTGTTGTAGTATCACTGCCAAGCTGCCTCTCACTGGCACTGGGATTATAAGGGTAACAGCACGATGTGCTGACATGAGTCCTCCTGTTTGCTGGTCCAGTTTGGTGCATGCTGAATCAGCGTTCTGTTAACTGCTTGCCCCGCTTGTCCACATCTTAAGCTCCCACCAAGGTGCTATTATTAAGATGAAGAGAGCTGCGGAGACTCCCAAACTAACAGATGGTGAAGAAATGAAGGTGCAGGAGAGCGGATCAGAAATAGAGACAGAGAGGAATGTAAGGAGAGACAGAGATCACAAAGACAACAGGAAAACAGCAGGAGCTGCTGAGAAGTCTTGACTCTGGTGCTGTAATATGTCGGCTTTAAGACTCTGAGACAAAGGTTTCAGGAGTTGGAGGCGGAATTATCCTTAGTGAGGATGCAAGAGACACACTAATTAGCACACAGAAACGCAGATTCTACACAGGCTAAAAGTGAACTGCATAAGCTGTGTTAAAATCTGTGTGCACATTTCATAACGTGTCTGGATATTTTTTTTATTTATTTATTTTTTTCCATTTTTACAAACATTTTAGGTCTTGTTACAGTGAGTCCTAGAAAGAACAGGCTTAATTATTCTCAGTTTAATGATCATATGACCATCGTGATGACCATGTTGTTGTTCCTATGATGTCTGCCATGATGTGATGTTTTTAAAGCTGCACTATTTAATATTTCGACACAAGAGAGTGGATCAAATTACACCTGGCTGCATTTCCTCTCAGTTCTATGTTTTAGTGCCTTTCAGCTCATTGTTTTGATTTTAATGCAGCAACTTGAGTGCTTTCGTTCACTCTGTGCTCAGAACTAATCCATTCATCTAGGCAGCGCTAATAATGTGTTGTGTTTACAGCCAAAAATCTGTTCATGCAGGTTGAAAGTTGCTTTGCCAATATTTTCTAAGTTCACAGTGCACTGCTGAAACCTTGTTCGAGTGGAGGTGGCCCACAGGACAGGCTGACTGACTCCTGCTTCCTTTGATGTACAGAAATTATGAAACAGTGCATCTGTCCTTCACAAGTGGCCTTCCTCTGATTCATCTCACACTCACTGATGTTAGCACAGTTATAAATAACTTATTCCTGCAAATATTGAGCATATTTAGCGATTCATAAGTTATTTGTGATGAACTGATTTGAGAGAGAGAGGCACCTCCCAGTCCATCCAAACGTCTGAGGATCATTGTTTAAACACTCAGCTCATATAGGTGGTCTGCTGTCTCTTCATTTCGGAAGGTGAGTCTGTGCGTGCAAGACAGACTGACAGGAGCTGTGTGTTTGTGTGTGTGTGTGCTTGTGTTTCAAAGCTTGTCAGCAGCTGTCAATGCTGTCAGTCAACCCCAGCAGGGCAGATACAGTACGTGCTTGGGCAACCGGGTGCACAGAGAGCACCGGGGCTGAACGCAGTGGCAGCAGGTAGTTGATTTCCGGCTGGGGAAAACACAGCAAGCATGGCTAATCTGGCAGTTACTGTTTAATGGGAGATATACACTCAGAAGAGACGGAAGATTCGGAAAATATGATGTATAATGACCTCACAGATTAGTTTTAGTTGCCTCAGTGCATGAGTTAGATATTAAGCCGGCTGCAATAAACAAGCACCAAATGTGAGTATATGAGCACACATTATAGCCACAGGTTACCCCGGCTCTTCACACATAAACATTTGCTGCCGCGTTTAAATTATTTTTATTAGAGGCAGGAATGATTTTATAGAGGTTTATCGTCACGTTAAGATGATAAGAGGGCGAAAGGCAAATCAAAGGGCGGATGAGAACGGAGACGTGCTACAGAGGGCGAAACACCCTTTATGACCTGTTTTTACGAGTGCATCTCAACAAATAGAATAGCGAGGAATTGCTCCCCATTACAGTATGCGCCGATGCCTTCTTCCTCTTAACACGCAGATGAAGAGCTCGTTCATTTTACCTTGCGCTGCCCTTGCTCTTCCCTCAACTTCTCTCAACTGTCCCTCCTTCAACCCGCCCCTCCTCCCCAGCCCTCCGTCTCTCTCGAGGGATCGCCGGCATGCCAGGAGGGTGGCTGAAGGAGCTGGTGAGGTTATCCAGTCAAGGATTTCACCTAGTCATCCTGCCTCTTGGTATTCATACCACACTGTTGCCCCCTGAGGCTGCCTGCCTGCATACTGACTCACTGAAGGAGACTTCCCATTGTCATTTCAACTCTCGCTCTCTCCTCTGCTCTCATTTCTCCATCGTCTCTCCACCCCTTCTGCTCCTCTTTCTACCTATTTCTCGCTCATTCTCTTTCATGTTGTCTTTCTTCCTCTCCCTCCCTGTGTCTCCAACCAACCTTCTGTCCTTTTTTTTCTCTTTGATAGTGTGTGCATTTCTAATTGTGTCAGAGCAGAAGCTGTCAGCTGTTACGGCTGTTGAGATAGCTGCAGGGGCAATCTACGGAGAGCGGTTGATTTGGCAGAGGTCACAGGGTTATATTCACAACAACATCCTGCTGCCTCTCGGGCTCGCCAGGTTGTCTGGCTTTATGTCTGTGTGTTTTGAACATGTGAGACTGTCTTTGGACTGTTACGTGTGTGTGTTTGTGTAATTTTGTCTGAGGTCGTGTGTGGCCAGAGAGTCAATAAAGCTCCGTATGCCGCACTCTTCCCCTCAGGGCAGCTGCTGAATTTGACACGGCCACCACACACCCCTAATTAACTCCTATGTCTAATTAAACGCCACTCTCTCTTTCTCTTATACACACACACACACACACACACACACTCACTTACTCTGTCGCACAGTTCCCAAAGTGAAGGAAATGTTTAAAATGTGGAACTGGCACAGATATAGTGCTGGGATCTTGGGGTTATAGCATACGGCTTTGTGTTGCACAGATGATGAATGTAATGGGAGCGATGGCTTTTATGAGATGAGGTTGACAGTAGCTCCGGGTTACGTCTGAGTTCATAACTCTGACGTCCAATTCACATATTTTACAGGCTGCTGAGGTGAGGGTGTGCTCTTTGATTTGTGTGGAAAAGCAAATCAAATTTATTAAATGGCCTCAAACCACATGCATGACTCCAAGGACACACACCGTATTATATACAGTATTACATGAGTGCATATAGTACTACAAGGCACAAAAGCTGGAGAATCCTGACAGGTAGAGCTCATCTTCTGTAGACAAGTTGTCTGAGATTTCATTTCAATGTCAGAATGAGTGATCGAGGCAACAGTGACCCCCTTCAGAGAATCAGATCCACTGTCTTTTCGTGTAACATAAAACACTGACACAAAATCATGTGACAGGTAATTAAGTGTTTTAATTTGCAGCTGCTCTAAATGCTCCAAGGAAAACCTGACTGTGACAGTTTTAATAGTGGAAGAACTGGAGTTTCTACCCAGGTTTGTTATTTCTTTTGGCCGTTTCATACAGGAAATTAAAGGAGAGCTATTATGCTTTTTAGTGTTTTTCCTTTCCTTCAGTGTTTTATATAGCTTCTTCTGCATGGAAACGGTCTTGAAAGTTAAAAACACCAAAAGCTCCTCTCTCCCACAGAAAACACTGCCCCTGAAAAGCCTCGTCAGTAGCCCCCCCTTCACCTCCACGACTGTGACATCACACTACGTCACCATGTCACATATTTGCAAATTTTTGCCTAGCAGCTACTTTGGCACATAAAAATTAGTTTAGCACAGCTGCTCTGTTATTGTTAGCGATGCTTGGTCAGGCATGTGAGAGCTGACCAGTCAGAGCAGACTGAATATTAAGAATAATCAGGCTTTTTGAGCATTTAAGTATGTACACATATTCTAGTAGCAACCCAAAATAAAATTATGAACCTGAAAATGAGCATAATATGTTATATATGTGTTATTTTACCAAACAAGATTATGCCTTTTACTATTTTGCTGTTGAGGAAAATATTGCCCATATCGATTGGCTCAGAATGTGTCACAGCTTGATACATAGAAATGAATGACAAGATAAACAACAAAAGAGATAAACAGTGTGTGTGTGTGTGTTGTACAGATGTACAACACGTACATACTGACAAAGAGGAGGGATGGGGGTTGAATGGCCCATGTAGTCTGAAGGTAATTAAAACCCAACAGGCGCCTTTATTTTATTGCATTTGCCATTCTTATTGATCAGACTGAAATTTTCATTTAAACTTTGAAATAAGCAGCAGAGCCCCTTGTAGAAATGCCTCAGATCAATAGTCAGTGGATTAGGACTAAACAAGTGCAGTCACAGAAATTCAAACATCGAATTTCAGAGCCATGCAGGGGGACTGCCCTGAGTCAGATCTGAAAGGATGCCGAGGGGCGATTGGGGAGTAAAGACAAGGGACATCTCTTATCTGGTACTTTACTAATTTCTCACTTTTCAAAAACTCGTTAAACGAGTGCTATAACTCAACATTCTGCATGTCTTATTGACCTTATACCCAGGATTTTTTTTCGTCAACTGGGTCAAGTCTGTGCTTCCTCAGCTCTGTGCCTCTGTGTGTGCTAGCCCTGAGGGACATCAGCTCCATATCACCCCCTCAAGCTGCCACCCGCCTGCCTGCCTCCTACTTCAGAGGTGATACGTGACCCAGCAGCCCGTTTAACACTGCACCTGCTGCGAACATCGATTGATTCTCCCCCACTGTTGGCGCTCAATTGAGTCCCTCACTGCTACACCTATTAGCACTGTGCGCCGACTATGGGACGGTGAGGAGGAGGGAGGCGTACAGGAGCATGAGGGAATGTGTGTAAATGCCCCCCTGGGATACTCCACTAATGTTAGCGAAGGCACATGGCAGAACACCTCAGCTCGGACTGTAGCTGTTGCCATACTGGCCTCTGCTGTGTCACCTTGGGTTTTGGGGAGGACTGATGATTAATGGGCCACTGACTCTGCAAACACTGGCTCATTTCCACCTGCACTGCTGTTGTTTCGCTGTTTCTTGCTTGGGCCTGCTCTCTGCGGAGCATGGAGGGCGCTGCTTGTGTGAATAAGATTACCAAACCCATTCCGAGGGCAAGCAGAAAACAACTCTGAAACTGCTACATTCATCAGGAAGTTCACACAGTAAAACGGGCCATCTGGTGCTGGCAGGATGGGGGGCCGCAGCAACAGAAGGAGGAAACGGGCAAACGCAGGAGAAGTGAAAGGAACTGGACACTACGAAAAAGTTGCGGGGAAAAGAAAGGAGAGGATGTCAGGAAGGGAGACGGTGAGAGGAAGGGTTGGGGGAGAGGAGGAACGAAGGAAGAGGAGGGTATGGCCTTGAAAACACACAGCTACAGGGGAAAGGGAGCAGCTGAGAGGTAAAGGAGGCGATAAGGTGCACAGGAGGAGAGTTTGTGGAGGGATTTGGACAAACTAAGAGAGACAGGCCAAAAGGTAGAGTGGTTCTTTTCCAGCCATTAGACAAGGCTTGAAAGCCTGCTGTGGTATGTCCAAAGAGCTTTAGGATTTACGGGAGGAGTGTGTATGTGGGCGCTAACTCACCAGGTGGACGCGGTACATGATGCTGATGCCGAGGGTCATGAAGGGCTTGGAGAAGTCTATGACCTTTTCCCGCTCCGCTGTGATGGTCAGGCCCGCGACTGCCAGGTCAGCTTTCTGAAACAGAGAAGGTGAGTAAAATCATGTGAACACACAGTCAAAGACTCATGCTGAACACAGCCGTGAGGATGTAACAAGAGTTTATGACATAACCAATAATTTAAGTGCCTGAAAAGAAGACGAGGATGACATAAGTAGTGGGCTACTAGATGCTAATTCTCTAATAATGCCCTTTTGTATCCCATAGCCTCTTTGTCTGCCAATAGCGCTATCTTTGGTGAAGATAATCCAGCATTGGCAGTGTGTGAGTGTGTGTGTGTGTGTGTGTGCGTGCAGGGCACAAGAGAGATCAGGGTAACCATTGTGGTCGGCCAAGGAAACGCTGTCAAGACAAATCACTTGACAAAGCAACGGCTGGTAAAACATACACTTAGAGGCACACAGACACACACTCACACACATAGAAACGGTCAATGTACGGTGAATGCCGTATGGCTCCCTGCTAATAATACAGGCCAGCAAAGTGCAACTGCAAGGGATTTTTCATCTCCCTGAGGAGCAAAGAGTGAAAGCAGCAATGCATTGCTCTTTGTCTGCTGCAGGAGAACTAAGAGGATTGGGGAGATGGAGAGGAATGGGAGGATGAGAGGGAGGAGAAAGGAGCTCTGCTGCAGCGGCGGAGGCAGCACTGCAGACGTCACTCAAAATCCACAACACAGTGTTCGCATCTCCAGGAAAAGAGAGGGACATCAGAGAGAGCGTTTTTGACTACAACTTTCATTTTGATGTCATGTGAAAATATGTTTTTTTCCTGTGATTATTCAAAACACCAAAGGATGACATTTAGAGCTTCACCTAAAAGCCCCGATCCCGCTGTTTCTGTGCTCCAATTATCGCATTACGTTTAAAATTTCCGCCTCTGTAACCTCGCCCCTGTTGCCCTATCCACTGCCCTACCTTCCATCATCAGCTGTGCCAGGCCTCCAACTTTCATTTCTCTTTCTCTTTCTCTCTCTTTGGAAATGTGATCGCCCGCTCCCAGCGCCGGAAGGAGGAAGCCACACGCAGGCAATTTCAACAAAGAAAGTCACTGATCCTTTGAAAAATGAAGACACACAAGCGTCCTAACAGCCGCTGAAATATTTATGCGACGATAGAATATTAATGTTGATTACTGGATTCCTCTGCCTGCCTGCTGTTATGCCTTCTAGTATAACTGGAAAAAAAAAACCACAATGCAATGTCGACTGTTCAATATTGCATCATACCTGTTTCCACTTCAGCCGTATCATGCTAAACTGGTAAAAATTACACTTGAATGTGAATGTAAGCGATGAATTAAACATTACCCTCCAGGACGAAGTGTTTGACTTGAAGAGTTTAGTCATTGGTGATGCCTCTCTTCTTTAACTGCAGCACTATGGATTAAGGAACCAGGACATACTGTACTTAGACTTTGGTCTGGATCCCTCCTGGCATGTCTCGTTGTTAGCCCAGGCTGTCTGACACCCGTCAAACTAATCAGCCTCATACAGTGAAATATTGTTCAGTCTGAACAGCACTGGCAGGGATGCAGGTATTAGCTGTCTGGAAACTTTTCAACTTTCATCCATTAAACTAGCAACCTGTCTTTGTATTCCTACACCATCCCCTCCATCCGCTTCTAAGCTTTTATCCAAACAAGCTTGAGCCTTTCTGTCCACTGTGGAACATCCCTCCAGATGTCCCTCTACCCCATGGCAAATCCATCTCGAGCACCCCTCGAGACTTTTCCTTCGCCCCTTGCCTTGCCACTCCAGCTGCTGCCTGAAACACATGTTGACCCTCCTGAAGGTCAGCCTTCCACAGGCTACTTGCGTGGGACGAGGGTGGTGGCAGGCTGTGACAATAACACGAGCAGGCACTCATTTGCTTTACATACTTAATGGCTTTGCCCTCCATTAGCCCACAGAATTAAGACAGATCACCTCTTCGGATCGCCTCAGTCCCTGCCTACTTCATTCCTCTTTTCCTTTTGCCTGTTTGACTTCTTTTCCTCCCTTATCTGCCTGTTAACAGCCACATACAGTGAAGCTGGAAGAGTGTAGGACCTCACTTAGAGATTTAACTGCAACAACATAGACTGATTCAGGAGGAAAGGCTGTTAAGGTCAGTTCGGAAGGCTTAAGGAAAGGAGCTGACAGGGAACATGCCACCAACAAGCCGTGACTGTTTCGGAAAACACAGTGCTTAAGCTGAAAAGGCCAACTGCTGAATGAAAAATAGAGTGTATGACATGAAGTAAAGCTGCTAGCTGTGAACTATAGAAGAGCTGGGCGATAGACTTTTGTATGTGTGAGTGCCTTTAGGACATGCTTTGGACATTGGTGTGCTTACATGTCTACACCGTTCAAAAGCTTGGAATCGCCTGCCACAAAAGCTTGATTCGCTGCAGTCAGATGGCTGACAGGCATACTCTACATTTCTGAATGGTCTTTCATGCTTTTAGGTTATAGAGAGTCCTCTTTACAGATAGATGCTATTTTGTATGAAGGGTTTGGAAAACAGTACAGTACATACAATGGTTCAACCACACTGGTAATTTAAAGGGCAGAGAAAGATGAAGATACATCTGAGCAACAGTTAGATAAGAATTTAAGAAGTCACCGGTCGTGGGTGAAAGGAATTGGAAGCTTGGCATCAAAATCTGCACAGAATTAAAAAGAAACTTCTTGTTTTAGTGTCAACTGCACAATATAACATGCTAGAATAATAACAAGCTATTCTTTTTTGTTTTTTCTTTCCCTTCAGAGTGTTGTATAGGTTCATATGCATGTAAGCGGTCTTGAAAGTTAAGAAGCTCAAAGTCCGCCTCTCTCCCACAGAAAACACTGCTCCTGAAACGCCTCGTCAGTAGTCCTGCCGTAAATTTGGTGACTTTGTGACATCACACTACGTCACCATGTCACACGTTTGCATAATTTAAGCCGAGCGGCTAGTTTGGCACGTAAGAATTGATTTAGCACAGCAGCTCCGTTGTTGTTAGCACTGCAGGCTCAGGCGTGTGTGAGCTGGCCAATCAGAACCAACTGGATATTCAAGAAGAGGGGCCTTAAAGAGACAGGAGCTAAAACAGAGTGTTTCAGACAGAGGGGGAATACAGTGCAGCATGTAAACCTGTTCTAGTGATAACCCAAAATAAAATTAAGAACCTGAAAATGAGCATAATACATCCCTTTTAAAACTTCAAACTAATAGCTATTTTAAAATCTTCTTGTTAATCAGTGTGCCATTTCAATCTTAAGGTTAACAGTAAGTTTAATTATGACACCACATCAAAATTTAAATTTCCAATGGATCTGTAATTATATTTCCTCAGTATGACAACCTGCAAAGCAAAGCAATGATAACATTTTTTTTTCTCATAATCAGGACAATGTAATTATATATGAGAGCGCTGTACACAACCGCTGCTATCTGCTATCTTAATGAAAACATCCACATCAACTGGAGGCCAGAGGCTGCGTACCAGCTGAACATGCTATGGACTGACAAATCACAGTTTAAGCCTATTCAGTCTAACCACTGAGTAGACTGCAGAGGGCCCAAAGGAAAATGGGTTTCCAAAATATTTAGAGCTCAATTACAAGCACCGTTGGTGGTTCAATAATGATCTAGGGTTGGTGAATTAAGCCGTTTTTATCTATTGTAAGCCATTATTGAAGAAAACATCAATATATCCGGACTGTGTATGTGTAGGTAATCACATACCCTTGAGATGAGCTCTCCGACCATGCCAGTCCACGTTCCATTGGCACCAGGAACCCCGTACAGCCTGTCCCCGACCAGCCGGATGCGGTACTTGAACTTGAGAATATCTGCCAGCTCCTTCAGCATGTCCACACAGAAACCCTCGTAGCGGTCATTTCCCTCCAGGTCCTGATGGTTCGGCCTCAGCATCACATATGGATTCTCCTGCAAAACACACACACACACACACACGGTTTGAATTGTAGACGGTGCATCTCTTACTGACTGTCTATGCATGGAAGCATGACGAAGCACGGGCATCAATAAAATACTGACAGACATTTTACAGCAACAAAAAATAAATACAATACTTTTTTATTGCATTTGAAGGGGACACTAGAGGTGATAAAGTTTTTTCGTTCGACTTTCTTTCTGACTTGTGGAAAGAAAACATCCAAATACACATTTATGTGTTTTTTCCTCATGCCCTGAGCCAGAAACAAAAACCAGAAACTTTCATGTTTTATTCCTATTTTGAAGGTTTTTACAGAGAGCTTTATTCATATATCATTCATAGCCTGATTTAACATTTAATTCCTTCTGAAATAGTGGAAATGGATTTTTTGTTTATGGATACTGACTGAGTGATATCTTCAGCCCTACACTTTTTGGGTCAATATACTTTTTGTTGCTTTTGTTTTTTTGTTATTTATTTGTATGTGTAGAAATACAATGATAGAAGTTTATAGCCGAACGGAATACAGTACCGAGGTGGTTCTCTCGCCAGGTTTGACTCCTGGCAACCCGCGGCTGAGTGTTTGTGTTTTTGTACAGTAATCGATGAAGTCCAGTCCTTAGCAAAACACTCCTCTGGCAGCGTTTCACTTTTAATACATCTATGGACTGCATCATAAAATAAAGAAAGTGTTTATTGGAGGAAAAATGAATTTAAGCTCCTGAGTGCAGGATGAGTCATCAACCTTTTTAATGATTTTCCAGGAAGTTACAAACTCGAAAGTACCATTCTGCAAAACATATGTGATAACAGCAACTTTGACTTCATGGGAACTTGGGAAGACATGGGAAGAAAGAGAGCAAGGGTCTAACAAAATACTCTACCGAGTTGGATTATGGGAAATGTAGTATTTAGTGTTTTGGGGGGCTTGACCTACACCTGAGAGAAAAAATTCAGGATATCTTCGACTCTGTTGTTTTGATTGCATAGATAAAATCTATCTCTTGAGAGCCCCCACAACATTTTACTTATTTTAAGCATACTACTAAATAGCTGGAGTGCCTCTTTAATGTTTAATATGATTGGCTTTACAGAAGAAGATTTTACGGTCAGGACAAATGTTGGAAGCATCCCTTACTGTATGCCCTTCGGAGGTCATAGTTCACATCAGGTTTACTGCCTTCAATGAAAAGTGAGATTTGTGGATTTGAAGCAGAGCCAGGCACTAAAATCAGGAACAGACAGGCGCGTGCTAATCTGTTACATCCAGTAAAAAGTGGATAAGAAACAAAAGCTCCACCACACAAACACACTCACACACATACACACACACCCAGACACACACCCAGACACACAGGTATTTACAACCTGTCGTTTAGAGAACCAACTCTGCTTTGCTGTCTGTTTATTTATGTCTTGTTTTGTCATTTAGTTGATGCTGTAGGAAGATTTAAGGAGCCCCGCAGTGAAGTATTTTGGAGCCGCCCTTATTGTGCTATTTTTCAAATAATGCAACTGTCAAACCGGTGTGTTCATGCTGCACTACATCATAAAAGAGACAGCGTTATGTACCACTTTGCTGTTGCTCTATGCCTGCACTCAGCCAGTGGATCCAGCTAAAACTAACTTACTTTGGCACCAACAACAGATAACAATGATTAACAAGTCTTCTCCTGCTGACACTCGCCAATTTTTAAAACAAACCAAAGGAAAACAAAGCTGTTTTCTTTATTGTTGCAGATAGAAGTTTTGCAGATATTCTTTATACAGTATACTAGCACAAAAAATTCAGTTTAACCATGATCTTGTGAAAGAGATCGTCAACTACCAGTGTTAACATGAATGCCTCCAGCGGGGTGTGTGTAATTCACCGCAGATAAGCCATTCAAAGTCAGTGTGACAGCTCTCAGGAGGTAAAGCATAAGCAGTCATGTTTGTGGTGATGTATTTTGAGAGCAGGGATAGAATTGAAATTGTTTTGTCATCGCCACAGCTGGAAATATTTATTTGTGTGGTAGCTGGCTGACTGGTGAATGATTTGCCTCGCAGCGAAAGCCACAAAAATAGTAGTTACACTGAAATTGGGAATACTTGAGAACTTGGTGCACATCGGGTGGCGCAGCTGTTACTGCGACTGGGGGAGTGGGGGGCGGATTGGGCGGCTTTGCCTCTTTCTCGCTGCATCGCTGGACGGTAGGACCCACAGCCTCCTGCTCTGCTGTGATAAGAATGAACGTAAAATGGCGACTGATCGACTCTCTCTGTCTGCACCTATAATCTGCATATGGGTTCAATTTATCTAACCAGGCTCATAGTTCATGCTGTGAAGCAACAATAACCTGCAGTGACGTACAGAGAAAAGCAGATGACAAAGACTGTATCACAAGATACAGCAATGTGAGTGAGCTGCACGTGTGTCTGTTAAAGGGTACATTTGGTGATATTCTCTATTTTCTTATTGCCAGCAGATCGTATGAAAAGTTTAAAACCAATCATCTCCTTTATATTATATTAATATAAGTATACAATATTAATGACAAACACTGTTCACAATGAACATGGGCAGTGTAGTTGATTTTAAGCTGACACACACACATACACACCCACACCCATACAGCATCCTGTTGTTGTTAATTCCCACAGACCTGTCTCCAAGAAATTACATTTGTACAATACTCATTTATTTTCCTAATTACGCTGTGCTAGGAAAAGTAATTGGTGCCTGAATTTTGTTCACAAACAACATTTTTCAAGTGAAGGAAGTGTTACATTTTTGGACCACACGCAAGTCAATGGGAGGCAGTCGGGTCGGAAAGTGATTGTACAAAGACTGTGACACCCGGGCTCATGTCCTGAGTCCAGTCTGTGGTAAGGCAACAGCAACTTTAAAGGAGACATATTACGCTCATTTTCAGGTTCATAATTATTTATTATTTTGGGTTACTACTAGAATAGGTTTACCTTAAGTGCTCAAAAAACACATCAGATTTCTCATACTGTCCAGTGCTCCAGCACTGTAACCCCCCTCTGTCTGAAATATTTTTAGCTCCTGTCTCTTTATGCACCTGAACACTCAGTCTCCTCTAATTGGTCGGCTCAGACACGCCTGAGCCTGCAACGCTCACGTATCTCCGGTCGGCTCTGTCATGTCTTCAGCTTCCAGTTAGCTTCACTTTAACTGTGAATATAGGCATAAACTATGTAAATGTGAATAAAAAAGGAGTTTAACAAGTTGACATACACAATCAGTAAAAAGATAATTATGCTGTAGTTGCTACGAGTGGACATCTTAATGCAAAGGTGGATATTGTACTGTAGGAAATGACTTCATTTAACATTTACAAAAAACATTCAGCACCTAAGTTAATGTTTTGACCGTAATGACGTAAGCCAGGCAGCATTATGTTTCCTTCAGAACATATTTGCTTTTGCAGATTAATCGTGAATAAATTCTAAGATAAGAGTTTTTTGGCTGAAATTAGTCTCTAACCGATTCACTGAAAGAATTTTAGTTTTAGCCTTTTCATGGGATCTTTTGATAATAACAAAACAATGGCATACAATCATGCAATCAGCCTTGAGGAAACAAAAGGCTTCTTCAGCTCAGAGTCGGGGAAGTTTTCAGCCAGTTAGTGTCTGTCTGCACCAGCGTTTAAAAGTAAATCTCTGCATTAACTCCTTAAAGCAGCCACACATGTCACCTTACGCGCCTAACGTGACACCTGTGCATGCTCGTCATTCAGCATGCACTACAATATAAATGCTAATTTCACAGTTCACAGAAGGCTGAAGCTTTTCGAGCACCGACTTGCAGTCAAGCCAGACCGACTCAGACGTTTTCACTCTCCTTCCAATTTCCGCAACATTATTACAGAGGTCGGCTTTCATACACATTTTGTACATAAGGCGAGCCAGGCCGGGGGGACGGGGGAAGAAATGAAGAAACACACACACAAACCTGCTGCAGCCACTTCACACCGACAGAACAGATGACCATATGTGCCTGGTTTAATGCATGTTTTTCTCCAGCGATAGCACTTAATTAAGTACGAAAAAAGGTTATTTTCTCTCCAGCTTCTTGTTGATTTATTTGTGTGAAGAGCGTTAAAAGCATTCTATATTTATTACAAATAGCCGGCGTCATTAGGAAGCTCGATCTCTTGGAGTGAGGCTAGAAAATATTGCCTTCGTATCTCCCCGCCATCCCTCTGTGTTGACCTGGTTAAGTGCAGACTAATAAAATCAGACCTGGCAAACATCCATCAATCTCACCAGTAAAAACCCAACAGCAATCAATAACACAGGGACTGTCCGACTGTTATCAAGCCAATATGTGTTTTCCCCTTTTTCAATTTGTCTCTCTTTCTCTGAGCTCCAGCTGTTCTATAAAAATGTCCGACCAAAACCACCTACTGAACAGATATGTGCTGGGCTGTAGAAATGGAAACACGAAGTGATATTAAAAGTTCATATACCTGCTGCAGTACATACTCATCCAGAAACTTCCTCCAAACACTGACAAGAAAGGAATCACTAAAAGAATCACTTCCACTAGAAGCTTCTGTGAGATTGAGAACAAAATCACATAAAAATAACTACATAAAAGGTGTGAAAATTCTATGCAGGGGTATGAAAAGAGCTCTCCTCTGTGACGGCAAAATCACAATCTACCTTCTTTTGCACACCACAGCAAAACAGCCATAAAGCTATGAGTTTGAAACTATAAAGAAATGCAAACTTTTAAAGCAGCCTCTTATTCCCAGGCCAGGAGGAGTCTGGTTGCGGACTGATAACTCAGGAAGAAGCAGCCCAAGCAAGTACACACACACGCACACACACACACACACATAGAGCTCCAGGTGCACCGGTGGGTGTTGTTCACATTCAGCTTCACACAGCACGGTGGAATTTCCCCTTTTAAAACCTCGGGGTGTTCGAGATGTCTTCACACAGCCCTACTCGCTTTCCTCAACAGTTTTCTTATCCTTAAAAACTTGCCCTCCAGAGCTCGGCAAACTGGCAGCGGAGATATAATTCTCTCACAGGGCTCTCCAGTGCTGTTTGAAGGGGAGCCACAGAAGCTCTGACAATACTAGGTCACTGGGAAAAGGGCTAGGTCATGTTAATTTTTCATAAAGCAAATTTCAACAAAATGTTTTTGTGCTTGGCAGGATAGCAAATGGCAGAAAATACAAATACAAATGAACAGAGAGAGAACAAGTACACACGGCAAAGTTCGAGAAACGGGGACAGATCTTGTGTGTGTGGTGCGCAAACTCATGTGCACACGCCTCAGTGGCACTGAGCCCGGGTGCCAGCAAATCTGCCTCAGCGTCTGCTTTTATCAGTCGGCACTATGTGCACTGCTGAAATCTCTCCAGTATGTATGCGGGTGGATATGAGAGCACTCAATGACACGAGGGGCAGTCTGCAGGAGGGAATGACCGAGAGTGCTGCAGTTCACAAAGACAGAAATGGCTCTTATAGTAGGGACTTAAAGCAGGTTTCAGGCTTTAACAAGAAAAAAGGGTTTGGTATTTAAATATTGAGATGGTATGATTGGCTAGCAATGGTTTAAAGCTGGCGTAGATATCCCTACAGGTAAAAGCTCCACTTTCATGAACGGAGGAAAATCAAGGAGCATGATCAGCATTTAAGAGCCTAATTAATTAAACGACTTGTATATTAACATCCAAGGCTGATTTGTTTTCACTCAATTGTGTGACATGTGTTTGGATTAATTGGGGGAATGGACGGGTTTGGTGGCTTTATGCTCAGTTGAGTATTTTCTTACTATCTGCCCTCTGTGCTGTTGTAGCTTCATAAAAAATAAATGACTGTTTGTTTGTGTGGATGGCGGGAGGAGGTTGGTGGCTCCATGTGTGCATCTAGTGTATATGAATGTGTGTGAGATGGTTTACAAAAAGGACCCATAGTAAAGTCCAAGCAGGCAGGTGGAAATAACAAAAAAGCAAGCTCTAATAAATGAGCTATCGAAATTATTGGAAAAAAAAAATTCCAAAGGGGAAAACTTATTTGAATGCCCTCAAGACGGAACAACAACTCAGAAAGTTGGAGAAAATCTTGGTACACAAATGGCCGAGTTGACGTCATATGACGCTGAAACATGGCATAACTAACTAACAAATGAAAGAGAGGTAAACAGGAACAAAGATGGGAAAAAGACAAAGATAGGAAGCTTAAAACAAAACACGGACACATGAGGATAAAACCTACAAAATAAAACAGGAAACAACAGAACCCAAAACCCAAAACCATGACAGTATGGGTGTGTATTTTTTATGGAAAGTGGTGTTGGTTGATGATTAGTTTTTGCAGGGAGGCCACAAAATTAGAAGAAAGTCGATTCATTTGTGCGCCCTGTAGGAGGGCAAAGACAAACACAAATAGACACTCCTGTTTGAGCCTCACACAGGGATGCTCTTGGCTTCACAGCCTTCGGTTCTGGCTTGCATCAGGTGCTGTATATGCGTGCAAGTCTAGTTGTTATCATTGATGCTCTTTGATTCCAGTTTAACCTTTGAAACATACATTTGGTGCGAGGTTTCCACATAAAGTAACAGGATGACTTTTATTGAGGAAAAACCCTGCGAGCTCTGCTTGAAAAGACGATAACTTTTGGTTCTTCAAATGCAGAAGTTACACGATGCAAATCGTGGGATAAGAAGAAGAACTGAAAATGTAAAATAAAAAACAGATTACATTTTCTACTGCTTGACAACACATAGAGGAAACACACACGATTTAGAACAACACCACCAAGAGAATTTTCTCTTGAGGATAAAATGGGCTTTTTCTATCACTACAGTGTGGCTTCTGAGGATATAAAGACGTTATTCCACTAAGACCTCAACAAACTCAATCAATGATTACAAACACATGGCTTGTGTGGCCCGGCAGTAAAGTGATAATCGATTCTGTGACTGTTTTTTTCTTCTTTGCTAAATCTGTTTGTGAAATTGAAGTGGGGAGGTGACGGCCATGCGTGGGTGTAATGAAACTTGCCCTGCAAAGGTCAGGTGAACATGTCAAGAGTGCACAAACAACACAGCGCACTGGCGAACAAATGCTGGTGAAAGAGCATCCATAAATACTGTAAGCGCTCACACAAGCACACACAAGTGCACACAGTCTCTCAGGCCGGCGCTACAGGTAAGGAATTCTTATGGAGGCTTTCAGCTGCGGCTCGTCTGCCGCCCACAAGCGAGATAACAGCGACACAGCAATCCCACCATGATGAATGAGCTGTGATAGGCACTGAAAATTGCTCCTTGGTGGCTTCCGAAGTTTGGTCCAGGGACTCTATATCTCCAAAGTGAAATCAAAGCTCTGTGCTCGGCCAATTCTTTCTCTCACACCCTCTTTCTGTTGTGAAAACATTGTCTCATTTGTACTCCCCCTCAAACCACAACACACACACACACACTCACACGTCTCCATCCTCCCCCTGCGCCCTTCCCCTCCGGTGTGAAATGAACCATTCCATCTAAATCCCAATCAGTCTCAATGAGACCAGTGAGTTGTTCAGTGGCGAAATATGGCAATATGGCCTTCCCTCATTCCCACGGCTCCGCGCCTGATAAGGCAGCCACTCAGAATAACACATTGGGCCAATTGCTTCTGCTTACAAGCTACTTTGTGTCTTATCGTCTGATTCATCAGCGAGGAGGCGGAGCTGGGCGAGTGACAGGTTTGTGCGTGCGACTGTCTGTGCGTTTGTGTGTGTGTGTGTGTGTATCGAGGGATGAAGGAAGACGTGAAACACATGCAGCTGATGGGAAAGCTGAATGTTTTTATGTCGTTCCAACATGAATCCATTCATCACCTTTGATGTTTTACAGTAGCACGCCAATGCGCAGGAGCCATATCAGAGCTACTGTAAAACACAGAAGGCTGCAGTATATTCTTCCCAAGGCTTGGAAATCCCTAACACATCTGCTCTACTAATTAAAGCAGGTAGGTAATTAATTGACGTGCAATTAATCACTGTTAGGGATTGGATCAGTCAGGAATATATTAACCGTGCAAAGTTGGAGCGACGTTTCCCGTACCGAATGTTAATATATTACCTACATATATGTGCCTGTATCAGGATTGATGCTGCAATGTAATTTACCTGTAAGGCAATATGATTATTACATACATGCATCCTCTGGGTATATGGAGAAATAGATTTATATAATATATAGAACAACCATGGTGAAATTTGTATATGTGCTTGTATAAAAAAAAGTCTATATGTTGAATTTTACATACGGTATTGTATTCTACGGCCATACATGTAGAAGGTGCAATATGTAAAAATTAGTCACCTGTCAAATTCATACTCATAATAAACAGGGCAGCATATCACAAGAGTAACCGCTAACTGCTGCTCATTTCAGCTGCTAGTTAGCTCAGTTAGCTGTGCATGTAGTGGTCTGGGACTGGGAGCTTGCAGCACCAGGGTAATGCTGGTGTTTACACCACTAGCACAGGAGCTTTGGACTGGGATGGATAACATGCTAACTAACTAATACTAACATGCTAAGTCGATATCTCTGCAACACAATATACAGACGCCATAACCTTAAAATGGTCAACTCTTCACCTTCTGTTTCTAATTTTTGTTAGTAATTAGTCTGTTTTTAATGTTTTCAACTAAAATTCATACATATCACACTTTTAACAATATATATGTAATTCATATATGGAAGTTTATAACATATGTGAATATAATAGAATAAATGTAATGTCATATATGTAAAGATAATTATATATGTGACATATATGCCAAAATGTGTCATGTACATACATATTTGTATGAGCTGGACATTCATGTCAGTATATCAAATCTTTCCAATTTATAATAGGTTTCATATATTGTTTGTACATAAATTTAAATATATTTCAAATATGAGAATTCCATATATGTACATAATTACATGTGGGTGTTGGTTGTTGCTCTGCTTTGATATTAGTTCAGTCTGTGTTTCAGCAGCTGAATATCTATACAGTTTTTTAGTAAGGAGTCAGAGCGAACAGACTGACTCACCACTGACCATGTTGATATGCTAATAAATCACTTCCAGGTGTTCTAGTTTATATATCTGGAGGCACTTGTAGGTTGTAAGGGTCAAAGTACTTGTCAGGCTGTCCTCCTCCACACACACCTTTCCAATGTCGAAAAAAGGCTGCAGGTGAGAATATATGCAATATTTGAACTCTCTCTCTCAAAGCTCTCTTTGATTCTTTGCACAAATACTTCCATCTTTTTGAGTTCGACACCATAAATGCCTTTGAGGAAAAACTGAATGTGTTCACTGACATCCCCACTCTGCATATACAATTCACTGCACTCAGACGACAAAAAAAAAAAAAAGAACGAGAAGGGAACAGAACTTTTGGAGAGAGATCGTGTATGTGGAAGCTGTGGCTATAAGCACTTCTGCTGTAAGACTTGGTTGAACAAAACATCGTAGTTTGATTCAGGCATACTGACCCTCTCGATCCCTTTTCATTAAAACAAGATTGAGATGTTTTAGGCTCCCTGCATGTTTATTGTCTTCCAATTTGTCCTCCAATAAAGCCTATAAATTACATCGAGTTCTTCTGCATTCCCACTTGACTTTGGTTTGGCCACTTGTTACATAACTGCAGGCAGAGCCGGAGCAACAACCCTGAGTGACAGTACTGTTTCCCCTTTTAATCTTATTTCACTAATTTACCTGTGTTTATTTAGTTCATGACTCCGATATCCAATTCATTTGGGTGTTGCTGAAAAAACAGACAATGTCAACCATTTTAAAGGAGCCCTAATATGCTTTTTTCCTTCCCTTCAGTGTTTTATGTTGATTATTGTGCATATAAAAGATCCCGAAAGGTAAAAAGGTCAAAGTTGGCGCCAGCAGAAGCTCCTCTCTCCGAAACGCCTCGTCAGTAGTCCCGCCTTTAATTCCGTGACTTCATGACATCACATTATGTCACCATGTCATACATTTGCATAATTTACTGTATGCTTAGCAGCTAGTTTGGTACGTAAGAATTGGTTTAGCACAGCTGCTCTGTTGTTGTTAGTGGTGCAGGCTCAGGCGTGTGTGATCTGACCAATCAGAGATGATCAAAGGTATTCAGGAGGGGGGGACTTAAAGAGACAGGAGCTAAAACAGAGCGTTTCAGACAGGAAGATACTGGTTAATGTGTTTTTTGAGCATTAAAGCATGTAAACCTATTCTAGTAGTAACCCAAAATAAAATTATTAACACGAAAATCAACATAACATGTCTCCTTTAAAAAAGCCTTGGTTGAGGAAAAGCATTTGGTATCTTATAATAATAAGGATTCATGGGTTATTGATAATTAAAATGGCAGATGGTGAGAACTCGCAAGATCTATATTTACAACAGAGGCTGAGAATGGCTGACATGGTGAATTATTAGCTCCTGCTGATGCACTGTGATGTAGCCTCAACTGAAGCACTCAGGGCAAAACAATCGCGCAGCATCAGTTCCTCTGATCCCAAGAGGACCGAGTTTGGATCTGAAAATACAAAATGGGCTTTTGATATGGTAATTGTCTGTCAACAGCAGAATGTCAGCCACATGCAGATCAGCCCGGGAGTTGAGCTAATAAAATGACACGGACTGCTGCTGATGTGTGCATTATCACGGTATGCATACAGTGGTCCTTACTAATATCGTCGTGATGGTAAGAGTAGTGTTGAAGAGGGTGTCCGTCACGTTGATTGATGGAAGCTTTCTCTCCATGGACAGTCCATCTTCCGAGTGCCACAGGCCAATCTGCAAAGAGAGCGCACACACGCACACACACACACACACACACACACACACACACACACACACACACACACAAACAGATCAGTCACTAAGTCCATCAGCTGGAAAAGGCCAATAGAAACAATCTGTGCTTAATTGCCTCCCTCTTCTCTAAAGGAGAATCAGTATGACCTTCACAAAAGACAAATAGAGAGCGGTGGACAGATCACTGCGCTTGTGAGAGGAGGTGCAAAGTTAGTGGGGCTGCGGGAGGAAACAAAGACAACACGTGTGCGGCTCCTCGAGGAGCGAACACGGGGCATGTGTTCAATCAGAGGCAACAGAATGCATTCATTAAGCCAATTACCGGCAAATCCTGTGGCGCAGAGCCACATTCTCATTTTCATTACAGCTCAAGTGGGGATTCACACCTCCACCTCACATGGTGCCTCTCCTCCCATCCACTTTCAATCTGTCTCGGCCATCTCCTGCTTCGCTCGTTTAGTCGTTCGACCCAAGTTTGTTAATCCTCAAACTTCACGATGACCGTCTCTGCAGAGCATTTTGTAAATCGCCTCTTGCTTCACATTCTTCAACAATTTTACCATAATGGTATTGACAGGAAAGGACCTGGGGTGATTTATATGCTCTGACCTTGAAGGATTTACATAGCTCCTCTAATGGTCGGGAAAATTCTGCAAGCCTGGAGCTTATTAAAATCTGTCCAAGTACAGGATAAAGTAAAAAATGTAAAGTCGTCCAGTAAACCTAAGTGTTTTTCTTAGTTTTGACATAACAACCGACTCTCTACCAGTGCCGCGGTGTGCTGCATGAGGTCATTTGTTGGTGATTACATGGTGAGAGTTATGTGACACTGGTGACACAGTACGGCCAGAAGAAAAACAATTTTCCTTCCCTTATCTCGTAGCTTCACAAGCTATCATTTCACTTATGCGGCTGAAGCGGTAACACACAATTTCAATGTCAATAATAAAAAGGAGCAGCTGGTGCATGTGTTGGCACCGAAGATAACCTCAAAATAAATCAAGATAACATGCAAAACACGTCTTGTTATTAGTTTGTGCAACCTTCATCGATGTAACTTTAATACATGAGGGGTATTTTAAGGTCGTCCTGCCCACCGTGTTCCTGCCAAGATTACAGTATGTCTTATTGTTATGGAAATCAGTTTGAAAAAAAAAATAATAAAAAAAATTCAGCATTTCATTAAATATTCCTAAAAACAACCTGTGAGGCTCCTTGAGAAACACGATGCTGACAATTCAAAACACTCTGTTTTTCGGTCATTTACATTCAAACTCTGTAATCTACCTCATCATGTAAACATTGCCAGACTGCAGAGAAATAATATCCCTTATCATAATAATCAACCTCCCACCATTATGAATATTATATAGGAGATGTAAATGAAAAAACACGCCATCTAATTTAGCCTCGATGCACCGTTGGGGCGATCCAATCCGTGTCACAGGAACGAGCTTGCCGATTACACGCTAAACCATTTGGGAATATTCACGTCAGACAGGAGAAGATCAGCAATTGAAGTCCGACTTGGAAAAAAAAAAGGAAGCTCGGCAAGATTGGTCATAGTTTTTTTCAAGGCTAAGTTGCCAAAATTCTCAAGAGATTTCCACCCATTCATGTTGATCAGTGCCTACATTTGGAAGCCGTTTAACCGGTCTCCTGACACTGGGTGATGAATTCTGATGTGAGATCTAAAAAAAAGGAAAGGGAAGCGAGAAAGAGAGAGAGAGAGAGAGCTCCCGGTATCAAAGATTTCCTTTGAGAGTATATGATCAAAAAGATCTTTCCTTCCATTTCCTCTGGTGCACTTGTTGGGAGAAACAGCACCTTGCTCACACAAATAGACTACCCGAGCCCCCTGAACAACACGCTCTGCACTCTGCTGCTGCTGATGGCCTCGAGAAACAGGGGAGGGAGGAAATGTGAACACACGCCCGAAGAAGGGACCTCGCGAAATATGGTGCTAAGCAATCAGCGTACACAATCAGTTGTCAGAGCCTGTGGAGGAGGTGGGAGGTGGCCGTCTGTGGCTCGGCTGGGCTCAGCAGGTGTCACGGAAGGTCTGAGCATGGGGGGGTGACTGCGAGGGTAATGGGATGAGGTGACTCCTGCCCAGGAAGCGGAGGTGGAGAGATGAGGGAGCTGTGAGCAGGAAGGGAGAAGAAGCATATGCTGGTGGGGGAGGAACCGGCCCTTTGGTGGCCCTGTCGTCAACTCGCTTTGAGCCGGGAGGAGGAGAAAATAGAGCTGTCCTGTGTGTGAGTCACTCTCCGACTAGCTGGAAGGAAGATGTATACATCAGCTAATGTAAGCAGGAACAAACGCTCAGGAGCACACCGTGACATTTATCAAACAGACTGAAAACCTTTAATGTTATTATTCTTCATAATAAATTACAGGTGTTATTGATTTGCGCAATAAAAATGGGAGGCTACTCGTTACACAGCACAAAAAGATGACAACAAAGTGTCTAAAAGTTGGAGAGACACCAATACACAACTAATTAAATTCATGAAATATTAATCAGAGCGCAACGCATTGGCCATTAATCTGACGGCCAGGGAAGAACATCCGTAATTTTTTACATGCCATTCCCCTTGGAGCGCAATTTGTAATAATTCTACAGGTTGTGCAAACTCTAAAGTGAAGGGAGCCCTAACCATCGCATTAATCCTGAGGCAACAGCATTGAACCATTGCACAAAACCTCATTATACAGGCAGCACAACCCGAGAATCTATTAAACTCATAAGCTTTTATCATACAGAGAGGACGCTGCATATTGCCGTACAGCAGACTGGGTTTGTGTACAACAATATAAATAGCTGTTACTTGATGTTTCTCATTTGCAGTGTCATTAATTTGGTATTTACAGCGCAATTACAATAAATAAGTACTGTGCAGTACAACCCGCGAACCTAGGAGGAGAACCCAGACAAAAGTTCAGAGTGTTGACGAGCGCTGTGCACTATTTATTTTACTGAGACGAGAGGAAGAATGGGGTCTAATAAGAGAGAGGGGAATAGGAGAGGAGCAAAAGGAAAAGTCTGGGAGAGAAATAGAAAGATGCAGGAGAATGTCAATCACTTACTGAA
Source organism: Pagrus major (assembly GCF_040436345.1). Taxonomy (NCBI): domain Eukaryota; kingdom Metazoa; phylum Chordata; class Actinopteri; order Spariformes; family Sparidae; genus Pagrus; species Pagrus major. The sequence goes on along the minus strand of NC_133216.1, from coordinate 16,671,407 downwards.
TAGGTGCGGCGAGGCTGGCAAATGGAAAGAAAATCAATGAGAAAGTATGAGGAGCAGCCAGCTAGGGAGCCAGAACATAAGGTGGAGAGAACAACAGAAGGAGACAGCAAGTGAGAGACGGGAAAGACACACACACACGAACATGGAGAAGGTTTATGTAAGTGCAAAATAAAGAGAAAGAGCGAAAGAGGAAACGGAAAGAGAGAGAGAGATGAAGAAAGTGACAACAAGTGGAACGACGCACCCCTGCGACGGATTACCCAGGGTTCGCTCTGCAACCTGGAATTACAGCACGAGGAAAAGATTAGGGGGGCTGCTCACTGAAGCGTCAGGATTGGCTGATATTTGCTGTCAGAAAAATGCCGTATCCAATAGGGTGTGGCGAGACCGCGCGGTGACAGACGCATCCATCATATATGAGAGAAGCAATAGCTACCATTATCAAGCATAATGTCATACAGCCCACTTACACCGAGGCTAAAGCATTCAGGTGTCACGGCGGTGCAAATGAGTCTGAGTCGAGGACAGAGATGTGTGCGAGTGTGTTTTTGTGTGCATGCCTGTATTATAGAAGCCTAATATCCTCATGGGCCTCTGACGATGGACTTTTATTGCTATTATAGCAACATTATGCCATCTCAGCTTGATGAAAATATGCTGAAGTAGATGCAGTTTCTACCCATCGGCGGACATTACCACCAGTTGAATCAGCAGCTATCGTCCCCGTTAAAACAAAACAGAGGACGGTTATATTTAGAGTGCACCCACTCCGCCTCACAATGATCACACTGTTTGAATGACAAGGAAAGGCATTGTATTAGTGCGTCTGTGCGTAACTGTTATGCATGTTTCCTCTATGGAACAGTGAGTGGAGAAAATGGGCTATCTTTTCAGTGAAGCTCTCTCTGGTATGACTCATCAGCAACAGGAATGAGCCTAATCAGGGTGACGCCGGAGGCAAACTTCAGGGGCCAGACAGACACAGGTGGTGATGTAGGTGGTTGGCACTGCCATACAGTAGAGAAAGGACTGGGCAGAGCACACAGTCGTGTCTCCAGAGCTGATTGAAGAAAACTTCTTGCAGTATTCTTGCCATTATTTCGTGCTGGTCAGGAGAGAAGCAAGCGTGGGAAAAGTTGACCTGGCTACACTTTTAAAATCTGTTGGGTCCTCACAGTCTAAACTCTGACTGTTTCATCCACTGTGTTAATTCATCCCGAAGCGAGTCAGTGCACTCATTATTTGGCCGTAATGAGACACGAGCTCTGGGTTGAAGAGGAGGTCTTTCGGCTGTTGGAGCAGATTTTCAAAGTTCTCAGAGTGCTGCATCCCCCTGCAGGGCGCACAGCAAACAATGGATGCCCTCCCAGCCGCAGTCCCTGCTCAGGCTGTGCACCCAGACATGACTGGCTGTCCGAAATGTCTTCATCTCTAGCGACCATGTTGGAGGAGCATACTCTAAAGGCCCACATGCTCTGAAAGTGATAATTGATGCGCCTCAAGCGCGTCATTCAATGCTCCTATGACGCCCTGCAGGCATCAGATTGGAAATGCCAACACCACAGAATCAGCAGTGTTTTGGGGAAAAGTCACTATTTATACGTAATCCTCATATTCCTCTATAGTGACCTCAGTGTGCACAAGTATCCCACAACATGAACACATGCATAAATACAAACCCAAAACGAGAGGCAGCTTCAAAATGGTTTCGATGCACATTCGTCCATTCAAACAATAGACGGAGGCTACTTCAAAATGTGTGCATCAGATGCTTTCAGCGCATTTGGCCTTAAACACTTGGGACAGCCAAGATTTTTAGAGGCATCTTACAGTCCTCATTATCTTCATCCAGCCTCCTCCACTCCAGCTTTTCGCTCTTCTATAAGTGCGATAAACATTCGAGGTCATGCTTGTCTGGCGAGCTAAAAAAAGGACTGTGCATTATGACACTAGATTGTCCAAGCATGATTGCCTGCTTTTATGTATACAAATGGTATATCTGGAAAGCTCCAGAGGAAGAATATATAGTGCTGTAACCGCCTACACAGAGTCCAGGGAGGCTGCATTATTAAAGATTAGCTCATGTGTGTAATCACCGTCTTGCATCCTTCCTGGGGCTAAGTGGGGTTTTACTTTTTTCTCAAGGAGAGCAACACTTTGCTCTATTATGTTTGTCTATACAAACTGTTAAAGGGGCACTATGAAGCTTTACGGCAGAAAAAAAAACTGAATCTCAGAGGAAAATAAGGTCCCCACAACACTGTTTGAAGCTATAAAGGTGGCAGGGTCCGCCAAATATAAACAAAGCAAAACAGTATGAAATTGTGTTGTTCTTTAAGGTCAGTTTGTAGAGTTTGTTTATTTAGTTTGTTTAGGCATAACAAAATCAGTCAATGAAGATCTTTCTCTTCTGATCTAAAATGTCTTACCAAAACTACACAATGCACCTTTAAGGCAACCTAATGTGTTTACTGCACAGTCTATACAATACAAGGGTTTTCTTGACCCTAAAATAATACAAAAACACGATGATCACGATGAACTGGAATCCCTTAAAGACCCTAACAAGACTGCTGGGAGAACAGAGTTCGAGCACGAACCTGAAGAGAGAACACATGGAACAATAACTACAAGCTTACACTGCAGCCGAGGCTGTTCTGTAGCTACGTTATGTGGAGAAGTCTTAGTAGGAATTCATTTCTCAGGCTGATAAAAACTGAGACACAGAGGCAAACTTGCAGGCACAGAGGAACTCAGGAACACACACATAAATTTGCATGTACATGCATATTACACACATACACACACTCAAATGCTCGCACCAACACACACACACACGCAGCCAAGCAACACATGCACAGTCTCACCCAGGCTTGAAATCCGTTAAGACTGGGGGATCTTGCAAAACAGCTCATCCATTCTGCTTTTGATCTATTCCCCATCTCCAGCCTGCAAAGTGCAAACTGAGAAAAACAAAAGAGGAAAGGGGACTGCTGTACGTCTCCGAGAGACCAAACAAAGGAGAGAGCTGGAGACGCACAGAGGATGCCGGTGTGTGCTGACTGGCGATGTGAGGCTCCGCTTCGACAAATTCAATATGAGCCTCGGAATGTAGTCACGGATAACTTTGAGCAGGTTGAAGATTCAGTTTGATTGCATTAATTCCTTATTTGATCCTGTACAATGTTATTAGTTCGTTGGTGTCACAGAATGTGTCAGACATACCTCCACTGCCTCGTCACTGTGTTTTGTATGCATCAAACCTCGACCAACTTAAGATTTCCTCCAAGGTTTTGACTGACTCGAGATGCAAGAAAAAAAAGTGAAAGGCAGAGAGGTCTTGAGGGAGAACGTGTCACAAGACGACTAATATGACTTGTAAACAATACTGCCTGGCTGTCCCCCGGTCCCTTACATTTAAATCAACAGCTGTGTCGTGCAGCTGACACAGTCTTTACTGTATCATGCCTGCTGAAAAAACAACAACAACAGAGTCAGACTGTATTAGCCTATAAGGCATCTGAATGTACAAGAATCAAACCCATTCATGTTAAGCCAGACATTCTAATTAGACTCCAAAAGCGATACATTAAATTACATTTATGGCTTGTGATTAGAATTCATCCGCATTTGAGTAAATGAAACGAGAGGAAATCTAATAACAGTGACTTGAGTCTTTTGCTCGCAGACAAGTTGTTTCCTCCTCAAAATTCATAGCTGCTCTGACCTCCAGGACTGTCTGCAGCACTCAGGACATTTAATTCATAACAGAGGCAGCTCTGTGTGCAATAAACTGGAGGAGACAAAGCCGCTCATAAACTGATCCACGGCTTTCCGACGGAGCATTACTGGCATCAGCGAGAGGGCATGTGGCTTTTACGCTGTAACTAAACTTTATATAATGGTTTCCTGTGTCGCGGCGCTTTTTTCTAAACAAGGTTCAGATGTTATTAAAAAAAAAAAGAAAAGGTGAATCAGTGCACAGCGAACAGAGAGCATCACTAACACCGCAGAGATTAAAACAACATTAAAAAATTAGCTACCGCAGGGAGCGCTGAACAGAAAAAAAAGAAGCAAGCATGCAAAAGGTTGTTTGTGGAAGTGATAGAAGAGACGATACTGAATTCACACTTTTAATTTGAGCTTCCAGGCAGATGACTCCAAAGTCTGAACCCCCCGCTGGAAAAGCACAGAGCACCTTCAGATGGTGAAAAAGATGGCACGTAAACAAGGAGAAAGAGAAACCGTGTTTAATGGATGATCCTCAGTAGGTAATCTGACATGCTGCAGGAACATGCCGAATAAACACACAAACAGGGGCCATCTACAGGAGTAACTGAAAACTGACAACAAAACCACACCACAGTCCTGAAATCCAGCCATGTCCTTCCTGTAAAACAAAATGTCACACGTGTCATGTCAGAAGCATGTCAGTGTTTCAGGGGCCGGGCCTCACTGATCTTAACTTTATTCAGTGATTTTTTGGAAAATGGATCATATTCATGGAGACCAGGTTTTCTGTTTTTTCCTCTCATGTCCTCTGGCTGCTCTGCCTGAACCCTCTGTGACTGATGGCGGGGGTTCTCAACCTTCCCACCCTTTCGCCATGACACTGAAATTTATGTACTTATCTTCATATTTTTGGTTGAATTTAGCTTTTTTCTGCTCAGTGTCTCCATTATCCTCACCGCCTGTGGGCCTTTTATCAACAGTCCCTGAAAAAAAGCCAAAAACTGGCTTTTGACCAACACGTAACAACCAGTAGAGTGTTTTCATTTTCATGTTTTAACTTTTCCGTAAGTAAAATCAGTTTCTTGAACATTTTATTATTCAATGGAAATAATTTGCCTTGTGATACGTAATTAGAAAAGGTTGGCAATTCCAGGAAAATAAATAATAAAACACAATGCATTACATATATGGTAATTACATCAGCCCCATTATGTCTTATTGGGTTTTTTGCGGACTGGTGCAGAATGACCCAAGACCCAGTATCGGTCCACGGCCCGGTGGTTGGGAACCCCTCATTTACAAAGTTTACTAACAAACAAATGGCTTTACTTGTTGCTAAAGTAACCGCTAACAGCAGCTTACTGTACTGGGCTCCAAGTGAACATGGAGGGTGTCGGGACCGAACACAAAATCCAAGACCAACCGCAGCCAGTTTGATGACAGGGAATCCAGTATCGAGGCTGTTTAGAGAGTTTAGCTGCTTTTAGACACTTACTGCTAGCAATCCTACTAGTTGCCAAGAACCAAATTCTATGCTTTAAAGCTTTCGGCTACTATAAACGCCAATCATTATCCTCGACAGAACCCTCCCTGCCTGGCCGTTTTTACAGGAAACATGTAAATATGCAGACTTTATCACGCAGACTTTAAATATTATCAGGAAATTAATAGCAATAGTTAAAAATGTAATATAATAGAACACTAAAGTAAGAAAGTAAGAGAGAAGAAGTCTTTTCCCAGAACGTTTTATAGTCCCTGGATATGATCCTCAACTGCAACTTTTCAGAGACAGTTTTATTTAACAGTGAAGCAATACAGCTGCACTGCATACTGGTAAATAAACACTGAATTTATACCAACACTATTTCTATTCCCCTGCTGGCAAAAGACACTTTTCCATTCTATCCTCTGTCCCTGAATAGTCAATATTGTTCACGTCCTTTGTTGACTTCCAGGAGCGTTTCACTCACAGATTTTCACTCTCGCTGGCATTTTATGAGTTTTCCAGGACGTTTGTTACCACGAGCCTCTAATAAATCCTGACCATGATAAAGACAAATATAAAATGATTTATGGCAAAACTCAATTTATGTGTAACAGCAGACCACCTTGTTTTAGGAGGCCATCTGGAGCACCTTTACGTCTGATTACAGCTGCCACATCCTTGTTGTAAAACTTGCTGTAATTATTGTCTGTGATCACACAACAGCTGCAACACACACATACAGAGTCTCTCTCTGTCTGGCTCTCTCCCTCACATGAGCGAACACACAGCGAGTCGATACATTGAAATATGTTTAAACTGCACAGCTGGTGGAGATCAGAGGGCTAGACTTACTCTAACCTCGGTGGCAGTCGCTCAAGCTCCAGCTCTCGCGTTTAAGACCCCGTACATCTACCAGACCTGGTTAAGATGTACTCATCTCTGCTGGAGCCTGAGGCAGAGAGAGAGATCCAAGCCATGTCATGGTGAGCTGAGCTACACCGGGCTGCTATGATAACGTCCTTCAAGGGAAGAAAAAAAGGGCGGAGGCAGACTTGAATCCGTCCACCTGCTGAGCACCAACCACACCTCTCATCCTCTTACATCTTCCCCTTTCTCCCCCATCTACCTCGCCGTACCTGTCCCTCTCTCCCCTCCCCTCCCCTCCTTCCCTCACATTGCAGCAGCAGAGAGAAATTGAATTGAGTGCATCTGCATCTGCAGCAGCGGGGGCAGCTAGAGTAATAGTGTTCTCAGAGCATAGAAAAACGGGGGAAGGGAGGGGAAGAAAAAAGCAGATTGCCGTAATAAACATAGGAGCAGAGCTGACAGGAAATAAATAAATCCAATAGAAAAGAGAAAGAAATTGAACGAGCACATTCACCCTTTAACTGGAGGAAGTCTTGTGTAAATAACACAGCTCAAATCATTTCTTGCAAATTGAAGTGGTGCCCATGCAGCATGCGTGTGTGTGTGTATGTGTGTGTGTGAGTTTGCGAGCATATTCCAGGCAGTCAGCGTTCCCTCAGATACAGGGAAGCGGCAGATGCCGATAAAGAGAGTCTTCACCACCTCCGTTTGTTGGCTCCACCTCTAAAGACCTTGACACAAGGACACCTGGGGAGTGAAGTTTATTAAAAAAAGCAATCTAGCTGTAAATGCTGAAATGATAATTCAGGAAAATGGAAAGGATGTACTAGGGCGGGTTTGAATGATTTAACAGTTTATTGATGATCTCTAACCCGCAAAGATACACAATTGCACAAAAATGAGAACATGGGACAAAATGTGTGGGAGGAAGACGCCATCGTAAAATCAATACCCAAGGTTAAAGAGAGTGTTCTCCCAACAGAGGTCCTGTTTATTTACATCAGGTGGACAAATGGTTTGCACTGCGGCTACTGCTGCTGAACAGGTGTGAAATCTATTCAGGAGGCAAAATAATCCAAATGAATTTGATTGCAGTGTCAAACATGGCCACCGTATTCTCTAGCTGAGCTAGAAATCTAATCACTTCTTTGTATTCAGGTAATTCACTCTTAATGCTGCGGCAAATGTAATCTACCCTGATAAAAAGGAATGAGCTGGGACACTTTTCTTCCTATTTCAGCAAATCTGTCAGGGGTTGTTTGGACAGCTTGCACATTCACTCAGGGAGAGATTTCTATTACCTCAGTGAAAAAAAAATAATACAAGTTTCCAAGTTAAGTTGATTGGATTACAATTTTCAGTTCAGTGCAGCAAAATTTGAAGATGGTGGAAAAACAAAGGGAGATAAAAATGTGCACCTTTAGAGCTCAGCTAGGGTTGGTCAGCAACCTTTACTATCAAAAGAGCCACTCTGACCCACCTCCTCAGCCCAGTCACCAGCATATTATGTGAGCAGTTAACGTTTCTGCAAACCACGGATACGTCCAAGGTTGACATGTTTACCAAACGTGGCATATCAAGTTCACATTATATGCTTATTATTCAACCTGTCGCAGCAGTAGGTGGAGCCAACAAGGATGCCAAATGGGAAACCTGAGTTGGAGTCACACCACTGGATATTTATAAGGACACAAAAACCGACAAAACCGTTTTTTAAGTTTCTTTCAGGAGCGTAGAAGACATTACCATCCGTGTTTTGTCGTGTAAACAACGGTTGTTTTTTAAGCAGAGCTGTGGACATTTCCAGCTGTGTTTGTGGAATGGTCAGACCATCTCCAACCCCATTGAGAGGCTATCAAAAAAAGAATGAATGAATGAATGAATAGTGGTAAATATTACTTTATACCAAGTTTACGCTGGACTGTGAATTATGTTGTGTTGTTTTCTGTGAATTCAAAGTAAAATATAATATAAATAACATATAATATATAATTATTTGGCATAAAAATGCCAAATAACACTTCAGAGTGACAAAAGAGCCGCAGGTTTGAAGCCTGGTAGCCACCAACCTTGAAAGCTTTAATAACATATTATGAGTGTCCTAGAACATCGGAGCCAAGTCTATTCTCGAGCATTGAACCTGTGGACTTGATAATGAGAACAATTTGCTTTGAGTCATGCCGGAGTCGGCCTTTGGCCTTTTCCACTTCTGGCCAGCACATCCTGCTGTAACCTCCTCCCTGCTCTGTAGCCTCTTCCAGTCTCTCCGATTGACACTTTAACTTAAAACCTCTTCCTCTTCCTCTGTTGTTTCTTTCCCTTCTCTCTCTCAGGTGGCTTCTGTACCAAAGCTGTGATTAAGTGCCTCCATTATAAAATGTAATTAGCGATTCTCTTCTCTCCAGGAATCGGCCAAGAGTGTTTGCAGCCCGCCCCCTGCGACGCACACACAAATACAGATAAACACAGAAATACACTGTTGCAGCTTACATAGCACCCTCTCTTCTGCACCCTCACACAACAGAGCCTCGCGCTGTAACAGGCAACAGCTTGCCTTTCCCAAACTACAATAATTACTCATTTTACAGCTTCCTCCAATTAACAGGCGTGCTGCTGTCAATGAACTCCGTGCAGAAAATGAGGGCCGGTCTACCGAGGCCAGGGGGCTGCAGAGAGGCTGGAGCGCTCTGTCAGAATGGTGTGTGTGCTGCGGTGCGACTGGCTGGCAGCCTGCAGTGTGTTTGTTTTGGAGAAAGACTCTCTGCTAAACACGCAGAGATGGGCGGTGGGCTCGATGAGTGTGTGCACAGCCAAGAAGCAGGCAGCGGAGGGCTGGCACCAAACCCATCAGCCCTGACGCCCTCGTAGTGCACACATAAAAAGCGTGCATGCAGACGAACACACTCTGCACCGATGTGAGATAGATCAGTCAGCCCAGTTTCACAATAAAGTGACAACAGCTCTCTTGTCCCTCAGAAGAGAAAGCGGTGTGATCCATTCTGGCAACGAGGGTGTGAGTTAGGAAACGGCTCCGTCTTTTGATGTTCCTGGAGAGGAGAGAGCAGTCTGTGCGTTCACAGGAACAGGTTGAGTTATATTAGCCATTTGTATATATCCAGAATGATACTGTTTTACAGCGTACCCCTGGTGTTCACACCATCTGGAGTATATAGACTCAGAAACGCACACACACACTCACGCCAAGATGGTTCTTCGCATTAGGCTCCTTTATCTCGCTCATTACACTGGTTTGTGAATAGACGTAGCAAAAGGATACAGAGGATTACAGCCTATTCCTTTAATATAATACGATTAGTCACTCCGACGCGAAGTAGGAGTGAAGGTCAATGTTGCTGCCTTTACTATAAGGTGTGGTGACAGCTACAGTAGTGTATGTGCACTAAAAAAATAGCCCCAGCTGTTATCTGACGTGCAGAAATATGGTTTTGACTGTTTCGGGTTTTTATAGCCCCTCATTTCTTTCAGTCCTATTTTTCTCTCACATGCCCATTCTGTCTCATTTACTTTCCGCCTGTCAGCTTCTCGTCCTCTTTCCTCATCTTTCTTTTCTGTCTCTCTCTCTCTCTCTCTCCACACCTGCCTCATCTGTGGATTTCTGTTGGTTACAGGTGCCAGCGATGCTTCAGCCAGAGCTCGGACAATGCAATTCCAACTTCTAACACCGTCATCATTGGCCTATCTGGCTGCCAACACAGGAGCAGCTGGGAAACTTACTCCGCCTGCCAAAACTGAACATATAAAAGAATATTGCGTAATGCTGCCACTATATTCTGGTAATAAGGTATGCTAACTGAACTGTCATCTGAAATGCTCGTTTTCAAACACTTTTGCTTCTACACTGTAGTTATGGTGCTCTGGATGGGTCATTCTTCAGATGATATTAAAGCGTATCTTTCACTGTGATGAATCCTGCATCGGACCAAAATGCACTTCAAGAATTCGGTGATGAATAATTCAAACAAATGAAATTAAAAGAACATTACCTAGGTTTTAAAGTTCTGACTGGAAAGCATGAATAAATGAATTTGATTACAGTCTCACTTTGGGGCTTGACCAGGTTAATGCCTCCTGTGCCAAAAGTAAAATTTTACACTAAATCAACCCTAAAGTTGATCTCAAACCTTGCTGAAGAGCCCTAAACCAGCAGGAACAGAACCAGAGCAGACTTACTGTTACTCAGTATTAAACCCCTTTCACATGGGCAAAAAACCCACTAACATCTGGCTTTTGCCTGCAGTTGGAAAGTGTACAACTGGCATTCATTTTTGGGTCAAATGACTTTGCAGTAATCAAGAGTATTTACATGGGGGTGGAAATGCTAATTTTCATCCCATTTCCGCTGCGATTCTGTGGTTTCTGGACGTTGGAGCGTTAACAATTCTCCACCCGTCCCTACTGAAGCAGTGCTCTGTCACAATTGGCAAAATGGTGAGGACCCAATTGCAGACTCACAGTGAACTTTGTTAAAATAAAGCTTAAATCCACAGTCCAACATTCACGATCCAAAATGCATAATCGAGGCAACAAAAAGGGCAGGCAACAAAACAAAACAGGACGGGGGAAAAATCCAAAGACTCAAAACTAAATAAAGTACAGACCAAAGAAGCACTGGGAACACGAGGAACACAGGAGACACAGGACTGACGTGGAGAGACAGATGAACTGGCAAAGACTAATCCCATTCGTTGTCTACGTAGAAAGCAGTGCAATGCATTCTGGTAGTGGAGCGAGAGACGGGGGCGTGAATTCTGGCTACTTTAAGCAAGTCAGTGGCATCCGGCAACACGTGATGCAACTGCATGGCTTGTTTTCTCGCCTAAAATGTCTTCGGAAACACATTTTGCTTGGCCTTGTGTGAAAGGGAAAAGTAACAACACAGGCTTGAATACACAGGGAGTGATTGACTAATGAGACTCAGGTGTACGCAGAGAAAGGGGGGGGAAACAGACAAAGATGGAAAGAGAGAAATGACATGAGGATAAAAACTACAGATAGATAGATAGATAGATAGATAGATAGAATGAACAGAGAAAGGTGGGGCAGGCAGAGCAGCAGGAAACAGCTTTAATGTGTGAAAATGCCTGCCAGAGAAATTCAATTTGTGACGGTGATTGGCTATAGGGTGTTGAACCCCCCGAGGAGCTGATGGTCACACACGTGAGGCGATCTATAGCGCAGCCAGAGGGCTCGGGATGAGGGGACGGTGGGTGCTACCAGCTGAGGAAGGAGAAAGGAAGTGGAGGAGAGAAATGGAGGTCGGCGGCTGTGTACGACACGCCTCATTGCTCTCTATCTCCACAAAGTGTTGGATGGAAGTTGATGGCAGATTTTCTTTTCTCCTTTCAGGATGCATTATGAAGGGAAGCACTCTCGCTTTAATGTGCATTTACTGGCGAGACAGCGTGGGCGTTGTAGACTACGATGCTACTGCTCTATTTTAACTTAACAAAAGACCCAAAATATCAACTTGTCATGTGCTGACTTGCAAACATTCTGCTTAAACTCTGTGTAGGTGTGTGTGCATGTGTGTGTGTGTGTGTGGGCAGTCTGCCACTTCCCTCATCACTGCCAAGGCCCTGGCACCTCCAGTGTCTGCCTGGCTGAAGCAGCCCCAACCCAACAGCATGTGGGAGGTGTTAGTCAACAAAACAAACAACGCCCCCATCCTGCCCCCCGTCTCACACCTTGCCTCTCCTCATTAACATAACTGGCAGGGCTGCTTTATAATATTTCTGGTTGAAATCATCACATTAGGCCTGATAGCATTATCCTTCTGCCTGACTGGCCCAGTGCCAGTATAAAGAGGGGACATGAGGAGCCACAGACAAGGTTAATAAAGGCAGATGGGCCGCTGTCTGACTCTTTTACGGTTTGCTTAGGTAAGATTTTTCGAACATTCAGGCAGGAACTCGATCCCCTCTTTCACGGAGATCATCCCGACTGGAAGGGTCAAATGTTTTAAAACAGCAGTGTGTCGCTCAGAGATTTCCCTCTTTGTGCTGTCGTACTGTCTGTGTCATAATGGTATCACATCAGCCACTTAAAATGCTGTAGATAAGAAAGCACAGATACAGCTATCTGCAGCAGCGGAGTGGTGTTAATAAAGTTAATAAGCATCATACGTAATGCAGCACTGAAAGCAAAACCACAATATGATACTGTTTTACAGCAGGGAAAAACATGCTATGGCTGTCAGGGTGAGGGACAGGCACAGGGAAATACTATGCATAGGTTGGTACAGCACCGTGAAAAAGCATACGTTAAAGAGATTACAGTTACTGCTTTACATCAAGCAGCATGCCGCAAGATGAAATGTGAAATATTGAGTCCTGGCATTTATAGAAAACCGATTTCAAGAGCAGGCTGTATAAAACTAGCACACAGCATCAAGTACTGTATATAAACCCGGTCATATACAGAGTACTATGTGGTATTTACTCATAATAGGACACACGTAACAAGTAAAGATGCGAACAGATAGTCAGGTGTAATCCTGTCATTGTATGGACTGAATGGAAGAGGCAGAAATGATGAGAGCGACAGAGAAAAGGAGGAATAACTGCTGTTTAGTTTAGTGGGACAAAAGCAAAGAAGGAGATGTTCGTTAGGGGTATTTCTCACTGCATGGTACGGCTCGACTTAACTCTACGGACCTTTTTTTTTCTTCTTTTATTGTACCTGATACCTTGTAATTATTTTTGGTATCACCTTGGTCTGCTGTCCCTCCACACCTGCAAATGCTTCACCTTCCTCAGCCCAGCCCTCATTGTCCTCACTTGTGTTTCTCCGCCTCTCTCCACCTGCACCTCATCCCCTCGTTTGTTTAGTTTGTATATAAGTCCAGTCTTTAGTCCAGTCGCCTGTTGTGTTTGCCTGGTCCTGCTCTTCAGTTATCCTGTTCCTGTAGTTTATTTTGAATAAACGCGCTGCAAAATTTTGGTCGTTACTCGCCTTTTGCAAAATGAAAATGAAAGCTGTAATTAAAGTGGGCAAACTTAACTGGTTGCGTGTTTCCAAAGCACTTCACGCTCCTGGTTCTGGTTGTTTCTTGACTTGAGGCCACACTAAACCTTAATTAATGCTCCCTTCGCATAAGAATCTCAACAGTTGTCTTCTGACGCACACAGCCCATTTTCTTTTAAAGATCATGTTCTGAGCCACAACTGCCACTGTTACATAAATGCAGGGTTTTGAAATGTCACAGACAATATCAGGTCACATCATACTTTGTTAGCATAGAAAGCCTGGCTGCTTCTTCAAACAGGGCGGGCAGGAGAAATTGAAAATATATCTTTCTTTATATAACTAACATATACAGTCCCTCCTTTCTTACTACATATGGTTTATTTTCACATCTCGGTATATTCTTATTTATCCGCAGTTTATTCCACAGTACAGATTTGTCACACACACTGCCCTATCTGTCAGAGCACATCAATGTATAACATGGAAACTTTGTGACTCATATAAAGAGGTTATCTTTATAAATATTCCTAAACCTAAAGCTACCTGGCTTTTTAATCATAAAAGCAAACATAATCACAGCCAGATTCTTCATCTTGATTCACTCCTCTGTCACTCACCTGTTAAAGACTTCTGCTTCTTTTGTGCTGGTGTTTACCTTTGATCCCATTACACACAAACAACCTATATTTTCTACCTGAGAAATCAACCACAGAGTTTTACTGCTGGTGACGGCTCAGCTCCACTGGAGCATTTGAAGATCCTGTTGATGGATGGGAGAGTATTAGGCAATCACTCCACCAAACAGGTTTTCCCCAGCCACTCTTGGATCTGGTGCAGTGTTCTTGTCTCTGCCTGCCTACTGGGCACAGGTTCCCAAAGTGGGCTCCTGAAAATGTCAGCTCTCCATCGGAGGGTCCTCAATTCTCTATTTCAATGTTTAGACATTATTAAAATGAGGATGATTTTTGTGATGATGGGTTTTATTTTGGTTGAGTGATCGTTCGGCTGTGATTGCAGCTACACCGCTGTGAAATTCCGACACGGACGTCTTTGGCGACATTCAGATCAAATCCGGTGGTGCAGCAAAAACGCAAGTCATCCCATTCATTTTAACGAGGGTAGTCTGGTTTGGCTGCAGCGGTGCTGGTTGTAGGCGTTCCGAAAAGCAAGTTTGTGCACCAGTGAACACGAGTGATTGGTGCGACAACATGACAGCATCATGATCCGTTTAACATTATTGGCTTAACTTTAATATCACAAACCAAACCATATGTATAACTACTCTTAAAGAGGGCAGAGCAAGGTTTTGGTGAGCAAGAGAACTGAGGTAAAGGGTGTCAAATGGAAAAGAGACTTCCTACTAGTTTGTAATCAACTTGGGCTGATTAACGTGGCTCAGAAACATCTCTAAATGCACAGTAGGATGCAAATGTTTTTATAATATCTCAGTTCTGATAGTAAGTTATATAAAATTACCCTAACATCGGTGTAGGGAAAACCAGTTGTCGATAATCCCTTCAGTTGTCAATATATGATTCGATTGCCAATCAGCACAAGCCTCAGTTTTATATTATTTATATTTTATTAATACCAAACAAACCAGTCAGGTATTAAAGATCTGATGATCTAATGCTTTTTGATCAGCGAATCCTTGATATAAAACATCGTAAACTCCTGCTATAATATCACCGCCCTCTGAGTAACTGATACAGATGAAACAAGAGGACCAGTTTTTCTGCCACCCATTCATTAACAGACAATACTGGAAGCTGCTCAAAGCCTCTCGTCAGTCAGATTTCATTACTGACTACTTTCCGTCTTTGTAATCCTGGTAAATGTGTTCAATCTAGAAGAAATTGTAAAGCATTTGAAACAGTGCTCCCTGGTGTGAGACTGAGGCGCAGAGAAGTCAGGGGAGACCAGTTTCAGAGATTGTGCGGGGTGGTTCAGGGCAGAGACTCAAATGCCTTGTGGTGCATGTCGACTATTTTCACTAAACGAAAGAGCACAACAAGGCTGCTTTTGTAGGAAGCTTGAAATCCCAGCATCCACTGAGGCAGTGCTGGAGTGACTGGTATTGATCAACACCACCCACAGATCCCTGCTGATGTATTATAGTCTTTTGTGAGCCAAGACAGTAAAGCTAACAATATAATAACTGTTATTTTATTCCATAATGAATCACAACCTCAAATAAGCAACTTATGTGTATCCTAAATACTAAATTAATTTTCTGTAGAAATATGCTTTATTTTCACCTTCAAAGAGGCCATATATTTAATTTTGTCCTCTGGCACCTTTGACACCCCTGTTAGCGAGATAATGGGGATTGTCTGCACCAAAATATGTCTGTTGGGTGTTTTCATGGCTCCCTGCTGTACGATCCAGCTCCGGTTACATCACTGCCATAAACACAACTTTAACATTTGCCAGGAGCAGTGCCCTGCAGAGATCAGGACAGAGCTGAAGAGCTTTGTGTTCGGCAATAACAGGCAGCGGAAATGGGGGCGCGAGTAACGTCAGAAATACTACACGACTCACATGAAGTCAACGCTACAAGCTACGCTACAAGGCTGTGCTGAAGCTCTCTGAATCTCTGGCATGTGAATACCAACATCAGGTTTGTAAGACTGGGAGTTACTTTACCTGCCTTAGGCCATCCTTGCTGTTCTGCATGATCCTCAGAGCGTAGTTAGACCGCTGGCCTTTGCTGTTGAATTCGATGTGGCCTGTTAGACCTTCCAATTCTACCTATCCAACACAGAGACAGCAACACTGTTAAAAATCCGGCTTGCTTCCCTCTCAGCGTCTTCGATTTTGGATATATGACTGGAGGCTACATTAACGCCACTGGCTCAGTATCAACCTTTTGAAACATGTCAAATTTAGAATAATAATAAGAAGACGAGGCTGTAATATCTTCAATTTACAGCCAAATAGAAGAGCCATTAGTCACGTCTTCCCGGAGAGAGAAAGACAAACAGTCTGATATCGAACACACGTCACATTTAAGTGTTTCGATAGCCCAATCCCTTACATCCATTTCTCCCTAATAGGAAAACACATTTTATTCACTGACAGCTCATCTTTATCTCTCCTTCTCTATTGTCTTTCACTATGATGTAGAGACAAAGATAGCTAGGCTCTGAAATAACCAATTAACATGTAGAACGTGAAGCAATGATGAAAATCTTGAGTCTGGCTATTTGACATTTTCTAATTAGCATTGTTGACGTCCTTGTTGTCGCAAGTGAGAGTGAGAAAAAATGAAAAAAAAGATAACTTTTTGGGAAACATTATGAGAAATATGCTCATTTCATTTCTTGCTGAGTTAGATGTCTGGTAGATATGAAATAACTGTTTAGCTTAGCTTTGCATAAAGGCTGGAAATGGGAAAACAGCTAGATTGGTTCTGACTGAAGGTGACAAAATCTGCTTAACAGCCCCCTCGAAAGCAGCTTCTTTAATCTGCACCGAAAGTGTGAGGATGACAATTGTGAGTTTACCGGGGTTTATGTGCCAGGCTATCTTTTGGCGGGGTGCAGTGACTTCCTGGTAACCTCACGGTAACAAGACCAGGGGGTTGTTACAAGACACAAACAGTGAAAAACTGACTGTTTCTCACTCTCAAACTTGCAAGAACAAGAACGGCATTAAGCAGCATTAATTAGATGATAGTCAAGCTTATGGAGATGTTCATTACTGCTTTACTGTCTACGTGTTATATAGATATTTTAGACCCTAGTTATATTTACTGAGAGCAGATAATAATGTGAAATATAACGAGATATAACATACTAATTAGTGAGCTTTAGAGGAGCATGTAAATGGATTTGGACCATTTATGCTAAGCTAAGCTAAACAACCTCTGGCTGCAGCTTCATACGATGTTATCACCTAGCTCAAGTAAGCAAATAACCATATTTCCCCAAAATGTCAAATTATTCCTTAAAGGTAAGCGGTGGTCGGTCCTGTCGTCTGTTTTCATCAAGTCAAGCAGGGGCAATCTTACCATCCTCAGATAATTCATGAGGCTGGTGCCGTGCTCCCAGATCTTGGAGGACTTGCAGGAGAGCTGAGTGGCGCCAACGTTCTGGCTCCGGTTCAACTCCTGGACCGCTGCCACCACCGCGTATACCGCATCAAAGAGCAGAGCTGAGGAGAGCTGCAGAGGGGAGAGGGAGAGGAAGAAGGTGAATACATTATGCATTCACACCCCCACTCACACACACTCAAACACACACACACACACACACACACAAAGCTGCAAAAAACTCGAAGCCCACAAACTGCAAGTGTAACATGTCAGTGGTTAGCGGTCAGTGAGGGGTTAACCCATCCCAGGAGTGGCAGAGAGATTATTCCATTAGATCATTAGAGAGACTCTGATCTGCTGACAGCGTTGAAACCATCTCTCTCTCTCTGTCTCCCGCAGAAACTCTGTCCTTCCTTCTCTTATCCCCAATGAAGCTGGCACACCCTGACCATTCCAATTACCGCCTGCCTCTCTCAGCGAGGGCCAGAAAACAGTGGGAGAGGCAGCCTATCCTCTCATCTCCCCTGTACAAACAGCCCCATCGTCACTACCGATGCATCCCGCTATGTACATCTGATTAAAATGCACGATGCCTTGCATGAGAAGCCAGGGGAGAGTCTGAGCTGTGCGTCTGTGTAATGGAACTAGAGATGACATGGTCCTGATGTTTGGTGGATATTGATATAGGGCTGAGAGGGATTGTGACGCATAGTAAATTTGGGAGAAAGAGAACTACAATAGGCCGTTAAACTGCAAAACTGTGATGTATTACAATCTTGACTTGGCTAACATAACTGGCTGATTGCACATTAAGACCAACATGGTGTACACAAACAGCCTGTGGAGACATTATGGCCGCGAGTCGATGCATTTTAGGAATGACATATGGGAGTAATGTCTTGGTGGGAAGAACGGATAAAGTCAAATCGTTCGGTCAGCAATAAAAAAGTGAATGGCAAAATGTTACAGCAGTGATTCTGATTATATTTCACTCGTATCTAATATCTGCGACGTGAAGCAAATAACGGTGTGGCATTTACTCATCTTGGTTTCAGTCTGGAAGTCTGTCTCTCATGTTATCTCTTTGCTCACTATCTTTCTCTGCAGAAGGGATCAGAGAGTTAATATTACATGACTTCCACAACGGGTCCGAACGTTTGGCAAATAATGTTTGTGTCTTAGAATACATTCTGGATAGGAGGGAATCTACTGAAATGTGCCAGGTTTTGAAATCAGTGTTTTATTGCATGAGACTGATTATCTTACCTGAAGCAGAATGTGATAATGTGCTAATCATTTTTGACACGAGTCCTGTCCTGAGTTTTGTTATTTCCTATTTTATGTTGAAAGCCTCTCCTTGTGTGTCATGTTTTACTTTACACTTCCTGTCTTTGTCTTTTTCCCGCCTGTATTCTGTGTTCACCTGTGTCACATTTGTTAATTAGTCCATGTTTATTTAAGTCTGTGTCTTTCCCCTGACTCTTCGTCGGTTCATCTGCGTTCGTCTTATTTGTTCCCAAGTACTTTTTCTGCTCCTCGTGCTTCACCTTCGATTGCTTTTTGTGTTCTTTGTGTCTTTCTCGTTTGTACTTGTTTGGTTTTTGCTCAGGGATTCTTGCTTTTGTTGCCTGCCTATGCTGTATATTGTCTGTACTTTGGTTATTGGATATTAGCTCTATGTTATTAAAGGTCCAATTTGTAAGAAAGATGATTTTTGAACCTATTCCCAACTGTCAAAGTGTTTCCGAACTCGTCAAATACTGATACTTTGGGAATGTAAGTCAGGTCTGCTGCCATCCCAAAGCATTGGTATTTGACGAGTTGGACATTTTTACAAATTGGACCTTTGATGCCGTCTGTTTTGGCACATTTGGTACCTTTTGGCTAAAACAAAACACATATACTCAATTTAAAACAGTGCAAGGACAATATATTTGATGTTTTATCTCATCAACTTCATTGATTTTTGTAAATAAATATATGCTTATACTGAATTTGATGCAAAATATTTCAAATAATTTTGGACAGGAGCTACAAAAGACTGAAAGTTGTGTGATGCTCTAAAAACACCTGTTTGGAACATTCCACGGGTAAACAGGTTCATTGGTAACAGGTGATAGTATCATGATTGGGTATGAAAGGGGCATCCTCGAAAGGCTGAGTCATTCACAACCAAGGATGGGGCGAGGTTCAACACTTTATGAATCACATGACTGTATAAAGGATATTACTACATGGGCTCAGGAACACTTGGTAAAACTATAGTCGTAAACATTCGGTTTTATTTTCACAGACTACCAACTTTTTGGGAATCAGGGTTGTAGAGATACAGTGTCATGCAAAATTGCATTGAATAAAGTCTGATAGCAAAAACACATAATTGGGATGGTAACTCCAGACGAAAATGGACGCACATTGGGTTTCACAATTTGAATGTGTAAATATTCAGGAGCAGTTCTAGTCTACCCCGCTGTAAGTGACCTACACAAGTCTCACAGCAGCTCCTCTTCTTTCAAAGCTGTACTCCACCTGTGTACCACACTTTGTGTGCAAACATGAGCAGCGCTCACAATTTCAAAATGCAATATTGTATCAATAACCTCTCAGCCTTTGGTTTTGTTTGATGTTCTCTAACACAAATAGTGTTAGTCCCGTGATGTGTACCTACCTGCTGACATTTGAGTCTCTGATCAAGATGAGAACAATCTGTGTGCCTGATGCAAATTTTTGCAAGACATTTAAAGACAGCATGATTCGTTCTACAATATAACTAGTCTCCTGTAAAACCCTTTTATTTTCTCACATGAACTTTGATCTGCTGGCAAGTCTTTAATGCATTAAACATCTCAGCTCTACACATGTAAAGAGGTCACTTATATGCATTTTTTTTGTATGCATGAGCCCCACAGTTACGTTTCCTCCAGACCTAATTACTGTTAATGAAAAGACAGCAAATTATCTATGTGCATGTCTAAATGAGTTAATCACTTTCTTGCTCTGCCTTCATCAGCCTTTATTCTCTCTAGTTATTAGCTAATTAGTCACAAGTCCTAATTGCCGCGGGCTCATAAGTATCGAGTGACCTGCTGTGCGCAAAACACAACATTTTTTTCACGCTGTGTTCAAACTATTCCTAACCTGCTTCACCACCCAGCTTGTGTAAAGCAGGCGGGCGTGATGGGTGCATGTATGAGTGTGCTGTTTCATTTTTTCTTTTACTTTCTCTTAACTTCAAACAGAGAGAGAATGATTCATTCATTAATTGACTTTGCTGAATTTCTGGTTCCTAATGAAGCCCTGAAGAAAAGTTTGCAAACACTGTTTGTGTGTTCTACTTGTATTTGTATTTGTAAGCAGCTATTTCTACTTATTCTAAGCATGTTTTTTATTTTTTATTATTTCAAGGTATTTTAAACCAACATTGTGGAACTTTTTTACCTTAAAATAAACAGCTTCAAAATCATGTTTATGAGTGTCTTGTTATACACTATGTAGCTTCAGTGAGAGGGTAGGACCTACATTACCTCTGACAAATTGTTACAGACCTGGGATTTGTATTTACGACAGTGGTGTTGCACTCAGAAACGGTGGGGGGCGCCAAATCGCACAAAATGGCAATTTCTGCATAATGTCCCTTTAGGCTGAGCACAATAACTATAGAAATGTATAATATATTCAACATATCTATGTGTATATTTGTGGTGAAAATAATCACGTTGTCAAAACTAATAAATGATGGAAAACAACATTTTAAAGCAGCTGCAAGCAACTATCAGTTTTTGGTGATTCTGGCGGCCCATGTGGACAAAAGTGGTATGACAACCACTACCTTGAACATAAAGATCTTGAGTGACAGAAAGACGCTACATATTTTTAATACTAAGGAACGGAAGACACCATGTGCACAGCAGTGCTTCTATCCTGGGTGCAGCTGGTACAGGGCGCAAACCACAGTGGACCAAATCAATATTCCAGCGCACACGAGAATTGTTATGCTATTTGCATGTTGCTTCACAGAGCAGATCTGATGAAACACCTTGTGAAACATGTAGTTTGCTCTTTTTAATATAATTGTTAATAAAATAGTGCTGATCATTTCCTGGTGTGAGCTGGAATATTGATCTTTGGTACTTTTAATACTAATTTCTTTTTTAAAGGGGCAACATATAAGAATTTCAAAAATGAACTTAGATTATCAAAAGAATGTGAAGAAATAGCAGTTTTGACTATATGGATGCTTGTTAATGAGGTAATGTCTGTTTGTGGCTATGTAAGATCAATAACTTATTAATATGACAATAATAAACCAGTAAAGTAAACTTTGTTATTGTGCCATAATGCAAGACTACAGAGCGGCTTCTCTCCTTAGGCAGCGAGACTCATCAATTCATCCTCAGCACTCCGCCATAAAAAATTGTTTTATGAGTTTTCCAACCCGGATAAGTAGGAATCTGACCTGGGGACAGGCAGTAAGAATAACTAATAGTTAATGTTCTTGCTGATGGTCTTGTTTGCTCATCTAGGTCATACAGAGGTATCAGTCATACATTTATACAGTTTCATAACCAGTAAAAGTTCTTTGTAGCATCTTTAATACGTGTGAAGAGAAATTTAATTACACTATTGACATGTAAGATATAATACAGTGAACTTGTCTTTACTGCTCTCTGGGAGCAGGAACTCAATCTAACAGCGGATTAAGTTCTTCTTGTTACTCTCAGATGTCGTTTTTTATGAGTGACACTCCCAGACAAATGGGTGATAGAGCTTTGCCTTGAGAGGGATTATTGGGGAGTGGGATAATAATCTCATTAATTTTGGTCTCGTACACAAGCGGTCAATTACCGAACAGGTAGCACTCGTCATGTTTACGCAGGCCATTTACGACATTCTGTTTGCTAAATCTGACTCAGAAACACTGATAAGCCCGTCTCATAAAATAAGTGAGCGCGTTATCCTGAGAATACAAAATGTTCGAGCATGAGGCAGCATGAGGCGAATGATTTATCTCCTTATTCAAGTTTCTTATGATACAAACCTGCAACAGTCTCCAGTCATTCATGTAAACAGCAGCTTGGTTTTTAAAATCAGCCACTGAAATATGCAGAGCACAGTATGTCAAAAGTTGAGCTCTAGACAATGTTTAGATGAGAACAGTGGGTGCTTTAAGGTGGGATGCTGTGAGCATAAGCTGCTATTTTGCTTGGCATTTCCTCTCAAGCAAATTCAACAAGGAAGACGCCATTATAAATGTAATAAGGAGGGTGCCGAACGCTGCTAATGAGCTGTCTGGGAAACAACAACCGCCTACAGCAACACCTGCAATTACAACCGCTAACTGGATAAATGTCATCCCTGTATATTTCAGAGGTATTTTTGTGTCTAAGTGACTTCAGTGTTTTCCGCTGGTGAACTCCAGATACAGCCAGTATCACTGGAAGAGTAATGCCTCGGATGTAATGGAGTAATGAAGGCCCTATTTCCTTGCTAAGGAAATAAAATAAAAAGGGTTCATCCATTATTCTTGGACGGGTAACCTTGGTCTCCACTGTTTGTGAGAGTGTGTGTGTGTGTGTGTGTGCGTGTGTGAGATCATGTGTGTACTAACCGGTGTGCCAGCGAAGGGTGCATGGTCACAGTTCTCTTGCCAGGAGCGGTTGAGGCTCAGCACGAAATCCTGGAAGAAGGGATGAGTTTTGTTGAAGACTGAAAACCCGATGATGTTCACCCGCTGGTCCACCACGTCGTCCAGTCGGAGTAAAGAGAATTCCTGCAGGAGAGAAAACGAGAGAGAGACAGACAGAAATAGATTTTTTCTTTAATGTATATGTCATATTCTGTCATGCTCGACCATTATCTTCTTTAAATAACACCAAATGATATATTGAATTATCGTCAAGGTAAAAAGGGCATGTGTTAATCAAACATGTTTACATCCGATTTAATCTGTCTCGTTTAGTTCTCATCAACTCCCATTATTCCAGCTGATTGACACGAGAAAAGCTGCAGCAATTTGTTCATTCCCACCATTTAGCTATGCATCACTGCACAAAACCATGCATTTCGTCCCTGGCTGTAGGCATACTGACATACATGTCATTGTATGAATACTGGACTGCAATGCTAAGGAGCTAGAATGACAGAGAGAGAGAGACAGAGAGAGCCTGAGGCCGACTGGAAACAGGAAATGGGGAAGGGGGGCAGATGGATAATTGAGAAAGAGAGATAGAAATCCATGGCATATTGAAATGCTCTAGGTTGGAAGACGAGGAAAATACAGGTATTTGTTATTTGGCTCCTTTTTCTCTGGGGACAAGTAGGTTTTTCTCCGCCTGGGGAGCAGCAGACAGGGGACAGGCGGAGACACAGATCAGGAACAGCAGGAGGGAGAGGAGGCGGGGGTGTGACGGGGGACGGACATCTCCTGAAGGTTAATAGAGGTGTCAGAACCTTGTCCCCCCTTCTGATGGCAGCCTGCGCCTGGCAGCTCGTTGTGCCATCTAGCTTATGACAGCCTGACTGAGCCTCAGTCTACCCGTCTGACTGTCTTTCTGTCACCAAGGCCGGGGAAGCTGGAGATAACAGGGGGTTGGAGGGGAGTGGCGACACTGGGATGTTGTAAGGCCAGCAGGCGGGGCTGAGAGAACAAATGGAAACTATGGACATGTGCTTGCAGATGGGTTACAATGGTCAACAAGTCGGAGAGTGTTGATAATCAATTATTCGTTCCAGTAATTTTTCAAGCAGAAATGTCAAACATTTGCTGGTTCTATCTCATTAAATGTAAAGATTGACCGCTGTTCTTTGTCATTTATGAAGGTAAAGGAAGAGTCGTTTGTTTTTTTACTGTTAAGACGAGTGTGATGAGCATTTTTCACAATTTCTTATTGACATTTTATAGACAAAATAATTAAAGGGGCTCTGTGGAATTTCTGGCCAGTTGTTAGTTTATGTTAGAAAACCACTGGATGTTTGCTGCTATTGCTCTCTGCTAGCAGAGCGGAGAAAGGCGCTGAGACGAGGCACTCGAGAACCCTAACCCTAACCCTTTTCCACATCATGTTACAATCTGACTCACATAAGGCCAATAAAAAAGTTATTAATACATGCTAATTACTACAAATTGTTACACAGAGCTCCTTTAATTGTGAAAATAATCATCCAATTAAGTGATAATGAAAATAATAATTAGTTGCAGTCCTAGTT
This sequence comes from Pagrus major, assembly GCF_040436345.1. Classification (NCBI taxonomy): domain Eukaryota; kingdom Metazoa; phylum Chordata; class Actinopteri; order Spariformes; family Sparidae; genus Pagrus; species Pagrus major. The sequence continues at coordinate 16,647,093 of NC_133216.1, read as the reverse complement.
TAGATGCCAACATTGGTGGGATAACAATCTTTCAACTACAACTGTGAATTTTAACACTTCCTTCAGACCTCCTGCCATGTACAAATCCACATCATGTGTGGTACAGGCTTTAAGGATTAGGTCAAAATCTTATTTTCAAAAAAACAAGCAAAAACACATTTTTTGGTCAGCCAAAGGGAAATCTTGACTAGCTCCTGTAGATATCAAAGCTTATGAAGTCTAAGTCACGGCTGTGTCGCTACAGAAAAATGAAAGAGAAAAATGGCCTTTTTCATCTGTGAGAGGGGATTAGGCAAATCAGATAATGGACGCTCAGACAAAGAGAGTGAATAGGTCAGTGAAATAAATAACTGATAAGCAGGTAGGTGGAAAAAGCTCTCAGACCAAGAGGAGACCAAGTATGAGTCACTCCACTGTGAAGACACCAGTGGGTGACTGCACTGATACAGACTCAGAGCAGAGGAGGGCAGCAGGAAGCAGTGGATATTGACTTTGAGTGGGAGGCCTATTATCCCCGGTGCCAACCTCCCAGAAACCAGGAAATCCCAAATGTTTAGCTATGCCAGCGTGCAGCGGGTAACCTCTGCTGCATATTAAAACAAGCTCTGGCACCAAATATATTCCAGAGTGGAGAAGGCCTTCACAGGGCTCAAGATGAGGTAATAGGACATCTCGAGTGAGGTGATAGGGAGGGTTAGAGAGCTGCGAGGGGAGTGGGAAGATTTAAGATTTGTGCATGATACCGGTCCAGGGCAGCGGCACACACTCGTCAACAGGAATGATGTGTGTGGACTATCTGCAACCAATTACTAGTTATTGCACGTTTAAGATCATATGTGTACGAACTGACATGTCAGAGGGTGGAGGGGGTGGTGGTGGTGTGACGGCTGGGTCAGCCTGTTAAAAACAGACCAATGTTTGAGACCTATTAACATTTGTGATGGATCATTTTAACAAGATGTCAGGACATTATCCAGCTTGTCAGTGAAAACAAATCTTCAGGACAATTACCAGCCAGGTTTGCGGTGACAGAACCAGGTAAGCCTAGTAAGCATGGTGTTGTCACAACACGAAACTGAAAGTTGAACATCTAGAAACTTAATGTTAAGCTATAATGAAAAGCTGGTCAAAAAACAGGCGGAGGGAAAAACCAAGAAAATGCAGAACATTCAAAAACTAAACCAAGTACAAACCCAATAAAGGGACAAAACAGTGTATATTGGTGCTTAGTGCATACAGTCTTCTATAAGAAACTGTCCTTGATTCACCTCCAGTGCCTTTAAAGAGGATGAGGGGAGGTGAATATCTGAGGATGTAAACATCTCATTAGTCACTACTGCTGCCCTCCACCTGCTGATGAGTGTTTTCCTCCTACTTAAGCCCTTTCATTACTTGTAGGAAAAAGTGAGACGCATTTGCTCGCAGTTGCAAATTGACCCCATCTCCTCACTTCAAGCCAAGTTCAAGCTGACTGAACTTTGACATGCAAAATCACACAGAGAGAAGCTACCTCTGGCCTCTCATTAAAGAAAAACTGATGTTTATATCTTTGGTTATATAACTGCATGGCGACAGATTGCAAGCAGCAAAGAGGGCAGAGGGATGCTGCTTGGCTTTAGTGTGCCGGGAGTTGATGACAGTCAAGCGTCATTAATAACTGATGATTTGTGTTTACAATCCGACCCACGCTAATTCCCGCCTTACAACACACATACATTTTTTCCTGTAGAAATCTGGTCTGACTTGGCTGTTGTTCATCCTGCTTTCATCCCACTGCAACAGAGCTGTGTTTGCTCCTGCACCCAGTTTCTCAAAAATACAACCCAAAGACTTTCAAAACACAGGAAAAATTGAAACAAAAATACAATAGACAAAGATATCTAAGAATGCAAGTTTTGCAAAGGGAAATGGAGCGCGGAGAGAATATTTTTTAACATAACTCTTATTATGATTCGAGACAGAAAAAGAACTGAGGGGCTGCTTGCTGCTCTTGAACTCAAGGAGACAATTCTTGTTAATGGTCTAATGGTCTTGTTAGAGAAGTGGCCGTCTGTTCTGTTATAACTATTCCTGAATCTTAGAAACATAAGCCAGTGAAACTGATAGCCTGGCTCTCTTGATTTCTGTATGTTTTGCTTTTGAATACAGACAAATTAAAGACGAAGACGAGATCCAGAGGGGGAGGAGAGCTCAAACAGGGATTACGTGTTCCCCAGCCGAGCTTGAGGAACTTTATCTCTAACTTAATTTGAACCTGCAAAATCCGAATTTAATGATATCCTTTACTTATTCATGTGTTTATCTATCAGAAAACTAAAGCAAAGTTTAAGCTCATAATATCACTCGTTCCAACAGTACATAAAACACAGTGGCTTTTCTAGAGTCCTCTTGTATCTTCAGCTATCCCTCATGGGGCCTCTAAGCCTTTTGGGACTGGCCATATAATTACTGGCTAAGTGTACTTTAATAGATCATTAGAGGCAGAGCTGTGCAAACGAGCCTATCATTACACATGCCCCTCAAGGGTGCCTGTATGTACGCGTGTGCATAGGCACTCGAGCACGCACGCAACCGCAAACTGGAGAGTGCACGCAGAGAAATGAAATGCCTATAATTGAGCAACACATGCACATACTCAGTGAAGACCAAGGTCACCAAAATATCCCTAGGCTATGTCTGAAGAAAACTAATGTGCTGCGTTTGTAGGCTTTCAGGCCACAGACGCACACATTCACATTCAAACACACACACACGTAGTCGGACACAAACAGAGACTAAATCCCTCCACATGAGCAATTACGCTCTCTTGCATGCTAAGTAGGTGGTGTGAAATGGACAGTGCCATCGTAGCAGAGGACAGTTGGTTCCCAGCAGAGGGGGAACAGAGAGGCGGAGTTGGAGGGCAGAAGAGAGAGCGGTGGAGGAACCAACTGTCACCACTGAAGGGGTGAAAAGGGTGGAGGAGCAGCATGATGATGAGAAGGACAGAGAGTGAGAGAGAGAGACAGAGACAGAGAGAGTGAGAGAGGTTGAAGTTGAATCAACGGAGAGGGAAGAAGGTGAGAGATTAGTTGGCACAGCTGAGAGTTTAAAAAGCGGCGGGGGAAGACGGGGAGAGAGCGGCGGAGCGAAGATGAGCGGGGGAGAGCGCGAGGGAATGACAGCCTGGCCAACGGCCCCCCGACACCGGCTGTCACCTGGAGATCAATCGGCAGCCAGGACTCGAGCCAACCAACCAAAACCTGTTGCTTCACCTCCTCTGAAAACCTCCAAATGTGGAAGCCTCCGTCTCATCTATTCTTTATTTCTGTCTCCTTCTCCTTTATTCTCTCAACGTCTCTTTTATCTTTTTAGATGGATTTTTATCCCGTCAGTGATATCTCATACTCTTCACATAACCTTTCACGCATGCACACATGTACACTCAGGAACGGCCTAATGGATGTGTGACCACTTGGTGTTTGTTGTGATGTAGGCAGCATCAGCAGTGAATACTGAGATCCCAGGAGGACAGATGCTGCTGATAGTGGGATACCCTGCCATGACCCCAACCGTCCACACAAATGCACAAGACATATTTCTTTGCAGTCGTGTAAGCTTTCATAAACCCGGCATCCTAAACAGGATATCCAAAATGAAGCCGAAACCTCTTTAGATTCACCAGCCTCTTTCAGCTCTTCTCTTCCACTGATCTCATCTCTCTTAATAGGATAGAAATGCTGAAATTATCGTGATTCTCCGGGCTCCAAGGACATCCGCTGATTCAGACTGCATCTCCGTTGCCTGCATGTTTCAACTTCCTGTAACCGAACCTCTGAGATCGCTTCCAGAAACATTCTGTTGACAGATAAGACATTATTTACAGAGGGCTCTGTAATGTGTGTACGCTACATGCTGTGCGGGAAATCTAGGCTGCTGTTTCACATTGTGAATATGAAGAGTCTCAGTGTTTGAATGAGTTTGAGTCATCTGAGCATTTTTTTCTGTTTGAGAACTTTTGTTAATGTGGCATTAAAATTAATGGGGCTCCCTGAAATTGAGAGAACTGCTGGTCAATGGGGGTTGCAATAATGTCAAATGAGTCAGAATAATGAATTGTAATTGCACTCAATGACTCATGGGCATCATTTTTAAACGAATTAAAAAGCTAATAGGGATCGTCATACAAATAAATAAAATGTTTTGTGTTTCCTTCTGTTCTTCAGTTTCAGGAGTAATAACTGTTTTATGGCCATTTGGAAGCTGTGAAGCTGTGTACAATTGCCTTTTACAAATGGATGAAGAACAAAAGATGATTTCCTGATACAACATTCTTCTTCCAGCTCTGTCCTGAGGAAATATCTCCTCCTGCTCTTTACAGTATACCAAGTTCGCACTACAGGAGTGTAGCCCTGATTCTCCACTCGCCAACAGTTTTTTAGAGATCACAGACAAATACTCCAGATGAGAGGCAAATTGGTGTTGGCTTGACGCTCATCCTTGGTGCTCAATTGCCAATCACCAATCCCTAATCCCTAGGAGACGCCCAAAAGCAGGCTAAAAATCTGGTCATGTCAGGGATGGGTCAGGCAGAGACCGTGAGCGGAGAGAGTCACGTTATCGCTGTTTATACCAATGGACCTTTTATTTTTCAAAGCAATGGCTGATTTTGGAGCCTCTCAATAGTCAAAAAGTTAGCTGCAAATACAAGCAGCCCAGTACAGTAAATCAATCAATCAAAAAATCATGTATTAAATATGAACTGCCAACTTTGTATTTCTGTGTTTCTCTGTATTCATGCATTCAAATCACCAGCTTAGAACATTTTTCTCTGTTGTGTAAAATCTGGCCCAGATAAAGACGGAGCCGTCAGTCATGATAATCATAATCGACAATTTGAAAACGAAAGAAAAAGCATCTCCACTGCTTATCCAGCATGGCAGCCCTGAGAAAGAGCAGACTGCCTATGATTGAGTAACATTTCTGTAAACTGCATATTGTTTTTCCTAATGATAAAGCACTAATTAATAACAACCCTCCTGTTATACCGGGGGAAGGGTAAAATAGGCTGAAACCTTCAGGTCTCAGTCCGGTCTTCACTCTGCACTGAAATCCACTTCGAGCGGCACACTGATTATTCCCTAATAGCTGGAATGTTCACGCAGTGTTTTTGGCAATAAGTCATTTCATGCTTGTATCAATTGCGTAAATTCAGGCTGAGCTCTAAAGCCTCCTGCAGCCTCTTAATTACACTGCGAGTGTGGGATGGGAGGAGAGGAGGAGGAGAGAGGGAGAATTACCAAATGCCTTGCCTACAGACTTGTTATGAACCTGGGATGTAAAAGCAAAATTGGATAGTGATTTGCAGAGTTTTCTGCACATGAAATTCAACATAATAGTTTACTGCAGCAGGACATGCAGACTGGAATCGCAGCTCCTCCAATTACTCGCTGGCCATGTTGCTCTCGAGATACTTCGCCGCACTGTACGTACATGGACTGTGCCAAAAGTCATCCCTCTTGCGTTAGTCACTAACGTGTCACCTACATCATCCCCAGTGACCAGCTAGTTTCACTCTGCGAGATGACCATGAAATTAACATACCATCTATCTTTGTGCAGCATGCTGGGGTTGATACATTAGCTTTGTTTGAAAGCATTTAATAGCCGCATACATCACAACAATCTGGCAGCATTCCTGCAGAGTGTTGGAAACAAATGACCAATTTCATTCCATTATTCATAGAATTACGTCTGACCTGCAACAGTAACAGCCTATTTGTGAGGCGGAGACCTTATGCCCAGAGTAATTCTTAGTCTGGCGGAGGCCAAAAACACCATGAATATTGCAGACACTAGCATATGTTTGGAATCTGAAACAGTCTATCTTTTTCCAGTAAGCTATTCATTCAAATCCCAGCAGAATTTTATGGAGGAACGTCGCAGCTGAAAGCACATAAAGCAAATGAAAATTTCAAGAAGAAAAGCCTTCAAAGAAAAAAAAAAAGAAGAAATGTCTTCAAATTACTTATGAATGCTTCTCTTAATTGAAAAGCTTTGCATCCACCGAGCAGATTATTTTGTTTGGAAACAGAAAACGGTTCCTGGACCTCTAAGGCTGCGGAGTCGGCGGTGGGGTGGAGGAGTGGGTGGTTGAAACACAGTCGCAGACAAAAAAAAAACACAGAGGGAGAAGCAGCAGATAATGGAGATGAGACTCCATCTAAACTCTGCTCGTCTCAGTGAAGCCCTGAGTGTTCACATCGATCACCCGAGTGTTTCTCATCAAGACCCAGTAACCCCTCAGATCTGAGAGTAGACCTTCTCTCTGTAGGAGCAGGGAAAAAGAATACACTATAACTGGTAATGTCTTCTTCGAGTCATGTTTTGCTGTATTTGCTATAATATTATATCTCACATTTTCCCACATCTCACACTGAGAGAGATGCAAAGGGAGAGCAGCTCTAAGGGTTTCTTGTTCCCTGATCAAAACAAACTCGAACCATTTTTTAATCTGTGCTGACAAGCCGATGTGACTTGAGCCTTGCTGGCTCAGCTCTGTAGTTGCTGGATTGACAGTGACGGGCACACTGAGGTCTTTTGTACCAGAAAGAGGGAGAATTTGCTGCCTCGTTCAGATTTTGTTTCTCATTTTATTTCTGTTTTCTGCATTGTCATTATAACATAGTATTCCCAGGCTTTAATTCAAATGTTACATTGCTTATTGTGTCGGTGAGTTTTCCTCTGTCTTCTTTTGCCCCGTTTTGTTTTGGAGAGAATGCCTGTTTAAGTGTTGTCCTATAAATACATTGTGCTACTCTCCACCCAGTCAAAAGATGTGGCCGATTCTGCAACTAATTGAATTGGATCAGCAGGGTGTTCTGTACTGTGATCTCAGCTCACAGCTTGGTCAGCTCACACATGCCTGAGCCAGTGTCTCCAGTCGGCTCTGTGGTGTTTTCAGCTTCCCGTTTTACACTTCTACCGTGAATATAGGCATAAATAAAGCAAATATGTGACATGGTGATGTAGTGTGATGTCACAAAGTCACAGAATTAGAGGTGGAGCTACTTGATGAGGCTTTCCAGGAGTGGTGTTTTCTGTGGAAGAGAGGAGCTGTTGTCGCTGACTGATCTTTCACATGCACAAGAGCCTATATAACACACTGAAGAAAGAAAAAAATACAAAGTAGGTCTCATTTAAACTCCCAAACCATTTGCAACACAGAGACCTTGAGAAGAAGAACTTCACCTCAGAAGTATTGCTTACAGATGCATCTTAATTAAAGTTAATTGCAGTCTCTGAATGCCCTTATTAAACCATTACGACTCACTAAGGGACCTCACCTGCCTGTTTGACAGAACGTCAAATTGAAATTGCATCAAGGCAAATAACTTGTTTCGTAGCCCCTCACTAATCCTGATTGGACACGATCAGCTCAGCAATCAGCTCAGCTTGATTGTGTATTGAACTTCCTGTCTGGATTCCTTTGTCTGGCCGAGCGATAATCAGAATACAATAACTGTTATATGCTTCATCACAACGAAAGCTCCATCAGGCTGATTAAGACAGCGAAGAGCTGGACATGATATTTGCTCCAAATATCGCTAATGACTTTCTGCCAGTTGCTAAATGTGATAGAATACAAAATAACACGCTGACACGACCAAGGTGACATGTGATTTTGAAAACACAAGGACACATGAATCAACCAGAGTTTGATGGTTAGTTAAAGAGGCTTGACATCGGGGTAATTGGGGTCACCGACCAATGGCCTTTCTGGTGTCTTTTCACAGCTGAGAGCATTTGAAGCAAAGAAAAATACTGACAGTTCTTTTTTTTTTTTTTTTTAAACTTTATTTCAAGTTAATTAGCAATTAACAAGTTCATTACACTGGAGCATATGTACCCTTGCAAGCCAAAGTGATGGTGCTATTCGAGAAGCGCAACAGTGAGAAATTGCAACCTAATAAAAGCTCTCTTAACACAGCGTGCATGTAAGATCTTTGATAAATTTCACACGAAGTGGCGGGAAAAGAAAATATTTCTTGTACTATATTGACTTTGTTTGTGCAGGTTAGCAGTCTGTTATACGGAGAATGGCAGGTTCGGGATTGGTGAATGAGGATAAGGAGAAAGAAGTTCAGGAATGGAAAAGAGGTAGAAGAAAGAAAGTAGGTGAGCAGTCCAGAGACGAGGGAAGGACAGGAGAAAAGGCCTTGACACAGCACGCTGACCACTCTGACATTTCCTTTCACGCAGGCGCAGAGCATATGAGCTTGTTTGACGCAACAATCGGAGCTAGTTCTTTGATGTCAGTTTGGTTTGTCAAGGCCTAAAGGAGGAAATAGTAGAGAGGAAGTAAAGGAAAGATAGGAAGACATAGGTTTGTGGGATAGTGGCAGGAAGAAAGTTATACAGCATAGAAAGGAAGTCAGGTATGAAGTCAGCAAGCAATTTCAACTTTCCAAAGAAGACCCTACAGTAAGCTGTGACTCAAGCCCTGGGATTTGGAAGATAATAGGCTGTAATACAATTGTCAACACTGAGTCATCCAGACGCGGGGCTCAGAGAGAGAGCCGGTGGTAATAGGGCTGACACAGAGTAATCAATACGCCAGAACTCCTCACACATACAAAGGTGTGAGTCTGAGAGGTGGAACACTGCACTAAATGGTTTACCCTCATTTACACAAACATCCAGCTGCCGTCTGGCTAATCTGTAAAGATAAAAAGAGACTGGGGAACTTCAAGTCTTATAATTTTATGGTAAACAAGCCCTCTCAGAGTGTGTTTTCATTTCGTCGGAAAAGTTATGTTTAGAGTGATAAGGCAAGGAGGCCTGACTCTCATATTAAACATGCCAGGTCGTCGGCAGTCTCTCACACAGACTTCACTATCACAAGTCAAAAACATTTGTCTTGCGTACCATTTTTAAAAATGCAATTGGCTTCCTTGTGGGCTGACTTTGGTTTCCATTACAAGCTCATTAAAAACCAGAATGCTCTCTGCATGAATCCCGATCAATATATAACTTTCTGAACATGAGCAGACCTCACGTACCAACCTGTTAACCCTCCAAATTAACCATAAATGATTAATGAACGCCCTTCACGAATGCTGATGTGCATGCCAATGCGCTTGTCACTCTTCTCTCTTTCTGTGGCAAAGTTAGAGCGAATACTCTGTATACTCTGTCGACCAGCTCACAAATAGGGAAATGTCAAAGTATTCTGCATAAAGAATAATGGTAATCACTTAAACATTTCACAATCATTTGCTTTGAGTGGAAACACATGCAGGCAATAGCAGGCTTAGAAACGAGAGGCTCTAATATCAGACAATATGCTCAATCAGTGATGAAAGAGTGTCTGAAGCAAATGTCTTTGTGGCTGCCCCCTATAAAATCAGCAATAATGCATCATAATTGCAAGCCCCTACATAAGCTTCTCACATTCCATAGTTGCTTATTTGCAATTTATAAATGATTAAGACATGAATGCGACTCGATTTATTAATCGTCTGTGCAATCTGATATGGAGCATAATGCACTGATTGGAAGTGTCAATGGAGCATTTTACTCAGCCTCCACACCAAAGACGTAAGCATATTCCCCATCACAACTGTGTTCAAGCTCTTTTCACACACGGCAACTGCAACATTACTGTGTAATCAACCCCGACGATGCCAATGCGGAAAAACAGCAATTTCTGCAATTTAAAAGGTCCAGTGTGTAGGATTTAGGGGGACGTATTTGCAAAAATGGAATATAATTATGATTACATTAGTGTATAATTAAGTGAAACTACAATCACTGTGTTTCTGTTACCTTGGAATGAGCCTTTTATATCTACAGTGGGGCTGGATCCTCCTCCACAGAGTCCGCCATGTTGCACCGCCGCATTTTCTACAGTAGCCCAGAATGGACAAACAAAACACTGGACACTAAATCCTACACATTCAACTGGCTTTTTTTCACGAGAAGATGGACCATCTCCATCCATGATCGTGACCATCATTTTAAGCCAAACCATGATTTTTTCCTAACCCTAACCAAGTTGTTTTTGTTTTGTTTTTGTTTTATTCTGCCGAATGGGTTGAGCCACTCCACGGCAGTAGCCTCCAACTTAATGATGAGACAAGGCACAATAGAAGTTGCATATAGTAAATTTCAGGAATGTAATGCAATCAAAGCACAATACGGCCTGATCAATCAAGTCCTAGCCATTGATTAGACTGGCTTTTGTCTCAGGTATAAATCCCAATGTGAGACAACTGAGATAACAACTGTGGTAAAGGTTCCCTCAACCTGCTTTAGCTGAACGGCTAAATCAGAAACTAATATTCGGTGTAAAGTGAGAATGCATTAATTTAAAGCCTCAATAGAATTTGTCCTTCCATTTGAGGACAAGCTGCGTTTGTGGCAGCAAGTATTTATACCGCTCTCTAAAGCGCCAACACAATAAATGTAATTCTCAGCGAGGTAAGTTGGCATCTTTCCAATACAGCGAGTAGCAAGCACACATTATTTGGGAAAACACACTTGTTGTGACATAATAATGACATAGTTTATATTCTGGATGGATGCAGCTCTCTGTTGTCACCGTCCACGTAGCCTATTACCTTTTCTATTACTCAGTTGATTGATTCTCAAACTCTGTGTCTAAACAGGGAAATATGAACTTTACATAAGCCGTGGAGGGGAATTAATTAAATCCCAATCATTTTCACAGTCACAGTGGCTGCCCTCTAAAGCAGTTTGACTGACAACACTTTTTTTTTTTGTTGGATTTATAAATCATGTGTACCACAGTGCACAGCGGAGAGATGGAGGGCGAAGTTGATGTGAAGTGTTTTTTTTTTTTTTTTTTTTCTTTAAAAAAGGGACGCTCCCTCCATTCATTCACATTCACAGATATGGGGCACAAAATTTTACCAGAACAATAAACTTGTGAAATTGAATTCTGTATCACCTAGAGAATATTGCTATCAATGCCAGACAGAAAAACAGAGTGAGAGAGACATACAGAGAGTGAGAGATGCAGGATGCAGGTATTGGCAGTATAAAGAGAGCAGTAGCAGTAAAGAAGAGGTGAAATGACAAGGACAAGGGCAGCCAGCCACTATTATCCATTCTTTACTGGCACATAGCGACAGAGGGCAAAGCAACCTACTCAAAAACTGTGATAGAAAAAAATAAGTTGGAAGCAGCTACAGAGAGAAAAATCTGAAAATGATATTTGTGCAGGTTGGAGAGGCAGGAATACATTTCATCTTGTTCCTCGGTGCCACATTCAATTATAAAGCATTTCATCATTTGACAGTGTTGGGAGGAATAATTAGAAGCATGGAGCATGTCGAGCCCAGAACCCCAACTGGCCAAGAACAAATAGCAGGGAGCGCGGCAGTGTCTGGGAAAGAATAGGGATTAAATTGTGAATAACAGCATCAGCCATGCTTCAAAAGTAAGACCTAACTCTCCTCGTCAGCCTTTCATACAAACCTGACAATCTGCTCTGACGAATATGAACGGAGAAAAAGAAAAATGGGTTTTGTATGCGTGCGTCTGTATCACAATTTTCTCCTTGTTTATGACACCAGGAGACAAGAAAAAGAAATACACAACTTATTTCCGGGAAGCAGACAGACAGGCAGGTAGATAGATAAGAACGCCGGGATGTTACGACTGTATGTATGCGCGGTTGGGAGGGACGGGATGTCGTGCGGGTGAGCATGTACATGAGTTTATTTATTTGAGTTTTATCGTTCATGTGTGTGCATATATGTGTGTGTGACAGTCAGGAAGCGCCGGCAGCTCCACAGGCACGGATGCATGACAATGACTGCAGTGACAAGAGGGATCACGGGTGTGTGGAGGGGAAATGGAACATGAAGAACAAAACAAACAGACGGAGGGGTGTGTGTGGGTGTGTGTCTGTGTGTGTGTGTGCGTGTGTGTGTGTGTGTGTGTGTGGTTGAACTAATGGCCCCAGCTTTGCAGAGAGGCGATAATATGTCAGCTGGCACCGCATGTCAAAGCGTGTTTTTGACTGGATGCGAATGTGTGTTTGTGTGTGCCGCGTGCTTTCATCAAGACTCAAAATGACATCACAAAACGAGGCGCTGCTAGGCCCAATCCCGTGCTCACCTAACCTTCAAATGACATTAGGCATCCCGTCAACATATGATGAGTCACTGCCAACCTGATGTGATTTATTCAATCCTGCCGAGTAGCTCGGATCGTGGGATACAAATCACTTAGATGGGAGCCACGGAGCAGGGAGTGTGTCTGCAAACGCGTGTGTGCGTGTGTGTTTGTTTTGACTGTGTGCGTGTATGCATCCATCAGACAAGCATATGTGTGTGTGTGTGCATCATCTCTCGTGCAAGCGCTACATTAAGTTAAAGCCAAGGAAGCTGCAGGATGTCAGCTGCTCACATTCCCCGAAAAACAAAGTTAACAGAGACGAGCTGGAGAAGCCCTGCGGAGCTGTTCGGTTTACCCGCTCTTCCATGAAGCATGTTCTTTTTTTAATCTCTCTGTTCGCTGCGACCCAAGGGCCGAGATTTCTATTAGGTCTTACAGTTAAAGCTCAGGATATTAGCGGCTAGTATTAAGTGGACTTCATGGGAAGACAGGAAAATAAACCGGCGCTGAGAGCTTTATTGTGTGGAATAAAAGAAACAACGTGTGATAGAATCTGAGAGATGCCTCCTCTGTATCACCTGCGTGTCTAATTGCGATCAACACCATCAACAAAAGGGAATACTTGTTTTCCAGAATAAGCATTACCTTACCCTCGGAAAGCACAGAGCTGAATTAATGTAGCGAGGAGAACTGTTGCTGCATTCAACTACCTGAATCATACGGCTTTTAATGAAGTGATGGGGAAAAAATAAAACAACATCTCTCTTAACCCCAGGCAGCATCTACTGAAGATCATTAGCTCTAATGACAACCAATGAATGGTTGATCTCTGACATCCACCCTCTCCATAGAGACCTTAATAATAAATGGCTATATATAAGTAACAAACACACACACAACATGGGAGCATGAGAGAAATTACTCATATTCATGGGCATAGGAAGCATCTAAGATGTGGGTGGGACAATTTAAATAGAGGTTTGAGGGTTCTCCCCTGGAAAGGTTTTTATTAGCGTAGATGTCATTTTATGTATTCTGGTGGATTTTAACAGGTGGTTTGATACTTTATCTGGCTACGGTAGCATGAGAAAAATGATCAATAGGCTGATATTTAGCAATTTCATCCAGAGGAAGTGCCCCAGAACAGATATCTGAAGATATTAAAAAGCTAAACATATGTTGTATGTAAAATAGAAGAGACATTTCAACACATAGAAGGAACATGATTAAATGAAATATCTAAATGAATGTGCCAAATTAATCACCAACGATGACTTTTGCTGTTTTATATTTCATTAATTCCATAACCATTATAACATGACCACTTGTATCATCTAATGTAACAAAAAACACTGCAGTAACAGTAAACATTTTTAAAGATAATAATAAAAAGTAGAATCTTTCTCTCTAGATCTCCTCCCTGCCTTTATAGTATACCCTTCATCCCTATTTGTTTAGTTCACTAGACTAGACTAGTTACTTCTTTACTGCTTGTTTCATCACTTTCTTTCTTTCTTTCTTTCTTTCTTTCTTTCTTTCTTTCTTTCTTTCTTTCTTTCTTTCTTTCTTTCTTTCTTTCTTTCCCTGTCCGTTCACTTCCGTCTTTCCTGTCATGTTTTCCTTCTTCCTACCTCGTTTACTCTCTTTATTCGTGGCCTTTTGCAGTGACAGCGTCTGACCCACCTTCACTCAGCTGCCTGGCATTGTCACTTCAATCACTAGTTAACGTTTGCGGCTCATTTGGTTGGGACTTGTCCCACTTCGTATAATGGCTGTGACGCCCATGCTCATATTTGTCGTATACAACATAGTTTGAAACATCAGAACATATTCTCCTGAATGCAGTGCAATGATTCTGCCTGGTTATGATAGGAGATAAAGCAGCGCCTCCACCTCTTCTTCCTCCCCTAATTTCTCACACCAGATTAATGACATCAACACGGAGCAGAATAAACAAACAGAAACAAAATGAAGACTGAAAGCACTCAGATCCATAAGTGGGCATGACAAAAAACCCTGACTGGAGACGGGGTAGCTGTGTGAGGACGTTGACGAGCGTCTTGAGATGATTCAGGGGAAACAGATTAGGCAGGGGAGCAGTCTGGCAGATCGTTAGTCAGGGATGTCAGGACCAGAGATAAATGAAGTGTCAGCAGAGGACGCAGACAGAAGGAGGGAACGGTGGGAGAAAACAGGGGGAGACAAAGGGAGAGAAGAAGCGAGGGAGGAGAGGGCAGGAAGGAAGGAGTACATAAAATAAATTATTGTTTGTAAGCCCAGAAAATATAAGGTCACTGTGGAATTTATTACACATTTCAATGGAGTTGCACAACGAAAGTTATTACATTAGTTTCTTTTTGAGTCATAAGTGAATCATGGGTATGTTATCTTATGTTAACACAAGCATAATTAATCCTACATGCCCCTCTTAGGAAACTGTATATTTATCATCACTTGTAATGAGGCTGCATGATTGATTAATACCAGTTAGAGCTTCCATTATTCAAAAAATATTTAAAAAGGGACACTGTATGTAATTATAATACGCAATAAATATGATAGAATATTTGTTTGATCCTCTAAACTGTTTCTAAGGCCAGACAATGCGTCCTTACTACAACTGTGTGATGCGTCTTCATCTGTGAAGCACATACTGCAGGAGTCTGACATGTTTTCCCCTGTCTGAAGTGTTTCTAATCTTCTGTGAAAGTGCTTTAATTATTTTCAGACTATAATTATCCTATTTATCTTAGATGGGAGGGATGACTTGCCGATGTATTCATACTGTATCTACCTTAATTTAAAAAAAGGTCCTTCTTGGAAGACAGTGCTTTAGTTGTTTCAATCAGGATGAAGGAGATGAGAAACAGTAATGATAATGTGCTCTATTCACATAATTCAGTAATGTCACACACAACAATGGAAAGAGAGAGACAGCCTGCAATTCAACAAAAGAAAAATTCAACAACAAAGTGACAACATGAGCGTAGAGAGAGGTCAAACTATTGACAAAAGTTCCAACTCATTGATCAGCCTGATTGAATTAGGCTCACACTACGGGACTTTTAAAAAGCTAACCGACTGTGAAATTAGGTTGCATCACACACATTAGGAGAATCTTTACAGATGTTCTTGTCTCAAATTTTAAACATACACAGGCTACAAGATTTGGAAATAATGGTGCATCACACAGGATGTCATTACGATTATCGTGCAAAAGGGAGCAGTGTAGCAGCTCACGTGATCTCATGGGGAAGTAGACGTAAACAATATGGAGGCCGGTGCAACAACACGCTGTGGTAACATTAATACTTGCAGTGAGAAAAAACTGAAGCAAAAGAAATGAGTCTGGATAAGAAAATGTTTGGGGCGGGGAGACACTGAGACATTTTCAGCCATCTTAGTAAAAAAAACTGTCTTTTTTAAGGAGTCATGGGAACATTTATGTCTTTATGGCAACCATTACCAGCTATTTTTCATGGAAAGAAAGACCATCTCCATCCGTGATGGGGCGACCAAAACAGATATTTAACGCCAAACCATGATGTTTTTCCTAACAATATTCAAGTGGTTTTTGTGCCTAAACCTAAACAGAGCTTAAACACAGTACAGTGACATGAGAGAAATAGAAAACTAAACAAAAAGTTGTAACATAAAGAAATGTACAGCTTGAACTTATCTGTCGTTTTGCAGAAATGTATTTGTTTGGTGATTGGGTTGTGTATATGGTTGTAAGGTCAGTTTAGCCACCACATCATGCTTGCTACCAGAAGCTGATCCCAAATCAGCATTAACCACAGAATCAACTTCTCCCTAAATCAACACAGAACTGCAAAGCCTCCAGTTAACTCTCAGCTGTTCCGTCACGTAATTATAAATATAGCCACACTGAAATCTCTTGGCAGCAATTTAGATAGATTAGATGCCCTTTTGATCAAAATAAACTGCGAATGTTCCCACCTAACACACAATTTTAGATGGTCAGCGACTCTAATCTGAACCTCCAAACGTAGTTTTTATTATCTGTATAAGTTTAATTAGGGTGCCATCAGAAGGTCAATCCTCCTTCCCACACAGACATTTTATAATTGTTAAAATAACTTTTTTTTTTATGATAACAGTGAACAAGTGAATTATCTTCATGTTGGTGCCAATTCTGTATCTATTCCGGTTAATGAGGGGCTGCGGTAGGCAAACTTTAAATCACAGACAGTAGAATTTAGATTTATGTGAGCTAACAAGAAAACACATCATAAGCCACGAACTTTGTGGAAAATAAATAAATAAACAAATAATGAATGTTCCCTGAGACGGCAGTGTGAAGAGTGAAGACTTGCACCTCTGAGCTTTGTGTGCTCCCTCTCCATTTTCAAAAAGTCTATAGATTTAGAATAACAACACAATAATTATGAATCCTGCCTACTGTTCTTAAAATAAAAACAGGAAAATGAAATCTAGTTAAACACTACACGGCTGTAGAAAAAAGATTTAATAATTTACGTAAGTGCTGTCGGAGGAAACCTAGTGATTACTATCCTGGATAACAGACCGCTACCTGAAAATCACTTTAATTCTCCACAGCATTGGAAAGCTGCCTTCATACAGAAACTCTGTGAAGATTAATAAAGTCGAGCTGATGTCAAAGCACGAACAATGATTTTATAGAAGACACTTAGCGCTGGCTCTGACAGGCATCACACTGAGAAAACACATACGGCAATTACATCAAACTACTGCTGCCTTTCTCTAATATACGCTTTTGTGTTTGGAGCCAGATAAACACAAGTTGCTCATTTCACATTTATCTGCATTCTTCTGAACATCACAAAAATATTAAAATCTTTTTTTTTTTTTTTTTTTTTTTTAAAGGGCTGCAGATTCGTTTTGCTCCACAGTGTTTTTAACTAATTGAATTCATTAGAAACGCTGTTAGGAAGAAGTGATTGTATCTGGTCACAGGTCGCCTAATGTAAAAGCTTTTTCAGGGCCAAAGGTGAGTGAGTATGTGGTATGTGTCACCTTTAATTAGACTTCAGAATATGTTATTTGCCCGCTGAGATAATGGAAATATCTGTACTGGAACAGCCGTTATCATTCAGAGCGCACACATGCATTCACAGACTTTTGAACCGACACAATGAAAGGTTAGTGACTGTACAATCATCTTCATCATCCATCATGCTTCCTGTACTGTATGTCCTTGACTCAGCCTGGAGGAAAAGGATATGTGCTGAGATTTCTAAAGAATAATTTGAACAAATTAGGTCCCAAACTTGAACAAACTACAGTGAAATCTGAAAATGCTTTCCAAAAACAGAAGAGGACCATTTTTCTGATCTGCTGCCCCTCAGGCTATATTTAGGCAGCTAAAAATAGATCGCAATTATAGAGCCAAAGTCACGACGTCACATCCAGGGTAGCCTCTCTTCCACAAGCTCCTGTGACTCAATGCAGAAGCATTTCTTTCATCTGTCTTTCGGGAAATAAAAGATGTTGTACAAAGGGCTCTGAACCTACTTTGACTTTGTTAAATATGAGTGTTGACACAAGTCTGTCACAAGTTCAGTTTGTCTTGCACTTTGTGTTCCTTTTCTGATGTTTGATTTGTGTGCTACTTGTGTTTTTATGGGCAGTTAAGTGCCAGTACAGAAGAGTTTACTGCTAGTGTGGGTTGAAGATCGTAACTGTTAGTTACTGTACGTAACCCGGGTGCTATGAGTACAGTTATTTTGTATGAAAGCCAGCCAACAAACCTTTTATCCTGAGTTATCAGGCGCACTTCATGCTGTATATGTTTGGCTGTATGTCAATGTGTAAGAGTAGCTGCTGTTCATATTTTCCTTGAGATTTATGTCAGGCTTACAACAAATAACTAACTGAATGCATGCTAGGCTGATAAGAGGAGCATTAACTTAAACTTACATGTTTCTGTTCAGCTGATGATAGCAGTGCTGTATGATGTGCAGTAAGTGAAATATTATCTGGAACAGTATTGCACTCAATGATGTAATTTATTTGTTTGTTGACAGAACCCCACACACATACAGTATATACAAGTTGAACCATCCTTGCTCATCAACCTTTATTACCCTCATTTCCTGTGCATGCCGGCGCTCATACTTCTGAAAGTGTATCGCAGCCTTAAGTAGTGTTCTAGTTGTCATTAATATTAAATGAACAACAACATAGACGATTATTCAAAACACTGTTACTTAATCTAAACACCAGGTGAGCCACACAACATGCTGTGAAAACCGCTCTGTTCCAAGGCTGGATTTTTAGTTATTAGCAATGTTTTTAACTTTGGCTCTCTCTTGACAATTTGCTAAACCCCTCCTCTGAACAGCAACAGTGAAATCATAATTTAGCCAGCGTGACCAGGCAAAGAATTCCTTTCAAGCTTGGATTGTATGGATTGTATCGATTGCTTGTATGGGACTTGAGAAAGACTTGTTTATAACAAGTTTGGAGGGCAGTTCAACCCTTCCTAAAGCCAAAAACACAAGAGCAAAAGAGTAAGGAATTGATCAAAATGTTTGTTTGTTTACTCTAGCACAAGCGGGTAACCCTAGCCGTGCCCAGTTAAGGAGCTTACTACCTACAAATGTAACCGAATGTTACTTTCAAGGCCAATGCAGCACTGCATACTATGCTACATTATTTTGTAGGATATTAACAGTGTAGTATTTCCACACTGTCTGAAAGCCAGTCCTGGATGCTCCTATATCAAAGTGTAGGCTAATGATAGTGGCTGTATCCTTTTAATTGGATATAGGACATTTATATTCTAGCAACCTCAGCTTATGTTACCTGAGATAGTGTTAAACTCACCAAACACATTAATTAGTCTTCATCCCTTAATGCATTTTTTCATGTCAAAGTGACACATTCATAAAATACGAACAATAATGCATATATCTAACCTCCATCCTGCTTGTGCAAGCTTAGTGAGCTAAGCAGCCATACAGGGTTACATTACAACAAAATAACGGTCTGATTTCATATTTTTCCTTTTCATACTATGACATACTTATACAATTGTACAATACAAAATTTTACAAGAATCACGCAGTTTCTCTTTTTCTATGCCTTAAACATGGAACTCAAGAGTTTCTGCCTATAATATTTTACCACGACCTCATGTTTGGCCAAATTACCGAATTAGCTAAATCTGACAAAATGTGCGAGCAACAATTTCAGACAGCTAAGTTGACGATCACCAGATTCAAATGAGAAGCCTGCTTTTGGCAACCTCTTTCTGAATTCAGGTACCCATTGATTCAAAAATGTCAAAAAATTGCAGGTGGTAAATCTGCCCTCATTATCGCTGTAAACTCCATATGTGCCAGACGAAAACGAAAGGTTGACAGGTGTAGCAACAGCTACCATGTTGGCAGGGCTTAGCAGACTGTCAGTTTTGGTTAAGAAATGGTTGAGGAGGCAACCTGGTAAAGTTTGTCTGAAGTTTGCTGTCATACTTAAAGGAAACACACGTTGACTGGGATGTGAACTCCAGTCTCAAGTAAACTCTGCCAAAATCATCCCCTTTGAACGCCCACTCACCACCCTGACCTACATACCTTTACTCCTGGCAGAGAACATCAATATATCTTAGTTTGGCACCGGATGTTCCAAGTAGTTTTAAGCTCTTTGAACAAATGAGCGATGGTGTCATTTCTCTGGACAGGACAGTCACATAGTGTACTTTAATAAGAGGATCAAAGAGTGACCCGAGCACTTAATGTATTATTGCCATTTTCAGAGATGTAATATCACAGTGAGTTTGGAAAATGGGCAACGCTGAACTGAACAGTGAGAGAATATAATGAAACTTGTGTCCATTGTGTCGGAGTATATTTATGCATGTGTGTGCGTGGTGAGAATGATGCTCAGCAGTGGAGCCATTTAAAAACACAATAAACAGGATGAATCACTGATTACGATAAGTAAGGAGACAACAGCGCATCTATATTTCCACTCACAGCTTATGTATTATATTCCAGGCTGCCAGGGGCACACCACTGACCATTTTAATGATGTTAGAAGAAGCTATTAGCGATGCCGTCACTGAGCAATGGCTGGACTTTAAGAAAATGGTGGCGGGAGGGGAGGATGTGGGGTCATCATCTAGTATCTAATATGAATCTCTATGCTATGCTGTGCCCTCCAGCAGTAGAGTGATGATGAGGGTTTTATTTAGGCGTAGGCACAAAGGATAGCAAAGCCGAGCAGGTAAAATTAAAGGAAGAAGAGACCTACAAAAGCAGGAGTGACTATGTCAAGGGCTGTGGAGCAAAACATGAAGATGGCAGCAGCCCACTCTTAATGAGTCATAAATCAGCTTGATATGAATCATCTCTACAGCGCTATTAGAGCAAAGTGTCTCGAACCTCATTAATTTCCATTAGGGAGAAGCTATCGAGTCAGTTTACTATAGCATCACATTTTCTACAAGACGCTATCTTTATGATCTTACAATAACTCTCACAGATCCCTTAGCCTCTCTGAGCCCATTATTATTCTCAAATTTGGGGCCAATCCCTTGACATGTAATTTCCAGCAGGGACATGCACAGATGTTTTGAGGAGCAGTGACTCATTTCCAATAAGGGGAACAGCCCCTCCCCAACTGTTCCGTCCCTAATCCTGAAAATGACGCCACAGTCGATCACAGAAAATAAAACGTAGTACGTCTAATTAGGGTTGGGCGACGTCTGCTGAATTGGAATATGACAATGTCTACAGTGAAACATTGCGATGACACTGTTGTTTATGAATTTAAAGCAGTCTGTCCCCTCAGTGTTAAAAAAAAAAAAAGAAAAAGCCGCCTGCGTGTTAGTGCACCGAGCAGCAACATACTCTTTTTGATTTCCTCTCTCCACATATCACAAACAACAACAATTCTTGCCCTACAGCAACTCTGAGGGGACACGCCTCTTAATTGTGCTTTCTGGTGGGGAGCCTTTTGAATCATGATGTTACGATGCTGAGGGATTAGTAGTCGATGGCTGTCAGCCATCGGCGATGGACGATGGCATCATTCATTGGCCCAACCGTACTGGTACAACCGTACAGTCCATAATAAGACCTTATACTTTGACAAAAGTTGCAGAGGTGCTTTGTGTATACCTGCCTGAGATAAAGCACTTAAGGAGAATCATCAGTCATAATGATACAGCTGCTGACCTGCTACTGCTTTGAAAGCAACTTTGCAAAGAAGCACTTTCTTTAGCTGCCTCTCTCAGCTCTTTCTCTATCTGCCTCTGTCACCCCCTCTGAGGACAATGTCATTGTAAACAATATGCAGCATCATTTACAAAGCTACCTTAAATTGAAGTCACTATAGGTATAAAATGTTGCTTTAAATACGTGTGAACTCCACAATGTGTAATGCAGTGTGATGAAGTCAGTTTTAAGTTGAAAGGACATTACAGAGCAGATAAAAACATCAAATTCAAAGAACTTCCAAGGGTGTTCAGGCACAATTCCCTCAAATTCAACAAACCAAAATGTCATAGCTTGAGACATGGATGAAGGTTAATTACTTTTACAACATTGATAGCTTTGTATAATGAGAACTTGCAGGCTTTACAGAAGCTCACTGACAACAATTAAAAAGAGCGGGGGACTTGAACACATCTTAACTGTGCTGCTGCGTTACAGCGATGACAGAAAACTGCAGGTGACACATGAAGACAGCAGGTGAAGCCCATTACTGACAAATTAGAAAAACATTCAAAATAATAATAATAATAATATAATATAATTCTATTCTGGCACAGTGGCACTGGCCCATTTTTACTGTATATATGTTTATTTTCAAAGCCCTTTAAATGGTACAATTAGCCGGACGACCAGGAGAGTGTTGGTGTTTACACCGCTTGCATAGGAGCTTTGGACTGCTGGGAGAAGGAGGTTTTCAGGCCCAGGACTAGCTGGTTAGCATACTAATGTCAGTATATCTCTTCAACACAGCACATAGACATCTTTTACATGACGTCTGATATTTCATCACATTCTGTTGATAATTGTAGTTCATTTTTTAATGTTTTTAAATGAAAATTCTTACATATTACACCTTTAAAGCATTGGTTCTTTACCTCACATTCACACACTTTCAAAGGTTTCAAGGACCAACGCAAAACCAAACAGCGTGCGGTGTGCCCTATGCTAATTAACTGAGCAATAAGACCAGTTAAGCATAAAACATTATAAAATATAAGCAAACAAACTATAATTTGACTTCACTCCAAGACATAAAGACAGAAAAAGGAAAGAAAGAAAGAAAGAAAGAAAGAAAGAAAGAAAGAAAGAAAGAAAGAAAGAAAGACAGGTGTAGAGGAAGGATCTGTGGAGCTCCCCCTTGACTCATTCACTGACAGAAATGAATGTTGACTCCGTAGACGATGACTTCATCACTCATTCAATGTGAGCTTGGCAGCCTTTCAACAATCATTATTATAAGAAAAACTCCAGCAGCAACAACATCAATAGAACCAGTGGCAATTATACTAATCACCATTATTTATTTGTTTGGTCCAGAGGTGCATTTCAACCAAGGAGGGAAAAAAAGGAGCGACTGGAGCCACTATAGACCCAGCGTGTCTCTAATCTGCAGTCACATGCAGTGAGGGAGAAAATCGACTATGCCATAATGCAGCTATGCTATAATTCGTCTGTCTTAGCTCCTGCCTGCCTAACTCTATGCATTCAATCACTCATTTACACGAAGAGTAGCAATTAAAGTGTGCTATTTTAATACACTACAGCAGCATTAGAGTACTGATGTGCTCCTGTAGGCGTGAAATCGACATCGCTTCTAAATGCCCACACCAGCTTTCATTTGCTTACCAGAGAGGTGAAGATGTAAGTGTAGTAGATTGACAGCATTCCCAGCTCTGAAGCCTGCGGAACAGAAGACAAGAGGGGCAGGAGGGGAAAGATAAAGAGAAAGGTAAGAGAGACGGCAGGGTACAACACAGAAATCCAAACAAAAAGATGTTAAGATGGAGGTCAGAGAAACAGAGGAGGAAGAGAGAGAACAAAGCAGAGAGCGGAGAGAGTGGAGAAGAAAGGGTTCGGGGGGAGAGAAGTTGAGAGGTCAGTGATTCAGTGTAACTCGAGCTCCAGTCTGCAGCAGGCAGATCAAATCCACATCTTGATAAGACGAGACACATTCTTATCTGACAGTGGCTCTCAATGGAGCAATTAATTTCTGAGGTGCATTAGTATGCCTCTCGTCACTTCGTCTTACAATTTGATTAAATCAAAGTCACAGTGAGGAGCAGTTGTGAAGGACAGGGCAAACTTTTCATAGTTCCATTTCATTAAAGTCATTAGCAAAAAAGAAAGTCATCGAGCTATAGCCTGCTGTTTAATCACACTGCAGTGCACATTATGATTAAAATCAATAAATATCAAATAGACATATATATCAAACCGAATGCTTTCAAAGAACGTGCTGTTTTTACAAGAACTTTCTTTCTATTAAAATCCTTAATTAACTGAAATTCTTCCTGAGCATGAATTAACCCTCATACCCCTTCAGAGACGCTATTCAGAGAGTCTCTTTTCCACACCTGGATGAACTGAAATTTACATATTTCCATAACAAGTAGCTTCCAAACTAACATCTAAGGTTGTTTATCATCAAAGAGGGTTTAATAACAGACATTTAGCTGTCATTTCTGCAAAATATGTTAAATATGTGTGGGTGTTTTTGTGCAATAAGTGGGTGTATGTGTATGTCATTCAGTTGTTGAATATTCAACTTAAGTGTTCTGCAGCAGCATAAATAATAAAAGAGTACGAAGTAGAAAGGCCCCAATTATTACGGCAAAAACATCAAAATACAACTTTCATTATTCGACTCTGAATGACTTCTCAAGATGTTTTTATAAAGCTATCTCCTTTGAGGATATTTAGTGCGCTATTACTCTGAAACTACTAAATGCATGATGACGATGTAAGGTTACTATTATTATGATTCAAGGAAGCTGTCTGTTCGCACCTGCCGAGGAGTAAAGCTAGCTAATGGCACAAGGTGGTGGAGATTTTTTGTCTTTAACAGAAGCTTCGTGCAGCAGGTTATAGCAGGTAATAGTTCAAGAACATTTTCAGGACCTCAAAATATCAAAATGTGTCACTTTATTAGCAACTGACCCTTCTCCATTGAGCTGGACTCAAGGAGGTGATGCAGCATCTCACACTGCACAATACGTGGCTCCTCTGATAGATTTGTAAGAATTTGGAAACCAGTAACTCACATTCATTTATCATCATTTCATTTGGTCTTTTTTTTTTTTTTGGAGCCAATCACAGTAGTATAAGCCCTGGGACTTTATTTTGTGCAGCTGTCCATTTGTTTAAAGGATACATGTTATGCTCATTTTCAAGTTCACAATTTTTTTTGGGGTTACTACTAGAATAGGTTTATATGCTTTAGTGCTCAAAAAACACATCCGTTTTTCCATACTGTCCGGTGCTGCAGCACTGTGTTCCCCTGTGTCTGAAACACTCTGTTTGTGCTCCTGTCTCTTTAAGGACCCCCCTGTGATGTCACAAAGTCACAAGGTGGGACTACTGACGAGGTATTTCAAGAGCAGTGTTTTCTGTAGGAGAGAGGAGCTTCTGTTGGTGTGGACTTTTTGACATTCAAGAACATGCACAAGAACATATATAACAAACTGAGGGAAAGGGAGAAAAATGAAAAAGCATACCACTGCATCTTCTCTTTAGCTGATCTGTCCCTTGAATACCCCCTCAAACAGAAACTGACATTATAACCCAAATCCTATTTCGTTGCCCACATCACAGTCAGAACACACAATACAACCGAAACAAGCAGCTGATGAAAAATATCTTTTTGGTTTCCTGTCGCTGCATTCGAAATAAGATTTTCCTGATCTCCTTGTTGTTCAGCCGCAGCTTCTGGTCAGAGTGTGCACAGTTGCACTGCCCCTATATACTGGGCTCACTATCTATCCCACTTTGGTTCTATACAGCTGCTCACAACAGTGGAAGCCTGACTGAACAAGATTACATTCAGAATGCTAACACTGCTGACCTAAACCCCTCTGAATGCTAAAACCTCAGAGAGTGAGACCTTTGTCTGACCAGGGTTTGATGCAAGATGCAAACAGACCAATAAGGCGGGATGTCTTGCATGACAAAAGGCGATTCTGTCCCTTTAGACAGGCAGGGCACTCGAATTATCATCTCAGACTGGTAAAAATACGCCGGCGCATGGCCTTGATATGTTTGGCAACTAGGCACTCCACATGAGAGGCGGGACGGCTAACTTTCCATTACCCTGCTGCAGGACTGTCTCTTGACAGACAGCGTGGCACATAAAGGAGACAAAAGAGTGCAAGATAGAGGGATGGGTATACAAGACCGCACAGGGAGGGAGGTGTGAAGAAACAAAGTGAAATTGTATTCTCTGCATTTTGGGCAGAGAACAGAAAGCGAGAAAAAAAGGGAGCAACTGAAGGGACAGACGGGGAAGAGACAAAGAGAGAGAAAGAGAGACATCCCACTGAGGGCTCCCACTGCTCTGAGGACCAGGATTGCCATGGTGACTGAATGACCACTGACGGCTGTTCGAACACTCCATTGAGGTGAGAGATTGAGACTGCTGCGAGAGAGACTTTAATAGAGAGAATGAGGGAGGTAGAAGAGGTGGGAAACGAGAGAAGCATCTCTCCTGGTCCTCCCCCTCACAACCCCCCCCCCCCCTCCAGTTATTGTCATCTCCACTCTCGCCATCCATCCGTCGTCTTCTAGAAATAATGAGGTGTGTATTAATTACTAAGAGGCCATATGCTGCTGCCAAACACCCTCGCTCCCCGGCTCACACAATCACCTTTATTGATGCCATCAAGGTTCTTTACAAACACGAGGCTCCAATCAGGAGAAGCTTCGGAGTCAAAGTGTCCCACGTCTCAATAATGTTCTGAGTTAATTATTGGAGTGTGCCATTAGCGGAGGAAAACACATTCAAGTCACGCTACTGACTGAAATAGTGCTCACTCCTGTTTTTGTCACATGTTGAACTTTGCATGTTGTAGTTTTATATAAAAGGTGTTTTAGAGATAAAACCAACAGATGAGGACATTACAGCATCAGTCCACTCTATTCGCTCCACTTTTCAATCCATAACATGCACTGTATTAGGAAACAGACAAAAGGGCCCCTTCGTTTTACGAGGCCGTCTAACTCACACTAATCCACTTAACTGTGCAGAATTCTCACTTATGGAGGATGAATCATTGGCATACATCTTGATTTAATGCTCTCATCCATATAATTTGACGTAACAGGTTTGTTAAATAAGATTGCCTCGATTCATTTTGCCTTTTATTTTTGGGAACTGTGCATTTGACTCCAGGCTCTGTCGTCACCCTGTCTTTTAAAAGCTGTGCCCTCTGCCAAAAGTGCATAAATTCACGTAATCTGTCTTGTCATTCAAGAATGCAAACGTTTGATTGCGGTGAGAAAGATATTTCCCTTTTTGTATGTGCTGCACTATATTCCTGAGCCATGTGGGAAATAAAACCTCTATCTCTACAGGTTAGATGAACCAACACCTTCTTCTTCTTCTTCTTCTCCACATATACAATTACTTTTAGCCCCCGAACACTTCCTGCCATCAGCATTTTTGAGTTACTTTTTCTTTTTTAGATGTATAAGAATTATATAAATGTGGATCTTGGGAATTTTTTCCCCCCACTATAAAGCTAAGACGGTAGACATGGATTAAAGTTAAAGAAAAAAAAGTTAGCAGTGCGTGAATGGCACAGCTACAATGTGAACCATACTCACCCGTTCCAAAATGATATGTGACATGGTGGCGTTTGCATCCACTATAATGGTGGCAGTCTTGTCATCTCGGATCTCTTTCAGGAGAGGGGTCGGGTCCTGGCTGTCATCAAGCATGCGCACTGACAGAGTCTCCTTGGAGATGAGGAACTGCCTGAGGAGCTGCTCCAGGTTCAATAAGCCTGCCGGTAAGACACACACACATACACGAACCACATGAGAGGGCTGCTTGTAATGAAGGGAAGACTCTCCTCAGGAAATGGAGCTTTACAGTAATAATTTTTTATTTTAAAGTTAGGAAAATACTGAACTGAAAAGTTAAGGAAAGTCAAGAGCATGATTAATATTGTAACACAGTATGAACTTCATACGCTACACAGTCCTCAAACACAAACAAATTAGGGATGCTCCATTAATATCGGGCTGATAATGCACAAGAACCTAAAACACTTAAGGAAAGGATTAAAAACGAAAAAGCAAAATAGGTCTGAAAGAGACAAGAGCTAAAACACACTGGACAGAATGAGAAAACAAATGTATTTTTGAGCATTAATGTATGTAAACTTTATTTAGTAGTAACCCAAAATAAAATGATGAGCCTGAAAATGAGCATAATATGTCTCCCTTAAATCATCCATCTTTGCTCACTACATATTGGCCTTCCTTGCCCTTTGGTGTTCATAAAATACATGTTACAAACTTCCCTTTAAAGTGTCAAATTATTGTTTATCTTATCAGTATCAGCCATGAGAAGCAGGCAATTATCGGGTATCTGATTTGGCTGAACAAAAAAAAAATCAATATCGTGCATCAATAAAACAAATGTTTGTATGTCTGCTGCATTTGACAACAGTGAATCCATTAAAAACTCTTCCATGCAGAAAAAGTGGACTGATCACCTTTAATTACAATTACTGTAAAGCCATCGAACACAAACGGATGTTTCAGCAACTCTATCCCATGGTAATAGGCCGTTTGACTCCAGTGAGGTAAGGGGGATTTGCCCTAATTAAAGCACAGCCGACTTAATCAAAATGCTCCCGGCAGCATTTTACCAGTCACTTTGCATCCATATATTAGCAGACCCGGAGAGGTTATACGGCTAATTTTCCATATAGGAATTTAAATTAATTTGCGAGGCGTGTTACAGTTAGAAAAAATACAACCTGAATGAATCTGAGAGTAGTGAACCACAGCATGTTGGTGAGACAGCTACACTGGCACTCACCTTGGCAGATCTCATCACACTCGTATAACATTTCCTGATATTGGCAAGGAGAGTCACATGAGAAGGACATTGTGGTGAAGGACTAGCATTAGCTGAGCCTCCACCTGCTTTTTCCATTACAAAGTAATAATAAAACAGCACTCTCGACTTTGGTATCAACAGATACTTTATGTGATTTTTGCCATGGCGACAGCAGAGTAGTTCATCTGTCACACTGAGACCAATTTCAGTGTGGCAATTTTAAGTTATCAGGCCGACTCCTTTAGCTTCTCCACAGCACATTAACGTGAGCTGCAGCAGTGTCCCAGTCACCAGCATCATGTCTAATAGCTTGTGCAATTATGTCTCGGTGTCTGCCCGTCTTTTAGCTCGTCTGTGTGGCAGTATATCACTGTGTGTGTTTGTCTTCCTCTACCTGGCTACCTGTGTCTGTGCACTCATGAGACATCACTCCTGGCTGCTGCTTCTTGCTCGCCTGCCTGTGTCTCGAACCTGTCAGATCAGCTTCCTCTGTAGTATAACGCAGAATAAATTTGATGAGCTTGAAATAGCTTCTGCTAAACCACCCTCCTTGTCTGCCGCTTGCATCCAGCCTCTGAAGCTCCGCGCAAGGCATCAAATACAATTTCACATCAAGTTCATGACATTAGACGGTGCACAGACTGTACTAGATGTGGCTGGCTAAAGAGCATTCAGACAGAGTGACATGCAGAAGAAAAGCTCATATTCTCTTTAGTGTTCTGGCTGCACAGGATTCAAAGGGGAGTCAGAGGCTTTTTTTTCCACGAGGGCGCTTTACAGCAGCCATGTTGTTCCCTCACTGTTTGCTCTGGTGAACCAGTTTCAATCAAATGAAAAACATGCAGCTGAATGAAAAATGTTCTCTTCTTCAGTTAGACTTGTATAGGTCCCTGTACTGAGAAAACAAGTTCTGTGGGATTGTATTTGTGTGTGTGCTTGTGTGTGTGTGTGTGTGTGTGTGCTTGTACCTCGGTCTTTATGAGGACATTGAGAGTGAGCACATTTTTGTGTCCTGTGTACTGTTTTGGCTGGTTGCCACTTTTTCAAGTTATAATTCCAAAAAATTCCATTTTCCATTTAGGTCGCCATTTTTCAGCAATACCCTTGTAAGTCTTTATATAATATATTTCATTGTTACTGGAGTCCACCATCTCTGTGCAGGCTTACAATTTGCTGCACACACACATACACACATACAAGAGACTAACAGGAAACAACTGACGTATGTGCTGTATTATTACTGTTTGTAACAGCCTCACAGTAAACTGATTGCTCCTTTATAGCTGTATCTCAGCTGTGATAGTTACAAATGTAATGTAAATTGTTTTTTCTGCTGCTGCTTCGTATTTAAAACATTCAAAGGATGGTTTTCACTGGGAAGCAGCCACAGAAAATGCGGCTGTTACCATCTGTAACGTCGGGGATCATCAAATCATCCTGGACTGAAATCTTAAAGGTGCCCTACTTGTACTTGTAACAAACAAAATTTCTGTTTACATTCAGTGTTACTAAAAAGCATTGTGTGCATCCTTGAGGTCTAATAACAAACATGTTGAATGCATTTCCTTCCTCATAAGTCATTCGCAAAGTCATTTTTTTTTTCACGTCTTTAAAATCCTACATGGTTAACATTCATGTTTACTATCCTGCAGTCTTTCCTTCCTTTCTTCCTCTTCTTGGCACGTACTGTAACTGCAACCTGAAGATTAGCTGAATAGTGTGACTCCGTGCAGAGACAAATAAAAGAGGGATAGACTCGTAGGAAAAAAACAACTCCATGGTGCTACTACAACCCTGCTTCCAGCAGAGTTGGTACTGAACATGATCATTTGCTCATTTGCTAATCCTTTCTGACATGTAGTCAGTTAAACACAGTACAAAGACATGTAGTCAGTTAAAAACAGTACAAAGGTAATATATTTAATGTTTTACCTCATCGATTGATGTAAATACTTGCTTATTCTGAATTTGAGGCCAGCGTCACCTCTCAAACAAGTTTGGACAGGGGCAAAAACACCTGTTTGGAACATTCCACAGGTAAACAGGATCATTGGTAACATGTGATAGTATCATGATTAGGTGTGAAAGGGGCATCCTTGAAAGGCTGAGTCGTTCACAAGCAAGGATGGGGCGAAGTTCAACACTTCACACATCATTTGCAAATGATTGCATTCTGTTTTTGTTAATGTTTTACACAGCATCCCAATGTTTATTTATTTTTTTGGGAATCTGAGTTTCCTCACTTTGCTGCAGTAATGTACACATGCACTCCTGCGCCTTGTCACGTCGCTGTTGGGTGTGGTTACAGGTGCAACATAGCACACTTCAGGCATGTAGTTGTGAAGATTAAAGATCTGAGGAATGCTTAATATCAAAGAGGGTCCTCAAAAGTATTGAATTACAAATGTGTGTTAGTAAGACCACACTACCTCATTGGCATGGGCGACACATGGCTCCAGCTCTCTCTCAGGCACACAGATAAAGGTGAGGGGCTTTATCTGACATTCAAGCCAGGCAACCACTCATTTACCTTTCACATACTGACACCACAGGATGCTGCGCATGGTCACACACACACACACACACACACACACACACACACACACACACACACACACACACACACACACACACACACACACACCGTTTGCAAACACACAAAGTACCCCGAAGCAAACACTGCCACCACACAGAGGCCCTGGCAGTGCAAAAACGTTAACCTGTTAATGAAACACAGCAGCTGAATATGAATCGCTTGACAGGTGGAGGTGAATAATACATAATGAAACCTTTGGTCACAGGAGAAGCTTTTAACACAGACCCAAAAGCCCCGATGACAGCCTCACATTACGATGACTCATCATTTAGCCTTGAGCAGTGTGTAAGGCCGCATTTTATGACTTTGCCTCTGTTGGGGCTATCACTTTAAGATGCTGTAGACAAGATCATGTGTCAAAACATTCAAAGTATGCCTGATCATATTCCTCTTCCCATTACACCAAATAACCATAAAAGTAGAGCCATCAATACTGACTATAATCCACCTGTCACTCGGTGGTGGTGCTGATCTGATTTGCTCCTGCTGATCATTCCTGTTCTCTCCGCAAACAGCATTCATATTCATTCTTCATGTGGCATGCTGGAAGCCGCAAATGACTTATCCTGCAGAGAGCTTCATTTGTCGGTTTCTCAGCTTGAGTGCGATATTACTGCATGAGGAGTGGAAGAGCTAAAAAAAAAAAAAAGGGAACAAGATAGATGCCTGGAGAAAAAGGCAAAGAGGTGAAGATAAGCAGCTTTTACCCGCAGGAACTTTCCCCAGGGACTAGGAACCTACAGAGGAACTCATTGCATGTGCATTTAGACCCCAGGGACCAGGGTCTAAATTAAGTTCTGGGGACATTTAGCCCTCCTGCTTGGGGGATTTTACTTTCTACAACTACAGGAACCTTGGGGCTGGGGCTTGCAGCACTGAACATTTCTGATTGGTCGGGTACACACTGCATTTTATTTGAGCCACCAAACAAACCATTGTGCTTCGATAAATCAACATGGAAAGACGGCAAACAAAAGATTGACCAATGTTGCGACTAGGCCTTGCATGTTCTAACAAATTTTCGCTTTTGGACTAATTTGCCTAACCTCCTCTTTTTTTTTAGACCATAGTGGAAACAAAAACAGGCTGAAAGAACCCAGTATGTCACAGTCACAAATGCCTCTCGGCCACATGGCCATCAGAAGATCTTCTTTTGATGTATTTTTTTACTGGTTATTTTAGACACAGGTATGAAATCAGCCTAAATCCTTAACTTTTAAGAGCTTAACACTTTACTCAACCAAAGAGAAATACTGCACATTTGCACCTATGCAAACTCCACCCGTCACGTTTTGCATAAAGGGATGCATGGGGCACTCTATAAATGGAAAGATCATAGTGGAAACTTGACTCAACAAGAAGTACAAGTGTTTTTCCCTCTTATCGCTGCAGTGGAACAATGCAGTGAGCTGAAATGGCAAACCCTGCTCACACTGTGCCTATCAAAGGTGGGGGAAAAAAATGCTCTGCAAGCATTTGAGACCCACTGTTCTGTTGAACTTAGAAATCCTGTACCTGCACTGCAGCTCCAGTTAAATTTCAGAGCTTATTGGATGTTCTCTTTCAGCTTAGTGACAGCTGCACCAATCTCCTCACTAATGAAAGTGCACTGCTGTAGCACAGTGCCAGGGAGTGTGGGGACAGCATGCATGGGTATGTGTGTGGTTTGCACTACAGGGAAATTCTGACCATGCATTTTAGTGTGTGTGTGTGTGTCTCTTTTCATTTACCAAAGGCCACAGCCACACAACATGTGGGGCCACCCAGCAGGGCCAAAAATTCGACCACGTGGACAGTATTCTGGGCAAATGTTACAGTACTGCGGATGATACTGCCATCGATATTGGAGGTTAGCTAGATTAATGTCCGTCCTGGTGTGCACCATGCCTTTGGGCACAGCTCCACCTCCATCCTGCCTCCTCAGCCATGGCTGGAAAATATTCATGAATTGGCCACGCTCTATTAGGCTGTCACTGGCTCGGGTGATTAATGAGGCCGGCACATGTGGACGAGCCACCGACAGCAGGCTGCCAACCGACCGACTGACTGCGTGAGCCGACAGAGAAGGGGAGGGGAGGGGAGGGGCGGCCCTGGGCGAGCCGGAGCCAAAGTCGAATAGGTTTCAGCTGATGCGATTGCTGAACCCAGACCTTTACACACACATACACGGATACAAACACACACAAAACCAGGCACTCTGCCATCTGCTGCATTTTCGATTGAATGAATGGGGGTCACATGAGAGGGTGCAATCAATACAGCCACGTCATTTCCTGGACCGTCTCCCTCTCGTAGCAAATGTATAATCCCAACCCAATCGCTACATTTTCTCCTCTCCTCTCATTCCACTCACCTTGGTATCTCCTATTTCCCCCTCTCCTCATTTCATTTCTTTTCATTTCATTTAATTTCCTTTCCAGTCCTCTCTTAGCCCACTGACACAGAGTAAAAAACCTCCGCACACCCACACACAACCAGAGGGAGGAAGAGAAGTAATGTTAAATGAGATTCTTTTCTCCAAACTCGCCAATATTAAAGTCAGAGGGTGCCTAAAAGGGCTGACCTGTTATCACTGTTCTTGCCAGAGCTGTATTAATCAACTGTCTGTGGAATAAATGTCACAGAAACAGGATCTGAGCCCTGAAATAGAAGAATGACCGACAGGTACAGGAACACCTAAAAGGTAAAAACAACTAATGATATATTTCTGACCCTTGCAGCAATGGACAATGTAGCGACGTTTGGTTAAACTATGATTAAATACACCTTTAACTAATTCTTCCAAGCAACATTTTCCAATTTCTGCTAAATCAAACGACATTTTTGGGCAGCAATCCCCATATTATGGATATGCAGACACACAGGTTTTGGCTTAATACATGAAGCATTCGAGGGACAAATATTGTCTTAAAGGTTATGAATGAAAGGAGACTCCAAAGTAAAGTCCAAGAGACGGTCAAAGAGAAAGTTAAAAGGCAGAAGAACTGAGAATCGAGATAGGCAGGGTGGGCGGTTCACAGTGGCTCATTGCCATCTCTGGCTGTCTGACACTTGGTTGATGTCTCAAGCTTATTTCCTTCCTTCAAAGCCTGGTGCTGATTAGGAAAAGGTTAGCGGGTGCCACTCAGGGTCACAGTGCCTTTGTCTGGGGAGTTGTAATTACTGCTCGTCGGACTACAAGAGGGTGGGAACAGGCCATGATTTAATCTTCCTCTCTATTTACGAAAATAACTTCCCTCAGGGAGATTTTCAAGCTTTTTTAAGGTCATACGCTTTAGTATCTTTAGAATCTAACGAGCGCCTTTGACTAGGAGGCGGTCAGAACACTGGTGGATGCAGCTTTGAACTCCGTCCTCATTCTCGTCTGTCTGTTTTTGAGGTGCATCTTGATCATCGGCAGGCCGTGTTTTACATTAAACACTTGAACGTGCTATTGACTGATTTTGAACTTTCTGCTTTTTCCTGACTGAATAAACAAACTGACCTTAAAGGACAACAAAATTTCATACTGTTTCGATTTGTTTATATTTGGCGGACCCTGCCACCTTTCTAGCTTCAAACAGTGTTCTTATTTTCCTCTGAGAAAAGCTTGTTTTTACAGTTATGGAAAAAAAAAAATATGTGTGAGTTTGTGTTATTACCTCATTAATATCATAAATATAAAAATTTAAAAATATAAAAATATTTTCCAAAACTACATAGTGCCCCTTTTAAATTAAGGATGATCATAACTTTGAAAAAGAGAAAGGATTCCACACGGATGTCATTTATTTTGGGATGCAGTTGTCATGCACGCTACTGTGAGGGAGCTGTAACTGTGGAGAGCAGCAGCTGCTTCAGAAGGGAGCGTGTCACAGGGTGAGATGTTGATAAGCGCTGCATCTGTTGTCAGAACGCAGTCGGCGTGCGTGCGAGAAGCTTATGTGAGCTAACACGTGTTAAAGGATGCCAGACATTAAACAAAAATGTTTGCACTTTGTCGGAAAGTCGTGCGAGCATTCTCCCCAGGTGTGGATCTTTGTGTGCTTTGTCGTGGGGGGTGTGAACGCTGTACTCACAGTCAGCCTGTGCACAGATGAGGCAGGCGGTGGTGCTGTTAAAGAAGGTGAGGAGGCCGGCCACAGCCAGGCTGATGTCGGTGTTGGTTGGCCTCAGGTCCAGAGTGGTGAAGCGGGGGAACTGAACCTTCAGGATGTCCTCTGGAGCCACCTTGACATAGGGCACCTGCACAGAGACATTTCACATTCATTTTTCATGTTTAAAAATTCAGCATATGTCTGCAGACAGGACAACCTAAAAAAAAGAGATAAAAACAAGAGAGAATGTGGGTGTGAGCTGCAGAATAGAAATAGTATGATGCCAGCAGACAGCCAGAAGAAAAAATAGCTCTGTAGAGATCGGTTTTGATAAATCGCGAGGATAACCCAGGGGTCTGTGGTAATGTGCATATTCAGAATACACATCATAATTTATAGTGACTGAGGCACTAAGGCTCATGTAAAGTACAAGTATGGTTCGAAAAACTTATTTTTGTTCCACCCACACGAACAAGCCCTTGTTAAAGAAATCTTCAGTATAACACCCCCTCACCCACTGTTACAAAACAACTGTTTACCCGGCTTGCCATGGAGCAGCTCAACTGCGTGTCTCAGGTGACACTTTTATATCACACATTTGCAAACACACACACACACACACACACACACAAAATATCACATATTTCTGTTTCACCAAACAAGCGGAGTAATGTGATTATGTTTTGAGGACGATTATCAATGCTGCTAAAGGATTATCACACAAGAAAAAAACCGAGAAGTCATTATTACTGTTCTTAATATCTGTTGTTTATTCCACTCAGCTAGAAAAGTCAAAACAATCTAAAACTATTAGTTATACTTTTCCAGCACTGTTACTTACACTCTAATTGGGAGAAGTGCCTTTGTACTCCAGCAGAAGAAATTAAATGCTGAAAATGAGATTTAAGTGCCAACTCTCAGCTTTAATTTGAGTGTGGTTACATCCACATCAGATGAAGAGTGAAGGAGTTTTAGTCCTTTGTAGACAAAAATGCCCAAAGGGGGGCAAAACTAATTGGACTCTCAAACATATACTTAAATAAGTACATAAAGGTACGTTCATCAACTGAAACAAGTACTCCGTTGGACTAAGGTCATGTGACAACCTGCACGGTCATGGATATTTGACTTTTTGGCCATAGGAATATATGGATTATTGTCCTGCTGCAATGTCCTATAATACTCCTGAAACGCCTCATCAGTAGTCCTGCCTTTATTTCCGTTACTTTGTGACATCACACTGCGTCACCATGTCACACATTTGTATAATTTATGCCTAGTGGCCAGTTGGGCACATTAGAATTGATTTCACACAGCTGCTTAAAGAGACAGGAGCTAAAACAGAGTGTTTCAGACAGAAGGAGAATAAAGTGCTGCAGCGCTGAACAGTATGAGAAAACTGATATAAACCCATGTAAACCTATTCTAGTAGTCACCCCAAATAAATTAACAGCCTGAAAATGAGCATAATATGTCTCCTTTAAAAGCCTTAATTATAGTGGCTAAATCGTTAAAAGGCCAATCATTAACAAAGCCAACATGTTTTGACTGATGGGTCTTTATCAGGCCTCCAAAAAGCTAGTGTAGAAAAGAAAAAAGGAAATGTTACACAGTTTAAAAATCTTGCCCTGTATATCTTACAGGTCCAGTGTGCAGGATTTAGGGACAGAAATGGGATATAATGTTTATAATTATGTTGTCATTAGTGTATAATCACCTGACCTGTGGGTCCTCTTCCACAGAGTCTGCCATGTTGCACCATCATGTTTCTACAGTAGCCTGGACGGAAAACAAAACTCACTCTAGAGAGGGCCTTTGTGTTTTCAGTGGCTACCGTCGGGGAGGGCGAGACGAGGGGGGATCAGTTGGTTGCAATCTACGCTGCTAAATGCCAGTAAATCCTACACACCGGAACTTTAAATCCATATCTTTACACGCTCAATAATAAACAATACACTTAAAATTAGACTGAATCATATACTAACTATCAAACTGGGAAAATAAACACATTAAAGAGCATGAAATCAGGCTGCATGAGTTTTGCCAGTAGACAGCGCAAAGATCAGACACAAGGAGTAAGTAAAGACAGCCAGCCAAGCCTTCGGGAAGGATCAATAAATACACGACTCCTCCATCCCAGCCCCATTGTGAGGCGTACAATCTTCAGTGAGATTGATTCACAGTGTTGATTTGCTGTAGCTACATAAACATCTTTTTTCCTCCGATGCCTCTAATGCAGTCATCATACCACCCCCACTGCACTAACAGGTATGTCTGACACAGGCTCATCTCTGCTGTTTGAAGGGAGGTTAAGTACACTGCAGCTAACCTTGCAGCCTTCAACGTTCCCTGAGCACGGCATCAAATCCGGAATGGAGCTACCTACAAATCTGCTGAACTTCAGGAACTTCATAAATTACATTCCACCTCAATTCAAAATCCATCTGTTTCCCTCCAACGAAAATCCATCTCTGCTTCAGTTCTCCATGCGATGATGTGAACAGATGCATGCTGCCAGGGCTTAACAGCAGGGAGAAGGAAGGTGCGAGAGAGCGTTGCAGGTGTCGGGGTCGGTCAGCTGGCCGGGCATTGCGACAGAGCGCAGTGGGGCTTGAAGGGGATGCGGGAGGACACGCTGGGTCCGAGAGGAGGAACAGGGAAGGGAGCCTCTTCATCATGGCAGATTGCCTGTCTGTGTGGTTCCCAGTGCCTATACATTGCTTCCTATATCCCCTCGATTGGTTTTCTATCCCTGCCCATCAGGGTGTAATGGAGTCCCTGGGTGTCTGGATGGATGGAGGTGCGGCCGCTGCTGACAGCCCCTGCTGGAACGCCATTCTATCCTCTGAAGGAGTCCTAAAACTTGGGTAATCGCTGTACACCACACTGGGGAAATGTGACCCTCTCCAGGTGTGTCCTTCATCTTCCCTGTCGCATTTGTACAATTTCTCACTCCCCTTTTCTCATTTTTGTCCCCTTCCTCTCCAAGATTGTTTACTCTTTTTTTCCACTTGACCCTTCTTCCCATACGTTTTCTCCTTCCTTTACAGCACTGCGGACTGGTGGTGTACTCGACCCCTTTTCACTTAGAAACATAACACGCTTCGATAGGCTATATCAGATGCGGCAGCAGGGGGTGCTTGGAAAGAAGCTTACACAAACACACGCATATTCACATGCACGCACACACAGATACGTACACTCTGTCCTTTCCAGCTTACTGGCCCGTTGGACACTATTGCTAGAAACGCTGGCATCTCTGGGGAATTACTTGGCTCTGATTCTTGATTCATCATCAAATTCCACAGCATGCAGCCTCCATTCATACGGCAAATATGTAACCAGGCATCCTGATGATTTTCCCAATAAATTGTTTATGGAAACACTTCATCAACATGCATTTTTTTCAAGTGGAAATTAACTTAATCTGCAATTATTCTCATTTTATTTTAGATGTTGTATCTGTACGCTAAAAGTAGCTTACATCAAGGCCTAGCAAGAGAGGATCTTATCAATACATCATGCCTAAACACATCACCCCCCCTGGTTAGAGCAATGTGATTAATTGGATGTTAAACAGCAGGAGTCACTATCCTCCTCGTGTGCTAGAGTGACAAAGTGTTTTGAATCAAGACTCGAGTTAAAACAGGGGTACTCCAAGCAAAGAAAATCAATCTCCACATTACTAACAGCAAGTTGTCAGCCGCATCAAAGTCGCTTGCCAGACTTCTTATCTGCAACCAACAGCTAGTATCAGTCACTCTCAGGTCGATTAATCCCAAAAATAAAAACAGAAAATCTTTCCTACATGTGTCTTTGCAGGGCACAGCTTTAAAGACACTGAACCGAACAGCTGCAGCGTGTTCAGTGTGGCTCTGCAGGAAACTCACAAGTTTGCCATGCCAGCAGTCCTGAGTACTAATCTACTTGGAGTCAATTAAATGCCAAACTGGCACATTTTGTCACAAATTATGATTTGCAGATTTACTGTAATGACATCCTTTGTTTGGGTTTCTGGTAATTGTTAAAGCTAATGTTAAGTATAATGTTATCAACTTCCTGAAGAAAATAACAACAAATGTAGCTGATAACAAGCCAGATATTCTTTCTCAGGAGTTGGAAACCAAAAATAGAGCTAACAGGAGAGTGAATATTGGATTTACCAACTTCCATCAATTGAAAAACATGACTCTATGTCCGCTTGATGTCAAAAGAGATTCGCTTACAGGTGATAATAGGTCAGTGTTGTGTTCCTGACTAATTTCGACTGCCAGCAAGGGTCCAAAATCATTAATGCTGTTTTAAAGGCACAGTACGTAAGAGCTGGCCAACTGTCGAATTCATACTCAAAACAAACAGGGGGCAGCATATCACCAGAATAACTGATGACTGCTGCTAACTGTAGCTGCCGTTAGCGAGTTAGCTCTGTAAGCCATGCATCTATTGATCCAAACTGGGAGCTTGGGCCATCAGGGGAGTGCTGTTGTTAACAACAATAGCACATGAATGCTGGACAGGAACGGGTTATTGCTAGCTGGTTAGCATGCTAATGTCAGCAGATACGTCTGCAACACAATACATAAACGTCAAAACTGTTATTTCTTCAAATTCTGCTGATAATTTGAGTTAATTTTTGAATGCTCAATCAAAATTCTCACATACTGTACATTTAAGGTTCTGTCTGTCAATAATTATTTGTGGAGAAAGGTCTGGCTACACCCATGATCATTCAAAAAACACTCTGGCTTGTTGGTATTTCTTTAAACCAATCAAAATCATCTTGGGTGGCACAAAGCCCCAGATGCAGCAATGGTTTTGCACAGGGTAAGGCGAGCATCCATGCCTAGTTGCCCATAAAAGAAAAGGTAAGCAGCCAGGTAAGGGTAAGGGCAACTTGTCATTATAAGTGTGTAGGTTGCTAGGTGGAGGTTGTTGCTGTTCCCCATGGTGACAGAGGTTTTGAGAATGCCAACACGCAGACAGTGGAAGGGAGGACTGAAATACTCCATTTACATTAGACCATATTCAATCGGTGGCCATTTTCCTCTAATGTCATGCTCGTGGCTCGTTGTTAACACTTCATTCTTTCCTGATCGATCAGCAACTGAAAAGATGATTATACCGAAAATCAGAAAATTTTCCCTTTGTTAACAAATATTCTTGTCATAGATGAGTTAGTTTATTGCAATATTTTAAGTACAGGCAGCAATTTAGTGTTGCCAATTTGAATCTTTTTAGCTAAGGCACAAGAAATTATTAGAGGTAATTTAAAGAACACGTAGCTACTAGTAAACAAGCTGTAACTCAAAATTAGAAGAAAGTGTCTTTTAAAAGCATCTGCTCAGGGCCGCGACACTATTGGTGTGGGAGTGAAACTAATTGCGTTTGAAAATTGTGATGGGAAGGAAATCTCAGGCAAACAATAAAGCCCAAGGTAACCGCTCCGCTTTTAATAATCTGATAGCTCCACTGTAAATAGAACTAAATACCATGGTGACTGCGGCGGAGTAACACAGGTGAGTGCCGGGGGAATGACAGGTGGGTGAGGAGAAGAAGCCAGAGTGCAAGTGAAAGACAGAAAAGGGAAGAGAGCGAGGAGGAGGATAGGGAGACACTGACAGTCTGACTGACACAAGAAGAGAGCAATGAAGTGAGCCACATAGAGGCTGAGATGCTAGGAAATGATACAGGACAGGAAAAGAGTAAAACAAAATCACATAATAGTCATAAACAGAGAGTGAGGGATGGCAAAGGGGCGGCAATCAGCACTCATTAAGTGGTCTGATTGAATTTAGAAGTGTAAAATTAGATTCAGTTGTCAAACGCAATCTGTCTCATGTTCTCCCCTTTATTGGTTCATTTCTCAAGACATGCAGTTTCAGGGGATCCAATAACAACATAAGCATTTAGCTTTGTTATTGTTTGGTCTCTGTGGGCTACAGATACATTTAAAGTTAAAGTGTTGTGGCTCTCATTTATTATTTAGGAGGCACAGCACTTATTTGCTATTAAACCAGGAAGTCATAAAAATGTTGTTTATGCTGCATTCATTATGTAATGATCGCAGCTGAGTATTGGATTTCAATACTTTTGGTTAACTGAAATATGTCTCTAGAGGATCAAGAATTGTGAAGTACCGTCAAAGTTTCCATCAAATATCACGTGAGACTCTGCATTAAAAAGTGGCACTATTGTTGGGGGTGGTTTTAGGAGATAAACAGTGATCAGGAATACGTACATGTTCTCTGTATTTGACTGGCCAAAGCAGCACTTTGTTGGCTGAAAGTCCATCCATCCATCCATCCATCCATCCATCCGCTTTCTTCTGCTTATCCAGGGGTCGGGTCGTGGTGGCAGCAGAGTAAGCAGGGTATTCTAGATGTCCTTCTTCTCAGCAACATTTTTCCAGCTCCTCCTGGGGGATCCCAAGGCCTTCGAAGGCCAGATGAGATTTGTAATCCATCCAATGAGTTCTGGGTCTACCTGGGGGTCTCCTCCCAGTTGGATGTGCCTGGAAAACCTCCCAAGGGAGGTTGCCCAGGAGGCATCTTAATCAGATGCCTGAACCACCTCAGGTGGCTCCTTTCGAGGCGTAGGAGCCGCAGCTCTACTGCGGGCTCCCTCCAGATGTCTGAGCTCCTAACCCTATCTCTAAGGCTGAGTCCAGTCCATGATGGAAACTCATTTTGGCCATTTGTATCCGCGACCTCATTTTTTCGGTCACTGCCCCGAGCTCATGACCATAGGAGTGTTGGAACATAGATTGACCGGTAAAATGAACGCTTTGCCTTCCAGCTCTGCTTCCTCTTCACC
Source organism: Pagrus major (assembly GCF_040436345.1). Taxonomy (NCBI): domain Eukaryota; kingdom Metazoa; phylum Chordata; class Actinopteri; order Spariformes; family Sparidae; genus Pagrus; species Pagrus major. The sequence continues at coordinate 16,605,415 of NC_133216.1, read as the reverse complement.
ACAGCTAAAACGCCCACTGTACTGCTAACACAGTACCAAACTGCCTGTCCATCTCACGCTCCAGTTTCCCATTGTTTGGGAACATGACCCAGACATACTTAAAGTCTTGTTAACTTATTCTCTGATTTGATAGTCATTATGGTTAGACATTTCCTAAACTTTCTGCCAAAAATTCCCGATTAGGTATCGAAAAAAGCATGGTTTTGGTTTTGGTACTGAGGCCCAGGAAGCATTTCGGTCCTTGAAAAATTTCAAGTCATACCCAGCCCTGTTATTGACGAGCCAAGAAATGTCATCACAAGGCCCAGAGTTGTACCTTTTCGTACAGCTGGCCACAAAATGTTCAACTCTGTCCCTTGTTTGAGAGTGTGTGTGTCACATAAACTGAGTCCTGCTCAGTCTGGCTTGGTGTGAGTTCTTGTCCGTATATGTGTATATGTGTGTGTGTTCCCTGCAGTGTGACAGAAAGGCTGGCAGGTCCACAGACAGGGGTTTGACAGGCGTTTAATGAGGAAGCTCTCACAGGACACAGGCTTTGCACAAGTAACACACACACACAATCATACACTCTTGCACACACAGTGTTCAGTGGGGAAAAGGAGGTACCTTTGTTTGGCAGCGAAAATACCTCAACCCAATTACAATGTGCTTACAATATACTTGCGTTAATTACACTGAGATTGCACTCAGATTAGCTGTTAAAACGAGGAATAAAATGAAGCAGCACATTTCCAAACAGCCAAGTCGGTGATGCGCTGCTTGTTGGAAACAACCATTGCTTTGTACAAGCTTACCAGTAACCTCCGATAACCCCTCTTCAATGGAAAATGCTAAATTACATTCGAGAAGAGTAGTTTTCAAATCTGACCGGGCATTAGTGAGGAGACCGTTGCTCCGAGCTGGAGTGAAGGTGAAAGCTAATTTCCCTTCCGTCCAGTTCAACAAGCTCCGGGTTGCCTCGGTTGTTGAGCTGACAAGAGCCCAAGTCATTCTGCTACCTGTCCGTTTTGAACCTAACAGCAGCCTGTCGGGAGGGGTTCCGACTGAGGGGAGGTGAAGAGGAGGTGGATGTGCAGTAGTGCCATATGGAGAGCAGAGATATAATGAGCAACTACATCTGTTGGCTTGGACTCAGAGGGACAGCAGAACAAAACTGTTTAATAAAGTACCGCCGCACTTTTATGGGTCTTGGAACACATCAGGCACGGCTGTGGGAAAGTTAGCTTTAGCACGGTTCATCAGTGTTTGAAGTGACTCATTTACATTTCAGCGCGTTGACCTGGCTATCAATTAGCATACAACACATGCTTGGCAGAAAAACTGTACTGCCCTTGAAAACACTTAGCGCTGTGGCCAAGTGGACGGCAGCCATTCAGCATCAGTGAGCTGAATGCAAGGTTAGCTGAAGCCAGAGGGAGAGCAGTTCATTTACCATCAAAATGTGGACGTAGCTAATCAGTTTGGAGATCATCACATGTAGAAATCCAACCAATAGCAGATCACCAAGTATGACGCCTGGCCGGATGTAGCCCGCTGCAAGCCAGAGAATTATGTTGGCCACTGAGCATTAGAGAACAGATGCTGTTGGAGACATTGTCCATCAGTCAGCACGTGTGATGCCAAGGCTGGAATGCCAGAGTGGAGTTGGCAATGGTGGTGTTGCAGGGTGGCAGGAGATGGAGGAGGGCAGGTGGTAGTCTATTATGTCTACCTGATCCCCTTTCGAACCAAAAGGTTTATGGGGGATTTGGGACACCAGCTGTTGGCATTCGAAAAGGCAGAAAAAAAAATCCCGTGGGAGAGAAAGGGATGAGATGAGACACTGGCGATAGGAGAGTGTCAACTCCGCCCTACCAACAAATCTCCATCCCCAGCTCCAGCCCATGTGGCTAGATCTCTATTTGTGGCAGTAATGATCCTGCATCAGGTCCCTGCGGTCAGAGCAGAAGCAGACCAGTGATAAAGATGAAGTGGGCTGCGGATCCCATGGTGCCTTTTAGGCGAGTGGAACATTGACCACGAGATCTCTATCTCATTGATCAGCCAGTTCAGAGAGAAAAAAAGTTCCTTTCCTCCAGAGAGGCTTGTTCCCCACTCCACTGCTCTATTTCAGAGCAAATGAAAAAAGAAAGAAATGCTTTAAAACTCCTCTGATTTTTTAACCGGCTGTGGTGGTATTTTATTAAACAGTGAGGATAAAAGAGAAACGTCTAATTCAATCTGGGGAACTGTCACAAGCAACGTTCCTGATTAATATGGTTATAAATGCCCACTGCTCTATCAAGCATAGAGAAAACATGTTTGTATTGTTGCATCAAAACTGTTCTATATAGAGCCCTGATTGGAAAAAGTGGGCTTAATCCATTTCCGGGAATCTAGCCAAATGTTTGACTTGCACCACCCCAACAAAGCATAGCTCAACTTTACACAAGAAAATTGGCAAACAGTTGGCCAACAAATCTTCGAGAACCTGACTTTTGAGCAGAACACAAACATGTTAATGGGAAGACAAATGACTCAATGTTCTTGATGAGTCTCGGTTCACAGAGCGAAAACAGGAAGCATTAATTCAGTGAGCAGCTGGTGGAAGGCTGAGTAATATCTGCTGAGTATTGTCTCCTTTCAGACAAGACAAAACTCTGCTTCTTGACACAGCTGACTGAGACCAAACAAAAGCAACACTGTAACACGGAGTCCCTTTTCAAACCCTTGACGACGACAATCAGCTAAACCGAAAACCATTTTGTTTGCCACTCACCAGGGAGTCACTCTGTTTTCCCTCACTTTCATCTCAGGGATCAAATCAAGAGACTGCTTCCTGATGACAAGATAGTGGATTTGGATATGCACATGGCGGTTGTGCCGGTGCGGCCTTGACAAGACAGATCAATAGTGTTGTGAGAAAAGGGTCAGCAGAGGTGCAGACGACAGCTGTGCTCCTCTAATTATGATCAGGCGGCGACAGAAGAAGCACCTGCGCTTTGTTTGCAAGCAGACTGAACAGAGGAATCCGGTACAGAGTGACACCCAGCTCAACATCCTCATCCTTTTAATCAAACGTACTTGTTTCCACAGGCGCATACAAACCTTAGACACATTAATTATGGTGTCATTATCTGTTTTCATCATTTAAAATACATTAAACTCTTTATTATTCATTTTGTGCCGTTTTTACCCTGATGCTGTGCTTACTGAAGCATGAGCAGCTACAAGCATACAAACAAAACACTATAGGTAAAAACATCCTGCTTCTATGCACTGCATTGAATTAATGCACAACATACAGTGCGTACTTTCATATTAGTTACTATAGAAGATCATGTACTACATCTTTAAAGTATATCTTCATATTAATGTTGCTATTTAATGTATGTGATACCCAGTAGTCTATATGAGACGGTTAACTTTAAACATGTATGTGTTCTTAAAAACTTTGACAGCAATAATTCTGTTATACATTATAAATTTAGATAAAATGACATATGTGGATAATTCTGCTTATTCAAAATTAACCACAGTACAGAAATGTCAAAGATATGGTCAAAGTCATTTTGAGACTGTATCCATTTCGTAGTTTGTTCCCTGGAGAGCACTTACGAGTAATTTTTTAAATGCAAAAAATGGCGATACATATACATATTGATAAATATATATGTATTTTAAAGGAGATATATTGTGCTAGTTTTCAGAATTGTATTTTGGGTTACCACTACAACAGGTTTACATGCATTAATGCTCAAAAAACACGAGTTTTCTCATACTGCCCAGTGCTTCAGCACTGTTTTCGACCGCTGTCTGAAATGCTGTTTTAGCTCCCGTCTCTTTAAGACCTCCCCTCTTGAATATCCAGTCTGCTCTGATTGGTCAGCTCACACACACCTGAGCCAGCACCTCTACCAACAACAGAGCAACTTCTCTAAGTTAATTCTTATATGCCAAACTAGCTGCTAGGCATAAATGTGTGACATGGTGACATAGGGTGACGTCACAAAGTCACACAATTCAAGGCTGGGAGAGAGGAGCTTCTGCTGGTGTGGCCTTTGACCTTTTAAACGTTCAAGATCTTTCACATGCACAAGAACATATATAAAACATTGAAGGCATGGATAAAAAACTAAAAAGCACAATAGGGCTCCTTTGAATCAAATATAGAACGACTATTGCAGTCTGCCTAAAAAATCTTGTGTTAGCTGGACTGTAAAAAATTAATAAAAAACACGGTTTACACACTGCCAACAGAAAGAATGCAAAAGACATGTTATACTTCTATGCAAAAATACTACAGTGAAGCAAACTGTGACCAATGGGATGCAATATATAAACCATCTCAGACATACACAGTAATGCTACGTTGATCCTCTGACTGAATTCCTGCTCACAAGTTTTACATATGCAAATGAATGACCAAGACAATCTGGTACGTCTTGTGCAAAACTTGTGGGCAACGTATCCAAAAGCATCTGTTGTTTGGGATGAAAAGAGGAGGTTGTGACCGCCGAGTACGAATATGCAGGTATATAAGAATAAAATGTCCACTCTTCATTTGATCCTCTCCTCAGTAAGCACTGAATGCTATGAACCTGTATCAATTTACCATCCAAAGCATCCTCCACATTTTCACAGTGCAATCAATGTTTCATTCTTAGATGGTGCTCTAGGAAACAGCCATATACCATCACTGACCTGTTATTAGGAAGCAACACTTGAAATTCATCAGCTCTAGTTTGAGGCAAACGGTAAAGCTCTTTCAAAGTCCTAAAAGGGAAATAAATGTGTGAGGGATGTTGCAGCTCCACTTCTGAGACTTCTTCAGTTGAGCACCTGCCATTAAACCTTTTTTACTGTCGCTCTTGAGACTAAGATTTAAATTCCGAAGACTTCCCGACACGCAGACGCAGACAGGCGACACAAATACATAGAAGTTAAATCACAATTGAATCCAAACAGAGGGAGTCACTTCTTGACGCACATTTAAGAAAAACACCGGAGAGCAACTTTGATAGTTTCTTTCTTCGCGTCCAAATGAATCCTAATGATGTTAACGAATGTCAAGTAGAGAGGCTAGAAAGAAGTCGAATAAATGGAAGGAAACTTAAGAGTCGGAACGGGAGTCGCTGTAGGCTAACGCCGTATTGTATTGAAAGTAGCAATGAAAACTAATTTGCATTGAATTTCAATGCATTTTGTCTTTTTTTTTTAAAGTGTGGATCTAAAAGAATACTGAGCTGTGAGGGTTTAAGAAATGCAGAAGTCCAATTGAGATTCAGCAGGCACCTTACTGCTCCTGCACTGCTATGAATAAGCAAGCTGCAGCTTAAATCTTCTAGCTCTCACTCCGTACATCACAGTGATGTGGGCTCCTCCAGCACTGAGAACGATGCAGATCAGCTCTGCTTAATCAAATCTGAAGACTGGTTGTGACCAATAATGTGTCACATGCTACCAAAACAATGTTGCTCTTCGCCGGAGAGCGTTTCATTTTACATATAGTGGTTTTAAGGCCCAATTACAGTGGAGAGCTGAACCATAAGCTGACCCCCCGAGCAGAACAAGACTGACACAGCAGAACTAATACCACTACGCACTCAGACAGAGATTCAGCGTGAGACTGATGGAGGGTGATTAGGGAGAGGCAGAGAGAGAGAGAGAGAGAGAGAGAGAGAGAGACGGAGCAGGCCTTTGAATACCATTTCCACACTCTTTCTATTAGTTTTCTTAAGAATGGCGGATCTTGACCTGCTTGTCATCCATAGCTGGTGTCTGAGACGGAGTTAGGCGAAAGGGAAATGTCAAGAACGAGACGGTTCGCCAGACGAAATGAGAAAATAAGGAACAAGAGGAGACAGGACAGAAAAAGAAAGAAAAAGGTGAGAATAAGGACAGGAGAGTGATGAGAACTGAGGCCTATGTAGGGGCAGTAATAGTCGATATTAGAGACGGGACAAAGGTAGAGAAATGAAAATTGGGTGAAACTATGATAGGGTGAAAGGAAAGAAGAAAAAGAAATGAGGGAGAGGAGAACAGTGTAAATGAGAGCAGCTAAGGGCAGGAGTGTTCGTAATAGACAGGAGATGAAGGTTGTTCATTGAATCTGTGTCAACATTGTCCTCCATTGGTTTGTGAAATGAAACTGGGCTGGCAGCATTTTCAGCATGGAAAATAAAAAACATCTTGCTGGTGCCACAGAGGTCTTGTTAACTTGCAGGAAGACTTCTCAGCTTCCCCACCAAGACCCAACTAGCCAAAGCTAGTCAATGCAAGATCAATACTTTACAGGATCTGATGCTACAAGTAAGCTAGCTAATGATGTAGGGTCTAATGAAGGATCTGATGCTACAGGTTAGCTAGCTAATGGTTATTTAATTGTTAATATTTGTTCTTCATTTGTTCTTTATTACAACTGATAGGCTAATTACACAGTCCACTAACCAATGCTTTCTTGAGCTTTCAGCCAAATCTACTAGTTGTCATTAAACTCTACATCGTCAACTGTTCATATGTGACCTAAGATTATATGCCACGTGATGACACCTCAGCTTTCTCCATGACAAGCGAATCAAACTATATCTGCTGATAATGAGGTTAAAAGGTGTAGAAAAAGCAAATAAGTAGACCTTGAGTGTAGTTTTTTTTTGCCCGACGTCAATAATGAACATTGCAGAAAAGATGCTGACCTGCTAATCTGTCGAGCAATCTGTTGACATGAAGACGCAGCAGTAGGCAGAGTGAAAGGATAATTTTGATTAAGTTAAACGCAGTTACTTTATCTCTAATTGTTGGGGATTGCAGTGCCTCCAGCAAAATAAAGCTACTCTGAAACTCTGAAGCTGATAAAAAATTAAACACAATCATTGCTGTGATTAAAAGCAAAAGAAAACCATATCATGCAATGATGTGTAACAGTGCATGAAATTTGCCATATAAAATAGCTAATGACATTATCAACTGCTCTAAAGTCAAAGGATTTAACCAATCACAGCTATTTATTATTTAATTATGTTCATCATGATGCCATTTACTATGGCAGTTTACATTCCCATTAAAACCACACATGGATGCATAGTCAATTTTCAACACACAAAAACAAAGCATCATTAAGGTAAAAATAGAGCCCTACTCTGTGCACTCACCCTTTACAAGGTATTGCAGAGCAGGTACGATATTTGGATGATACTGGTGTCCACATGTGTGAGAGCAAAGCTGAGCGGACGTTGGCAGTCCACCAACAGAAGATGTGGTGTGTTGGCTCTGCTATGACCAGCCAGCGGTTTAAAGTCTGGCAGGGAGACGGTCTAAAGTTAGCACAGCTACCGTGTAAATGGTCTCTGGCCAGAGAGGATTTACTGGGTTGGCTAGCCGGCTTTTCAAGTCACAAAAAGCAATTCCACACTGTGTGTAGCACTGAGCTGCTGGACAACTCGCCCATTTAAATCAGTTTGGACAGCTCTACACACACTGAATGCAAACACGGCAGGATGAGTCTCTGGTCATGTGAATGGACAAGTTAATGAACACGCACACACACTCAGATCTGTGACAAATATTCATAGAGTGAGTTTCTTATGTATGCCTCACAATAATGGCACAAATGAAGCAGTGGACCTGCAAAATAGTTTTCCCTGAGAGAGAGCGTGGAGAAAGGTTTTCAAATTTGTTCAATATCCATTCAAGAGCAATCAACTGTGCCTCGGCTTTGTCTGATGGCCCTGCTCAACAATTGCTCTCGTCCGGCCATACAGAGGAATCCTACAGAGTTCATTTGCCTACTAATAAAGTAATCTGGAGAAATACGTTTGACTTCAAACTGTCGTGGAATTTACTCAGAAAGGCAAGGATTCAGTTTTACTGCCACTGAATTAGTTTTTCAGCTTTACCTCAACACTGATGTTCACAATGCAGCACAACACTATATCACAGAAGACAGGAGAGAAAAGAGGCAGAAAATGAGACGTGGAGGAAGCAGAGTGCGGGTGAGAGAAGGGCACAGAGAAGCTTAAAAGCCAAAATAATGACACTGACAAGACATTTCCAGATTATTTAAAGGATTTTCTGGTTGTGTAAGGGTGAGTCAGAATCGTGTTTGTGGGTTTCTATCTGTATATGAAAGCACAAATCTCTCATTATTGCTTATCTCCAGGGTTTGAGATATACACTGACCCCCAACCTCAATCCACATGCTCTCTGTTTGCCCAGCGGACCTCAGGTTCACCTCTGAATCCAACCTGAGCACCACAAAATGCTTAAATGTAATCTCTCTGTACTCCTAAAACCAGATGGCTTTGCAAGCCCAAAGCAACCCCTGGACGTCAGACTGAACATTAATATTCATGACTACTTCTGGCACATGTTTGTGAATCATGGAGGGATATGTTTTGCAGACGCAGGGTGTATTGCGAATTTCATCCTTTATGGCAGAGGAGAGGAAGTCAGGGGTACAAAACAGGGAGTAAGAGCATTTAAACCGAGCTGAAGGTGGTTGAGAGCAATAAATATGAAGTGAATTCAGAGGAAATATTTGGCACATGAAAATTTAATCACTGACATTAATTCAATTTAGTTTAAAAGCTTCCTGTGGCTAACGGCATGATGACCTTAGTCGTAGGCTTTGTAAGAAAATAACAAGATGGAGATTGTAAATTAAGCTTTGTGCAAATCTAAATAGGGGGACGTAAAGTCCTTGGTCTAGTCCACAATATAAAAGTCACCACTTATAAATAAGATCATATTTCTTATCCCTGAGATTCACAGGAAACAAAGCAACAACATAAAGCTGCACTGCACACTCAAGCTCATCTGGTTGGCTGCAGCAGCCGGCAGATAAGCACCTGTAAAGCAGCAGGAGCCTCTCATCCAAAGCCCCAGCTAATGTTTCTCATTAGTCGATATTAATCTGCCCGTCCTCCAAATCCTGACCCTGAGGTTTGCCTGCCACACCGCATAAGATGGAAACAAACTACAAACATGATGCACATAGTCAACAGCTCTCTGCAGTGGCTGTTTTTCTATTAGTCACTATTAATGTGAAACCCAGATGGGCTCAGTCCCACTCCTCTGTAGCCCCGGTGGAAGTGGCAGTGGAACCCGGGGAGTGATGGATAGGGACTGGTAGATGACGTGCTGATCACCTAGTGGGGTCTGTCAGCTGCAATATTGCTGCCAGAGTCCCGGGCAACGAGCCGCCGGAGAGCCAGCATCTGTGGCCTTACACTCGCTGTGAGGGATTTGGTGGACAGAGTAATGTGTGGATGGTGGCAGCCGGCGACACACATACATCCTTCTCTCTCAGCTCTTACAGTTCAGGGTGACAGTTTTCACCTTGTATACACAGATGTAGTATCGCAAACACACACAGAAAATAAGACCACCTGTTGGTGTGATATTCTGTATAATACGATACATTCTCTATCAGTCCTTAATGTAATAAATCTAGCACAAACGATCGCAGCATCCGTACTTGCCAGCTTTCCTGATTTTCCCGATTTTTTTCATTGCCCTCTCTTGGTTTCATCCCTGGGTCACAATTCTCCTGCATTTCTCCCAATGCTTTTATCAGTAAATAGACTCCTCTCATTTCACACCAGATTATCCCTCTACACCCGAGATCCTTGATTGACAGCTCATTTGAGAAGATAGGAGCTTCTAAGCCTGCCCTACAGCCTACAACAGCCAATGAGTGATCATACAGACAAGTGACCTACTCTCTCTTCTTTCTCCTCTCTCCTGAGCCACTACATGTCAGCCTCTGGATGACTGATGCATCATCATATATCCGAAGAGATTTCAAATCCAGCAATACATAGTTTAAAGACCTAAACTTAGAAAGTATGCAAGTTTGTGTCGTTTTATGCGTTTTGCTCTTTGAATAGGAAGTTGTTTTTCCACCTTAGCTCCTGTTTTTGCCTTTTCTGCACAAAGTTAGTGTAAACAACTTGGACTATGTAAGACTACATGATGTTGACTCATTGTGTTTTCCTGCTAATAGGGGCAGTTACAGGTCATCTGTAGGCTTATTTTTGCATTTAAAAATTTAGGTGAGAAAAATAAATAATCCTTGAATCTCAACCTTTTCACGGCTAGGACACCCAGAACCCAGCTTTGGTTTTGGGGTCTCAAGGTTGGCAAATTATGATTCCGACTCATCTAATAAAGGTCAAATCTGATGAAAAAAACATCTACAGTTGCTTTATGAAGTCGCTTTGAGTGCAAAAATGCATTTTTGTTTGGCTCCTAATAATGTCAGACAACACCAGGACTTTGGGTTTATTCTGCTGCTTTGAGGGTTTTTAGGAGGGCATGCGGTGAGACGAAAGGTAACATTAGGTAAAGGCAACTGCTTCAATCCACCAGCCAATCTACTCATTTCCTGCTGAGCGGTCCTCGGAGGTAAGCTGCAGACTATTTGGCTTGCCAAGTATAGAAATAAGTTCGAGATTATTTCTCAAAGGATTGCTGGTTTCTCTGCTGTGTATATACTGGATGAGCGAGACTTGTGCTGCCCATCTCATCATGGACAACTTTGGTAGGCTATAATACGACTCTGACGGCTTCTGCTCAACCCTCTCGCTCAGCAGGGGGGTATTTCTTGCTGTGAAATTTCCCACCGAGATGGACCTTTTACTGCGCTCAGAACTGAAAAGATCTGATTTACTTTAGCCCTATTCATGCAAAACTGTTATTACCTGGGGTCCTGCTCATGGGTACAATTAGCTGGGGTTTTTTTTGCTCTTCGTCTTGTGGGAAACTGAGATGGTCTCTTAAGAATTCCACTGAAAGTAACCTACCATACTTTGCCAAACGTCAACCATTTTTAAACGAAATGTTCTTCATAATGCAATAAATGAATAGACTGTGTGATTAAAGGTGCACTGTGTAGTTTTAGGGAAGACATTGTAATCAGAAGAGAAAGATCTTCATTGACTGATTTTTTTTTATGCCTAAACAAACTAAATAAACAAACTCTTCGTTTTCTGACTGAATAAACAAACTGACATTAAAGGACAACACAATTTCATACTGTTTTACTCCATATTTGCTATATTTGGTGGACCCTGCCACCTTTCTAGCTTCAAACAGTGTTCTGGGGACCTTATTTTCCTCTGAGACCAGCTTATTTATTCAGTTGTGGAAGAAAATGAATATGTCCGAGTTTGTATAATTACCTCATTAATGTTGTTAATATTAAAATCCTGAGTTTTTATGTCTTCTCCAAAACCACATAGTGCTTTAATATCTACTAAGCCTGTTTTAGGGCTCATTTTTATGGACTGTATTTCATCTTAATTAAGTTTACATTCTGTTATTGTGTATCCTGTGTGGTGACAGTGCTGTTTTGTTAGTTACGACACCCTGTCATTGATATACTGTAAGACCATGCTGATGAAGGCCATTAGCCAGACATCCTCTTCAGAGTGATCACGACAAGAGCAGTTTGACCTTATCTGCTAGACAAAGACACTCACTCGCACTCAACACACACACATTGCAACGGCTGACTTCGCTGATTTGCACACCTCAGGTCTGAGATGGGGGACCTAATCAGTGAAATCAGATGCTGTAGTGTTTGGTTGGAATAAAAATCCGCACACTCGTGGCTCTTCACAGCATCCGATGAAGACCGCTGGGTTAATCCTGATCCTTGAGGAACCAAACTGCTCCGACTGCCGCTTTTCCAGCTGTGCATTGAAGGTATGCAGTCGCCTTTGATCTGAAGGCTACAATGAAAACCAGCAGCAGGGCAGAGATGACCACCACTGAGAGACAATGGGGCGTCATTTTACCATTAATTGCCTGACAACCTAAAAATAGTTATTAATGGATTTTATATAACAGAATTAGGTAATTGGATCAGAATACTGCCTATGAAACAGGTTTTCCCCAGGGTCTAATAATCTGTAGTTATTGTCATGACAATATGTGTCCAAAATGCATTTGTGTGATTTTATTACATCAAAACGTCAACCCGCAGAATATTTATCATGACTCATCCAACACTGGGGGTCGACACAAAATTACCTCTAATAGCATGTGACTATAAGTTATGGGGCATCAGTAACAACTCTGTGTTTATAAAAAAAAACAAGCTGCAGATCTAATGGACTAACACTGGGAGCATTTAACAGTGTTGGAGTGGATTTAGTTGTCAGAGTTGAAACAGCTTTGCCCACATTACTATATGTTCTTCCAAAGGCTCTAACAGTCAGTCAGTATGATCTCCTCCTTTCCATGGTGGTGAAAGTAATCCTCTGTGGCTACCTTTTGAACCAAAAAACTTCTTCTTGATGTTACTGTAAGGTGAGAAACATGCCACAGCACATCAAACTGCGCACTGCCCACAAATTCGTGACAGAGAAGAAACACCTCAAACCGTTTTACTATCTCACATTTCACAGACTCTGCAAAGATGAAAAAAAACAAAACAACCTACATATGGGCAAAAATACCTGCTCAGGGCTGTGTAGCAGCTGCAGTTCTGTCCTGCTCCTGTGAAGTACAACACGTGTACAATACAAACTGTACGACACGGCAACAATATGTCTGAGCTGAGGATGGTGACAGACTCATGGACGTCAGTGCCTGAATCATTTTGCTCAAAATACAATTGTGTGTAAAGTTCGAGATTGACTACTGTATCAACATCTGATGGACTTCGAATTCAAGGACTTGAATTGAACCCTCAAAAAGACCGTGTAGGAATGTAATGTAGTGACATTTACACAAATGCTGTACTTACAAAAAAAGTTGTCTATTACCAGTCTAAGTAAAGAATATAATTACTCCACAGCTTGTAGAACTAATAAAACAAATTCTCTGCAATACTTACTGCACACTTGGCACCATCTTGAGCATAATTTTGTTTCATGTGTTGCCATTAATCCAAAGCTTAATGTCTGGACACTTTATGTGGCTCTGATGAAAGGAAATTTTAAGAAAACAAGATCTGGAGGCGTACACAACTATGGTAAACACTGCTATCACAATAACATTGTTATTGCTAAAGTCAAAATACTACTTTAATACAACTGAATTCAATGTTTAACAAAAACATGGATTAGAATAGCAGCTGTAGTTGACAATGGAGAGCAGCTCAGCACAAAACTCAAGTGTGAAAGAAAATTAGTAGTCCACCTAGAACAGCTGGGAGAAGTTGCCAAGAAATATATATGGATGCAGTATTTCATTTACATTTATTAGGAGTTGACCAAAACATTAAATGCAAGTCAGACTACTTGTGACGGTACTGGCTGAAGCCCGATGGAAATTATCTCTAAAAGAACTGCCAACAAGGGCAGAGACTAATTCAATATGACGAAAGCAAATCAAACAGTCCTACTTTCTGTGACAAACATGGACGACTGGCTGAGCTTCAAAGTATTCTGGCCATCCAAATTACTGCCCTCCTCATTCACATGTGCAATAAGAAGAGATAAATAGGGATGAAATTTGAGCCAGTGCAGGGAAACTGTGAATCTTCGGGCCCCTGATCGACTCCTTTCAGCATTTCACGACTGCACTGTATGTATCACTTAACAACTCATAAATGTCATTTTTCACTTTATGGGATCTTTAATATTCATACAGTGGTATTATCACAGTCAGTGTTTCAAAGCAGTCAGCCCCGCAAGTCAGTGCCACCAGAGATTTCAAACAGCAGGGAGTCCTGGTCCGTCTAGCAATGAAACAGACTGATGTCTCATTAGAAAGACTGGCTGTACTGTACCAGAGGAAGTTATAGAGACCGGGATGGTAATGGGATGCCTTTTAATAGTCATGCTAATCAAATGCAGGGAGTTTAAAAAGGCGGCTTCTCTTTGGACCACATCCAGTTATAGTGGGTAGCACACCAGAAACACACAAGTGAAAATTGATGAACTGCAAGAAAGATGAAATATGTTGTTGTTGTTTTTTTTTCAAATCTCTAGTTATATAAATACTATCAATATTTTTCTTTTATGAATCTAAACATTTTTCTACAAGCAGTGATAAACAAACTGTATCACATTTAGAATACCAAAGCAGTAAAAGCATCACAGATAAAGCTCCAAACATAGATATCTTTTCTTATTTATAATTGATTTTGATCTGGTTTTGTTTAATTCAAAGGCGCCTCTGTCTCTTGACATCAGGCAGCAAAACAAACCATGTCAGAGTTCAGACAAGCCAATTAGCATCCAACTGGGATCTGTTTGCATGCAGTCAGGCTCTGAAGCCAAATCCACTCAGTCATGTTCAAATCGTGGAAAACATGTTTTTCTGCGCTGTTCAGACAAGAGAATATGTCTGTTGACTGGTTTTGTCAAAATAATACCAATGATACTACCATCTGTTAAATCATCTACTGAGTAAATATCCTAATTTCAAACAACAGATGTAAGGCAGCAGGAGCTGGTTGGTGTCAAACCACATAATCTGATCAAAACAACAAAACTTGTACACTTTTTTTTTCACCGTCTGTTTGTGTTTGTTTCTATAAAAATCTCAAAACAGTGACTGGCAAGCCTCAGCGGGCCAAACTGCTCCAAGCTAATGAGGGGAATGGAGGAAATAAAATGCCCAGCGGTGCTTTGATTTGAGTGAGACTGGAATGGAAAGTTATGACACTGTTGAGGTATTTCATCATTTTCACTAACAAGGATTTCATTCCCCCTCAATCTCCTGCAAAAACCGCACAGAGGCTAACGAGCATCATTGTTCCAAACTCTGTGTTTCTGGTTGTAGTGAGAGCACGCTGCCTATAACACGGGCCAGAGGCTGCACGCCAGCTGGGTGCACAGACTCACCTCCTTCTCTCCACAGATATTGCTGATGATGGAGTTGGAGGCTGGGCTGGCTGAGGGACCGAGGACTGCCACCACCCCTTTAGACATGATTTGGCACACTGAGAGAAAACGGAGATAGAGACAGCGAGAGATATAGTGAGTCAGGCAGTGTTAACCAGGAAAGTAAAGTACAGGCATTTAAAAAAAGGCCTTCTTCAGCCAGATGTTAATGGATGCACATGCTGACCATCTCAACCTCTGAACAGATATTAGCCTGAGCCAGCGCTTCTCCCGTCTCAAGGGATTCTCAGCCTACATGTGTTACTGAAACGTGCAGAAGTCCAAATGCATTTGTTCACATTTAATATGCCTGATGTGATGCACATAGAGAAAAAAAATCCTATAGACGCTGCCCATGAGAGCTTAATAGCTTGAGGGAGAAAGTGATATTAATATAACAGACTTTCACATATGGAGACTGAAAGATAGCGAAACCGGAAGAGACACAGACAGATAAACAGAGTGACAGACAGTGAAAAAGAAATAGAGACAGGCAGACATATCTGGAGGCTTCAAACATAAAATCTGGCATTTGAACATTTGCACATGAATGCCATAATATCCCCAAAAGTGACACACACACATCTCATCTTGTTTGGTCCACACTGTACATTTACAGAGACTGATTTAAAGGCTTTAACTTTGGGGATGGAAAAACATCTTTCAACGGAAACATTTTAGCCAGTGTGATTTGTACTCCTCTCTGATGTACACAGGCCATATGCTCTAATCTCCCATACTGGAAAACAGAACGCCATTCCTTGTGAGTTTATAATCCCTGGCTCCTAATTAAACCACCGCAAGTCAATGATGTGAGGCAGACACAAGCGCAGACACTATGTACTGTTCATGTGCGCACAAAGTAAGTGTGCGTGATGGCAATTTGGTGTCGGTTGTTGGGGCAATTGCAGAGCATTAAGCGGCTGCCTGTGTGAAAGAGGTGTGGGGGTGGGGTGGGGGGGTGGGGTGGGGGGGTGGGGGTAAACGTTTTCAGGTCTGTGCTTTGAATCCAGAGGCAGTGAATCGAATGATTAATAAGTAATCCCTTGGTCACCCATGGGGCCTGTAAGACATGAACACACTGACACCTTACACAAACACCCACGTGCACGTGCCTGCACACATTTACAGTACATGCACACACACATTTGCACCTGTCTGCATGGCTTCACCAAATTATAAAGCTGAGTGATTTGACTGCCAACACACATGCTCCTGGCCGCCACGATGCTTTCATTTGCTCCTTCTCTGCACAGCTAACATTGTGTGTGTGTGTGTGTGTATGTTTGAGAATGTGCATGAAAAGTCCGTGTCAAAACTCGACTTCAACACCACAGGTTATTCATAACCCCCTGGACATTGATGTCGGTGTCAAGGTTTCCATTAGTGCTGTCAGTTGTGAGAATATTACTGTGCAGCTCACTGCGGTCAAATTATGGTCAGAGGGTCACCAGGTCGGCTGGAGGCCATTTTTGCCGCTTAACATTGATTATTTCTGATCAATGCAAGCTATTGGAACCTTGGAATGATCAGAGGGCTCTAATATATATCATTCTCAGTTTCTCTTAATGCACACATTGAAGCAAAATATGCATGTGTTATGTGAGGGTGTAACGATTCTCCAGATCGATGGTTCGGTTCATAACTCAGTTTTCTTTTTTGTTTTAGTTGTCAGGGGTGGGGTTGGGAACAAACATTTCTGGGTTTTACTAAATCAAGTACAATTTGGAATATCAAGAACACTAAAGAACACGATGAAGGTAGATTAGCTTTTTAAAATATAAACTCACAAGATCTACAAGAAGAATCTATTAATCTTTAGTTGTATAGCGGCGATTCACAGCAAATGTCATCTCATGACACTTTTCAAGCAGCGCAGGTCTGTACCATTCTCTTTAATAAGAGTCTTTATTTTCATCAAATATCATACAATGTACAACATGGTGAAACTGGCACTGGTTCAACCCATCCTCAGGGAGCAGTGGGCAGCCAACATACAGCACCTGGGGACCAACTCCAGGTGGAAGCCAGCGCCTTTGTTAACGGCACTGACTGGAGAATTAACCTAATGTACACGTTCTGATGCTGGGGGAAACCAGAGCATGCAAACTCAACACACAGAAAGAATTTGTTGAATTCTTATCTTCAAATGTCAAATGTTAAATCCCTTCATTCGGAATCCACACCAAAAGTTAATGAGGTCTATTCTGGGCCGAGGCCCATCCGCCATCCACATTTCATGGAAATCTGTTCAGTAGTTCTAAGGGCTGTATTGTAGGCAACTGGACTTTTCACTTCTCACCTCTCATCCAAGAGACGTCTTCAGTTTTAACTAACTGGAGGGGAGTTGCAGGCTTAGCCAAGAAACTGAAACAAGTCCAGTTGCCTTCAATATAGCACTTAGAATTACCATGACCTGGATGACTGGCAACCTTCATCAACATCTGTTCAGTAGTGTTTGTGTAATCCTGCTGACAAACAAAAAACAACAATTAAACAAACACATAAACAAACAATGGATAACGTCCTTGGCGGAGGTAACGATTAAAACTGATAAACTTCTCTAAAGGTTGTCACACTGGAAGATGAGGTTGCGACTCGAGACTGCGGATGTTTGTATCGCAGCTTTGGTTGGCTTGGTTTCAGAATCGTTGCACCCCTTCTGTTATGTGGCGTTATACGCAATATATAACTGTAAAGAATGGCTGTTGGTGAACTGGAGTCTTGTCAAGCAGCAGCCAGTCCAAGGAGGCATTCATTTAGGAGCTGTAAACTCCACACATGCAGGAGTGTGCGCTACTATTCTGGGCAGGTAGCGCTCCCTCTGTGATATTTCCATCTAACTGCGGCCACTGATCCGTCCCTAATCCAATTCCTGCCTCTAATTACACACACACACACACACTTTCCACACACAAAACATTTGCACATGCAATCCAGCACACACACAGAGAGTCATGCAGATACACGCACAGCAATACACAGGAGGAGCCACATTTAGGAAGGGTTTGTAGTAAACCAGGCAGAGAAAGTAATACAGTTTCTTGTTGTTGGGGTAAGTGAAGCGCTGTTTCCGTGGCTTAAGCGGCGCCACTGAAGCTCTCTGGTTTGTGAAAGTGGGAATGTGTTGCATTGAAAATCAATCCCTGCACTTCTTGTCATGGCTGTGTATTGGTTTGTTTTCTGCAGACACATGCTGTGCTGTATTGATTCTAGATGGTTTTCATTAAAAATTAAAAAACATAACCGATGAAGCAACAAGTCGCCACACAGAGAGAGGCATTGACTCAACTGATAACAACTAAATGATCCTGCTTGTGTTAATGGAGTCAACCTCAGTGATGGCATAATGTGTGTATGACAAATACCTGCAAACCTCATGAAGGCCCGTTTAAAACGATCCATAGGCTCGTATGTTGAAGGTCACCTCTGTTTTGACATAGACTAAGTAATTTTAACATGACATGGCCTTTTTCCTTTGTACAGAAAATGTTGTTTCGCTCTGCCCTGCCACAGCAGAGCGAAAGGTTGCCGATATATAAGAGAACAAAAACAGATATAAACACGCCGTTTGACTCCTGCAGCTATCAAAAATATGACAGCTCATTTTGCGTTCCTGCTCCACACCAGTCTGTCATCTATTTTCAATAATTTGTTTGCTTCTGTTTGACCGAAATATTGATAAACCAGACGGACTTATCTCTGTGTGCTTGGGGGAAGAGCGAGAGAGAGAGACGGGCTGAAAAGAAGACAGAACGTCTGAGTTTAAATGACAGGCTTGCTGATTTCAAAATGAGAGATCCCTCCTTTTTTTTTGCAGGATTGATTACTGACTGGACCCTCATTACTTTCTCTGACTCGAGATGTGCACATTTACTGGCCGACAGACTCGCGCCCACATCAACACTTTCCTCTCCTCACCAATTAACTTGCATTTCTTCCCTGTGTTACTTACTCGTTTCCCCCATTTCGTATTCACTGTCTCTCAGCAGTTCAAAGATGTCCACCTCCAGCTTGCCAGTGGTCGAGCGGTTACTGTTCCTGTTGATGCTGTCTTTGGCCAGAGTGATGGCCAGTCGCTCCCCTCTGCTGCACTCCATAGGGTCATCAAGGATGGCAGCTGAAGGAGAGAAGAGAGGGATGGGTTGTGAAAAAAAGGATATCAAATAATTATCCCCACTGGTAAGTGCTGTTTATTGAAAATGAATGAGAACCGGGGCGGCCCAATTTGGCCAAAGACCATTCAATGTGAGAGCCTGTGAAGACAGGAAATGTATTTAAAGCCTGTTTTTCTTTTTTGCGAAACAATAAAAGTCCAATCCCCTGAAAGCTGCTCCCAAGTTGCATGGATTTAATAGCACCAATACTAAGGTGACATTTTGTGCACACTGCTCTCCATTAATCTAGAGTGCTCCAGTATTGTTCTTAATAAATCCATACACTTTGGGAACAGCTTTTAGTCTGTGACAGTTACTTTTCCTCTAAAAGGGAAGGGTGAGTGCTATTTAATGTAGATATCTTATCTGTATGGTAAAAGCTTGAAACTTTAAAAGCTTTAAAATCTCTCACCTGTTTCCAAGTTTGCTGGAAAAATATAAAGTCATAACTGATGTTTACCGCAGCAAAAACACATCAAAACATCTCTCGGTTGTGTGGGTTTTATAGAGGCTGTGTAGAGACTTAAAACTCTAGTCACTGCAGAAGCTTTTTCAGAGATGCTACACTGCAAGTCTACTCCAAAATTAAATCACAGAGGCAAAAAAAAAGACAAGACAACATGTTATAATCAGAAAAGATCTATTCTGTGTGCAATAATGTTTTTGTGGTATTGTAGTATACGGTAGTTATCAGACAAACTGATGCCTGTCTTACAAATGGCTTAGCTCAGCCAATTACAAAGGCACTGGATGCAGATAACGCACTCTTCTCATTCTAATGCAAGAAAAAATAATGTAATTCCACCACAATAGGACCGAAGAGACGAGTTATAAATATTAAAAAGGATTTTAATCATTCTATACCGTATGGAAACTGTGTGGTTCTCCAGCGGAGGAAATGGGCTGCATAACCAGGAAGTAGACCCGGAGACTAGAAAATGTTTGTGGCGTATGTGCTTGTGGAGTAGTTCTTATTGGACTGAATAGGCACCATCTTTGCCTTAGGTATCTAATTATATAATTAAGTCTATGCATGCGATTAGCAAATCACAAGGTAGCCATGCTCTAAATCATACCCTGCTTTATCATCTCTTTCATCATTCAAATGGGAGCAAAATTTACAAAATGATCATGAAGACTTGAAACTAGCGATTGAGACCATAAACTCATTAGGAAACTCTTTACCGAGCTAATAAATCTCATAAGCTTACATGCAATCGGACTTCTTTATGAAACCAGTGGTAATGCCCCCTTCTGGCCATTAGAATGAAGGTTTAAGGCACTTCCAACCCAGAAAGCTCCCGCCATATTTTATGCAGGCGATGGTCAACACACAAAATGGCATCACGGGCAACTAAGAAGCACAGTAAACATCATCTGTTCACCGAGTTATCAAACAGGAAAGGCACTGAATGACACATATGCTTCAATATGTACTGAATAAATCTTATTCTTTTAATGATCTGTCTAACTGTTAATTCATTTTTTCCAAGGTGTGATGCCTGATACCAACAAATCTATGATGCATCAACAATTATCTAGGCCAAAAGACTGTAAAACTATTTACAAGATAACTGTCTGTTTTAACATTTCACTTCCACCAATTGGTAATGTTTCAGCCCGACTACATCGGCAGTTTGCAACAATTACACAAACTGTGAAATACCTCTACAGGTCGATGCACAGGGTAGAAAGGACAACACAATAAAATGAGGAGCAGATGTCTGAGAGCAGGCTTTCTAATTAATGCAATTATACTGTGTTAGCATAAAGGGTCTCCAATTAAATAGATTGCATTTATAGCTACAGCCGAGAAAAGAGGTAAAAGTAACCTACCCGCAAAAGTGTGAAATTAATAAGGCACAAAGAAATACAATTAGGCACAACTTGGCTGAAAGGTAAACGTGCTGTAGAAAAAACTGCAGGTGGAGTGTTGTAACTTCAAGCCTAATCATGTCAGAATTAGACGTGCGGAGCAGAAGTGGAGCATGTTTGAAGTGACCTGAAGTGACCTTCCCCGCTGATCACACAGTTGAATAAACAACTCGAGCTTGCAAAGATGAGACAAATCCACTAATCTGATATGATCACTGGTCACAGCCATAGCGAGCCAATGCCTACAACCATATTAAAAAGCTTTGCTAAGAAGCAGACAGTGTAAGGTCATGCGAGGTTGTGCTCCCCGCTGACGGATTGTAAAGCTGCGGACAAAAGACATATTCATTTCTATATGCACTTAACGGACTCCCTCTTGAACAAGTACAGCTAACAACAGCTTAATATGATCACTGGTATAGTTTAATAAAATCAAAGGCACACATTCAATTAAAGTTTTATGTGTAGGGAGGCAAGGGAGATTTCTCTGCACTGAGCAATGAATTTGAGTTGTAGTTAATGCGATGTGCAAAGAGTGTAATTTGTCAAGAGTGTAAAACGATCTTTTGAAGACAAGGTAGGGGTGTGCGTGATAAGTTGACTAGTCGGTTAACATTGCTACCCCCAATACAAGTCAGGTAAATGCATAATTATTTTATTGTGTACACATTTAGTTTGCATATCAACATCATTTGCACTGAAATGCCATATGCCATTGACTGTTGTGTCTAAGATGTATTCACACCTTTGCTATGTCATTGCATTCACCCAATGAAAATGCAGTTGTAATTATGAGGCACATTTCTTAAAATGTCTCTAAATATTCTTTCAATAAATGTTATTTTTTTAAAGGTGCGATATGTAAGAATTGGCCACCTGTCCGATTCTTACTGAAAACAAAAAGGGAGGAACATATCACCAGATTAACCGCTAACTGCTGCTGACTGTAGCTGCACTTAGCTAGCTATGTTAGCCATGCAGCTAGCGCTTCAGACTGGGAGCTCTGGGACCAGGGAAGTTTCGGTGTTTACACCACTAGCACAAAAGCTTTGGACCGGGACGCTCCGATGCGAGCTGGTTAGCATGCTAACTTCAGTAGATGTCTCTGCAACACAATACAAAGACAACACAATGTCAAAACTGCTATTCCTTCACATTCTGTTGATTTTTTTAGTAGTTTTCAACTGAAATTCTTACATATTGCCCCTTTAACTTTAACGGCACATATATGCACATTTGTTTAACCTTATAGATTAGATTGTGCTCAACTGAGACCGTTTTCTGAGTGTTTTCTTACTTTTAGACTAGACAAAAAGTCTAAAAGTTTAAATTTCCATTTAAACATCAGAGAAATTAGTCATCCCTGGGTAAGTATTCATTACAGTCTGACATTTTTAGATTACAGAAGGCTGTTCTTTGTGGCTTCATTTAGTCAGACATTATCATGCCTTAGTCATCCTATCTGACCAAACTTCTACCATAAATGGCTTCAGCATTCAGTACAGTCATCATTAAGCACGGTTCCCACAGAATTACATTCATAGCTGGTACAGTCTTATGTTTGGAAATATAAGACTTTATAAGTTTTATATTTTTTACAGCTCCAGTATAGCCCCAGCTTCAGCCAGTATTCATTTTTCAGCTCTATGGATTTCTCTGTCCGAGGATCAACACTTCAAATCCAGAGGAAAACCCTGTGATGGAGATTAATGTCGACACAGCAGCAGGTTTGAAATGACTGCTTATGGAATTATTTCTTGTCAAGGTCATCAATAAAAATAAATCAGGCCTTTTCTGATGTGTAATTTTAGCATTGCCATGTCTTATATCCAACATATTACATCTTGATCTTATATCCTTGGACTGCTATAATCAATAACTTCACACCTTTACAAAGGATCAAATGACTACATGTACTATATCTGTCGCTAGTAGTAGTGACAAATCCATAGAGCAGATGCTGCCATCCCCCTCAGCTCTATGGAGTGCCTTAGCTCACTGTTTTGGTTTTATGGCCGACAGCTTTACTGTTTTGGTTCACGCTCACCGCTCTTATCAGCACTGTTTTCAGATGCAGCAGACAGCCGTATTTTAGCAAAATGGTCTGAAAGCACCACTATATGCTACCTTTCCGACACCAAGCAGCAGACAGACAAAATTAGCGAGCAAAAGGAGTGAATACTTGACTTATATTTGTCAGGTGGTTAGATGCAACAACTCCAAATAAATGCTAATGTTACTGCATATTTCCTGGATGTCAACTTCAAGGTTTTAATATGTTAAAATGTAATATGTCAAATGATAAAATGCTGTGTTTGCAGCTTCTTTCCACTGACTGAAAAAAAAAATTCCAGTCTGAGGTTGGAGTGTGTGGAAGGCAAAACACTGAGGCTCAAAACGTTTGCCAAAAACACTTCATATTCAATGACAATGACTTTACTACAACACAGAGATAGGGATGTCATTCGGGTGAGTTGGCATTATAATTCATTCATGAGCAAAAGAAGTCTACTATCAAAAACCTTTGTGTCTGCTGTCAAAAAATGTGTTTCCAATGACATCTGTCTCTCTGAAGACACTTCACTGTCTTTCTGTACAACTTTCTGCCTCACTTTACCCTTTTCATTTAAATGTCTTTCATTACTTTTGTGTTGATGTGTCATGACTCGTCTGTCAGGCACTTTATTTTAACTTCTGTTTCCCTCTTTCATTTAATTTGAGGCATTTTTCCTCTACAAGACATACATTGTGTGAGATCATCACCTTTCACATGTTTGCATCAAAAATATCAATAAAATGTAGTGAATCGTAATTCAAACGCCTTCATGCGCAATGTATCTATCGACAGGAGTCGGTGTATGCCTACTGAATGAAGCTGACATATCTTGGTCTCACAGGAGATGGCATTTGGGAGTGGTCAATACATGATAGCAGGCAAACAAGACAGGCTGTTTCATGCAGGGAAAACATGAGCTGGCCCATGATCCATTGAAACCAATAAATGAGTACCCAGGAGGTGAACTGAGGCGTTGGGTGCTGTGGACCGTGGAAGAGAGGCTCTGTGAAAGTATGAAATGAGAGTTCCTCTGAGATAAAGGCGCATAGCTCAGGAAAATGTTCTAATGAGGTCTTTCAGCATCTCTCACAGATGTAGTCCTTTTGCAAAAATGTCAAAGCTGCTGGAAGTGTGGTTGTCGTTTTAGCTAGCTTTCTGTCAATTTTGCAGTTAGCAATCCCCTCCCTCCTCTCTATGCCACCCCATGAACAGGCAGCAGGAATCGCCAGACAAGGCAGCAAGCAGGAGGATCCTGCTCTCTGCATGTCCTCAAGCAGACAGGTCCGCCTATTTATGGAGTTGGACTTATTTTAATAAAAAATGTATTGTATTTTGTATTTTTTAACAATACTGAAACATGAAAGACAAACAGCACCCAAGTCTGTATACACGCTGCAAGTTATTCACATCAAAAGTCCTGTTGAATAGATGTAGAGCCATTATTCAGGGCTCCAGGGTGCAACTGATCTGGTTGCACATGTGCCCAAAAATCTGTCAAGTGCGACTAAACATTTTCATTGGTTGCACCGGAGCGCCTGATATTCAGCAAGTTAGATTTTAAAAAATGTGTACAACAGTGTGTGTAGACAGTTGAACAAATACTAGCCTATAAACATGTTTTCTGTAGACTATTTTGTACACTGGTTTTATACCCCTATAATATTTGAGGTTGATACTTATTTGAGTTTCTCAAGCGCTTTAAACATCAGAGCATTTTTTAAAGGTGCACTATGTAACTTTTTCAGCCCATCCTCAAAAGAAAAAAACACTTTTTTCAGCGCGATGTTGATATATAGTTCTATATTTTTGCACTGTAGGACTTCTAGATGGGCAATGCTGTTTTTCTTCTCACCCCACCGTGACTCAGATACAAGCCTGTTTGTTCTCCACTGTCAAATACAAATGTAAACAGATGGCTTTACATCTAAAGCTGCTGTTAGCTCTTGCAAACTGCTATTCCACGTATCAAGAGCTCTGTCTCTGTTCTCTGTTGTTGTTGCAAAGTGTATGGTACACTTTGCAACCTAACTTTTCAAACAATTGAGAAAATAACTTATCTGCACCTGTTTTCCTGTTAACATCACTTACGAAATTGTATTCTCACCAGAATTATGTGCTGGTGTACCTAAATGAAAAAGTTAGGCGCACCAGTGCAACCAGTATAAAAAGTTAGTCTGGAGCCCTGCTTGAAGCAATGCAATAAACTCGTCTTTATTGGAAACACAGTTATTCCCCTATTCCTGTAGGTGCACATACACACTAAAGTTTCTGTAACTTTCAGTCATTTCTGCATAGTGTATCCATCCTTAACGTATATATAACAAAGCAGCAACATGAAAAGTTTAAAACTTCACTTCCTGCAGATTCCTACCCTTCCTCCTGTGTATTCCTCCTGAATAGACAAATCACAAGAGATTACTGGGTCTGTGAAGTGTGTGTTTTCACTGAGAACTGAGAACTGCTGCTAAATAAGTCAGAATCAAGGCATTTGGCCCTATTGTAGTACATAAAAGGAACGTTCAAACACAGGCTTGCATTGCCTAAGGAGCAATGAGTTTTGTGATATACGAACGCAGCAGCTTGAAGTGTCTCTGGAAAGTGGCAGTCAAGGGTAAAAAACTCATTATCCTTTTGAAGGATCTGCTGGCTTCTCTATTAACTCAATGGCTGCATCTCTCTTTCCATCAGACCGAGTGCTAAATGCAGATCAAATGAACTAGCTCTTGACCAACTGTACGAGGTAATTAATGGTAATGTGCTCTCCAACTCGTGGGCTTTGCTTGGGGGAAAAGCCATTACCTGATAGGGAGGGGGGAAGAGTTCAGAGGGACTTGGCCTTTGATCAAATAAATGCTTTTAAAGAATATGGATACTGTAAAGTGATTTAACATGGTTGTCATTTAAATTGGATATCAAAGGTTTCTATTCAAGATCTTACAATTTCCCGGGCTACAACTGCACATACATGCACTCTCAGTGGATATTATTACCTTGAGTTACTGCTCCTCTTCCCGTAGGTAAATGAGAAGCAAGAATCAATTCAGAGTGAGGAGCGAATGCACTAATGCAAAACATATCACTTCTCATATCACTTCTCATGGAGCCAAATGTGATGAAATGTTTAAGTACTGACATAACGTAATTCCTCCAGCATGTCAAGAAACTGCGGTAGCTAAACTTGTGCTAATTTATGGCCCAATTGAAACAGCACAGAGAAGGTCCAGGAACAGACATCTGCCTGTTTGATATGTTTCTCCTCAGACTTGTTTCAGGCATCCTCTGGTGAACTAACTCATCCATCTATCCACTTAAAGTGCACATTGAGGATTTCTTGCCATGCCTGAGACTCAGCATATGTTTTATTCAAGACATTAGCCTCTTTGTTCTTCTGTTTTATATGGTGGAAAAATCAAGACTCCCACTTCTCATTTTGTCTTGTCTTTTTGCTCAGATGCTGCTCCTGAAATGTCTCGCAAACAAAATTGCAGAAGACGACTGGCACTGGCTTTATTTTTAACTTCATGAGGAATCTTTGTACTGCGAATTACATCAACTACCTTACCCTTGAGTTACTCAGGGAAATATGTGGCCCTCTACATCACAGTTCAAAGATGGGACAACTCTGTTACCAATGCCCAGTATAAACTACTGCACACCCAGGATGCACTAAGAGGGTTGTCGACCATTTTTAAGATCTCTTGGTGCCATTCTCACACATTGTCAGTGTCTTCCAAGTTGATAATTCCTAGGGACAGTTCACTGCAAAATCAAGAATACATATTTTCCTCTTACCTGTGAGGAAGTGCTATTGATCCATCTCAATTGTTTTAAACTAGATGGCACTCAGCTTGTACAAAAAAAAGTGAGTAGTCGGGTCATAATTTCTGAAAAGAGACATTGCTGTTGAGTTTTTCAAATGTATTTTTCCTGCTAAAAGCACCACAAGTCGAGCGCCATCAATTTCATTATATTCGGTCGAAGGCAGACATCTCTACGGCCGATTTCTCCAAAACTACCCCTCCCCTCTACTGTCAATCACACATGCACTGCAGACAGACAGAGAGAGATGCTTATGTCCTTGTTTTGAACACACTTTGGTCAATGTTATTAAACCTTCTGCTGGGGAAGAAAAGCAGACAACATTGCCGGGAAAGAGAAAAAAGAAAGGCGAGGCACAGCAGTGTGTGTGCATTAAGGTGGACAGTTAAAGCAGCGCTGTGTAATGAAGGCAAACAAAGGATTTTTGAGTCTCATTCTGAGGTTGCCAATTACCCCCCACCCCACAGGTACGTGTACACAGCCTTCTGTGGGAAACACTGATTCGTTATTAAAGGGTAAACTGAGGTAAACAAGTTGCCCTCCATATTACTGGAGGTGGCTCTAACTTTTGAAATGGTTGGTGACCCGTGATCTAGATAGATGAGTAGAACGCAGGTAAGAGAGGAAAATATGTGTTCTTGATTTTGGGGTGAACTGTCCCTTTAAAAATAAATAAAAGCAACTTGTGTGATGCACAAATGTGAAAAAGAATATGATGAGCAGTCTAGACTGTCTGTTTAAAAGCATCTTTCCAGAGTCCCATGACAGATCTAAATAATTACACTGTTTACTAATTTTATTTTTAGTGACGCTGTTTAATTCATGTGCAGTCGTTCTAGGTCTGGATGCAGGGAACACTGGACGAGGGGCAGACAAATGGATCTGAGTGTGCAAACAGTGACGTGAAGACACAAGCTGATCACCTCATGTGCTCTTTTTTGGCGAGCCGAATATAGGGCCTTTAGATTATTCATTGACTATGTTCCTTTACCCATATTCTGGCATCGACTTCTACTTCAGCATCCTCATTAGAGGTCTGCTTGTTTTGTTTTAGCTGGCTGATTAGTCCACCCTATCGTGTTCAGGAGGGATCAGATTTGTTTTTCCTGAAAAAATGCCAACACACAGAACCGGAGCTGTGTACTAATGCAGGTTTGCACAGGGCTTACTGACGGCATCAACCAAGAAGCCGCTACGGACCGGGCCGTGCACTTGGATGCCCTTTAAAAACACAAAATGACAAAGCAGCTCATTAGCTGATCAAACTCTCCTGTGGGACTTGAGTCGCAACTTTAGCTCTCACCTCGACACTGCCAGTGCCATCCTCTCCACATACCGGTTTTTATTCACATGTTCATGTATCAATAGCTGGTATACAGATACAACTTGGAAAACTTGTGTCTGATTTGAAACCACTCACTCGGAGGCTGCTTTTCAAAATAAAGACCTGACACAGAAAACAGTAAATATGAAGGTCGCGGGAAATGCAAGGCACTGTTGTCTCTCAGCACCTCCATTCAACCACCTTTTAGTTTAATGGGTTTGTATGCTTTGCTGTCTTTTCAATGAGCGTGACCAAAGAGACTGAGGAGGGTGATTAAAATAATAGTTTTTTTGTTTATTTCCTTTCAGCGGTGACATGCAAGTCGTGTCAAGGTTATGTCAGCAAATTGTACTGCATACTGTTTTATTCTTAGCTGAAAGGTCAGTCTTGACTTTCATCAAAGAGAAAAACACATCATTTGAAATCTAGTCATCCAGATACAAACAGCTTCTCCCTCTCATTTCAAAGATTAGAGAGAGGCTAGATTCTAATTGCAGTTTTCTTATCTTATCCATGTAACAACAGCTGTAAATTAAAAACTCAACTAATTTGGTGTTTTCAACATTCTATAAACAACATTTCTCATCTGTTTGATGCTTGCCTTCACATTAATTAGCAAAGACACTAGAGAGCTATCATTGCCTTTTCAGTGTCATATATTCCCTGTTTATTCTAGTGAGTGTGTGTATGTGTGCGCATGTACCTGTGTGTGCCCAAACACTTACACGCTTGTGCGTGTCAGCAGATGAAAAAGCCGCGCGTCATGCTTGTCTAATAGCTGTTTTATTCACTTGGAGCAGCATGACTGCAAACTATACCACAGCCAATCTGTCTGCTTGTCTGACTGCATGGCGAATGGAATTGCTGGTTCCACACTTTAATCAATCTCATCCGCGGGCCCTGTGGTGTGCACCACCGAAGGAAGCGGAGGTGCTATCTTACATAATTAGAGAACCTCGCTCGCGGAAGACCTGGCGACAAGAAACTGATTTCCTGGTGTCATATAATGTAATTATGGCCCACACACACCTGTCATAATGTGTGCGAGTGAACTGATGTGTTAAGTCTCCAGTCTGAGGCTGAATGCTAAAAGTGACTCCACTGGCCTGTAAAACTTCTCACAGTCATTTCAGCTAAAGCACATTTAGCCTGCAGTTTAAACTGCATGTCTTCTGTTGCCACTGGTGGTCAGCGGGGGAAATAGAACCATAAACGTAGACAGCAATAGGACGCAGTCAATAATTATGATAATTGGTGCTGAAATCGCCATTTTTGTGATTAAAAGGGAGCCTTTAATAAGGCCCCTCTGGGCCCGTGAATGTAAAAGCCATCAATGGAGAAGCTCACGAGGGAGCGATGTCTTTGTCTTCTAACTTCCTTGTACAAAGAACCTGGGAGGGCCGATGACAGAGAGTGAATGGCATCATTGAGATAAAGCGATGATAATTAGAAAGCTGTTATCTTACAGCTCGTCTTGATGATTTCTGACAGCATTTCTCCACGGACAAGCCTTCGCCATATTGGCTGAGACAAGGCAGTCATAGGAGAATACAGCTTCTGATGTTGCTCTCAAAGTAGCCAGGTCAAGCAATTATCATGTACCCACACAATTACAGCAACATGAGGGATATGGCAATGACGCTGGATAAAACATTACAGTAGATGGAGTTTTGTAATGTCCTGTTTTATGTTCAAAGTGTATCCTCATGTTATGTTTGACTTTCCACTTCCTGTCTTTGTCTGTTTTCCCGGCCCTTTTCTGTGTACACCTGCGTGTCATTAGTAAGTCACTCCCTGTGTATTTATTCTGGGTCCCATTACAAGTCGGAAGTCTGTATTTCCAAGTCGGTATTCCGGACTTCCAATCTAAAAGTGTCCTAGTGCCTGTGGGTGTTGAATGGCAAGTCTGTGAACTTCACAAGCAGCTACAGCAGCTGATTTAACAGTTAAGGGCACTTCAATAAAGACAGGAGGAGTAGGCTCTACTACTGCAAAGACTTATTTATGGTTTCACAAAACCCACACTACATAAAGTACAGTGATGAAGAGGTAAAAAGTAGTTGTCCACTATGTGCACTGCCATACTGCTGTGATGTCATCTGTGTTTACTTGAGTTAAGGCGATCTTGCCAGAGTTTCTGACTTGGAGTTCCGACTTGGATGACCATTGCATTGCACTTTTCCGTGTTGAAGTTGCGAGTGCAATGGAACACACCATTAAGCCTGTGTTTTTCCCCTCACTCCTTGTTGGTTTGCCTGTTTTTATTTCTCCCTGTGTTTTTCATCCATTGTGTTTCACCTTTGTTTGTGGCTTGTGACCTCATTTTATACTGGCTTGTACGTTGTGTTCTTTTTGGTTCGAGTCCAGTTTCTTGCTCTTGGATTACACTTGTTTTGTTTCCAGCCTTTTGCCTGTCTTTTGTTGCTTGTATTTTAGAGTTTGGGATTTTTGTACTCTGGACGATCAGCTTTCATTAAAGCTTGCTTTAGGATTCTAACCTGCCTGCCTCGGTGCTCTGCGTTTTGGTTCTGTTTTTGCCAAACGTGAAACTGATCAATAGAGCCGTAAAAATGCAAACTGAAAAATAAAGCAAATACTCCGCCGTGGAACAAACAAGACCTTCGGTGCGTCTACTGTATTTACAATTTGTCAAAACACAAGGTTATGTTGGTGAAAATGAAGGAGGGAGGGGAAGAGAGAGCACATACAGCACTGTAAGTCTGTGTCCCAGAATACTCTGCTCTTAGGCTGCAGATGATGAGGCAGGGTGATGACAGCTGTCTCAGATAATAGTCCCTGGTTGTATGTGTGATATGCAAGTGTTACCGTATGATGTACTCTCTTGTGTGCACTTTACATGTCGTCTTGTACACATTGTGTGTTTGTATATTGAAGACAACAGTACACATTTACAGTCTGAGTTATGACTGTCGACTGATTTCACACAGGGGAATAATGAGGAGAGGGTCTTACTGAGCATGTCTGTGAGACGGGACTCTTGGGAAGGTGGGTGTTACTGTGTTACTGTTTGTGTGTGTGTGTGTGCATTGTATGCATTTGTGTCTGGGGAATAATTGTTTATATAATCCCACTCTCTATTTAATTTCTGCTCCACTTCAGCTTATTACCTGGCACCGCTGCAGAGCCAGGCAGCTTTAAAACAACAGCTAGCCAAGTGCGAATATACAACTAGCTGATGCAGTACCACAGAGGCTTTAGGAGCTGCAGACTCTGCTGAGGTTTATGGAGCAGCTGTAACTTTTAACAGCCTCTTCACACTCACAAAATATCCAACCCAAAATCCAATCAAGCTCAAAACATAATAAGTCAAAATGCTAAATAATGAATAAAAAGTTTTACACTTGAAGAGGTCCCCACTCTGTGGTCTCTTATTTTTCTTGTTTGCGATGAAAACAGCTTCTAAACAATGAGTGCTTTGAAGAGCGTTGACACTTCATTTAGCAAGCAAAAAGATGAAAAGATGCCATGTCAGACAAGACTGAGCAGGAAGAATATTTGGCAAACGTTATATTTGGCACAAAAACATTAACAACTGCAGACGGTTGAAATGCTGCAGATGTTGACGTGAAGCAAAGATCCAGTGGATGCACCGCAGCATTTCCTGCCTGCTGTAGTTAATACATTAACACCAACAGAGCGTTGCCAGTCGCTGCACAATGACATCAGATAAATTGAAAACACAGGAGTTGTTTACAGAAGGAGTCCACCTACGGGGCCCTGCCAATGTCAGCTTGATTACAGGACACCCACAAAGCATAAAATAGAGTCAGTGGAGAAGCTGTCACAGGAGCACTCAGATTGATGAAAACAGACATGGTTAGGTGCGTTAGGGAGTAGCGGACGCCAGATGAGAGAAATGATGGTGGACGACCATAAGAACCAGCAGTGAGGATGACGGGCTTGCCATTAACATGTTGGGCCATAAGTTCATCCTCCCCTGTGTCGACAGTGCACGCTCATCTTTTATCTCATCCACTGGCTGACTGATGCTGCTATTTGTTCAATAGCACTCCCACTGGGTTGGAAAAGTCTGAAAGCAATTCATCAGTGCAAAATGGCCCGCCTACTTCCATCTCTCTTGAATCAGCTGAGCCAACACTCCAAATCCTGATGTCTTCATGCCGACTAATGGCCATCCATCCTCGGTAGCTGTTGGCAAACATTTCAACTTTAGAAAGAATGGGTTATTTCTGACAACGTGGTGATAGAGAATGAGCAATGGTTGTCATGGAAAGACAGCAGGGAGTATGATTCATTTTGCCAAGGCCACACTGGCGTGGGCTCGTCTCCAGCGGCAGGCGCAGGCACACTGGGTGTCTATTCACCAAGAATCTTGAGTTCATGAGATGAGACTTGCTTTGCAGCGAGGGGTGGCTGCTGCCTCACAGCCACACTGTGGCTTTCACAAGGAGTGTTTAAAGACTGGCAGAATCGAGGGAATTTGCAACTTTAGCACATCCTTTTGTGTTAATTGAAAACGAAGGCCGGCACTCTACATCTTTCAAGTCATTCAGCACAAATTATATTCAGGCTTTATTTAATTAGACAGACTCTGCTGGGGCCACACAGCACTTTACATGTTTACTGAATGCCGCACGACTGTGCACTTTCAGACTGAAAACAGCAGTGTTAAAAATACAGTATGTAAGGGGCTGAGTTGGTGATACCAGTTAGACAGTTAAATATGAGGCTGAATTAAGTAGAAATTACATGCAGTTCATAATACTATGGATGAAAAAGTTCTCAAATAGCCAGTTGTTTCAGAGGATGTTTTATGACTACTACCAGGTACTTCGAACAGTTACCTGTTTCCTTTCACAAAGTAATCTAGCAGGAATGTTCACTTGCATGTATTTAATTTTAACGGCGCACCTTATTGAATGACATAGTATTGTGTTACGACCATAGACTGTATAAATTGTGGACAGATCTCAAGGTCTGAAAAGTGAAGCAAGGGCGGAAGTACCTTAAACCTGCATTCTTTCACTGGTTGCAAAAATAAGTCTGTATGTAAGCTTACGAGAGAATGATCCTCCTTTTCACTTCATTCATTACCTCAGTATATAGTTTCCTGATGACTTTATGATCTCAATCGTTAGTTTGAAGGCTTCTTCAATACAGCGTGATGTTCATTTTCTAAATTATGGTCCCATTTACAGCAAAATAGACGACAAAGTAGGTAATGCCTTAAGGCTTTTTTTTTTTTTTTCTAATTTAACGACCATCGCAATGTTCCAAAATCCTGAATCATCCTATACTTCCTAACTCCACTCTCTGGTCCAAATATGGCCAAAAAAAAGATGGTCTAGGCCGCAATGCCAAACTTGAGGCTTCAAAGCAATAGTCCACAAACCAATGAGTGATGTCAGGGCGGGTTTATGCTTGGTTACATCAAATGCCAGGGCTTCTTTTGCCAGACAATCCGATGCAGTGGTGTCATTGAAATGTATGAACATCCTCTGCTTTAACAGTGCTTATGTCAGTCTGAACATGGTGTTACAGCTCAGTTTGTACTGTTGGTTACCCTAAAAGTGTGCTAAAATCCCTTTTGCCCCCACACTTTATGACAATTAGTGTCCGTCCTGATAACTGTAGGTGTGACATTCACAGAAGAGATTTAATTGAAAAGATGATGGCCAATTACTCGCTGGGGATGACGTGAGTGGATTGTGAACATTAACAGTAACAGCTGCCTGATGGCCAAGGGCCGGCAGAAAGTCACATTGGGATAGTAAATTTAAGAGCCTGCCATCTTGATTGGGTCAGTCCTGAAAACACTGACACAACACAAACATACAGCAGTTAGCCTTTGCCTCCAGCCAGTGCATAACACCTGACTCCCTTTGACAGAGCTGGTTGACAGCTCTGTCACTGCAAGGAGTGTGACGCTCCCATTTCATCCAGGAATTAGGATTTAGGGAAAATGGAAGTGGTAGCAGTGAAAGAAAGTGATGTGAGAAAAGGAAAAAGAACATTCATTCCTTCATGGAAGGATGAATCCCCCTGGGTCAAACATGACGACAGAAACAGAAATATGCATGGCGTGGTGTGTTGCCTGCTCCTGTCAAAGCCGGGCACAGCGGAGGAGATCATTCTTTAAAGGCTGTAAAGTCTCTGGAGGGCCTTGAGAAGAGTCGGTAACACAGACAGACAGCACAGAGGGATCCCAGCTCTAACACTTTATGGATTCTTGCACTGTTTGGGTACATAAATGAATGTAATAACTGTTGTCATGACCCCGCTCATGAGCCACGGTCAAACGGTTTCAAATGGAAAGTTTTACAAATGTATTAATTAATAGACAAGATCTCAAAAGACATGATAAAGTCATGAGGTGTCTTCATTAGCGTTATAGGTTTGCCAGCCGATTGGTGAGTGAATGTGATGGATGGAGAGTGTTGCAGAGTGTAAAACTAAAATAAAAACCAGGCCGAAGCCAACCAAACAAAACGATGGTGCCGAAGGGATGATGAGAAAGTGCGCTGTGACTGCCAGATCTTAAATGCTCCTCGGAGATTGGCCAGTTCCATTAACTAACTCTGCCCACAGGGTACCTTGCAACACCTGGCTACTAGAGCCCTTGAGTAGTGAGAATTGCATCATCTCTGTTTACTACAATGGAGCATTTTCAACTTCCAATTGCCAAACATGTTACTTCTGTTTCTCTGCATTTATATATTTAAATCGCCTGCTTGGAACTTCCTGGAACTATCTGAAGTCTCCGTGAATCACGAGACTTCCGCTGTCGCGACTCTCTCTACTCAGGGCTCTGGTGGCTACAAAGCAACAAAGACACAAACAAACAAGGGGAAACACACACAGCAGGCCCTGCTAGAGCAGGAAGCCGTCACACTAAGACAATAAATAGAAATTAATATATTTTTTGTTGTTTTCTACATTTGTTGTTTAGGCAGAAGCCGTTTTAGTCACAGAAAATGTGACTAAATGTGAAAAAATGTTAACACCAAATTTGACAGCGGTTGCTGTCAGTCCCTTATTTGCACTGGCTCTTATCCTACCTCAGAGCAGCTTTGTGTCTGTGTTATTTTCTGATGAGGGCAGAGGAAAAACTCCATCACTGGAGAGAAAATGGCAGCACCTGGTGCACAGCCTGTAGTTCAACTTCCCATCATTTCTCAGGACAACTTCAATAAATCATGACACTGTCTCTCTTCCTGTCTCTTATTCGCACGTACTCGTAAATCCACACAGAGCTTCTATTGCTTTAAACCGCCACCACCACCTCCTCAGTCTTGGTGCCGCAGGAAGAATTAAAGTCGAAGTAATAGACCCTTCCGACTAAAATAAAAAGGGACGGGAGGAAGTGAGCTGGAAACAAACGCCAAAAGTTAATTTTCACTCCTTCAGTCTAAATGAGTGAAAACAAATGATAGTTTGGACTGAGCCAGAGAGTCTCAGAGTGACAGGCGCTGGGAGGAGGAGACAGATTTAAAGGGATAGTTACAGATTCAAAGAAAGAGAAAAAGAGAGGGAAAGTGACAGGGAGCGATGGTAACAGAGGGAAAATCCTGGGCAGACCTGTTGCAACGAGCAACAAACTGACAGATTGTGACAGAGAAAGACAGTGAGACGACTGACACACTGTTTTCATGAGTGATGTCTGCGGCAAAGAATGGTCTCAGTGATGACGATGACGATGATGAGGAGAAGAATGATGGTTATTATGATGAGAACAACGGATATGTGCCAGTTGTAGTTCCACTCCTGGACCCAAGGGATGGAAGACATGCGGGCGGGCGGGCAGGAAAGCAGACAGCGAGTCCCGCGGGAATTCAGGCTCTCAGTAGGTGTCATTACCTGTCAGTCAGCATATCTCCCTCAACAGACCTGGCCTCCAGATAGATCCACTAGCACTTAATTGTCCGGAAGGTCAAGAGAGACCAGTGGACGGTTTGATGAGAGGAAAGGTTAAGAGGAAGGAAAAAAGAGAACAGAGCGACATTGATGACAGAAGGGAAGGAGAGAACTTTTCTAAAAGACATCAAGAAGAGAAGGAGAGTGAGAAAATTCCTGTCAACTCCTGGGACACGACTGATAGAGACTTAAGTAACATGGTATCCTACAGTACATGGACTGTAATAGCATTTAATACCTGATGTAACCTCAGAGACACACTAAAACAAACAGACTGCGGGCCAAAAAAAGCCATGTGCAGGCTGAGAAGAGCCTCTGGCATTTTAAACCTGAAGTTTAACCTGCAATAAAGCTTTATTATTCGAGAAAATGTCTCATGGTGGATGCCAGTCCTGTGCGATGTTGACGCATGTGTTAGTGAGTTTGAGGACGCTAAATGGCTGATCATGAAACAAGTAGGAGAAAGGTTTACATTTGGCTATCACTATGTAAACAGCTGTTTACCCTATTCCTGCCAGTAAACAGCTGTTCAAATTAGACAATTTGGTAGTAGACTATTCACTCTTGAATGAGAGTGAATAAAGACCTTCATTTATGATATAATACTTTACAGTTTCTGCTTTGTCCATCCTCTGTCCATCTTTTTTGTACTTGATGACTTTTAGGCATCATGGATGGATGAAGCATCTTTGCATTTTATTGCATCTCCCTGCCCTACGGATTGGCCGGATCAGCAAACTAATATTAACCCTAACCCCCGGACATTTTCCAGCCATGTTTGTGGCATCACAATCAGGTATTTTTAATAAGTCAGGACATTTTCCAGACCTAACACACTGTCTCAAATAACATTTAAATGTATAGTAGAAACTCAAAGAAACATTTCAAAGAACAGTTTCAACATATCCGTGGTTTGCAGAAAATTAGGACACCAACATTTAATCTGATGATTGGGATGGAACCGAAGATGTTTTGAAAACACAGACAGATTCAGAAGAAAATGGTGGTAAAAAAGGAGACAGACTGACTGCATATATAACACGCCGAGAATGGGTTTATAGAGGTTAAAGATGTTTCTCTATAAAGTGGACCGATATGAAGAACATCTGGTGAATCGAAGGCCTCAGAGGGAAAGAATAGACTGGACTGTTTTCTATTATCTGAATGGCCATACAGCCATTTTCTGTATCTATGACAGCTTTTGATGTAACTGTCTGGGGAAATGGCCAGACATTCAGCCACTTAAATGGGTTGGGAGCTCCCGGTGGGGCACCAATGCTCATCCTATCGCTTTAGAGCAATACCATAGTATAATCCAGCACATGAAAAGGACATTAGTAACCTTGCTTTCAATCACTCATGTCTCTCTCCCCCATTTTGGTACTCTTTATTTCTTTCTGCCGCTTTAACACACTGGCATGTAGTCATGTGCCGGCACCCTGAGTGATGGCCTCTGCACACGAAGTATCGACTTTTTATCACCATTCCAACAGGGCAGGCAGGGACAAAGCTAAAGTCATGGACTCTGCTAGTATCCATCACCCACAGAGACAAACCCAAAGCTCCTTAGGCCCTTCAACAGTATCAGCACTGATATGTACTGGATACCCTCTGATACAAGCTCAGTCATATTTCTCTTCCCCTCACCCTCCCTTTGGCTGTCCTTTGCCTTTTTCACGATCAAGGGGAAATAAACGGTATGCTTCACACACTTGTCCTTCTGAATCTGATCCAGCCAACAAGCAGTAGGTGATTAACTGAAAGTTCTTGGATGAAAAGGAGGACATATGTTGTTCACAACATTTTAGGACCGTCATACATACAGAAGTAGAGAGATAGTTTGACTATAAATCTATGTATATTCAGCATTAACAAGTATGAGTTAGTTTGGATTAAGAGACAGATACTGGTGAGGCTGGGCTTATCTCCACAGTGATGGTGTGAGACTGGGCTTCAGGGAAACTACAGGCTCTCCCCATGAGACATGAAGCACTTTTGAAACAAAGATAAGAAGGCAGAAGGGAACACGGAGACATATAGAGAAAACATATGGAGAGATATCCAGAGGGAGGAAGAGCAAGACAAGCCATTTGTGAGTTTGGGGTTGTTGAGCAGGGGCAGGATGTATCTAAGGGCATCCAAAGTTCTCTTGGCATCAGCTAATAAAACTCCAGGGACAGCAAACACGGACTCAGTGACAAGTGCAGTGTGCCGGGCTGTGCCTGCGTACATGTGTGACGTCATCATCCTCTCACAGCCACTGCTGCACCACCAGGGAGTTCATGCCCTCTGCCTCAACAGCCACAGTACCCTCAAGGCAATGTTTCTCTTTCTCCCTTTTGCTGTTTCTACTATCTGGTGCTTCGACTACATGGGACCCAGATGGCTAGTTGGGGCCCAGGAGGCTACCTAACACCACCTCTCGATTGTTCACGTACACACATACACCGTGCGCCACCATAAATGAGGGCTGAATGTTGAATAGGTGTGGGATGTTATCATGCAGTCACCGACTATAAAGGTTCCCTCTAGTGACCAGAATAGGAGGGTTAACAATGTAAATGGTAGACCCTGAGGGATCTGCCAGGGTAAACACTGTGTGCTGAAAACACCATCTGTTTGTGAGTGGGTGTGTGTGTCTCCTTGTGTACCTCTGCTTCAGTTTATGCAAAACAAAAAGGGTAATATGCTCTTGTCATTGGTGTTGTAATGGGACCAGTGGATGGAGTATCCACATGGGAGTCCCTACTGGAGTGTGTGCGCAGCTGATAAGGTGAGGGATCGAGGGACAGGGTAGGGACGGTACACAGGTGAACGTGAGTGGACGGTAATCCACGGCGCTTCCCTACAGGACTGCTCTGGACTCTGAGGTGAGGAGATAGGAGAAATACAAGAGGGACAATCATCCGTTGACCCTGAACAGTCAGGGAACCGGTGATGGAGACTGGTGAGGCAAAAGAAAAAAAGCTACGCAAACACACACGCTAACACACACTGACACCTGGAGACCTGTCAATTGATTCAGTGCAGAGCGAGTTAATAACACAGTTGGCTGCACAGTGAAAATAGCCTACCTGTCTGTACACAGTTAATAGACTGCCACACTGCCCCAGAGTCCCAGTTGTAAGAGTATGTGTGTGTTTAATTGTGCTTGTGCTTATCTTCTCAACAGTGTCCATGATGTCCTGCCAGGGAACCTGTCAGTTCTCCACTTCCTGTACATCGTTAATCCATACGATCCTCTGCTGTTTACTGGTCCGAGCTCCATACTTCGACTTCTACTCTTGCACTTTTTTCATCAATGGAACTGGATTATGTTATGACTCAAGGTGCTATGCAATGGCCCATTTAAAATCTGCAGATTTATCAAAAAACTAAAATAACATGAATGGATGTTTTCCTCTGTTACACCATATGCCATTGCTTCTATGCTTCTGTCCCATTTTCAGTGTCCATATGGTTTTATTGTAAAATACAAGAGTAAGATGCAAAGAGTCTTATATTAGAACTGATTTTATTCTGTTTTCATGTAAATATTATACATTGTCATATTAAAGGGTAACTCCACCAATTTTACACATTATATTGTGTTTAAAGGTCTTTGGGAGTACTACGCCGCATGTGAATGATTTTTTTTTTTTTTTTTACATATACAGGAGTACTCCCAAAGACCTGTAAATACAGTGTAATGTTTAAAATTAGTGGAGCTACCCTTTAACTTGATTTACTTTGATTTACTGCCATGGTATATTGTGTGGTTGTAATGTGTGCCTTAGTGTTACACAAAGTTTAAGTACTCAGCTTCTGCTGTTGTTCAAATAATCAGATGTGAAAAAGCCCACGAAAGCACTCCTGTGCATCGTC
Organism: Pagrus major; assembly: GCF_040436345.1. Classification (NCBI taxonomy): domain Eukaryota; kingdom Metazoa; phylum Chordata; class Actinopteri; order Spariformes; family Sparidae; genus Pagrus; species Pagrus major. Next base: position 16,565,608 of record NC_133216.1, on the reverse strand, counting down.
TGAAAGACCAAGAATTATATGTAAAGTATTGAAATTGGAAAAACAGATGAACACTGCACTCTGTGCTCAACATCGCCTCATTTCATTTTAATCTATCCATCCGTCGTACCGATAAATATATTATAGTCTACATCCTGAATTTTGCCTCATATATCCTTACTTTCCAGTTCTAAAACATCTTTTTTTTCTGGCAGTTATCAAACCATCTATGCCTTCATTCATGTTTTCCTTGCTCTTGATATCTTTCAATGTTCAGAGTGTTTTACGTCAAACAACCGTCACTCCTTTTTGTTAGTTCCTTTTATGTTATCCATGTCTCCATTTTTACTCTGCTCCAACCTTCACCTTGTATTTCAACTTCAAGGTGCGTAAATGTGACTTCTTCCATCAGTTTTCGGTTGGATTTCTTTTGTTAGTCTGTTTAAAAATGTGACCTTTTCATTTTAATATACAATTTAAACAAAACTACACAGGCTCAACATCGGGGCAACGTTCAGCGAAGCATGATTAACTGAGGACAATTTACACAAGAAAATAGTAGCTTAAGATGAAAAAAAAACAGTAACTACAATTGAATTCTGTTCCTTAAGTATGTAAACCTATTCTAACAATTACCCAAAATAAAATTATGAACCTGAAAATGAGCATAAAATGTCTCCTTAATAGGATCTACAAGCATGATTTGTGACATCACAAATAGTTTGGAAGCCAATCCTGCTCCAATATCCAGCATACACGGATGGGATGTAGAAACTTAAATTATGTAGTGCACCTACACTGAGAATAGAGTTTACAGTGAAGAAGGAGACATCTTTTGTCCTGCAGTAAAGTTTGGAAATTATTGATAGATTCTGGAATTTTTAATGAGAGTGAAGGAACAGGAAGCATTTTAACAAGGTAATTTAACTTTTTTGTCGATAAACCACATCAGACAACAAATATTATTCAAACTAGAGTATCTTATATCAATCAATCAATCAAACTTTATTTGTAGAGCGCTTTTCATACATGGTAATGTAGCTCAAAGTGCTTTACAGAAATTAAATACACGTATACATCTTCAGACATGTCTGGAGGAGATCTCTATATTCACCACCAAGTTTTCTGTGACAGCATCAACCCTGGTGAGCTCTGTTGTTGCCTTCACAACCAGACACACATGTGCCTACCTGGAGCTGAGCACATGCCAACCAAAAGTCCCTCCCGGGGTTAGTTAGCCATTAAGCAAGCAGTCATCCCTTGCCTCCTGGAGAAGGGCCTGGTAAATTAACCATTAACACATTGCATTGAATTTCAAATAAAACAGCAGGCAATGCCACAGATGCACACGGAGATACGGAGATGGATGAAGGCATGTGTGCAGGTGAGTGCACGCAGTCACAGGTAGGAGCAGGCATACACACGCCGGGCATCTGTGTCGCCAGAGGTGGTGCTTAAGGCAAGGGTGGCAGCTGCCGATGGCTGTGCCAACCAATTGTAATGGCAGAGGGCCTGGCAACAGCTGGGGAGGGGGCTGTGAGGAGTCGCCAAACTCTTCACTGTGAGCCATGATCAAAGACGTGGCATAATGGTGTGGGACTGGCAGAATGGGGCGTCGAGGGAGGAGTGTGTGTATCTGCCCTGGGAGAGGGGTCTCCATATGTGCATGTGTGTGAGTGTGTGGGTAATTTGCTCATGCAGGTGTAAAATGGATGGATGAGATAAGAGGGGGATTTGACACTGGGGCACAGGAACCAAATCAGTGTGCAAATTCACCACCTGGTTGGAGGTTGCTGCATTATAAAGCCTAAGGTGTATATCCATGCTATTCCATTTTAATTTTAGTTTAATTATGGTAAATGTTTAGCCAGTAGGTAGTGTTATAAAAATACAATCAGTTGTTAAATAATAAAAGGTAGAAATGGTCCCACAACTCAACTACAACACTTTTCATTAAAGCGTGTTTAGTTAACCAACAAACAGACAGGCTGACTTGAGAGGTTACTTATGCTTCCTCTTTCATCATTATACTAATGCATTCAAAGGGATGCCCCAGTAGTCTGTATTGCTATTGTGTGTCGTGATGTTGGGCCAACACCATCTCTGAAGCTCTAGGCCAGCCTGTAGCTACTGTAAAACATTTAAAAAATGTCCTTGCCATTTAAATAATTGAATGCACCCTGATGGACCAACTTGCTTTTCCACAGGCTTATGAGCCACTGTAGAGTCACATCGTTCAGTCACTCCATACGTCCCCAATTTTCCAGCATTGCAAGGAACAACTACTACTACTAACTAACAACTTTGTTCTGTCTGTTGTCTCATCTCTCCATCTGATGTGGAATTGACAGTGTTGATTAATGGTGTCAATCATTAACACTTTTCAAAGTATGGTATGTAAGCTGCACTGCCAGCAAGTACAGGACATTGGTCCAAAATGTTTTTACGCTACCCAAGATACCCAGGTGTCCCAGGGATTAAAAACCACCTTCACAAGACCCAGAGAGGGATTATGTCCCTGTTGTTGCACTGGCAAACTCTACTACTTGGTCACGGTGCGGCGTATAGAAGGGGCTTGGGCTCAGAGAAAAAGAGGGAACCTTTGTCGAGCTGCATGCTGTCAGGTTAAAAGTACTGGTGTACTGGAGGAGACACTTGACTGTCTTTACTCTCTGCAGGTCAACAGTGACAAGCTCCACAGCTGAAGAGGAATTGGTAAATCCGAATTGGAAAAGAGGGAAAATTGAGAAAAAATACAGTTTAAAAAAGGGGGGCAAAAAAGGATTTACACTTCACAGAGAAAGAAAAATACAAATTCCCTGCTGCACCATCTCACAGCCCTCAGAGACTGAGGTGAGACAGAAAAAAGGAGAGAAAAAACAATTGCTATGATAGGTCAATGAAACTGCCTGGCCCCAGCACCGGGCTATATCTCATCAGTGGTCTAATCTCAGCCATTACTGCTGTTTTTCTGAAGCTATAGAGTAAATCCCATACAAACTGTATGATCCAAGCCCACGGCCATTAGCTTCAGCATAGCTGCCATCAATTTGAGCTATAACATGGACCTCAGCCTGTAAGAAAGACTTGGCTTCTCTCTTGTACTACAAGGACGATGCGTACATGTGCTGTGCGTGTGAGTGAAGCTTCTTATCTGAAATGAATTGGACAGGGACAGTTCCCTGTAATGGCAGCCGTTTGTGATCTTCTTTACCCCCTCCTAACAGTGCTGGAAGAAGGACAAAGGGAAAGATATGGTCTTGGCTGTGTGTGTGGCTGTGTGAGTGTTTGTGTACGTGCCTGCATTTCTTTATGAGCCAAAGTGATCATCACAATCATCCCTGGACATTACTTTACCAGCAGTATAAGCAAGAGAACTATCAGAATTTTGCGGGGCATCCTCAGCTGATAAACAGCCGGAAAAACAGCCGTCTGAAAGCAGCCTAATGTGTCCCTATGATGGAAGCTTGGTGGGTCGTTTTTTCTCTTACGTGCTTCTCTTGTAGGCCAGGGCATCTTTGTATGACCACAATGCTCCATTTAGAAAGGTATGCCACATTAAGCTTTAAAAAAATTGCAGCTCCTGCGATGTGAATGTTGTGGTGAAAACAGCGTTCCCACACTTTCTTTTCAAGGACTTTCCAGTTCCCTCAAATTGAAGGACCCAACACAGCATACTTTGAGACACAAATCAAGGTTAATTACTGTTACAACACTGAGATTTGTTTTATAATGAGAACCAGCAGGCTCACAGACAACAGAGAGAGAACCAGAACAGGCTTCGACAGGCTTGAAAGTATGAAAACGTCTCAATTGTGCTGTGTTACAATGACTGCTACTTAAATGTTAAATAACCTTGAGTAACAAAAAGCATGTCTATTTCTATCTATTTTCAAAAATGTTCATAGCCCTGATTTTTCGCCCTCAAATTCACAAACTTTCAGGGACCTACGAAGCAACCCTTTGAAATCAAGGTAATTCAATTTCATACAGAGAGCTCTGCTTGCTTGCTCTTGCTTATGGAAAAGCTCTGCAATGCTATGGTCAAGAGTCGCATGTACAGAACATGTTGTTACAGCCTCCTCTGCTGTAGCCATGTGAGCATAGAGACTTCATCACTGCATCACAGTAACAAGCAGCTGAATAAGGGGACATCAGGAAAGTTTACTGGCAGTGCAGTTAAAAATCAGAGAGAGAGAAACAGAGAGACTGTGCTTGTTGATGCTTTAGTATTGTATATGCATGAGCCAGTACTGTATGTACCTGCATTCATGTTGTGTTGTTCTGCCCTAATCAAAACCAAGCAAACAAAAGATGTTTTCCCCCTGCTGACTGCCAGGAGATAATAGCTCTCCACAGGAGGAATAGCAGAGCATTTTCAGCATTTATAGCTATATTTTTTTTCGAGGCATAAGTGCATGCGCTGGCACAAGTTCAAGGAGCTTGCTCTGTTGGCATCACGTATTTGGTCATTTTGAGACTAGAGGTGTGAGCAGAGCAGTGGTGCACACGTGCCGCAGGTGTAAAACGTTTTAGAAGAGAGGGAATAAATTACAATACAGAGTGTTTTGTTGGCATCAATCATGACTAATCAAATCATCTCTGCTAATTCCATTTAAAAAAGCAGTGCTCTCTCCACAATGCACTGACTGTAATGGATGAGGAGAGTCAACATCCGCCGCACAAAAACAGCCACTGCTAAGAGAAAATTAATGTCCTTGTCTGGAAGATGCAGTGGTTTAAAGTGCAAATGTGTGATGAATAAAAATAAACAGCAGAGAAGTTCCCCTGCTTCTTCCTGTAGAAGAATCCAGGGCAAAGTATTAAGTGGTAGTTACTGTAGATTACACACCCTGCTGTGTGCAGCAGAAAAATAAATACAGCTCACTGATGTAGGTGGGTGCCTATTCATGTAGGCCTTCATGAGGATCTCACACTGAACAATAATAAGAATGATCTAAGTGGTATGCAATAAATGCACGATCAAGGATGTCCATCTCAGGTTGGGATAAAATGTCATCTCAGTTTTCTTCTTCTAGCAAAAACAGGAATAAATCAAACATTCTGACCTGCTGGTCAAACATTTCTGAGGCGAGATGATGACAGATGATGACAGAGAGTCAATGGTCTCCTTCATCTTAGAGATAGGATGATGGCTGTCTGGGGCAAAAACAATAAGTTCAATTTAATCAATGTTGAGGTGGAAGAAATTCTTTGAAATCGGATCCCTGACACATTATGAATTTTATACACTTGTGTAAAATTGTCATTTTTTGCCATATAAAGAATTCATTCACAATTTTTCAAGCCTGTCTTTAAACGTTAGCGAGGCACATGTTGAACATTAACAGGTTTTAATGACTGCCAAGTTGATCTCATCTGAAAAGCAGTAAATATGACTTGAAGATCATAAGAGGAAAGCTTTTACCATTGTCTCAAGTGTTGCAGATGCTGGCACACTGTCAAATCTGACAAAGTGACTTAAAAGTACTTAAAAAATTGAGGAATCTCAATATCTCAAAATTACCAAGTAAAGAAGACTAATCATTTTAAGTTGTTGAAAATATTTGGCTTTTACAACTTATATTTAATAGTTTACTTTACCAGATAATCTATTTCCTGTATTTTTTTTTTAAAGTAAAGTCAACTTTTAAAATTTACAGTGTAGACTGGCAACAAACTTTTGCCCCATATAAATCCAGGTGAGAGGACTGTCATGTCAGATTTGGATGCACGATAAGTTTTGTTTTGACGTTACACTATGTAAATTAGGGTCACCAGCAGTCGCTGTTGTAAAGAGCTTTGCATTTGTTTTGGAAACGAGTGACAGAGACCCAGGACGGATCGCGATGAGGTCAAGTATTTATATGTGATTTTATATGTGATATACGTGATCGGACCCGAGTACAGGCATTAATAATATCCATACAAAATTAGCGCTCTTTTCGCTGATGGTCTCGTGGCTGGTATGTATGAATGGGTACAATTTGATGCAAATAAAGTGGACTGTTGGGCCTTTGCGTAGGTATGCGCTCTTGTGAGTGCCATTCTAGATTTCATTACTAATTGATCTGCTGGTTATTTTCACATGAATTAATTAATCATTTATTCTATAAAATGTCAAAACATTTTGAAAAATGCTCATCACAATTTCCCAGAGCCCAAAGTCAAGTCTTCAGATTGCTTCTTTTGCCCAACCAAGAATCTGAAACTAAAAGACTTTTCGTTTACTGTCATAAAAAACACACATTCTTACATTTAAGAAACTGGAACCAAGGAGAAGCAAATGTTTGATTTTTTTGCTTCAAAAAACGATTAATTGATGATCAAAATAGTTGGCAATCTTTGATTATGGTAACATTCAGTGAAGCAATTTAAATGTGCAATTGCAATGAATTCATCTACAGCCAAATATTAAATAATATTTCATGAATAATCCATAACATAAATAATGTTTAATCTCAAGCATTGACTCATTCCATTTACATTGCTGTACAATGTCATGGTTATGACCTTCAGTCTACACCACCATAATGGTAATATGAAGCACACAGAAATACTGTTGATGCTCTCACACTAATTTTAATGCTTGTGTGTGTGTGTGTGTGTGTGTGTGTGCCTTCCATCTCAGCAAATGGCAGGCTTCATTACACAAACATGCACAACCCTGCAGCTTGTAATTAGTTTGTTAATAATTTAAGTACCGATGTTTTCATGTTTGTGTGTGGCTGAGGAAAGGGAAAGCGTTTTCTAGCGAGTTTATATCGTATGGAGTATGAGCACATGTGCATAGGCAAATAAGCAAACACTCATTTGAATTTGTCTTTATCAAACGCAGTGAGGATACAATCGTTCGGTAGGGTGTGTTTTGTGTGTGTTTTGGGCTGTGTGATTGAAACTAATCACACACACACACACACACACACACACACACACACACACACTACATGCTTGTGCAATGCGACTTTATCGGATTTACTGAATAATTTATGTGGTAGGCTCAGGAGCAGAGTAGTGTGCATAATTGCATGACGTCGCTCCTATCTGCCATTTGTGCCATTAACTTAACGATTGGTCCCAGCACCTGATCTGGTAATTAAAACCTTGGAGATTAATCATGAAGTCGCCCCCCTTCAGTGAGGTGAAATCTTTTTTCTCTGCGTGTAATTTAGCTCCATTCTGCTCATAACACATTTATTCCTCTCAAAAAAGGAGGTGCCTAACTTTTGTGGAAACATGTCCCGTTGATCATGTCACCTCCAGGCACCCACACACACACACACACTGTTCTATAATTAAGCTGCCTTTTCTTTCTGATATGTCCTCATTACCTTGCTGGCATCTGAGCGGAGTCGGCTCTTGTAACAGGTGGTCACCTGAAAAGGGGTTCAGTTCACATGTGCCCTGCAGCTTCAGGTCTGTGAGTACACATGTCCGAGTGTCATTAACCTAACGACTCGCTGTCACACGGCTGAGTAATTAAAAGGCAGGGAGATTAATCATGAAGTCTGCTCACACGGCTTATCAGAGGGGAACGCTAGTCCCTGCTTTAAAAAGAAACGTGTGAAAGTTTCACTTCAGAGGAACTAAGGCTACAATTGAAAGGATGTTTCAAAGCAACGCAGGATACTTCCCTCAAAGCTATTTACCCTCCTTCCTTCCCTACATGCTATCTTCCCTGCTCCTCCAGTAACAGTGAGTTAAATGAGTTCATGGATGCCAACTGAAGTCAAGAGTGTATGAGGGCAAAATGAACCTGACTGCAGGCAAGGGCACAATGACTCAGTCTTGGTGGTTCCGGCAGCCAGCCTTAATAAGTCACTGTGAGTGTGCATGGGGGCTGAACTGAAGGAATTGACAGTGTGGCGCTGCTGACTTGTGGCTATTAGCTCAGCAGGGTTAATTACGCTATTAGATTCCACCTGTGGGCTTCAATTTCACCCGTCACTACGTGTCCTTAGTGAATGGACACGTACACAGTACTATACATGTGTGTGTGTGTGTGAGCACATACATAAACGAGTAGACATTTTGACCATATATATGATGTATGTTCAATTCCTACATTCAGTATCAGTGAAGTGTTTTAAAAAAGAATAAGATGTAGTATATGAACCAGTGGCATGAGTCTGAAACAATGAATGCTTTTTGGCACGATTGAGAGAAACGGATAGAGTCCCGCAGAAAAGAAACACCACTGCCACCAATGTGACTGAGTGACTTGGCTTTTGCCAAACTGGGCAGGTGTATGGCATAATAAGAAAATAAGTGGAATAAATGGAGATGTAATGGAATAAATGGAGATGTAACGTTAGCAACAAACTTCTTTTCACACACTACTTTTTTGTGCTCTCTGGTGGGTTGGCCTTTTATAATGAACACAACTCTGGCATTGTGAGAGAACATATCTGATCTTTTATTGTGGGCAAAAAACAAATGCGTTTCAGCATAAAGCCTTAATCAGCGTGATGCTAAATAGATGAGTAGCCAACAATCAGAGATGATGAAATCCATCTGTGAGTACCCGCCCAAAAGTGTGAATGAGGTGTGATCGCAATACAAACTATCATAAAATAAGTAAGACTGGAAAAAGTAGCATAAGACACAAACAAAAACTACATATTCCAGATAGATATAATGTAAACATACACAAAAAAGGAACAGTTATCACAAAGAATAACAGGGTTGGCCTTTTAAATCACAATGTTACGATGGTACAGGGCTCAGTGGAAGTGTAAAGGAAGTCGATGATTGTCAGCCATCGCAGATGGATGATGCCACTGGCTATTGGCCCAACCCCATTGTGCGGTTTGGTTTTACCAAATGTTTCCAACAATGCTCAAACCCAGAGAAATCTGTAATATTATTCAAGGTAACCGTGCATTTCATTTGGTCGCCTGTCGCTATAACTTCCGGGGGAAACATCAGGTAATACTAAAACTTGAGAACATCACCTCATCTGTGAACATTTCTGCCTGAGTCAAACCAGATGGATTTCAATAAGCAGTGGTGGTTAACTCCCATGATCCCGCGCTACTTCACAACGTCATCAAACTACATGTTTTATGTTTTGCTTGAGAGACCCTGAGTGGAAGAAATTACAAACTGTGTGATTACTTTAAGTATTCAAGTTACCTAAGCTGTTCTATACAGTAACCATGCTGTAGTTGTTGTGCACAAATATATTGTTGAAATAAATCCTTAAAAAAAACCCCCCACTGAATGTGATCCGTGTTTTGCAAAATTCGAGTGTCAAGTCTTGGTAAAATAACACAAAATCACAATTCACATAACCACAGGGCCTGATTTGGTATTTGTGTGTGTGATGTGCAGCGACAGGTACTTGTGTTTCCAGGTAGCCCACACAAACGCATATTTATCAGGACTTCCCCTGTGGCTACGACTTAAGGAAGGAGAGCTAGTTTATGCAGTTGCATTGTATTTACTCAACAATGGATGTCTCCGGTGAGAATCAGTACATCATACTCTGAACGTTTTGCTTTCCTTACATCTATCTCACGACAAACTGCATCCCACGCTGACTAACAGTCCCAGTCTTGGGAGGCTGGGTAAAGATGGTGCAGGCTCAGCTGCTGCTGCTGAGAGAGCAGAGCCAATTGAATTTAGCCCACTGAGAATCCTCTGTCGTGTTCTGCCACTGAGTGTGGAAAAGAGAGCAAAAAGGCAAACAAAGATTTGTCTGACTTTTTCCTGTGGACCTTGTCTGGTTGCTGCTCCCTCAGTACTCGGTGATGCTCTGCAAGTGGTTTTAGAGTAATGATAAGAAATACAAAAATCTTGTGTTCAGCAAGCCTCAGGCTGGATCTCTTGTGGTGTGTGTGTATTTGTAAGTACAGCAGCAGGTTTATTACAGTTTGCACACCCAGGATTTAGTTATAATACAAGCCTAAAGTTTTATTTTGAGGTAGAACGTCATAATGAGTCCTCTTAATAAGACATCAAGCTCAGTTGGAGATTATTTACATAAATTACTTGATTGGCAGCTGCTGACATGACTTATGTGTCACGCGTGTACCTTATTAAGTATTTAGCAACAGCTATTTGTTGACTTACCTGCTAAATAATTAATTCTACTTTCTGTTTTCTGGATATGGCAAACATGAGCTGAGCCACGTACTTACTCCAAACAATAAACTATGACCAAGAAACATACATCGTGTTCTAATGTTGAACTATTTAACATTTAGTCATCAATAAGTCAAGGTACTTCATCCTTTTACAGAAGCCCTGAGGGGTAAGTGAGAATATTTTTTTCTGGTGATCCATTTTCTAATTCTGATCTCAATTATTTTCTCTCCTGTGCTTATGACTCGTGATCTGGTGAATTATTTTTTTTTTTTGTTGCAAGGATAATCTTCCATCTGTGAAATCAGGATAAAAAAAACAAAACCATGTATGAAAACGAGTAAAACTTTTTTTTTTCATTTCATTTTCATGTGTGGAACCAAGTGAAAAAAAAAAATCCCTTTCTTCCACAAATTGATTTGTTTTTTCTCTGGAACAAAAAAATAATAAATATAATCATTCGGTTTCACAAATGAAAAAAAAACTTTCAGATGTTTCCACAGATGGAAAATAATTAAGGAACTTGAGATCATCCTGGCAAAAACGTTGTTTCTACATCTGACAACCTCAATAAAAATGTTTAACGGTGTTTTACTGAGACATTATACTTCATATCTTTGGTCCGAGCTTTTAACAGAAGCCATCACAGCAGCTTCTGTATTTTGGACAACTGTTGGCTTTTTTCTATCTTTTGTATTGTATTGACGGATAATAATGACTAGAAAAACCTCATTCAAAAATCAAGCAATTTCAGTATGCCTGCTGACATTTTCAAGTAAAGGTATGGGGAACTTGATGAAAGTCTAAATGGCAGAAATGTGCTATTACATGCAGACAAAATCACAAGGCCACTTGATTATTTGTGTGTGATCTACTGCTGTGTTACTGTGACATGTCTTGTTTGTCTAGGTCTGTCCTGTCACTGGGTGTATGTTGTACTGTAGTTGTGACCTGCCAAGGCACTGCTGATGAAAATGATCTTTGAGGTAACTCAACAAAAGGACCGACAACAACAAGCAAGAGCAGAACTCAACAAAGTAATAACCAGGATGACAAAAGGAACACAGGCAGCAACGCAGGTAAAACACGAGAGGAAAACAGGACCAGGGAACGGACATGGAAACATAGATGAACCAAGAGAGAGTAAGGGAAAACACTGACAGATCGTGTCCACAGAATCCGTTGTTTATACGCTTCCCATTGTCTCTGCAAGCAGTCGTGCAATGCATTCTGGTAGTGTAGCATCGAGTTTCAGAAGATCGCCTGCTCTTCATTTGCAAGTTGAAATCTACCTACTTTATGCAAATAAGGGGTGTCCAGTGCGGCTCAACGCTGATGCAAACTCACGAAAAATTATGAAAACTAAGCATTGTCTGGTTAAAATAAAGACTGGTTCAGCAACAGCACGGATTACTTATTCACAGAAACTCATTCTGGTAAACGTTTTCAAACGAGCCACGATGTTGGACTGCTGAAGTCCACAGCGGACAGCCCATGAATAGCATTTGTCCAATCAGGTGCAGCCAGTAAGTTTTTGCATGGTTGTCGGGGGTGAAGCCTGTTTCGGTCAAGGTTCACATGCCCTCGCATTAATCATTAATTAACGAAACACAGGTATATACAGAAAAGGGGCCGTAAAAAGACAAAGACAGGAAGTGTAAAGTAAAACATAACATTCATTTCTGAACTAAAACTGGTGGGGCATACACGTGAGGGATGGGACCATCTGTTGTAAAGCTGGATCTACTCCACTGTATCTATGGTGAGAAGTTTGTGGAGTGACTGTAGGAAGGATTTTGCAATTTGGAATGGCCGTAGTCTAAAACTGTTGCATCTCCGCACTGACTGAAGCATGTAGATGACTTTCAAGCGTCTGCTGAGGACACCCCTGGGCCTCTCCCTGTGGATCTGTACGACTGGGGTAGACCGTGGGGCAGACGCAGGACATGCTGGAGGGATTACATCTCCTGGCTGGCCTGCGAGCACTCGGGGATCAGACAGAGAGCAGCTGTAGGAAGTTGCCTGAGAAAAATTATGCATGGGTTCCTCTGCCCATGCAGTTGCCACTGTGACCCTGACTAGAGTGAGAAGCTAAAAGAAATTATGAATACATGGGAAAATAAGAGCAACAGATATTGACAGCCTGGCTCTGGAGTTCTCCCTGAGGGACTAATAATAGGAAAAGTGATTATTCATGAAATGTCATTAGCAGTAAAATATCTGTTTCTTAATACGTTCCCCTGCTGCCCTCTGCAGAGCTCATTCCAAGTAAACAGTTGACAAAGTATTCATGTCTTGAAATTAGATCCAATGATAATCAATGAAACAAACTACATATCGTTGGATTTAATAGTAGACCAACATGCACAGAGTTAAAACTGATTGATTGGTATATTAACAACCTTTCTAAAGATCTATCTTTAATATCCATGTGTCAGACCCATTCATGACCTGGAGTTGTGCTTTTGAGCATATTCATAATATTCAAATGCAATACAGAACAAGACGACGGAGGATTTTGGCTCCCTGAATTCATTATGAACAATGAAAAATGCTGGTATTGGAGCTTACAAGAGATTTCTCCATAACAATCAATATTAATCCTCACTCTCTGGTTAAAGACGGACTACACACGCTCCGAAAATCAAATCTGAAGCCAGTCCTTCTGCACACAGACAGCACACTTAAAGTGAGTAAAGGATATCTGCCGAGGGAATTTCACAGCACTTGAGTGAGCCGACAAACAGTTGGCGCCAGCAGCTAAATTTAGTGTTAGTCTCATTGGGGGAGGCCTTCCCTGTGGTGAAGCCCAATGCTAGGAACCATTCTGGGGGCTTCGGTGAGATAAGAGATCCCAACTCGAGTGCCCGTCTGGATTTTAAAATAAACAGTGAAGACAAATCTGCTACCTGTTTGCCAAAAGCAGACACTGATTAATACAGTGTGTCGAGACTTGTTTGGAATCTCTCGATTATGCTAAGGAGGCGCTGAAATGTAACAACAGTGAAATAAAAAACTTTTTTAAAAACCTTAGTGATCACTTTACAACATTTTGCTCATGCAGCTCCCTCTGCTTTTCTTGTTAAGCTAATTCCAATAGGGGCTGTGAGACGGAAAAGCAATCCATCTCCTGTGAAACCTCCAACTGCCTTTGATTTACGAATAGCAGATAATTGGCTTTTATATTCTGATATTGAACTGGACGGAGGCAGTGTGCGTGTGTGCGTGTGTGTGTGTGTGTGTGTGTGTGTGTATGGAGAGTGAGGGCTCTGCAGTGTTGATGAATAGAGCTCTAATGAATGATCATGTGCTTCTCCCAATGATTTTGCTAGATTTTTACTTTAACAAAAAAACACAGACATCAGCTAACTGTAGTGATTATGTGTGTGTGTTAGCACAAGCAGCGGCTTATTGGCTGGATGAAATGAAACGGCAGACGCCCTTTCATGCAACTAATGGGGGAATACCACCCGGAAAAAACAAGCTGCGCCATATGGTAGAACAGGGTTTTTTTTTTTCATTTTTCATGTAATATTATACAGTATCTCTTCCTGTTTAAACATTTTACTGATGTAGTCCCAGTCTGAATTAATAAGAGTTCCTCTCTTTACATGATAATGTTGTGTGAATTGATTTTTTCAGAATATACAGTCTATTAAAGGATCCTGTTCATGGTTTGTTTAAGCTTCACTTGTCTGTGTGGTGTTTTCTTATTAGACACAGTCCTGAAGCAAATTCAATTATTTAAACTTTCTCAGGTCAATATCGCTGTAATTAATCTTTCATTACACTGCCAGATATGCATTGTTCCACTGCTGCAACACACTGGGAAGAAATGCCCTAAGTCACTTTTCATTTGTGATTATCTTCCAAATTTGAAGGCACTGGTGGACTTGGGGGAGAAAACATGATAAAGCGCCCTCTCTGGTGCCCTTCCAGTGGAGAAAACATGATAAAGTGCCCTCTCTGGTGCCCTTCCAGTGGAGAAAACATGATAAAGTGCCTTCTAGGGTGCCCTACTAGTGGAGAAAACGTGATAAATTGGCATCTAGGGTTCGTAACTGTTTCACTATAAATATATATCACGACTTTCTGTGCGCTGGTGCCCTTTTTATTTTTTTTCGCCCCTGCCTCTCAAACATCCTGAGTCCGTCACTGTTAGAAAGTCTGCTAGACATAACTAATTTGCAAAAGAAAAAGTCCATCATTTTTTTTTTTTGCCAACTACACAGCAGAGACTGAGATAAGTTCCTCAGTTCATCTACACTTAGCTTGCCGCTGGCTGCTGGCTGGTCCTGGCGGGGAATGTGGCAGGGGCGGGAGGTTGTTTTTGGCCCTGATACATTCACAGAAGGCCAGACAGTGACATTATGCCAGCCAGGCAGGACTCGAGGGACAGCCATGTTAAATACCATCTCCTGGAGCGCAAATGGCAGGGAGTTTGTGGTGGTGTTTGGGGTGTATGTGTTTGTTTGTGTGCCTCGGTGTGCTTTGAAATGTGTGTGTGTGTCGGTGTGTGTGTGTGTGTGTGTGTGTGGATGTGTGTGTCTGCGCTTGTGCATATCTACACACACACAGTCAGTGCAACACAAACTGACAGTAGACAGGCAACGAGACCAGAACTGTGCACAGATGACATTAGAAGAAAAGGAAAAACAACTGCCTAATTATCCATCACCAATGCAACATGACGGAGATAAACTGACATCGCTGCAGAGATGCGCCTCTGCAAACAGGTTGAGGGTGGAGGAGAATGCGTGCAGAGAAAAAGCAGAGGAATGCTAGTCATTTGTCCGACAGTATTCTCGAACGAGGAATGATTTGTTCTTGCTGTTGTTGATATTGTAAACTTTGAAGCTGCGTTGTTGTTTGTCTTGGGCATCATATGCCAAACCAGCACAAGAATTCTGCAAACCTTAGCCGAGCCGTGGCAGAGCTTTGAGACAGGAGAGAAAACGACTGAGTGATACAAAAGAATGTCTTGTTCAAAAATAAGAGATGTTGTTCAAAGATGACAGTTGAACCGAGTCCATTTTGTCAAGGTTCAGAAATACTGGAAAGCTAACAAGAGTTATTTCTCTCAAACAAGAGCAAAGTAACAGTAAAAGGAGTAGAAAGAAAGAAAGTATGAAAGTTCCAATATGCATTTATGAGCCAGCAGGTCTGAGATTTCTTTGTATTAAACTTAACAATGCTTTCGTCATGACGGAAACTCAGTTTTCAAGAAAATCCCTGACACCTGAAGGAGTTTTCACAAAGACAAACTATTTCTTTTCTATTTCTTAAACTGCACGTCTGCTCACATTTAAACGTCACCATTTGGTTTTACTTCATGTTTCATAAAGCCTTACAATAACCACATGGGGATTTCTTACACTGAATTTGTGTTATTAACTTCCACCCATCGCCCCTGACAACAAATCTCACTCTGAGCGGCTCCTGAAAGTTGACAACCGTGTTATAAATTTAACGCCAGCGACTGAGAGACCACGATGGGAGCGCTGTATGTGAGCTGTAGAATCAATCTCATTCTCAATCTTTATCATTACCTATGCTTCACATCTGTTCTTATATACAGTATACACACACAAACTCACACTCAGCTAAGACAAGGGGCCTATACATAAATAAAGAGACAGTCAGTCAAACTCTTGGTGGACAGTGGGCTTGTGACAGGGTGTCAGAGGCCTGCTGACTGTAGGAGAATAATAACAAGAAGGAACAACTCCCATCGGTTACCAAAAGGCTCTGGCAGGTTATTAGACTTTTGAACCATGCCCCGGTGCCAGATTCCAAGTCTAGTCAGTGTCAACCTTGGTCCATCGATCTGCCACTATTGCCAGAAG
Organism: Pagrus major; assembly: GCF_040436345.1. Taxonomy (NCBI): domain Eukaryota; kingdom Metazoa; phylum Chordata; class Actinopteri; order Spariformes; family Sparidae; genus Pagrus; species Pagrus major. Next base: position 16,549,697 of record NC_133216.1, on the reverse strand, counting down.
CATAATATCATAGATTCTGCTTCACTTCCTGCTTTTGTCTTGAACTGTCAAAGCTGCGGCGGAACAATGCCACTGAATTAGCAAAAAATTATACTTAACTGTACTGTATTTAAAACAGTGCAAACAGTGACGATGCTTGAATTACAATCCTATTACATGCTGTAATGCATCAGTGTTTCATGTTACATTCCCAATGGTGTGAAAGGCAGTCTATAGATTTTTAACATTTCAGGTAAAGCTGCCTTTATGGTAGATACAGTGTTAGGGTTTAAAAGGGATCACGTTTTGGTGAGCAGGAAGCGTATCACCAGAGTAACCGCGAACTGTGGCTGCCGCCGTTCACTAGTTAGCTCAGTTGGCCTTGCAGCTAGCAGTCTGGACTGGGAGCTCAGAGAACTGGGGGGGAATGTTGGCTTTTACACTGCTAGCACAAGAGCTTTAGGCCGTGGCGGGTCAGGGCTACCTGGTAAGCTGTATTTGCAACACAATAAATAGATGTCATGACGTCAGAACTGTTATTCACATCCTGTTGATAATTTCTATTTTGAATGTTCTCTACTAAAATCCTTACATATTGCATCTTAAAGAAAATAAAGTGTTTGTGGTGTTAAGTTGCCCAGAAATCGTCATATTAGCTGAATTATTACATTACACGGGGAGTCAAGCAGTCTTCTAATCAAACTTGTAATTTCTGCTGATAACTGAAGCGCTGTGTGACTGGGGAAAAAATGTATTTTTTAATACTTTCAATTGAATTTCTTCACCTGATTTTCTCATTAGAGACTGTGATATTAGACTGCAATCAATTTAAGCCAACATTTAAACAGCAGTTTGATTTTAAAGCCTGATAATTAAAAACTTTGAATCATTTATGTATTCACAGATTTTTCAAGTCTAAGAAATAAAAAAAACCTTTTATGTAGGAAGTGTATGAATATCTTGCAAGGGTGAGTTGTCTCTGATCCAAGTCTCCAAAAAGGAAACTTCCAGGTCAACATGTGTGGGAAGCAGTTTTTATTTTTTACTATAACAAAACTGTACATAGTGCAATTGTGTGGAACAATTTACCTATTCTGAAGGAGAGCGGGCCACCAGAGGTGCTTCTCACCCACATGGCTAAGAAGAGCAGAAGCGCCCAGGCTGTGAGCATCTTCTATGACTCCTCATGGGTCCTGCCCCGGGGGTGCCCCTGTCACAGCCACCTGAAAAATAAAAGCACAGAGACTACACCGTTATACATCAACCGACACCGAGACGAGCGCAAACAGGACAAAGCTGTGCGGCACACCGTTGAAGCTGCAGATAACAGTACTTCCTCTCTCTCACTCTTTCTTGTTGCATGCTGGGAAACTGTTAGTGAGAGTGTGAAACTGCTGCTAAGTGAATCTGAGACCCACAGGAGTTTTGACGACTTTTCTTCCCTCATTGCTGTTTTTTTTTTTTTTTTTAATATGGGTTACCTTCTTAAGTTTCGATGTTTGTAACCTTTATTTTTAAATCCTTGCATTGAACTTAAGTGTCGAGAGCCATCTTCTCAAAAACCAAAATCCTTGCATGCACTTCTCACAAGCCACTAAGCTGTAATTTCTTCCTTACTGCCAAGGCGCAGGCTAGCTGTGACAACCTGTCATATGTGTCTGTCATGTGTGAATAAAGCTGTTGTTTGCTGCGTTCATACTCTGAAGCGTGGCGTCCTCTGTGCCCCCTGTTTCTCCAGAGGCTGTCTCAGTTTATCTGTGCTTCTTTTGTAGGTTATTCTGTGATATTGAAAGGTCATTGTTTAGCTTTTGTTTTAGATCACCTGCTCCATTGATTCTTCTGGGGGTTTTTTTGTAGTAAAAGTGGTTGATCAACAGAGGGGAAACAGACTGCATAAATGCTTGATCGCTGCCCAGATTTGCTTGCCAAAGACAGCAGGTTGGCATCAAAAACATGTCCCTTCTTTCAAAAAGGCATCCGAGGCTTAAAGGAGGACATATGATGTTCATTATCAGATTCATAATTTTATTTTGGGTTACTGCTAGAATGGGTTTACATTCTTTAGTGCTCAAAAAACACACCTGTTTTGTCATTCTGTCCAGTGCTGCAGCACTCTATTCCCCCTCTGTCTGAAACGCTCTGTTTTAGCTCCTGTCTCTTTAAGGCCCCCCATCCCAAATACCCAGTCTCTTCTGATTGGTCAGCTCACACACACCTGAGCCAGCACCGCTAACAACAACAGAGCAGCTGTGCTAAGTCAATCATCAAGCGACAAGCAAGCCACTCTGCATAAATTATGCAAATGCATGACTCTGTGATGTAGTGATGTCACAAAGTCACAGAATTAAAGGCAGGACTACGGAAGTGGCATTTGAGGAGCAGTGTTTTCTGTGGGAGAGAGGAGCTCCTGTTGGTGTGGACTTTGACTTTTTTAACTTTCAAGATCTTTTACATGCACAACGACCTATGTAAAACACTGAATTGAAGAAAAATAAAAAACATATAGTAATAGGTCTTCTTTAAAATGTCCTGCTTTGTTTCAATTCATTACTTTCTATTTTCAGTGACACTATGCTGAGTTTAAGAACCATGTTTAAACATTTAAGGTGGGAGTGGAAAACAGTAAAGAGCTGAAGTAGCAGAGATGATAAATCAGGAAGAAGGTGGCTGTAGTTCTCCTTCAGGAGACCCACAGCAGTGAGGATAATGAGATGCACAGTGGGGCATTTGAAGGGGGGTACATTATGTTCTTAGTCATGGGAATAGTTTAAGTGAAGGAGATTTCAGAAGGGCAAATCCATCCTAATTGACCTACAATTCAACCCATGATGGATACATGTATTTGGTCCTACTTTTAGGCTTAGGAGTAAAAGCATTTTATCATCGCTCTAAACCTTAGAAATTACGCTCTCTCCTCCAGGATTTATAAGGCCTGAAGAGCTATTAGGACTTCCCAGCGGGTTGACAGAAATAAGACAAACATGTACATGTATTCCAGTTGTGGAAATATAACAGACATTTAATTTAGAAGAACAAGCTCCTTCCAACACAAAGATTTGCATTGGAACTTATTTTGAAGGATTTTGTCCATGTTCTGGATAATTGCTCCATCTATATACCAGGCCCCACACACAGAGTTATTTCATCTCATTCTTAATTGAAAACATGGGCATAGATTTCAAAAGTGCTGCTTTCATAGCACCGCAAAGCTCATAATTAATTTTTTTTTTCCCACCACTAAAATAAAGTAGATTAGAGTAGATTATATAAACTAAATCAAATTACACAAAATGAAAAAAATATATATATTTATGAAATATATGCATACGTTATCATTAATACTGTGGCTAAAGTCCAAGATAGCCTGAGACACTGCACTGTATTACATGTATCCCTCCATTAAAGCAGACTGCTAGCAGTGCCAATGTCTTATCTAAATTATTACCTTAGCTAATACACATTCACAGTTTTACAGACAAAAATCATTCTAATAAACCAATGTAAAGATTAACGCTTAAGATTCAATTGGTGTAAAGCAGCTATAATCATTATTTTTATGATGACAATTTATCAAATGATAATGTGAAAACGTAAACGGGTCACTTGTAGTGATGAATCTGCAGAACCTGAATCTGTAGCTCCACTTGGCTTTGTGACGCCTTACAGTGAGTTTCAGCTCATTATTTAGCTGTCTGGCCTGCAATTTACGGTTGTAGTTCGCTCTCACTGCTCTTAAGTATTGTTTTTCGGCCCCAGCAGGCAGCTGTTTTCAGGGAAAAAAGCTTTAATAAAAAATTTTCACTGTGTACACTACCTGCTCAGCACCAAACAGCAGACAGATACAGCAAGCCACTAGTTGGTGAACATTGTGGTGCATTGACTGTAGCAGCTAAAGAGAAAGATATTCACCACAGGAGCTGGTAGTGACCAAAAAAAAAGAGGTAAAATTCAAACGAAGGATAATGTTGCTCCTTGTATGCTGGATGCAGGGATGTCAGTTTTGGTACATTTTGCTTTGATAAGCTGACACCAATTTACCAGTAACTAACCGGTTAATTAGAAAAGAAAAAAAAAAAAACACATGTTGTGTCTCCGAGTGAGGAGCCCTAGTTTCGTATAACTGGACTTAATTCCACGCTGTGTTTTGTTGCTGTGTGAGCGCTGGAGAAAGGAGCACACTGGGCTGCATCTCCCAATCAGCACTGATGACGTTACAGGTAGTTGTGAAGTTAACTTTCGTTTGTGAGAGCTGTCAAGCAGTCACTTGTCGGAGCTAACGTTAGCCTGTCTGCCATGGCTAGCCTGATTTTTCAGCTCATCCTCTCCTCAAAGTGCTTTTCCATGTGTTTAGTCACAGTAGCACTCGATGCCAAAACATACTGGGCTTGAGGTAACTTTAGCAAACCGACTCTTTGAATCCCTTGCCTTCAACGTTTCTTCTCACTTGCTCTTACTGTGGCACAGCATAGTGCGAGCACTACTAAACAAATGAGCAGCATCACATTTCAATTGCATTTGACTTGCTGACTTTCTGGAGGGAATCATCTCATTGAGCTTCTTTTAGCGCACTTTACTTTTTACCTCGCACTGCTCTAGGGAAGCCATTAGCAGACGTGTGTCTGTTTGCAAAATAACCGAGTACCTGACAAGCGTAAGCAGTCAAAAAATCAGTCATTAGCAGTGTGCAATTACATTACAATGTCATAGATAACACCTTTCTGTATTTTCTTTCATTTTTACTGCATGAAATTATGTGAATGCACGTTAGAAATACTGTGAAAAACCACAAGACACCATCATCGATTTCACAACAGGATTCATGGTATTTTTAGTCCTATTTAAACTCATCACGAATCCTTGAAAGGATTCTTTATTGCTTGACAAATAGAAGTCTGGTTCTATTTTCATCAAGGTTCTACTTTGTTATCTAACCTGCCATTATGGCAGTAAAGGAGTGGGTGGTTCTGGTAAGACACTTTTCTTTATCTTTGTCAGGGTTTATGTTGAAAGGAACTGACAGTTTTTTAAAGAAGTCGAGAGAGGTCAGTGACTGTAGGTCAGTGCAAACACAGTGACAGAAAACTAGAACTGTAAAAAGGACTTTACTTTGGACAGGACAAACAACAAGTCTCTTTAGACTCGTTCTTCCAAATATAGTGAGCCACTTTGATCCGTTAGACGCACCGAGGACAAGCATCCAAATGTCAGACGGTACACCTGTGAAGATGGCATACTGCTAGATTAGTGCAGCCAGACTGAATAAACTGGGGCTTCTATTTTGGTACAGGCACTAAGCCAGAAGAGGTGCAACTGTAGCAGCACAATGTCATTTTCATCAGGAGGAAGTCCACTGTTTTGTTTTAGCACCTGTTGGCTTATTTTGGCACGCTTGTCCCTTGAGGTACAAGGCGGGTTCAGGATTTTTACTTACTTGGAGCCTCTAAGCTGGCCACCTGGACTTTACAAAAGGACAAAAATCAATTCTGAACACCAGTGGAGGTCTTGCAAGGACTGTTAAGAGCTTGCCTCAATGTTGTTCACAAGACGGTGGGCAGAACAGAAGAGTTCAGCCTCGTTTGGGCTGTGGAGGAGTTTTTGTAAGTAACTCTTTGGTTTTTTATGTCCTCACATGTTTTAGTGTGCACTTCTACTCACTTTTATAACAGTTTTTGGTCACTATGGCCGTGTCCAAATTCAGGGGCTGCAGCCCAGGAAGGGCGCATTTGAAGGCCAATTACGTCACAACGCTGCGCGAAGGCTGTCTAAATTCGAAGGCTGCGCCACATGCAGCCCACACATGCAGCCTACCCCACCCTACTATCCTTCGCGGCCTCACATATCCCAAGATCCTTTGCGCACCGCTGCTCAGTCCCGAAACAGAAGAGGAAGCAAGAGAAAATGGCGACATCAAGTGGCGCAGACATGACATTTAAATTTAAGTAATGGGTTTATACTCGGTTTTTACTCATTTGAACATCCAACGCCAGATATGTTAAACTTCAAGGGACTATAAAACCTCCAAAGTTTAACTTTCAGTTAAAATACGTGAAGCTGGTAATGCTATGGTAAATATAGTTGTTATTCACCAATGGGTTCATGTTTATTTTGTAATGTTGATAATTCAATTTAGATTTGACACATTGTACACACACAAATAAATGTACACGTTTGATAGATTTGAACCAAAACAGACTTTAATGCATGAACACCTGGTGACGCAACCAGGAAATACTCCGAAGGCTAGACCGTCCCATTTAACAACGGTGGATGTGGCCTTCAAGGTCTGTCCGAAGGCCGCGGCCTTCGTGGACCGCTAAGGCCGCGGCCTTGAAGGCTGCAGCCCCTGAATTTGGACACAGCCTATCTGTCTCTTTCTACATGAGATGAGTCTCTGTTCTGAAGTAAGTTACTGCAGTATAACCAACATGACCATGCATCTCTCTCTGTGTCTTGAATCACTTGCCTGTCAGGGGAAAATATGTTCGGTGTCAGTCAAGTCTATTTAAGGCAGAATCCATGTAATACATGGACCCAATGCTTTACCAGAGAATTGATCTACAGCTACAGGAGCATGTGATGGATAGCTCCAGATAGTGTCTGCCATGTACTGTAGCTGTACATAAGAGTAGTTTCTTTGGATGGTATATTTTGTTAACATAACATCATTAAGACTCATCCTTTTGGTTACGGCTGCCAATTTAAATCTGTAGTTCTAGATGAGGTGAAGAAGTGCACTCGCCTTCATCTTAGTAACTAAGTAAAGTGTGAAACCATATAATGACAACAGTACAAGTCTATGATTCATGCCATACTACTCAGTGGGTGTATGTTTATGCCTGTAACACTCCTTACACCCTTAAAACATTCACAATCTGTGCTCACTTGAGGAACAGTTCTCTTTTTTAAAAAAAAAAAAAAAGAGTTAATGGGTTTAATGGGTGATGGAAACACCTTTTCCAAATAGTACTGACATAGCCATCACTTTAAAAACTTTAATAAACTATATATCACTGGATTTAAAATCTCATTGGCTACATACTGCAGCAATCATCCTGTGGCTGGCATGTTAGTGGCTAAGGAAACAGGTGAGGAAAGATGAGAGAGCAAGTCCCTGTCTACACTATTACACATTGGCTGTTGTAGGCTCTATGACGGGCATAGAGACTCCTAACTACTCAAATGAGTTGTCATTTAAATGGTGAAACGAGAGGAGCCCTTTTACAGATAAAGGCTATCTTGTCACCATGTATCCATCTAATCCTTTGTTTTGGACTAAATATGTTACTGAAATGGATCTAGTGGACTGTTGGAGTTCGATGCACTACTCAAACATCCAGACACTTTGTTGGTGAGTTGGCAAAACATCATACATGTTAGTTTGTTAGCTTGTTTGTTTGTTGATTATAACTTGCTGATCAGCTGTTTCTGAAGGCTTGTCTCTGGACCTCTCTCCATTTTTCTCTCATAGATAGCCAAAGCATCGAGCCATAACATTGCCTATGCCGCCAGCTTTTGATGAAACTACACTTTGTGTAGCCGAGTTCATTCACTCCAGACCAGCTGGTTGAAACACCTAATTCAGATTTTCGTTTCGTTTCTTTTGTTGCAACATTTCACAGGTTCGCTGTGAATTCGATTGACAATTACATGAAAACACAGCTACCGAGGCTGCAACTGCAATTGTTTTTAAAGGGCTTCTTTAACTAAAAGAAAAAAAAAACAAAAACAGATGACTTTTTAGTAACCGAATACTATCACGGATAAATATTTGACATTTTCATCTGGCTTTGGAAATTATTTCAGCATTAATGGCCCATGCTGGCAAGAGGAAATCAAATCCCCGACCTGCAACCTGCAATGTGATAAGAATTTAGAGCAGGTTTACTTCAATCTCATCTGCCTAATGCTTATTTTGTTGGTATTTTGGTAACGTCGGCAGCTCGCTGCCTGTGATGGGCAATAAGACATATCCTGTGAGTTCTAAGACTACCTTACTGAGTTATTGCTCAGGAGAGCCCACGGGAACGGACTGTCAACACATCAGGGTGATTTCACAGACCTTTCCTCGGAAAACTATGCAAATAACAGCTGTCAAAAGTCTTCCCCCGAGGTTCTAAGAAGAGGAGAAAAACAGAAAAACAGCATCAAATGAGAGGCCTGCTCCGAAATTAATTGAGTACTGAAAATTCCTTGCAGCTTATATCGTTATGCACACAGGGGGATTACTGCGCTTTATTGTTCAATTAGTCTGACTCTAGAGCAGCATGGTTTAAACAATGTAAAATGCTTTCTAACAACTGATCACCTAGAGTACAAGTTTTGGTGCAGTCACACTCTCACACACACACAAAGCTGATTCGATACCCTTGAAAGTAACTATGGCAAATCGATGTCAATGGCAGCTCAAATATGTTGCAGCAGCCTTCGCAGACGAAAGCACCATTGAGTAGTGACAAAAGCCTCGACAGATTTTAGACTGGCAGTTGATGCAATCTGTTGCACTAATGGCTGTTGAGTGAGATCCACTCGTTGATGTTGGAGATCGACATGAATTCCAACACACTCAACACGCGTAAAATAAAAATTGAGTTAAAATGGTTGCCCTCCTTTTCTGATCTCCTGAATCTATGATATCAGTTTGAGTTTAGCTTCTGATCAGAGAAGTGCAAAAGCAGATTGATATGTTTTGCCCCTTTAAAACTTAATGCTTAGGAGAGAAACCAGTAGAATCTGTGATTCCAAGAAGAGAAAAACACAGGCAAACAAGTGGTGCAAAGAGTGAGAAGTCAAGGATTTCAGGAAAAGTGTGAAGTACAGTATATAGCCTTGGTCTCCTCAGACGAATATATTACATATATACATTTCTAATCTGTGCTGGCATTGAACTTTAATGCACAAACTATGTGGGCTGTAAACAAACAGAGTGCCAACTAAAGGAGAGGGTTTGATTTATTAATTCTTTCCTCTTCGAACTTCGGTTTTACAGAACCTTGTTGAAGATATGTTCAGATATTTGGGCACAAACTTAACCCGAGGCTCGAGATCTCCTCTTGTCTCTCGCTCTTTAGGCAAGACAAGCCAAGTTTATTTATACAGCATCATCAGACTCAAGCCAATTCAAAGTGCTTTACAGGGGGATAGACATACATTAAAGATGAGACATTAAAGGTGTTATTGATAACATTTAGTCAAGAAAATGTGGCATACCATCGCTCCCCATTCTTACACAGACATAAACAAAACGATCATTTTGGACCCTGCAAATTTTTTTAAATGATTAATTCACAATCGCAATTATGTTTTAAGGGAAAGAGATACTTTAATGCTGTCTACAAAAAAAAAAGTATCAATACGACCTTTAAAGAAACATAAACAAACACAGACTTTAGATTTTCGATCCTAAGCTGACCCCCTTTTCAAACTCTGCTCACACCTGATGCCCAAACATCGCTGCTACTGATTCACTTGACCATTTTGTTTAACCAATGTACCCTTGGAGGCAGGCTCAGTTCTTCACACATTTCCTACATGGCACCAAATCTGAATAAATATTAAATGCCAGATTTGTACTGGCCACAGCTGCGGTATTTATAGATTTTTTTTGGTCGCCATGACACTAACACATTGGACAGAAACCTCACAGCAACATAACACTGTGATGATTCTTACTGAGCGTCACAACTTGAAAGTCCCATTGCAGAGACTGGATTGTGGAGGAATGATGAGAACAATAGCACAGATTACTTTTACTGTGAGTTGGCATGAATAAGAAGACAGACAGGCAATCACACTGTATAGAGTTATACCCATTGCGTTTTCTGCATAAGCCTCCCCTGAATACTGAATAGGCTGAGGATCGTGAAATAAAATGCCGGGTATTGTAACGCTCCTTTTGTTTCTTTGCTCACAGGAAAGCCATCGCAGGCTGAGATGGTGAGATGAAATCAGAGAAAAGGGGACTGCGATGTAATCAGAGCTGCTCCGAACAAGGTTTTAAAAACGGTGAGGTTTCAGATATAGAATACAGTCTAATAAAGACTGTGTACTGTAATTTCTTTATTCAAAGGCAGAGCAAGTTGCTCCCTTTAAAGGTTTTATTTCCCTTTGAGAAAGTATGGTGGACTGAAGGGATTAAAAGATTGAATTTGAAGCTGTGTTGTTCATATCTGCTGCGTTACGAAGACAACGTTTACGGGAAAATGCGATAAAAATGTTGCTCTCTGTTATTAGATGTGAAAATAAGCTACTGTTTGCTGACACATTAGCCACAGCATATGTTGTTGTTGTGTACTTTTTCTTCCCCCTTGTAGCCAAAACTCAATTAATACAGCTTTAAAGAACTCACAATACTCAAAACATGTAATCAGCTGCAGCAAGATACACAATATATCTTTGCTGTTATTGTTTTAGCCGTGCTAGTGCCAAAAATAAACAACTGGAACAATATGCAGAAGACTGGAATAAATGGGTTAGAGATGGTGATAATTATGGGGGAATAATACAGGAATTGGTTGAATTTACATGATTTCTTTCAGCTGAGAGAATGGAAAATACCAGAAAGACTGATAAAGGAGGTGTTTGGTTTGGAAGAAAACAACACATTTACACCATTTTCAAGAATGGCATGGCAATTCTTCCTTGTGACAAATTATTACCATGCTCTCTCCACTGGCTGGTCCATGCTTGTTCAATAAAACCACAGCCATTTGTAGAGGCGCACGCACACAAGCACAATCACACACCCACCCACACACACACACACACACAAAGACACCCAATCCATTTTTGGTAAAATCCCATTTTTATAAAAGCCACGGGGTGACACCGACAGTCTTGCAGCACAGAACGCTGTTAAGTATCACTGTCATAGTTGACAAATAGGCCTTTGTATTTATACAGCGTGTGGAGGAAAATAGACACTCTGAAGCAATATAACCATTTTTCCTCAATCTCATTCTCAAATCTCAACCCACTGCTCCCCATATTGTGTGAGAATATGAATGTGTGTACAGTATATCTCTCTTTCAGATGAAAATCATTTGAGGAGAGGTTTATAGGATCCTAACTACTGTGTTAAATGATGCGCCTGCAGAAACAAACACACACTCCTCAAGATTAAAACTCTACAGGCACATTATTACCAACCGCATGGTTTCGGCAGCGAGTTGTGATACCCTACAAATACAGTGACCATGTTTTATCACAGGTAGGGCATCCAGATCAGCACAGGAGCAAAGGAATATAAAAGGAGGGCAGCTCTGGCTTCAGAGAGGTGCACAAGGCTATAAATACACTGACCCTCACCTTACACATACTGATGGGGGGATAATGGCATACTGACTGGCATCAAGGCTGACCTTAGATATTAATCATCTTGAATGTCTGGCAACAATTCGCTCCGCATCCCGTGACACCAGTCCAATATTAATGCTTTTATTTAGCCCAAAATCAGCCTCTGCATTACATTAGAACTCCTGTCACACACTCAAATGAGAGGTCTCAGCTTGGTTTGACAATCGAGATCATAAGTTGTCGGCGCTGTGTCAACAGTGCAAGATGATGAAGATCGTCGATTGAAGGACCAGGATGGTCTGACAGCAGTTTGACTCTCCCGTCAGAGCAACAGTTTACACAATCCAAATATCAAAACTGTCAATCACACATCAAACGTTGTGTAATTCATTTGCAAATGGCCCATTAAAACTGACAGTTTGAACCAAAGGCAAGTCAGATGCATAATGAGACTCACACATTTGCATATATTCATGTACTGTTGCTTTGGGAGTCTCAGAACTGGCACAAAAGCAACTTGTAGATGGAAATAAGTGATGTGTGACCAATGTTCAAGGAGGTTTGAGAGACTGTCACAAGCTGCAGAAAATGAATATGCATGTGGTATGTATACTCCTCGGCAGCGAGTTCAAAGAGAACGTCCGTCTGTTTGAAAAGTCTAGACATGAGAAGAAACAATGGACTCAACAAAGGAGAACGTAACATGCATTAATATACGGAAAATAGCTGCTAAAGCTCATTGTTCTGTTTTCTGAAATGACCTAGAATGAACTGTAAGAGCCAGCATGACGCTTGGCAACATCTCCCAGCAGTAAACACACATTTTATTAACAACGATTCTCAGCGGTCTCCTTGTCAGGGGCAATACAAGGCTGATGGAAACTGGTCTGATGCAGCAGCAGCTCATGAAGTGGAATCAGGACATCGAGGAGGAGCACGTCTAAGAAAACCTGGTTTACTGTAAAACTAATCTGAGAGGCTTCGTCAGTGTACTGACTGGTGGGGAGCCCAGAGTATTTGCAGACTCTGCAGTCGTCCATTACGCTGCATTTCAGTGAAAATGTTTGTATAGCTAAGACTACAAATATGCTTTGTGGGGTTTTAAGATACACTAAAAAAAATATTTCTCTAAAACATTTACTTTATGTATTTCAATCTTTCATACAATTTCGGTGTAATTCTATTACGTATATGATTTGATGCAAATTATTTCTCCTGAACTTTTGTCCAACATTTCAGGCTACAGGGTGAGAGTGACTGAAATAAATCCTGGGTAGAGTATTTATAAAGACAGGAGAGTTTGGAGGTCTAGAAAAAGAGAAGCAAACAGGCAAGTGATGTAACTCAGATTTGAAACACTGGAAGGGAAACCATAATAACTAGTGTTGCTGTATGGTTTGCCCTTCCGTTTCTTTACTGTGCTTGTACATGTTGTATAGCGAAGGGTGTACAAGTGTCAGCGGTGTCTTCATCTGAAGCGCAGGCATCTATTGTTCTGCCTGTCACTGCACTTGCTATCTTTGTTACAGGAGCTGAATCAGCCCTGCCTGCCATCCTGCAGCTCAGGAGTGTCCTGCATTCACATCAGCAACTTACCGAGAGACAGAAAGAGGATAATACTGCAGCAAAGCCATCGATTGACTAATTCGAAAATATTATGAATTCATGTTTCACAGCAACTTATGAAGATTATGAGCGAAGTGGGGTCTTACTCAGCATGGATCTGGTGGAGAGCATGGAAACTAACTAACACACTAATATTTACTCATTACAGCATCAAATCCACCTGATTTGCATGCTTTTAATTGTGGGAGGAACCTTGTCCTCCTGTCCCATTGACAGCATTGCATTGCATTATGCTCTCATTTACACATTAAGACTGTTGCACTACAATGTCTATTACAAGATATTGACACAAAGACATCATTACATTCAGGTGTGCAGCTCAAGAAGGCAATGGAAAAGAATTGTGTATCCATAACATCCGCCTGCAAATGGAAAGACTTAAAGCAGCATGAAGACAGTGATAGTGTAAGATGAGGAGTGAAGTCCCAATGAAAAATTGATGAACTGGAAAGAGGAGCAAAACGGGCGCAACCGTGCTCAAAGATAGTGGGTCAGAAAAGTCCTAGTCGAGGATGAATCTCAGGTGAGCCCGCGGCATCAATATTTAACAACATTTTGATAGCAAGTGTAAAAAGTTTGGTTTCTGAGGGGAGGAGGGTATTTAGCGATAAATGGCTCCACATTACGATGACAAGAGAGTAAAAGTGGAATGACCCCTAGAGGCCAGTCATTTAAAGTTCTAATTAAATGAAGATCTCAGATACTTTTGTTAATTGCAAGTTGAAAAGTCCCAGCTTCAATTATCTCCTCACATAAATAAAGTGTCAAAGGGAGCACTGCCCTCAAGCTACTTAAACACTGTTAGTGCTACTCTCACCAGGCAAATTACTGCAGCCTCTGTCCTGCCAATATTGTCTTCAAACTCAACATTATCATACTGATCGTGCAGTAATGAGCATATGTCATGTTGTCATTACTGCATGTGCACCATGTGATCGCATGATTCCAGCTCTGCTTCACAAGAGAAGAGGAGACGAGAGAAGACAAACGAGACGAGACGAGAGATGGCAAGGACATCAGGAGAAGGCTATCAAGAGCATCCTCCCATTTTCCCTCGCTCGCTTATTGCTAGTCAGACCACAGGCGGTTGGGAGTGACTTGGGCCGGTAACAAATTGCTAATCGATTACTATCTCAATGGAGGGAAACGTACAGATGTAACCCTGCTCATCCCACTCCACTTCTATCAGCTGAATTCAGAATATTCTGTTAAACATTGATAGTACAGATGTTGGACTTCTGAATTACATCGCTATGTATGCTATGTAAAAGGGTGAACAAGAAAATATTGAATATTTTATTGACAATGCAAATCAGAATATTTTGATGTTCATGAATTATTAATTGACCTGACCTGAGAAGCTGTGCTGTCCAAAGTTCCCCACATCACAGCTTGTAATGGATTGTGTTATCACTCTGACAAATAACACCTCTATCTGCATTAAATCTACCACCAGCTTCATTCAGATTTTATGTAACCATTCATTACTTTTTAACAACATCTATAATTTATTATCTTAAAGCTATACTGCTCACCTTTATTCTATTCACTTGGTTTGTAATGCCTTAAAAATCATACAAAACTTATTGTCCTTTGTTTCTTATGAAATACAGCATATTAAGTCCTTCTGTCTGTTTGTATACTGTAGTTGTTAAGCCTTTTTCCTTAATGAAGCGTGAGGTGGATTGAATCAGAAAGCTTTTCAGGGATTATCTATATCCTTCGTCAAAACACTTCCGAAAGAGGTATGGTAATTTTAAACACTGAACATGTTTCTCAAAACACTAGTAATCAACACTAAATGCTCTTTGCTAACACTCAAGCTATGAAGAGCCTGTTCGAAGGCATGTTTATACAACGCTCATGAAACACACTGAAGTGTATTTAAATGAAGTTGGGTTGCTAAGCTTCTGTAAAACACCCAAAAAACAAAACACTTGAAACACTGATGTCAGGTACAGCACACATCACACATGCCAAGGTGACACACATCCAATGAAAAACATCTATATATACCGGATTTCTATTTTATTTATATCTAAAATGGATAAAATCTTAAATGATTGTAGAGCTTCTCTCAGCTCCTTGCCCTGCTCACGCTCTCTCTACCTCTTTCACAAACACAACACACCTGTCTGTGAATAGCCGCCCCTCTCAATGCACACTCTGAATCAAACATGATCATACGCGGACTGGATATATGGACCGTTGTTGGCTTTAACGTGCAGAGAAGATGGCTGGCCAAATTCCTGAATGGAATCAGTGAACGAATGGTTAGTATCATGAACACCAAAACTGATGTGTCCAAGTTTAATCGGACAAGTTAGTCTTCCTATGCTATATGTAAGAATTTTCAATGTTCAACAATTAACTAGAATTATCAACAGACTGTGAAGGAATAACAGTTTTGACATTATGTCAAAGATGTCGATGTATTGTATTGCAGAGATATCTACTGTACTTAGCATGCTAACCAGCTAACCCCAGCCCATCCTGTCTCGTAATAGCTACCAATTTGCACCACCTGTGGAGTGGCCAGTTCTTACATATAGCACCTTCAACACAATGCTGCCAATCATTGAAACCAAACGCTTCAAAGTTATTAGTAAGCATGTAAGGAACCTAGCTAGTATAATTATAAGTTATAATACAGCTGGGGTGTAGAGGTTAGCACGCTGTCCATACTGCAGTTATATTAAATTGTGCAGTTATTAATTTCTCACAAAGTACTTGGTAATTAAGGTATTTGCATTCGATCACTGCTGTAAAGTAGACTTGCTTACTTAAGGCACTACATCAATAAATCAAGAGAGCACAATATACAGAAAGCTGAAATGAATACCTGCTGTCACACCTACAAGTGTGCCTGATTGGTGCAGTGTTTTGAATCCCTGGAGCCCCGTGAAACTACTACACAGGCGGGGTAACCCCAGAAGTGTTACAAATCAGTGTTACTTCGTGAAGTGTAAGAAGAAAAATGAAAGGAAAAGAAAATGAGAGGGAAAGGGAAAGGGCAGGACTGAATCAAAGATGAATGGATGTGGAACAAATGCTCATCTGGTCTCCTCAAGTGTCTCCCACTAACACTGTGCTCCACTGCTACACCACAACTTCTGTCTTTCCCGTATATTTGAGTGTGTATGTGTGTGTGTGCACAGGTCAAACTGGTGTGTGTTTGACCCTTACCTGTGTGTGTGTGTGTGTGTGTGTATTGTGTGTTAGTGTGTATGATGCCCTACACATTCTATACTAAATGACTCCGACCCACAGAACGCTCCATGGGGATACACACTCTCAATCATACTGTACAACACTGCAACACCAAGGGCAGCAGAAAGTGAGGCAGAGAGAGGCAGAAAACACAAGTCATAAGTAGACCGGCAGTGTAGCCTGAGAGTCAGTTCCTTGGCAGACTCCGGTAGCTACGGCTCCCAGTTGGCAAAACGCATTGGAGGGAAACAAACTTGATTTCAAAATCAATGTCCCTCCAAAACGTAACAGCTTGTTACTCTGGTTAAACAGCTGTAAGGGTCAAACTTCAAGGTACGTTTGTTGCAGGTGTTTAATGTGTGTGCTTAGTTTTAGTACACAAAAACTAATGGGGCGTACAGGAACAAACGCTTTTTCATTCTGAAACCTATAATTTATGAATCTATTGTTGCTGAGAGGGAACATGTGGAGAGGCAATGTGAGTGAAATAATGAGTTGTTTATTCTGTTTCTCCTTGCAATCCTTCTAATATTGGCGATAACTGTGTTTACATTTCCAAACATTTAGTTGATGGTGTTGTACAGGACTTTTTCAGGCAGGTGGCCCTGGATTGCTCGAGGAGATTTAAATCACACACAAGGCTGCTGATGAAAACATCGTCCTCTGTGGAAAGTGAACCTGCAGCCTTCAAGATGTGGCAAAGTCTCCGCTACCTTTCAACAAGTCATGTTTCAGTGGAAACCTTAGCCTTTAGCTTTTCAAGGGAATTACATTGTGTACCTGCAGGCTTCATACAAAAAGACACTTAACACTGCAGGTATGTCTTGGGAGCTTTGATAAAACAGTTTTTATTTACCATATCTATTGTTGAGGATGGATCATTTTTTGTTAACAAAGCTCTGCTCCAAACTCACAGCTGGAAGTTAAATGCCTTGCCCAAGGACACATCCTGTGGTGGTAATGAGGGAGGGGCAAGTGGTGCTAATTAACAGCCCCAGGGGAAACAAAGATTTAAAAATGAAGCTCTTTTAATAGAATTCACCTTTTCCCAGTAGAGAATGAAGTAATGTGTCCCTGCAACCATGAGGGAGTATAATGAAAGGTAACGGAATGTAGCTTTTAATAGGCTCTTTTGTTTTTAAGATGGCATCTTATCTATTATAAGAGGAAATATACTGAGGCTCCTCACCAATATTTCAATGTAATGAAATTTAAACGAGCCATTATAAATTGCACCTTAACTGTGTCGTTTCAACTGATAAAAATAATACTGTTCCGTATCCAACTTTTCTATTTCAGGGTGTTAATCAGGTTTGCATACACTTAGATATGATTTACAGCTTACTATCTAAGTCCTTTTAGGCAAGTCTTGCCACTTGGCAAAGCCCCTGGGCAGTTATTCTGAGCTAACAAGACTTCACCTTGAATGGTCACCTTAAAACTGCTTTTATAGAATCATACATTTTAAGTAAGTAAACATGGTAATGGCATTTGAAAATAAATTACTTTTGTTGAACCTAATGTCGCAATAATGCCTTATAAACCTACAGTGCAGTCGATACAACACATCCCAAGAAAGTCATAAACTTGACTGTTTAGTACTGACAAAAATTTTGCTCATCTTCTGTGAGTAGGTCCCCAGCTTCCTACGTGCACTGCATTGTGGACCGATAGTTTCCATCAACACTGCAAACTGCAGCATGGTGACTTTACACTATCCTTAATTTTGTTACGTTTCCACTGTAAAAGGATCTACAAACACAAGAAAATCATTTAAGTCAGTCACATGTATGTTTCCATTTCATGTGAGCTCTGGTAAATGGGCATCTGGTAAGCAGTCAATCTCTTACCTCCTTTCTGCTTGTCTGTCTGTCCCCCCCCTCCTACCATGAGAGGACTCAAGGCTCCCTGTGCTCTTCTCCTAATGAGCTACAATTCAGAACTCCTTCTAATGCCAAAATTATAGTCATATCTATAGGCGCTTGGGTTGTTTTCTTTGCTTTGCTAGAAAGGACACACTGCACTTACCACAGCACTTCCCCGTGACATACACATCAAAATTACACCCATTATTGTCAGGCAGCTGACGGGCCACCTTGCTCACACTCTACCATTGGCTGACTAAACCGCTGCTCATTGTTAGTACATATTCAGCATGTGCCTTTGTTTGTCCTTGAGTGATTTTAAAATATTCTTATGTTGGTGCCTCAGGACCTCACCTAGAAGAGGTTGTATCATGTATCAAGGCTAACTCCTTGCCACAGCGACCCGAGTTCGATTCCAGCCCGAGGCCCTTTGCTGGATGTCATCTCTTCCCCCCTTCCCTTCCCTTCTTGTCTCTCCCCAGCTTTAATTATTGCAATAATAACACAAAAAAAAATCTCATGTATTATAAAATGACCAAAACAGTCTATACTGTCTGGGGTCTGTGTGTATTAAGTTTTCCAATCAGCTTTGTGGGTCAGATTGTATTGAATGCTGGGCTGAAATCAACAAACAGCATTCTGATGTAGCTCCAGTGGTGTAGACTGAGTAGAGGGCAGTGGATACGGCATTCTCTGTGGGATCTATTGGTTCTGAAAGCATACTGGTGAGGGTCCAAACTGTCAGGTGTGTTGTCTTTGCTGCGCTGGAGAAGCAGTTTCTCAAACACGTCACCAGGATGATAAATTAAAAAGACTACTATAATCTAGCTAGCTACATAATTGTCAGCAACCGTTCCTCTAGTTCAATATTGGTCTATAATGTTTGAAATAGAGCACAGGGCCGACTCATTATGAAGCGATGAACAGGGATGCATGAAATCCATTTGCTAACTCTTGCATGAAACTAAAGAAGGATGATGGTCATTGCTGCAGTCAGCTTGCTTAAATGAGATCAGAGAATGTTTTGAATGTAGATTTTGTTGTCCGTTAATTAATTCAATAGGTTTAAACCATGATGTCGATGTGGGTCAAGTATCTTATGTAATTAACTACAGGCTGTTCATCTCGGCACTTGGACCCACAACTAATTACTCTGTAGCTGCAACTGTAATGACATGAGTCAGTGGCAGAATGCCCGATTTGTCTTACAAGATACTGCCATCTTAATGCCTACTGAGTGAGAATTCATGTTTCAGAGGTACCATTTATAATGTGCTGGGGGAGATGGAAAGGTGAAAGTTTAGTTTTTAGATTGTTAGCAAAAATGACTCACTCATCTATTTAAAAGGCCTCAGATGGTGCCCTAATTAGCTCAATTAATCAATTCTGAGTTGATCTGAGGAGCCAGTGAAGTGCACCCTAACTACAATGTTTGCTGGCAGAGTAATACAGAACCCACAAGGAATGTGAGACATCAACAGAGGCTGCTGCAGCCAGTTCTGCTGATCGTGCCTGAACAGCCATTATCTGACACATTCCAGATCTAGACGTGTTGTGTGACTATATACCATAGGTTTTATGTCTCCTGCAATATCAGTCAATTTTATGCCCAACATTAAATTGAACCCACTCAGTACACCACCCATCACTGAGCTTAATGGAAGATGGAAACCAGCCCAAGCATTAACTACAGTGTATCCGCACACTGTTCCTGGAGGTATCTATGGTGTGTAGGCATCATATTAAGCAGCCATGCTAGTCATCCATCATGGAAGCCTAGCTGGAAACAATCACAGATCTAACCTGCCTCTGTGGCAGTGCGCAGCCGGCGAGAGAAATGGTTCGTACCTGCAGGGTGGTGGATAATGGAGGTGAGCATCATAGACAGCAAACTGTGCTTCAGCAGCAGCAGCAGCTCAGTATCTGTCCTAAACCCAACCGACTCTGAAATTATTCAAGAAGCCTGGACAGATCAATAAAACCTATGTGGAAGCTGAGTTTTTGATTCAGATACTGAAGTGGCTCGTGTGGTTGTGGGAGCTTCTGTAGATTCAGACAGAAATCATTACGCTCTATTTTTTTAGTGCGACAACAGGCAGGAAGCACAAGGTCAATGAGGTCCTAAAAGCACATTTGTATTTTTTATGTTTACACAAAATATCATGACTGGTTGGGTGAAGTGGGCGTTAATTGGATGGTACACTTATTCAATACTTTCTCAGCCAGGCACAATACGAAGTCCCAGTGGCACATGACAAAAAAGGACTCACCTACAGTGCTTTTACAAGTAGGAAAATAATATTGTATGCAAGGTGCAGAATGGTAAGTCATGGATACATGGCTAAGGACGTCAATAATACCCCTTTCACACTGGACAAAAAAAACACTAATACCCACTAACATTTAGCTTTCGTCTTAAGTAGGATAGGGTCACTTGGCATTCATTCAAATGAATGCAGTAGTCACTGGTGATAATCGTGCTCTAACATTGTTCAGTCGGTCTTGAGTTTGAAAGAGAGATTGAGGTAAAAGATATAAAGAGTAATCACTGTGACATTATCACTGGCCTACATGCAGCTTTCTACTGGTCCCTGTTTTCCGGCCATTTGTGACATCAAATGTAACGCACTGGGACACTGCTTCCTGCACTTTGTGCTCTTTGTATTCTACTCTCTGTCCACCTCCTAAGCTGTACCCATGGTCCTAAACATTTGTGAGCATGCAAGTACATGTGTGGGAAAAATGGTCTGTCATGAAACATGATATGATGATAAAATGCCACAATAAAATAAAAAGATTTCTGAACAAAGGAGCATTTTTAAATATATGTCCAATCATGAAATTGACAACTTGCAATACTATAATTAGGAGTAACATTCTCCTGAAGAATGCAGTTCCTGTATGAGGCCCAAGTAACTGTGAGATAATCGCTTTCATCAACAAGAAAAGGTGGATGTGGATGTTTCTACTTTAAATTAATCTGAAAATCCTCTTACTCTATCTGCCTTCCAAAGTCGGTTGAGATGTTGGTCAGGCATGACTGAATAATAAAAACAGCTCATGTTGGATGGAAATAGCTGCTCAGCTAAAATATAGTTCTGTACAATAACAGTTATAATCAAATTTAGCCTGAAGGTACAAAACTCATTAACCAAATACAGGTAGTAAGGTCCACAAGGCTCTTCAATATAGAAAAACAAGAAAAGAAACATGTTGGCATTTTGACGAATTACACACTGAAAATGGTCAAACTTCCAGGGTCCACAGTCAGATATTAAACTTGTTTCGCTTTAATCAAAATGCCATAGTGGAGCAATTTTAGTGCTGAGCACTGATTTAGATCAGCCCCCTGCTTTCCATTTACATCAGTGCTGTAGACCACAAACTACTAACATTAGAAACTCTCTATCACAAGGTTATATCCTCTCCATGTCTTACAGTGTTTTCCAATTTGCTGACAAGCAAAGCAAACGAAAAAAAAAACCCAAAAACAAACAAAAAGAAAGCAAGGGTGTTAAGAGTTTTTGTGGCAGTTTAACAACATCAGATGACTAGCACTACCGCAAGAGGCCATTTGTCAGGAAAAGTAAATATAGGTTGTTATTGAACAAACAACCGATGCTGGTATGACAAAAGAATCTGAAGTATAGAGTAGATTGACAGACAAAAGACAGGATAAAAACATCCAGCAAGATGGAAAAACAGAAGACAATCAACAGCTTTTGAAATGAATTATAATTTGGGAGGTATTTTGCTTCTTGTCTTAATGCTGCTTTCTATACAAGCTAATTAAGCAGTATGTTACACAGAGAGAAGAGCACGGAGATAAAGCACACCAGCATGGGTTTCTTGTTTTCTGTGATCTCCAGTGTAACCTAGATATGATTCCAAATCCCACAGTAAAACAGACGGTGTGCAGAATTGCGTTCGATACTTATTGAAGAAGCACAGTCGGGGAGGCTGGAGATTGTTCTAGTGCAGTGCAAACAGTGCTTTTAGGTTTTAGGAGGGCTTTTACTTCCAAGTTACCTTTCTTTCTCACTTTATTTTGAGGATACACACTGGGTGAGATATTTCTGCGATATTATAAAAAACTGGATATGGAACTGATTAAAGTCCTTCTCTACACAAAAGTGTGTTTTTCTTCTTATTACTTCACTTTGATGTTTGAGTTTCACAAAATAATTCTGGTGTGAATATGTTCACATGCTTTTATGTTCAAAAAACATTATTATCTCATGCTGCCCATTGCACCAGAACCTTTATTCACCATCTACCTACATCTGCCTCAGTTCTGCCGGTGTTTTTGCAACCTTACACAAAGTCTTGACAGCTCATTTAAAGGCACGGGCTGTGTGCATTTTTTTCTTTGGATTGAACACTTGATAATTACACAGTATTTCTACAGCAACTATAACCTGCTTTATAATTAACAAAGACATGGAAATCATGTTTTCAACAACATAGGACCTTTACAGACCTCTGCTCAGGCTGAAGTTGAGTGGAGCTGAAAAGTATGACATGATGTCACCTAACTCTATGGACTGTAAATAAGGTGTAAATTGCCCTGTCCTGACAGGTGCAACATAACTCACAGAAGAGTAAAGGAGATGTCAATGTCAAAGTGCAGCTTGTACACATACAGCCCTGAAAAGAGGTCTCAGTAGGCGACATACTTGAAAACACCCGTCATCGTGGCTTTGTGCATCAATTAAAATGTTGTGAAAACAACCTAAGAATTAAAATCTTTCACTGGCCTTAGTTGAACAGAGAAACAGTGCCCTCTTTCTCCACCTTCCCTGAAGATGAGAGATAACTAATGGGTTCTCTGATGAACAGAGAGAGTCCATTGCCTGCTGTCAAGACTGCATACGTATTACTCTGGAAACTGACCTCATCAGTCTGTGCATTCAGACATTTAGAAACACACAGAAATATACACCAGCACATTCATACACAAATATGCACACACGCACAAATATATATATAACTTCAGTTTTACCCCTTTTATCACCCAATTTAACCACAAGGAAGATTCATTTTCTGATTAATGAAGTATGCCTCTGTAAGGGTCTATGTGGTTTACAGCAGCAATAGATTCTGGAGGCTATGTAGATAATTGTTGTGTAGCTACAGTGTACTGCTCCTCTGGTAATGTTACAATAATTTTCACAGTGATTCATTTCATGAGGATATGTGATCTATGGTTGCTATAGTTTATTGTCGCTAAAACACGATTACTCCGCTTAATTACAGCTGTGTGTGTGTTTGTGTGTGAGAGTGTGTGTGTGCTGTAGTCAATGATGCTGGGCAATGGTGGTGTTGGTGTAGCTCCAAAGGCACAGAGAGACGAAATCCAAGGTCGCCTCTATTTCCCACATTTTAAAGAGATATATGGTCCTATTCAAGGGACAAAAACACATCGAAAGTCTGTCGCCAACAAAGGAGGGCATAGTGAAGGACTGCAGATAACAATAATCAGAACCTAGCGTCATTTCACCTTTTAGGACGATTCAATGTGTTATGCTCTGACCTTGGAAAATAACCACTGTGTTTTTTTTTTTTTTTTATTACCTCGTATCTGAAAGAAAAAATAAAAATAATAAAAAAAGATTCCCGAATATACATATCACAGTATGTATTATACGCACGGCCAAGGAAAACGCATGTAACCTTGATTCAGCCCCATGAATGTATTATTTCCATTTAATGGAACTTGTATGGAACTACTGTGACCTTTATCAACCTCTCCACCAATTATATTTCAATAGGCCTACCTATTACAGGCATGGTTCGAGTTATGTGGGAGCCAGTGGGAGCTGGTCTGCCATGAATGCAGTATAAAACATATGTGGTTGTGGGGTCACTAATAATTACCAACAATCATTATTTCACTCAAGTAATGCATTACAGGATGTGGCAGGGGCTGCTAGAATGTGAGGTCTCTCTCACTCTTTCTCTCACATAAATGCACCCATTAAGCTATCATTTATTGATTTATCTCAACACCTTATGTTCGTCATTTTAAGACACCCACAAAGCTCAGATTTTAACTCGAACTCTGATTACAAGGGGAAAAAAGGTCGCTTTACTCATACATACACACCCACACACAAATTCAGTAAAAAAGTGCAGACATGTGGGAAGGTTTGCTACTTGTTGTACTGGATGTAAACTGAATCCAGCCAAATCAATTCAAAAACGTTCACTCTCGTTTGGATTTCCCCATATACCATTGTATTTTCTTTCCAGCCACATTTGTCATTTCGGTGGGATCCTTGAAAAGTGATTCTGAAGATTAAATTTCATGGAAAAAAGCCTGATTGTCTGCACTTGGCCCGAAAATGGATATTATGCGGCTCAAGTGGCTTAACTCCACCAAATTTGCATTTCCCTTTTATAACTTGGACTGGGTAAATGCTCACTGGAATGGATGACAAATATTACTCTGCATTATACAGGGAGCACACCCAACATGTCTTCTGCCTCCATTTATGATTTTATTCATGTTAATGTCTGCATGCCTGTACAACGATACCAGTTCTTTGAAGAAGACAGAAAGGTCATGTCTGTTTCTTATATATATGTTGTAGTTGCTGGCGGGTGGGTGACAGCAGGGCAGAGTATCTTGATGAAACAGGGAATTGGGGGATATGTGTGGGGAAGTGCTGCAGGGCTGTTCAGGGTTCACGGAAGTTGAAAAGTTGAGAAGTGGAAAGGAGGGAAGGGAAATGGGATCAGGGGAAGTCCAGCAGTGTGCATGGGTGGCAAAAGAGGAAGGTAGGAGGGAGGAAGGCATTCATCAAGGAAAGACAGAGGGAGAGGAGTAGTGAAGATAAAGGCGGATGTGGCGTTTAGGGAAATGGAGGAGGAGAGGAGGAGGAGGATGATAAAGGGCAGATCGAGGGGAGCGGGGTGATTTATCCTGAGTCTCACACAGCCTGGAGAGATGAGGTGTAGACTGCCTAGCTTTGGTGATCACAGGAAGTTTTTGCCATATTACACACACTCACAGATACACAAAAAGGCCTGAACAGATACTGTCAAGAGACAAAAGCTGTGATAGACACCTACTAGGCTCTCTTCCAGCTATTCCTGTTCTGTTCTTTCATCACCATCAACATCTAAGTGAGCTTGACTATACAGTGTAGCTCAGACGGGTGACCCATTATAATTGAATCACTCAAAGTGCTTTCAAAAAGTGAGCAGTGACACAGCACTAAGGGGAGCGATAGCGGCTCCTGTCTCATCTGTGGGCATGGCTACCTCTGCTTCCGCCTGAGTGGACAGCCTGAAAATCGCTTTCAGGCCTAAAATTTTGCTCTAAACCATGAAGTTTAGTTAATTGATCCCACTGCCCTGATGAAGACCTGGTTCTACAGTAGGTGATTTAAGGACCTTTACACAAAAAGCAAACAGTGTACCATCAGGCACCGTGATTACTTTGATACTGAAGAATACTTTAAAACAATGCTGATAACCATATGTTTCCAAGAAGAAGAAGTAATATAAATCACAGTTTATGCTGTTTTATTTTTTGTGAAGTTAAAATGCTCTTTAAATATGTTAGAGGCCTTATTATTAATTATTTTCATAAATTTGAGCACAGCAGTAAGAGTGACACAGTGCAGGAATGATATAATACGATACAATACGATACGATACGACACGATACAAGACGATAAGATATGAGATGGTACGATACGAAATGAGACGATACAAGACGATGCGATATGATACGAGACGGTACGATACAGGATGATACGATACTCAACATTTTATTCCAGCCTTAGCTCTGTCTAAGAAGTTACACAGGTTAGACAAACAGTTACACACATGACACGTATTCATAGATTCAGAATGCACATCAAACTGCCATGACCATGAAATATATCGCATAATAACCTCAGATACAGATCAGCACATTGATTTTGGTTTAGCAACACTATGCACTGATAAAAGGAAGCCAGTCAAGTAAGGGAACTTTGGTTCATAGTTCAATTTTGCATCTTAACAATACAATACAATAGGCGTTTAATTTTGAGCAGTGGCCCACCATTATGTTTCGATTTTTTGGCCCTCCAAGTGAAAAAAGTTTGGCCAACTGTGCTCTACAATGCCCTCCTATGGGCAACAGAGCACTTCGGAGTTAGATGTAACATATTTCTTGCTGTGATTTTACATTTATTCACAATGAATATTTTTGATATATCGACTTGAGTTTTCCAAGAATACTTGGAACAATCTGTGTGCGCATTTGACCGAGTCATAGATGTGAGAAGGAGTGCTGTTTTTCACAGCATTTGCAACAATCAGACACAAAGGGTTTTAAAGAGCCTGAATTGCCTGCATGAGCCGTGAGTCACTTCGCCTGCTAGGACTAGAAAACCTGATTTAAACTATTTAGTCCCTCATTTTTGGCATCTCTCTCTACGTTCCTAAGGCCACAGTATATTCTAAATTAATATGCAATCTTTTTAATGCCACCTGTCTGTTATCTTGCCACTTACTTTAATGTGGCCCATAGTTAATATGGACAAATGCTAATCCGACTTGTTAGCACCTAATCCTTGCCTGCAAATCCTTAACAAATCAACCCCTCGGTGTGGCCATGGCAACCACAGGAACCACGCATGGGGGAGCAATGGAGGAGCTAATTTTTCAGGTAGTGCCCTGAATCTTAAAACACCGCTTCATGAGCAATAATGAGTGTGATGCAACATCAGTTTCTGAGTTGGATTATCAAGCATGAGTCAATTAGCAGAGTCTGTGATGTTATCTAGCAAAACCTGCTTTCTAGTTATCTATTAAATGCAAGATACTGATGTAATCTCGTGTCTCATTGTGACGGTCGCTGTGACAGATGTGTGGCTGACACACTGACATCACCTGGGAGCTAATGTGGCATGTGCGAGTGTGGTGCGAGATCAGTCATCCATCTAAGCAGGCTTGATGTTTATCTTAGAATATAAATTGGATGATAAATGTCCATATGCACAACTGGCATGATGGAGACTTTGGGCTTGATATTCATGTGACTCTATGGGTGTGTATGTGTTAGAGTAGCCTCTGCGTGTTCCCTGGGTGTGCTTGTAAAACACCATGTTCTGTAAAAAACTCTTTAGCGATATTCTACAAAAAAAACCCAAACACAGCACGTCCGTCCTGTATTCAAGAGCTAGAGGGGGAGGGATGGAAAGATGCAAACAAATGTGCACTGTTACGCCTTCAGCAATTGTTTATAGATGCAAGAGAAACATCTGCGCGCACCACAATCTTACAGTACTGAAGCACTTGAGGCGAACAGCATCATTAACATGGAATGTACAATCACTCTCTACAACCTAATCCCGGCCCCTTTGTCAAAAAACGATGATGAGGCACTTGCGCTCTCCAGTAACTCACCCCCTGCGCATTTATCTTTTCGAGAGTAACAACATATTCATGCAAACCATGCTCTGCTTTTCATTATTATGTTAGGTCATATTCTCTTCAAGCCCAGAGAGCAGCAGTAAATCAAGGCCAGTCTAACCTCGCGACGCTCAGAGAGGAAGATAATTGAGTGCCTCTCTGCGGTATGGCTCCATCGGATTTCTTTACCATGAATATCAAATCCAAGTATGCCAAGTGGATATACAGCATGCGTCCTTGTGGACAACAGCATTCTGAAGTTGTTGAACAGCACTCTCTCCTGAAATTAGTAGACGTCACCTTTTAAAGATGGCTCCACTGAGAAAGATGCACCACTTGAAGGTAGAGAGTGTAAATGACAAACAGTAGAGGAGAGAGGTGCATCTACCCGGGGGAACTTCTTTGACTTAACTTAAGTTGACAAGCCAGCACAAAGTGAGCATGAATATTCTGAGAACAGAAAGTAATCCAAGTGTTTTCATCCTTTGAATAGATTCTATAGAGGTCCAAACCTTTCTTTGTAAATACAATAAAATTGAACTCGACATGGGCCCAGGTTACTCTCGTGTTTACATGAAACACGGCCATGAAAAGCATCGGATAAGCTTGACGTCTCATTCTTTGAGTCACCACAGAAAAGCTCCTGATCATGCTGTGGGTTGAAATGAAAATTTACTGATCGATCCAGAGCCTCGCATACATGTTTACCTCCCTCTTCACCATGACTGTCCAGTACAGCGCCCACATTACTGAGTGTTCTCAGTGGGTGTTTGACTCTGCCAGAACTGTCCCTTGTCGCCAATTATGTCTGTGAGTTTCACGGACAGAACGGAACAATCGAGGAGTGGAGAGCATCCAGCGTGGTGACCTCTGGCTTACATCTTTGCTTTTTGCAGATTAAAAAGTACTTTGGTTGATAGACCCCATAAAGTAGTTCTAGTATTTCTGGGTTTGTTCCTGCAGCTACATTTCATGGCTGAATTTAATTATGAAAAATGATTATTAAAAATATTGCTGTAGTTAGATGTATAAATCATGGTAGATGTCCAATGTCTTGCACTAAATAGTGCAGGGTGTTGGCCAGTAAGGCAAACACAGAAATCAGCTTGAACTTGCTCTCATTAAAGACGCTTCATCTTGATTAGGGAGCATTGATAATGCAAGGCAGGATTAGGGAATTTAATCTTGAAAGGCAGGGTGAAGGACTTTAATCCTGCCTAGATTTATCAGTGCTTTACCTGTTTAAGGAGAGTCAAGATTTCTGAAATAATAACACAACTGCCAGGCAAGTGCAGCGGTACAAATTGGTCCATTGAAACTGTTCCGAACATCACTCAAACCCACATATATATGCCACCAACATTCAACATTAAGTCTATAACCATTATGTTAATATTTTCTGGAAAAAGGTCATTATTTCTTTCTCTTAATGGGCCTTTTGATCACTTAAAGACAGAGATCTGTTTAAAAATACAGTATGACATTGATGTTAATCATGCCAAATATTTCCAACAATGTTCAACCCCAGGTAAATATGTAATTTTATTTAAGGTAACGGTGCACTTCGTTTAGTCACCTGTTGCTTTAACTTCCGGGGAAACACAAGATGGTACATGAGAGAGTGAGGAAGGAATTTATCAGACGTAAATACACATAGCGTGAACAAAACTTTAAAGTATTACCTCGTCTGTGAACATTTCTGCCTGAGTCACGTCAGATAGATTTTCGCCGGCAATGGTTGCTTAACAATAGGCTTGACAACTACCACGGCCCCACACTACTTCTTGGTTATCAAACTTAGTGTTTTGATTGTCTGTCAATTGCATACTCAAAACAAGTAGGGGGCAGCATATCACCAGAGTAACCACTTACTGCTGCTAACTGTAGCTGCTGTTACCTAGTTAGCTCAGTTAGCCGTGCAGCTAGCGGTTTACACTGGGAGCTCAAGGACCAGGGGACTGTTGGTGTTTACACCACTAGCACAGGAGCTTTGGACTGGGATAGGGTGGGGCTAGCATGCTAATTTGAGTAGATATCTCTGCCACACAGTACATAGTCACCAACACAACAAAACTGCTATTTCTACACATTCTGTTAATAATTTTACTTTACTTTTAAAGGGTGTCAACTAAAATTCTTACATATTGCCCCTTTAATATCGATAAAAATAAGTCCTGTGTTCAACACAACAAATAATTTGACACTAATCAGAACAAAACAGCAAGTTGTGTCACTGAATATAGTAGAAAATCAGTGTTTGCCTTGCTTGACGTGGGCGGGCCGCCCAGGTATATCAAGGGCCAGCCAATTAGATATTTTTACATCCCATACTCAACGCCTTCTCCGAACATAACGAATGCCAATTTGACTACAAGGGCGTGAAAACATTTCATCAACAGGTAGGGCTTGTGTGTAAAGTGTCCAAAATTATTCACGCCAAAAAAATGCCCTTTCCTGCAGGTGCCAATTTTCTCAGTGTGAAATTAAAGCCGGTCAAAGGTACAGCTATAAAGTGGAATTCAAACTGTTCAATAAGGTTATGAAAAATGGATAAACACAGAGGAAATGAGGGAGTATAAGTGGTTTCAATGGTGATGTCTTAACCCCCGAAGCTGCAGAGTCACAGCTACTTTGCATATTATTATTGACTTGAGCCCAAGATGGTATCATTTTTCTGTGTGCGCATTCATGAGCATGCAGACACAGATGCAAATGTTCACACCCAAAAACACACACGCTCATACATGTGCGCACACACACCAAGACTTATTATGAAATTTCACAGCTCGCCTGTGTGGAAATTTTTTCTGATTAAATTTCATTTACTGCAACTGGGGTTTCATCACCCAATAACAGGCAGGAGAGCTGAGGCGCTGATGCATGCTTGGTTCCAGCAGGCACCAGGGGAATATCAAAGCATGCCACCTATCCTCTTTTATTTCTCTCCCTCCATCTCTTACTTTTTGCCTCTCTCCTCCTGTCCCCTTCACGCACCTCCGTCCTCACCCGCAACCTCACCACATCTCTCCCTTCACTCGGACCTTTTATTCCTCCGAATCTCTTCCTCTCTTCACTGCTCCCCTTGTTCACATTCCTTACCCAGCGTGGCGGTGTCATGTAAGACACACTGCCTGGTCCTGCAGAACGACAACAGCCCTGAGAGGACAAACCAACACCCTCGGCACCCAATGACCACAGTGACCGAACAACAGCACTTTTGTAAGAGATATAAAGGCGTGTAACAGATGGTGCACGTATAATTTTCACACTATTTCTATAGACACTTTCTTTAGCAGCAGTATATTACATAACTTCTCTAGAGAATAAGCTGAATTCCTCAGAGACTAAAGCTGCAATTTATTTTGATAATAGATTAATGTGACAACTACTTCTCAATTAATCAATGATTTGGTCTATGAATGCCAGAAAATAGTGAAAAATGCAAATCACACTTTTCCTTAAGGCCAGTGTGACATGACATTGCTTGTTTTGTCAGATCAAGAGTTTCAAAAATGTCAAATATTCTGATTTCTGCTTCATAAATATGTGCATTTTCAGCGTTTCTCTTTGTTTTGTTACTGCGTATTAATTATGCTCGGGTTTTGAACTTTTGGTCAGATGTCACCATGAAATTGCAATTGGCATTTTTCAGTTTAATGACGTTTCATGGACTAAATGATTAATCCATTAACAAATAAAATAATAAATAAATTGATTGTCATGGTACGCGGTTTCAAGAGGACATGTCTCATCTAAACCTGTCAGATGTCAAGAAGAGAGAGAGAGGAGGAGGAAGGAGACATGACTGCAAGAAAGATGTCGTGCTGCAGATGACTACACTTTTTGTTGAGAAACAAATTCCCTCATTCCTTAAGGTGACTGCAAGGAACTTTTAGTTATTGTTGACTCTAGCACCCCTGTGGACAAAAGTGGTATGGTCTGTTGTAAAGATCTTTGCTAGCATGTGCCGGCGGTGGGTTCATTCGCTTTGGAAGCGAGTGATAGAGAGAACGCAGGATGGAACGCGATGAGGTCATGTATTTGTATGTGATCTTATATGTGATCAGACCTGAGTACAGACATTAAAAATAACTATATAAAAATAGCTGTCTTTTTGCTGAAGGGTCTCCTTTGCTGTTACTAGAGGAATCACAAGACTGTTTCATAAACAAACAAAAAAAAAGTTCCTCGTTGTCACTTTAAGTATTTTGGTTTGGCTTTGTCCTCCTCTAACTGTTAACCTGATGCCAACTCATGACTCAGTTGGCAGAAAGAGGGCTAGACTCAACCACGTGGCGAGGGCGAGCAGCGCTGTGGAAAATCAGTGTATCCCACACATATGCTTTACTTGGGCGGGCCGCCCAGGCATATTAATGGCCAGCCAAGTATATCTGTGATCGTGATGGATAAACTAGGTGACAATCTGCCCTCGCTCTACCCCTTCCATCTACTGTCAGGCACACATGGTCTGCAGAGAGAAAAAAAAACATACTGTTATCGTGGAAAGTATATAACGTTGCTGTGAGAGAAATACAGGAAGGAAAGGGGAACAAAAAGGCGAGGCAAGCCAGTGTCCCTGGATTGAGTCGGACAAATAAAGCAAACTTAGAGCAATTCTGAAGATTGATAGTTGTTTTTCGAGTTTCACTCTCAGGTTGTCAAATATCAATATGCAACCGGGTTTTAGGTAAGGAATGTCTTTCTTTTCTTGTTACTGGCAACCACAGACATTCAGAGTGTGTTGTGAGCTGTTAGTAGGCACATCCATGAATAATTAAATCTTATTTAAATCCCCAGGACCTGACGACAAATCAGTTTTACCACTACTACCTGTGCCATGACACGACAATGAAAAGAATCATTAGTTTCAGCCATAGATTCAGCTCCTTTTCAGATTCTTATAAATGACTGCCAGTGGTCAGAACATAAAAAAGTGGACTCGTTTTCGGATAAAACTCCTGATAGAACTCAATGGTTTCACTTTTCACCCACATGAGCCAGAAGTTGCCTTACAATCAGAGTGTCTGCTTGATTTAAAAAATATCTGTGTCGTCAACCTCTTTGTTTAAGTGGCCACAAGTACAAGAGAATTCCCAGACTGGTCTGAGCACTGTTGCCCACCTACAAACAGTGTGGAGTGGCTCGCATCGACAGCCCGCAAAACATTTTCAAGCTGTTAGGATAACACTGGTCAATGGCCACGTGCCAGTCTGGAAGCTGATCTTGACCACAGCCTGTAAACATGAGGCAGCCGAACATACACAAGCTGATACACACACACACACACACACACACATACACAACAGGAAAAGCAACAATGGACCCATGCTGAGTTGTCGAAAAGATGGATTGATGGTTCAGTGTTTTTTTCTTGCAGTTTTTTCACAATCTTGTCTAAGCCTCGACAAAATGCATTCATTCTGTTTCCAAGCACTTGTTTTCTTTCTTTCCAAGGAATATTACTGTTTATTTCTCAGCAATGACTAGCTTTCTTAAGCAGCACACAATCGTAACTGGGCAATTACCCAGTGCTTCAGTTCATGGTTAAATGCCTCATTCGAGGGGATTTCAACAGCAGTAAAAAATAGACGACAGAGAAATGTTTGTGTGCTCTACCTCCCTTTCAGTCAAAGGATATGACATGGAAAAGAAGACTAAAAATGACTGAATACTTGACCTCAATAGGTTAACTCTCCCACCGCAGGGCTTTGACATCACAGACTAGAGTCTGCATCTCCCACACAGACTCCCAGCGGTGGTTAGGTTTAGGCATCAAAAGCACTTTGATTAAGGTTGAGGAAAGATCATGGTTTTGGGTGAAAGTTAATAAACAGTCTGGTGTCTGGTGATTCAAGACTCGCTCTGTATTAAACCAAGTCCATAACCTTTACATGAGCCATGAGTGCCCAAATGTAACCATAAAAAAAGTTTAAAGGTGCAATATGTAAGAATTTTAAGTGGACTTTCTACAGTGCTTTTCCAGTCTACCGACCACTCAAAGCCCTTTTCAACACTTACATTCACCTATTCACACACACATTCATACAGTGATGGCAGAGGCTGCCATGCAAGTTGCCGACCTGCTCATCAGGAGCCATTTGGGGTTGAGTATCTTGCTCAAGGACACTACTGTTTACTGAACGATCCACTCTAAGTAGCTGCTAGGCAGAGTATGACTTTGACAGGTGCCTTTTTCTGACACATTGCACCTTTAATAATTATGTTGTCACTATGAGTGTGTATTGTATCGCAAGACCGGCTATTTCGGTAGGAAACAAATGAAATATGTTGTCAGTGAACATTTTAACATTTAATTGACAATATTTTCCTCAGTATGTTAAAAACTTAATCAGGTCAGCATAACGTTTCTTTCAAAACATGTTTACTGTTGCAAATTTATTATATATAAATGTAATTTCTTGGGTAAGAGTTGCCACTATAAAAGCAGAAACCCCCTTTTTGATCAGTGGTCTTGGTTTGCATAGCTTTGTTATCAGCTACAGTGATCAACCAATAGACAGGGAGAAAGGGAAAAGAACATGTAATACATTTTAACTAAGGACTTGGGATCTTACCACAGTATTGCCCAAACTGTGGATTTAAAATGTGCATTGAATAGTATGTGTGAGTATTTGAGCTTACAGTGTACGTATGTACAAGAGAGAAACAAACAGAGCTCCCTGTCTACCCACATTTCTCAGCCTAGAAGACACCAGGCTTCTGGCCTGGGTTTTTGATGCCATTTGAAAGTGACCTGCATCAGAGAGTGAAAGCACACACACATACCAAGAGACGATACTCTGTACATTGCTCTTTAACATGACTTCAGACACAAGGCCAGCCTTCAGGCTGTGAAATGTCTCATCTGAAGAAAGAGAGAATACAAAAAATGTCTGAGCATCAGGGGTGGTTTTAGCGGGGTTGCAGCACAAGTAATTGATTTCTCTTCTCCATTTGCAAGAGCGCCTATAATGCCGTGGCATTTTAAAGCCTCCTGATTTGCATTTTTCTTCTTAGGAACAGTGAAATGGCACATGTGTCTTAGCTACATCTTCCATCACAGAAAAGCCCACATACAGTATATAGATAAAGATGCTGTTACAGCGCTAAAAGTCTTCAAGCATTAAAGTAATTGGAGGTTACACCATTTTCTCAAGCAAAACACTGGAAAGCAAAAATAGTTGCTAGGCAACTGCTCATGCCCAAACTCATTGGCTTATACTGTGAGACTATAATGTGATGGTAAAGTATTTCCAAAGGAAGAAGTTACAAGGAAATATTCTGGGAAAAAATTGTGAAATTTTCTTTTTTAAACCTGAGAGCGTAATATCACCAGTGTTGTTTTTCATAACACATGAGCTGCTTATGGAGATGAAATACAAAAATTGATCATCAGTCACAAATAAATGGCAATATACAGGAGAAATAATAGAAAATGTTTTACAATAAAGCCGGTGGCAGACTCAGGATGTTTGAGAAGCAGGAGCAAAAAAAAGGGCACCAGCTGTGTGCAGTGGGGCACCAGCATGCAAAAAGGGGCACCCTAGGGGGCACTATCATGTTTTATCTACTCTCATAACACAGACCAAACTGTCATTCATATTAAATTCACTTTTGTTCTTTAGTGCCACAGCAGTAATATTGTCAACGCTATTCCACAAATCATAGAGAAACAGATGATGAAAATTTTAATACAATATTGACTGTCATTTTCCATTAAGCACATTTAAATGTCAGTGTCTCCTGTGCTGAATGTGACCCTGATGCAGAATCCGGTTTGAATGATGGGTCCATGTGCCCTTATACTAAAGGAAAACAGACGTCCCCTCTCTGGGTCAATTTACTTTTCATCCTGTGGCCCACCGATCAAATTAGGCCGATGGACATATTGAGGAACCCTCTAGTGTAGTTAAGTGACAGGACTCAAACCCCCCCACACACACACGCCGGCCTCACTCGAGACAGAGACTGTTAAGAAGCTAGATGGAGGGAGCAAGAAAGAGAAGGGGGAAAAAAATTAATCACAGGATTTGACATGTTTTGCCACCACCTGTCAGCCTAATGTTTGTCAGGGTTTGGAGGAGATGACAAGGCAGGGAGGGTCATGGAGGAGGCATGCTGCCTCATTACATGTGACATGCGTAGGCGGGCAGACGTGCACACACACATGGAAGA
The DNA here is from genome assembly GCF_040436345.1 of Pagrus major. Lineage (NCBI taxonomy): Eukaryota > Metazoa > Chordata > Actinopteri > Spariformes > Sparidae > Pagrus > Pagrus major. The sequence continues at coordinate 16,514,139 of NC_133216.1, read as the reverse complement.
ATGATAACGTACAAGAGGTATGAATGAATCCCTCTCAGACAGAAGCCTATACAAATTGCACAATGAGTCCTTTGGAGCCATTGTCCACGATCAATACCCCATCGTCTTTGACCTTCAAACCCAGCCATTAAAATATGTCATTTACTATGCAGCAATTATTAAAACACTGACAGAGAACTGTGCATGTTCCTAACACCAGGAACAAATAAAGCAATCAACATTTACTGACACACGGAAGCAAAGGATGACACTGCTGCTCATGCAGATGACGGAGTGAGAACCATCCGAGTGCGGAGTTCACTGAGGACGATACAAATCACATGTCTTGTTGGTTGTCATCTGTTTTGTTTAATCTGTGTCAAGATCAAACAGCCAATCAGAGCTGTGAGTGTCATGTTAAAAGGTGCAACAAGTGTCAAGTTGTGACATGATAATGTGTGATACATACAACAGCTTCCCTGGGAGAATTAATCGGCTGATTGATTAACAGGGCTAAGAGGCTACAGGTGCTCCCAGAGGCTCTGTGAGGCTGTAATGCTCAAAGAAGTGGACATATTTTGACCTGAAATCACGAAAGTCGTTTGGCATTATCCTCTGGGATCATGAATGTCTGTGCAAAAATTTCATGGCAATCCATCCAATAATTGTCATCCACCAACAAAAAGACAGACTATGGCCAACAATGCCATCCCTTGAGCCACAACATTAGAATGGCTAAAAATTACTGTAGAGCTATTTTGCTTTGCTTTGTCATACATCTTCCACCAGTGGAAGGTTTTCTATCCAGGTTTCTTGCATGAACACAACAATAGTCTCTGTGTAATAGCCATCTTTTTTTCCCGAGAATACAAGTTTGTAGTTTGGCCATCAAACTATAAGAACTGCAATTTGCAGTAAAAAACCAATATAATCCATACAAACATGTCTTTGTTGCTGTACTGTTGCTTATTGTGCACAGCATTTGGCTGCGGGCTGGAGTTGACTTTTCCAACTACTAAATGCTTTGCCAGTGAAGACAGGCCTTTATTGTGGGGACTCTGAAACGGGAGGAGAAGAGGAGAGATATGGAAAGCAATCAATAGGAGCCAAGGGAGCGACTGTGTTCTGTGTTTGTTTGTGTTTGCGCGCTTCCATGTATATGTGTGCTGCTGCCTCAGAAAGTGTGTAAGCTGTATTGTGGCCCCTTGCCCTGCCTTTGATCTGTCCCTTCCTCTGAGATTTCAGACAAACAGGCCCTAGCCTTCTAGCTAATGCAAGGCCTGCTAAGCCAAGCTGAGCTATGTGGGTGCCACCTACACACTGCAGCTTTCTGTCTCTACTTCTTTCAGCCTCGCTTCCACACCTCCTCACAGCTTCCAACACTAAGTGCTCACCCTCATCTCTGGATATGTCACTATTCTTGCATTGCTTGAATATTAAGTCTATGTGTTGGAAAGAAGAGGGATTTCACGTTGACTATTTTTATTTGAATCAGTGCTGCAGAAGCATGAACACCCGCTGTTCTTAAATATCCATATATATCTATGTAGCCATTTAAAACAACAGCTTGAGCTGATTCTGTTCTGGGTTTGGACTAAGGGGTTGTTTTAAATGACCACTAGTCAGTGGATAATTTTTCTCTGTTGTGACCTTGCTAAAAAAGTCTTCCCCAAAGCACGTCAGCATGCAAGTCCCTCGAGACACAAAGCAGATGCAGGCGTGTGTTCTTTCTCCGAGGCTGCGGGCAGGCACGAGCGGTCACTTTGTAATGAGCGATCACAGTGTGGGCTGGATAACCTTCGGACTTCAGCATAATGCATACAGAATCCTACATCTCGTGATAAATCATATCGAATTACTTCATCACACTGAAACAGTTATTAAAGGGGACTTTTATGAAGTCTGTCAAGACATTTGTTGAAATGACAGGCTACATGCTGCTGGACAAGTTTGGCACAAGTTGTGGGAGAAGGGCTGCATCAGTCCATTTGTGGGTAGTTGTGACACTGTTCAACCACATCAATTCTTGTGACTGAAAAACTGACAATGTTTCAGGATATTTAGCTTGACATTCTGCAGGAATTAACATGTTAGGGTAGCAAATGTAAAAGTCAGATGATGTATAATTTTACTGGATATTCCTCAAGTAGAAGCATTTCTCTGCTGCAACATGACTTCTAGACGAATCCAGCAAACAATATGCGTTTCGTCATCTAGTGTCACCGCCATTACTGCTGTGGCAACTCAGTGTCTGCTGTGACAGCAGCATGGGTAGTTGGATTAAAGACTTTGGACATTGAGCCTCATTATTCAGATTTCACATATTAGACATTGGTTACAACAATAGCCTGAATGAATAATAGAGGGATAGAGAAAAAAATGACCATCTGCCACATTTGTGATTAAGGACTATCTATTATACAAATATTACTGTACTAATCAAAAGCTGTATTTAATCATTACAGAACAAATATTAAAAAGGATATTAAAAAAATGTAAAAATATGATTACATGATAAGGATGATTTTGGTATTCAGGATTATTTCATGAATTGCCTGGCAACAAAAAGCCAACTACAATAGTAACAATGTTAATTAATTGTTAATAGCTGTGATAATTATTATAATATTCTGGTGAACCAGTGTTTTCCCACATATAGTTTACTTGGTCGGGCCGCCCAGGTGCATTAACAAAAGTCCACAACTGGGGGTATGTTTCTTCGTCAACTTTATGAAACGTACTGCTGACGAAAGATGAATTTTGCCACGACTGATGGAGCAGCTAAGGAATACACAGGTTCTTCCTAATGTCCTAGACATCATTGTCAAAAGCAACGCGACAATGAAAGTAAAGATAAACATGCTGTTCACTTCTTAGGACAGCTTGCATTCAAACCCGAGGATACTGAATGGGGACGCTACTGCAGTAATTGCATCTTGTATACTTCCCAGATATGTGTAACTTTGCCATTATAGTGCTCTTGAGTAACCACTTTCTGTGTGTCCAAGTAAGCTGTTTATAATAACACAGAAGAGGGGACTGGGTAAGGTGAAAGGCAGGGAACATACTAAAGCGCGACTGTGCTGGAAAAGTAGACAGAAGGTTGAATCCCGCTGTGCTCTACATTTTAATTGAGAACAAGTTAAGCTGCTGATTTAATCTGTGTCCCCTGTCTGCAATAAGAGGTAGCCATGTGTAAAACTTCTGTATCTTCACCATTACCATAACTCTGTTTCTTTGTAGATAGTGTTTACCAAAGTAGGATTTGTGCCTGTGTGTGTGCGTCAGTGTGTATATGAGTGTGTCTGCACGCACGTATATCTGTCTGTTTTCTCCCCTGTTCCCGAACTCTCCAGGGGTGAACTTGCTTCGTCTGCCAGCGTCTTTTCCCCCAGAGGAACTGTACAGTGTAGCGTAGGAGGCACCAGGGGAATTCACAGCATCTGCAGCCCCTTTATTAGATATCACTCTGAAGGAAAAAAATGAGAAGCAACTTGACACAACAGTTCCCTACAAGACACTTTCTTTTGTTTGAAGAACAAAGCCACTTTTTGATTTGCGTTACAGAATCGGTGGATAGATGGTATTATATTGTCTCAGGGACTTTGGATATTATGTCACACAGAAAAAAAAAACATGTTTGGGAGGAGAATATGAGTTTAAACAGAGTACAATGCTGTTGCTGTGGCATCCTCAGGATTAAAAATTGGTATCCTTGTGTGTGGGCTAGGGCCCTGCGTGATATATTGTTTTGTCATACCAACTTTAATACCAATTAAAATCCAATCCATCATTTCGAGTAGGCGAGCTCATTCATAACAAAATCTTTGGCAACGTGTTCCACTGTGTGTATTGCATTTATCAGTTATTTTTGACAAAATCTAAAGCCGTGCCAAGAAAGAGACAGAGAGCTTGGGTAATTAGATCTCGACATCGAGGCCAACTGGCCAGTCCATCGGCCGTGACTGTCACTCATCTCCCAAAACAACCACTAAAGGTTGATGTAAAAGTGCGTGTGAGAGGGAGATAGAGAGTGACAAACAGCTGTGTGTTTCTGAGAATACATCTGTGCAATTGTCTTTGTTAGAATGGGAATGACCAATTTAAGCAAAGCTTTGCACAGAAACCAGACCCCATCTTGGCTCAATTACATATTGAGTCAATATGAAAATCAGTGAGCTGCTGGGAAAAGGCTACCCTGAATATTTTTTCATCCAACTGAGAAAAAAAAAAAAAAAAAAAAAAAAATGCAGCCGCAGCATTTTCTGAATATTTCCGGCCTTCTTTTCACACAGATTCAGCACATTCATAACGCACTTCAGCCAACGGTGAGACTGGTAATTTTGCAGGCTTCGATACTTTTTAATAACAGCAACAGTTACTTTGTAAATAGGCTTGAATATAAAATGTGTGCTCTTCTCAAAGAGGATGTCAACAACCTGACATTTCAAGCACAATAACTACAACCAAGGCTGGATTAAATCAAACTATATGCAACTCAATTCTGAAAATGTGAAGGTGGAAACTTCAGCATCTTTTCAAGGAAATGTAAAATTCCTCTGAAGAGGGATGAATGCGCTGTGGTAGACCGCTGTGCTGTTAGATTTTTGCACCTTGATTTCATTCCTCTTTTATGGCGGTTTACCCCCTTTAGGCCAAACTTCTTACTGAATGCTGGAGTATTCCCCCAAAACCTCCACGTATCAAAACAAAGACCTCATTTCTAGGTGTGAAAGTGGCTGCAAAAATCATGTGTTTGTACTATAGGCTACACTCATTACAGAAGACAGGCATCTTGGATATCCCATGGGGGTAGTGCAGCACAAAGAGGTGAGAGAATCATGCTCCTAGTGATCTCACCATCTGTTACGCTGGGATTGATTTCTGCAGCATCTGGCTGAATGCTTGTCTACATTTCAATGACCTGCATCACTCCCTGCATCGCTGTCTCTGTCTCTCTCACCCACACAAACACACATATGCCTACATATGGTCACACAAACACACGTTCTTGTGCTTCTATCCTTATGAGGACCCTTTACTGACTACACACATAGATGAGAAAATGCCTTTTTCTTTCGCTTTTTGACAGAAAAGTAAAGAAGAAGTAAAGTCTGGGTATTTTGCTCATTATATTCATTACGGTACAACAATAAGGCAGCTTGGTCACCATGCAAGTTTTGATAATGTCTGGTGATACAAGTGATGGTAGCTGGTCAAAACATGTAAGCCACTTCCACATGAAATGAAGATGTACATAATTGTTGCCCACCACCACACCTCATTCCATCATTCCTCCAAAACACTTTCCATTCAACATATGTTTGACATTAGCAGAGCAAAAGAGCCCGTGAAGACCTATAAATCCTCTCAGCTTATCAAACTGAAGTCAATTTCAGTGAGATGTTGTCAACATTCATTCACTTATAGTTCCCATCCTTTCACCTTGAATAATTAAATATAGCTCAGAAAATAGCAACAGTGGCTTTGGCTGTGAGTTGTTTTTTTAATGATAACTCAGAGGTCGCCATGTGAATAATAGAACTATCACATACACTAATTGAAATATGAGCCAGTCTATAGACAGTATTTCTGTTTGCTGCATATTCCTTAATTAAATCTAAATCTCTTACATATAGTCCAGATTGGTACAGTACAATCACTTCAATATTTATTCATACATATCACTACATACCAGATGTTTGTCTAGCCAGCTAGAGAGTCTGGATTAGAGCCAAGCCCACCTGGAGTCACTTCGGATTACTTTTAAAATTTTGGGATTAAAAAGTGGATTTATCTTCACTCCTGTTTATCAACCTGACTGCAGCAGTTGCAACAGGCAACCTAATGAAACACATCCTTAGCTTGAGGAAACATGTAGATTTCTCTGGGTTTTGAACATTGTTGGAAACATTTGGGATAATGTAGTCCACAACTCGGGCAGCACGGCGGCACATTGGTTAGCGCTGCTGCCTCACAGCAAGGATTGCATGGGTTCTCTCCGGGTACTCCGGCTTCCTCCCACTATCCAAAGACATGCAAGTTAGGTTAATCAGTCACTCTAAATTGCCTGTAGGTGTGAATGTGAGCGTGAATGGCTGTTTGTCCCTATATGTTAGCCCTGTGATGAACTGGCGAGTGTTGTGTTGAGTCAGTGTTGGCTGGGATCAGCTCCTGCCCCCCTCCCCCTGTGACCCTGTGAAGGATTATTAGCGGTAACAGACAATGGATGGATAATACACAACTCAACAAAATATATAACAAAGGTCTATTCATTTTAAGACATTATAATGCAGAATTGCTACATATTATATCTTTAAGAAATAAAAAAAATATTATGTAATATATAATATAATATGTGATATTACTCACTTTAGCTCAACAGCATTAGTGATGTATAAAGGGTGTTAAAGTTAGGGTTGATTATCAGGAAAAAACTGAAAGGAATGGAGTGTTGATCATAAAATCCTATTGCTTGGACAAATTTTCAGAGGACTGAGAAATTATCCAAGATACCAACAGATTAAGCGTATTTCACTCTCCCAAAGCATCCTGTTGTGACAACCAAAGAGATAGCTTCGCCCCGCTCTGCATTCATACATCAATGTTCTGCATTTTTTCCAAGCTTTGGCCACATGGGAGAATACTTGAATGCTGATCTGAGGGAGCGGGGATGTGTTGTGTGGGATACCGAGTTGCACACTGTTCAGGGGTGTCCAATTGAAGTCCTACTTCAAACATCCTGTTACCACATTATGTGGGAGTGTTTGCACATGTACTCCTCTGTATGTAGAGCTATTTATTTGTTTGCTACATTTTGTAGCCCATTTTAGCTGAAGGAATATGAGAGGGCAGGCAAAAGGAAAAAAAAGGTTACTTTCAAAGTTGGGATTTGGTTGAGGGAGATTTGGTAGCTCGAAGTGGTAAACAATCCTTGACCTGACATTATCCACGAGAAGAGCCTGCAATCAGCTCTAAGCCTCTGAAAAGAGAATGATAGGGATGGTGTGGCCTCAAGAACATTGTGCAGGCTGGTTCACAAGGCACTAGGAAAAACCTAGAGGGAAATACAAACAAAACACTGATATTTACCTGAAATTTATACACTAGTAATTTAAATAATAAGCTACCAAGGCTGAATTATACGATTTGTCTGGCAAACAGTGACTATGTGGCGCAGTAAGTTGTACCTGCTAGGCCTGGGAAGTCACCACAATTCTGTACACTATTTACTTGCTTAGGCATTGTTTGAAAACACAGTGTCCCTCAGCTGTCAATCAACCGAGTGTTAGTAATGTGGTAGTAATTTAGCATCCTGATGCATTTTGCTATGAAGCATCTTTTTTTTTAGTCTGATCTGCTGGCCACTGAGCAGCTCCACTGGAACCGATAGGGATAAGGGCCTTACTCAAGGGCACCTTAGTGGTGGTAATGAGGGAGGGGCAAGCGCTGCCTTTTCCTTTCCCCACCCAGAGTTATCCTGCCGGTCTGGGGATTTGAACTGGCAATCTTCCAGTCAGGGTCACAGGCTTAAAGAAAATAACCTTTTAACCCACCACATCAGCATCTGTATATTCAAATGGTGTCTATGGTAAGTACAGCCAAAGCATTTAGATTGTGATATGTTAGATTAAGGATATGCAGCCAGTACTGGCTGCGTAAATGTTAGAAGGGGTGCAAGTGGCATTGGGTGCAATTGATCTTCTTTGCGTCTTAAGAACAACTCTCCAATATATTGGAGAGGGGAATTTTTATGGCATTTTTATAATATTTAATATTTTTTTAAGTCATTTCCTAACAATGTTGATTACCCACATTTTCCCTTAGGCTTACATTGCGAAAGAAGTGGCTGTAAAGTGGAGGGTAAATTTTTTTGAGCATTACTATCCCATTGAAATGATGCGTTTCACAATCCTAACTTGAGCCATTCGGTCCAGTAACATTTGGAAAGTCTACAAGAGCTGCACGACTAAATAATTTTAGCCGTATTCACGTTAAGTGGTCACGTTAAGTGGTGGCACTATTGTATAAATTTATAGGGCTGACCTGAATGCTTTAAGCTTCTACCGTTACCACGGCAATCAATGTCCAAATCAGTATTCGAATGCCTCGAATCCATCAGCTACACTTAGAAATATAAAAAAAGACTGATAAAGAGAGAAAACTGGAGCCCCTCCATTGTGTATAATTAGTCCTCAAACCCACAGACATAAGAACCATGCACTTGCCGAAGCTTCAAAGCCCCAAAAATGGTATTCGGAACAGTCCTAATATATACCCTCATCTGACTAATGCAACCTTAACAAAGAACTGCAGTAATTAAGAACATTTCAGTCTCTCCTGAACTGTAAATCCATCACCATATGCCCCTTTTTTGGCAGGGTTGTGGCAGGTGGGGGTGGGGGGTGCATATTTTCAGATCTTGCCTAGGGTGCCACCCAAACTCGAGCTGCCTCTGGGAATAAAAACCACTAGGGGAATACAATAGCTGCTCCATTATTTGCTTAATGTGCAAGCAAACAATAAGATTACACAAGTGAATTGGAGCGTAGTCTTAAGACATTACCCAGTGTAGTCTTATGACACTTTATATTATCCATGGCCTTTGTGGCGTTACAATAAAAAACCAGGATTGTGAAAAAAAGAGAATGACTCCATTTGCAGTGTCAATAGAGAGCCGTGGCATTTTGCCCGAGTCAACACTGCTAAAGCGTGGCATTTAGACATCGAGAGAGTATTCTCACCCACTACTGGCCTTCTCATCATCAGCGCCATTAATATCTAGCATGAAGTGAAGCTACATCGATTGTGCAGAAGTATTTCCTTTTCTACATTTTGGAAGTTGATGTATTTTAAATGCTCAGTACCTGTTCAAATCCTGACACATTAATATGAGATCCACCCATGGGCACGCTTGAGACAGCACGGATTAGAACACATTCAATATTGATGTTTGAATTGGAGCCGAGACAAGTCGTCATGGCTGCTGTAAAGGTTGGTGCTCTTTCACACTTTGACTGGAACATATTAGCAAAAATAAGCTGAAGGGTTCAGGGCATGATATCACTATAATCCCACTTAAATATCAAGAGCTGTCTTGTAAACAGTGTATAAGGGCAGACTGCTGTCTTTTCATTCCAGTTGTTTCGTATTCGCATTTGCCATGCGACATGGATGGATTGGATATGAGAGTGAATTTCTGTCCGCAGTTTATTTCAGTCCGACATATATAAATAAGAATAGAAGAATGAGCAAGCTGTTCCCATGAACAGTAATAATGAATGTCAGTCTTCATTTCATATAGAGCACTAATTGTTAAACTCCCACCAACAGCTTGAGCCATACAACTAGATCTCAAGACTGGAAAAATACTAAGGTATAGGACTGAATGGGGGGAGGCTGCCTTCAGTATTGCTACACAAATGAAATGGAAGAATAATTCTAACTCAAGCTAAGCTGTCCTCTCTGGGATCATATGGTGGTTTTAAAGAGCCAGTGGCTGTGCTGCAAGACAAAAACTGTTTTAAAGTGTGCACATATGGGTAGCGGTATGGGCTTACGTTCATGTATATGTGTATGTACATACATGTATCTGCAAATGTGTATAAATGTGTTCATATGTGTATATTTTATTCCTTTAATTGTGTCCTCCCTGCTAAAACAAGGGATAAATAAATAAAAAAAATAATTCCCATGCAGCTGTTGGATCATCTGCCAACGACCTGCATCTGAACTAATGTCTCTAATTAGGTAATGAAACCCTCTAATTTCAGGGTTCGTGCCATGGTATGTAACTCCTGCTGCTAAAGACTCCCAGCTCAGCTACTACAACATTGTAAAAACACACGAAGATATTTTAATTATTATTTTATTATTATTTTAATGTATATAAAGCAAGACTATGTCAAAATTGCACCACTGATTGTTGTACGAACTTAAATACCTGCAGTCACTGTTTCACTGTAAGATGACTCTATTCAGTAATGAGTAGTACGTGCATAGCATACACGCTTCCTCTAGCTCCAGTTAAGCAAAAATGTTATGTGACAGCAGGGTGAATGGCTTTAAAGGAGTTGGTAAAAGTTACACAATTTTATCATGATCTTGAATCAATGCATCAATATATAAAGCGCACAGCATTCAAGAGAGACTTTTAATGAAAAAAATATGTATTCACTTGTTAAAGGTCACAGAAATATGATGCAATTTCTCATTTTGTCATGTTTCCACTTTGTATTAACTACTGTGTATCTGTGTGCCAGACATAAAGCATACCAGACCTCAAACACTGACTAAATTTAGAAAATAATAGCAAAAGCTCTGTGGAAACTTGATGCTTAATGCCAAGTGGTCATTTTATTTACTTTTTTTAAAGCATTTGCATCAGAGTGAAAGTCTTCTAACAGATTAACCATGTCTAGTTTTATATGCTCGGCTTTTTTTTACTGCAGTTTGTTCCTATGGTTACACAGGTTGTTAGTCAATGTCAATGAAAAGCTGCAACACGGTTGTGTGTAGGGAAAGAAGGTTTCACTGGATCAAATGCTACTATGGCCTCACATATCTGTATATCAATGAGGCACACCCAACCCGAGTGTGTCTCATGTTGCTGATTGTGCTGTCTTTTTTCCTGCAGACGGGAAATCAGAGGGCCAGCTAAGCAGACGGTCCATCAGAAGAACAGCAATCACACTTGAACCACACTACCTGTGCACTACACCCTCTGGCCAGTTCATAAACAGTTTTCATTAAGACTAAAGCTATAAAATGTACTTGTTTAAAAGCTGCACAAGAATGGAGGAGAAGCAAACTATCAAACTTCACAAAGTAAACAGAGAACTCATAAAAGAAATAATCATAAAAAAAGGTTTTTGAGGAAATTGGATATTGAAATGAAATAAAAGAAGCCAGTATGGTAAAATAAATATACACACACAGTCAATGCCACTAAATTTCAGACCAATACAGCTTTCAGGCCAATACTGGTAAAAGGTGCTTAGCTGGTAAAATGCGACACATTCAGTGTTGGACTCTGGCAGGCAGACAAACCAACCCATTAAAGCTGTGCTCTCATCTTATGATGTGCACCATCTATCCTTTTGTTTCACTGGGCCTGAGAAAGGGGCTCTTTGCTACATTGCCAAAAGGAAACTTCATTGTTTGACGTATCCATTAAAATGCAGCGGTGAACCAAAGCTAATAAAAGGAGACAGAGGACAACAGCATGACCACCTAACGGCATCATAAAGTTAGTGAGGGGAGCATAAATAATGGAACACTCATTTTCTTGAACCGCCTTGGTCTAGAGCTGCTAGGGCTTTCTCTGTAGCACAGGTTTTTGCCGGGCAGCATGGAAATCAGTTTGGAATATTGGTACTGACTCGGGATGGAAAATGTATGAATGCCGTGCCACTGACTATATAAATTAGGTGCATTGGAGCTGTAAAGTAGTTCTGTCAGAAAGAAAGATAAAGTATTGAACCAACAGGTAAAAAAATGTGGGAACGGACTACAGTAATGGCATAATGCAGGCCGGTTTCACCTCAAGAGACATACTGACTGATGATATAAATTTTGTAAAGTCATAGCTAGACTTCAGTCGTTGGTCTGGCAAATAACGTACTGAGGCCAAGAGACAGGCTACTGTATCATCCTGTAGAAGTAGAGTTATTTAGAGATTTATACAATGAATCAAGCCCAGAATTTAGGCTTTAAATTACAAGAGAGACTTCACCCACAGCATCCATCTAATAGTTGTTGAAATGTTTCGGTGTGGACCAAAGTAGTGACCCAACCCAGAGACCAACATTACCCTCTCTATAGCCATGTTGCAAGCGTGGCTAAAAACTTAAGGCTCAGTCAATTTAAGCAGTGTCAAAGCAAAATGTTCAAATAAGAGAATTCAAATGAAATGTGCACCACCCGTCAGTGGTTCTGCTGCAGTGCAGTGGCTGCAAGGTTCCCAGAGAGCTAAGTGAGGCATGACAGTGCTCTCCATCATTTCCCACAACTACTCCAGAAAACAGCATCATCACTACAGCCTCAGCCACCAGCACGCCCCTCATACCCAGGGTGGCCATCTTTAACCAAAGCCATTGATTCAACCCCTCTCTGCAAACGAGCCACATCATATAGTCAATCAGCAGTCCAAACTGCAGTCTTAATACCCTCCAGAGGAGAGCCACTCAAGTCATTAAGGTAATATCCAGTCCTAAACACCCAACCAGCATCATCCTGATGATGCCCCAGATCTCTGACTTACACACACATGCACCAAATATGCCGCCATCAAGCTACTATTAAAATTAATGTAGCTGTCACTTAAGGTAGCAATGGAAGTACTGGTACATGTGCGTATGCGAACAAGTGTGTGATAACATTTATTTCTATCTGTGCGTAGGAACTGAGATAGTTCCTCCACAGTGGACTGCCACTGTCACAATGATGGGGGAACGAGCCTTGTCAGAAGAGATTCAGGGATAGTGCTGCATTGGTGAGACTTAGAGCCAGGATAAATCTGGCCTGTGTGAAAAAGAGGCAGGGGTGCAATTGCCCAAACACGGAGGAAGAAAGAGATGGCAGTTTGTTTGCAACAGCATGGACACTATTGCTCAGCAAGGGTGAGAATGGAATCTATTCACCACAGAGAAAAGAGACCACTCTCCTTTTTGTACCTTGTCTCTCAACGTGTCCCTTTGGTGTGCCACCCCACATGCTCCCACGCTCTGTCGTTATGGCCTCATTTCTTTCAGGACACCTTTTTCCTCCTATTAATGGCAACCCTTCGGTCCAATCTTTCATACAGTTATTCATATCTGAAGGTCAGTGGCAACCTGACATGCACTCAGAGGAGAGATAACCTGGCTGAAACAGATGACAAATGTAGATTCACATACGGAGGGGGAGAAAGTCAATCAATTTTTAAATTGGGTATAGATTGAACATGCCGAATCAATTTCAACTGATCTGAAGGTAATGGCCATGGGCAATGCGGATGAAACATGTTAACTCCCATGGATGCCATCATTTAGGTACTCTGATTTATCCCACGCTGCAAAATTCATCATGCAGCATCTCTTACTATATTGCATGGTCTCGAAGATCTTGTCTGTTGTGAGTTTAAGAGGAGAGCGCAATGGTTTTATTAATGAAAGGTAGAAATGCATGTAATGCGATGGTGATGTAAAAGGTCTAATTAATGCTAGAGTTTGTTTTTCCAACCCAGATTTTACTTTAAAGGAGATATATTATGCTCATTTTCAGGTTCAGTATAGGTTTGCATGCTTTAGTGCTCAAAAAACACATCAGTTTTCTCATACTGTCCAGTGCTGCAGCACTGTTTTCCCCCTCTGTCTGAAACACTCTGTTTTAGCTCCTATCTCTTTAAGGCCCTCCTTCTGAATACCCAGTCTTCTCTGATTAGTCAGCTCACACACGCCTGAGCCAGCAACAACAGAGCAGCTGTGCTGAATCAATTGTTACGTGCCAAACTAGCCACTAGGCGTTAATAATGCAAATGTGTGACTCCATGACATAGTGTGATGGCACAAAGTAATGGAATTACCTTTAAATTATTTTAAAACATAGGTTCTCCTTTTCATAGGTTTGGCTACGAGTCCTCTTTGTTGTGATAACATTCTGTATGCAAGATTATTTGTAGACATACACACAGCTTTCGGAGAAACTGCACACAATCAGAAAGGTTTAAACAAGTCTGTATTTAGTTATATAATATCAGTCAGAGGTTATGGCTCAAACTTTCCATCATGATTATGCATTACATTTAGCACACCTACCTTCTTTCTCAAAGTTTATGCCCTTTCTGTGGTAATGCATGTATGTACTTTTGTTTATTATGTTGACTTTTTCCATTTACAAATAAGTGATTGTGAAAATGCGATAGAACAGGGAATTTGTTTGAAGCCTGCCTGGTTGTCTGACAGCTCATGTTGCTCTCATGGGGGAATCCAAAATTAAAGCTGTGTCTAGCCATGTCAGCACATCCTTAGATTTTTGCAATAATACTGGATGGGTGACAAGCTTTCATAACCAATAGAAATGATGGACAAAACTATAAAAATCAGACCAACGCTGTACAAACAAATTTTGCTCTTGACGTCTTAAGGTAGAAGTGCATCATAAGCAAAGCTCATGGCCTTCCTTTCTTTTGAAATATGAAAAAGTTACTATTTTAAGACAGAAAAGATTTCTCTTATACTTAAGATCTCTCTAAAATGGGGGAAAAAATCAATTTGCAGTGCAGATGACATCAGGTGCCAGCATAAACATACATCAAGTGTGTTTAGTGTTTAATGCATGCATGTCAAGATATTGTTATGTATTTTCATGAAGCTATGTCAACAAAAATGATCACTTAAACAAAGGAGTGCCAACTGTAGATAGATAGATAGATAGATAGATAGATAGATAGATAGATAGATAGATAGATAGATAGATAGATAGATAGATAGATAGATAGATAGATTGTATTGTCCATTCCAGGATAATTATTTTCACATTCCGTACAGCCACAAGAATTACACAAACAACTTAACAAGAACAACATCAATACTACAGACGTATACCCGCCACCAAACACATATACATTTCACCACAGTTACAATCTTTTCATTCTTTTGTTTAGTTCAGTTGTGTCATATGGTATGAAGCTTTTGTTGAATTTTATTTTCTTCCAAGCCAGTGACCTGTATCGTTGGCCAGATGGAAGGAGTGTGAAATATGTGTTAAGGGGATGACTGGGATTAAGTGCTATGGAGTGTGCTCTGCGTGCAGTGGCTGTGCTATTGAGGTCTAAGAGGTTGGGGGTAGGGAGCCCAATGATCTTGGCAGCTTTGTGTGTGATCTGCATTAGTTTGTTTATTATTTTATTAAGAAAACAAACACAAGGGTGAAATGAATAGAGATACTCAATAAAGGATCAGAAATCCTCTCAGTGCTCTGAATTGATGGCAGGTCTTTGTGCCAATGTACTCTGTGGTGGTCAGAGTGCCAATTCCCTTATATTTAGATACTCAATGCGAAAGAAGCGGTGTGACAAATGTATTGGTCTTAATCCATTCTGTCAGCTTAATACTGCACACACAGCACGCTGCAGACAGTGCAAAAAGGCCCTTCATAAAATGTTGTCCACCAAAATTAATGTTATACAATTATTTTACCGATGAATAGATTTAGTGTAGATAACCTTGGGAGCTCTTGTTCAGCTAGAAGTTGTATAAAGCAATCAACTATTGGGAGCTCAAGGTGCTGCTGATTATTAACCAGATCTGTGTTGTGCTCAGAGTGAATCATTTAAACAATGCTTAACATACTGGAGGAACTTTTTGGGATCACATATTCTCTATAAATAGCATTGGGATTAGAAAACAAGAATGCTGTGTGTATGTGTTTGTGTGGGAGAAACAAAGAGAGTCAGAGAGACACAGAGGAAGGCAACAAGAGTCAGAAAGAGAGTGAGGAGGGGATACAAAGGCTAAACAATCAGAGAGATCTCTCTTGCCTTTGTTCACCTGAGAAACTTTGGAGCTCAAGGACATTGTGTCTGTGTTGTTTGGCAGGAAACATTCTGAGGGGAATGAAAAACTACTTTTAAGAGATAGCTTGTCTCGCTTCTGAAAAGACTCAAATATGAAAAGAATAATACGAAATGGGCCCAACACTAATCTGACTGTCACCATACAGCATCTTAGATTGACTCATTCAATTTTAGAATTGGAGTGAAAAGTCTCCTGTCATCTGCTGTGCACGAAATATGCAGCTGATGGAAGCCACGTAAACTTGGGAAATGATGACTCATTGGTTGTCTCTCTCGGAACCTTTAAAAATACCAAAGAAACAAAAAGCAACAAAAAATTGACAAGTTGAAATTTTTAACAGATGACTACTAGATGAAAAGTCGGGGGGGCTGCGACTGTGCACGGAATGCTTTGGTAATCCATCAAATATTTATTGAGATAGTTCACCTAAAACCCACAAATATTAACCTTGCTTGTGGAAAAGTAAGGGGATCACCAAAGTCTTTAGGATTAATTCTCTGGTGGGCATTAATGTCTGTGCAAAGTTTTATGGCAATCCTGTTATGGCAATCTTGTTTCAGTCAGACACAAAGAGACCAACCGATCATCAGACCTGAGGCTTAATTGATAAGAACAGGTAGATCGAAACACAGATACTTTGTATAGCAAAGTGGGTTAGTACTGACCGCATTATGTGTTGTCTATGTTTCCTGCCAAACAGACTTGCCAGATTAATTGCATGAATCTAATCTGCTGAAACAAGAACATTTGCTTTAAAGCAGCTACAGAGATTTTTTTTTGTTGATTCTGGCGACCTCTGTGGACAAAAGCAGTATTTTCGTATTTTTCTTTTTTAAACTGTTGATTGCAGGATGCATGGTGATTTTGGTGCGGCTATGCAGATTTGTAAATGTACTATGATGACGGTGAAACAAAATAAACCTTGTTTCAGTAACATCACCATTCATGCACCTAGGTTACATGTAATCCTAGCAGAGATGTTATCAGAGAAGAGACAAATTGCTTAAAAGCATTATGAATAGAAACACGATGCCAGAGGCGGTGGTTGTTTCTCAAATACTGACGCTTTTGGATGGTGGCTGACCTATGACTACTCTGAAGGTGTTAAAAGCTTCAGCAGCTGAGATGTGAGAAACTCTGCACACAACAACTGTAATCCAGGTTCTTCACCAGTCTAAGTTTTATGGGACAGTGGCAAAGAGAAAGCCACTGCTGAAGAGTTCACCCAAAGGTATGTGCGAGACTCCAAGGTCAACTGGATGAAGGTTCTTCGGTCTAATGAGACCAAAATGGAGCTTTTTGGCCATCAGACTAGATGCTATGTTTGGCAGACACCAAACACTGCACATCACCACAAACACACCATCCCCGCCGTGAAGCATGGTGGTGGCAGCGTCATGCTGTGGGGATGCTTCTCAGCAGCAGGGCCTGGAAGACTTGTTAAGGTGGAGGGTAAAATGAATGCAGCAAAATATAGGGAAGTCCTGGAGGACAACCTGATTCAGTCTGCAAGAGAGCTACGACTTGGGAGAAGATTTATTTTCCAGCACATCACCTGAAATGAGTGGCCGAGTCAAAGCCCAGACCTCAATCCAATAGAGAATTTGTGGCTGGACTTGAAATGGGCTGTTCACGCCCAATCCCCGTGCAACCTCACAGAGCTTGAGCAGTTTAGTTACTTTTAAATAAGTCACAGATCTTAAATATCAAATATATTAAAAATCAAATATTTTATCAGACATGAGATATAGTAGGAACTGGAAAGATAAGGCACTTTTAAAGGATCGCGACACCACTGACCTAATTTGGGTTTGAAGAAAAAAGATTGTGGCTGATACATAAGCACATTCCTTTGATAAAGATGTTGATGCTAATAAGCGCCTCAAGCGGAATGTTTCAAAACATCCCCTGTATGAAGTATCAATAGAGAACAGGCGCACTTGAGAGAAGGTGAAGCATCAAATCCCAGAGTTAAGCCTTGGCCTCAGAGCGCTGCCTCCTGTCTCCCCGAGGATCCCTTGCAGAGCTGGATCAGCATGCTAAGTAAGATCCTGCACAGTCAGAATAGAAACCACTAGAACACAGACGGCTTAAGCGTCTACTCCACTGTGAATAACAGGGTTTAATAACAACAGGGTTTAACTTAGCACTCAGCCACTAATTGCTCACGCAGTAGACAATTTGTGAATGTAATACATTATTAAAATGATTTTATGACCAAATACTATTATACATAATTAAGGAGTTTGAGCTTTAGATGTAAAATCAGTATTTAGTGATTCCGTTTAACTGAACATTTCACCTGTGTGTACAAACGTTATTGATTCTTACAAATTGCTTAAGCTTTCAATCAAAACACAATGAAAACAAAGATGTAGTTTAATGAGGTCTTCAAGTAGAGTAAAAACATTGGAGTTGTTGTCTTCATTGTTAAACAACTACCATTACTGATGAAAATATCTAACTATGGAAGCCCTGAGGGGCAAGTGAAGATTTTTTTCCTGGTGATCCATTTTCAAAGTCGGATCTAATTTGTTTTCTAACTTACAATCTGGTGGGAAAAAAAGGTTTTGCTAGGAAAATCTTTCGACATTCCTTAATTTTAATTTTTTTAAATTTTTTTTACATCTGTGAAAACTGTGTAAAATAAAAGTAAAAAGTCGTGTGAAACTGACTTGATTTTCTTTTTCCATGACAATTTTCAAAGTGTGCGTGGAACCAGGTGGGAAAGAAAAAAATTCAAGAGAAGAAAATGTTTTTTTCTTTGTAAGGCTTTGCAAGTGTTTGTTTTTGTTACACCCATTTTGACCACAAGAGGCTGAAGTGCAAGACTACTCCACGTCCTAAATAGGACCTTTGATGACACTGCTGTTTTTTCCATTAATACATTCATTGTACAAGTTGTGCAACAGGATGGCAATTTGTTACCCTAAAAGTAATTCCACTTACTAATCTCTAGTAAAAGGGTCATGGTGCTCATCAGTAACAGATGTGTATGGTTTGTTGATGCTCCACCAGGTAGGTGGAAGTATAGCAGTTGGAAAATGGAGCTTGGCAAAAGTTCAAACAGGAAGACGACTTCATTCACTCTCCTCTGTGCCTTCATCCATTACTTCCCCTCAGCCACACCTCTTGGCTCTTACCCATTCATAATCTTCCCTCCTTCCCTCTATTATCCTATCATGTTAAAATCTAATAGCCAAACTCTTTGCAGCTTCACCACACACCACTGAGTAAGCGTAACAGTGGAGCCGGACCGAAAGGCATCACAAGCACCTACAACAATCTGCCTCGCCTGTGGTTGTTGCAAATAAAGAAGATGTACTGTATATAAACTGAGCTTTATATCACAGTTAAGACTGAATCTACAGGCATTTAATTAAATACACACTGCCCAGAGGAACGTTACCTTCCACGCCTCATTTGATCTTGTTGAGCCCCACGCATGGGATTCACAACTTGAAATTCAAAATGACAGGGAGGCTGTGGCTCCACCTTTCTCGCCACGCTTGGTATAGCCGTACCCTGAAGCTACCACTCCTCTTAATCACTCACAGTTAAGGCTCTGTTGTGCCCTGCTTACACCTCCTGAAGGTGATGCCAGTGTCTAACCACCACCCACTCCACATTGTCAGACTCCATCGAGAATCAGAGCGGTGATTAGTCTCGGGGGTAATGTCCCTGACAATTATTAGACCCTTCCCCCTAATTGATCTAATTGACGTCTGCACAAACAAACTCAAGTTTAGTACATTCTGTTATCATTGTTTAGTATCTATATAAACGGGGTGTCCAGTTTAAAACATAAATGGTCAAATATAAAGGTGCAACCCAATCAACAGAATAAATATCAGTGCTGCAAAAAAACACAGACAAGTTAAAACTGAATGTTTCTTTTTGGTGCAACTTTTCATTTGTTGAGGTGACATTTTCTTTTTCTCTCCTGTCACAATTCTGTGCTTGTGCTCTGGTTAGGTTTAGGCATATAAACCACTTGGTTAGGGTTTGGAAAACATCCTGGCTTGGCTTAAAATGCCTGTTTTGTTCTCCGCAATCAAGAATGAAGATGTACCTACTTCCTGTGAAAAATAGCCGGAAATGTCCCCAGGTGTGACTCGTGGTGTGCCCGTCTGGCAGCTTTGTTGGCTATAAATAACACCACCCCCATCCCCTCAGCCTCCTGATAGGAGAGGTGGCTAATAAGCATAGCATGTGAACGTGATATGCCACATTTGCTACACCTGTCAACCTTGGACGTATCTGTGGTTTGCAGAAATGTTAACTGCTAACATTATGTGCTGGCGACTGGGCTGAAAAGTGAGATCAGAAGTCTCACAGTCTGTGTGCACTGGCTGCATTCACACTTCAGAGTAGCACACAGCTCCTACTATTACTACTGTTGTTATCTGTTAGCTTCGTGGCTTGTCCACCGTGAGCTATTAAACTGCTGCTGCATTCAGCTCCAGGAGCTTCCCCCTCACATCACTGCTGACCTGAGAAGCGATCAACCACGTCCTGATTAATGGGTCTCTAAGCCTCCTCAGAGGCAATCACACCCAGACGGTTGGGCCAAACGGTAACAAATGGGACACTCAGCAATCATCCTTTATTGCATCAATAACCTCAGTTATCGATTAATCAGCATTAAAATTTTAGAGGAGAAACACGGCACGTTGGTGTGTGACACATTTTGGACTTTGTCCTGCTTGCATTTTCAGAGAGAAGGGGCCTTTTAATCCATTTCGGACGACTGGGCTCTGAGACTAAAGATCAATACAGATGTTACCCCAGTCGTCTGGGGAAACATCTGGTTATCATGGTGATCAGCATGCGCAGAGGCAAGCAGTGACTGATAGCATTAAGGAAATGGATTTCAAGGTAAGCAGCACAATACTTTAATTGATTTTGTTACTAAAAGCTGAGATGGTAGGGCACAGATTTTTCCCTTTTCCTTTTAAACTCTCCAAGGAAGTGCTACGGGTCATTTGGGCTGATAGGGAGTGACTTGTCTCTGTCTAAACACTGTGGTGGTGGTGGTGGAGGCGCTGGTGCATCTCAGGGACAGAGGCAAAGATTGCCCTCATCAATCTAATGCCTCTCCTCCTGAGGTAATCATTTCCACAGAGCAACATGGCATCTCATTAGGCTGATTCGCTCTCAGTGTCAGTCAGCCTCAGACACCTTCACAACAAAAGCTGTGGTGTGAAAGAACACACACACTTAGATTATTAGACAACCTGATAGCACAGGCTCTAACAGCTTCAGTACATTATTGATCAAGTGTTATTTTTTTTTATTTCATTGAAGTTTGACATCGGTTGCAACTTATGATTCAATTTGTTCTGAGTTCATCATTTTATTATTTTCTAAATTCTATAAAATAGTAATAAAAAGTAAATGATTTTAGCCAACTAGTCAACTAATCTTCAGCTCTTTGTGACACAAATACAATCACAGTCAGAGTTTTTCTTTTTCTTTTAAAATGTGAAATTTGTGACTTCTTCTAAGAAAAACTAAGTTTCATGCCACAGAGCACACAAACATTTCATATCTCATCCTAACAGAGTCAGTTGTACCCTTTTTTTTCCCATTCGTGTGTGAATGCATCATTTGGTTCTAAAAAGGCCAGAACCCCAACTGCTTCCTGAGAGAAAACCCCAGCCTCTGGGTGGAATCCATACAGCAGATCTTAGACTGACCTTTATCACCCAGGAAACTGCCGTAATGCCCCACAGAAACATACACTCACACACACATGCAAACTCACACCACCAAGCCCAGAGTCTCTGTCTCAAACTGGCTGTGAAAATGGGAGATTTGAAAAAGGCCGTGCCGCAGAGACAAAGTGTGAGCCGGTAAAAACAGAATAGGCTGTTTATGGATGACCCATTACATGCTTTGCTTCTTTGCCTGAAGCCTGGATCATCCATCTACTGAACTCTGCTTTCAGGTGAACAAACTCCTACCAAAATCTGCTGCTCACAGCCAGATCTACCTATCAACGCACCCACAGGTGAGACTTTGGAACCAGGATATCATACAACAATACATCTCCGATTGTTTCCACACACACACAGAGACTGTTTAATAAGCTATGCTCAGGTATCAGATGGAGTTCAACTTGTGGGATTACTCACCTTTATTCTTTTTCCTCGCTTTTCCCACATCTCACCTCTCTCTTTCTCTCACCAACTAAGCTTGAGGAGATAAATGAAATGAGGGCTGGCATGTTCCCTGGACATTTTAATTAGCTAGTCTTTAATTCAGCCTGACCCCCTTTCAACTTTGATCAGCCAGCGGGAGCTCTGATAAGGACCTGTCACTCACATGCAAACACCGGGGTTATCCAACAGCAAATTGTCTCTCCGTCATTCGCAGATGCTCTCTACCTGCGGTGTCATGGGAGAGCTGTTCACGGCTCAGTGAAAGCTAAAAGCCCAGCGAGAGCGGAAATATGTGCTCATTCATCCCAACTCTCCATTCGCTACAGCACGGACTGTGACAGGCTTGAATACAAATGCACAGCTTGATTATTAAGAGTCGTGAGACTTCTGGGGGCAAAATTAATGTGTAATAGCATTAGCTTGCAGTTCCAAAGGCAAGAATTGCTTTTAATTTGGTATTGAAATGACAAGAGCCTTTGAGAAAATGGCTTCATAAGAGAAGCAAAAGAAAACGAAATAAAGTGCAGAAATAAAGCTTTCTGAAAATGGGTCTAATGTGGTACGTGTTTTTGTTCCAAACTGTTGAGTACATAGTGTTCGGATATAAACATGGCTTTCCTTGTTAAGTACGCCCTGCTTAATTAAATAAATACTTTACAAACTGTTTCACTGCTGACTGTAATTGTGGGTTTATAATAAAAATGCTCCATTTCTTAATGGACATTTTTCCTACATTTGAGACAAGTAGGTCGGAGTCTTTTGTAATAATAGAGCATTACTAACATTATTTATTTACTTTTTTGTGCATTTTTCGTTTCATTTTTAAAGTGAGATTCATGTCCATTGTTAGATGCTCACATTATAAAAAAAAAATAAAAAATGAAGATGTGTTTCTTTCATTTTGTCCTGTACCAAGGTATAGTATGCACCAAACTGGATTCTGGATATTGTGCATCTTCAGCATCATAAAATCGCAGAAGAATCAGCTGTATGGCTCAGCTGTAGTTGTAACATATTTCATATTTCGCGGGATCCAAGGTTTCAAAAATCAACAGATGCATCCTCTCCTCATAGATGGTGGTGTGTGACATAGTAACTTAAAGCCTTTTGCGCATCTCGTGGGAGATGATTCTACTCAACCCAAGTTACATAGTGCAAGAACAGGCATTCAGGGAGCAGAGTGGGAATGAAAGACGCACCATTATCCCTATTACAAGTTAGTACACCATCAAAATGATTTTGAAGGGGGCAATATGTAAGCATTTTAGATGTAAAACACTCAAACATGAAGTAAAATTATCAACAGAATGTGAACAAATAGCAGTTTTGAAAATATGATGTCTATGTATTATGTTGCAGAAATATCGACTGAAGTTAGCATGCTAACCAGCTAGCCAGCTGATGTGCTAGCAATGAAAACACACCCCTGGTCCCAGCTCCCAGTCCGAGCAGCTAGCTGCTAGACTAACTGAGCTAACTACCTAGCAGCATTTAGCAGTTACTCTTTCTATGCTGCCCCCTACCTTTTTGGAGTATGAATTTGATGAAGTTGGCCAATTCCTACATATTGCACCTTTTAAAATAGTTGCATAATGTCACTGTATATCTATTAGCTGTTTATTAGTGTGTGCACCCTTACATTTTTGTCCTGCATCTGTAGCATCATAAAAAAGCAGATTTCAGACACTTCCTGTGAAACACCACATCAGACTAAGGGTCTTTGGAGTACCAGAGGAATCAGCTGCGTAGCTCTAGATCAGCTCTAGTTTTAACAGCATGCATCTCAGGCATACACAGACTGTGACAGAACCAAAGTCGCAAGACAAATCCTCTCGCTGCTCTGTGTGCACTAAGCTGTGCCTGGCTACTCTGTGTGTGTGCTCCACTCCCCTATGGCGAGGAGCACTGCCGACCAAAATCCCCTGTTCACAGTTGTCTCATTGTATAAAACAGACTGTTTCAAATAGTATTTTTCCCAGAATGTGTTATTTAGGCAAATGATTATTAAACTATCTTTCTAATCCCACACCTCTGTTGTAATGTGTTTTGCTGCTGACAAGTACAGATGGTATTCTCTACCAAGCCAGCAATTTTTTGGCTAGAAATTGAATAAGTTAAACCCAGTGTCAAATAGGTATTATTGCCTCACACAAAGTATACTCAGTGCAACCTTTGGACATTTCAGAATAGATCTGGATTTAGGATGTGTATCCAATTTTGGGACCCATTAATACTTCTAACCAGCCATAACCAGTCAGTTATCAGCAGAATCAAATGGAGAGCAGTGGAGCACTGTCAGCACCACTGTCTTCGTGCCACCAGACAGTCATAATCCAACTCTGACCTCTTCTGCCCCACTATCATTAGATCCGCCAGGCAAAGTGGTCCCATCCATCAGCCAGCTTACACGGTGACAGCAGCCGGTTTCTTTGCAACTGTGACTGGTGGTCCTTCCAATTCGTAAATGGGATTGGAGAGCGTCTACAAAGGCTGAAACAATACCACCCCTCACCGCACACCGCTGGAGCCAGCTGTCGCGTGCAGCCTCTCTACCCGCCGCCGACCTCCATTCTCACGCTGATCGTATCTGGAGATGCTGCGGTGACTTTTCTCGCTGCACCCACTCATCGAACTCTGTCTCTACCTCTCATACTGTTTCTAATATCTGAGGTATCATGTCTCTCTGCCTGCCTCAGTTCCTCCTGCTAAATCCTCTGACAGTCTTCTCTTGTTTCCCTCCCTCTCTCCACTCCTTATTATCTCACTCTTCATTGCTGCGCCTCACACCTACGGTTTTAATTCTTCTCCCACTTGTTCCCTCCTTTCTTCTTTATCTTTTATTTCACGTATCCCTAAACCCCTCCATCTCTCCCTGTCCTTCTCTCTGTGTCTGATCTCAGACAGAGTACCTGTGGAGGACATTCATTGCCATGCAACAGGCAGCTTGCTAGCTCACAGTAAAGCAAAACATGGCCATTGACTCAAGAGAACCACAAAACCAGTGAATTATGACAGTAGATTTGTGCCGAGGAGTTAAACTGCAAATCTTTTATATACTTCAGAGACTAGATAGCAGAAATTACAGCGTGTGTTCATAAATAACAGTGAAGCAAGTGGCAGAGAACACCTTATGGTTATGTTTCAAGGGTTTGGGTTTTCCAATTATGCACTGCTTTGCCCCAATAAAGCCCACCAGCAGTTAATAATGCTGACAAAAATCATTGCTCCATGTTCACAGGTTGCACAACAGGATATACAGACTAATAGCCAAAGGTGAAATGTTGAAGAAATGCTGCTTGGTCTTTTTTAGCAAAAGGTAGGTGCAAATGAATGCCATGCAACCGCTCCATCAGCACAGAGTAACCTGCTGCGTTTGGTGTTTCCACCCTCTCTCTTGCAGTGACATAGAAATACTTCCAAAACAAAACTCACATTTTTTGGCACAAGCCTTCTTAAACTGGGCAACGTTTTTGCCTCAACTTATCATTCTGAAGTAATTACTAATTGCACAGTGTAATGGCTCCAAAAACAATGACAGCATTCCCATTTCCGCCAAAAAATAAAGGTTGAGTTACGGCAAAACAGCCTGACTGCAGACTGCCATTGCTCAACCAAAACAGGAAGAGGCATTGTCCTACCTGGTTGTGTGAGGCAGCCATCCGCCTGATAAGTCCTGAGATCCTGTCTAAAAATATTTATTTTAGAAGATAAAAGTTTAATTCTGTTTCCACTGGAGAGTCTCGTCTGTCCTGTATAGTTTATAACTACCGTCTTTAGTTTTGCTGCTTAAATCTGCCATGGTACTTGCTGCAGTTACATTAATGCGAGCATGGAAACATTTAAAATGACTGAAAGCACCCTCTTTAATCATAAAATCAGAGTGTGCAAGCGTTGTGAACTCGATTATGTAGGCACATCTTACTATCTGAATAATGTGCCCTTTAAATAGCAGAAAAAACACTGCGCCATCGACTTTGGACCAGCTTTTTGTTGGTCTAGCACAGTTGCTTTCACGCCCAGGGTTGCACAGGTGGATGTGAACACATGCTTTTTGTACAACGTGGGCGTGAAAATGACAACTGCATTGGCCTGACACTAGCAATGACCAGGTTACTCGGTTTATTTGTTTGCCCTTTCCACTGGGACATGAGACAGTTAAAGAACAGCATTCTTTCTACTATATCATTATGTAACAAAACATGCTGACTTATTAACACGATGCTTTAGTCTGCCTTTTCATAGCACTGAAATTGAGGATTCCAGGTTTCAGGATTCTTAACCGGCCTTCATGTGGGAACATCCCACATGAAGGCCAGTTGGGTTAACAACTCACATGTGGCCCTAACAACTCTGAAGCTCAGAGTTCACACTGACCTTAACGACTCTGTCAGGACACTCCCACACAGGGTTTAAAAGCCTGAAACTCCCCTCCAGTTAGTTAGAACTGAAGAAGACCCTTAGATGAGAGGTTAAACATCTTCAAGAAACTCAAACAAGTCCAGTTGCCTACGATACAGCACTTTAGAAATCACCATGACCTTGATGACTGAGAACCTTCATCAACAGAGTTGTTTTTTTGCTTTGGACAGCAGCCAGGCTGCTAGCTGTAGCCATTTTGCTGCACCTGTCTTTGTAACAGCAGGGCCAACTGTAATACCACAGGTGGAAAAGATGTCTATTTCCACTTAAACCTGAAAAAAAAACAGAGCTGTCAACTGAAACTTCTGCAGCTCTATGCAACTAACTGGTATTGTTCCTTCTGGCTATTCACTGGCCAGATGCTGCCACTGATTGCAAGCTGAAACGCGCCACAAGCCACCGCAGCCTTCACCCATATGTTCACTTGTATTTAAAGATGGTTCACTGTTAATTACAGTACGTTTATCATACAATAAACCAGTTAGGTATATATTTCAACAATACAATACAGTATATGGTCATACTTTTTATGTACAGTATGTTTTACAACTTCTGAATGCAAATATAAAGCCGTGCTGCTATTTGAGATGCATTCTTAAATAAAACCATGTCATTCAACTGATCTGCCAGTCAGTGACTCTCAGTAGCAGTTACACTGTCTAATTCAGTCAAACTCCCTTCATAAGCTGTACTTCACCTTGTAAAACTCTGCTTCTTAACTCTTTCTAAACCCCTAGATCCCCTCTACGCTTTCTCCCCCATGTATATTCGATGTGCTACACAGCCAAGGCTTACTGCGCGTGAATCATGTATTATCCCTTGTCCTCTGCTCCGGCTCGTACAGCTCTCCTTTCCTCTAATTTCATTTTCCAGTGGGGCTGTCAGGCATGTGGATGGACCTGTCTACCACATGGTGTGGAGAGCATTGAACAATTTATATTCTGCCAATTGCGCCGCAATCACACCGCATCTTCACAATTGGCCACATAAATATTGAGACAACTATTTAAACAGCTCTGATCAAACACGAGTCAATCAAACAGAAACAATGGACACAAAGAGGGAAAATGTGTCCACATGATAGAGAAGGGGACCGCTGGGCAGGACAGCAGTGATCTAAAAGACTCCCATTATTCTCACTTTTACCTCATTCATTGACTACCCTCTCTATGACTTTTTCCAACTCTCTAAAAGTCACATGAAACAGCTAATAGAATTAGTCGCTACGTGTTTCTTGTCAAAACTGGCAGCAGCCAGTAGCACAGAATCTATGTTAGGCCCCACCTCCCAACCGCCGAGTCACCGACGCTGACTCTCCTCAGATTGGCAACGCTGTGGGACCAGGATGGAAAAACGCCGCCTCCGAGAAGAGGGAGGCTAATTTGACAAAGGGAATACAGTACAGAGGTGGTTTTCTGGTAACTGTCTACCAGGAAACTCCATGAATTGCCTCAGTACTCCAACTCGCCTCCGTCGTCGTTCTCGGAGGTCACGTACGGCCCCGGTCGGGAGGTATTCATTGAGAAGCTGCTGGATATCAGTATATTTGTTGGCAGTTGCTTTAACAAGTAAAGCTATCTGTCCAGAGCTGCTCCAGGCGGAGCAGCCCAAGGGCAGCACAAGGAAAGCCAGTAAGTATTTTCTCCATAAAACATGACCCAGTTTCACCCAAATCACTGAATAAAGTTATAAAGTTCTGTTTTTGTAAATAAAAAAATAATTATTGGATGAAAAATGAATACGCCCCCAAGTGCAGGATGAGCAATCAACATTTTTTATGATTTTCCAGGAAGCTACAAATTCGAAAATACTATTAAAAAATACCTACAAAACGGCTTTATTGCCACTGTTGGGTCTGAAACTGGAGATATGGAGCAAGACGTATGCAATAAAAACACTTAAGCTTCAATTTTGACTTCAAGGGGGCTTTAAACACTCTTTTCTGTACAGTGCCTTTAAATGATTAGCTCGGTTCCGTATTCCTATGCATCTCACAGAAGTTCGAAAATAAAAGGCTGTCTGACGGTAAGGTAAAGCACTGAAAATCTTCTAAATATAGCATACTCTGAGGCAGATTTTTTTTAGGCAGCTAAAATATGTTCTGCTGCTCCCTCCGTCTGCAGCAGTACATTGCGTAGTTTCTGTACCAGAACTTTTGGTACTTCTCCAAACTGGGGGGCATGGGGATCTGCCATCTACTGTAGGTAACACACTGACTGTGGAGTCAAAATACCTCAAACACTTCACCACTTCAAAAAATCCAAACTAACCTTTACACAGGAGAGCTCTGTACTTGTACTTAAGAATTTACAATTCTACATTGCAGAGGCACAAAGGCATGATACCAATGATACCCCTGACACCTCCCAGTAAAACCATTTTAGCTCTTTTCTCTTCCTTACCCTTTGCGCCCTGATCTCATGGATGAAGTAAAGTCATTTATTCTTTGTGGAATGTTCTTTACAGAGGCAGAAAAGACCTAATTAGCCAGTTCCACACTGACTGTGTGCTTTAATGATCACAAGCCTGGTGTTCGAGGGATAAACATGCCAAAGACACACATGTACACAGCCATCGCAAGCACACACAAAGACACATTCACACACACAAATCTCGCTTTTCACTTCTCTTCTTTCAGTTTTTGCTTCAAGTCCTTACATATAAAAGCTTGTCCTAATTGATCATCCACCCACATGTGAATAAAACACCTCTTTTACTTCTCTAAATCTAAATCTACTCATAACCATCAATGAAAGATGTCACTGTGAGAAACATTATCCATTATCAACTTTTCAAGAAAAATTAGCACCCAGTGTGTTTTTTAGCAACAAAATTATAGCTTTGACCGAGTCTTTCACAACACAGATACATGACAACTGTTAGCCCTATTTGTACTGATTTGACAGTGC
This sequence comes from Pagrus major, assembly GCF_040436345.1. Classification (NCBI taxonomy): domain Eukaryota; kingdom Metazoa; phylum Chordata; class Actinopteri; order Spariformes; family Sparidae; genus Pagrus; species Pagrus major. Next base: position 16,485,111 of record NC_133216.1, on the reverse strand, counting down.
AATACAGCACATCACTGCAAGTAATGGCAGCTCATCTTTAGAAGTAATTTTGTCCTTTATCTATTCATTTATCATTTTTGTCTATTATCAAAAACTGGTGAGATTATTTCAACTGGTTATTATAAAATTCCTCTAACTACATATGTGGAGAAAAGACAGAATAACTGAGAAAGGTTTTTCAATCATTGGAAATCAAAGAAGAATCAGTGACATTACAGTATGTGTGATTATTCACTCTCTTTCCTAGTTCAAAGAAGTTTCCTCATATTTCCCATATTGACTCACTGTGTTTTTTGAACTGTAATTAGCTCAGCCGCTACAGCACGCATAAAGAAGCCAGATGGCATTCAAGCTGGATTGGTGCTGTGGTCAGCTTAGGCATCCCAAACAAGTTCTTCTTTGGCCTCCTGTATACAGTAGCTGTCTGCCAGAGTCCTTGTACCTGTCTGCCTCAGTAATCTGCCAGTGAGCAGACAAACATCAGTGGGCCTTATCTCTCCTTCTCAGGAGCAGCCAGGAAAGGAGGCAGGAAAAAGGCAGGTGGCCCGGCGGCAACACAGACAGAAGCAGACTGAGGCAGACTCATAAAATCAGTCAACACACAAACACAAACAGCTCATTAAACACACGCATGCACACGAATCTCAAGCGACCCACACAGCAAATCACATAAAACTTATTCTGGAAAGAAGGGACCAAGTTCATCAGGCATGCTCTGTGTCTCTGTTAAGCAGCTAAAGACGAATTAGCTCCGGGCAGTGGCGAGAGCATCCATGAAGCGGTAAACAAAGTGCAGCAGAGATATTGTTATGAACATGACATACCAGAACCAGCTCAACAGTCCCACTAAGGCTGAACAGACGGATTTAACCAGTGGCAATATTGACACGGTTGACACATGCTGAGAGGCCATAATACACCATCTGCACCAAAGCGATATTCAATACTTGCATCTCATGCAAGATTGCACATGTGGGCAATGAAATTCTCCACAAACCACTTTCCTTGAGCCAAAGTCAGTAAAAAGTCACATTCTGTCAGTATTAGATTTCACAGGGCACTGGTGCCTCAGAGAAACTCAGTGTCTTTACAGCAAACTGTGTGTTCTGGCATTTGTATTCACATCATACTGGAGCTGCCTGTGGGGGGATGTGGTGGCTTAAAAAATATGAAAAGCGTGTTATCCTGCATATGAATATGAATTGGGTTTTTCTGTCACCAGCACACTCAAGGGTTTGTAATATGACATAGGCTAAATAAGTAGTATTACTTTCTGAGGAGTGTGTGCATGTGTGTGTCTTTTTGTTGAAGTAATTGAAAAGTTTCTGGTGGAGACATTTTACCCATCATTCCTTCCTGAACCTGGTGTAAGACCAGCACAGACACGTGCAAGCTGTACGCTTTCCAATCGATTTAATATGGATTTAAAGGTGAATTTCGCAGTGGCACAGAAAAGAGCACAATTCGCCGGAAATCTGTGCTTTGAGAAGCTAGGATAGGTGTGCTGCCTTGTGCTTCTAACACGCTGTTTGATTCTACAAAAACATGGTGAGTTGATTGTCAGTGGTTCGGGTAAATCCAGATCCTCTCAGTATTCACCTATAAGCCTCCTGTGATGCTTTTTGATTTTTGTCTTAGCAGAGCACAGCAGGTAGGAGTTGGAGGGAAGCCTCCAGATGACAAGCATATCCCATCCTCCAAATTAATGGCACTGGCAAAGAACTCTCACAGACTCAGTCTTTTGCTATCGGCTCCAGTCTGGCACCTTTGTCTAAAAATACACTGTTTCTGCATCTTTCGTGAGCTGGTTTTGTCAGAAACAAATACATGTAATGGAGGTCACAGAGAAAGTAAAGAGAGAAAAAGAGGACAGAAATTGCATTGCATGTTGATGTTGTGCCTGTTTTTAAGCTGTCAAAATAAAGGGTGGAAGGATACATTCATGTCAGCACAAACATTGTTTGTAATAACAATAATAATAATAATAATAATGAACAGAAACCTGATTGAAATGTATCAAAGATATTAGGATTATTCATATAGGATTTAACTAAATGGGTCATTTTTTTTTTAAATCACACTTTGCCTAACCCTAACCAAGTAGGTATTTTTGTAAACTTTGTAAATCCCTACCTATTTTTGCAACTGTTTGATAACATTAATGACTTCCAAAAGTCCCAATATGTCATACAGTGTGAACTGTTTTTCAGCTGGCTCTATTTTGAAAGTGTACATTGAATATTACATAGTGTTAACAGCATTTATTTTGATAGTCTAACCAAACTTTGCATATAACAGATTAGTGCCAAATTGACCGTAGAGCCTTTCACGTGCCAAACTGACACTAGAGCGGAAGGTAAAGCTCCATAGTTTGACGAGTTTGGAGTGAGAACGTGTTGGCACTACCGCATGCTAAAGGCAGGAGGGAACACAGCCAATGGACAGAGCTATTTGCTGTATGGGGGAACAAAACTGTTAAAAACCTCATTCAATCTGCTATACATAACATCTAAAGGACTTAATGAAAGCTGTAGTTTGGCAACTGTGTCCGTGACAGTGCAAAATGAAAAATGATTGAACAAGGCAGAGGGGTCAAGGCGACGTGACTGATCTGGAGTTCATTTCATTTACGGTGCTTGTGAAGAAGGACAGAAATTGCTCACAGATGATGGGATTTTTTTCAATTTCTTGGCTAGGAAGAGGGTTAATTACAGATTGTATAGTTCTGAAAATGACTCTAGGGTAACAATAGTTTGTTGCACTGATATTGGAAGACCTGGCTTCTTTTACTTTTTGATAAATGGGCATTTCAGAACTTTGTACAACACCAGTAGATTGTCCTTTTTCCATTTCCTTGTCTGTATTTTCTCTTATTTTCTTGTGTTGTTATTTAGCCAGATGGGCTGCAAGTTGGATTGACTCATCAGATTTTTACAGGTACAACTTTACATGTACTGTGTACTGTGGGCATATTTGGTTTTTGGTTATTGCTATATGTAGGTCCAGTGATGAAAGCCTTATGAAAGCTGACAGCAGAGTTAGTATTGAGTACACAAGAAGAAACAAAAGTAGACACTGCGGCAGCGGGAGGTGAAAGGATAGCCTTAAAAATAATAGCTTTGTGGTCAGAAGCACAAGCTAGACTTGCAGCCGCATACAGACAACCACACGCCTACAGCACAGAAGCACACACACAATCATCTCATCCTAAAAGAAATACTGAAATAGCTGAAACCTCTATTGATTGTTTGAAGCAGGAGATTAACCCCAGGTTCAGAAGTTCTGCTCGGATGCTGCTGCGAGCTTTGCTAGATATATAAAAACTGACATTTTTATACTAAAAGCTTTGAAGTACTGTATACTTTCTAACCAATCCATGCAGTGACAGCACTCAATGTGTGCTGCCTTATTACTGCAGTTGTTTATTATTAGATGGACTGCATTTATACAGCACTTTTGTCGCTACCATGTAAGTCACCAACTGCTTGTCAGAAGTAATAACACACTCTGACACACCAGTGAAAGAGCCACCTGGAGCAGTTTTAGGGTTCAGTGTCTTCAATGTTCGGTGTCCGAAGGAAACTTCGACATATAGACTGCAGCGGCCATGGAGCAAACCACTGACCCTTACAATTGGTGGAGGTCGGCTCTACCTCCTGAGACACAGCTGTCCTTTCTTTGCAAGTTGAGCCCTACTGTATGTTTTTATAATTACATTATGATAAAAATGATGAAGAGTTGCTGTATTTCTGTTTGCTTTATTGACCAAATGTATGAAAAGTTATGACTATAACAGAGTCTTTTAAGAAGAATTATAATGCTCAAGAGGGGCCAAGGAGGATACTTTTGGCACAAAAGTTCAGCAAAATATCGAATGATTGACCATGAAAAAAAAAATTAAATACAAGAAAAGTGCCCTTTAAAAAAAGTACTTAGGATTGAAAATTGCAGCTAAAAGTTTCATCATGAAATTATTGGTTAGAAAATAACAGAAGGTACCTGATGGCAAAACTTCATGTGATTTGCTTGCTGAGACCATTCAAGACTGAAACTATTAAAAAAAATGGAGAAGATTAATTTTTTATGGACCCTTTTTACATGGATGGACAAAACCCTCTTGGCTGAATAAATCTCAATAAAATAATCCCCTTTCACGCAAACACTGCTGAATAATGGTCCAATAAGCAGCTCTTGTTGTCAGAAGTATGTGTTGTAAAAAATATTTTGTTGTGATGAAAAACGTCTCACCTTTTGTTTTTACACATAATAGCCCTTATAAGAGAACGGACAGTGTGCTGCTGTGTGGTTGTGGTGAGCTATGTGTGTTTCATTTATTTGGAGACAGAGATTCAATTTGGCCTTGCAGAGGAGATCTTTTTATCCGTTTAATTACAGCGACCACAATCATTTCTGAAGCAGCAAGTACCTCTCAAGCAGCTTACCAGAAAACTTGACCATGGACGCTGTTTTAATGTAACAGTTAAGTATGTGTAATGTCCAGTGTGTTCGAGAGGTTATCTCCTGTCACCTTCTTGTTACGTCCATATGTTTCCTAAACCTGCTTCATCTGCTTTCATTTAGCATATTCCTGCATTTTCCTGAATTCCTGTCAACACTTGCCTGGACTTGTTGCATTTGGCAGTTTTTTTTTTTATTATTCATAGATGAAGCAAGCAATACAGCATGCTAATCACAATAGTAAGAGCAGAAGTACCTGTTTTCCCTGGCACAGTTGTTTCTCTAACTCACAGAGAGCAGCACCAGACTTAATGGAATAGCTGACAAATTGGTGGGCGGCCTTTCAGAGGACTATCCTGATGTGTACAAGTGGTGTTTTAGATTGGTGATATTTACTCAATTTGTCCTCCTGAACCAGATATCCCTACTTAACTTTTTTCCCCAGCAAATCTACTGTGTAAATGGTAAATAAAATGATTTTTTTGTCTGCTTGTGTCACTGCCTTGTTTCAGTGATGCCACTGTACTGTATATGAGCCTCATTCTGAGTGAAATAGTCAAATCTGATATGCCATGTATGCAGCATCACGTCAATGAAAACACACTCGACCAAATCGCCAGAACAAATGTTGGTCATGTGTGTTTCTGCAAAATCACTGATAAGTTGAAACTTTACATTGCTGCATCTTGCAGTTTAACATTTCCAGTGATACCAGAGCGAAAATGGAGCAGGATGGAGTGGGAGATAAGGTGACGCTCCAGCCTTTTAAAAAAAAAAAGCCACTCTGCGCTCCACCCAAAATCCTCCTGCTAACTCACGCTCCGCCCACATGCTCTGCTTGGAGGCGTCCTGATTTCCCATCAAAAAATATCGTCGCCACAAATATCACACTTCCAAATATTGGCATGCTTTCTCCAACTGCTGGCTTTGCAGCCATTGTCATCTCTCTAGCAAGTGCCAGCATTTTATCCTTGGGACTGGGCTGACATACCTGTGTATTGTTTTATACAAATTTACTCTGGATTAAGCATGTTAAATGTTTCAAAGCTGTTAGATTTTTTTTAAAACAGAATCATTTTATTGAAAAGCTGTTTCACATGTTTGTAACGATGGTGATCACCACCATTTTTAAAAGGGGGATTCAGACAAATCTAGTGAATATTAACAGTATCATAATCTGTGCATTACTTCCTTATATCACTAGATGATGAGGTTAATGTCCATCATAGGCCTCAGTGTCCTACCTACAGCACACAGCTGGCAGAGAGACCTCAGCCTCAACTTATTGTGATTCATTATTTCCCCTCTCCTTCACTCTCTCCATGCAGTCATTGAATAGAGCAGGTGAGTGGCGGCTGATTACCAAACATCTTCCCCTACCTTTGATCTCCTGAGGTGTGGGGCTCTAATCCATCTTGCAGCACAGAAGGCTGTCTGATCTGGCTGGTTGTGGTAGCCACTTAGCTTCTCCTCATCTCACATACACTTATAGTACGTGGCCCTGCACAGATTGGGCTCGGCAGTGTACAGACAGTCTGTAAAAGAAAAAAAAAAGAAATTTGAGACAGAAAACAGGAAGAATATGATTTTATGAGGCACAGCCATAGACATATTATCAGGGATGGTAATTAATTTCAAACTGTTCAGGGTTTTAGTTATCCTCAGATATAAAGACATAGGTCCCCTTATGAGAGCTTACAGGGAATCAAAGGAAGCATAAAGGCAAGGTTTAGCCTGCTGTGACCTACACATTTTCAAAAGCAATTTCAGGACAATAGTGCTGCATAATAAATCATATTTCCGGTCAGGTATCAGCTTCTGCACTCCTATTACTAATGCTGAGGACAGCCATTTATCCAACATACAGTAAGTTTGAGATCTGCACTGTAAACCGCAGTTTCAAAGTTCACCGTCCCGTTTTGCTGATGGTCTTGTTTTCCTGTTTGTCCCTTACTCAGCGAGATACCCTTCCTCTTTATATAGCACATCCAACATTTTTCATACTGTCACTGCAAAATAACAGCTTCTTAAACTCATTTGCATTCAAAACGAGGCCTTGCGCACAATATTGCAAGACAATTTCCACGGTAAATGAGAAACTAAATGTCACTTACAGGATGAGCATTAATCTCATGTCATTGCATTTTAATGGCACCCTTACTCAGAGGAGAATTAAACTTCTCCCCAGAGATCAACCTAATCACTTAGCACCAGGATGAGGTCACCCTCCTACGTCACAGCAGATGCATAAACGGCCATGTTGTGCTAAATATTATACATTCCGTTTCCATGGACACACAGGCATGCATAGATAAAGTGATTTTTTTTCTGTCACAAGCAGGTACAGGACATTGTGTAAATAAATACAGAAAGCAGCACTACAGTCCATCATGTTAACTGTGACACATGGTGTTTTTATTTCTTACAACAACAATTCAACTTAACTTTTCTTAATCTAAAGTCTAACATAAAATGATAAATAAAATAAAGACTTGAGGTGAGTGAAAACTGGAGAAAAGATGACAGAAGTGACAGTTCATGTAGCCCACATATGTGAAATGTACAATTTCCTTTCATTGAAACATTAGAGGTCTTTTAATTTGAAATGAATACAGGAAATGTTCAGTTTGTATTAACAGCGTACTGCAGTAACATTACCCAGGCAAACAGCAGTAGTGGATCAAACCTTCCCAACCTTACTTGTAGCAATGTTGGGACTTTTATAAATAATAAAGCGCAATGTGTAGAATTTAATACTCTCTGACTTTCGCACCACCCGATGCTCATATCAAAAAGGCAATCTGATAGACAGCAATGCATGCCACTACCCCCGTTCTTCCCATGATCCCACCTGGGGGCACTTATGGCGTTGATACGCTCCAACAGAAATGCTTCTCAGATGAACAACCTCATAAACCTCCTCCTCCCACACCTTTCAGACATAGGGATCGAAATTTTTCTTTAACTTCCCGACAGCAACATTCTGACATGCACGCCCACCACACAGTGTAATTGTGCAGGTGTAGCGCAGCGTTCTTCTCTCTCACGCTCTCTTTTTCATTCTTTACACAACTACTTCTGACACTATTTGCTCTTTTCAAGCAAACTTTCTACTGTCAACCAGGGTGATGTGTGGGTTGTAGACTGCATTTGTGAAATGACATTTCTATCAGGGATGGAAATTAACATAATGATGCTGCTGTTGACACATCTTTTTACTCCCCACAAACAGAGAGAGAGAGTGAGAAATGAGGGAGAGGGAATAATGGAGAGTAAGAGAGAGGTCACACATATGGACAAATCAAGGATAAGAGGTGAAACTCTTTTTTATATATTGTCCTAGATTACAGACTTCAGTGTTTGCTGATGGTGACAACCATTGATTAACCTGTGACAGTTTACAAACAAACATCTCTCTGGTATTAAAGGGGTATAAAAATGAATAAAAACAGCAAATAGATGGCACCACTTTTCACTTGGATCGATTTTTTTCTTTTACAAACAAAAAAACGTGCTATCAGAGTTTTGAATGATTTAATAATCACAAAAATCACACAGAGGCTTAATGTCCTCTAAGCAGCTGATTGCATAATTTGAATAATTCATAAGCAAAACATCATTGCAGCAGATAAAACACAGTTTCATCACTATGCACATAGTACCCTGTGAGTAAACAACAGTTTTGTTCTGGTGGTTTGTCTTTGTGGTTTTATATTTGGCTGACTCTTCTGTCTACAAACTGTAAACAGGTTAATACTGCTACTTGCTACTTCACCAAACTTCAATTTGTCTTAAAAGTCCTCCAGTGCCTCAAGTACAATTACAGGGATGAATCAATTGTTGCATTCAAAGTGGCATTTTATTCAGCCGGCAACCCCACTTGTCTTTAATTGCTTGCCATACGTTTTTAAAAATGTATGTTTCCAGCTTGAGACAATTTACAGTAGGCACAGAATAAAAGGTTAGATCAAATGAATATTTGAAGCTCTTGGAGGGGATGTGGGCTAAATAATAATGGGGAAACTTTTGAAGTGCTGACATATGAAAAGTTTCAGCAGAAAGGGTATTGTTGCTGAACGTTCCTGCAGCCGGCTCTACTCTACCTACTCATTTACCCTTCTTCCCTCTTCCTCCTTCCTTCCCTCTCTCTTTCCATCCCTCCCTGCCGTAGAGCTTCATGCTGCTATATACAAGCCAAAGGATTCCATTTCTCATCAAACACAGCCCACAGGACTAAAATCTCTACTGTACTGCCTGCCTTTAAAATAAAGAAAAAATCTACCTTTTACATCTTTCAAGCAGTGCCGTCATCATGTGAAGCCATTTCACATCATGTAGACTCTGATTGGGATTTTAAAATTTAGAAACGCATAACAGATTCACATTTTGAATACTGAATACATGAGCAGTGAATCTGTTTTTAAAACAAGTTAAATTCAATGTATTCAAGATGGTTGGCAAATTCCCATTGGCTATTAATCAACCGACTAAATCCTAGAACGTGTTTGCACATAGTTACACCACAACATCTGCATATAATTATGTATCATAAGCAAAAAAAAAAGCAATGTTTTGGCTGAAATATATCCGCTATTGCCATGCCTGTGATGTCGTGAAAACACAGTCCTGACTAGCTGCAAGGCACATTTTAAAATATACACAACCGCCGCACTGAAAAAAGCTACATTATGAAAAGACCTCGTGAAATTATTCTCATGTATTTTGGACCATCTGCACCGAGAAATTATTTCCCTCAGGCCTCAATTTTTTTCTGCAAACATTCACATTCTCAACAGGAATTTGGTTTGTAGTAACTGTAAAAACACTGGGAAGACAAAAAGCTTTGTGCCCAGATAATATGTATGTTTCATGAGCGAGTGTTAACTCTTTACTAAGCGTCATAAACACAAATCTTAAATGACAAGGCAGTGTTTCCCACACATGAAATACACTGTACTTGGTCGAGTCACCTAGGTAATGTATATTTCGTGACCTTTTTCAGCATTTTTTACTTACTTTACTTTTAGTTTTTATCCTTTTGATATAACAATGCCATCTGCCATTGATCAACTAGTGGATAATCTACTGGATAAGCTACTGACATTCACACCTGCTCTGCAGAGAAACACAGATAGCGAGAGATGATCTCTGGCATTACATTCCTCCTGTAAACACACTGATTGTGATGCAGCCTCTCCTATTTAATGCAGACCTTCTCATGCTGCTGTATTTCGTACAAGCTTGTAAGTGCACCTCGAGATGAGGGGTGAAAAAAGATGCGGGGTGAAAAAAGACAGTACAGTTCTGGTTCAGTCTAGCTTCATATAAAAATAGACAGTGATTTTTGTTATACTTATATATATATAATGTTAGTCATTGGAAGAATAAGCAGGTTGTGACACAGACAGCAGGTGATCAATCTACACAGTCAGTGTCAGCTTCAGACAAACTTTAAAAATGTCAAACTCTTTATGGACGGCATAAATACAGCAATCAAACTCAGCGTTTGTAATTAAAAAATCAGTGGTTGCTGAATTTCATTCCGCCAAAATAAAGTTCAAAATGTCTGCTGTAAAATGAAGCCATTATTTTTGTCACACCGCTACTGCTGTTGCAAAGCATGGTAATGAGGAACACACAAATTTCGTCGCTGCAGTTTTACAGATGGCACTCGAGTTGACTGACAGACTGCTTTCCTTCACGGAGCTTATTTTGAAAACACAGATTGAAATGGAGATCAGGACAAGCGCATGATTTAATGACATAGTACTTGAGTGAATGGTGTGAATTGTTAGTACAGATTCCTTCTCACCACCAATCAAGCATGATTATTCCCCCCATATGTTGTTTAATAAAAAATAACCCCTTTTAACAACTCTGTAAGGACACTCCCACACAGAGTTTAAAAGCCTGCAACCTCTCCTCCAGTTAGTTAGAACTGAAGAAGCCTCTTGGATGAGAGGTGAAACGTCCAGTTGCTTACGATACAGCACTTCAAATTACCATGACCTGGATGACTGAGAACATTCATCAACATGTAGCGATTTTTGATGAAAAAGTGTTCACTAAGGCACTGAATGTTATGAATTGCATTGGGGCACTTAGAAATAACAACCTCAGCCCGTCAGTGGCAAAATCTAAAACTCTCAGTGGATGTAACTTTGACAGTCAGAGTTGCCCCAAAACTTTCCATTGCGGTCGTGTCGCGGCTGCCAGCTGAGGAGATCTACTGGACTGATTCCAGCATTTTTGGTAAGTATGAATCTTTTACAGACCAAAACATGAAGGGCTCATGAAGGTTTAAAAACACCATAATTCGCTTTTAGACTAGCACAATGGAGGACTTAGCAGCCTTGGCCGAGTTGTGCACACTCTTAGTGCTTTGAACATTTTAAGTTGTACTACTTCTTTTTTACCTCTGTTTTTAACCTCTTTTGGAAGAAAAATAAGAACTCATCTGTGTCCAGTATGTGATGTTGTATAGCAGCTTCTTTCGGTCAACACAAGATCTAGCTGATCTGACATGATGTCCACAGGCTACTGATACCACCTCAGGCTGCTACCCACTCAGGAAGCTGGTGAGGGGAAAAAACACTATATGGCATACCATAGTATATTATCAATATTTCTCAACTGAAAATGGAAACCATTCCCTAATTATCCCTGAGAAACATGGAGAGATAACTTATAATTATGAGTGCTGTTTTTCATAGCTGTCAACACAGCAGCGACTAAATTAATGAGCTTTTGTGTGTATGCATGTGTGCTTGTACTGCATGTATGTGATTACATACATGCGCGTATATGTGCATGCAAATTGAAGTGTGCTCATAAATTTAGCTTTTACCCCATAAATAAAATCCATCAGCTCTCAGAATGGATGGATTTTTCATTTGACTTTCCTCCTCAATTTGCAAAAGTGAGAGCAACAGTCTCCTAAAGCAACCTGATAAAACACTGTCCTAAAGCTGCTTTATGTTGATTTACTTCTAAACACATGTTGTACTATTGTGAGCACTAGAACAGGACATGACATATGCAGATTGATATTTCACCATGAAATCGATGTGATATGGAAAGGGCAGGAGAGCGGTATGGATTTTTCTGTTTTTACTTTGGCATGGCCATCAATCCCGATAGGTAATCTGGGAAAAGGGACAAACCGGGGAGAAGCAGCCAGACGGATGCTAAGAGCTGCTGCAGCTGAGGTGGCGGGTTAGGAGGGCTTTGATTTATTTGCCCTTTATGGCGCAGTATAGCAACCCACCACTCCAACACATTTTCAGAAGGAAATATATTTGCAGCTACAAGTGAAACATCCAACAGGGTGATTTTAGGACTCGCTCATCCTCTGAGGGGATCTAAATAAATTGCATCTGACAGGCACATATTACCACTGATTCAAGCCTTGAAGCTACAGATCACCATGTGTCTACCATGTCAGCCACAGAACTGCCCAGTGTTGCAGTAAATGCTGATTTAGAATGATAAGCTAATGACAGAGCACACACACGTCGCTATTTACTAGTTTGTCTCGTCTTCACTACACAACACTTAACTGATTTAAAGCCGATCAAGACCAGACAATTAATGCAGACTAATCCAGTGTTTATGAGGAAGAGAATCTGTGAGGATAAGCGATGACATATTCTCTCTATGCTCGTTTTTTTTTTTTTATGGGCATAAATGTTGGCTTTCCCTCAGACACCACAGTATATTGGTTTTAATGATGAAATGATTAGTTGGTAAGGCTCTTGAAGTAAAAGATTCAGGAACAAGATTTAATTAGATTCAAAATTACTTTTTATCATTTCAAAGAAACAACCACACATTTTTTAGCTCTTATAATGATTTTTAAGTAATTTTACAGGCAAAAATATCAAACATCACCTAGTTTCAGCTCTGTTGCAGCTTCTCTCTGTGTAATATTTGGGTTTTGGCACAATTTGAAGAAAATTGTGATGGAGATGTTTAACTGTTTTCTGAAATTGTATATATCAAGTAGGGGAATCACGGTATCCCGATATTGACCATGACTATGATATTTAAAAATGAACCATAGTGTTAATGACACACATAATATCATGTAAATAACGCAGCGCCTTTTAAATCATTCCTGTTTCTTTTCGTTCTGGCATTCTTATAGTCGATGCAAAAGCATCCTGAGTGGAAACATCACAAACTGGCATGGTTCGTGCATGTCCTGGACAGGAAGGCTCGACAGCGGGTGATTAAAACCGCCCAGACCATCACTGGTACCATCTACAGAGCATTAGTGACACCAGTGAAGTGAGATGTCTGCACAGAGCCCAAAGGATACTAAAAGACAACATCCAGCCCAGCCAAAGTCTGTTCACCCTGCTGCCATCTGGCAAAAGATACAGATATATCTGATGCTGTACCACCAGACTACAGAGCAGCTTTATTCCCCAGTCTGTGAGACTCCTGAACTCATCATCAACACTCCATTTCTATAAATTACATTGTTGTTGTTTTTTTCTGTGGTTGTTGTTGTGTGGTAGTAGTTACATTTTTTTTAAACCCCTGTGTTTTAAAAAAAATAATACATTTACCTTGTAACCTGTTAATGCCCCTTAACACCGGTTTTCACCCACCTTCACCCACCAAAACAGAAAAAACAAGAAGAAGATGCAGCAGCTAGTTAGCTAGCTAATACCACAGTGTGTGGCTATTGTCGGAGGTGATGACATCCTCAAAATTAGTGAACTGAAGTTGACAAAACAATCTTATCATACTCGGGAAGAGAAACAGGAGGTGAGTTGCTGAGAAAACGGGCACACCCATACTCACACAGCAGCCTGGCTCAGCAGCACTGAGGCAGTCAGCTGACAGTTGTTAAAGATGTGATATGATCGACAGCTCAATGTGAGATTGTTTAGTCACTGTAGAAACAAAAAGTCTCTCACAATTGGGTTCAAAATGCTGTGTTGAGCTAAAATTGAGGCTGTAAATGCTCAAAGAGAAAACTGGATTAATAATCTTCTTTTTGATAACTTTCAAAGTAAAAGCGTCATTCGGCCGTGACCACAGTCCACAAGAGGGCATTGCTCTGAAACTGACACATCATAGATTTCATTTACAGAAGAGACTTTGGAGAATGCATTTATTCTTGTTTTCTAATGTTTATATGTGAGGGCGTCTCGGTCTGTCAGTCAGCTAGTGTTCACACCTGCCATCTCCCCGCTGCTGTTTTTAATGCTGAACTCTGCGCCTCTAGTTATGAAGGAATATAGCTTCCTATCAGTCTGTGCCGTGACCCCAATTGGAGAGCCATATTCAATGCAACACACAGGAGAGATGAGAGGCAGCAGTGAGCTGCCCAGGCAGGCTGCAGGGGACCGATAAAGCTTTTAGAATTCACGAGCTGTCATCACACCGTCCCTGATACTAACCCACCTCGCTCCTCCTCCCATCATCCCCCAGGTGGTAAAAGGGACATCAGGTGAAAAGTTGTGTACAGTCACACCACAAACATTTCTTCACCTTTTACTCCAACAACCCACACAGAGGTTAATGGAAATAAAATATGAGCTAGGGAAGACTTTAAGTTTGAGTGATATTGTTGAAAACCAACACAGAAAAAAAAGAAAATCTTTCAGCTAAAAATTGTCTGCCAGGGAGAGAAAAAGTTGACAGAAACTAAAACAAAGACAGATCATGGCAAGGTAAGAAAAGAAAAAAGCCACAAAAAGGAAGACAGAAACAGAGTACAAATGGAAAGTGGGTGACAGACAGCGAGTAAAACTAAAAATGGAAACATTTTCAGATGGTCTTGAAGAAACTGGGTTGGACTAGTTTGTGTAGTTTTCATGCAACTATATAAACTGAGTACGACAGTTTCATTCAGCAAGATACACTTCATTATGCCTCATTTTATGGGTTATGTCTTTCTGTAAGTTGACCAGTCAGTGGAAGATATTTTGATTGACAAGTGTGACCTTACTGCGGTGCCAAGCAATGGTGTTAAGACTCTTAATGGGCTAAAAGCAGAATTAACTACACAACTCTGAATAAACCTTTTCACAAACAATCCAGTCTTTTGAACTGGGCTTTTCGCCACGATTGAAAAGCACAAAGCAGCCTTGACGAGCGAATAGATCAACCTGATGAGCTACTTTTGTTGTCATTTTGTCTTTGCTATATGTGAAAGCTACACATTTTGATGACAAGCTGCACATCCAGCCCAGTCGCCAGGGTATACTGTTAGCAGTTAATGTTTCTTCAAACCACAGCTACATCCAAGGTTGATATTTTTAGCAAACATGGCATGTCACGTTCCAATTATATACCCTATTAGCCACCTTTCACATCAGGAGGTCGAGGGGCTGGCGGTGGCATTATTACAAGCCAATGCTGCTAAACAGCCAACCACAGTTTGAGTCACACCACTGGATGAGGACACCTGGGGACATTTCCAGCCATATTTATGGCGACAAAAAATTGTGTTTTTTAAAGGAGACCTGGGGATATTTCCAGACGTTTTTGAGGAGACCAAAACTGGCTTTCCCTCATGTGAGGTTGGACCATCTCCATCTGTGATAGTAGCGACCAAAACAGGTATCTGAAGCCAAACCATGATTTTTTCCTAACACTAACCAAGTGTTTTTTGTGCGTAAACCTAACCAGAGCATAAGCTCAGCGTTGTGTCAAGAGAGAAATAGAAAATTCAACCTAAATAAACGTAAAGTGGCGACATAAACGTTGCAGTAATGTACTGTCTGGCGCTCGGGTTTGCACACCTGCAGGCCTTTGATCACATGAGGCCGACATCTCTGTTTTGGACATAAAAGGCAATTAACGGGTCGGAAACTAATCAGAATGTAGTAGCTGGACATGATGGACTGTGAATGTAAAGAAAAGGTGACAGGGACATGAAATGCATGGGCAGACAAGACGACACTCATGCAGAGTGCCGGGGAGAGAAATACAGTAAGATTGAAGGTGGAGATGGGAGATTGATGGACTAAAAGAGGCAGAGAAAGAAAAGAATGAACTGGAAGAGAGAATAGAGAAATAGCAGCAGGAGGGGGGGAGGGCACATTAGGAGCTAGAGAAGTTGAGTAAGTGGCGGACTGCCATGTTGGGCATTGCAGGACAGAACAGACTCATTTAGGCGTCTGCAGTCGCCACTGCTGAATGGCAATAGTGCTTCCTCTGCTGCTGGTTTCAGGGACGTGCCTGGAGTGTAGAGTAGCCTTCTTCCTGTGGCCTGGGGCCTTAAATCAGTTCTGCACTAGACACACCAACGAGCAGCTGCACACACACACTCTCTCCCACTGTTTCTCTCTCTCTCGCTCTCTTTCTCATGGCCAACAGAGATGCCCCATTTGCTCACTGTGACCCTGGGGCAGGACTTAAGAGGACAATATTGACCTTGAACTTGACAACATTCACAAGAGGAAAAAAATACGAAAAACAGATTTGGTAATGGAGCAGCATGGAGGGGTAGCAGCCAATGGGGAGCTCCCGAAAAAGACATCCAGATATGACAGCGTTGAGGATGAGGTTCTTACAAAGCTCTAACTGATGCAATGCTATGGACTTTCAAGAAACTGAGGAGGTAAGCCTGAGGTGGACTGTCCTGCCAGAAGGAAAGGATTTCAGAGACTTGTTCAATCCAGGCAGCCTGTGGGCGGTTCTGAATAACGAAGGCAGATTTCCACACTGCTGGTGTGTCCTTGCCTCTATTCCCTGGGTGGTCAGATTTACGAAAAGCAACATGACTTTGAATCCTGTTGGGTTTTAACCTTACCTGAGGACGCCAGGTGTTCGTGTATCCTACAGTTGTTCACGTTCATTTATAATGCATGACATAGAGTACAATATTCTTCCCTGAGGATACACAGGCATATGCATAATTTACCGCAGATTCTGTGAGCGCAGACGTCACACAGCTCTACTTCCGGAAGATTGTCTTTTGTAAGGAAATCCTGCTGGTGACAATTCTGCTTGCAACAAGCATTTCAGTGATTTGTAAAAAAAAAACCCAAAATGATTTCACTCATTGAGTGAAATGAGTGATTCAAATTCTCTTTCTTATATGCACCGCTGAGACAAGAACATAGACAGCCGAGTTATGACTGTCATACAAAACCAATCTTGCTTTCGCAAATCATAAAGTGACCTGTATTCTGTTCTGACACATAAAGGTCCCGTTTTCAGAAGTGGGATGACAGCCTTTCTCCTATCGATATGTCACGTCAGCTTAGGGATTTAGCTTGACGGAGATTTAACTGTCCTTTATATCCAAAATGTCTCTGACCTAGGTGTATGGACTGTATTTTTGGCATCTCTCCAAAATGTCTGCAGAACACAAGCTTCACTCTGCCAGTAAGAGACATCCTCAACTTCTTCGATTGCATCAGATTAAATCTTCCTCAGACACTTGCTGTAGTTATATTCAGAGAATTCAGCCTACCATTCACACATCTACTGTTCAACATCCATTATATATAATGTATTCTCCATTAACTCTATTTAAGTATGTTTCATTTCACATTTTCCCAATGTCAACAGTGTTTTACAGGGGTTCTCAAAGTGTTTGATGACTGAGTGCCCATTTAGGGAGCTGTATAATTAAGGGCCGCACAGGAAAACCAAAGAACCTGTCGTAGGATTTGTGATGGTCTCATAATAACATTTAACATTACTCCCTTACACCGAATTTTCCTTTTTGCAGATAAGGCAGATCATTTAATCTGTCCCCCAAGGTTCGATGAAGTAAAAATTGATCCATTTTTCCTGAAACCTGTTTTCCTCAGGCATACAGAGTTTTTTTCCATGGTGGCTTTTCCATCTCACATCCACATTAAACTGTTATGGGAGACGTATCATGCTCATTTTCAGGTTGATAATTGTATTTTGGGTTACCACTAGAATAGGTTTACATGCTCTAATGCTCAAAAAACACATCAGTTTTCTCATACTGTCCAGTTCTGCAGCGCTGTATTCCCCCTCTGTCTGAAACGCTCGGTTTTAGCTCCTGTCTCTTTAAGGCCAGACTTTTGAAATAGAATAGACTTGTGAAAGTTTTGAAATAGAATGATTAAAATACAATGCATGGATTTCATGTCAGAAAATGGCGCTCAGACTGCTTCTGAGGGCAGCGACTGGCCCAACGACTGCACTCTGAGAAGCTATGGTGTTGGTGGTATGATTTATTTGCCATTTAAGACCTAATACGTGGTACAAAACATTAAAAGGATAAGTGTGACTCAGTATATCAAAAGTCCCAGCAAAAAGTGAATTATGATCTTTATCAGCGACACTTTGGAAATGTGAAAATATTCAATTCATTATTTTATGTTTCTAATATTGAGAGACTATTTATTTATAGTCAAATATGCACCGATGATAAAAAAACTATTTCAATTGTGACTGGAGTTCATTTCAATTGTTATGGTGAATGTATTTCATTATCTTCCTCCTCTCTACCTCCCAGCCTCATCTCTCCCCTCATAAGCAGTGATTCATTAGAGTCTTTGTGTGCCATAAGCTAATTTACACACCCCTGTGACGATTATGAGCCGTGTGCACGCAGCGCTTCATAAAGTATCCATCCCCTCTATTGATCCAAGTCTGTCTCGTATTCAAGGCTGCAGGTGCTCCCAGTTTTGTGTTGCAGTCTGTTTATTCTCTACCGCGGCCAGCTTGAGTCTGACGCACACAGACAACAATGCACACTAATGGCTCTTTGACGAGATGCTTGACCATGAAGACGAGCTGACATTGAAGAAGCGGGACGGTGCCCGCAGTGAATTTTGTTTCAGTTTAATATGTGAATACATAAAACGTTTTAATGTCAGAAGGCCCTTGCATTTGCTTGGGCGTACGGTTGTAAATCAAATCAACACAATCATAAAGGCACGTATGTCACGTGGCAGCTCAAGGACGGGACCAGTGTCCAAATGTTAACAGACCAGATGCAGTAAGTTTCATACTGAAAACATTTCAACCTTACACCTAGTTTGTGATTTACAGGGATTGATTGTATTGATCAATCACTTTACATAGTCATCGAATTGTGCCACAAATAGATACAGCCTACTTCATTTTTTATATTGAACCAAAGTTAAAAACATGCTGGCATTTAAAGTGTTAAATCAAATGTTTCCTCAATTTTCTTCAAACTTTGCAGAGAAATCAATGATCCCTATGAAGAAAGGCAATATCATCAAGGCTTTAGGGCGCAATATTTCATCTATTCATTTCATGTCATTAAATTTTCATGAACCTTATCTTTTTGGTAAAATTGTCTTCTTACCACCAAAAACCGTCATCTTAATTATGATTTGAACCTGCAGGCTTAAACTTTATGGCCTAATCTTAGCTAAAAATCAATAGCGTTGATGAAGTGTGTTAATGAAAATGTGTTTTTAAGTGCAATTATGCATCTGTTGTTTTGTTCCACTGATGATCCTATATCCATGCCTTTGATCCATTATGGTGTGCTCACGAGAGACAGAGACTCTGTTAGATTCACACTGCAGGCTGTTAACAGTTTTGATCTCCATGTGACCTTGAGATATGTTCTTAACAAGTAGACACACAGGAACATACAAATTTGTTGATCCCTGACATGCAGGTGGTGTACTCTCTCTGTGTGGAATAATCAAATACTACAGATAAAAAGTGAAGAGTTCATCTGCAAAAACAGATAAACACCATTCTTACAATGAATAAACCAGCAACAGTTTAAGTGATATTACCTTGACCGACAAAAAAACACAATTTAGGGAAACCAAATCAAAAACTGAGATACATGATTTTGCGAATGAATCCTTCAGTCATGCGTAATCAGGTCAGTACATGCTATTTTTATGATGATCAAGGCTTTCTTTTCAAATAAACATCAAACATGTCTTTCAAAAGACGGGTCCGACTGACGGGCTGTTGCTGTTAAATGAGGTGGACCAATTATTCCTGCATATGCTCAACGGAAATACAGCATCCGTTCTAACTTGTAATGTGGTAATTGGGGGTAAGGTATCTCCACTTGCTCTTCCTGCAATTTCCCTTATCATTTCCAGTTATTTTTGACTTCATCTTGATTGCCTCTCAACACACTGTATAATTACGTACATATGTAGGTGGTCCAGAAGTCCAACTGAAATTACACAGCGTTTTTCTGACTGCTACAGAATACTTATCTTTTCTGTTAATCACTGAAATGTAGGGTAAGGACAGACTGGAATCATTGAATAAGGAACTTTGTTTCATCCAATGATGCCTCCCACAAGTGCCTATGGCAACCGGTTCATGAGTTATGAAAGGGCACGTGGCCAAAGAGTGTGTGTGCCACGTACGCACCTGGGGACCAACTCCAGAACTTAGCCAGTGCCTTGGTCAAGGGCACTGACTGAGCCTAAAGTAGGCCTACAAATATAAAGTCCATGCAGGAGAAGGTGGTTATAACATTATCTTGGTTCCAGACATCTAACATTATCATTTAGTGATTTAAACAGTCTGCACCTGTGCTCATTCTGGCTGGTTCATGTTCTTACGCAGCTAGCTTGCTAACAAGCTACATTCATGATAAATAGCTACAGTAAAACGACGTCAACCTTGGATGAGATCGAAGCACCAGTATAAATTCTTATAAGCTAACTTATAGACATGAGACGTAAATCGGCATATTTCTTTGATCAATGTACAAAAGTTTGTATCAACTGCTGCTGCAGCTTCTGTGTAGACATGACAGTTGAACTAACTAATCATTAGCCAGTGACCCAACAAGAAATCAGCTAACATGAACACAATACCAGGCTGAGTGAATGAGGTGAATAGAACTGGCAGTCCAGGCTGATAATCAGCAACATTGTCTTGTGGACAATAACTGCGGCTCAATGGGAGAAGCACTGATCACTGATTGACCTCCTGATCTTGTTGCTCTTCTCTTTCCTCCTCTCTACCTGGATCCCTTCCTACTTTCAAGCGTCCCCTGTTTCTCTAACCAGGCTTCCCGTTTCATCTCCTCATGTATCTCTGTCTATCTCTCCCACCCCCTCATGACTCCCATCCTCCCTTAGCCAGCCCGCTAATTTGATCATCTCAATTGTGTATTGTCTGGCCGTAATTGATTTACGTCCTGCAAAATGAAGTCTGAATTCACAAGAGAAGCCTTTGATCTGCCGCTCAAAGTTGGCATAATGTTGGCATGTTGGTGCCTACGACACGGACAAACAAAATATTAATGTGCAAAGACCCTTTTTCTGAGCTCATTTCCTGTTTTGTCAACTTGTGACTAACTACTGATGCAACAGAAATACAAATGAGGGCTTTGGGCCAGGAAATTTGTATGAGCGAACCATGTACCAGGAAATTAGTCTTGGAGTAACGGATAAAACACAAACACATAAAATTAATGAATGCTTCATTTTACACTACAACCACTTCTTAACATCTCTTAAAAGGCTGATTAAATCGAGAATGTAGTAGCTGTGTTTAATATCCACTGTCAAACAGACTAGTGACAGAAGAAAGATTGATAACATGGAATGAATGTTATGAATGAGAAATCTGATCAACAAATGATAACAGCTGTGCCGTGAATTTTAGAGCTGGTGGCTTTGTACAAGTTTTAAATGATAAAGTTAGAGGAAAAAACAGAAAGTAGACACACATTCATAGCTGCAGTAGGATTCAATTTCATAATTTGTGTAGGAGGCATGTTATTCTGTGTATTTTCCACTGATCTGGTCTCTTACACCTCATTACAGTCAACTGGTTACAAAGGCAGTAGACTCAAACAGAACAGATTAATAAATACTGACCTGCAAAATTTCTGCCGAAAAAAAATTGGCTTGTGGCCTAGAGAATGTCCACATAGCAGCTTGTGCCAGCTCTAAATTTTAATTAAATTTTTCTAAAACAGGATTCAGGAAGAGAGAAAAATGCCTTTCATTTGCTTTCCACGTTGGAATTTGTGGCTGTCTCCGCACATCAACTTCTCCCAGAGATAACCAGACATCTCTGGCTCTGCGCTCTGCTCCAGGGCAGGGCTGATCTGAGGTCTGAATCAGAGCAGCCACACGCTGGGCCAAGCAGTGATTTCACCATCACGGGTTCCTGAGCTGCTTTCCTCTCTTCCTGCTCATCTTCCCCTCCTACAGTAGTATGCACTGGATTCTTGGGTTCAGCTGTTTTCTTGGCCCATAACTCCACCACCAGGTCACTTTTTAGCCATAAAATCAGATGGCTCCATGAATGGGAACGTGGGTCAGTCGGTCGATCCACCACTTTGGTCCAGACTGAAATATCTCAACAACTATTGGGTGGATTGCTATGAAATTTAATACAAATATCCATCAGGTGTCAATAAGATAAATCTTAATGACTTTGTTGATCATCTGACTTCTTCTATTGGTTGAATTGGGCCAGTAACAGTAATAGTTCCCAAAGCATCAATCATAATCTCTGTTGTTCCCCTGAGTTTTGTGGTTTTGAGTGAAATGTCTTCACAACTTTTGGACAAATTGCCATTAAATTTGGTAAACATATTCATGTCCCATGTAAGATAAATACGCTTTGCACCTGGCACCATCATCACATCAAATTTTCATTTTGTCCAATAATTTGGTTTATGACTTAACACCTGTGTTGTGCATATAGAGTTCTGTGGTAATGAGTCCATAACCCAGAAATCAGTTTGCATTTTAGCGCTTCTGGTTCCCTCGTCTCAAAGTCAATATTTTTTTCTGAATGGATGTTTATATATTTTATGTCATTTGTTCTACAACGTAAAATGCATTGTGAAATGCAACACAATTGAATTATAAAGCGCCTATATGTCTTAAAAACAGAGGTTGCTAAATGAGACTACAGAAGTTGTCACAGACATCAAACCTCATTAAAACTCATCTACTCACTTGTCCTTCTCAACAGGCGTACTTTAGTTGCAAACTCTTGTAGATTGATTTATCGAAAACATTTACAGTAATTGTGAAGTAAAACGCTTAGTGGTGGTGACATTTAAGTCATGCAACCGCAATGTAGTCTGTTTATAGCCTAACATTAGCTTTTTACTTGCAGCGATTTAATTTAAGCGTCACAAAAGTGGTGTTCATCTGTGAAGATTATCTTGCTGAAAAAAACCTGTAAGTATCATAAACCTGTGTTTGCCACAGAGCTTATTTTCGGCAATAATCTAAATCCAATTTAAAAACCCCCTAGGCTTTGTGACGAGGAAACCAAGGGCGATGCTAACTTACGGGTTAGCCTACAAAGATACATCATCCCTGCAGCAATCTATTAGTCGATTCTTTTAGCGTGTTAACAAGCTCAACTAATTTTGTATGAGCATATTAACAACCTGACGTTAGCATTTAACTCAAAGCAAAGCCCCCTAGCGTGGCTATTATGTGCCCAACCTTGCACAGGGTGATCCAGAAATGAGAGACTTTGGTCCTCATATTGCTTGTATTCAGCCATGCTACAATATTCTCTTTAAAGATCCCTGCCAACATCAGTATTTACCTCACTAACTGAGTTCTCTTTAAAATGATGGCGCTCATTTATCAGGTTCAACCAAAACAAAGAATCCCTCTAAATGTGTCAGTTTGAGGCAGATTTGCAGACTATTCTTCTAATTGCTTACATACATAAATCATGGTGAGGTTCATCAGCAGGGTCAGGAAATGTATGTTTTACTCTCAGTACTTTGGTCCTTCTCCTGAATGTCCAGTTTATAACTCACGTGCCTGTGAGTATTTGTTAACACAAGACACGAGCTACATGTGCCACTGGCATCTTCCCCTCTCACCTGAATGTCAGCTGTTACAGGCTGTGACGTCTACTGCGCGCCCTCTATGCAACAGGACATCTGAAAACACCTGCTATTACTCCAGCACATAGCCTGGGACACATGCCCAGCACAGAGCCTGAGGGCATCACTTGCCACGTCTTCAAACAGGTATGATTTCCCTGCACGCTTTGTAAACAGCGTAAAATCAAATCCACAAAACATGAATCGGGGCCCTTCCTCTGCTCACTGGAACAGCAGTGTTTGCTTCTTCAGAGCCCTACTTTAGTGATTAAAGGGCGGTGACACCAAGAGAGAGAGGCAGCCATCACACTCTGAGCCTGCTCTCCCGGCAACACCCCCCTCGCCAGTCTCCTCTGCTCCTCCATCCTTCCCTCTGTTACAGCTGCTGCGACTAGTCAGTGACTTGAATTTAATCAGCCTTCATCCAAACAGAGAAGTGGCCCCAAGCAACAGTGGTTGAGTGGGGAATTTGTGAACGAGGAGCATGGTCCGATTTCTAATTATCAAAGCAAGGCCAGATAGACAGTGCTAACATTGTTGTAATGGTCAACCTCACCCACGGTGTGTGTGTATGTGTGTGTGTGAGAGAGAGAGAGAAAGAGAGAGAGAAAGCAAAAAACTGCCAAGCAGGCTGAGGCCAAGGCCAGTCCATCGTAACTTCAAAGAGCTGATGAAGGAAGAAATCAAAACGAGTGACTGGAACCGTTATCATCTCTCCCATTTAACAGACTGTTATCTCGCGCTGAAACACAACATACCGGCCAGCATACACAAGCAAATCAATGCAACAGTCTTCATCATATTCATTACTGTGGAGTGCTTGGAGCACTGGAGAGTCCTTCTGTCTCATTTTAACTCTTCAGCCTCTCCATGAAAGCACCACAATAGCCACTGATACATTAATGGTACATAACTTTTTAAAATCGACATCACATTTTCAAATGTACAGTACATTTCACTTCACTCTGTCAGCGTCAACTATGTTGTGCTTTATGTTGTGTTATTTTTTTGAAGATTAAAAGCATGAGAAGTCACGTGAAAGCTTCAAAATCAATCACAATTTACAACTTCCAAGGCAGTGTTCATTAGATATGAAAGCATTTTTCCTCTCATCTTGTCTGCAGACTACAACCATCCACCCACACAGAAAAACGCCTAAACACACGCTGAAAAAACAAAACAAACCTGCACATTTAACCCAAAGTATTAACATAAACATTTGAATAAACACGATAAAAGAAAATCTTCCCTGAGCAAATCCACCACAGTAATTGCACTGAACGAGATAATGGCGCTCCGCCTTTTCCCATCACGTCTGAAATTTAACAACAGTCTCTGTAGAATCTCTGAAAAATTTCAACCTCGGATGTGGAGGCGTTCTGCTGACTGCCCCACAAATGAAATTCATTGGAATCTCCACCTCTCCAAGTCTTTCACAGCCACTCCATCACGTTATATGTGATAAATGGTCCCACTCTCCAGAACAAATAATTCTTTTGCCTGAAATGTTTCATTTTCCGGCATTTGCATAAGCTCAAGTACAGGGATGCCATTATTGAAATGGGTCCATCACAGCTGTCCGCTATCAAAACACAGGAGGAGATTGCATGGTAACTTTTTATGGTTACTTTGGCATACATTCACAGAGTTTGCTGTTATCAGCCACAACTGTTTCCCATAAGCTCCATGCAACACAAGGTCAGGATAATGTGTTTGACTAGTAGCTATGTCTGTATTTGGACCACTACTTAATTTACACAGATGACCCACTGTGTGCCGAAACAATCTTAAATAGGATACGCTATTGTATTCACAACTGATGGTTTTAATTCTCTTAGAAAAACATTATTGAACATGTTTTACATTATCTGTGCTTCAATGGTGTGTTCACATCAATTTAAGTCTTTTTTCTCTCACTTCACATGTGCATAAAAGATTGCTTAGCGGCAGTACTTACAGCATGTCGACAAAATTAACCCTTGTGTTTGTCCTTGTACCCCACCAGCACAAACCTGCATTAGCTGACCTCTGATTAATATTGTACTTCCTGTTTGAAGGTTAACATCCATTAGTGAAGCTTAAAATACAGAACTCTGAGTAGTGAGGCAAGGAGTGCTCCCCTAATCACATGTAGAAGACGGCCGTTAAACATCTTCCTCTTCCTTATTTACATGGTGTCTGAGCATTAAGCGCTTTAATGTTCAGCGGCAGGTCAGATATTGCATTCAAAGTGGTCATCACAACCTTCTGTCTCACACACACTCTTGGCTCTCTCCTACACTGTCCTCACTTTCATCGTTGTCATTCATACTCTCTCTGTGCTTAAAGTGCCCATTAATATCTATAATACTGGACACTGTCCAATGTGCTGCCACTGGAGCAGGATTGAGCTATACACTGCAGCAGCACTGCACTCATTCAAAGAGCTTGTAGTAATATGTTCCATTAGTAGAGAGGAGCTGGCTGCCATCTTGAGATTAAAAGTTATGGCATCATAAACAAGGCCGGTGCAATATTTTGGCTATGATCTTAGTGTTATTCACTCCAACTAATGATTTCTTGATTATAATCTTATATGAAACCATATCCCTGACAGATGGTTCGGGTGATATAAAATTGTGTTTCAATACACACGACACTAGCCCCTTTTACACAGCCGGTTCAAAGTGGGAAAGCTGCCCCGCCTTGCTGTTCTGGAGAAAACATACGAACACGAAAAGGGGGAGACGTAGTTGTTCTGCCTTCAAACTGGTCGAAAAGGGTATGGCAGGATGGGACACACGCTGCTACACACCCCGTTGTGTTAGCAGCCAATCACACCGAGACACAATGCTAGAAACGCATCGCCAGCAAAGTCATTGTTTTCCTGGCGTGCGCGTCACTCTTGTGCCACGGGTAGTGTCTTTCAAGTATTTTTCAGAGGCTGAAATATTGTCAAGTCTTCAGCACAAGCAGCATCGTCGCACCACATTTCCAACTAATTACATTTGATCGCCTGGTTGCGCTTGCAGCCCAGCTCCAAAGGCGCACTACACTGTTTTGCCTGACATGCTTTTGATGATGGCATGCTGTCCAAAATCACACGCTAGGGCAGCATTGTCTGGATCAAAGTAAAAGAGCAGGGCCGGCGTAATGATGGTCTTCTTTTTGGCAGTATTGTGAGATTAATTCACTGCGTAACTGCTTATTTTTTACAGGGTCGCGAGGGAGCTGCAGCCGGTCCCAGCTGACATTGGGCGAGTTGCGGGGTACACCCCGGGCAAGTCACCAGTTCATCACAGGCCTGAAATAAAGAGACAAACAACCATTCATGCTCACATTCACAACTATGGGCAATTTAGAGTAACCGATTAACCTCACCTGCATGTCTCTGGACTGTGGGAGGAAGCCGGAGTACCCGGAGAGAAGCCACGCAGACACGGGGAGAACACGCATGCATCTGTTTAAAAAGGGCTGTTGCATTTCATGTATACAAATAGTAAGAAATCTTCTCTGCTTTTTTTACTTACTTTTCAATTAGTCACAATTAATAATGCATTAGATTTTTGGGGGGCAGAAGTCTTGTTTTACTTGTGTAACTATAGAGAACATAGAAAGATAGCCCTTCCTTTATCCTGCGATGGATGCAGTGGTAGTTTCACTGTGTCTATCCATCTCCAGACAAACATTAAACACTGTGCAGTGTTAATGAGGAGATGACCAGCTCTGATAACATACAAGATCTGTACCTGTTCCTGAATAAATGGAGGTTAATGACAAAGCAGAGTGACAAGTTGATTAAGAGGAAAGTAGATGAAATTGCCTCCAGGCTGTATGCCAGCTATAATGGACATTGTGCAGGAAGTTAATGTTGACTGAGAGACAGTCGCAGATACACATCACAGCAGAAAAAGCAATAAATACATATAAGCACATATATAAAAGTACCCATACGCATGGTCACAACCTCAATCCCTTTACCCCTATGCGCCTCCAAACTAAATACTCCATCACAACGATGGTCTCGCCACAAAGCGCACCTGATGAAATACAACACCAACGACAACAAAAAAAACATCCAATCGTAGACTGCAGCTAAAGCAAACACCATATGCCTCCAGGATTTCGTCTTGACATATTTCAGGTCCTGTTTTGTTTACCCAGAGTGCCGCTTGCACTTTGCGGAGCCATTACCTGACGTCACCGTGGAGGGAACAACAGAGGAGAACAACAGCTGTCAAGCCTGTCAGAGAATAAAACTAAGATAGCTCATAATGCAGGTGAAACAGCGACAGCAGTAATTCTCTTACATGCTGAAATGTTAAAGCGGGTATACAATTGTGTGTGTTTGTCTGTGTGTGTGTTTAACTACAAAAGATACTGAAAAAGGACACAGATTTGAACGAGAAAGACAATGTATGATGAACAACGAACAACACGCTTAACAACACATTATGAATGAATAATGCCTCGACAACATTTACAATGGTAACAAAATAATTGGCCTTGACCACTGACTGCAATCCAACCAAGTGAACAACACTATAATTAGAACCATTTGTGAACACTCTTGAGACCAGAATGACCTTCTTATACACCTGAAATTATCGGCTCTCAACTCTCGTATTGTTCTGCTCCATGAAAAGTTCTCCACTCCAGTTACATATGTCCTTGCCAATCCTGCATGTTTTTCTATGACTATTTGAAAGGAGTGCTATTATGCAGGCTTCGACAGAAAAGAAGAAAATGTCTTAAGGATGATGGTACAGTCGAAATCACAAAAGTCACCACCACAAAACATAAAAGCCGACCTTGGAGCCAAATTGAGTGTTATAATGCAGATGCTTTGCACTGAGCTGAAGAGATATCTACTCGTAAGCTCCTGTCAGAGCTGCAGTGATTCATTCTGCATCATACATTGGAGACAGATTTATACTCTCCAGCCTCAAGAGGCATACTTATAAGTCTACATACAGTACCTGCATGCAACATATAGAGGCTTT
The DNA here is from genome assembly GCF_040436345.1 of Pagrus major. Taxonomy (NCBI): domain Eukaryota; kingdom Metazoa; phylum Chordata; class Actinopteri; order Spariformes; family Sparidae; genus Pagrus; species Pagrus major. The sequence goes on along the minus strand of NC_133216.1, from coordinate 16,456,887 downwards.
TCCATAATAATGCATAGAGCTATAACATTACATGTTTTTTTTAAGCAAAACTTCTAATCCATGCATATGTTTGCCAGTGAGCAACAGTGACGGTTAATAAATAAATCACACCCTCTTTCAAACAGCAGATACAGACGAATCTTTAAAGAAGCTCTTACACAACATAAAAATCTATAAATGTCAACTGAAGCTCAGCTGCAACTTGAGCACAATCAAACATGAAAAATATGTTTTAGAAGCATAAAGTAATATCTTTTCAAATCTGCTTCAAATGAATTTATCTCATCTGCTTCCAGCTGATTGCTTCAGTTGTTTTACCAGGATCAATGAACTCAGTAGAAGTAATTCAAGCTAAATGTATTCTACCTGCTCAGTGTAATGTGGCATGACTGAAGTAAACACAGGAATAAAGCTGAGTGTTTAGAAAGCTGAAATGAGACAGATATTTTATTATATTCAGGAGGCAAGAGACCAAACCAGAGAGCCAATTCTAGAAAGCAATGCACTAACCTTTAATATATATAGCTACAAAGCAATCTCCAAGTATTGCACCGTGCATAATATTGCGTTATGCTGTCAGTCAGTGGAGTCATTAATAGTGTTATTTAAGGTTTTGCCTCATTCATCCATGATGACAAAAGCTAATATCTTTGTTTAGAATATGATGATTTATGCAAACTTTTAATTGTATAAATGGCAACAACAGAAAATGCAGAATAGTCCTCAAGCTATGTAAAAGCTGGTATTTATAGTGTTATTTAATTGTCATGTCTTTAATAAATCCATCTGATTTATTGTACACCACAAAGCCAGCACCAGCAAACCCCCCTAAAGGTTGAAGTGCTTCTTGACACTGCCAAATAACTCTTCAAGACAGAGTGAGCACACTGCACTGTAAAAGAACAAAAAGAGGGAAAACACAACAAAACACAGCAATGTTCTGGCAGCAGGAGCACAAAACTGTAAATTAACAGAAAAGCTTAAATTCACAAAGTAATTTTTCCGTTATTAAAATTTTAGTTAATTATAATTTTCAGCTTGAATTTTAAATGAGATCTCGTTTATTTTGGGGCTATTTTAATGTTTAATTAAGGATATTAACAGTTATAAAAAACAATCAAATTACCTAAATATGGTGGAACACTGTTACAACAAAATAATCTTGCTTTTACTGTTAATTTTCATTAGTTTTATACAATTTAATGAATGTAATTACAGTATTAAACTTAAATGTAACATTTTCAATGAAAGAAAAACTTTATTTTTTAGTATTTTTAATGTGAAAAAAAAAAAAAAAATGAAAATGTTACTTTTTCCGGCAGTTATTCACAGTTACAGATTTCTATTGTATTCTACAATCTAATTTTATTGATATTTTTGTGTATTTCAAAAATACAAGGAAAATATGTTAAATAAAGGAAGATATAAGAAAAGTAGAAAGGCAAGGTAAGCAAAATTACAGTTTGTTTTTGTTTTGTTTTGTTACAGTGTTTCACTCCAAGTCTGTATTTTAAGACACTTAAATTGACAGCAGGAGCTCAGTAGTGGATCACAGTAGCCTTTTCAAACAGCTGCTGTTCGTTTGCTTTCATACAACCCTTCAAAACAATCTCTACTCTAGCCAAAACATAATTTTAACCACCTCCCTTTGACAAATATGGTAATATCACACAGAAAGTTTCATATTTAAGCCTTAAGTGGAGAGCTTTTGGCACAGCAGCTTTGTGCTGACAAGCCTGTCTGGCCTCAACACCATTTAGAATATATTATAATGAACTATATACTACCTGCAGACTAGACTATTACCTGCTTTCCTATATTGTCGGTCAGTTGAGGACTTGTTTTCATAGCTAAGTGGGTCTGCAGTAGCCTAATCTGAATCCGTATCCAAGTGGATTTAGTGTGAGCCCCAGATCTACAGGATATGGAGATTTACAATGTCTATGGTGTGGAAAATACTCTGGATCCCATGAGGAAGGCAGTATTTAAATGGACAGGCTTACGCTCCTGCTGCTAGAACTGGTCAGAGTCAATAAACTCTTTCATCTACTAAACTCTGCATTTCACCTTAAAGCAGCAGGTAACACAGAGAAAGACAAAGGGAAGCGAGCCGGGGGCTGCAGAGATGAAAACATAACATAAAGAGCCATAAACTCCCCCTGTGTGATCTAACAAGTGCTATCATCTTGATCACTGTGTGTTTACCATGCAGTGTTTATTTTCCATTTACCAAACACAAGCACCAATGAAGTGTGAAGGACTGAATCGTGCCGTGTCCCACTGTTCCCCTCACGCAATGCAAAAAAGTAATCTCTTATCCATGTTGACGTAGCATTATAGCTTTACAGCACAATATGGAGTTCAAGAAAAACAAACCAAAACAATTGAAGTTGTCATCGTGATACTTGAAGAAAATAGAGAGAAGTTCATCTCAACGGGGACTTCTTTTTTTTGTTTTCATACTCAGACGAAACTTTATGACAGACACAGCACAATAACTGCTCACAGCAAACCAAGTGTTAGGCTGATTTTAAGTGTTAATCTTTGTGTTTACAGCTCTCAGAACAGTGGCTGCCCAGGGAACAGATAATGGCTGGTAATGAGTAAAGCAGTTATGTGTACTTGTTGTGTTAGTGCAAGAAAAGACAATAAGGCAAAGCTGCGAGTGCAACATTAACATGAGTAATATACATACATACAGTATCTATATTATCCTTAGCCACATCGCTTTGATTAACGCACATTATGTGATATGAGGCTGCTGTAGCTCTGTGTGTTTCTCAACTAAAACAAAACTAGAGAAACCAATAATCCTTTTATGTACTTTCCCAAAGCTTTGCTTTCTGCATGCATGCAACTGCTGTCACAACCAAACAAAAAGAGGACACTCAAGTGTTCATCAATGTACTTAATGTGTTGATTATTTGCAATCGGAGTTTGATCATACCCTTTTAATTTATTTCATGAGTGTGTGGTTTTTCTCGTCTGTGTGTGAGTGAGCTCACCAAGAAAAATTCCAATCAGCGATGTTTATATGGCAAGTAGAGGTGCCAGTCTTCACTGGCCTCACAATTCAATTCAAGTACAATTCACCTGTCAACCATTCGAATGCACAACAATTCTCAATGTATGCCATCCTCCATTTTCTATATTACTGCACAGGGCTACTTTTTCATCATCAAAATTCTCTTTTTATTTATAAAGAAAAAAATGCATCCTTTCTATACCAGTATCTGTGTGACCCACCTAAACACATAAACATTACAAAAACTAATCACACGTGTGCTATAATCAAAAAAAGTATAAACTCACATCCCAAACATGACTCTGCTGCACACACCCCTCTCTGAGTTGGACCTCAATTCTTGGCTGATCAGCTGGGCTGAGCTGTGTTTTTATGGCTACAGATGGTTAAATTGTTGTGATGCAGAATTTACAAACAGTGTGCGTCTCCTTGATTTCATGCTTCCCAGCAAGTTCATAAAATCAGACATGTGGCCAGATATCTGCCTTCAGAAAACTGGGTGTGTCGAAGCAGAATCTTCCAAGACAGCATCACGATGCATCTAGTAATCTAAATTATTTCCACACCTCTAATGGCAATAAAGTATTGAATCTTGAATCTTGACATCAATAAACTAAACACACAAGAGGTGATTGAGCTCAGGCGGCAAAACCAGTGGATGTTTACTGAAGTTCATCGGTGAGTCGAGACCAGGTCCTTTCTCCTCCTAGCTTCTAGTTTAACACCACGTGTTCTTCCTCTCATTCATAAAAAGGCCCCTTTACTCATTCACTGTGTTGCTCCTGACGGTGCCCACCCCAATCCCAGGATTCATTGCCGGGGCCGCCCTCTGAGTGCTGAGCCAGGATCTAATCAAGCCTCTGTCACATCGTCGTTAGTCTGAGTCAGCAGCAAAACCACATCACAATGAATGAAGTCCAGCTCACGTGTGGCAAAGTCTCTTCTAGTTGAATTTCAGCCACACACGAATGTTGTCATGTGTCTTTGCCCAGCAGCAGGACAAGTGCTGGTACAATGATGCAGCTCAAAGACGAGGTCTCATCACTAAGCCTGTACACACTGCTGCCTGCTGCTCTGTGTCGTTTGTCTGCATTGTGACAATCTTTGGTCCAAAGCCACATTCACACAATGCCTGGTCAGTGACTGCCTGCAACTGTGCTACAGGGTTCTTACAATGCATTGTTTTCTCCTCCCTTACTGTCTTTATGTATCTGGGTTTGTTTACACAACACTGAAAAATGAGTGATAAAAATCCACTACTTTATCCATGCCAAACAATTTCAACAAATAATTTTGTGGAGATTTTCCCTCCATGTGCAAGGGAGTTGCTTTGTGCCAAACGATAGTTGCTATGTGTTCTTGAACTGGAAATTGGTGCGTTATGACTGGATATTGAGAACAGATCACGGGGGAGCAGTTATATTATGCATTTCCGATGCTTTGCCTGTTTTATCGCTGTATACAAAGTGGGCACTTCATCACCGACGGCGCCAATACTGCCTGTAAGCACCTCTGTGCCATCACCTCTTGGGATCTGGTAACTACACTTCTGTGGTTGGACGCATCACAGATCCCTGAACAATACTCCTTTGTAATTCCCATCACGTGGTCAGCACTGCAAAACAGTTTCCTTTAAGTATGATGTGAATGCTTTGCTTAGCAATGAGTCTAATCTCATCAAAAGTCAGTTGTTGGCGATTCATTTGGAGGGCATTATTTATTATTTGGGATAAAATTGTTTCATTCTGGGTCCAAAAATGTAATAGCAACACATTTTACCATAGAATGGCTCAAAATAGTTGTTTCTGGGAGGTAGCTGATATCGGTAAACTTAATCCGGATCCACACCAAAAGTTAATGGGGTCTATTCTGGACCAAGACCCATCCTCCATCCAAGTTTCATGGAAATCTGTTCAGTACTTTTTGTGTAATCCTGTTGACAAACCAACTAACAAACAGACACAGGCAAAAATACAACCTCCCTGGGGGTAAAAAATAAAATTAAACAGTTTGTAAACTATGTGACTCAGGGATTTTCTACCTCAAAGTTGTTGCATACAAACAATGTAATCGGTCCTTTGAAAAGTGTTTACAAGTAAAACAATGTATCAAGAATAAGATATTACTGTGTTTTAATGTAAAATTTCAATTTTTTGGTTGAATTTGCTGCTTCTCAGTGAATCATTCTGCACTCATCATTTTAAAGTGAAACAAAAGAACTCCTCTCTCTCTCTGGTTTATCAGCCACTCCTGTTTCTGCCAAGTGCTGTGCAGCAGGTGAATAAGTGTGGGGCAAGTGGTCGAGCACACTAACACGAGCGTGTAATTCACTCCGCCAAAGTGAGCTGCTCAGTAGGACCGAGTTGGCATGTCAAGAGTGGAGAATTGAGGAGTTTTCAGATGAACAGTGTGACAAGTCAAATGAAATGTAAATAAAATAACATGACAAGTGATGGGCCCTTTGCGTGTCACTGTAATAAAACAGTGCAGCAGTCCAGCAAACACTGACATATTTTGAAAATCTTGACAGGATTTTGAGTCCCCTTGTATCTCAGAGTTGTTTTGCTTTCCTGCATCAAGAGGACACAACTGGTTTACAGCACACAGGATCCTCTTGTGGCAAGGACAGCCAGGAATATGCTTCCAAATAATAACAGCAGAGTAGAAAAACACAAAATAGCTGCTGGTTATACTGTCAGATCAGTCCATCCAAGTAATTAAAAGAAACAATGAGAAAGTAAAGAATAGAATGAAAAATAATGAGCTTTAACTATTCTCTAAATTGACTAAATGATTGAGATACTGTTTTCTAACAAATGCTGTGTTGAAAAAGCTGTCAGGATCATCTGTATTAACGTCGTATCTCCCCTTAAACTGGATCTTGCTTGTAGGGTAAGAGACTGTGTACAGTGTGTCATCATGCGGTAAAAAACAAAGTGTCCGTCAGGTGGGTTATAGCGGCAAATATCACACGTGTGTGGCTGCTGTAGAGTCAATGCTCTGTACCTGCATGTTTCTGCCCCTCCCCTGGGTCCCATCTCAATGATCCAGTAACAAGCCATCTGTCATTGTCATTGTAATTAATCTGGTGCTATTTAGTGGATAATGAGATGCTGTCGTGGGTTTTGTGCAGCTTCACTTCCCAGAGACTTGTTTCCTGTCTCCGTCAGAGCAAGGAGAAGAAGGAGGGGAGAGAGAATGGATGCAATAGAGCCGTGCTGCTGCTGCTGCCAGTGTCGGCGTACAGATGGTTAGGGTATTTACGCGCCAACATTCACCTGCTCTGTGAACGCCACTCATCACTTGAAAATCAAGCACTCATGACACGACCGCTTAAAGCAATCAACAACAAATAGGGTTTATGTCTTACGACGCCGCTGCCTACTCGTCTCCATTCCACATAGGACATGTCAGACCCGATAGGTGTGGAGATGGTTTCAAATTATGCGGGAAGGCATTAAATGTAACATAAGTGTGATTGCGGTGACTGGTCCATATTTACCAGATTATTTATGGGGAAAGGTGTCAATTCTACTGAAGCTAATCTGACAGAGTCTGAGCACCAGCCGCCGCTTAGAAAAAATCTTTTGCAATCACATGTGAAAATTAAACGCTGGACTGGAAGGGCTGCTCCCGCTCGCGATGGAAATTGCCCTGCCACATGTAATATCTCATGCTAAGGCATTGCTCTCGACGTTCACATCATTTGCCTCCTTCACTATAAAAAGAATTTGTGGTGGAACTGTATTGCTGGGGAGATGAATACATTTTCACCCTCTGACAGGGACAGACAGTGTCAGGGCCTGTGAAATCTCACACAAGAAACACCATCAATTCAGGTGATCTTCATTCTTTCACTATGAGTTTTATGTGTGACCTGCCACTGGCTTTATTATTATTTACAATATCTCACAGCAGATCTGCAATCACACATACAGAATATATATAACAGAGTGGTGAAGGCAGAGAGAAAGCAATTGATGGCTGTAAAAAAGGGTCTCTTACCTTACACAGAACTCCCTTCTTTTCAAAATATTAAATAAAATTGATCAATGCTGCCAAAAACAAATCAAGCAATGTAATGGTACCAGCAGAGCCGTGCAAATAGGCCGTGTGAAGTTTGACAGTCAAAGGAATGAAGTTATTAAACACAATTTACTTTGTTCAGTATGAGCGGCAGGATCACTTTACTTCTCAATCATTTCTGCTGCTGACAGCCACCCGCAACCGCTGTGATCCAATCAACACCAAGGAAATGAGGTGAGGACATGACTAAGCAGAATCAGAGCCGAAATTCAAGGGGATGAATAAATGATCTTTGTGAGCCCCACTGGTCTCTTCATTTTCCACTTATTTACTGCCAAGGGCTTCCATTATCAGCATTTGTTACCAAACTCATTTCGGTGATAAATCTCACCCACTCTCGCTCTGTTTACCAACAGCGAGGTGAGTAAGCTAACCCGCAGTCGAATCAACAACCATTTCACACACGCAGAGAAACGCAACAAACACACACACTTGAAAACCAAAAAAAAAGCTGCAAATAAAGTATAATTTAACAAAATAGCTATCTGATTCAGGGTGATGAGTAGCCGACTCAACAGTGTGTCTAGAAGGGCTGCAGCTGAGCTCTCGTTGGCTAGATTGATGGTTGACACTGCAAGGTAGTCTGTGGGTGCTGGAGTCAAGCATCATTACTGTGGCCAAGCACCCCAGGTATGTGGTTAATGGCGGTAAAGAGAGCAGTGTGCATGTGTGCCAGTTGCTCAATGAGGCTCTGCAATGTGCTGCAAAAAAAAAAAAAAAAAGAAAGAAAACAAGTGGTGATCACTCCACTGAGCTACAATGTAAAGTGATCATCCAGAGTCATTCAAAGCATGCAAATACACCATTCAAACCTTTGAGCTGGATTCAATTATATCATTAGGGACTAAAGATTCTCATTAGCTCTACATTTATGGTGTTCAGAGATTCTAGAGAGGGACCACATTTCACTGGCCCTTACAAACTCAATTTTAATGTGGCTTTGTGAGAGTTTGGGGTGATGATTAGCAGTCAGAAAAGACTCCGAGATCAAGGCGGAGTGAAAATGTGCTCCACAGTTCCGATGTGTGTTCTCATTAAGTTTGTGTAAGTATGAGAGCCTGAAGGAGGCTTACGAGTGCGAGGGAGTACTCCTCTTACGATTGAGTACAAACTAGTCATAATGACTCCAAACAGAGCTGTTTCCCTAAAAATAACAATGCTGCTGGGTAGGGGTGTGCCATATCACATCGTTCACAATAATGCCAGTTTAACTTGTCATAATTTAAACTTGCTGACATAATGGCATCATACTGTGACACACAGCAACAAACAGCGTGGCTAAAAGCGAAGGTTACATTCACACGGCAACCATTTTCCTCGAACATATTTTTTGCTCAGGGTGGAAAGCTCAAATGTTGTAGTGCTGTGTTCCAGGTTACAAGTTATATAATCATCCCTGATCGACCAACAACTGAAAAGATAATTGACCCTACTCACACAGTGGCCATTTTCCTCTGGTGTCATGATCAGGGTTGGGAGCTTGAATGTAATGCTGCTGTGTTGCAGGTTGCAGGTCGTGTAAAGGTAGAGAATCTGACAAATTGTTATTATTTCATCCCTTACTGGTTGAGTAGCAACTGACAAGTTGTTGGACCATGAAAATCTGAAGAGAAATGTGGCCATATTAGCCATTAGCTCCTGTCAGCATTCAGCCACTTCCTATCTAACATCACCGTTTGATTACATCCAGCGTTTTACTTCCAGGGTTAAAGAGATGTGTTCAAGATATGGGTTGATATTTAAGAGTTAAATTTATGCCTTTGTTATCGTATCATGTAACACTAAAAAACAGTAATGTTAGCTCGGAAGTGGCTGAACACTAAGGTTAGCTGTTGCCTAACGGAAGCTAATGGTTCACCAAATATGCTGTTTTACTGTGAAAAATGGATCTGGATTTTCACTATCCATTGTCTTTTCAGTAGCTGATCAATCTGGAAGCAGTGAAATGAAAATGATTTGTCAGATTTTCAACCTGGAACACAGCAGCATAACGTTATCCTAGCATTTGGCCTTCCCTCCCTGAGCATGAAGTCAGAGGAAACTGGCCACCATGTGAGTATGATCTACATTGCTGCGAGCAAGAGGGAGCGACTAACTTCAGTGGTGTGGGAATGCTTTGGATACAAAAGAGCAAAATAACAAACTACAATAATATTTAAGAAGTGCAAGAAGTAGACTGTGACAACAAAAAGGGGGAATACAACAAAGTTATTTTATCACCTCAAGCAGAAGTATGCAGTTAAATACAAGGGGAGCCAAAAATCCCACGAGGAGAGCTCAACAGCCTGACTTCTACACCGAAAATATTTTCAGTATTTTGTCAAATTGTCAAGAATATCATGATCTCAGAAATACCCTGAAATGTTTGGATACCATCGCCCACCTCTTTTTGGACGACTCATCCCGGGCGAAATATGATGAGGGCTGACACAGGGAGACATGGACAGTGATATGACAGTTCTTGCTGTTTGTTAAATAGACTCTGTATCTTTGCTTCTGCCTTGCATAGGCTGCTTGCTGATGTCTGGGCACATTAATCAGAGTGTCACCACAGCAGAAGAGTTATGAATGAGCTACAGTACTGTTGGAGACCGTTGGGACATGTACAGACCTGCTGCTACCAGCTTGTAAGTGATGGGGGGAGGGATGCTGCTACTGCAAATAATGCGTGAACAATTCTTTTTTTGGTTGCTGCTGTGATGCATTGGACAGCAACGCTGGGTAATCTTGATCAAACATACCATTCATCTTAGATGTCTGCCCAGTGACAGAAAGACAATCATCTCACAAAATACTTGTATTCTCTGTGTCTGTGAGCTCTTAATAAAATCCAGTCAGAACAAATGTCAAGCTTTAACCATGAGTATGTCTAACATCTCACATTTCCTGACACTCTGAGCTTGTTAATCCCACCATTACTCAACCCTTCATCCACAAAGACCCACCCTTTGGAGTTCCAATAACTCTTAAGACTCCTACTCCTATAAGACTACAGAGATCATATTTTTTGTCATAAACAAGTCGATGCCCACAATATGATCTGTGGGATCTGAATTCCTGCAACACAGGAAAGTGATAACTAAAGATTACACATAACAGTATAATGAACAAATTGATGAATGGAGCTAATGTTCCACAACACAATCTAACAGAAAGTGATAGATTGTAGAAAACACACCAAAACCACAATATTGCTCCACTAGCTGCTCCAACCCACAAGCTAATGGTCAACAGTGGTTTCATATGATTACAGGCAGGGGTTAGCTGGTCGCCCCAAATTACATTTGTTCGGATAAATTTGTGTTTACGCCTCCGAGTTCAAGATTCAGTCATCAGTCACCCACCCCCACATCCTTCAAAGGCCGGGACCCCTAAACTCCAATAAGTGACATTTCTAGACATCTCTCTTTGCCTGGACTGGCTGACATGCTCACAATACAGCACTCACTTCAACTGCATAACTTAATTATTCATTGCTTCATTTACTTTTCTTTGTTCCCTTATTATTACCACCCATATATTATTAACTGCTGTCTTTCGATGCCTTTTATTTGGATGGTTATTGCATGGTAGTATTCATAATAACAATGCATACAGAATGAATCAGGAAAAATAGGAGTAATGTTTTTCTATCTGTTTATCATATCATTATTGGTATATGAAATATTAATGTAATATTAATTTTCAGAATTAAAAATTATTATGACAATACCTTTATCCTTGATTGGTTTGTTTTGTTGTATGTATATATTTGTCATGGTTTGGGTTTTTGGTTTAGTTATTTCTTGTTTTAACTTGTAAGTTTTCTAAATGTGTCACATTTTGCTTTTCACTTCCTCTCCTTGTCCTTTTCCCAACTTTCTTCCTGTTCACCTGTGCTGCATTTGTTAATAAGTCCCTGTGTATTTAAGCCTGTGTTTTTCCTTTTCCTTTTTCCTCTCTGTTTGTCTGTTTTCATCCTGGTATCACCTCTGTGTTTCCTGTTTTTCTTTCTGTTTTGTATTCCTAGTTTTTTCTAGGATTCTCTTTTGCTTGCCTTTTGGGGTTAGGGTTAGGGTTATTCACTCAAAAGTGCTCCGTCGCATAGTGCACCTTTAAAGTGAGGCAGTCCTTGTTACCCACATAGACAGTACTTATCAGCAGCAGAGCCAATATGGCAGGTGAAATCACAGATCTTACCGCTGTGATTGAGTGTGAGAAAAATGTTTTATCCAATCAGACCCTTGAGACAGAGGACAGGGTTGCAAGGTGAGAGCAACTAATACCAACTCCTGTAATCCATTCTTCCCACGTCCACTGCAGTTATCCCTGTGTTCATGGGATGAGATGCGTGAAGTGATATGTCGCTGCAGCCATTAATAAGGACAGGGGACCTGAATTACATTTAATCGATCGATATGTAGTGCAACCGCTGTCCGGCTGTACTTAACATTGCAATTACATGCTAAAAGCAATTAGCCCATTATTGCGGGCCAACAACAAGGAGAGAGATAATGTACTGGTGCCCATTTAACACATGGTCACACACACACACACACACACACACACACACACACACACACACACACACACACACACACACACACACACACACACAATCTTCCCCGCTCTGTGATTTTACATATCTACATCTCATATCCTGAAGCTACCTGCTACATCTGCCTGGTTGAATAGTCACATCTCAATTGGATTAACGTGACTGCGCGAGTGTCAACAAGCTGCACAGCAACAATTAACACAAAACTATAATTGGGTGCATAAGTGTATTTGTGTCTGTGCATGTCTGCAGTGAAGACAAAAGACTCGAGTGAATAAGTTCTGTTCTGCGTACTTGAGTAAAACAATCATCCATTTAAAGGACAAATACAAGGAATGAGCGTGACATTTCTGTAATCTCGACTTTTAAAAGATCAACATTTCAATTAACATGTCACAAAACATCTGTAACATGCTGAGTTGTTGTTTATCCAGGGCAAATCTGTCTGACCTTTCAGCGAGAGCATTCAGCTGATTATAGTACATTTCTTGGGTCAACACTCCTCTGAGCATCTGAAACCCACATTAATTGTACACAAAGGCCCAGATTTCATTGAACTACCAATGAAATGCATGTTCCTTTCCTCCAACAGTAATTAATAATAAAGAGCTGGCATAGTGCCATTGGTGCAGATGAGAATGAGACCAAGTCGTAGGAATGCATTTGTGTGTGTGAACCCTGTGCTACCTCGTCCCTTCATCTCCAGATGAATGCTACATTAACGGTGTCTCATTATACTGCTATGAGCTTTATGTACTCTTCATCACCATCATCGTAATGGAAAATGTCCAGCTGTTTGAGGAGTTTGGTAAATGAGACACATAATTTATCTCACCGGTTTGGTCCTTTAAAAAACACAGTTGTTCAAGCTTCATTACATCTAATTGGTTATTTGTTTTCTCCATCTGACCATAACCATTAAATTATCATTAATCAATCAAACATTAAAAGCTATTACAATACAAAATACATGAAACTGCCATGATCCATTCATATATATATCCAATACATTCAAAAGGTTTAACTTAATGATTCTGCACAACTTAAACGCTTTATTGGAAATAAGTTACCGTCGAGAGGCTGACAAACACAGGGCAGTGGCGTGCACAGATGCTCTAAGGGGCACCTGTTGTATTTTATTTATTATTTTGTTATTTTCCTTCTATAAATGCAGGAAATGCAGTCCTTCAATCTCAAATCTTTTGGGGGTAGAACACCCAGAACCCCAATTTGGTTTCAAAATTCCTCCTCACTTCAAGGTTGGCAAGTATGGTAACACACATGGTCAAGAATCATATGCGTAGTCACGGTTACTTGCGTTGAAGCACAGAAAAAAACAGAAATGCTAAATAGTGTTGCAATAAAATCGGGCATTGTTAGGTGGTATATACTTAATTGATCAAATGTATATCAAGCATCATTTATATTTATATAATACATTTTCCCTTTGTTCATTGTCCCCCTTTTTGATTTGTTTTGTAAAGTTGGAAAAGTTCTAAGAGGTGAGCTGGGGATAAAATTAGTAACGTATAAAACAGGGCTGTTTGAAAATTGTTTATAAAAGCTGATGGTGGAAATACATCCATTCAAAGAGGAAATTAAAACCATGTTTACATTTGGGTCATGTAGATTGGTGTCAGACAGCAGCCAAGAAGATGCGTTCATTAAAATGCACAAGAATTGCTGTGTTGCTCAGTTGGTTTAAGCATCATAAAATTATCTGCTATTCCTGGGCCGAGATCCAAAATGCAGGCGCTATAAAACTGGAGTCATGCAAAATTAATTGTAACAAGGTCCTTGAAAAATGAGTCTTGTCTGCAAACCACATACTGTACTAGTGGCTCCTACATACAGTATATTTGTAGTATGTAGTACATCGAAAACAAGTCAAGGCCGAAGAATTAAAAATAATGGTTTACTCCTACATGGCTTGTTATTCATGATTATGACATCCTGTTCATTCAACTAGACTTGTAAACTTAAAAATGCATTGCAGTACTCAGGAGCCCTTTTCTTGATAAATAGGTTTAAAACTATAAAACTGAAGAGATTCTACAAAGTCACTCTTAAAAAAAACTCGCTTTTGTAAACAAATTTAATGCCACTGGGCATAAAATGTAGATACATTAGCACAGACATAAAAAAGGAATAAGAGGGGTCACCAAGAACGAATATTAACAGTGTGTAAAATTGGTGAATTGTATTACATTTCTACATGTAAATCCCAGGTGTTTCATTAAGATCAACCTGCCTTAGACACCTCTCTCTGCGGAGCAGTTACAACATGCAAACAAGAATTACTGGCTTTTAGCCCCATATGGAGATAAGGCGAGCCTCTGTGTTAAATGGGATTTAGGAGGAAATGTCAGCTGGACTCATTTGGGTGATAGAAGCACAGTGGAGTGGCCATTAAACAGTAAAACAGGGCTCTTTATTTGGAGGCTGATAGATGAGGCAGTCATCTTTATTCACAGCCTTCCTTGTCAAATGGTACAAATCTTTGTGTGGCCTCTGTTTCCGTCTTTCTCGCCCTGTTTTTCTCTCTCTCTCACAAACACACGTGCATCATTGCAGAAAAGAACACGCCTCTCCAGACTTTGTAATTAATAACAATGGTGTAATCACATTAAGTGCCGTCTTCTACTCTTCTATTTTTTGTAATGTAACGATTATTCTGCCCTAATGAGTTTGCTTCATTGCCTGCGCCCTGCGCTGATCTCTGCACCCCTCTGTGACACCCAGGCAGCTTTTGATAATGAGGTTGGAGGGAGAGGATGTGGCGAGACACCAAATAGGCCGAGGCTGGAGAGATCTGTCTCTCTGCAGGGCTGCGACACAGGTGTAGTGGGGTGCCGTTCAGAGGGACCAAGTTAATACAAGCCAAAGGAGGTAGTGAGGTTGAAGTGACACAGGAGTGAGTGAGAAATATGGGACTTGAGTAATTAAGGTGAGGGAGAGTTGGAGGGTCATGTCATAAACAGAGACAGCAGAGAACATCACACAGATGAGTCAGACAGATGAGGACACATGAGGTGTAGAGGTACAAAACAAAACAAAAAGGACATTACCAGAAGGAATACAGGCTCTCACAAAAGCTAAAGGAGACTTTGGCTGTCTTTGGTTTTCATATCATGGTGCCAGTCAAGGCATGGTAACCAGTGGCCTGCAGAAAACAGGCCAATCATGTTACCTGCTTAGTGGTGCACACTGTTTCAAACCAACCTTGAGTCACATTTAAGGATCATTACTCACATCAATGCATGATTAGATAAGGATCACATGTCAGGTGCCCAATGACCCTTTCAGTCCCCCAACTCTTCCCGCACGACTTAAAAGTCAGTGTATAGATTCTTGTCTGATTCACAGCAGCATGTCTGGTCATGGCAGTCTGGTGACAGGCCAGACAGGTGATGAATCTGATCATCAGACAGGTTTGAAAACTCACTCTGAATGATGCACACCCTTGAATGCATTCATCCTGTTAAGGTTAAGGTCATGCGATGGGAGGGACTAGTCCATATCTACCAAATGTCCATGATGGTCCGCACTGTGTGACTTGCTAATGTGTTCTGGATCAGGAGTGCTAATGCAATATGCTGCCAGACTCAACAAAGTGATGAAAAAGGGATAACTCTGTTTTTAGGATGAAATAGTGGCCGACAGTATGATGAGATCCAAACTGAACTTCGCCTTGGAAGTCTTCCTGGATTTGCTCACATGGTGCAGCAATTTATTATATTTAGTATCACAAAGAAACGATTTACGTGTTCATATGATTACAAAATACTCCTCCTCAGTGGCCCTTGCCTATCCCTGCCTCTTTCTGTGCTCATCATAGTAAACGTTCTCTTCAGACTGGTATTTTTGCATTATTCATTAAAGACATCTGTCAGACTCCTTTCAAAAAAGCACAATGTTGACCAACTTCAAAACCTACTATCCTCAGTAGACTACAAATGTTGTTTATCATCTGCCGATACTTTTATGGCACTGACTGAATTGCCTTGATACTAATGAGTAACAAAAAACATCTTGTCATTTGATACAAAAATTCAATACCTAAGGAATTAATCTCATCAGCCTCAGTGAGCCAATAAGCATACAGCATGCTTGTTCTGCCAAGGTTTAATAGTGCTGGTAATTTGCCATCTCGAGACATGCAGGAAAATCACTAGGTTATGCCCAGAGAATGTATGTGTAATGCAATCTTTTGTTTAAATGTTTTTTATAAAATCGGTATCGAAAGTTGCATTTAGGAACCGAAATCAAAAATCAAAGTATCAATACCAGTATTGAAATTTTGTTCATGATACCCAGCCCTACCTTCAGGACCTTTACCACTAAATATATTGTGTAATTTAAAATGTCCTTTCATCAGTTTTCTGTCATTTACTTTTGCAATGAATCCCTGACTTTACATGAACAGTAATGTATCAATGCACCACAGAGAGGAGCATTAATCAGAGTCATGGTCAATTCACAATACAGTGTAGGCTATTATATAACGCTTACAGGCTACTTATTGTTAGTTGAGGGCCAATGTTGGTGCAATCTTGTATTTTGCAGGTCATGGCTTAGACCAAGGGTGCATGATCACATATGTTTGTGTGGGTGTGTGTGTGTCCATTAATGAAGAGAATTTATTTTCCCAGCTGTTCATTCCCTTCTGTACTCAATTAAATGTGCCACTGACAGAGTCTTGAACCCAATCAACCTCCACTCTGCTTTTTTAATAAGTGTGTGTCTGATGACAACACACCCACATAACGAACTCCACAGTAATTATCATGGCCAAGAATTTATCTGAGAGAAGATAATGAAAAGATCACAGTTGTGACTAATGATCTCACTTTAGTTCTACCACTGACCCTGACTCAGTCCTTCGTCGTTTAACAATTACAACACCAAAACTCTCTTTGTTCAACTCTCTGAAAAAAAGTCTCATATTTTCAGGTTTAGTTTCAGCCTTCAGTGTCAATAAGCTCTGCATGCAATGTTTCTTGCTAGCTATTCACAATTACGGGGCAAGCAATTGAGGAAAATGATTCAATCACAGTTCAAATCACATTTACTACAATGGTTGAACGGGCACAAGCACAATGACTATACTAGGACGATTTCCTGTGTGAGATAGAGGAAAAAATTCAAAGAAACCTTGGGGAAGGCATGGCAAATTATTGCTCAGTTGACATCGTAAACTGCTACAGAGCAATTTACATGTAATAATAATACCCGTTCAGAAAGGAACCTGGGGAAACGGCCCAATGCTCATCAATGCAACCTGCTAAGCTCACCTATTGAAGTTGGTTTCGGAATTGCTGTCTACCACGGAAACTCACAAGATAAGAGACTAAAAGGGGTGGGTATCGTTCGGACTGGATCAATACCAATATCGATACTGATGGTGCTTATCAATACTCTTACTGATACTACTCTCCATTATGATTTGGTGTAAGAAATAAAGGCATGACATGAAAAAATGTAGAAGAAAAACATTTGTTATTTCTTACTTTAGTTGCAGAATAAGTTATAAGGATAGGATAGCTCACACTAAGTTCACACTTAGGCTACCTCGCATTTGGCTAAAACAACTGGACTCCACTGGAGTAAAGGACTATAAATCTTAATATAATCTCATAAAAAATTTGGCAACATTCTTTTTTTCCCTGGATGGAAAATGACTTGGACTTGAATGTCTGAATTCTGCTAGATACTGACAAAGCTGTGACTGCTCAGTCATGTCTACGGGACGTACACGGGTAAACAAAGCTTTTTTTAATGCATTTTGGCCTTTCGTACACACATAAACAGCGTTTCAGGTCACTGAAAACTGAGCTTTGGGAAATCTCCTTTCAGGGTGAAGATATTCAGACTCATATATTCATATTTATACTTTTGTAAACAATGACACAGATACATAGCGGACGTACAAACGGACATTGGTAATACAATGACAACGGCTGCTTACAATGTTTTGCTGATAAATTACCCAAGAAGATTCTGTGAAGAGTAGTCACATTTCCCTGTGTTGGTCATAGGATTTCTTGTAACTAAGCAACCGTCCAGAGTATACAATCTGCTTCCTGTTTACACCTGTTAACACCTGCCCAGTGTATGTTAATGGTCATGGGATATGTATTTTCAGGTGTGTTGTATGGATGGAGATTATTTCTGAAATGGTGCGAAAACCCCTTTGGACAAGGCCTTATCAGGAACATTAGGAAATGTTTAAAACAGATGCACTCTGCGCTGTTTCAGATTTATTGAATGTTGTATTTGTGAGGTCATCGCTGTTATAATTGTACACATTTTGCATTTAAACCTACACTTCTGAGTGCTTTGCTGTCAGCCTTGACTACAGAGGGCAAAATGTAAACATGCAGTTACACAACGTCAAACACCTAACGCTGGCACCTTCATCATTATAAGGAGACAGTTGGGAATTTGAAGGTGCCAGCAGCAGTATGTTAGAATTAATTAATGTTACACAAATACTGCCACAACACCGTTTGTCCAGGAGCTTATCAATATTTCAGTACTGACCCATCAGGAACTGGTACCAATTGAGACCAGTCCTCAATACCCGTCCCTAGAGACGAATAGGGCACAAGCGTCAAATCGGCAGCTTAGGACGGAGACACTGACTAGGGCTCAGACAGAGAGCCCTAACCAAACACTTATATACTCCTACAGCTCGGCATGCTGCTTCTAATTAAAGGAGCTGTCACGACCCATTGAGCAGATTGCAACCCTCCAGTCAGCCTCCCAAAGACCAAGAAACAGTACATATGAGAAGATTCACCTTAATCCCGAGACACATATACTTATCTCCTGCGCAGAGTGTTGGGAAAGCAAAGGAGAGACGGAGCAAGGTTGGGAGAAAGAGTTATGGGAAGAGAGAGATGAGTAGGAAGAGGATATGAGAGAGCAAGGCTGGGGAGGAATGC
Organism: Pagrus major; assembly: GCF_040436345.1. Classification (NCBI taxonomy): domain Eukaryota; kingdom Metazoa; phylum Chordata; class Actinopteri; order Spariformes; family Sparidae; genus Pagrus; species Pagrus major. The sequence goes on along the minus strand of NC_133216.1, from coordinate 16,438,292 downwards.
AGATTCTCAGAGAGAGGAAAGGAAGAGACGAAGCGAGAGTACAAAAATAGAGGGGAGTGGAGGTGCGGCAGTGAAGAGAGATGGCAGAGGAAGAAGGGAGAGACGTTCTGCTCTCTGTGTTTTTGAATATGAGCAAAGCCCCTGGATTAATCAGGCTGAGTCATGGTGCCACAGGGGGCATCTGTTCTGTTTAGCCCTGTTCAGGCTGTTGCACTCGCCAGCGGGCTAAAAGATCCGCTCACATTCAACCCAAAGCCTAATTGCAATCTGCAAAATGTCCTCACCAGAATGTGCTCCTCATTAAAGCACATTCTGCTTTTTTCATTTCAAAATCGACGAGATTTTTTCGAAAGACAGTAGCGTGCAATGCTGTGTTGCTATACTGGTAAATCAAGTGCATCAACTTCCAATTACTCCATGAGGACTTGGATGTGAGTTCCCTCATTTGCACCTAATTTGTCATCTCATGTTAATTAATTAGCTTCTTCTTCTGGCAGCTTTGAAGAAGTCTTTCAAACTTTAACACAAACATACAAGGTGTTAGTATAACTCACATGAGTGTACATACACACGTGGGTGTTTGGATTGTTAGCACTGAGGGCGACTCTCCATTAGTTTCATCATATTCTAATTAATGACAAAACACTTAGTTTTATGGTCTGGTTTAATTCATGTTGCCATAAATGTAAATAAAAAAAAAATCAGCTCCTACGTGCAGTTAAAGGTGTGTTTACGAAGCAAGCAGCCTAATTAAGTGCCCTTCTCTCTTTTATTTCGCAGGTTCTTAATCACGCAGTAAACAACCTCCTTCAGGCTACAGAATGCCTCTTTGACAGTGAAGTATACCTTAAACTGTCCAGTAACACTGTCATAGATTTATACCGCAAACCTTGAACCGTGTTCTCTCCTTGTGATGGTCATCAAAGCTGCTGCTGGCTCTCGAAGCTTTAATGTGTAAAGCTTCCTAGTTAAGGAAATACTGCAATATTGTATTTATTTATTCAATTAACTGACGGAAAAACTTGGTGAATGCACCTGTGAAGCCACTGTGGTGAAAAGACATTGAATCATTTCTGCTGGCTTGATGCTGATTCACTGCAAATTACTTTCTATTAGCTCCACAGTAGACTTCGTGACAGAACTATGGGATAATTATCTTTTGCAGCAGGTGTATAATTTATTATTCACAGAAGACAAAGGTTTAGAGGAATTGCAACAATAATACGGTATTTATTCAATTTTTGCTCCAAATTCCCAGCAAAAATTGTGACACTATAACAAGTAAGGTTACAGCTTGTAAGATGGATACACTTCAAAATGGACACTGGGTTTCTATATGAACAGACATGCTCACACACTTTTTGGCACGTACAGTCTGTGCATATAGTCATTAACATGGGACACGGGGAGTATAATTCTTAGCCTCTGCTGCTCTGCTATTAATGATTTCCATGCAATTGAGTACATTTTGTACACTGATTTGGGTGGTGATTAACCGGTAATAGCCTAATCTACATTTTATAGTTTATTTATCGGCCCACCAATCAGAAACACCTATTTCCTAAGCCTATGATATACACTATGTGCCCATGTGCGCTAATTCCTTGGAGGAGACGAAGGCGGTATTACAAGCTACAAGGCAGCCAAACAGGCGACCGCAATTCAAGTCTGTGGGGACATTTCCCCTTTCATTGGCAACCAAAACCAGGTGTTTCATTTCAAACTTATCAGTGGTTTTGCAGCGTACTAAGCCAACATTTATTCTGGCAATTGGGTTGACTGGTAACAATCTCTGGAAAACTGAAAATGTAATTATTTTCATTTTTTCATACATTCACCTCTTGACTCAAAATTCTTTACAAAACATTATACAACAATATAAAAAACATTTTTTATAGCCTTCACTTGCACAATCATTTGCACATTTAATACTTAGTAAAATCATCTTCCTTACTTTAAGATAATATTGTTTTTCTTTGCATTTATTATCATGTAAAAAGTGAGAAAGAGAGGTTATTCTGCTTCTCTGCTCCATCTAACTGTTGTGTCTTAGGGCATCAGAAGACAGATTATGACCAAATGTTAAACTTTACAAGGGTGTAAGATCCCCCAAAGCTTCTGCCTTCTCCCACTGTTTCGAAATCATGAAAAGGCTGCTGCTTCTGGAGCTGTGAGCAATCTTCCAGGATGTGACTGCACTGAGAACCACAACAAAGCCTGACTGATCTTTGAAGATCCACTTGGACAAATCCCAACCTGGAGAGAATGTTACGACTAAACTAAAGCTCTTCAGCAAAGTGTAGTGACACTTCACAAACAACTAAACTAAGCTTCAAAAAAGGAGCCGATACCTACAGACAAGTAGGGTTGATGAGAGTTGCTTAAACTGCTTCTGGAAGTTTGCACAGTTTAACACTGCCATAAAGTCAGTGTAGTACCAGAGCATTTTAGAACAAAATGTCCATAAAAATCACTCCAAGATTATAGTTTCACCTGCAGGATAAGGACCCAAAGGACAAGTAAAATGTTTTATTACTAGTAGCCAATTAAACAAAAACGGACAACTTCTTCCGCAGCCCAATACTTTCTGCCGACAGGCCATAAAAGAAAGAAATGGCTGACAGTGGCTCCTGAAGGGCCTGGTCAAATCACATCTGGTTAGAAAACTTTACTGGTGAACAGGTGTATTGGAAAACCTTTGTTGGAAGGAGAAACACCTTCATAACTTAGCAAATCCAGCATCACCAAGACTATTGTGAGATCTTCATGCTCTTCCCACAGCCCCCATGATCCCAACTGTGGTTACGTAAGGTTCAGTAAGAAGAAGAGAGCTACTTCAATTAACGTTAATGAGGTAAAATGAATCATGTTAGTCACTGGTGGTGGAGCCATTAACACAGACTGAGCGAGAAAGCTCATCATCAACCTCCCCCCCCACCCATTCATATTGACACATACTACGCTATAATGGCTTACCGTAGAACACACCATCACCTCGGAGAGCATCATGTCACGGCATACTGATCATGACTAATTTCATTTGGTGATGGATTCCAGCTGTATGTTTTGTTTTTTTTTTGTCTGCACTTTCATGGATGTAAGAATCTGTGTAATAATGAGTCTCATCAGAATCTGTCACCCCGGGCATCACAGCCACATTCTGCTTCAGACAGACGCTTAAACACACTGCTGCCTCACTTCAACGTACACACTTCAATTTCAGTGTGAGCAAAACATAAAAAAAAGGAATTAATGGCTCTCATTGAAAAAAAAAAAAAAAAAACTATCCCCATGTTTAGAGCATGACACCCTGTGATCAAACATCAATATTTTCACAGTAGGAGTCTTGTGCGGCTTCTAAACTCCCGCCTGCGGCTTTTAAGAAAAACCTATGCAACATTTCGCTTCAGAAAAATATTCTATTGGAAATTTTTCACTGATGTCAATATGAGCATTAGCCTTTGATGCACCCCTTGGGTATACTAGATCCTAGGCACACATACACATATGTATACACATGCATGCATGCATGCATAGACAGTCACTGAGGTGGGAGGAAATGTTAAATCTGTGAGCCTACCTCCCCTTTCCTCCCCACCCTCGCTCTCCAGTTTCGTTATCAATCGTGCCCAGCTCTCCCAGGGCTCTGTAATTTCCAAATAAATAAATCATTAGCCGCTCCAGCGTGAGGATTAATCAGTGGCTGCTGCTCCTGCTTCTGACTCTCCGTGGGAGTGTACCGTCACTCCTACCACATTCACATCAAGCCCCATCAGCAGCAACTAGCTGGGCTACGTCGATTGGCAGCGCTGACTGTGGGGGATTAGTCTGGAACCTCCGTGTAATGCTCATTTCTGCTCTCTCTCCTCAATCTCGGTTCTTTCACTTTGTGATCAGTATGCCTTCCTCGTAATAATTCTGGCTTTGTTAGGGAACAAGTGGCAGAACCCTGTATTTACATTTTTTTTCATATGTGCTGTTTATCTATAATGAAAATCTGGGATTTGTGGATGATCAAACTTTGAAGGGAAACATATTGATAGCCATTTTTAAGAGCTCTGTGTAATTGAGTCGCTGTGGATAGGGGGATGGTGGGGTAAGGATGGACTGATGCAGTGACAGAGAGAGTAGAGATAGGAAGAGGGACGACAGGTTAGAGAAGGCTGGGGAAGAATAAGTGCTCTGCTGGATCGAAGTGGAGAGAAACAGGCCCAACTAATCGCTCACAGAGCACTCAGGCCACTGAAACAGCTAATGGATTGTTTTCTCAAAATCACATAGTCCTTTGATGTGCCATGGATTTATTGCATCTGCACAGGGTGAGTAATGACATTATGATGAAGTTGATTTCTGTAGCACTTATCAAATCCAGCTTTCCATGAAACTCAATTTACGGGAACCAGCATAAAACAATTTAAATCAAACAAAGACAATGAAAACAAAAATAAACACAGTCAAAAGACATGAAGTCATTTATAACAGGGTTTAGAATAACAAAGGGGGAAGAAAGTATAACAAACTGTATCTTCTTTTTAAAAATAAATGCAAGATATAAATGGTCCAATTTGTAAGAAAGTTGATTTTTGCGTCTCATTCCCAACTCATCAAACGCTGGAGCTTTGAGATTGTAGGTCGGATCTGCTGCCATCCTAGGGCGCCATTATTTGATGAATTGGGGATTGTTAAAAATTAGACCTTTAAAGGTGCAACATGTAAGAGTTGGTCACCCGCTGAATTCATACTAGGCAGCATATCAACAGAGTAACTGTCAACTGCTGTTAAATGTATTCTGTTCATACATCCATGACTGTAGCTGCTGTTAGCTTGTTAGCTCAGATAGTGATGCAGCTAGCCAGGCTACCAGGCAAGTGTTGGTTGCCCAGGGCTAGCTGGTTAGCAGGCTAACTTCAGTAGATATCTCTTCAGGACAATACATAGATATCATAATGTCAGAACTGATATTTATTCACTTTCTGTTGATCATTTTAATTAAGTCCGTCAATAGATGCAAATGCAGAAAGTGTTGCAACATGCTACACACAATTCACAGCAAGGCAAAGGTGTTGGAAATACTGCAATCCAAACATCAGACCAAAGGGTTTTATACTGCAGATCTACGTCCAAAGTAACCACTGTGAATATGGAGCATGTCGGGTTATTTCAGTGGATCTCAGGATAGATCCAAATGAGAATTTCACAGCAGCCCAGTATGGTTTTCAGTTTGTTTGTTTGTTTTTTTATTTTATTTATTTTTTTTGTGTGTGTGTGTGACCAAGATACAAACAAAGCAGGACGTTTTACAGTTGAAAAAACAACTTGTCAGCACTCTTTGGTGGACAAACTATGCTAGACTGGATTGGAGACAAAGGTTATGTTGTACATAATAGTCCAGTCTAAATTTCTGTTTCTGTCCACATGTGCCAAATTGCACTCATTTCTATCATGGATCCATATTAGTCTCTCTGAGGAGAGGGGTAAGGCCAGCATGACATGAGCCAGCAGGCTTCTATCCAGGATTACAGGACTGCAGAGCAGGAGTGGTTCAGCCAAAGATTTTCTCATCTATCATTTTTTCAGTAGAACACCACGTCCAACCAAGAAATTGCTTTGTCAACCTCACCATTATCCCTTCAAGACTATGAGTGATTCTTGGTGAAGCAGCAACTTGACATTTTGTTTAGAACGTTTGCAGCAATCAGTTATTTCCAATAAATACTTCCTAATAGTGCTTTTAATGCAGCACTCATAGAAATGTCAACACACAATAGAAGTGAGTCATGGCGCTTCTGAGTGTCATTCCCAACTCGTCAGGGACCCAAAGCATCAGTATTTGACGAGTTGAGAATGAGACTCAAAAAACAACTTTTCTTACAAATAGGACCTTTAAAAAAAAAAATCACAAAACTGATTTCCTCAGAATTACCAGGTAAAGTAGACTATTAGTTTAAGTTGTATGAGCTCAAAAGATTTCATGACTTAAAATGACTGAGTCAACTTTACTTGGTGATTTTGAGGTAATTGGTTTCCTCTATTTTTTTAAAGTAAAGTCACTTTGTCAGATTTTACAATGTAGAATTTTTTTTTTTTTAAATCAGTGTTTCATGAGCTAAGAAAACAGAAAAGGGGCTGCAGTATTCCCTTTTGCTCAACAGGTAGAAAACCTACAACAACCAGAATGCACTGCGCAACTCATCAGCAAACCAGTAAGCCATCCTGCTGACGGGTGACATACTGCATGTAGAGTGGTGCTTGTTTTTTGGGTCGTCGTCCATTTTTAAATAGGAAACAGTAAGGCAGCCAGCTGGTAACAAACAATAATGTATCACAGCTAAACGGTGTACTAAAATATGTTTCTAAAAATATTTTAGGTGAGAAATAGTCAGTGCAGTAACAGAATCTTGGTTTACAATTTATCAGCACTGCCTAGTTTTGATATATCAGAGTTTGGTGAGATGCCCAGGAGAAAGAGGGGTAGCTATCATCCGACATCTGGCAGATTTTTTCCGGTAAAAAAGTTGGGAGCTCTGGGTGCAGACATGATAGAGAGAAGTTTAACATTGTTCATCATACCACCAACATTGTAGTGACACAAAGTTAGTTGAAAATTGGCAAACTTCCTGTTAAACTTGTGTAAAGTGAAGGCATTGTACCCAAATTTGGCAGAAAGCAAGCAGTGTTATTAAAAATGTATGGCGTGACATGAATTCTGTGCACATCATGCTGGAGACGTTCTTGTATTTAGAATTCTTGAAAAGTCCAAACCAGACATGTAAAATATCCCACGACAGAATACATCAATGTCCTATGCCAGTTCAGAAAACCATCGCTGTTTTCATACTTTCTCCCTTCCTTGGCACATTCCAGCGTGTGCTCTTTTCTTCTCTTGTCAAGAGACAGCGAGTCTTCATCTGTGGTCTTGTATCTGTTACAATGGAACGGGAGAAACTTATTTTTGAGGTATAAAAATATCCAGGCCTCTGTGACCCACCGTCCTGGTATTTTAAAGATGATATTAAAAAAGACATTTCCTGGTGAACTGTAGCTGAAAAGATTGTCTCTTCTGGTAAGAAATCACAAGAAATAACACACAAACAGCTCCTGCATCCAGGGCAGTGCGTCAAATCTACTTAATATGCTAAATATATAACTTTATATCCCATGCGATCCTGCTCTACTGTGTACTGGAGACATCAAATGATTCAAGCTGTGCCGTGGTGACGGTGTGTTTTGAACAGAAGACCTCAGATTGTGAATGTTTGGGCCAAGAATTCAACAGTCCATCTACATAAAGCACAGGAAGGTTTTATTTTTATCTTTGTTGAAAGATCTGGTTCAAGGCTTATGTTTTTGGATAAAATTGTGCGCTCCTCTGTCCACAGTTGTTACATGGCTGGTGGTGACTGCAAAGTTATGCTCACCGACAGGTCCAGCGCACCTCTAAGCAGGAGTAAATGACTGACAGGTGTGAAGGTGAGTCCCTTCAGAGGCCACGCAGTCATCGTTGCAGCACCAAATTCATAAAATACAACTTCCTGTAGCTTTTATACTGGACACAGAGTCTGTGTGACTTCACTAAACCCACTGTGGTGAACTCTGCGTGGCCCTCTAGCAATGTGGTTGTAAAAGGAAGAGAAACTTTGCAGAGCCCAGATTTTGACGTCAGTAGTTGTCGACACAAACATACAGCACATACCCTCCCTGTCATCTTTGAAGTCAAAAAAGGAAAAAAAAAAGGTAAAAGCTGAGATTTGATGATAATTAACACCAATGAGTACCTTTTCTTTTATTCTCTTTCTTCAGGGTTCACATTAGTACAGAATGTTAACTAAAAAGGGGTCGATGCACCAATCTGACTCACTTCACTTGGGGACAAAGTAATAATAATAATTTCAATATTAGTATGCTGCGAATGCAAACTCCAAACTTCCTGTTGCTGTTTGACTATTAAAGCCTTACAATAAACACAATTAATTATGGCTGCTGTTGGGATTTTGCTTCAGGATTTGTGTGCATCTGGTTCAAAATTTTGAAATTGATTTAAAACTGACAGATCTGAAGAGAACAGCTTTTTCTGTACATATGATAAGAGCATCATATTGAATATTGTTCATGTTTGTAGAGGGTGGGGTGGGGGGTGGGATAAGAAGGATACGTGGTTTGTGTTGTGATATGAATGCAAATGTCTCTTATCTTGTGTTTTATGTCTTGGGATTGTGAGTGTATAAATGTGTCATGTGATGCTGATTCCATCCTTGAATAGTATAAACCACATTATACATTATGTTATTATATATGTATGCTGGTTAGAGATTGTAAGCCAGAGCCTGTGGTGGAAAGTGTTAAGTTAAATAAAGCTAATTCTAAGTAAATGAATAAATAAATACATAAATAAAAGCATAATATATATTCATATATAAACATAATATATGTTTATTTTTAGGGATGTGCAATTTATATTATCAGCTATTTAGCGTATCTGTGAAATCATAGCCAATGAATAGAGCCAATAATATGAAGCCAAATTGCTTTCATTGACTTAACAAGAACAGCATTTAAAACTTTGATACAGTTGGTGGCCAACACGAAAGTTGGTTTGCGGTCCTCCAGATAACACAGAGAAGAGGAAGAAGAAGGATATGGACTATTAAAGTATTCATCTTTGCTTGCTACATGCAAGCAAGCCCCCATGAAGAGCGCCAGGCTTTGAAGCCGATTCTCCTAGTGGCCAAACCGTGTACTTACAACATCACGTGATGCACTGTGGGCCAAAATCATCTTTTCCCACAAGCTTTCACGTCGTGAAAGAAGTGTCCGTAAAACGCACAATTAAATAATTGTATCCCTATTCGAGTTAGTCAGGCACTAAACCAGAAGTTATCTGTCTCCAGTGCGCCACGCAGTAGATCCAGGTAATTTTATGCAAGCTTGCTTAATATTAATATTGCTTAATATTGATTATCTTACTGGTATCGGCCATAAGAAGCAGGTAATTATCGGTTACTGTATCGGCTAGATAAAAATCCATACCATGCCTCCCTGGTGTATACCTTTGAACTTTAAAGATTATTTTATGACTTAGTTGAGAACTATTAGAGCGGTGAACAAGTGCTATTTCAATCACTTCAGTTTGCTTAGTTAAATGCAGTTGTTCTATCAAGGCTTATATTATCAAAGCCAAAAAAAGGCAGACAGATTTCAAATTTACTCTGAGCCCCTCGAGCCATAAGCTGTGCTTTGGTTGTCTGTTTGCCAGACGTGATCCAGCAACACTTAAGGATTAGAATTCTTCTAGTGTAGAAAAGCTTGAAGTTGGCGTAAAGTCTTGTTGACGAGAAAAGACACTGACAAGGACATGACACACACATCAGACTATATTTGATCATTGAATAAAGGATTTTGTCATTTTTGTATGTACATGCATATGTCTGTCTTTATGTCTGAGAAGGATATTAGTTAAATCGAGAGACACACAGACACATGCATATATAACTGACATGCTCTGCTCCTACGTATCTATTTCCTCAGCTGTCCTTGTATACACCACTGGGCCTGTTTATCATCTAAGTCCTTAAATAAATCATTACGTGTACTGTATATCAAAAGCTATCAAGCTTGCGTTTTTTCTTTCCTTGAGCCAACTTCTCTGTTCTGCTCCCCTCAGAGGTCTCTTGCCCTCTCTCTACATTTCTCTATTTCTGTAATCCTCTCTCTCTCTCTCTCTCTCCTTCTTTGCCTCTCCCTCCTTTTGTTTCTCTTTGTGCTCATGCAGACGTCAGAATGTCAAATGATAGGGGAGGAGAGAGACAAAAACGATAGCCTCCATTTTAAGGGAAGAACAACAGTGAGAGAAACATCTAATTACTCTTATGAGCTTATTCGAGGCGCGCTGTGTGAATCCTAAACACAGTTTTCCGAGCGCCATTGACATTCTGCTCCGAGACGGGAGCGGGGAAAAAAGGGGGGGGTGGGAAACGATAGGGGAAATGATAGGGGAAGTGGTGAATGAAGAGCAACTCAGTCGAGGAGAAAGGGCAGGGGAGGGCGAGGAGAAGGGCGGGGAGAGGGAGGAGGGAGTGACAGAGGGAGGGGACTGTAGCTGCAGGGAGCACAGACGGGATAATAGATGGGGGGAAAAAAGAGAAAAGGCACTAGCTTGAAGTGAAGAGGAGCAATTTCAATTATCATCAGCTTGCACATCACACCAAGTATGTACCAAAGTCACTCTGTTTGACTTGAGTGGCAGAACAACTCCAGCTCTCTTTGATCCTTTGATAGAGCACGTATCACAATCACTCAGAGACGTCACTCAAGTGGAGGACAGTGGCATTTTCCCCCACACTTAGCTGTCTCTGTTGTTATGTATGTCCTTTTAAGATGCAGATGGTACACAAACAAACCGGTGAGCGCTCCAACACACGCACAGACACTGCACACATAAGCCATTTCTCTATATGTTTTTTCAGGAGAGCATGCACAATGTGTCTCAGTGGAACTCTGGCTCACAATCCCAGTTCAATCAATACTCCCACAAGGCCGGGCACATGCCGAGCATCAAGGCCTAACAACGGGGCCCTTTGTGTCTGATACACACACACACACACCTACAGTAGATGTGCTGGTTCACTGTGGCTTGTACTATTGTGTGGACATAAGGGGGGAAAAAGCATTGGGTTTCACATCAGGGTCAAAAAGCAACAAGCCAAACCACTATTTTTTCTTTCCTCAACTGCAAGAAAGATTAGCATACATATGTGATACATATGTGTTCTACTGTGGTCCACACAGGTCTCTGACCTTTAGCCAAATAGTCTATTGAATGCCATACCATTAAGGAAGCTAACCGAGGTTATTCACACAGCTGAAAGGTAACTCTACCTGTAATTACAGCTGAATTTATGCACATAATATTTCAACAGACAAGTGAGTACTAAAAATCAGACCAATAAAGTAGCTAGCAATCTCACGTAAAATGGATTTTATAGGAGAAATTAACTAGCGACGATGCTAATTGCTTGATACCCTGGCTATGGCGCGGTCAGGCAGTAATATTAGTTAAAGCACAAAAACCTTAACCAAATCCACGTTATCAATCATTTCTGCTATATTTTCTTATTTGGAAACTGTAAAATGACGCATGTTTGTATGAAGTTTGAAACAAAGACATTTATTCTGTTTGTTACTCTGCTGAGTTAAAGTAAACGAGAGGGGAACAAGGTCATTGTAACTCTGAGAATTAATGATAGAAGAAAGACAGTCAAAGAGGCTACTGGACGAAATGCACTTGTGCTTTTGTCTGAAGCCCCTTCAAGTCAATTTTCCCCTCTAGTGGAGGAAAATGACTCAAATTTGAAAAACGAAAATCACACAAGCTTGCCATCTGCAGTATTTGTCAGCTCATTTTCTCTACATCAGAGTGCAGTAGAATAGATCAGAAGTGCTTTTGTGACTTAATGATGCTGATCACTCTAACAATTAGCATGAAGAAAATACAAGTTGGATGTGAGTCAACACAGGTTACATGGTCCACAGTGACATGTCATTAAGGCGTTCATGGTCAGGGCCCCACTTTTATCTTTTTAATTAGTGGTTCCTCAGACGACTGTGAGAATGCTTGCAATGGCATGTTAAAGAGCCCTGCAGCTCTTGAACTTGGACAACCTAATGTTGCTCACCCACACATTAACTGGTATGATTCACTCCTCATAGTAGTCATTAACTGTGTTTGCGCGTGTGTGTGTGTGTATTTATGTTGATTTCTGCCTGCCATGGCCAGCTAATTGACTAAAACTGAAACCAGTCAGGACCAATCACGCTGTAACACATAAGTGATAATGCATGTAATGTGTGGGAACCAGATTTATTTATAGCATAAGCGACATACCGGTGAAATGTTTAATTAATTAGTACGTCTCTGAAAAGGTTAAAGCACTCTTACATTTTCAACTTTTACATGAACATACAGTTTTAGTGTTTATAGCCATTAAACAAACAGTTAATACCAATTCAAGATGAGGCCTGATTCATTCAACTGTAGGAACAGACTTCATCTCCATCCTGTGGAGGCGTGAATTGTCCTTTTGGCCCTGGTGTCCCACCATGCCCCTATTGTAAGTCAGTTTGAAATGTTAAAAGCTGTACATTCTCAGAAGTGAGAGAACGCTCCCATCTGGATTGCATCACACTTAGAGGTTTGTAGCTGCAAAATGGGGGAGAAGTCATGTTTGTTTGAGTGTACCCAAGATGACTTTACTGTGAGATGCAACAGTGCTGAGACTGGTGCACTACAAAGGGCAGTTCCAAACTCTTTTCTAGCATGTAGGGCTGCCTGTATGACATTGTATTGTGTTGTGCAACACATTTTCTCCACTGGATGGGCGTCCTTGAGGGCACTTCCATCACATTTTTCTTGCATATTTGTTAATGGTAGAGGCCAGTGAATCGTGTTTTATGTGGAACTTTTAAGAGCAGCAAATATTTTTTTGAGAAACTGCACTTGTACACCGCATTCGTATAGTCTGACCTTAAAACCATGCAGCGATTGCTGTAGTTTGTCAAACGTATCTTATCTGCAGTCTCACAGTTTCAAATTTAAACACAGTGATTAGTCTAAACTTCTCGAAGTCAGAGGAAGGAGAAGGAAGCTTCCTTTTAAATGGAGCATCGCATTTTCGGATTTATCACTGTCAGAGCATTTTATCTTGTATTAAGAAATGTACACGTCTATTGTCAACATAAACAAACCTATTTTTTAACTTCACATTTATATTCAGCCAATCACTATGCTTTGATAGTTTTCCTACTCACTCTCTCTGCACTTTTTGTTGTACACTATAAAAAAGATGATAGACTCATGAATGTTTAAAGTCACTGTAAACATAACTCAGCACTATCTACACATTTCACCCCTTCCTGCAGCAAGCACAGGTGTGTCTGTTATCTTGTCTGTGTGTTTGTGTGAGTACTAGTCTTCACAGAATATCAATGTGTCTGAGAAACAAAAATACCAAGAGAATATCTCTCTAAAATGGCAGCTGGAGCACTGCCATCAAAACAGAACATGTATTCAAGATCTGATAGACAATATAAGACCATTGCTCTTCTTGTAACTAAAAGTGTTCAAACATCAAGCAAAATTTTTCTGCTCAAACGAAAAACACCCAAAAGACCAACAATTCCTGATAGCTGATATCCTTTCAAGCCGGCAGAAGTCGTGTAAATCTGTTGACTCCTGTTGTTAATGACAGAGCAATGTGAGCGAAAACATGGCTCTATCCCAGTGGAGCCGTGAGCATTCATGTGGACGACCACCCTATTACAGGTGTGAGATGGGGCTAAATGGAGAAAAATGATGTCCGGTCAGGCGGGCAGGACCCTGTCCCCAAGCAGTTGTTCAGCAGTTTGATCTACAGCACGGGTCACCTTGTCCACCCACTTACAACAAAGCTACAGCACACCCAAACCCAATTCACAGAACATCAGGGGGAAGGGAAGATGAATCATTGGGTCAATATGATCGGACGGCCTTCTCTCACCTCTGTGCAGCGTCCTTATAACACTTAACCTTCACATCAGGAAAAAATGGTCTGAAATGCCCCGTGTGGGAGCCAAGGCATGAGCCAAGTGCTGTGTTCATTCACCCTTCGGTTATGGAACTGCATTATTCACAATTATCTTTGTATGCAGAGACTCTAGCTAATTAAAAGCATCCTGTTATGTTTGGCTGGGAGCCTCCAGAAGTGTAAAAGAGTAAAGAGCAGCTTTAAGGAACACCAGTGGGAAGAAAGCTATGAAACATAAACACTAAGACTTAAAGCCTGAGCTCTTGGAACCAGCACATTCATCAGCAGATAAATGTAGCTAAGCCTGCTACATCTGAAGTGTTGTCTGGGGTATTACAGTACAGCAACGCGACCGAGACAGCATCATAACACTCTTGTCAAAGCTTTATCATATACAGTGTAAGTATGACGTATATTGTAGCGCTTGATTGATAAATCAGCCTAAACACATGCAAAAACATTAATACCAGCAGATGTATAATTATCCGATTATTTATCTATTATTGATTATTGCTTTATTATTATTGGGCTATAAAATACACTACACCATATAATGACATTTCAATGTACAAAATTGGTCATGTCCTTGCCTGAGAGGCTGGTGAGCGATTACATAATGGTGTTCTGCCAGCTGACCATGGCACTCGACTTGTCATTACAGGAACTGTGGCCCCAAATGGTAAACAGATGCCTATCAGGTAACGGTCGGCTGAACAGCTCACAATAAACAGAGTGAATTGGATTGTTTGAGGTGCTGGCAGTTCACTGCAGGGGGCTGGTAGATCAAACCTCGCTCTCCACTCATCATGGTCGTCCACTGGCCAGGAGATGCAAGGGACTTTTTATCTCCTTTGCAGAGTATTTCCGAGATAAGGTCTGGCTGTGAAATGTGCTGGTTTCACACTCACAGGTATGTTGAAGGCCAGCACCACTGGGGGCCTTTGAAAGTAGCACTGATCCCATGGAGGTGTGTCAGCATTCAGCTATTGTTACATAAACAGAGCATACTCCTACATGGCTGCAGAGGGAGGCACCTGGCATTCGATGAGGTTCAATCGCCACCTCCTCCTGTCCACGTTGAAGGACCAGGGACATAATAATATGTAGAAATAATTGTGATTCACGATGTTATCCTGATAATCATCAAAATATGCTTAAAATGGTACTTAAACATACTGGAATAACTTCACCTTACATTTATTAAGAAACTAACATCTTTTTTGAACAATCTTAAATTATAAGGTCCTCCTGCTGCATAAACCAAGGATAGTATCCATAGTATTTCCTTACGTCCAGTTGAACTTTTTTTGGGAATTACCATAAAGATGAAGAGGGCTCCTCTGTAGCAATTTAAAATAAATCATGTAATTAATATAGGACTTTACAGTAAGGAGTCCGACAGCTTTTTCAAGTCACTGATGTGAGGATATTCACAATTATCCCGATAATGAAAATTCCCTACAATCCACTTACCTTAAGTGTTTTTATCGCAATCCACGATAAAATCTTTTATTCAAAATCTCACATCAAAGCTCAATATTATTGCTTTTAGTTCCCTTCTTGCTCGCAGACAGACATTACTTCTCTGGAAGTCCTCTGCATCCCGCTCGTCATCATGGACATGATGCTGTCCCTTAAACTACAAAAAAAATCTAATTTGCCATCTGTGGAGCAGCCCAGAAATGATACTCTCCTGATAGCCCTTCTTGTCTTGTTTTGACTGCGCTTCCCTATGTCTAAGATCACTTGTTTTATTTATATGCATGCTGTTTTTCTAAACTAATATACTTGGGATGTATTTTTCTCCAACTGCAAAAAGACACCATACTAGATTACACTGTGACTCGACGGCTAATAGTTCACCTGTACATGGTGCTTTGTGCCTGATGTCCCTGAGCCTGGTACTAATATGACAGAATACATCGTGTTTGAAGTTATGAGCATTTGATGTAGAGATCTCTACTTTGTCATATTTGTAACCCTTTCTTGTATCTGCAGTGGGTGGGATGGGGCTATTACATCTGGAAAGGCATCTAGTGTAAAATGACAAATCGTGTATCTTCCATGCTGGTTTGGGCAGGGCCTGGAAACAGACGATCCACTGTGGCTGAAAAATGAAGAAGTAGAATTGTAATTTTCGCAAAGTGTTTTAATGTGCCGTCCCATCGCACAGGTATTCATCTCTAACTGAACCAAAATTGGGCTCTTTATTACAGCTGAAAAGGGTCTACTGATAGAGAACTACATTCGACAGCTGCTATCTTCCGAGCTCTATAAACCTTTTGATCCTTCTTGCACTTGCACCACAATTAACCCCATAGTCATATCACTGCTCATGATGAGAGCAGAAAGCAGCGAAGGAGCTTCTCACCCTCTTCCTTCAATCATGGTACACCATACCATCCCTGCAGTATAATCATCGCAACATTGTGCAGAGGGACTTGACATGCCTCTAATGAGTTGTCTGCAAAAGCAGGCAGAGAAAGATGCTGGGTGTACACTTGCTTCAATACCTGTACCAAATGAAGTGCTACCCTGATAAAGAGCCACACTTCATACAGACAACCTCATCATCACCCCTTTTAATTATTATGTCAAGATGTTCAGCGTACATCTGAATCTTTAATACTGTAAATGTGAGCAGAAAAGGTTACATGTCTGTGTGTTTGTGTAAGTGTGTGAAACACATGCGTGTTTGTGTGAATGTATGTGTGTTTGTGCGTGTATATGTCAGACTCAAAGGGCAATCCTAAATGTCTGTGGGTGAAGGGTCGGTGTCTCCGGAGAGCAATTGTCCTACGCACCTGACCCATAATGCACTCTGGCTTCATTAAGTCTGCTTTCTGTTCTTGCACAATTTGGCCTGATGCCCTCTTAACAACACACTACCTTTCCCAGAAGGCCCAGAGGCAATCACACTCAAAAGTGATTCATTATGGCATCACTAATAAACCTCTGTACTGTGATGAAAAGCCAGCAATGAAATGTAGAGGCCTTGCCCCTTCAAGAGCATTAGTAGCAGAGTGTTAAGAGTCTCCAGGCAACAGATGATCATCAATATATCTCTGATATCTGCTGAAAGAAAAACATTTGATAGATTATATTCAAATTTCACTGGGTCACATGTTCGGGGACAGACGTGCAAACATCAGTCTCAGATTAAAAAACCTGAAAATGACAGAGAAAGAACCAGATTTGTATCGATGGTCCGACATTCCCAATCTATCAATTTTGCTAAGGAAACTAATGATGCTTGTTGCTATGGATACCTTCGATATCATAAATTAGTTTGAACGTTCAACCGTTGCGAGGAGAGATGAAAACACTGGGACATATTCGCTCGGCAATGCTCAAAGCGCACTGATAAAAACCCAAAGGTGGTCTTGACATTTTTTTTAAACAAGCTAAATAGCTTCAACACTGTTTCTATTATGTTTCATGTAACTCCAGAGAAAGTGGGACTGAGACCGACTGCTGACAAGTGTATTATTGTTTACTTCGTGTCTGACATGTTCTAGGTCAGATTTACTTACCACATGACAAGTGACTGTTTTCTGACCTTTAAATATGACCTGTTCTGTCCTTTAAAAAGTGTTTGTTATCTGATGTATTAACTATTTCACCGTGCTCTAATGCTATTATGGTTGTGTTGCCTTTGCGTTTATTAAAACAAACTATTAATCTATACATTTATTGCTTTTCCTGCCTGCAAAGCTCACAAGCCTTCATCTAAATTTTTTACCAGGCCTCCTGTGCTTCTTGGATATTTGCTAATGTGTAATTTTATCCATCAACTGAAGGCTTATAAAACATTACTGTCTCTGGTCAACTGCTTCACTGTCTTCTAACTCTCTTCTGCTGGCTGATAAGTTTATTGACTCATCAATAATTAGACAAACATTGTCTAACAAAGCGCACTCAGTTTGTTTGACAACACAGTGGTCAATAGTGCTGAGAAAATAAAAAAAAATAAAGTTATTTGGAGCACTCTCAACCTTGACTGAACAATAAATTAGCCAAATTACGTTTGCATCATGCACAGCATGTACATGAATACATTCATTTCACGGCAGACACTTTGACTTGTCACAGCAGGAGAAGCACAGGTGTAATTGATAAGATTTAAAACAACCACCTTCCATTAAAATTTAAAACTCACTGGCATCGCCAACCTCGACACTTGATGAAACTGAGGCTGTGTTTGAAATCACTTACTAACATACTGCCTACTACATATTCATTATGTATTCACGGCATACTGCCTACTAAACGAACGTACTCAAGTACACTCAGGCATTACATCTTCTCCTCATCACTCGACTGTATAAATGACAACATTACCATCTCCTCCATACATCCATGTGCCAGCTACTGTTGAATGAAAACTGTCTATCACAAATGTCAATCTACATTATGTCCGCCACTCAATGTAATATTTCCTGGTACAATTTTAAGACAACTAGAGGAAAAAAGAGAAAGAGACACATCAGAGGCTATTATTGGTGGTTGCACGCATCTACCTCCAAACACTGGTCAGACCACACGCCCCAGGGCCAGCACTTCGCTCTACTACATCAGCTGGCTGGCTGGTACCGCCATCGCTATGAGCAAACAAAATCCGCTCAGCGAAGTCGCAACTCTTCTCTGCTCTGGCACCCCAGTGGTGGAACGAACTCTCGACCAATGTCAGGACAGCAGAGTCACTCACCATCTTCCACAAAAGACTCAAGACTCACTTGTTCAGACTTCACCTCCACCCCGCACAGCATGACCTCTCTTTAGCTCTCACCAAAGAACGGAGCGTTCAAGACACAGTGTGAAAAGGGATGCTGCAGCAATGAACCATATGAGAAAAATAAGGGTTTTTGAAAATTAAAGTATGTAAACCTATTTTACGAGGACCCTCAAATAAAAGTATGAACCTGAAAATTAGCATAATATGACCTCTTTAAGAAAAAGGATGGACAGAGCAGCTACTGTCGCTATACTTTAACGAGAAGCAGAACAACAGTCTGTTGAGCTGAGGCAACTGAGAGTGAAAAGAGCCAGGAGCCATGTGCATTATCTTATGACGTTTACCTAAGGCAGCATTTAACTTTAATAATGGCAAATAAAAAGAGTAAATGTGATACAGTAGTCATTGATGTTGTCTGCTGTGTTGCCTGCAGTGGTCTGTGTTCTGGCACTTTAAAGTTGAGCCATGTGGTCCGCAATGGCTGATAGTGGAAATACAACATTTTATAATGGCAGAAAATGTAGGTATTGCAGATTTGTCACTAATAGCTGACCACCAGTCTGCTTAATAAGGTTATTGAGAGCATTGACATTGAAAAATAAATCACATGTAGTCTTTATGTCACACCAGGCCCTACAAAGGGAAAGATACAAGAACACATCACAAGTCATAAAAGTATTATAAACAGGCAGCATACACGGCATCCATATTAGTTTATCGTTTGTTATCCATGTTAGTTTTTTTGTTTTTTTTACAGCTTGCTATAACTCCTGAAGGCAATGCTGGTTAACATTTCTGAGGCCTCGGGCATGAGAATCTCACATCAGCACACAAGGTCACCACACAGCAAAACTCACAGTAGTCTTTACCATGTTTACCATTGAACAAGTCTGTTTTTCTTGCACGGATAGTTCGTTGGAAAAGAGCATTAAGTGCACTCTCATTTTAGCAGCAGCAAAGTGTCAAAAGTTTTCTTTTAATTTCATATTCCAACATCAGACAAGTGGGATACAAAGTTCAAGTATTCGATATCAGGATTGCACTTGCTACTGTCAAGTGTGAAAGCGTTAGCACTTCATCTGTCTCATTAGCTGAACTGTGAAAAATATATGCAGGCAGCTGCAGTGGGATCACATTATATAGGTGATGTTAGCTTCAATTAGCTAGTATTTACTCATCTGCCAGTATGCTGCTGTGTACATTCAGTGGTGACATTTCTGCTTCTTTTACCTCTGACGTCGAGCTGTTGTTGTGAATGGGGTCGTCTATTTATAAATTGTATTTCTATTAGAATTAAGAAATTGCCAACGGAGTTAGGTTGGAGGAGCCTGGGGGTTAGTCGTGGGTGTGAGAAAGAAATGTAGCAAATGTAAGCGCGATGCATGTGCCAAGGCTGGCATTAAATCATCTGCTACACATCAATTAATATATATATATAAAAAAAAAAACAGAATAACAAGCTGAAGCTTTGGTGATGTAAATGCATTAACATTAAAGTGGTACAGCCTTTGCCTTTGATGTAACCATGGAAATTTACAACAATAAAACGACATGAATACTATCAGACTTAGGCCATGTAATGCATGAGTTTACAAAGGAAAAACATTCAGTCAAAATTCTGTCAAAAACAGCAGAAAGAAAGGAGGATGCATGAGTTGTTACTCCATCAGACAGGCTAACATCGATGTGGCCTTTAATATATCCAGTCCACTGCGTGTATAGAAGCAATCACCTGGTATAGCAACCACAATAGCAGTGGCTGCAAGCATCCCACAAGCAAAAAAAAAACATCTAGGTTCACTAATCTCTGTCTGCAGCCTCCTCCTCCTCCTCCTCCTCCTCTGCTCCTCTAATCGATACCAGAGTCCACAGCACACACCAGGTTTTCGAAGAGGCTGCCAGTCCACTGATCCCAATCTCCGCCCTTCAGCAGATAAGGCCGGTACAGGAAGGACAGTACAATAATTGCCTGCAACAAACTTGTCAGCTTTCAACGCTTTTTTTTCTCCGAGCTCAACTCATTAGGGCTAATTAAGATGGTACAACTAATAGGGAGAAGATCTGAGAAAACCTGCTAAGTCTAGTGAAACTAGACCTAGCAGCAGAAAGAAAGGATAAAACGCCTCTGGACATCTTTTGTTAACGAGTATCTTTCTCTGTCTTCAGCCTCCAATCTGCCACTCTTTCCTACAGGAGTCCTTTCCTCTCATCTTGCTAAGTTTCTCCTCAGTTACCCAGTCCTCCTCCAGGCCCTGCTTATTTACCACAGGTGTTGCAGATGGTTAACCAAACGCTGGTGCTCAGTGGAGTAGCTCGGCTCCTCTCATGAAAGGATGAAATTATAAAAAGTAGCAGCAACTTGCATTTCTGGAGGAGGAGAAGCAGGTGTTTTCTGTGGGTGATAAAGATACACAGTACACAGCACAGCAGCAGCCGTAGCCTTGTAATTTGTGCACAAGGCAGGTATCAAACCTGACAAAGCACACAAGAATGTAGCATGGCCGAACTGTGATCAGAAGGAGTTGTAAAATTTCAGCAAGAGTACGGAGTTGCATCTCTCCAGGCACCCATGTGATCAAGCTAAAATGAGATGTAATTCTGCTCTTGCCACCCTGCATCTGCCCACTTTTTAAAATGACTCATTGAAGATGGAAAATGAAGAGAGGGAAAAGGTAGTGGAAGGGTGGGTGGAGGAGATAATACAAAGATCAATCTAATTTTAAAAGAAGATAAAGTAGAACTAAGACTGAGGTGCTTCATGTTTGGCAGCTTAGAACAAATTTGGAAAGGCTTTATCTAAAGATAGTGTGCGATGGTCAGCTGTGTTATCTAGGTAAATATCGGTATCAGCTGAATGGTGTGATAACATAATCACTGGCATTTTTGCATTGTTGGCGAGAAAAACTGAAGCGATAAAAATGCCTCAGTGATGATAGCTGACCTTTGAGAGAAGGTTACTTACTTTCTGTTTTCCCAGGATACGTCCACATGCATGCCAACGTCGTAGTAAAGTGTCATTAAATATTATGTAAACATGTCAAGGAAAGGACTGGAGAAATCAAATGTGAAAATGTCAAATTCAGTTACCATTACCAGTGGTCGTGTGTGGCTGTAATGCTAACTTGACAGTGGAAAAGAATAGAAACAGAAGACACCACTTTCACTTTTGGTAACTCCACCAATTGTACACATTGAAGTGTGTTTACAGGTCTTTGTGAGTAC
The DNA here is from genome assembly GCF_040436345.1 of Pagrus major. Taxonomy (NCBI): domain Eukaryota; kingdom Metazoa; phylum Chordata; class Actinopteri; order Spariformes; family Sparidae; genus Pagrus; species Pagrus major. The sequence goes on along the minus strand of NC_133216.1, from coordinate 16,416,776 downwards.
TACTGCATATGTGAAAAAAGGAGTATAAAGCCTTCCTTGGCTCCAGAGGAAGCTGCGTGTAATCTGATACATTTCTTCCACTGATGTCACTAAGTTGCGTTGGGGGTAATGTAGGCGCCAGGATTGAAAAGGAAGAAGAATGCGTGTTATGAAAAAGGCAATATCTCTGGATCTGCTGTATCGATTTTAATCATTTGTTTTTTTAAATAAATATTATAGCAGTGCAATGCCTGACCAGTGGACTGCTCTTCAAAACATGGTGGCTACATTACCCACAATGCAACTGTGAAGCCCAAAGACCTCTGAGAAGAGGTGTGAAAGCTCTTTGGTGAAATTAATGGTTGGAGAAATGATTAAGCCTGGAACTGTATCTGTCAACTCTCTCCATCCACACATCTTCTGTTTTGTTCAACTTGGGAATAAAAAAAGACACCTTTTACTAGAACTCCTGCCAACTGTGTACTCAGATAAGGATGTTGTGTCTTGGTATGATAATTTGTCTGAATTTTTCATAAGACTTTCTTTCTCTCCTCTGCGCTTCCTTTCAAGTCATGCACATAGCTTAGACTAACCTAAAAATTAGTCATCAGGAGCTTTGTCAGAAGTTGGTAGCTTTGAAATTTCCAGAGGCATTTGGCACAGGAGCATATGTGAAGCTTTTGTCAAACTGGTGATGTTTTTCATGAATTTATCACAACATAACCCCTGAAGGAGAAACATGACAAGGTGATATTAATAAAGTAATTTTCAACTTACATATTATGAACTGAACCCTTAATATTATGAGCTCAGCTCAATAATTGTGTTTGGGAGCTGAGACCAGATTTTATGGGCCATGTGGGATCTCGCATTTTCGATTAAACTGGCTTAAAATATTACACAAACCTCAGATGTGTTGTAAACTTTAGTGTCGAGTGATGTTTTCATTAAAATTAAATTGAAATTCATTAATCAACAATGTGTGGCAGATATCATTGATGTGGGGGACATCATAATGAGAGGATTTTTTTTTTTTCTTTACCAAATCATTATTAGCTTCTGTAATTTGGTTCCACCCAGGAGTGCAAGCCTACTATCACTGAACACTTACGCTAGTTACAAGTTATTAAGACCTACCTAGAAGAGGGAATGGATCCTCTGGGTCTCCAGCGACATGAGAGAACTACTGTGTTGTGTCGCTGGGATTTATACAAGACAAGAGAACCAACGCACTGTTGTCACTGAGTGTGACAGGAGTCAGGAGAAACCAGTAAAAACCTACCAGAGAATTGATCACACCTCTGACTGTAAAGCAGCAAGCACCGAGTTGTTATCACTGGAGATACCTCAAGTTTTTACTGAAGATAGAATTTGGTCTAAACTGTCAAGACTACTTGACATCAATGCAAGGACACAAGCTACTGGGATTGGCTGCTGGATTGGTAAAGGCAACTGGGTTATCTCAGCAGTCTAGCTCAGCATGATGAGTCTCTGTCATTCGCCCGGCCGCCGACCAAGCCTGCCATTTCACGTGGGCCGGGACTAGCTGTCCTCTGTCAGCAGTTCATCTTTAAACATAGAAGACACTAGCGCTGAGCGATTCTGGGCAGGTTCAGGTTCATCATTTCTTTTTTTTTTGGTTACTATTAGAATAGGTTTACATGCTTTAACACTCAAAGAACACATCAGTTTTCTCATACTATCCACTGCAGCACTTTAATCCCGCCTCTGCCTAAAACCCTGTGTTTTAGCTCCTGTCTCTTAAAGGCTCCACCTACTGAATACCTAGTCTGCTCTGATTGGTCAGCTCACACACGCCTGAGTCTACACCACTCATTGTGTCTCCCATCAGCTCTGTCTTGTTTATATCTACCAGTGAGCTTCACATCTATCATGAATACAGGCATATGTATATTATGCAAATGTGTGACTCTGTGACAGTGTGATGTCAAGAAGTCACGGAATTAATGGCTGGACTACTGACGAGGCGTTTCAGGCACTTCAGGAGCAGTGTTTTCTGTGGGAGAGAGGAGCTCTCATTGGCGCAGACTTCGGGCTTTTATAGCTTTTATAACTTGACCTTTTACATGCACAAGAACCTAAAACACACTGGAGGGAAAGGAAAAACAGAAAAAGCATAATAGGTCTCCTTTAACATCTCAATTTTCTCCCACATTCTTAGGGATAACATTTTTTTAAGAAAAAAGGTTTTCCATATTGTCTTCAAGCAGACAGTACAAATAACGAGGGAGTGTTTGTTTTGCACCTACATAAAGCAATAAATTCTGATGTCTACTTTTACATCCTTTTTGAAAAATGTCTCCAGTCTGTATTTTAAAAAAAATATACGAATAATAAAAAATAATGTTTGAACCGTTGTTAACAAGCCATTCATTCCACCTCTGGACTCCATCAATGATTAAACGCCTGCTTCAGTCCTGTGGGATCCTCAGTCTGCAGACTCAGGCAGTTCATAAAACAGTGTAAAGTCATTACTGTAAACAAACTGTAATGCTCATGTATGGTTCAATAGTTCAGCCTCACAATGACGCACTTTTTACATTTCTGCCTCAACACTTAACAGTAGCTTATAGCATTAGAGCAGGTAGCATTCAGTAGCATCTGTTTAGCAAATAATAAATCACTTGTTTTGCAGAGGTAACTCGAGCCTATGAGTCATAGCTTCCACAGTCTTTTTATAATGTCAGCAGGTGGGGCTTTTCAACTGAAGTTTTTTCCTGGTTTTTTTTGTGATGTTTCCGGTGGTTGTACTAATTGGTGGCGTAACTGTTGCTTGCAAAGTAATGTAGGTGCTTTTGATTGCTGTCACAGTCTTGGAATGCAGTTCCACACAGAAAACTGAGCAACTTTTTTGCAGTGCAAATTAAGTGTTTTTGTCACAACTGGGGGTGGAAACATTCGTGTGTTCTTCCGTTCATTGCAGGGTTTCTGTAACTCTGATACACTTGTTGTTTCTGTAAAGTTTTATTCTTTCAGAAAGAAAACAGGCGCATTTGTTTCTATGCAACGAATCTCTGCGCTCATACAAAGATGTCAGATCACAAAAAACATGAGATTGCATTGATGCTGGAATCAAGTTCAATTTCAAATTTTGATTGATCATGCAACCGTCGAAGACATGCACGAAACTCAAAACAAAACTTGTAACCAACAGGGAGAGGTGAAAACTTTAGTCCTGTGTATGCTTCTTGCATGCATTCAAACACCTCCGCCTGTTCACCGCTATGTTTGCCCCTCTACCAATCCAACAGCAAACACCTACACCCATAAAATAAAAGGGATTTTGACTAAATCTTTATCTACTCTACATTTTGACCAGTTGGACATAATTAAAGTTCTTTAAAAGGATAACATGTAAGAATTTTAGTTAAAAACTCAATTTAAAAAAAATATCATTAACTAACTAACTATTATCAACTAAAATTATCAACAGAATGGCAGTTTTGACGTTATGTTGTATTTGTACTATGTTGCAGAGATATCTACTGAAGTTAGCATGCTAACCAGCTAGCGCCATGCAAGCAGTGTAAACACTAACACTCTCCTCGCTGCATGGCTAACTAAGCTAACTAGCTAAGGGCAGGTACAATTAGCAGCAATTGGCGGTTACTCTGGTGATCTGCTACCCATTTGTTTTGAGTATGAATTTGACAGGTGGCCAGTTCATACATATTGCGCTATTAATGAAGCACTGCAGATACTGTAAATATACATCTAGTCTACATAACAAGGAATTATTCATTCTTACATGACCACGTGACTGAAGTGTAGCTTATTTAGCAGTCTTGTCTGTAAATGAGTCTACTGTCATAAAAAATAAAATCCTCATCTACATGTCCAAATCAAGTTGTCATTGTAGAGCTTAATAAACCATAACAATTAGGCCATTAACTGTGTAAATCACATAACATATAATGCTGTCCTTTAGGTAATTTTAAAAATGACTTATGAAATGAACACGAGCCCAATTAGCTATTGAGCTGACAAATACACAGTGTAGAATCCCTTTTTGCAACACTACCCCATTATTAATGTAACAGTGACGACTAAATGTCGTCTAGAGAGAAAAATTATCCATGCATTCATGAATATCATGCTCGAAAAGGTCAGAAAAGATAGTTCTTTAATAATGAAGGATCTTGTGCGGCAGAGGAGGAAAGTGAACGTGCATGTGTGAGTGTGAGTTTTCGGAGGTGTGGTCTGGGCATGCATACTGTGGGCTCAATGAGAAGCTTTAGGCAGCAAGACTCCAATTTTCCAGTCTCCTCCCTTTCTAGGTCACATACTGTGATCAGCTTGAGCGTACAGGTAATTATAGGCAATCTGTTCTGCACCTTTTTATCTCTCCACGCATCTCTTATGACAGACGAGCATGAAAGCCAGAGCTGTGCCAATCCAGACAGACAGAGCACTTCAGAAAAATCCTTCAAATGGAAGTGCATTGATAGATGTACATAGGTTCTTTCAGCTGTATGGATATGCAGCATTTCCAAGTGTCTCTCTCTGAATGTGTTGATACATTATGACAGATTTGCATCGTCCTGAAGGCACATCCCTCTTGTCCTTGTGCAGTAAGTGAGGGTCAAGTGTGCAGCAGGAGATAATCACCCACCTCCATTCCCTTTGACTTCTTAGTTTTCTGAACTGACTGACCAGCCCAGTCTCACATCAAAATGTGTAATGGTTTGTCCACTGCGCAAATAGTTGAAATGGAATGAAGCCCACCCACAGACGACAACCCGAAACAGGAGTGGAACGAGTCCACCCACAACACACTGCCTCCTTAGTTAGTGGCTGAGGTTCACTGGTAACTTTAGCCTTTTGCTATCCAAAACTGACACAAAAGAAAAACTCTGTATTTATCAGGATCGAAGCAGAAATAATTAAAACTGACAACCATAACATTAACATATCGGTTAGTTGTATTAGCAACAGCACTGGTGATTTTTTTGTCGATAAATGTTGACGATATCATATAAAGAATACCTTTACTTGGCAGCGTTGCGCCAGCCTGTTGGAAAACCAAAGAAGAGGAAATATGTCATCCCTGGGAGAGTCCAGGCAGTCCACTGGACTTTGAAGCCAATTTAAGCTCTAAAATCCCCGGGGTTTTTTGGTTTTTTTTTTATCAAAATAACATTATAAACAGATACATAACACAAGTAACATAAGTGAGTCCATAGCAACCACCACAGCAACAATAGAAAACATTGCATTGTTGCATTGTCACAAGCATGCAGCATCCAATCCTGGAGTGCATATACAGTATATAAGAAATACAATCGCAGACCTCGCTGCTGCTACATAAAACACAAATACATTTACAATTAATGCATAGTTTTATGTCACTACACACTATATAAAACATACATCAACTCAGAAATGTATGCGAAGTAATCAAATCTAGTGCAATTTAACCGCCCTGGTAGCATTATTATATAAAAATAGATGCTAAGAACTTTATGCTCATAAATAAATAAGTCAGTCGGAGATTGGCCACTATTAAGCCAAGTGTGCCCTTGATTTACTGGCTCTTCAGCTTAGTAAATTTCACCCATTTAGCGCTTTCTCCTTAATTTTCACCCCTGCCCCTTCTATTTTTCTTCCACAAGCAGAACACCCACAGGCTGACAAAGCCATTGCAAAGCAGAGCACAGCAGAGCATAACTTTGCAGTACCAGTGCAAGTTTTTCTCTCTAGACAATGCCTACTTCCATTTGTATTCCAAGCATATGATCAGACTGTTTAATCAGATTCACAGTGGCCCGAGAATGGTTGGCTAGTTCGTTGTGTTTATCTCTTCACGATGAGTGCTAATACAGATTACCATCAATTTTTTTGCACCTTTCACAAACGGACAGAACATTTGTGCAGGTCTGTGGTTAGCGGGCTGCCAGCTGGAGTGTTTGCACAGTGTGTGTTTGTCTACAACTGTTAGCAGGAGACATGAGGTGACCTGCACTGACGCATCAGTCCAGCTTGTCAGAGCTCTAAAAAATAAACACTGATGCTTAGACGTTTATCAGCAACATTAACATTTTTTGACATATAACCAATAAAGTTATCTACTTTGGAGAAATGATTTCAAGCTGTGGCATAACCAGTGCAAATGTATGTTTTCAGATACACGACGTGACGTTTGAGATTTTAGGAGTGCAAGGTCTTCTTGAATTAATTCTTCCAACCCCAAGCTCTGACTTTCCAGCTATGGAAAGTTTTGCATGGCTCGACATGCAGAAATGGCTGTGCTATTTTTGGGCCTTTTTGATCTCCCTCTATTTAATAACATTTTTCTGCAAATCTGATGGCCTCGCAACTATCAGAGAAGGGCATACAGTGACTTCTCTTCACACCTTTCACACAGGAGCTTCGCCTGGGATCATATCTGTGTCATTCACATATTGAAAATGAAGTGGAGTACAGACTTTTGAGGTCACCCAAGCTCATAATATCTAAAATGCTATTAACACCCTTACCGTCATCTGCTGTGCTCATCAGAATGGAATGAGTTCACAGATTACACACAATCCTAGGGCGTTTGATTCCAGTTCGAGTCTCCCTTCTCCGTTCCAAATCCCTCCCGTGACTCTGTAACCCCTGAGGAAGCTACCATCTGAATACTGATGTATTCATCCTCCCAGTCAGAACACAGCAAAGAGCCATAATCCCAAGGCCCCTGCACAAGGACGTCCTCCTTGAACCATAATCACCCTTACATCTCTTATCAGCCCCAGCCTGCAGAACATGATTAAAAAGTGGCCAGGACATACTGCCTAGGCACCTGGGATATGACTAGCCCCCTCTGCCGCATGTCAATCAAGCTGAGAGGTGCAGATGTGCACTGACTCACGACCCCCACTCGCCAATTAGAATGACTGGAAAGCCACATAGCATATGCTGTACATTAAGGGGTCCCGGCAGAAATAGTGGGGTCTCATAGAGCTACAAGTGTATGTTGATGAGGACAAGGGGAGGGAGACAGCTCTGCAGCTCAACAAGACTGATGACAAAGAGAAAGGAAGATTCAGTGGCAACCGATCTCTGGGGCAAACCACTGGAAGCCAAATCTTCCATAAAGCGAGATAGACTAGGCAGAGGAGAGTGGAAAGAAGGCGGTAGGAAGAAGAAAACCAATAATTGGAAGGAATAAGGACCTGGAAGCAGGCTACAGAAAGATAAAGGTGCCATGGACCCTCCCATGCAAGCAATCTAGGTCTTGGGACCTGGAAAACATAGTCACTGAGTGTTTCTCCACAGAGACAAGTGGACCACAGACACTGAAACTACCCCAGAGTGAAAATGGATGGGTACTGGTTGGTTCCCATGGCTAATCAGATTGACGACACAAAATGAGACAGAAAGTGGGAGCCTGGCAAGAAATGAGTATGAAGAAGAGCAGAAAGGAAAATGGAAAAAAGGGAATGTGAGCTTGAAGAAGATGACTGGAATGGAAAGAGCAAGAATAAGAATAGGGGAATTCAAAGAAGCGAAGGAAGACGATGCACTTAGGACCACTTAGCTCCAGTACCTTGGGACATGACCAACTCATGTCTGGTGTCACAATAAGACATATCACAGCAGTTGTTAAAACATAAATGAGAAATTAGTGCAATTTTTTCTGCTATGGATTACAGTCTGGTGTCTGACGAACTAATTGTGCAACACAATTCTTCAGTCAGCATGAAGCATCTTACTCTATTGTGAACTGCTCGCAAGACATGAATGAGACAAGGCTCTGGTCTTCGGCATCAAGGTTGCACTTAAGAGCCACATTTTATAGAAAAATAAAGCCCACTACTCCCAGATTGTCTTGTCATGGCCAAGTGAGGGCGTGCAGAATTCTAATGTTCATCTTAAGGAAGGAAGGAGGGGGAATAAGAGATGGTCTGGCAATACTAGGAAAGGCCCAATACTGAGCAGGGAGCTTATTCCTTGCCTGAAGCACTTTAAAATGCCCATTTGGATATGATTCAAAAGAGAATATTGATGTTTGATAAAATTCACATTCACAAATCAAAGTGAAGTGCAAGACTGCCAGCCCAGCTGGCTGGCATACAGGCCAGCAAGGGGGAATTGGGAAGGCACACAGGGCTGGTTCACAAGATGGGGGGCTTTAGGCGTGATGTACCAGGATGTACAACATGTACCAATTCTAACAATGTTAATTTTTTTGCACGCACCAATGACAGAGGTCAGTAGTCTGAAGTAGCCAAACAGAGATAGATTAATATGATACACTTCATGGCTGATACGGGGAATTTTAGCTGAATAAATATTCATGTCATACAGAATTTTAATGACGACAACGACCATGTGCATCTCACATCATATCTGTTTAGTGACTTTCTTATTAGTCCAAAGGAAGTTATCACAAGGATGACAGAGTAAGAAATATATGTATTTTCATAATCTGTGATAGTTAAAAAAGAGACTGCCTTTTGTTTCAACTGACCATCATTCCAAAACCCCAACAGTCCCAAATATGTTCTAGTGGACCAAAGCCCATTTGTCCGACAGCCTGTTATCCCAAAAACAAAAGCCCACTGCTCTGAAGGCTCGATATACACTATCCCTGGATTTTTGCTCTTAATATCCTAGTGTCCAGTTAGGCTTAGGGTCGGGGTATGTCATTTGGTGTAAGGCCAAAAAGACTTGCCGATTCAGCACCATGGACAGGGCCAGCAGTCCCTGAACTAACTCCAGGGAGAGCCTGTACTTTCAGAGCAATGGGCATTTTGTGTTCGGGATGATGGGCTGTCTGACAAATGGGCTCTAGGTCCAATTGGACATTTTTTTTGGACTATTGGGGTTTCAGAATAATGGCCTGTCAGAACAATGGCATTCACTATATTTGCTGCGGTAGTCTGTGTTACCAGTGTTACATGGTATTCAGGAACACGCGATTACATTACTTTTTTGCTATTGTAATAAATACTTAGTCTAACGACAGACACTGTGGTTACGAACTCATCTGCTCCATGCATTTAAACCCAGTGCCAATAGAAAACCTGAAGGAGTTGGTTACCTCACTGAGAAGTTGGAGATGTGAAGAAAATGCTGAAAATGATCATCGTTTTGCTCTGTAGAGGCATTTTTGCTAAACAACAGTGGTAAGTGCTAACCTAACTGAAGACATTGCATTTCCTGTGACTCGCCAACTTCAAATTAAAAGTCAACTCATGTTTTGCCAGTGCTTTCAATGTTAAGCTGCAGCAGTAGGAAATGTTCGGTTTTCATGATCAGTAATACAGCGCTCTACGGGTTATTAGATATTTTCTTTAAAAAGCCTGGTGTGCCAGGTAACACCCGGCAACCCTACATGGCGCCAGGTAAACATACACTGACAAATGTATGGGTTTTTAAATGAAAGGAAAAGCCAACATAAAGTATATCAGTAAGGTGTGGGCCACAACAAGCCTCCAGAACAGCTTCAGTTCTCTTTTCAGTTATTATTTATTATTATTTATTCTTTTTTTTTTTTTTTACTTCAATTTGGTAACCAGGCCAGAAAGATCAATAGACTTAATTACTTTATGGTCTGGTAGAAAACATGTCCCAACACCTGTTATCCAGTGCTTTTGCACTACTTGTTGTTTGCCTATAAATCAGGAAAGGAAACATCTGTATGCTGTGACTAATTTCACAGTGTATGACCATACACAGCCTGTCTGACTTCTGCTGCTTCTGAGTTAGCTTATATTATCTTCCTCCAGCGGAGAAAGAGTGTCATTATAAAAAGTCCTCCTGTCTATCTCCAACCAACTAAAGTCATGGCTCTGGATGTTAAAGAAAATCCTGTCCTGTATATTACTGCTGAGAGGAAGATAATGTTTGTACTAACTCTTCCAGTGGAGAAAAAAATCATGTCGCAGAAGTTGTAATTTGTTTTGGGGACATCATGTCAGTATATTTCATCCTGATTTAACTAACCAAAAAAACTAGTCTGACAACACGACAGGGCTTAATTGCACTGTGTTCCTGTATTGATGCTCTCGTACATTAACTTACATTTAATGGCTCATCACTGTAAAGACAGAAAAATGGTATGTGGGGACTGGCTGCTATGGCAACAAGTGCTGTGCAGCCCAGATAGAGCCAGATAAAAGCTATGGAAAGTTCTCTGTGCACACTAAATTACCCTCCCCTCAGACATTACAAAGTGTGGTCCAAACACAGATTTCTTGGGAGACAGAGTATCAAAAGGCAGAGCTCCATCATGCAAATAATACCACACTGTATTGATCTCAAAAACAAATCCCTCGCAGTTCAAGTCATCTGTGAAATGAGAGGATAATCACGGATGATTACCTTGAAAAAAGTGGGCACGATCTGTCCAGTCCAATTGGATGTCCCTTATTAGTTTACAACTTTAATGTGTTATTGGTCTGCAGCATTCAAAATGTAACCCCCCTTGTAGCATAATAATGAGGGCGAGGCTACAGCAAGGAGACCATTTATCTGTGTCAACATAGCGCCAATGGAAATTACACATCTCTCCCTACCTTATGCCAGGGACTCCGGCCATTTCAGAGTCCATTATATAGGCCGTCTTTGAAATCCACCCTGATGTACACTGACCTAAAGGGCTTTGTGAGTCTGCGTGAATGAATGGCTGCCAACTGCCTGACTCAAGGAACCTGCTTCAGTTTACCTTCGAAGAAAACGATCAATATTTCTTCTCATTTGTACACTGCATGCACAGGGTGGCACATGAGGAGAAAGCTGAGGGGAAAGTGCATAAAACTAACTCTTCTTTGAATCTAAACTTGTGTTCATGTCCATTTACAGTATTTACTGTATGTGTTTCATGTGTATTAATTGGATGCTTATTGGTGCACCTTATTTCACATCTAATAGAGTTATATTTAAATCTGCTACCAGGAATTTTCATTTTTTGTTGACTGTGGCAGACCCTTTTCGACAAAAAGCGGGAGTGTTTCCACCACCTCCTGTCTTAAAGATCTTGATCTAGCTAGCGTGTTGTTTCGTCCTCAGCGCTCTGCCACCAAAAACGTCAGAATCAGACCCTATCATTTGCTTACGTAGATCATAAAGATGCATCAGTATAAAATTCTGACTGTTTCATAAGCGGTTACAAGTTTGTTGTAGTATGTTTAAAATGTACAGATCGCAAAGATTAAGAGGAAGAAAACAACACTACTTTGATAACAATTTAATCACTTCAAAACACATACTACGTATAAAAGTGACAATGAAGTAGAGCCTGGCCAATACTTGATCTTTGGGGAAGATGTGATAGCGATATTAGAGAGTGACAAACCCCAATATCGATATATCGGCTGATGTTTATATTATTTGCAATGATCCCTCAAATGTGGTTATCAAACACTTGTCACAGATATGAAACAAAGGCAGGATATTTTACATTTTTAGAATAAACTGTAGCGTACAAAGTGTACACTAAAACAGTAATCATCTGTAAACTGTGTAATTATAAATTACCCCAATCATCTTTTTCCTTTTTATAATCTCTTGTCAAAATGTCATATCGGCGCATATCAGACAACATATACACTGAAGCTGATATATAAGTGATAGGCCAATACCAGCAGATGGTAACCAATATATTGGCCGGGCTCTACAATGAATAATGGCTGAGTGGCTTAAGGAAAATGTATAATTGAGATTTTTCTGACCAACATTGTAATTTACCTTGATTCTATTGTCTATATCAGTTCCAGGCCTGTATTAGTGGTCTACATTCTAGCTAGTTTTCTGCAGAAAAATTGACTAATTTAGCTCACATTTAGTGAGATATTCCATTAATGCTACAATATTCAATAATTCCATTTAAAGGTAACATAATATTTATCGATAAGGCAAAGTTGTTCGTGAAGGGTAATCATGAAAAACTCAGGGTGAGTCTTGTCTTATAATACAAAGCTTTTGTTTCCCACACTAACAAGACAAGCAGTGTCAGAGCCTCAAAAATCAGAGATCCCAACTACGAGCTTGTAAGGTGAAAAACTTGATATGAAATAATATTGATATTGTAATGACATAAATTGCTGATAACAATTATATGATATGCTTAAAAGTGAAAGCTTTCCAATACCGTTCACCTTCAGTCAGCAGTCGCTTATTTCCACTCAATAACTAACAACCTAGCTGATAGCAACCTGAAAATAACATCATGCAATCAACTAATCAGTCAATATAGAAAAAAAGAGCAATCCTTAAAATGTCAAAATGACACAGTGGTGTTTTTCTCTCGACCTTTGGCCAAATGTAACGCTGTGCACACCAACAACCAGACAGCCCAGGTTTTCATTCTGTAGTTTGGCAAAACTCACAGACACATTTATGAGATAGTTACTTCTGACTGACTTTGTTGCCAACAGTTGCCGTTAACTACAGACTATATAATGAATGGTCGCTGAATAGTTCTCTCAGCTCATTTAACTTGTTAAGACATTGAGAGTTATAGCCTAATTAAACATCCTGGCTCTTTAAACCTACATTTTAATTAAAAAGTATCAATATCATCCCTACAATTAGGGAAAGATAGCCTGCTATGTGCCATTAAATGTCTTTATAACAGAGAAAGAGTCTGTGGCACTGCATTTATCTGCGGTGTGTCCATCTATTTTCTCTCTTCTCTTGACCACAGGTAGGTCAGAATCCCTGCAGGTGCTTTATCTATGGCAGTCTGCCTTGCACAGATTCTCTCTCTCGTTTATCACTGTCTAAACAGTTGACAAGTTGTGCAGTGGATATGAATCATCTTCGACAGTCAGATGAACCACTCCCAACGGCACACTATGCACACATACACAGGCATACTGTCATCAGAATAATGAGGAAAGAAATAAGCCCAAGAGGAATCACACACATGCTGTAGGTCAGTGGCTGTCAGCGACCAGGCCATGACCTGCTCCTGGTGTGTGCTGTGCTTGGAACTGGGCAACAGAGAGGTTATTTGGTGAAAGCAAAAACAACAACTGTGTGCAGGCTGTTCAGCTCTTATCTCCAAGGATCTCATATGGTTTTCGAATGGAGTCCCTGTAGTCCCTCGCTTTCCTTCTGTTACATTTTGAAAACAGCTTAAGTGTACCTGAAAGAGGATTTCTCTTGTGTGTAGCCTTAGGTTGTCACAGCTAGTGCAAATGCCCCCTGAAGTACAACAGCATCCAGGTAGATGACACGTCTTTCCTTGCACTGTCGCGGGTTGCTACGTGCATGCTTCAAAGGCTAAAGGATGGATATGCGGTAGCTGGTTAACCTTCACAACTTTGGGGAGTTGGGCTCCCATGTCCAATCCATCAATTGATCAACAGCGCAATGAGACCATGAATCTTACTTCACTTTTCTTGTCAGCACATTGCAAATGGCCCTTGCAGGCGTAATATCATGTTTGCTCAGCCTGGCACTTATTCAAAATAGAGGCAGAAAACTCTCTTTGGCTTTCCAATTCTGTGACTTTCCAGAGATCGTTCCATTGGATGGATGCAGACAAACAGACCAACAGAGACTGGCTCAACTATTAACTTCAAAGTTTTGCATCTATGTGTGCTTTATACTTTGTTCAGAAAACTTACACTTCATCTGATGCAATCCAGTACAACAGTTGTGACGCATATTCTAACTCTTAAGGTCCATGTCAAGGCAGAGTGTTATTTGTTTCTGCATATTAGCCAATAGTGTGACCGCTTGTTGGTTGAAAGTAGTTGGTACAGCTCACGTAAGCACATGTGACATTTTGTTTTATAGGAAGGAGACGTGACTGGGTTTAGATATAAAGAGACAAAAAAAGAAATAGATTTTTCGAATTTTCTTTGGCATATATTATTAAATTGGTGCACAGTATGACCGTGGATGTGATCTAAAATGGTTAAAAATACATTTTTAAGCTCAGCTCGACTCTTATAATTGCCAATTTTGGTTAAAACTTTCTGAGAGGTGTTAAAATGTGTTCCTAACATTCTTCCCTCTCATGTTGGGGTGGGCAAAACATTAGAAACAACTCTTAATACAATATAATCCAATTCAACTCCGCTATACACTATAACCTCAATAATAAACATAAGTAAATTTAAACCTCACTGACAGTAGAATTTAGGGCTTAGCTCTTATAGTGGATAGCATTAAATGTTACAGGTGAACCTAAAAAGTGGCAAGTGAGTGCATATTGTACATTCTTGTATTGTAATGTATGTAGAGAAACATTTACTAAGTATATGGGGGAGTACTAGATAATAGATAGATAATTACTGCCTGCACGGAAGAAAATAAGCTTGGGACTCGTCACAAGTCCAAATAGTTGTATGGAGTAACACAGAGGAATAATATGGATTGATAGTCTTGGATGAGAAACCTGAAACTCCAGGATATTACACTCACTTGCTTACTCACACTCACAAACTGTTTCCTCTTTTTGTTTATGTCATTTATCACGGTCATATCTTGTTTCTTCATGGTCATGGACATCCCCCTACAGAGCCATTCCTGCATGTTGTGAGACACATAATTAAAAATGTCATCGCTCTTCCCTGCTTCTTAAGTTTAAAATAAAATACAGAGGAATACTACAATACATGGTTGCAGAATGTGACCTAGTATGAGCCGACTTTGATCCCTGCAAAGGTATCTACAAATTGGGCCTTCCTACAGCTTCTTAGCAGCAAGAGTTTTCTCTAACTGTGGTTTGTTTTTTGCAAAAACACAGCTCACACAGCTATCGCAACAGTGAACTCGATTCAGTTTTGACTACACACATTAATCTCTTCGACTGAATGTAAATCAGTTTGCCTGGAAGTGAATCAAATTTGGCTTTCCGGATTTTGTTTTACTCTAAATGAATGTTGACCTATGGGAGCTTGGATAACAAAGTAATATATTTTCATTCATCCCAGTCAAAATGCTTTCCGCGCAAAATGCCGGAGGTGGTGAGAAATAACCTCTCTAACAATACGCTGCACAGTGAGAAGTGAATCCCAAGGTCTGAAGCTCAGTTAAAAAAAAGTTAAGAGAGAAAGCTTGTTGTGCGGGCAGTGCCACTGCTTGTGGCGATATCATTCCACAGCTGGGCTAAATTAATAACAAGTATTAATAGGTACAACTTAGATGTCACAAGTAATAACAAGATAACAAGTAATGGTAGCCTCTAAAGTTCAAAAGGATTCAGCTAGTTAGATCAAGAAATAACTAGACCCCCTAGTCTACTGTGTGATTGAACAGTCACTATCATGCAGCAGAGCAAAATAAGTATCTATAACTTAAAGTGTATTTCAAAAGGTAATTGGAGGCGATAATATATGTAACTTAGACATAAAGTTTATTGCAGGATAAAGCCAGTCTGGTTCCAGACTTCTGAATCTCGGCCCACGTGTCTGACTACTTCAGCAGTTCAAAACAACTCTAGTGTGGTGCTCATTAGTTTGGTTTGTTTGCAAACCGGTGAATCAGGTCTTTGCAGAGGATATTAATAATGCCGTCATCTTCCTGTGCCAGACCTGACGGGTACACCACAAAACTGTTATGAAGATGGCAATAGGCTCGGATAAGACTGACAAAGTTATACAGGATGTTTTGAGTCAACTGACTGCATGTTTTAGATGTTTCCCTGCTCCGACACACCTCATTCAAATGATCAAGCTCCGCTGAAGCCTGACAACAACCCATTCGTGTGAATCAGGTTAGATCGTTCACGTGGGACAAATTTCCATTTGGATCAGTTTATCAAAAGTTTTAAACTAGCGAGCTGCAACTGATTGAAATTCGGTTCAGTTCGGGCCTGTTGTGATTAAGGTGTTTATATGGAGCATTTTTATTCTGGTTAGGTTTTTAAATGATTATAATCAGATTAGTAGGCTCCATGTAAATGCAGCTACTGTCAACAAACATTAGGTCAAAACAAAATACCACATGAACATGATGTCAGACTGAACGTGTTACGGTTTGAGTTTTTGGTTTTGTCATTTCCTGTTTTATTTTGAAGTTCTGCCTTCATGTGTCATGTTTTGCTTTTCATTTCCTCCCTTTGTCCATTTTCCCGCCCTTTTTGCTCCTCACCTGTGTTCTGCTAGTAATCACCCCCTGTCTATTTATGTCCTTCCTTTAGGTCCTCCTCTCTGGCTTTGTCAGTTCGTCTGTTCTGTTTGTATTTTGGATATTTAATTCTTTCTCCTGTGTAGTCTTAATATACATAGTACACTCGTCTAACTTTAACAGAATGATTGAGTGGGAAATAATTGAAACAAATTCTCAGGCTAGGATAAAGCTACAGCAAAGCAGACTGGCAAGAAGTACCCATAGGTAGAAGATAAGGTACATGTACATGTTGAGGCACAAGTGACCTTTCTCCCACTTCAGGAAACATCCGTGGATCTACACCAGCCAGCAGTTAACTGCAGCCCTCCAAGGATGTGCCCTAAACACTCAACCTTGAAGACTGTCCGGTAATGTGTAGTACAAGTGGAAATCAGGAAGGTGGAGAAGTGTACCTGAGTGCCATTAGGATGCTGTGTTTATCATGTGAAGGACATTGTTAGCGTAACCTTGAGCAAATGGCTCCACCAGCTGAATTAACACAATGAATATGTTAAACGTGACCTGTGGAAGCAAGGATGAAAACAGAACGCCAGCTCAGCAGGCTGACAAAATAGCCTCAATTTTAAAAAATTCCCTATCTAATGTATGCTGAGCGTGTTTGTGTGTGTGTGTGAAAGCATTCAGTCATGAGTGTGAGCATGCTGCAGTGACGGCTGGCTAAATGAAGCAGGACAGATGCAGAGCACGGCAGCGGCGCTCCTTCCCACTCACAGGAGAAGAGACTTTGTTAAGGACTAGTGATTGTCACTCTGTCCCTCACTGTGAGGCAGAGAGCAGTTGATCATAATTAACCTTTAACACAACTCAGCAAGCAATGTCACACAGACCCTGAGAATCATGTGTTCAATTTTATAACACACCTGTAAATAAAAAAAAATTGTAATCCTAACATTTCTCTGGTATTCATGCCAAGGATACAGCGCAAAGCTACAATGAAGACAAAAAATAAGGAATTTCAGGCTGACTTCTCAAGAATGCCATAATTAATTCAGTACATCTGATTGAAATTACTTGATAATTTTGTACAATTGAGAAATACTATATATTTACTCCAGTCAAGGCCATTTAAGTCCAGCAATCGAATGGATCCAAACACTGTACATATTGACTCCGACCAGTGTTTGAGGTTTTAAGTAAAGCATGACTTTACTTACTTACCTCCTGTAGAAAGTTATTTGTTAAACCAGCCATTACATTACTTTTACATTACTTCGAAACATCACTTGAGACGTATTGTCATGTAATTGCCAGTTAAGAATATAGCATTAAACCTAAACCATACTCCCATATATCAGCCCTACCTTATAAGAAGGACATAAGATGTCTTTTATGGTCTTTAATAACGTAATACCTAAGCTTGACCGATGTTCGATATCATCAAATATCACGATACTTTGCCATCATATGCAATATTTTTCAAAATATCGAACAGCTATTACTGTAAGTTTGAGCTTTTATTTTGAAAAGTAATTGCATGCTGAGCTGTCGTGGTGGTGCATTAACATTTGAAAAACACAGGGCTGGTGGAGGTTATAATAGGTTAATTTGCCTGATGTAGCAGCATGCATGCAGTGCTTTAAAATACAGCCATGGAGGACTTTGTTTTCGAAGTAGAACTCCAGCTCGCAAGTTTGGCAATATTGTGGGATAAAAGCAGGAGAAAATGGTAAGACAAGAGATTTGAATAAGACTACAAGTCGTCTTTGTTGAAGACAATAACTTTGTAAATCACGATATTTGGGCAGGACAAATAGGCCCAAGCCTAGTAATAGCACAAAGCTGACAGAAAAGTTGGTGAAAACCAGCCCAAAGATGCACTTAACAGGAAAATGCTGGTGATACAACTATGCTAACTAAATAAAATCTTTTCAATATGTGTAAATTGAAGTCACAGTCACACCTCCTCTTGTTTAGTGCTCAACACTGGAGCCCCCCAGGGCAGACATCCAGAGAACTATAATGATAGCAAAATTAATAACTCTATTCACTCATAAAAATAGTAGAGAAAAGGGACTTTTTGCAACACTGGTGTTGTAAAATGCTAAAAAAAAAGAAAAAATCTACTTTGTAACCTTGATATTTGGAGATATATATTTCTTCCTCCTGATATACAGTACATTACATTATCAATATTTTGTCCCATCCCTAATGTAACCGGCCAAACACACTCAAACAAACACACTCATGGTCACTCTCTCACCAAACAATGGCTCTATAAAGTAGACTAGTCCAGCTTATCTGACATGTTTATTACTAAAGCTCATGAGGAGTCTCTCGAATCGTTTGTCAGGCAATCTGTTCTTCCTCAGACAGCACAAGACTGCCCAGGCTGAAGAGCCTCTCCACGGACGCACTAAACGGCGCTGCTGTGTTGAATCCCATATCAAGAAGAGGTCAGGCGACTGTTGCGTAAGCGAGCATGAAAAGGCACATTTGATGTTTTTTTCTGTCCACCCATTATGCAGATAATTGGAGAACTTATGTAACACAAGTAACAACATTATCTGATTTGTAACTGTGATGTGATCACTGAATTTAGGGACAGTAAAGCGTTATATTACCACACTGACTGACCAGAGTGCAGAGTACACCGTGAGACATCATACACCATTAATTGAATTTCTATGGTAATTACAAATCCTTTCCTGCTTTGCTGCTCAATCTTTCTGATTTTTCTTTCCCAGCTGATCATTGTAATTTCTCACAGAACTGTGGCTCACGTATGTGGATGCGCTTATCAGCAAGATAATAATGAACACTTGAATAAATAGCCTGCTCCCGTTTCTGCAAATGAGGTGTTCATCTCTCCTTTTAAAGTGCCACTACATTAATCACCATTATTTGTTTAGATAGAATCATGAAACCTTTAACAAATGGTAGTGGTAGATGCTATTTGAATTACCATAATCATACATATTCATCCATATAAAATTATGCGAGGCATTTTTTGAATAACTGGTACATGTATTTGGTTTATTATAATATATCAAAGTATACAGTATTTAAACCTGAGCCACTTCTGTTATTTATTTATGGTACTACAGAGGTCGGCAAGACGTAGCAGCCTGTGGGCCAAATCTGGCCCCTGACCTATTGTAAATGTTTGAATATTACTGGGTATAAACATCTAAGCTGGATAATGTGTGGGAGCGAACACATCAATTAAGAATAATAATATTGAAGCAAACAAAATGATTATAAATGAAGTATAATAATATATAAAGACTGTGTTTCCGCTGCAACAATAAACCAGCCTTGGCCTTGTGTGTGCTGAAAAAACTGGCCTTTGGTTGAACCCAATTGCCAACTACTGCTCCAGGTGCACCAGCTGTCAACAATGCCACATTGTGCTATGTTGAAACAGTGGAACTGTTTCATAACACACCGCATTGCAAACCAGTGAACTCTGGAGCGTGCAAACAAATAAATAGCAGCCAGTGAGTGAAGTGAGCAGCACCACTACTCCCATCTCGGAAAATACAGCCATGAAACAGAGCCATGATTTTCACAAACAGGCACAGGAGGACAGAAAAAAATGACATTTACACAAAAATGACATCTGGAAATCTACCAGCATTTGCACCTCCGCCAAGTGCAGCACAACAAATCCATAAAGCCTTACAGGTGCCACTAAAAACAGTAATCTGGTATTTTTTGTGAAAATGCAGAGCTGGGATCCCCATGGTCTGAACATCTGTGACTAAGACTTTACCTGCAAGCAACACCTGTTAACTGAACCCCCTTCTTGGTTGGGAACAGGTCTGCTGCTGGTCTAGAACCTGGACTTGGGTAACCCTGGTCTGTACTGTCCTGATGCCGGAGTCGGTTGTGTCAAACTGTGCTGAGCTGATGCTTCCTCCACTCTTTTAATGTACTCTAACAAGGCAAATGAAACATTTTCAAACATTTGTCTTAGGTGGATGATTTGTTTCGAGTAACATCAACAGAACGATTAGGAAGATAATTGTAGGCACTTTCTGTCTGCAGCAAGTCAAGTCAATTGTATCTATACAGCTTACATAACAAATCATAATTTGGCCTCAAAGGGCTTTTACAAAGAAAGCAATGTGAATACATGGTGTTGTTTGTTTGAGGTTGAGAAATAACTCTACATCATTGTTTAATAACTTTCAGTTGTACTATATCATAATAGTACCATTAATAATAAGATCATTCTTGAATTTTCTGTTGTTCAAAATTATTCCAAGCAAATTGTAGCGAACTTATACTGTAATGCATACCATTGAAACACAGTGGGTAGTCGCCATTTGTCAAATAAGTGTACATATAAGTGTCTTGTAGTGTACACAGGCAAAAGAAGTTCAATGTCCGTTCAACGTTTCTTTGGTTTACATGATTTCATGATGATATTTTCCAAAAGCAAGAAAGCAAACAAAGAACAAAGGAAATCTGCATGCCTCTCCTGCTCTGCTAAAAAAACATAGGCCCACCCAGGTGCATCATGGTCCTACACCTATCCTTCTGCCTTTATAACCTTGAGTGCCCACAGTGTCACCCGAATTCCTAAATAAGACAAAAACAAAACAAAATAATTAGACTAAACAAATAACAAGCAAAAGAAAATACCATCAAACTCTAAATAAAGCAAACATCTAGAATATCAAAGAAAAAATACTATTTGGTATTAGCAAAATAATTACCCAAACTAACAACAAACAAATAGCTCCAACACAGTCCAAACGGTGCATTCAAATGATAAGAATACGAAGAACAACAATAAGAATAATGTATCAATCATAAGCCATTACAATCAAGTTTATTTGTTCCAATTTATTTAACCAAATAAATCTACATGAAATTAGCTTATTTTTCTTCAACACCAGTATGAAACTAAATTGAAGCTAACATAATTAACCTTGACGACCTTTAAGTAGCTTGAGTTGTTGTCAAAGCCTACTTGTCGTTCTGGATCTAAGGATCTCTTTATCCTTCTGGATGTCGTCATTACGAAGGCTCCTGAATCTGACAGGCTTCTATTCACTCCACCAGTTCAAACAGCGAAGACAGTTGTAAATGAAAAAAATCTCAAGCCTTTGATTGTACATTTTATATTCACTATCAGCCTCAGTTATTCAATATGAATCACTGAAGTGGTCTTGATCAATTTTAGT
Organism: Pagrus major; assembly: GCF_040436345.1. NCBI lineage: Eukaryota > Metazoa > Chordata > Actinopteri > Spariformes > Sparidae > Pagrus > Pagrus major. The sequence goes on along the minus strand of NC_133216.1, from coordinate 16,395,573 downwards.
TTGGTTTTGAACTGCTTTTATTTGCTCCATAGACAAAATGGACTCTTGCACAGTGCTGAAGTTCATTTCTGACCTTGTAAATTGTAGTTTGACAAAACTATTTTAATACGAGGTGAATTTCTAAGCTTTTTATTCAGCTTTCAACCGCATCCCACTGGATGGAGTTTGGTAATTTGGAGTTGAAGGGTTGTGATCTCACAAAACCTGTTTTAATATACAGTTTGTGGGAAGAGAAGTCTGAAATGTGTGTAAATGTTTGTCCAATAACACTGAATTACTCTTAATTCGATCATCTGAATGACTAATCCCCGCCTTCTGGTGCCTTCAAAACAAAACCTCTGCTTCTAAACCAAACAGTTGATATGCACCCAGTTCTTAATTGCATTACAAGCAATCCGAGATTATCACCACTCTCAATTACAGAGCTGTCAAACTCTGAGTGTTCCTTTCAGGCTTCTCCTGAAGCCATCAAACACTGTGTGAACTTGAATTGCCGAGCTGCAGATAAACTTATGAACATGAAATTGATTCTGTATATCTGTCTTATAACCGGACAGCCAGCAAAGCAGTTTTGTGTTTATGGATGCAGCATTTATTCATTTTGGGATCAACACAAAGTACTTGAGCTTGCAGAAATGCTAGCATCAGCTGGCACCAGTGGAGCACTAACAGGTGGTTACCCTGCAGCTGCCAATAAACTTTTGAGCCACTATTTTTGCTGAAAAATGGGGAATAAAGCAAATTAGAGACAAGAAAAAGACAAATGATTATCAGATATTGATCTGTGCGAACAAGCTGGGGGTGTAGAGGGAAGTCAAACACATAAACAAACATGACATTTATACTCGGAGCAAAATACATCTGTGAGTATTATATGTTGTTAATTTACAGCAAGCTGTAAGTCACATTAAGGAGGATAATCAAAGCGTTGACTTGCGGGCAGATTAACTCTTTCATGCTCAGAAGCATTTGGTGAAAATACATCTGCTGATTTTATTTGCGGTTATGAACATTTACTGCCTTGGGGAGGGGGGAGTCAAACGTTTCCCCACGTTTGAAATTTATCACCGCGTCACTTTACAGCACGGGAGGCGATAAACAACAACAACAAAAAAACATGGGGGGGGGGGGGTTTCGACTACAATGCTATAAATAATCCCAGCAAAAACCTGTGGATGCATGAGGTGCCGGACTGAGCCGCAAGGTGGTGCCAAAAACGCGCTAATGTTTGTCACTACATCTGAACACATTATGTTCTATAATTTGTTTCCTATGAATAAAAAAAAACACAGTTTCACGAGGGAGAGCTCAGAGTCTGTACGAAGCGTTAAATCAACACCGAACCACGCAGATAAGCGATCCTCCCCATGATGAATGGACGCCTGATAGGAATCATTCCACTTGGAGTGAATACTTTATCAGTGTGAGCCGTCCTGCACATCCATCACGACTGAAACGTCCCCTGCCCTCCTGACAATTAACTATCTGCGCGCTTTCTTTCAGACTCTGATCCGTGCTCTCCAGGCGCACTTTTCCATTCGGGCTCGGCGACGTGCAACAATTAGGCTACAGCAACGCAACCGGCACACAAAACACACGGGGGGATGCGCACAGAGAGCGGGTGGAGTATTTGGGAGTCAGAAAACAACATTTCAACCCGAGACCACATGATGGATGATCGATATGTCAACTTCTGCTGCACGATGAAGCACCCTGGTGGAGCGACACGCAGCGCGTATCTCCGCCGAACTGGCGTTAAGCCCCTTTACGCGTCCTCTTTAGCGCATAATTGGACTTTAAAAACTTAATTTTCTCACCTTTTATCCGTGTGCTCCCTCCTCTCCGGGTCTGAAATAAATTCTCAGTGAGTTTGCCTCCTGGTTTTACGCGTCCGCTGCTCGCAGAAAACCCGTCGTTTTGCGAAGAAAAGCGTAATTGCACTGTAACTCAATTCTCCCCCTCCTGTGTAGTTCTCTGGATCTCGCTCCTCTCCTCTCCTCTCCTTTCCACCACCGACACTCACTGAGCTGAGAGGAAAAATGCGTTACCGATAAGATCAACAGCAGTCCAGTTAAATCTGATCTTCAGATGTCCAAATCGGTTCCTGTTTTACGGGGCATTATTAGCGCACCCGGCGAATAAAAAGCATCCACATCCCAAATAGTTGGAAGAAAATACCCCTCCTCACTTTATCCCCCGAAGAGCACGGTCCTGTTCCGCACCGGGCGGAGAGTTTTATCTTCTGATAGGCCCGCTGAACTGAAACTGGAAGGTCTTATCTGTTAGGATTATTCTACCGGTGATGCTGCGTATCCTGCATCCCACTTACCAGTGAGGAAGGAGCGCAAAAAAAAAAGAAGAGAGAAAAAAAAGAGAGCCAGGCAGTGATTTCGCGTTGTGCTGAGCCCCTTTCAAACAAAAGCAGACCTGTGAATAAACACGCACACCTCCTTCACATCTTGTGTTGTAGTGGATGTAGTCCTGTACATTCAGTCAGTCCGTCAGTCCGTCCGTCGGCTGGATCCACTGCGGTCCGGTGGAAAGATGCAGACCAGATTGAGGTGCAGCCGGAGTCTCGTCCCTTTCTCTTGCGCGCACACACTCACGGTCAGAGGGGATTTTTCTCTCTTCTTTTTTTTTTTTTTTTTTTGGTGCCTTCCTCTCCTCACACCGCGCCTGACCATGCGTGGAGGGAAGGAGAAGACGCTCCTGACTTTTTGGTGCATTTATATGAGCGTTTTTTCAACATGTCAAAGCACTCAGCCACATAAAAAAGCTCATCTGACGTGAAATAAACGAACGAGATTAAGTCCGTCTTTTAAATGTGGCTGTGTGAGACATTTGTCATGTGTATGAGAATGTGTGCACAGAGGACTGATGTCTTCAAAGCACATCACTTCGATGCAACTTGCTATAAATAAATGCATTCCTACCTGTTTACTGCACCCCAGGGCAGGTAAAGTGTAAACACGTCTTTTTATGTCTTTAACCAAGTCTACTGGGAATGCAGCAACATTTAGAGGGCGCAGACAGAACATCAACAAGGTGTTCTCCCTCCTGAACAGGTAAATGGACTTGCACTTCTATAGCGCTTTTTCTACTGACCACTATTTACAACACTTGTTTCACATTCACACACACATTCACTAATGGCAGAGGCTGCCATGCAAGGTGCCAACTGCCCATCAGAAGCAATTTGGGATATCTTTCAGTATCTTGCTCAAGGATACTTCGGCATGGGGGAGCCAGGGATCCAAACCAGTGACCTTCCGACTACTGGACGTCCTGCTCTACCTCCTGAGCTACAGCGGCACAGGTGAAAAGTACGATACAACCCTCTACAGATGAGTTCCCTACTGACCTTATCGCCAATCAACTAACAGCCTTTGGCCCGGGCCTTGCACTTTTACATCTGTCAAGATCTGCAGGGATTTAATGGGTGAACAATAAGGTCATACTGCTGCTCTGTCTTGCCCTTTGACTGGATGTTGAAGATTATTTTTCCATACACATTTCCTACACTCGTCAAGAAGCCAGAACGGACACCAGTGCACTGTGCAGTGGGAGGAATGGTGGGTTGTCCATTCTGTAACGTGCAGACACACTGGTGGACTGTGTGGAGGCACTAGCAGGGGGCAATCAAGTAATCTCTAAGGTGCCCATCCAGTGGAGAAAACAAGATAAAGTGCCCTCTGGGGTGCCCTTCCAGTGAGGACAACATGATAAAGTGCCAACTAGGGTGTCCTTTCAGTGGAGAAAACATGATCAAGTGCCCTCTAAGATGCCCATCCAGTGGATAAAACATGTCAAAGTAACCTCTAGGGTGCCCATCCAGTGGATAAAACATGTCAAAGTAACCTCTAGGATGCCCTTCTAGTGGAGAAAACATGACAAAGTAACCTCTAGGGTGCCCATTCAGTGGATAAAACATGTCAAAGTAACCTCTAGGATGCCCTTCTAGTGGAGAAAACATGACAAAGTAACCTCTAGTGTGCCCTTCCAGTGGAGAAAACGTGACAAAGTGACCTCTAGGGTGCCCATCCAGTGGAGAAAACGTGACAAAGTAACCTCTAGGGTGCCCATCCAGTGGAGAAAACGTGACAAAGTAACCTCTAGGGTGCCCATCCAGTGGAGAAAACGCGACAAAGTAACCTCTAGGGTTCCCATCCAGTGGAGAAAACACAATAAACTGTCCTCTAGGGTGCCCTACCAGTGGCCCCACCAAAAGTACCCTCTCTTCAGTATAAATATGTCTCAACTTTCCATGCACTGGTGCCCCTCCACATACAGCTGGTGCCTTTATTTTTTCACCCCTGCCCCTCAAACATCCTCAGTCCACCACTGTACAGATGGATCACGAGCTCAGTGGCGGTGGAGATGGACATCTGAGAATAACATCTTGACATCCTCACCTCGGCCCACCACCCCACCCTCAACGCACCCACCAATCAAACCATACATGTGTCATTACAGTGGAGGGGCTGCAGAGACACTGAAGAGCAGCCCATCCACATGCTCAAAAGAGAATTGCTTTGAGAATCGAAGAATCGCGTCACGTACAGACGGATGGCAGGAAAAATAAGTTGAGGGACATTTTTTCCCATGATAACGGAGTCAGTGGGGTTGTTTTCTTGTTGCATTGCTCTTGGATCACAACTACACAAGGAGCTTTATTCTTCAAAAAACAACCCCACAGCGTCCACAGGTGTGTGTAGAAATAGCCTCAGGAACAGCAGTGAATGAATTATTCCGTAATATGCACAAACACGGCAGCAAAATTGCCATATCCTGAAGTGCATTATCACTAATGCAATTTGCATAGCATGCAGTCAGCTGTGTGTTCAGTAATTTATGATCCATTATTGATAAAAAATGAAATCAGCATGTTTCAAGTGGGACTCAATGGAGCGGTACCATCATCAACATTCCATTATATATGGCCAGAGTGGAAGCGTATTGAGATATTTGTGTCTTGTAATGCAGGCCGAGAGCTGATATTAATTTTTCATAAACCCTCCGGGCCAAACACAAAGCTACTCCGAATATGTATTAGGTTATTTGTGATGTTCCAAACTTATTGGCTAAATCATTATTATTACCTCGCAGATCAGGATTTTGTCCCCGCTGACACAAAATGCAATCATAACAGGCTGATCTGTCAGACATGCTGTCAGTCAATAACAAGGAGGAAGAGTCACTATGTGTCTCAGAGATATAAAGATACAGCAGAAACAGATATCTTCTTTGGTTGCAGATGATGTTGTGGTGTGCTAGTAGCGGCTAATGTAGCCTTGAGATGCTAGCCTCAAGCAGAGGACAGGAGCGGGCTGTAGACATAGTTGTAAAAGAGTAGGCCTACTTTAAAGTCATGTGTGAGGAAAAGTTAAGATTGTGTCAAAATATGACTTTGGTAAAAGTGAACAGTACTTGAGTAAAAGTATCTGATATTAAATTAAGTATGAAAGGTAAAAGTAAACTAGAGACAGACTTGCGATGGGATAATATCAACCAGCGTGGTTGATGCCCGTCAACGACCCACGAGTACTCAGTGGTTATTACAACATTATTACGTGCGTTCTCAGTATCACGCATCAGATCATATCTTCAAACTCGGCCTTCCATTTCATGTCAACTACACACCTGTAAAGTTTCTGAACTGTTGTGTGGTGACGCTATGGCGTTGATTAAGTCTGTCCCCAGAAAGACACACTTAAAACATCTAGCGAAATGCTCAAAACCGCTTCTGCGGTTGTTCCCACAACAATAGATATCTCCAGGACCACGTAGACTGTGCTACTTTAGTAGGAACTAAAGTTATCAAATAAATGTAGTCGAGTAAAAACTACCATTGCCTACAACTGAAGTGGTAGTATAAGGTAGCAGAAAAATGGAAATAATCAAAATAAGTACAGTAAAGTAAACTTATTGCCTCAAAATAAGCAAGTAAAGTAGACTATTAAATTTAAGATGTAAGAACTGACTTAGAATTATTATGTCTACTTTTTTACTAGATTTGTTTTTAAGTAAAGTAAGCTTTGTACAATTTGCAGTGTATATTCCATCACTGGCTACAGAGGTCTGGTACGCTCACTTCTTTCTAACTCCACACCTGCAGAAATGTTTTCTTTTCAAACTTGCATCTATTACATCAGTCGAGGCAATTTATTTATCACAATTTATGAGACTTTGCGCAGCTCCCTCTGAAGCGATAAAAGGCTTGATACACATTTCTCACATTTGTATTGGTTCTCCCCAAGACTTGTAAACAGCTGTTGATGTGCAAAAGCCCCGATTTAAGCTGACTTGTTGCGTAAGTGACTGTGTGAATATTACTTGGTTGGGGAGGGAGGGTAAACCCTATAAGCAATGATCTCCTCAGCATATGGCCAGACACACCTTTATGACCTCTGCTGCATAGAAATCAAGTTTTTGATGTAACTGATGAATTATAACAAGCCTCACAAGATAAGAATGAAATATAACTGAAATCTGGGATGAGAAACAGTTAAAAGACCCTCCTCTATTCTCCTATAAATACCCTCCATTCAGCAAACACTACAACAACAAAAAACATAGACCTTCCTCTTTACTGACCCCCGACACCCTACTATTTTTCATACAGTCCCTAAGTAGAAATAAATGAAGTTATGAGTCAGTAAGAGTTATAGTATGGTTTACAGCACAAACGCTTCACACGATGTTTGCCATGCAAAGACAATACGATTAGTAGATTAAGATCAAACTAATCATATAACAAAAACACAGAGCATGGATTAATACGACGATGTTGTGCATCATAGAAACACACTGCTATAGAAATATGTGCAATGATGCAATAAGAAGTTTAAAACACCTGATTTACTGACATTGTTGGATTTCATATTCTGCCTGTCAGTAATACACAACATGACTGACCACTTGCTTTTTTTTTTTTTTAACACTCACCCCTCGACCCCTCCCAAGAAAACATCACTCAGATCCTGTGATCTTAAATAACCGGAGGCCAGCTCCAACACTGCCCATTAAATCAAAGGCTTTTGAAATAAAAAACATAAATAAATAAAAACAGCTAAAAATAAGCAGATGTACATTTTGAACCGTAACACTTTTGAGCAAATGTTAAACAGAACTCTGCTGTCAGAACTGATTTTATTATTTTACCTATCTCTCATAAGGTCTGGTCCTGCTACATTTCAGACCTTTGGACTTCCTGTGAGGCAGCTTCTATCTTTGCCTTTTACTTTTGAATTACTTTTGTCTTTCGTACTGTCTAATAATAGCTACAAAGTAAGTCTGAAAAAAAATTTTGTAAAGCAAATTAATTAGTATTTTGTAATAACGGTTGGCTGGTTTCAAGTGAAGTGTCTTTGAAATTGTTGCTAAGACAGAAATAGATTTAAATAGTAACCAACACTGAAGTCAGAATCAGTTTAGGTACAACTTTACTTGTTGATTCAGTAAAACAATCTGACAAACACCTCAAAAACGTGTTATTGGGATGTCAAAAGTACAAATACACAAAAAAAGAGTTTGTCAGCTACTTTTCTACCCTTGAGTAAAGAATGTCTACACAGATAATTCATGTACAGAAGTTGCCACACTGGAGTTTGAGCACAACACCTGTAAACCATATTCACAAAGCGGCCATTTTCCTCTGAGTTCGCTCTCAGGGTGGAAAGCTCGAATGCTGGGATACAAGTCATGTAAATGCAGGGAATCCGACAAATTATTTTGCTATTTCCTGATTCATCAGCAACAGAAAAGATGATGAATAGAGAAAATCTGGAGGGACATCGTGCCAAATTTCAAGGTAAAGCAACATATTTGATAACGCTAACGTTAGCATTCAACCACTTCCTAGCTAACATTATCGTTTCATTACATCCAGTGCATCTCACCTCCTGGATTTGAAGGATGTGTCCAAGATGTTTGTTGATATTTTAGAATTAATTTCCTATGACATCGTGTAGGCCACGATCAAACGGTAAAGTTAGCTACGAAGTGTTTGAATGCTAACTTCAGCTGTTGTCAAACGGAAGCTAATGGGCTAATGTTGTTTTACCTTGAAATATGGCCCGATGTCATCCAGATTTTCACTCTCCATTATCTTTTCAGTTGCTGGTCAATCAGGAAGCAGTGAAATGACAAGAATTTGTCAGATTTATGCGACTTGGAAACACAGTGGTACAACACTGAGCTTCCTACCCTGAGCGTAATGTCAGAGGAAAATGGCCGCCATGTGAATATGGTCTATTCCTCTATGTACAAATTTAACCAAAAGTCTGTTCGAAACTAGAGAGAGTACATTTTACACAATAATAGCTCTACAGGCTCTATGACAGAGAGTTTAGTTTCTACCAGTTTGTCTGAATATGGTGTGTTTGGTTATTTTTTTGCGACAGCTTCATGTCTCTGCACTCAAACATTCACTCAGAGGGGAAAAGGATATTCCTGAACACTATATTCAAAAGCGTTTTGTTTAAATATTATGCTCATGTTCTCTGTCTGATAAGGATATCTCGAATGATCTTTTGTCTCGCAAATATTGGTAATGGGACAATGAATTACTGCTCGACTTCTTATATTTTGAGTGTCCCCCCTGTGAATATAATCACACCATCACACCATCACACCATCACACACAGCCTATCAGGAAATAAAAGAAGAATTTCAACATTATTGACACAGTCAGACACTGCAGATATAACTGCACTGTCAGTTTTTCCAAGGCTCAGTGCAGTGGGTGATGTGCTGTCCAAAGAGCCACTGAACAGGACTGATTTGCTGTGCAGTTTTACAGTTTAAGAGTGCCTAAAATATGAACGGGCATATCTGATGTTCCATTTCAGGCACGGTCATAGACGTGTGCATCTCCTGATGTGAAATAGGTTGTTAATGGAGCGTGGAGGAATTTCTTAACTGAGGCTGGATATCTGACTTGTGGAACTGGCACATTGACAGCTGCATAGCGCTTGCCGGGTCACAGTGCAGCTGCAGAGTATATGCTTTACTGAGTGCCATCTAGAAATGTGGAACAAGATGGAAATTAAAGCCACACAAAAATAGATAGCGTTCTTAAATTGAATGTTGCCGTGTCATCCAAGAGTCTGCTACTGTCTCCCAGCCATCTGCCATTAGCATGCGTGAACTCTATAAGCCTTAATTTATGTTTGCATGACCACGTCTGACTTGAAACACGCCATACTTGAGCGAGAGCCAATTCGTAATTAAGCAGCGCACTGACACTGCAATAGGCATTATTGACAAAGTCTTAAATCCCCAGTGAGCTACAGCGATGCGTGGGCGGGATGGATGTGAATGAGGCTGCTGATGCTGAAATGGCAGGACAAGGGTACAGTCACCTCACTACGATGCGAACAAGGGTGCTTGGTGCAGCTCACAATGGATGACACATTTATGCTGAAGTCAGAGAGCGGGTGCATCCCTACTGGATTATTGATTGAAGGAAGCTGGCAAGGTGCGCTAACAGAGAATAAAATTCACTGACAAATCAGAACATGGATTGTCAGCGATTTCCCTCATTAGCATTCAAAGCTTTTTTCTATTGACAGCTGTTCTGGCACCGACTCCCTTATTCCCTTGTCCGACGGAGAGGTTCCTTTTCTATAAGTGGACCACTGTGAACTCTGCACTGAACCCTGCAAACCAGACTCACTCATCCCCATGAATCTGGTGTCCAATTACCCTGTCCATCTGATTGTGAGAGTTAAAAGGTCCTGAAAACCGTTTTTCACCCAGTTAGTTTTTTACTGAGTGGCGAGGTCATACATGAACACACAATTTTCTGACAAAGTTTGAACAGGTCATCATTTTGTCTGTGCTCTCTTCGCGTCTGGTGGAAAGTGAGTGGGGGAAAAAAGTGACATCACACATGTCTCTGCACCAATCAGCATTTTTAGACAAGACAATACCGACAAGAGGAGAAATGATGCGGATAACTTGAACTCGGTGTCAATCTTAATTTTGATGTAGAAAAGAATAAACTTGATGAGCCTCAGTTGTTCTTATCTGAATAAATACAGATCTGTTGACAGAGAAGATCTTGGCACAGCACATACACAGCAGAAAAAACCCATAAAATGGCTCCATATAGCTCGTCCAGGTGTAATCCAAGTCTTGTGGGTTTATCTGCACTCCTGTTTATCAACCTGACTGCAGCAGTGATCTTCAGAAGTGACCTCCACCTTATTGACAGGTGTTTACGTACTGTAACGTTGAATATTACAAAATTACACATTTTGAGTGTACCACGTAAACACTGCGTGAGTAACCAAAAAAACACTTTGTCACAAGAGAAGAGGACCCAAACCCACAGGAGGCAGGAAATAGGGGAACCAAAAGTGAGCTTTATTTAAATAAAGCTGAAAGTACAAAACACACGAAATCTAGACAAACCAAAAATGAATTAGTAGGACCAAAAACAAACATTCAAACATTCTTCCATGATCACACACTCTCTTACACTTAGCATTGAATATTTAATGTTCTATAATAATAAAAAAATGTTCTTATAGAAACATGTGACAGCAGGTTTTCAGAGGCTTTAATGCACAGTGAAAGTTTTATGCAGCTTTAAATGTACTGACTTTGTTACTTTTGATGTTTTATAAGGTTGCAACCCTTCTTCTCGAATTACCAGTTACTGTGGTGATATGCTGCCTGCTATTTGTTTTTTGCATTAATTGCACAGGTTGCAAATTCTTTCATATTGCACTTTTAACATGATTGTTAAAATTCAACTGAGAGTCTAAATCTATTGGTGGGTACTTCACCTCTACTACTTGTTTAATGAGTTCACCTTTTATTCTAACAATCACATATTCTGTGGCAGGCAGCATTTTAATAGAAATTGTGTGAATACATTTATTTCACTTAATATCAATAATTATAACACAAGTTCTATTCATTGTCATTCTTTCGAACAAGTGAAATAAATTAGCCAGTAATTTAATTGTTATACGTGTACTAATACCTTTTCTTTTCTCTTTGTATCTTGAGAGGGAGGGCCGACTTCACTTGGGACTTGACATGCCTTAACTAAGGACTCGACTTGACAACTTGTGGCTTGGCTTGACTCGACTTGCCCAAGAAAAGAATTACGTGGGACTTGCTTGAGACCTGATAATATATATTAAAGCCAAGCAGCAATATACGGCATCACTGGCAGATCAGATTCCAGTCACAATGCGCCTTGTCAGAGCCCACTGGGGATAAAAGCCAGAGCATGTATCTGATGACACACACATAAATATATGTACATATATGTAAAGTCAATGCCTGTCTACACGTACACGGACAGCAAACCCTTCACCTTGACAGCTGCTTGTGTTAGAGATTGATTTACAACTTTCAGCTCGGAGTGGTTCAACACCTCAGCTTCCCCTGTGAGCAGACACGGCATGGCTGATGGTAAATATTCATTAGCTATGAATCAGACCACTGCTGCACTGGTGCAGCGCTGCTACAGTATGTCGTTGTGTCAGCTTGTGTGGCATGCTGTCCTGTGTGTGCACGCACAAACACACTCTCTTTCTCTGCTTCTACCGTGTCACCTTCCGTCCCCAAAGGTGCTCCAGTATTGTGCATTGTGTGCCCAAGTGGTGCTGTTCATTTCACATCAGCTAACAGGATAGATCCCCGTCCTCCCTCAGACCGACAGCAGGCTAATGGCTCTGGCTTTCTTCCAGTGGCCAGAGAGAGATGGGAAGACATAACATGAGGGATGAGAGAAAAAGAGAGGGGGGGGGGGGGGGGGGGGGGGGGGTAATCAGGAATGAAGCAGTGAAGGAGAATGGAGTGACATGAATGTGGAGTAGCAAACCAAGAAGTCCTATTCCACGCTGGTGTCACAGCAAGGCCAACCCAGACGCTAACTGTATGTGACAGTTTCCAAAACAATCATTCAGTTAGACGTCGCCCGGATCGGAATTGCATGTGCTACAGTGGATATGGCTTTTTGTAGGAAATCTGCTGTTGAGCGTGATGAGTGCCTGATGGGGATACCCAGACTTACGTGCTTTGTTTGGACAATTTCGTCACTCGTAGCGACCCATTACCCAGGCACACAGAAGAGCTTTATTGCACTCGGCTAAGGAGAATGGGCAGTTAAGTGTTTCTCTTACTCATTCCAAGGCAGCAGAAATGAGCAATGAGGACAGGTGGGAGCGTTTAAGTGACAGTAATAGTTTGAGGAAGGACTCAAATCACTGCTCGCGGACAAGTGGGGAGGCTGTACTTGAGTTGGAACACAAACACGAAAACTCTCGGAGGTGTTCTTGTGCGTAAGCAAGATTGAATACCGATCTGTAAGACAACAGGGCAGCCATGGAAACGTCCACATTCACCTGCTATCGCTGAGTCGCAGCGTGCTTTACCTCAGCTGCCCTTTCAGGAAGAAATCCATCAGAGTAAAACTCAAGCCTGTGCATCTTTGACCCCAAATGAAGAAATTCAGTTTGAATTTAAGAAGATTCACCTGCAGGCTCACACACACTCACGCTACATTCGCTCTTATCTTCATTTCCTCTCAGCTCAGGAGTAATCTGGTCCGGGTGTCAATCACCAGTCCCGGCTTTATTAGGGGTTAAATAGCAAAGATCACAATTTCTCCCTCCTCTAGAACTGACTGAGTGTATTTTTGCAATCAGCCCACTGCATCATAGCCACTGGCACGCTGGGACTGTCAGCGCCTGACCTCTATAAACAGAGGGAAATGAAAATACCATTGCAGATCAGCTATTACCTAAATAAGCTGTCTCTCAAGAACAGGTGCTCCTGCTCGGAAAGGGAAGAATAAAGTGAAGGGTATGATTTCCAGAGGTCAAAATGGCGTAACACTTGACAAAAGCCCATATGCTATAAAAGCTGTTTTGAGAGGCAGAAGCACCATTTATCCAATTTTCAAGGTGAAGATGTTAATGCAGGAGAGTGAAAGCCTCTCTGCGGGCCACCATTTAATAGTTGCCCTCCCCTCTCTGCCAACTAGTGCCCTCGTGAACCAGTTTAGCAGGATTAGCGGGGCTCCAGAATCGAGTCACTCTCCGCAGAACCCCTGTGTGAACTTCTGCTCCAGTAGGTCTTGAGAGACAGCTCACCTTCAGGCCTTACCGGGGATTATTAGCCTCCACCGAATTCATGCCCTTTTCAAAAGCCAGCAGGATGCTGTCAGATGAGTTAAGGCGGACGGCAGGAGACGCTCTCGTTCCAAATGACTAGTTTGGGGGCTCGGCAACAGACGACCAAACAAAATAGTCATTTTGAATTCCAGTCAGGTTTTGTTGTTACTCCCACCTCAGATTTTTTTTTTTTTTTTTTTGCCTTCAAGTGGATTCACTCCTTCCTAACGTTGACATTAGCATTGGGGCATTATTGATCAGCACTCTGCAGATGCATGCCAGGTAGATTAAATCACCTGACCCAAGCTTGGTCCCTCAGCATCCATTCAGGACTCTCAGACAGGCGTGCATTACCGCTCCTTATCTAATATTGAGATGCTGCCGGAGCTGTGAAAGCTGAGCGATGTGACGCTAGCCCTCCCTCCCAACGCCTCGCCGGACAGAAGACACATTGCTGCAACAGCTCCAATGCACCAGGCACTCGAATCTCGTCTTGAAAGGCACTGTGATTAATGAATCTCTCGTAACTCCTAAATGTTTCTAACATTTTTGTAACACTAGTTTTATTTTTGAGAGAGGGAGAGTGAGCAGAGACAATAAGAAAAAAAACGCTAAATTAAATCCTGGTCAGATAAAGCCCTCTGGACACACAACATTTTTAAAAACCCTCTTGCTGAATTAATTTAGCCTCAGAAATTTCATTCTGGTTGCTCGGGGATCTTCTCCCACACCTGGAAAACATGCATTTTGCTCCCTTATGTCTCAAGATTGAAGTCCGTTTTTTAATTCTCTGTTTACAAACACTGTCAATGTAAAACAAACCTGTTCAGCTTCAACGCTCATGTAAAATTCATGCTCATGCTTAAAACATAAAGCGGAGCCAGCGGTGGGGCATCAGCGACTCATAAGGGGACGGCGTGTTGTAATTATGGACGTGGGCTTTAAAGAACGCCGCCAAAGCCTGTTCGAATCGCACATGCTCGCCAAGAATAATCACACAATTAAGAGAGCTATGTTCGCTCCATGCAAGAAAGGATGACTCATGCGTAGTGACTCAGGACTATGGTTGTATTATCAGGAATTAAAAAAGGGATCATGCCACACACAGCTTTAAACTGTCAGACTTATGCAACAATTATGTAATCTTTCAGTCTCCATCAGGTATATTCTTAAAACAATGTGAGCTGTTACACACTAGCAGCTAATCAAAACTGTATGGGGATGTGGCATTGGGAACTAAGTGAGATCAGGCTCTCTCAAATCACACACAGCTCTTCATGTATGTTGCTTTTCTTCCTCCCACAGATCCAGTCACAGAATCAGTTTCTGACTCATATTTTAAGGGAATAGTTTAACGTTTTTTCGGTCAGTCTTTGTGCGGAGAGAACGATGAGAAGACTGACACCACACTCACATGGAAACCATGAATGGCTGCATCCAAATGTCTTGACAGTCAGCGAGTGCTGAGCGCTGTTCAAATCCACAATTCATCCAGTTCACAAGAAGGCTTCACTGATTTTATTACCAACAATTCCCTGCAATATGGACGGGACGTTGTAACACTTAAGTAAGAATGTGCAAAACAAATATTTTATTAAAACCTGCCGTCTTACCCCCTCGCAGACTTGACATGACATCACAGAACGTACGAATTAAGTGCGAGACGGCTCAGTCTGCAAGTCCAGAGGGTGGACGTTTGGGATTCAGCCCATAATAGACCTGAACACGAGGGCACTGCTCAGCCTTGCTTCCAATTTTTTCTTGGTGACCACTCGCAGTATTGCACAAAAAAATAATTTTCTCCAGAAAGCACCATTATTAAAGAGATATCTTTACACGACTCCTTAACTGCAAACAAGGTCAATTATGACTCTTTCTATTATGAAATGTTTGGTCCATGGAGGTTTTTTATTTGTAAAACTTTCCTTGAGCTGAGAAGAGAATTAAAAATCTGTGACATCAGAATATAAAATCAACGGGCTGAGCGGGAACTCGCAGGCAGGGCCAGCGGGAGAATCTCAACTGTTCATATCCAGTGGGCCCCATAACCAGGAAGTAAACCAGGAAGCTGGGAAACTTTTTTGGAGCAATTCTCATTAGGCCTCTGAATGGGCACCATCTTTGGTTTAACTATCTAGTTCTATTTAAAATCTATGCTGGAAACAGGGCAAACAGCTAGCATGGCTCGGCCCAAAGTTAAATCCACTTTCTATCATCTCTAAAGCTCACAAATAAACTCCCAGCTTGGTTTCATTTCTTATTCCTGCCCATGTTTTCTGTCTCTCTCAAAAGTCCCCAAAAATGTAGAGGGGACTATTTTTTGGTCGGGAGTAGTGACTTCTTTGAGACTCATAATTTCCTGTAACACTTTTGCACTTCTGTTTTTTTTTTTTTACTAATTATTGTTGCAAGCATATTGTTACCTATGCTCGCAGTCTTTATGCTAAGCTAAGCTAACCGGCTGCTTGCTCCAACTATATATGCTTCCCATACAAACATGAAGGTGGCATCGATATTCTGATCTTCGCAAGAAAGCGAATAAAGGCCAAACTATTCCTTTGATACTTAAAAACAGGCATATGCTTCCGTGTTGTGTTCTTGTTTGAATTACTCCTTTGTGTCTGGATCGTGGCAGCCATATATTAAGGATGATAAATAACTAATCGATTTCTCCTCTCAACCAAATCCAGCAACAGGAGGAGCCAGTCAGCCTCCATTCATCGCTGTCACATACTGTAACTGAGGCGCCGTCGCGTGCCCGCAGGACAACACAGAGCAGCTGACTCCAGCCATATGTCTATCAACCCACTTAAGCCTTAAACATCTCACTGTGTTTTCATTTTATTATTTCCACTTTCCTCTTCCTTTTTCCTCTCTGTTCGCATGGCCCTGGACACAGAACCAGACACCCACTCTCTGCCCGACCAACCTGGCAGAACAGGAGCAGTGGCTGCGTACCTTGCCAGTGGTGGTCACCAAAATCAGCAGAAGCTCGCCTGCCAAAAGCGCCATTGATTTCTGCTGCGGCCCTGAGCTACGTTAAGCCCGGTCCCAAGTCACAGATCAGCAGCTCTACGCCTGTGCTGCACTCTCTCCGGTTTCTCTTTCACAGCAGACTGAACCAGGGAGCCCAATGCCAGCTGGCCTGCCTGGAGCCTTTTTACCCGGATACTCCATCAAAGTGAGGTGTGGTAATTAGACAGGGTTAACGCCAAGCCAAGCCACGCCACGCCACAGGTGCCTACTTACTATTGGACAGGTTGATTATCAAGTGTCCCACAGCAGCAGCCTCTGAATGGGTTCAGGTGTCCTTTTTGTTGACTGGCAGACATGACTGTGCTCTTTCAGCTGCACATATTTTAGCATATTCCTCCCATTTGAAGGAGTCAGTTCATTCATCTCTCGGCATCGGCTTAGCACGTCCTCTCCACGTCTCGCGCGGCTCATTGTTGTGCTTGGGACAGTGATTACTCCAGAGAGGCTATGGATTAATCAGAGTGTGGAGAGCGCATTGATCTTCAGTCCAATCCATCTGATATTGGCTGCCACTCGATGGCAGGGGAGAAGTGCAGCATGGAAATCAATCCCGTAAGGTCAGGGGTTCCCATTTGGGAAACAGGTTACAATTGAGGTGACCATCTTACAAGCGTCCATCAAATGTCCTTCATTGATTATGACATGCATTTGACATACAGCCTGATTGAAAACAGGCATCAGACTGGTGATTTTCAAAAAAGAAAGTATTGACTTAAATACTTGACAGGCAGAGCTGTGCAATGTATTGATGAATCGTTATCATGATATGAGAATATACATGGTCTTAGATTTTAGATATCGTTATATATCATGATATGACATGAGTGTTGTCTTTTATTGGTTTTAAAGGCTGCGTTACAATGAAGAGATGTATTTATCTGAACTTGCCGGACTGTTTCTACTTGTTCTAATACTTGCCTTTACCCACTGAGTCATTATATCCACATTACTGATGATTATTTATCAAATATCTCTTTGTGATATTGTCGCAATATCGATAGAGGTACAACATTGTCGCTCAATGTTGTCACTACCCTTAATCTTCTCCTATGCACCTCTCAATCCACATATGTGCTACAGTTTTGCTCTGAGTGACCTCGTCATAGCATTCAAAATGTGCTTTTAAGCATTTTATACATATGGTGTATTGCGATATAACCTAAAAATATTAGATTATTATTTTAAGGCCTTATTGCCCAGCTCTATCGACCTGCATGATACAATTCTTCTTTAAAGCAACATTATGTAACTTTTTTGCCTTAAACTAACAGCTTCAAAGTCATTTTGATGGTTCAGTGTCTTGTAACAGGGTGAATGGTGCCTCTGTCTCAGCCACTCCGCCTCCCCATCACTTGTTTCTGCACTATGTGACTTCAGTGAGAGGGTAGGATCACAGCGTTACATACTTTTACTTCAACATACAAGTTTTCAACACATAACAATGTTATGATGTAATGAGATTTGTTTGTAGTTAGCAAATACATTACGTCTGACAAACTGTTACAGATCTGGAATTTGTATTTAGCACAGTGGTGCAGCACTTACAAACTGCGGGGGGGCCAATTTCTACATAATGTTGATTTCAAAATAAAATAATAATATCTGAAAGCGAACAGAAGGGAGAGAAAAACAAACAAATTTTTCTAGTTTGACAAGCAGTCACACTCACCTTCCTTCCCCCCAAAAAAGGAAATAACCACAGCCATAAATCACCATCTGAATAGCTGATTCACTTTAATCCAACTTTAACTTTTTTGGGGAGCAGTCCACTTTATTTCTTCTTTATTTATTTTTCCTCCACAGTTTGAAATATAATAGTCTGTGATGAGCACCACGCAACGAGACAGTGATTTATTGCAAAGGAAAACAATCCTGCCGTGCCTCTGCTAGAAAAGCTACGCAGAGGTACTGAAGGATACAACTAATTATTTCGTTGACTGATCTTAAGTTTGACCTCGCGCAGTCTTGCTGATCACACTGGTGATTGACCGTGTACTGGTTTAAAAAAAAAAAAAAAAAAAAAAAAAAACCCCAGCAGCTCAGGATGCTGCGTGGGTGCATCCCACTGCAAACACCGATGAATATTGATGAACAGCGCACTCCACCGAACCCATAAAATGAAGAGCGCAGGATGGAGAATGAGGCCCATTCCGAGCATGATTTGAGTTTTAGCATGGGTGGTGGCACTGAATACTTCTCTATGTGACGACACCAGTCATGCAGCAACAATGGAGTTGGATTCAATTCTATACAGTGATGCAGGATGAGCGGGTGGCTGCAGACAGACAAGCTGGTGCGTAAATATATAAGACCTGAAACATCAGAATGGTAATAGATGCACTTGTAGAGGCATTAGCATATTGATGAGAAAACTCTTTTTTTATGGACAGAGAACATGCTTATATATGTGTATGTGTGAATGTGTGTGAACTTCAGTTATATGCGCTGTTTGGGGAGATGAATGAATGAAAAAGGCCACATTCTCCAGCAGATTATCTGTTTGCTTCCTGTCACAGGTGAGTTATTTAGTCAAGCATCCTTATCTCTGAATTAAGCCCCATGGCAACAACCAAAGATGATGCTCCATAATCATCCGCCACAGTTCTTCTATAGCTGCGCGGCATCAGGTAAACACATCAAATCGTCAACCTGATTTTCAGCCTGGAAAATGTTTCCAAAATTCATGCAAATCAGTATCTGAAAACATGTGGGTGAATGTTTTCTGCTCTTGTTTTTACACTATATTTAAAGGATGACACGACTTGAAAAGGGCTGGTGGGTGAAGATGAAACAAAGAAAAAAACAACAATGCAAGTCTTTTGCCTTTTGGTTGTACACAGGACCAATTTTCGCAATTCCAGCGAAAGGATGAAGCTTTACTTTCCTGTCTGACTCACAGCAGCGCTGTGGCATAGCTGAGGGGGAGGAGGAGAAAAAGGCTCGTCTCATCGGAGCTTGACATGAACTGCCCTCCTGAAAGGCTCTGATGTGACTGACACCTCTCTCCTCTTTGTCTTCGCCACTCCAATTAGCTCGGTGACAGGTGCATGTGGAGAAACGAGACAATCAATTACCGTCCCCTCTCTTCTCCCTCTGTCCTCTCTTCATCCTCCCTGTGTCTTTATCACACCCCGTCCCTCGCCTGCTTCCTCTCACACTCTTAATTCATCGTCTTTCCTTCCCCTTTCTTTTTTTAACCACTTTCCCCCATTCATACCTTGTCTGGCTTCTCATTGTCTCCTCATAACGTATCCTCTCCCTCCCTGCTTATCCCTCTCCTCTCTCTGTTTCACTGCAGCATGCCTACAGTCAGGGTGATGGAGAGAGAAAAGAGGGAACATGTCATTCAGACTGTGAGGCATCCTCCTGCTTTCCACTGAGACACACCAAGCAAAATTGCTGCCAGGCATAACCCCGATGTGACTCCACTACTACTGGTAGCATTAAACCCAGACAAAGTCACAGCAAAGGCTTCACAGTCCTCTGTTGGATTCCTTCTGACCACAGCTTTGTCTCATTAAAGAGGCAAATCAGATGCAGTTCTTGATCATCACAAGTCTTAGTCATTTATTTGTCAGACGCTAGAGTCAAATGTATCTGGAAAATCAATAGGCACCCTGGGTTATTTAAAACTCTGATGTCACTGCAGGTTTCAGGGTGGGTCTTCTCGACTTGGTGTTTAATGGTGGAAGTTTGCCACCTGCTGGTAATCACCATCACATTCTCTGGTGCCCTTGGATCAAACCTCTCTCGTGGCTCCTTTAAAAATACTCGCCCTCCTGACATTTAGTGCTGCCAAATGTCCACATGAAGCATTTCATTCTGTTAAGGTCAAAAGGAAGTTCTTGACGTCGGTTAAGGGGATCAAATTAAAAGGCTCCAAAATGTCTGACTGGTCCGTGTTTTCAACCCTATGTGTTTAAATTTCAAATGGCTTCGGGCGATAACACGCTCAACATTTCATGTGTCATTCACTTCACTGGTTAGCCTCACAGGCAGGAGGTCATCTTTCTGAAGTCCAAAGTTCAAGCCCTTCTGTATCTATGAACAATATACTGAACTCCTGCCAGCTGTGTTACAAGAGGATTACATTACTTTATCTCAAAACGCTCCTGCACATTATTGAATAGCTACTGTAGTTTGTTCACTCACACAGTGGGCCTACACTCTAAAGACCACCCTCCTTCGATATATGCTCACATAGCAATTTTGGCCGAATCGAACTTTATCATTTCACTTTTACAGCATACGTTCAGGCAAAAATGGAAGTTCAGTCATTATCTAACCACCCAATACAGATAGAACGTTTTTATCTCCGTGGCTACAGTGAAGATTTCAGCTGAAACAAGGGTGTCGATAACGCCTTTTTACAATCAGCTTTGGAGGGCTGATTCTCAGGGCTTCTACGAAATTGGATTACCCCAATCAAGGGCCATTTCAATTGTTTCTTTATTTCCTATTTTAAAACAAGTCCCCATCTACTTCAGTTGTTTGGGAAAGTGCTGCAACGCTGATCTGCTGTGAAGCTCCAGAAATGTTTTCAACTGCAGTGGCCAGCTGTTTTCAGCAGAGAATGCAAGCAACTTAAAGCTAGCTGGCTGGCTAGTGAGTGGGTAAACAAAATGGAGCGCTTAGCAGCTGAACAGCCAGATGTTTCTCTCCTAGATGACATTGGTGGAGAGCATTACAAAGCTAAAGCAGGGTGATTATTGGACTTATATTGGCCAGGTGTCTATAGAGACATGACTCCAGATGAATGACAATGTTGTTCCGTGTCTGTTGGATGTGGAAATAGGCAACTGATGGCCAACATGGATGTCACATTGGTTTTGTTGAGTTCTCAGCTTGTTTCCAGCTGCTCCCAAATCCCTTATTGCAGGTTTGAGTAACAGAATGGCACTCAGTAGAGCACATACCTCTGCCCTTAAACTCAGTCAAGCCTAATCCAATATCACCTTAACTGCTTAACCATAATTTAAGCTCAGCAAATCTAGATTTCCATCAAATGGTGCTCACTCATAGATACCCGCCACCTAAATGTGCCTGAAACAAATCAAGATCCATGCATTGTTCCCTGAGAAATTAACAAAAATGTAGAAAAAACACCCAATCTGGCATGGTTAAGGAAAGTGGGGGGGAAAAAATCCTGGCTCTGCACCAAAAGTTAATGGGGTCAACTGGGCCAAGACCCATCCTCCATCCAAGTTTCATGGAAATCCATTGAGTAATTTCTGTGTAATCCTGCTGACAAACCAACCAACAAACTGACACCTTAAAGAAACAACCTCCTTGGCAGAGGTAATAAAACATTTAGTCAAGTTTGGTAATTTAGCTATTTTTAGTCAAAAGGGCCAAATAATTAAAAGATCTACGAGTCATGAAGTGTGATGATATGAGGAGATAGCCTATTAGATTCCCTGGAACATGGGGAATCATAGCAACATACAGTCTTACAAGAAGGTGAATGGAGGTGACATCTAATCATCATCCGACATCTGAAAAATGGCTTATATCTGATACAAAGAGGTCAGCTTATAAAGTACAGATATATCATGGGAGCTATAGCTTTAAATCTACAGATCATCGATTCTCTTCAGCAGGAACTATAATTCAACTAAGAGAAAAAAAGAGGTGAGTAACCTACAGTTATACCATGATATCTTGGTTCTTTGAATTTTATAGATTAATAGCATAACTGAACATTTACTTGTCATTTTGATAAAAATGGAGTCTTTCTACCAACGGGGTGTGCAAGAATTCAAGGATAAGCTACTTTTTTTTTAATAAAGACACTGGTCGATCCATCATGACTAATGCTCAGGCGTCCTTGATTTTTCTCATCAAGCTTTAAGTGAAAAAAATGGTCTTCAATCATTTCTCCATTACTGAAACTGTCATTCAATAAGTGCTGTACAAGTGAAATGTTTTACTGACCATCATTGTAGCAGCATGACAATGCGGTCAATGTCACATAAAAATACCAGTACATAAAAGAAAACACACAGGCAAGTTTTTTTTTCCTTTTTGAATGTGGCATGGCACCATTTATTTATTAAAGTTATGCATAACCTTCCAACTTGATCATTGTACAGTATGTTGAACTTCATGACATTATTAGGATATCAGGCAGTCAGATCAGCATCACCAACAGTAGCAGGAAGAAGCAGCAGTTCTGTCAGGAGCTGATACAGAAAGAGCATGACCGCTCCGTGTAGGGGAGGGGGGAAGAATGGGGCAAGATACCCTACAGGGTAGATGAGGAAGCATGACATATAGAGTGTGGGAGGGGATAAATAAGCATGAAAGCCACTGGGCTGTGAGGAAAAGGAGAAGGATGACACCCATAAGTGTTCACAGGGAAAAGAAGGGGGGAGAGTCATACGCGAAGGAGAAGAGGAGCAGACGAAGGGTAAAGAACCCCTCACAGTGAGGAGGAGGAGGAAGGAGGCATCACAGAAATGCAACAGGACCAGATCAGAGCCTTCGGACTCTTCATTCTAGTTAACACCACACCTAGAATTTATCTGAAATTCTAGACTTTAACACAATGTATGAGTTTTTAACACAATGGGATCTATCCATCACCAGTGCAACTCTGGCCTCTATCAGTCTGAATATATTCCTGCCATTTCATCAGGGTACGCTAGGCTAGCGTGCTCGTATGCTAGCGTGCACTCAACACTCACACTAACCCTGTGTGACTGAAGCAGGAGAAGCAGCCAAAAAGGTAACACCATGGCCATTAAGCATGCAAGCAATGTGGGAAACACTTAAAAAAAAAAAAAATGAAAAGAAAGAAAATAAATACATCTTGGGATAAAAAAAATCTTAATACATTATCTTAAAATTTTCCTTTTCTTGTTTTGTGTTTCATATATATATATTCTAAACACACATCTTTGTACATTTTGGTATAAGTTCTCTTTCTTGCAGGGAGCTCCGGGGGGAAATGGGTGTTAGATGGTAGAGGGGTGAGGTTTCGGGGGCAATCCCACCTCGCTGATTGCCTTGTGCTGATGGAGGGGGGGGCGCGGCATCAACAAAGATGACTCCACCCTTCAAACGTTTCCGCTCACACTCAAGTCTTTTATTCTCTGTGGCAACCGCGGGCGACGGCGATGGAAAATAAGAAGAGGGGGCTCAGCAGTGAGAGGACAAGCTTATAGGATGTCCAGAAAGTCCAGGACACAAGAAGTAGGAACAGACTACTAAGTCGGTACTTCCTCTTTGGGACCAGAGCCAAAAAGCTGAGGCACGGACTTCCACTATCTCTTATCTGTGGGGAAAAATTGGAGGTGAAGGATCAGAAAAAGCCAGACACAGAAGTGATTCATGCATTAAGATGTAGTGATTCATATGTTGACACCGAGCATGAATTGAAATACCTTTGTTTCCATCCGCGTCTGCCGCTGGTGGCCTCTCTGGCCTTTGGCGTATTAGATTATTGTACTTGGCCTCAACCTCCTGCAAGAGAAAGAAACGACTCACTGTCAGATCGGGCAATAAAAATGACACAATGTGTATAAATATGGAATTTTATAGGTATGTGTTGGTGAGCTCTTGACTGTTAATCACCTTCAGATAGTTGAGGTTGGCCTGAAGGTTCCGAAGGTGGGACAAGACCTGTCTGCTAAAAGAGGAGAGGCTGCCGGCCTGTGACGCTGAAGAAAACCTCAAGTTGATGCCAGAGTCGGCGGCGCAGCCTTGTGAGGCGCGCAGCTGCTTCCCCGTGGTCGACGCCAAGATGTCGTCATCTGTGCTGCTCTCCCCTGGGCCACCGTAACCCTCCAGGACTAAATATCCTGCTGAAAGAATCAAAAGGAGCCGTTTAGTTCTCATAACATGGGGATCAGAGAAGGAGATAAAGATCACTGAGTACAAAGTAAAATCTCTTTAAACCTACAATGTAATGTATAATGACAAATCAATTGTTTAAATCCGACCCGGCTCACCATAATCTTCAGGAGAATCAAAGAAGCCCGTGTCCCCAGAGCCCAGGTCCTGAGTCGGGTCCTCTGTCTGGGAGCTGTTCTTCTCTGAGCCATTGTGGACCATCACCCGTGCGCGGCTGTCTACGGGGGTCCGCAGAGAGGTGGTCCTGAGGAGGCGGGCCCCTGTGGAGCGTTTGGTTTGCTCTGCAGCCTCCTGGGACATCAGCTGGGTCACCAACACCTGCTTTAATGCTGCCACTGAGGGACAGGTGAGAGGTTAACAGTTATCTGTGTACAGCTGATTAATATGCTGCATGTGTCACGCTTGATTTTTGAGTCATCAGCTCTGTGTGCTTACATGTTTTCAGTGCTTCGTCTGCTCTGGAGGGAAACATGTTAAACGAGTCTCCTTCTTTGCTGTCTTCAGCCACTTGGTAAGCAAGCTCTGGGTCCACGAAACCTTCCTCCTCCTCCTCTTCCTCTGCCTTTACCCCCTCGAACGGATTATTACCTGGTAGAGAGCTCTGCATCACACTTCTAGTGGCTGGACTGCTCTCTTTATCTAAGGAGGTGTAATCAGAGGAGGATTATCCACACAGTTAAATACAAGAGAATATCTGAACTAATAAGGAGGAAAACTGAAGAAATAAGTGGCTCCAGGTACCTGTGGACTGGGTACTGCCAGTGGATGTGCGATCTGGGTCTCTACTCAGCCTGGAAACACCTGCGGTAATGATCTCCACACCATCCCTCTCCCCACTGAAACACAAGCAGCATGTTATGTTAATAAACTCGAAGAAACAACTGATTTGATTACATTACAAAGACGATGAAGTAACATACTCAGTCTGAGGTAATGGTATGACGCTGTGAGGTTTGACTTTCATGGCATCAGCTCTCTGGGTGATTAGACGCTGCCACCTTGTGCAAGAAAAAAAAAAGGAAGAGTTATCACCTTTACACATTTAGCAACTGGAGCAATAAAAATGTTAGTCATCAATCAGAAGTTAAGGGACTCACGTTCTCTGATCTGAGACTGTGGGTGCCATCAGCTCGTAGATCTGGGCTCCGTTGTCTGACATGGATAGGACGAAGAAGGACTTGTTGTCTGGCAGGAGAGACAGTTCAGGGTGAGATTAACGACAATTCTGTAGCCTGACACTGTTGTTTGGGTGATTTTATCCGATCCGGCTTCATCAACTAATTGTTCTGCCTTGTTTGTAAAAGGCAGAACAGAAAAACAGATTTGGCGATTAGGTGTTAACTGACCTGTGGCCACGGAGCGCACCAGCACAGTGTTGAGTTTGATGATGGGGCTGAAGATATGTTTGGTATCTGCAGTGCCTGCCAGGTTTTTACTGTGACACTTGAGTATCAGACGCTCATCTTGTTTCTGTAGCAGAACGAGGATGTCCTCCAGGAGGAGTGTGTACAGCTCTGAAAGGAGACAGAGAGGATATTTATATTTACTGTTTTGGAAGCAATATCAACGCTTGATAACAATATTTTCTTTTATAATGTGCTAAATACAAACCAATAGTTTTGTCCTTGTTCACTTTCCATGACAGTGGTCCCTCGTGCACCATCGTTCTTTTGGTTAGATCCAAGTTCTGGAGGTGGAACAAGGAAATACATTTTCTCAAATACTTTCCACACAGCACTACCTGTCAACCGAGCAGTTATTTCAAACAGCGTATGTGGGTGTACAACAAGTAAGTGTGCTTTAACTGAAGCTAAAAGGGTTGTGTAGAAATCTCACCTTTAGCTCCAGGATCATGGGGTTGTCTGTCTGCTTTAGAGAGGAGAGGTCCAATCTTCTCTGATAGTCCTCCAACCTCTAGAGGAAAGATGGAGAGAAGCAGAAACAGTGGAGAGGGGATAAGTAAGCGGTCTTTTAAAAGAAGCTACTGCCTGGGGAGCAAAGGAGGTAGAGAAAAAATAAATTGTGGAGGACTTAGGATGAGAATGAGAGAAAAGTCTCTGGGATGGCATGAAATGGAAAGAAGGTTTTAAAAAACATCGCACCTGCTTGTCCTCAGATTCCTTCACAGCCTGGTTGACGTGATTGAGGATCTTTCTACAGCAGTCAGCCGCCTGCTTCACTTTGTCCTTCTCCGCTGCGTTCTCTGAAAGATATTATGACATCAAATAAAAAGTGAGGCCTCCTCATTTCTTCAGAGGGGGGCTGTCTGGGAAATTGATATTTCCACTGTCCATTAACACACCATCGTTCTCAAAAATTATGATAAATCAGGGGGGCATTATGAGCCCATAATAGCTGGTTATACTTTATCGTTAGTGCGTTGTCTCTGTGTGAGGCCCAAACCCCAGCCAAGACTAAAATGATGGACCAAATAATGGGTGAGACATTTCCCAAAATGTGCACGACCGCTCGAGGACCATTAAAATGATAATCTCTCCATTTGTCTCTGTAATTCACTAATGGTTGGCATGTTGCCATGTAGATCCTTGCTAAAGACTTCATTTGCTTCATTCTTATCCACTTCCTTCTACCTCAACAGTTGATTTGCATTTTTATCTATTGTGTTTTTTTACATGCAGATTATAAAATGCAAACTAGGTATTATTCCTGCAATGCGTGTTTCCATGGTTAACAGCGACATGAGTAAATTAAGGCCCATACTGAATTAATTTCCTCATATGATCCTATTGATTTGAGGATCTGAGGACTGAGAGGCTGAATACAATAACTGAACTCTGCTAATGAAGGTCGCGCGCAGAGGAGTTGCACCAGAGCGGGCCAAAGTTAGAACAAGAATTAATTTATTTTCTAGTTGACAGCGACAACCATCTGACCAGATATACACTCTCACTGGTGCAGCAAAGCTCTACAGTTATCCAATCAGTGTGATAAACTAGACTGCAGACAGAAAAAAAAGTATCACTCGTCAAGAGAGTCTGAAACTGTCAGTGAAGAGAATAAATATAATAGTGGTTTGAAGCTGTCATTTTTAAAAGCAGATCAATGGCTCTCTGTGATGGAGTCTGTGATTGACTTAATATTTGTGACGAAGTGGAACAGACTTTGATGTCTGTATAAGGCTTCCGCAGAGGAATCAGTTTATGTACCTGCATTAACTGGAAGTGGTTTTTATGAATGCACAAACCTGCTCGGTGGCTGCTCCTGCAGGCCTGTTGACAGCATTATAGGTGCACTATGTAACTTTTTTACAGGCCCATAAGCAGAAATAGCTCTTGATAAAAGGAATAGCAGTTGACGGGAGCCAACATGAGTTTTAGATTAACTTTAAAGCCATATGTTTACATTTTTGCATGTAAACAGGGCAATACAAGCTTGTATTTTGTGTTATGGAGTGGTGACAACAAAAAGATCATACAAGTCCTACAGTTGAAGACTATAGGACTAAAAGATTCATAGTGTACCTTAAGGCTTCGTGTGTTTCCAAGTCCAGAACATAGAGGCTGGTGCTTAATTTAATGCTTTGTTCACATCAAGTGTCATACCCAGGGTGTCTACAGGTATCAGACATGTACATGTAATGCTTTTAAAGATCTATTCAAGATGATTTTTAACCAAATTTAAGACTAATGACTCTTTTTATTATTCAAGCACTACAGGTAAGTATAAAGGTATGTAGTACATAGTATGTGGTCCTATGGAGAGGTAGGTTTTACATGAGAACATGGTTATAGATTGATTAAGGTCAGGTGAGTGTAAGTATAAAGCAAAATGACAGTATTATGTTGAGTGGTAGGTTTAAAGATTTGTGACATCATCAAGCAGAAGAGCTCAACTCATTTATACCACAAGAAATTAAGTGATGGATAAATGAAATCAGACAAAATGTTTTTGGCATCTAAGACTTTTTAATATCTTTTAAGGCCTAATATTTATACAATTGAATTTAAGACATTTAAAGACTATTTCGGGACCTGCAGACGCCTTGCTTGTGTCTATTATATTCTTTTATAAGGCTGCAATTAGTCCATTGGCAGAAAATGTATCTTCAACAAAATTGGGTTATTTTATTGAAGTTATTTTTGAAAGCAAAAATCCCCATAATTCACTGCTTTGAGACTCTGGGAACTTGTAATGGAAATTTTTTGTACTTTCTGACCTTTTATAGGACAAAGGACTAATGGATCAATTACGAGCCACATTTTTGGTTTATTCAAACATCTTGATTTGAATCATAAGGCCATGCACATGGTTAGTGTGTGGAGTAATTTTTGCACTATTACAATGTTGTGCACATAAGCTGATTACAACATGAACAAATCACTGCAAACTGTTGTGAAGGAACTCTGATTGGTAAGGAAACACTACAGCACCTGTGTACTTGGAGATGTTCTCTAGTAGCAGGGGGTACTTGGTGAGCCGCTGCATCTCTACAGGAATGATGTCTTTAAGCTGCAGTCGGCGACACAGTCTGTTACTCTCGGCCTCCTGCAAAGCAATAAAAAAATCAGGTTGGATGGTCATCAAACAGCTTAAGTACATATTTCAAGAAGTATGTGTCAGGTGACTAAGCAGGACTAAATGTAACTTGGGTTAAACTCTTCTCTTTGATGCATTCATTCAATAATTTTCACTCAAATGTTATCTCTGTTTAACAATTTTCCTGCAATATGTGAGCATGATGTCAGTACCTGGATGAACGAAGTGAACCGCGAGTCTTTCTTCTGCTTGGTCTTGATGATCTCCAGAGCAAATGGCTGGTTACTGCAGAACGTCCCCACCGCCTGCTTGATCTTCTCCTCCTCTCCACCGCTGAACTGTAACCACCCAACCCAAGACAGGACAGTGACGGTGATCAGTCGCTCAGTCGATCTGGGTCAGGAGTAGTTGCCACGGAAATGTCTAGTATTTAACCACTACAATGAGCAGCAACTCCCAGAAGGGGGGCCAGGCTTAAGTCCTCGCAGCAGCAGAGACAGCTTAAGTTGGTAGACTAGATCGAACAATCCGACCCTCAGGGGACCGTTTACCCCAATTATCCCCCTTAGACATGGCTGGCAGCTGATATGTGGTGACCTCACATCTAATGTATCACACATGATATCGAGATGCAGAGATGTCAGCCAAATCTGGGGCACTGTCTGACATTACCGTTTACAGAAACATGCTCCGTTTCACTTGCATGCTTCCACTGTGATTACAATTCTTGTTACTGAGGAGGGCAGAGTTGTTCCTTTGTCATGTTTAAGCTTTGTAAGAGTAGAATTCAAGCACTTCTGAAGAACTTTATTTCCAAACTCTTGAAACATTTATCATCACATCTAAATTGCTGTGACTGCAAAAATAACGTTCAGACTTCCTTTGCACCCACAGCAGTTAATGTATATATTTTACCAGCTGTTCTTGTTACCTTTGATTCTATGTTTTAATCATTATTACATAATTTATGTGCCAGAAGACAACCAAAGACAAAGAGACAACAGGATTGTTTAAGTTCAAATATTAAAGATTTTTGGTTTGCGTGAGTGATTGTGTAGATGAAACACAAGATGATGATGATTTTACAAGGATTAGTCAAATTTGAGCCTATTTCTAATAGAAGAAAAAAAATGGTTAAAATTAAGCATTTTTTTCAAACCTTTAACACTTTCTATGACCTCAGGATTTTGGTGTCGCATGTAAGGATTTAATGTTAAGTGTGAAAGAAACCCTTCTCTCTGTACAAAACCATTATCGCATTCAAATGAAAAGTCGAAATGAACAGAATTGGGCCTGAAAACACAATCCCACACCAACAGCAACATTTTTTTCCCCCGCTTTAAAGCAATTTTGGGCAACAGTTCAATTTCTTTGCTTTTTTTCCCTGCCATCAGTCATCTTGAAATGTATTCACTATAAGAAAATGTTTAAAAGAGGAAATACAATTTCAGCTTGAGAATTGTACTCACCCAGGAGAGCAAGTCGTCTCCTATCTGATCAATTACTGAAGACTCATTTCTCTTCCGAACGGCTGCCATTTGCTCCAGTATTGAAGCTGAAATTCAAAGGAGATGCACCAATGGACCATCAGCATGTGTGTGTGTGTATGTATGTAAGATAAAAAAGAAAAAGAACACAACATGAAACTGAGGGTGCTCTGTATGTTTTATCATTGTGTTGCAGTTTAGTTTTACTTGAAACTTTAATTCTCACTACCTTACTTTTGAGTTTTTTTTAACTGCGTCTTAAAGGATCAAGGGCAGACATGCATAGATAAGAAGTTTTGATGGATGTATGTGTGTACCATGCAGCTGAAGAATCTCCTCCAGATTGGTGAAAATGTTCTTGATGTCAGCAGGAGGCAGGATGGACTCTTTGGAGAGCTTCTGGTAGAAAACGTGGTCCAAAACTCTAAGCATCCGGACGTGTGCACGCTCTGTGTAAAACAGCTCTGCAGACACAAACGCAAGATGTTAACTCAAGATGGCAGACAATTCACGGCTCAGTGTGATTTACATTTGACAGCAGCTTGGGTTGGATCCCAGCAAATGTTCAGCTGCTACATATCATATCATTATCTAACACAACATTATTTTTAGGCACACTGACAGGGAATTATTTGAAAATAGATCTGGCTTTAACACATGAAGTGGGAAGCCATGTCCTCACCATTGATAACTTCCTGTCTCTTGATTTCCTGAGGCCTGAGACCTGCTAGGACCTCTCGCCCCACCAGCTGTTGCCAGTACGGGGGGTCATGCTCAGAGTCTGTTCCCTGGTCGTCCTCGCTCTGGACATCAGCAGGACACAGTCCCTCAAGCCTGGGGCGAGACAGAAAGTTAGCTTTTCATCTGGCTGATAAAATAATCAACACTACTATAACTACCACTATTTTTTAGATGCATTTATGTTAGAGAAGTCAACATAAACAGGTAATCTCACCTTCTTATGGCCTTTGGTGTTCCCTCATGGGCTCTACATGAAGTATTGACAGAATAATCCACGTTAAATACAAATTAATCATCTCTATGTAAAGAGGCAAAACTGCAAATGTGACTGTTGACACACCTGTCGCTTTCTCTGTCATCCTCCTGCAGTTGGTCCAGGCTGTAAAGGTCAAAGTGCGTAGCAGGGTACGGCAACCCATCCAGAGGGTCGGACTGAAGGCCGTCGCTCAGCCTGGAGGGGCCTGAGGTCGGAGTCCCACCTGAGAGAGAAGTAACAAGTTAGAAACCAACACGACCAGCCGTCGTCTTCTTCTACCGATGTGTTTGATTCAGTTGTTCAGTAACTCACCCATATCAGTGTCTCGGCTAGTGTCGGAGCTAAAGGTTGCACTGTTTGGAGACGAGGTGTTGACAGACGTGGAGTGTACGAGTTCAGAGCCCTCGCTCGATTGGCTGCCTCTTAGACGACCAGCTTCCATGTGCTCGCTTGCTCCCAGTGTGGGCTGAGACAACTGTTTTTGAGGCCGGGGGCGGCCATCCAAGGCTTTACCAACTGAATACACAGAAAGTAAAGTACAAATTTTAAAAAGCTTCAGCAGTAGAGCTGCAATGATTAAACTATTAGTTGTTAACTTTTGTCGCTCAATTCATTGGTTTCAGAAAGTAAAAAAAAAAGTAGACATTTTTTAATTCCAACTTTTTAGGACTGATCGACATTTTTCACCATTTTCTGACATTTTAGAAGCAAAACAACTAATAGACTTATCCAAAAAATGACAATGACGATGAAAATAATTGTTAGTTGAAGCCTTACTTAGCAGTAATGTCATAATTATGGTTTATTCTAAAATCCTGTCTCACCTGATGCTGCTTCGATGCGGCTGGGCCGACGCTGAGGTCCAAGTATGCTCGGAAATCTGGGTTTCTTCACCTTCTCTTCTCCTTCCTTTTCTGTCTTGATGCTTTTCTGATTTTTAAAAAAAAACAAGACAAGTATGAGGCAGATGATAAAGAGAGAGAGAGAGAGAGAGAGAGAGAGAAGGGTCAAGGTTCAAAGAGTAGCGTTATGTACCTTGATCTTGGGGAGAAAGTTGATCCTGACCCGTTTGGACTCCAGACTGCGAGGTTCCTTGACCCTCACACCAAGGTGCTTCATGTATGTATATATGACATACTGCATTGTAGTGCTAAATGAAAACAACAGTAAGACTTTGGTCGCTCCTTTCTGATTTGTCACCAACAAAGAAACAGAACGCTAAAAACTAAAGAGAACAAGTGTCCATATTGTGTCTTGTACCATATGTCGCACCAGTCTTTCTCGTACAGTTTCTCCACAAACCATCTGCAGTGCGCTGCGACCATATGGCATTTCAAACAAGGCTGTTTCAATCAGTCACACGTTTGAATTATTGAATATAAACATACTGCATAAATTAGATGTTATCTTTAAGAGACTGCCCGAGCGCTTCATTTCTTAACTGTGGAGGATGTAGAATGGGGTTTGGATGACACCAATATGTTGTTCTTAGTCAAAACGTCAAAAGCTATCCTTTAAAGATTAAAAAATGAGTACCACGAGCAGATGTTATTAATTTAGCACAAGATTTCTGTAATAGTTATTTTAAAGTCTAATAAAATACACCGTGTCACAGTAATTGTTTTAGATTACTATGAGACACATTACAGACTGTAAATGCTATGAAGACGCAGATGGTTTGAGAGGCCATGAGAGCCCTTGAAGCCCTAAATGATCTCCCCTTGTGTGATATGAGAAATACTCATATCAATTAACCAAATGATCCACAATTTTAGTTCGCTCACCATTTCTCTTCCTCTGTGGTCTGAGTAGTTAACCTATAAACAATAAAAAGAAGAAAAACCGTCTGAGTGGCTAATAATGATTAGAGAAGCGAGATTGTGAGTATCTTTGCATCCAAGCAGCATATGTGTGTGTGCGTGTGTGTACTTACAGGATATCCTCTATCTTGGTAATGATGTTTTCAGCATATGAGCGCTCTCGCTCCAGAGTGACACGGTCTCTGATTCTCTCTTGGTCCAGTCTGGCCAACTCAACTTCAGCCACCGTCAGGCCCATACTGCGCTTCTGCCTAAAGGTACAAACATATACCGGCAGTGTACTAAGTGAGATACTTTGGGTATACAAAATGATAAGATCCGCAAAATCTGAATCTCCAAGATCATGGAAAAATTTTTTTTTGAATTGACAAGTTCACCTGAAATCCTCCAGATTCTTCTGAATGTCAGGGAGTAGAGAGTCCTGCAGTGTTTGAACATGGTGTCTGTTTATCTCCTCTGGGATCAGTTCTGTCCGCCGCCGGTCTGCAAACACATGTACACACACACAAATACTCACATATACTGTATGGCACGACTCTAAAGCGTTATGGCAAGTGAACACTAAATATGCACTGTTATGGTTAAGCGATATTTTCCAAACCACCAGAGTGTTTGATTTCTTAATACCTTAATTGGTAGCATGAACGGCTGAGTAAATGTTACATGGACTGTTTAATGAGGATGGCAATAGGAGCAAACAGAAGCACAAAAGTTGACACTAACAAAAAAAAATGTTTACGTTTCCAAAATCACAGCACAGTATTAAATACTTACCGAGATCAGCAGAGATGGATTCAGGAACAGGAACTTTCAGATTCTAAAAATAAAAGAATGAGTGTCATACTTTGACAACAAATGAGGAGAAATAAAATAATTAGTGAATAACTGGATTCTACAAAATCGAGGCACCCATAATCACATGCCAAATGACGCAATAGCCAACTTGGAACACATACATCACCTTATTATAACCTGTAAATGTGGCTGTCTTAGTCAATTTGGTGTTGACTGAGACAATGTTTTGGTCATGTAAATCATTCCATATTAAGTCAAAAATGTTTCAGATTTATAGACGTTTAAAGACAACAAACAACAGATGTTGGGGCTTTCCTTGGTCTAATTAGTGTTTACCGATTATTGGTCAAAATCTAATTAGTGATGTGCTGTACAAATTCTGTGACAGAAGACAGCAGAACATTAGATCAGCCTGACCTGTAGTGTTGCCCATATTTCACTGTAGGGAACAAAAACTGTACTTACTGCTCCCCGGTCTATGAAAAAGGTGTGGAGGTCCATGAACACCCGTCTGGTCTCTTTGGAGTTGGTCTGCTTGTAGAAGTCAGCATAGAGGTAGCACAGCTGGGGACATAAAATGAAAAACAAGTTAGCGATAGTGTCTGGCAGGCTGCATGAAAATAGGAACTTATTGCTTAAAAGATTTGAACAAGGTGCGAAGGATGAGGGTCTTACCACAGGAGCAGGGTCAAACTGAGAGATGACATGGTGAAGGAAGGCTGCGAGGTGGGCGGGGCGAGACTTGAGCTGCTCGATGCTGTTAAAGCTGTTACACTGGCCGTTAGTCTGAAACAAAATCAGAACAACAACTTTACCGCCGTGTTTGCTGACTTCACAGGTGACAAAATTTAGACCATGCTTACAATGAGATGTGTATGATTACCACCTAACACCTTTTTAAATAATTTTGGTCAAGAAGATTGCCTGTGTTTAAATACCTGCTCCTGGTCTGAATCAAAATAGTCATCCTCAGCACCAATGATTTGCGAGACTAGGCGGGAGGAGGAGGGACTGCTGATTGTGGTAGGGGACAGAGAGTCCTGGAGAAAAGACGGTGGTAAATGTGTCTCATAAAGAAATACTCCATTTGGACATTTTAATACATACTGGACATATACTTGCATTGACAGATATTATTCACGTAATATCTAAAAACACGCAATATTTATCTATAAAACACACTTCTATATCCAAAGGTTTACTCAAGGAGAGGGAGCAAATCAGTACATGTCTTGATCAAAATTTGCACATGGCCAAAGGGTATAACTACCAGGTCAGTGGTGTCCTCTGCCTCGGGAGAGTGGCAGGAGTTGAAGCTGTTCCTGGGTGTGCTCTTTGGGCTGGGGAAGGATGACTCTCTCTGGCACAGACTCTCTGGTGATCCAGGCCCAAATCCACGAGATACCTGGAGCTGACATGAAGCAGAACTTTTTCACGCTCAATTTCACAAAAGAATTCCCCAAAACTACAGATGCCAAGTAATTAATTCAATTAGTTTTCATGCGTGACCAACAGAAAATGGGATACAGAATCGATACCTACACTTATTGTTCTTGCACTGGTGTTGTCTAGATCTGAAGTAGTCAAAGCTAAGCAGGTCTTATTCAGATTAATCTAATTTAGCATGATTTAGCCATGAATGTTCTTCCCTAAAGCTTATCTAGTCTTTGAATCAAGGCTGAGGGTACATTCAGATCAAATCTGTGCGGCGAAATGCCACAGGATTTTGCGGCAGTGTGACACCATGGTCCATGTGTATGACATGTTGGGAACACCCACTGATCAGTTTGCTGAAAGGCGAGACTGCTATCTTGTTATGCTATTAGAATGCTGGTTTTACTAGCGTTTGTCCACATTGACGGGTTAAAATTAATGGTAAACAACCAGGATGCGAGGCAGATCATTACTACGTGTTTTAGACGGAGGCACAAGACCAATCCGAGTGATCACAGGTATAACATAGCACTACACAAAGAAATGACCATTGGGTTCCCTCTGTAGCATTTAGCTATGCTATGTAACAAGCCCAGCTACTGACCCGTTCTACTCTGCCTCTGATCTCCGGTCAAGCCTCTGCCACGGTAGGTTAAGCATGCCAGTGCTATAGTGATCATCGGCATCCACAGATATGTTTTAAACTCGTGCACAATGCCAAACTGAGTGAATACACATGACACATTACATTACAATCCACTGTGGTTTCAGTCATTCATGCTGCCATTCTGATCACCAGCGTATATGATTGGCCACTGCGATGTTGACGTCGGGCTGCGTATCTTCAAAAGTTTAGTTTGTCTCAACTTTTTGCCCGCAGCTGGCTGCATTTTTCTGCAGAACCCCTTACAACTGGCACTGCCGCAGCCAAACGGACTGCCCTCTTGGGAAAACCTGCATTTTCACCGCACCACCAAATTTGGTCTGAAACCAGCCTTAATATGAAGATCAGAGGGACATTTTAATTATCTTGGTTAGTAATGCTGATAGTAGACAACTTACAGGAGGGCTGGTCCAGGACAGGTCCGTACTGTTGTCTCCCTTCAAGGCAGGAGTGTGGTCTGTCTCAAACATGCTACCATCATCTGCATCACCGCCTGGAACAGCCTCCTATGGATTCAAGTGAACGCAAGACTTGTTACTAATTAACATATGAAAATTTGTGTTAAGAGCATAATCTCATAAAATACAACTTGTAAAATTAAGAGAGCAGACTGTTATGTTGACATACATAACAACCGATTCAGTGAGTGGTATATGTAAAATAAGCTGTCACACAGACACAATAGAGTGGCTTCCCACAGAGAAAGCCTAATCCTCTGATAAGATTAGGATTAATGTTTGTCTGGAGCGATCCCTAAACGCACTACACAAAATAATGCAAAGACAGCCTGGATGCCGCTGGTGCATCAGTGTCCCTGGATACCCTATTGTATATGTCAGTACATGGAGGCAGTTTGTCAGTTGCGGGGGTCATTTGCTTCACCTGTGTTGCCCCAGTGGCCCTGAAGAGCTGACCCTGCAGCTGAGGAATGTGTTTCTTAGCTTCCTGGATGTCTTTCAGTAGTTTGGGGGAGGGGTTCCTGCTGTATTCCTCCTTCATGGCCTGTACAGCAAAATCAAAACAAAAAATCAGTACTAGTTGTATTGTGTTGTCTGTATAGTAGAATCAGGGTTCAACGTTTGGCTGTATAGTCATTATACACTGCAAGATTGCACAATGAAAGGCAGCTGTTGCCTCCTCCCCTACACACTACCTGTCTCCAACCTTAAGTGATGTTCTATTTAAAGATTGATGAAAGCGGATTATTTTATTTTCAACAAGGTTAATAACAGAATGTTCCTTTAACAGGGTTTATATATATATACAACTATGCAATAAAGGGTGCAAATCACCCAAATACTGCCAACACCTGGCAAGTAAAACAATGTTACAGTGGAAATAAGACAGGAAGTGACAGTGATTGTTATGCTAACCTGCAGCTCCTGCTGCTCTCTGGAGAGCATCCTTTGCAACATGTCAACCTTTTGGTTGCAGACACTGCTATTATCATCCTGTGGGGAAAAAATGAAAAAGGAAGTTGAAAATCATATAGGGGAAGTGTGCATTAGACTGCAGGTGAGGTGCATTCAAGCAGACCTTAGATATACCTTACATTTAATATTTAAGCATACAGAAAATTAGTAAGAAAGGATAAGATATAGAGAAGCCAACACAAAAATGAGAGCAGAGCACATTTAAGATAACCCAGATGATGAGGAAAGATGATGTAGAAGGAATTTGTGGAGGCAAGACTTTGAAAGAAGGCATTTCAAGTAACTACTGTACCCATGATGGGAGAGTGGAGGAGAAGCGGTCCTGAGGACTGTAGGGGCGCTCTGCTGCTGGGGAGTTTGGAGAGGAAATGCTAACACCCAACATTTCAGACTCTGCTTCAGACAAAGGGATCTGGGCGAGCCCTGGAGGCCGCCCCAACACTGTGAGGGCCACATAGGAGCCCGCTAAAGTGGACAAACCAAAGCAAAGTGTCAGTTTCACTTTAAGGTTTGTTTTTAAAAATGAGAAAGCTTGCTGGAACAGAGACAGAGGAACTTACATTTGATAAGCTTCACCACCTCTATGTGATTAGAATGTGTAACAAGGGTCCCGTTAACCTGGAAAACAGAAATGATACTATGATGAGAATAAACAGATAATAAATCCAATCCTTTCACAACTTGACATCACATTTTTATGGTACAGCAAGGAAAGAGCAGATATACTGACTGACCAGCAGATGGCAGCATATAGCCTCTGTTTCAGCCTTGGACAGGAAAACAGTGACGTTAGCAGTTTAAAGACATAGAGGCAGATGAACACAATACCTTGATGATCCTGTCTCCTGTCTGAACACCTGCCCGCATAGCAGCCCCATCTGGCAAACAGAGAGGAAAAAGAGCATTAGAGCAACAGAAGAGGTGTGGACGGAGAAGAAACAGGCAGGAAAACACAAAAGACACACGTTTGTTTCATGGCACAGTTGTTGATATTTCAGCACAATGAATACACTGTATAGCCTTGACAGAGCAGATGTTGCAAAGTGACTATTTGAGTGCTATTTTGAAAGACCATAACAGTGGTTATATTACGAGAAGGACCTGTTTCACAGCTCCACCCCAAACAAAGGGATTTAGGCATGAGACAGGTTATTATGAGATCCACGTCTGGCTCTATAGTCAGCAGCACACAGCTCAAGTATTTTGTAAAACAAATACAGTTCTACTAATATACTAATGATGTGCATTTTGGGTCTTCATTTTTGTATCAGTATGGGGATTTTAAGGACATAATCTTGTGTGATCAGTTGACATACAAGTAGAGAGACAGGCATGACTGATAACTTGTGACGAAATAATATAATAATATGTAATAATATGTAAATAGATATTTGGATTTGATCTGTTTCACGATGAACAAAAGCCTTGTCAGACTTCATCTAGCTTGTTTTTAGGTTTAAAACCTATATTACAGATACACACTAGAAAGAAATTTTATTTGCTTCTCAGTTCACAATGAAATCAAATAAGTTGTATAAATTATTCACATGAACGATCTACTAAGTAGATTGCTCTCCGTGTTGAGTCATTAACAAAAGCACAAATGGGGAGCCACACAGGGATAGTTGAAGGCTGCCAAGCACTGATGACAGTGCAACAAAAGTCCTTGATCGGTTCCTTCCTCTTCTAACGTACAGACCGTGTAATGTTCTCTGTGACCTGATAACAGCTCACATCATCCTCTACAGACAGTAAAATACTGCTGGATACCACATAAGTATCCTGTCAAAGTCCCCTCTTTAAGAGAAAACAAGATAAAGCAGAAGCAGAAGCTACTGTGAAACTACTGAGGAGGAAACATATAGTCAGTGGCTTCACTTCTCTAAGTAAGTGCCTGAGTGGTGGTGGTAGTGGTGGGTGCTGAGACCCAATTACCCTTCATATCTGCAAGTTCAGAGCAAACTACCATGACACTTTGATGTCAGAGTGTCAGAGCATGAAAAAGGAGCCCACGTCTCTATTACAGTCCTCGACCAGAAGTTGTCATTGTTCTAACATCTTTTTCTTCTTCCTTTTAAGTTTGAAGCGCCTCCTTACCTTCTTTGACAAGCTGCACAAACACTGGGTTGTCACCGCTGACAGTGAGCCCAAAGCCATTTTCATCTTTCTGGATGATTACACATCGCTGGACCAGACCTGTAAGTGAGACAGACAGGAAAGAAAGACATAACAGTGTCTTCAAAAGGACCAGGAAGTCGCTTAAAGAAATGTGCTTCACTCACTGAAGCCAGTGCATTAACTACAAACTTTCTGAAAAATGAAACTAAAGTTCACTCATGCTAAGGAGACATTTTAAATAAGTAACAAATTGTGAAGGGACGCGACAGTTGATACAGTCTATGAACATTACTTTTTAAACTTATTTTTTTTGAGAGAGGCCTTACATATGCTGTGCAAAAATTGGGTTTCATGTTAATATATTGTGAAAGTATAGTCACCCCGACAACATTTTTTCGCAATCTTCTCAAGTTATTTTGGTCAGAAATATAGTGATATTTGATTTTGTTGCCCAGTCCTGGCGTTCATGAAGTGCTGTTGAGGAGATTTCAAAATACTGAGGTATATATTGTGTAACGCGATATAGCCTACAAATATTGCAATATTATATTAAGGCTGTATCGCCCAGCCCTAGTTTCACCAATGGGTAGAGGAATAGACCTTTCATTTAAAGGACAGGTTAGCACTTTTTAAAGTCCCTTAAAATAATATTAACATGTCATGTGTATGTATATAATAAAACTGACTGACTTTTAAGGAGAAATCTCTTTGTAGCCAGTATCAATGAGTGTAACAATTACATGTACAGTAGGTATGGGCATGTAATTATGGGCCCAACTTAAAAAATGTGAACTATCGTTTAACAAATCAACACATAATCCCACCCCAGGAGTCTAGGACTCTGTTGTCATAATAACATGATAAGATCTTATAATTTGAATGTGTACAGTAAAGAGAGCTTGTTCTAAGGTTGACCGTTAAACATTTAAACAGCCTTAAATTTTTTAGGAGGAGTTTATGTATTTGTGCATAATATATATATATATATATATATATATATATATACATATATATTTAAATTAAGACATTTTAACATTGGCAAACAACTCCTTTGGTGACTAGACAACAAAAAAGTACAAAGGATCCTCTTAAAAATGTAAATACTTCTGATGTGAGGTGATGTCTGTAACAGATCTGGCACCCCAGATATTTTTGATTATAGTTGCACAGGCCAGAAGGAGGAATGTTACTTGTCAGGTTGTTTTATGCAGCGTTTCATTAGTGTGGAGAGAGGAGATAAGAGCTTACCTAATGTCTGGTCGACAATGACTGAACTGACAGGACAGTACAAAAGAAAAACAATGCAAAGAATGCAAAAATGCTCAAAAAGAAAATATGTTCAGCCAAAAATTTAAATTTGGTAATAATCACCACTGTCATGCTGATAGAAAGTCAGGTGAAGTTTCATATTCCACAAAACATTTTTGGAGCTTCACAGCACAACACTGTTGCAGCATTCTCCTAAACAGCTGAAGAAGATTGGGACTTTAAAAACGCAAAAAAAAAACAACTGGAAAAACAAAACATAATATCTAAATACATCTGGTGGAACCCAAGTCTGCAGAAGTCCGAAGATCCCAAATCAATTTGGAAAGACAATATTTCAACGCTTTTTAAAGCCGAAATCTTCTCTGTAGCTGCTGAGCTAAAAGCATTAGCGCCTGCGTCAAGGGTGTAAATATTATCTTTTCGAATCGATTTGGGAGCTCAGGGCTTCTGGATACTCGGGTTACACCGGACGATGTACGGAGCCATTGTATGTTTTGGTCTTTCAGCTTTTTTTTTCGTTTTAAAACAAGTCACAATCTACTTCAGTTGTTTAGGAGAATGCTGCAGCGCTGTTTTGCTGTGAAGCTCCAGAAATGTCTTGGGGACTACAAAACTTCAATCAACTTTGCATTGGCATAACGGTGAGGAGATAATGACAGAATTTTCATTTCTGGGTGAACTTAACCTTCGAAAAAAAGTTGATTTTCCAGCAATTGCAGGAGATCCTGAAACATCTCTATAATGCTTATTTTATACAGTAAGTAAACCAGAATGAATGAGATGACTCTTGAACTGATTTCTTGTTGTGTCCCAGATTTCTCGGTCAGTGCAGCATCCACCAGAGAGGTGAGTCAATCGATAAGGGCAGTGGTGGGGTGGGGGTTGGAGAGTGGAAGGAACAGGAGCTAATACATGGAGAGAGGTTATGGGAGGCAAAAGCCCCAGGCAGGGGGGAGGGGTGTAGAGAGAGAGAGGGTTAGGTGGAGCTGAGGGAGCAGGGGGAAGGGAAATTGGGAGAGGGCAGGGGTGTCAAGGAAACAGATGAGGCCATATGGGTTAAAGAGCCAGTGTGAATTTGCCTCTAGATGTTGATCTTGTTCTAGGCTTCACAGTGTATCAGAGATCTTTGGTTGGTATTTATAGACCATCAGGAGAGGGAGTGCTGACATGATCACTGATCAGGTTAATCCATCTACGCTAATGTATTATTCAGAGGTTTAGCTGATCCGCAATCAGCACCCTTTGTTGAAACACGAGGGAATGTACTCAAGACAACAAACTGACCTTTAATACTGACAGTGTACCTTTAGCCCCACAATCACAAAAACAAGGAAGCCAAGACACCAAAAGGTCTGTCTACTTTTCTTAAATCCAAAAGTCTCAGAGCTTCTGATGCTGTTCAGTGATAAAAGATTCACGTCAGTAAATGTCTCTAGTTCTACACTGGCGCAAGACGAGACAAAAAGAGGAGATAACTGATTTAAACAGGAATAACAACTATGCTTTGTTGAATATGATAGTAGATTATCTTGATAAACTCTGTCCTAGTCAGAAACTAGACACCAGCAGAAACATTTCTGACGGCAGCCTTTTGATAATTCACTGCATGTGAGTTCAGGCACCCACTAGAGGTCATTTTATTGGAATTCTCAAATTACTTGACAAATTCTCTCAGCCAATAACAGAAATTCTGAAAAAATGTCCCAGACAATGTAATGAGAGCAGCTGAACAGGGTTATGATGACATTCTCCCATTGAAAAGGCTCCATAATGATCCTGTTAACATGTGAAATCTTAATGTCACTTAATTCTTTGTTCAGTGGGCACTTGGCTTTACTCTGAGCGAAAGTAAGTCCTTGAAACATTATTTTCTGTCTAAGCTTAATTTTTAAATCACATTTAGATGAAGTGTAAATTCACATTTATATTAGAATCTGACTCAAGTTTGGGATTATGGTTTCAAGTAAACTGTGCAACTGCATCCTGTTAATCCAAAATCTATTTTTTAAGTAGTACTGAGCACAGCTGCTAAGGTCTTCTGCAATAGATTCCAATACTGATCATTTTTCACTACTGGAAAAAGTTACTAAAACATCCATGGATTGAGATGGAAGTGGTGTGTTTAGCTGTATTTTGGCAGAAACTCTTACTGAGCATAAAGATGGACAATGGAAAATATGTGGTTTGAATAGTTTGTATGGTTTATTTTTAAAGTATTAAAAGCCAAACATCTCACAACCTGGTCAAGTAATCCCTGAGCCAGTTGTACTGATCAACAAGTACACAGACCAAAAAGTTGATTTGCTGATTGGAAACAGAAGGGCTGATGGGATGGGATAATCAGGGGAAGCGCTGGCTTCAGCCTCTGTCATCCTATCTAGATGATTATCTAAATTATGATGGCTACATTGAGCACTATGTATTGCTCAGATTTAAACTCTGCAGCTGAGCTAAAAGATATTATTATTTTAACAACAATCCCATCCACCACTGACATCTCAAAGTAGAGATTAAGTGACTTCTCAGTCATTCCAGAGTAACAGCCATGTTCTGCTTTTCATTGTCTTAAATAAGAGTGAATTAAATAATTATCAGTTTTGGTATTTTCAAGTGAAGAAAACCTTGGTCTTCACATATGGGGCTCATTAATTGTTTTCAAACGATCTATAGGCCAACTAATTAGAAGATCAATCCCTAATGAAATAATCGTTAGTTGCAGCTTTAAGTCAAAGCACATCCAATCATGTTGGAGTGGAGTGTAAACATGGAGCACATGTCAGGTAAATCCTATGTTGATACACACCAGTTGAGTTGATCTCTTGGCGCTGACTCTCAGAGGGGCTTAAAACTCAGACTTCTGACCATGCAGTCAAATAGTTTCATGATTGAAAATAAACAAAACTCTACTCTCATCACTCTGCTTTAAACAAACATTTAGTGGCAATTTCACACCAGGATC
Organism: Pagrus major; assembly: GCF_040436345.1. Lineage (NCBI taxonomy): Eukaryota > Metazoa > Chordata > Actinopteri > Spariformes > Sparidae > Pagrus > Pagrus major. Next base: position 16,352,074 of record NC_133216.1, on the reverse strand, counting down.
TGCAGCATGTATAGATGCAGCTGTCACACCAGCCATTCCAGCAGGAGCATCTTACCACAGGACTCAGGCTTCCCCTCTGCTAGCACACTGCTGCTGCCACTCTTCTGCACCACCAGAGCTTCTGCCCACAGCCCCCACCACGCAGACCACAGCGCAGACAGCACAGACGCAAACACACATACATACAAACGTACGCACACACACAAACAAACAAAACAAGAACCGACACAAGGAAAGGAAACACAAAACAGGAAAGAGAAAATCATGAGGGAGAAACAATCATGGGAGAAGAAAAATTAAATGAACAAATAGGTAGTTTAATAAAACATAATGGTTTGGATAGGCAGGAGCGCTGTGACTAAAGTTAAACTAGCTTTGTACTCCACACCTATAGGGGTCACTCTACCAAGCCATGGTGCCTTCAATGACAGAGGCCCCACTTTTCCAAACTTTGTGTTCTGCATTAAAATCACAAGCTTAAGTGATTTAAGTGCAGTTGAGGTTTAAATCTGTACCAGAACTATCATAAAATAAACACAATATGTGGGTTTCCAATCCAGAAATATTGTGATAAAACCTCAATGGGCTTTCCTAACTAGAACAGAACCTTCATAATAGTAAACTGAAATTGCAATCATTATAGCACAATGAAAAGACAGCTGGTTAAATTGCAGTTTAAATTTAATGCATTTTCAAGCCTGTCCATCAACACCAGAAGGTGGTTATACAAGTTGTGGCAAAGGAGTTGACATTGCCAGCAACACAGGAGGAACTAGTTGTGTTCCAACAAATACAAATAATCACCCTTTTTAATGTCCAATATAATTTTAGCCTTCAGAGATCATTAATAACCTAATAACTGCACATATTATTATTATGAAAACATGTGACTCTCATGAGCCAGTGAGTATCTGACTCCTCCTGCCCATCCCTAATAAACCCAAACCACTTTGAAATCATGACAGAAAAGGTGCAAGTAGGAAGAAATCTGAGAAAAGATTGTTAAAGAGTTCATGCAACTTGCAGAAAACTAAAAACAAAAAAATAAACGAAAAACAAGCAGACTAACAACATGCAGGCATGCAAAAGTTCAGGACATAAATTCAAATCTGAATCATTTCTAGAAATAATAATCTAAGGACGTCATTGCTTCTCTGTGACTACTTCAATCACTGCCTCATTCAAAACATGGACCAAACCATCAGAGAAATACATGGAGAAAGATTTTAGCCTGGTGCTACACAAACACGCAACAGTATGCATGTCTTGTGTAACCAGTGAGAGAACATACCGTGTCTATGTTCTGTTGCATCATACAGAGATAAGCCACCATGCGGTGCAGAGGATTTTCTATTTTGTTTTGAATACAGAGGCTTCAGTCATATCTCAAATCACACTGCCCTGATTGCTGACAAACACCGCAGGGAGTGTCACCATATCAAACCAGTCTGTTTTTGAACCCTAACAATCTCACACTGCAATAAACTGGAAACTGGAGTGCATAACAGGCTTAGTGGCTTTTGTGCCCTTCAAGTATGCATCGAGACCACCCAACCACTTTGAGCATACAAAACCCACAGTGCGCTGATTTATGCAAAACTACAGGAACCGTGTGGACGTTAAACATGCAGCTGCAGATTTTAAGGTGCTATAATCAAACCTTTCTGGGCTTATCGGCTTAAAATCTGTAGCACGTAACACAACATAAGCTTCTGCCAGTTGTTATAATGCAGTGTAATGGGGACTTAGCCGATAAAGACACATTATGCTGTCTTTTAGTTGAATAACTCAAAAAGAAAGACAATTCCAACTCCTGTTCAAAACAAGTTGTTAGGCTCCACAATTGTCTTAGGTCAGACCACACAAGTAATATGAATGTAAAGTTGCCAAAGAGAGAACAAAACATGAGCAAGATACACACACCACCTTTCACCATCCCAGCATGCCTTGTGCATTGAGCAAACCATCATCAGCACAATTGTTTTATGAGACTGTTTGTGTGTGTGTTAGAGAGAGAAAAAGGGAGAGAAAGACAAAGAGAATGGGTGAGAGAGACAGAAAATGTATGAGGCCGTCAGATAAAGTGATGCATACAGAGATACAGGGACAGGATGGAAAAGAGGAAAGAGTATGTGACAGAGAATAAAAGAAAAAGAGTGAATAAGAAGAACAGAACAGGAGTAAAAGGCTGAAGAGGAAAAATGGGAAGTTACCTGTAGGGTCAAACTCATTGGAGGGAAGTGAGGTTTTGTCACTTTTGGGTTTCTTGTCCGGGGGGTGGTCTTTACTGAGAATGCTGCTGGTTCTAGAGGAAGAGAAGCACCCATGAGAAACAGGTAAACCCACCACAAACAATCCTGTGTCCAGGATATGCTGTCATATAAAACTAACGTTTGGGGTAGTTTTGGACAGTTGGTCGAATAAAAGAAGCAATCCCAAATGGGATGAGAATCTTCAGCTTCGTGTTTTGTTTTTTGTTTTTTTACATTTTATAGACTTAATGATTAACCATAAAAATAACTAGCAGTTTCATCGATTATGGAAATCATCGTTAACTGCAGCCCTACATAAACCTGTCGTCTTTATGAGAAGGATTTTTTTTTCAAAGGCAGTATCACTGCATCACTCTGTTCTGCCTGCCTGCATATGCACAAGCTGCAGGCAAGTGAAGGTTCAGGAGGAATTACACCAACACACAGACCCAACAATTGTTCACTTCAGCATTGAGAATAATGTGGCTAGAGGACCTCCTAGTGTATGAATCATGCTGAGTGTGTCTACTGTATAATGTGACAGCCAGAGAGGATGTGGAGCCGCTCTGCTGAGCACCCAGGGAGCAAGGCCAGAGAAAGGACGCTCCTCAGAGGAGGTGCTACGAGGCCAGACTCCGGCTTGAACCTCGGGAGGCTATGTATGGCTGCCTCTGCATATACCGGCCCCAACTGTGAAAGGCCACTGTTCTGTTCACAGTGAAAGGCAGTGATGGGCCGCCCTCAGAAGAGGGACCCCTTTGTCCCTAACACTGTGTGTGTATGTGTGTGTGTACATGAGTGAGATGGGGGAGTGGAGAGGGTATGTTTGGTCCAAACTCTGAAGACTTCTGTGTTGCAGCACACCAGTCTGAGTAAAACCTGCCTCATCTGGAGCACTGGAGTGTATGTGTGTGTGGCCACAGGATTACCTACACATAAGCAGAATATAAGAAAATAGAGATTCTTACCTGTTTGCTTTCTTGGGAAACCTGCAAAATAAAACAGAACAACTATCAATATCTGACAGAAGTGACCTGACAAACTATTACTATAATAAAGTCAAGAAAAGCAGAGCTGTTTATGAAAAACAAGATGCCAAGCTGACAGCTTCTCCTGAGGCCCATATACTGGTAAACATTATAATCCTGATCAAGCATCAGAGTTCTTCAGCTGCAGATTAAAGCCTTTTCCAGGTCAAATGTCCTCCGCCTCTCAGATCTCAGCTGTGTGCACATTTGTGTGAGTGTGTGTGTGTGTAGTTGTGCGCCGTGATTTAGTTCCTGACAGACATCAGGACTTGACTGTAATAATCATATCCGAATCACATCCATGGCCTGTTTCCTTCGAGGCAGCATGCCCCAAGACTGATTACTGCCGCAGAGAGATGTAGTGATGAAATAACTTTGGGCTACCGTCAGCAGAAAGAAAGGGTTAGAAAAAGGTGATGTTTTCCAGGAAGTGTTAAAGATTTGTGTATTGACTTGCTGTTTGGCAGACGGCAGATACTGCACTGTAGATTTAATTCTCGCAGTACGTGTTTGATCTCATCTTTAAGGCTAGAGCCTTATGGAGTCCAAGTTAGCTCAGAGTGAATTTTTTATACACAGAAAGTTCTTAACTTAAATTCTACATTTAAGACCTAACGTAGAAGTGCAGTGGACTGAAAAGAGAGTGCAAATAAGCATCAGTAGGAGTGAGCATGTCACAAAACCTGACCCTGCTGGACCGGGCAATTCTTACTTAAGAAACAATTTTGACTCCAGTAATCCATGAACAATAAATCGGACTTATGCCACACGTTAAAATCTGTAATAAGCCCCTCTATGTTCTAGGTTAACCGTAACTAACTGAGGGACCTTATGGAAATCTATTCCAATGCAATATTAATCATATATTTTATCAGTAATGCACTTTCCACTGAAAGGAAAATCTACTGAGCACTCATAAAGTTAGTGCCAACTATCTCTGTGGCCCCTCAGCTACAGACAGAGTGAGCCATGTTTTGCCATTCTTCTTCATGTAGTATGAAAAACCACTTCAACTGGGCTAAAAGTTATATAGCTGCATAGATACCATAAAGCCTAAATTTAGATTCAGTTTTATTATTTTTTTATTGTGATGAAGTAGAAAGCATGGAAAAGGTTGATGTCTCAGCCAGGAAACCCTACAAAACAAATACCTTTTCATACTTTATTGTAAAGCCCACATCTTATTTGCTAGTCGGGACAACGGTTCATTTCAAGTAAGGTTTGACGCCATAAAACTTTCTGAATAAGTCTACAAAATGCTTGAAAATGTAAAATAGACAAAGGCAATAAGGAATGGGATGTAACTCTGAACTGCTCTTCTTTAAAATCGAAACACAGTTAGTGTTATACTACAAAACACTAGTAAGAATTAACTCCACATTTTAGAACACCGATCTTCCGTAATAGGGAGGTCTCACGGCTAACTAGCCCACATTAACTCTCTTTCTCCTGGCGACAGTGTGTCCCATTCAGAGCCATGCAGGGGCAGCTGAATGGCCCGTTTATGAAAGTGCCTCAGACTGTAATAAGTTCCAGAGCCTACAGCAGAAAAAAAAGACTAGCTTTAAGGAGCCCACTCCCTAAGAAACCTCTGACTTGGAGAGATGGAAAAGTCAGCACATAAACACACACACTGAACTGGGACATGTGTACGCACAAGCCCGGGGATGGCAAAACTGAGTAGGCCGATGTTGTTCTTGGTTGATCGTACAGGAACAACTGAAAACATGACAGGCAAATTGAGTTCTAAGACGTGGATGATGCATCAGGCTGTCTATAATGTCTATGCTGAACCCTACTTATGAATCATGCTCTCAAAAATAATGTAGTAGTGTTTTGTCACTGTTAAAAGAGAGCAGAACAGTTCAAAGAGAACTGAGAAGGCATTTTGATTCCAATTATATCATGCGGTATATATCCCAAATAACCATGGGACCATGAAATGACCTGCCTAAGACACATGTCAGGCCTAAAGAGAGGTTATGAAGAAAGATAGCAGCAGTGAACGGAAACAAGAGCACATATTAGGAAAGAAAAAGCATGTTAAGAAACAACATTAATGATACTGAAGGATGTACTTAAGTGAAAAGCCTGAACATTTATGTCAGTTTAGCCAAAAAGAGCAACAGAAAAATTTTGCATTGTGACGTGATAGGACTTTCTGTTGGGTGTATTTCAAGGATATCAAAACCATAATAATACATTTACTGTAACATTTCTTCACATACTAGGTAGCGTTTCTAAATGACAAACCAAAAATATCCTGCTGCAGAGAAGCCTGAAACTGCCAGGCCTCTGGTAGAAGTTGTTGAAAACACACAAACACACCACTCCAGGGCTTGACAGTAAAAGTTCCCTTGTTTCCCCTGGCAACCAGATCTGGATCACTCTTAACCGCTTTTAAAAGGTCTGGATGCCCTTGTTGACAACCACTTCTCCACTAATAATATAAAGACAAAGGTGGGCTAAAATAAATATAAAAAATAAAAAATATAGCTTCTAACTAAGAACAACTTTCCGCCTTGGTAGATGAGAGTGCTGCTGTCACACTGATTTCCACACTAAACCAGCTAAACTGAGTGTGGGGGAAAAATAAAAAAAACAGGCATCACAGCTACACAACAAAGCTTTACTGATAGTGAGAGTCAAACATGTCTGAAAAAGATGAAGAAACGTCATCAGGACAAAAGAAACTGTACTTCAGAGTATACAATTGTTTGTGTAGGGCAACATTGTGTTAAAAACTGCATAGACAAAAAGGATTGACAAAGATGGTGGGAACCAATCAAGCAAAACAAAAGTAATGGACAAACACGAGTATCCAGGAAGTTGACAAGTGCTGCCACCTTATATAATCCATCTTTGCAGCAATGCAAAATGAATTTAGTTAAACTCATTTATCATGTATCCCTGTTTGTGCCTATAGACAAAAGCCTGACCAATACATCGGTTGCATTTATCTTTGTCGTAAGTGTTTGATAACAACATCTGAGGGATCACTGCAAAGAATAAGTGTATATTGGCCAATATACTGACAGAAAATGTTTTTACTCCCTACTATCCGTATCAGCCCACAAACTCGAGTGTTGGTTGGGCTCTACTGTACACAGTAGAGAATAGGGTCCTCATAACTAACACGCACACAATATTAGCCTACTTACAGTAGTTATTTAACAATAAGTCTCCAAGGACAAACTCTGTGCTTTTTACCTCCTCCTCAGAGCTACTGTGAGAGTTCTCTGAGACAGAGATGATGACAGCTTTTTTGAAATGGCAAAGGGAAATCAGAAAAAGGCAGGTACTTTCAGTGAGGAAGTAAAAGTGTTCTTTGGTTGAAAATGAGAAATTCACAAATACCATACTGTATTTCAAGGCAGTATCACCACAAACTCAGTGTCTACTACAGCACTCTGCAGCAACTCTTCGCCTGTATGTAACAAGCAGCTAATGACAACTCAAGTCATCACGCCTGATTTATGTAGTGGCAACACAAATAAACGGAAAGCCTTACAAGCCTCATGAATTCACATTTGGTTTCACTTTCTCTTCAGATACAGAAAGGGTTCATAGATACACATTTACAGTTTACTCGTCTTGTCAAAGTCGACATGTTAACTCATGCCTTACAGTAAAATTATCATGTTGCATTTCTCTGTTTACACTGCTATGCACTGTCCTGCCCTTTTGAATTTCCTGGCAACCACAGAGACTGGAAGTTAGACACACATTTCTTTAGATTAATCAGAATTTATCTTAAAATCATGATATTTTGATATTAACTTTTTTGTTATAGCCCAGTAAACATATAATAGCAGCAAGCAAAAGCACTGTTGGCTTCACCCTGATGTATCAGTTGTCATTCCGATACATTTAATCTTCAATTACTTGAGCAATGCATGTTTATGACCGCACGCATTGCTGTCCAAAATAGGTTTGGTGTCATAGCTATGAGGGTGGCTGAATAACTTTCATAACTGTTCATTGGGAGGATTTTACCTTAGCTCAGGCTAATAGCTGAGGTTGTTAAGTCATACGTTCCACCACAGCAGTCAACTGTACTGTACGTACTCCGTTGTAGTTTCCATGGGAAACAAAACAGTATACTTGTGACAGTAGAGGAGAAGTTTGCTACAGTGGCCGTGTATCTGGATGGAAACAGAATCCAGTCACTGCAAAGCTGACTGGTCAACCAGGGCAATGTTTCCTTGAGTTATCACTGACACTCAGTCATGGCTCACATAACTTCACAGTGTATCTCTAGTGAACTATCACAATGTCTCCACATTGGCAGTGAATTCCCTGTCCAGTAGACAACACTAGTTTATTGTTCTATGCCCTGATGCTAATACTTACATACTAACACTCTATTACCGTATACAGAACAATAAACAACTTAACTAAATAATTGAGAAAACGGTGGGTCAATTCATTGGTAGGCGACAGACAGAAAATTAATTTTCAAAAGCAATTTTGTTTATCTATTAATCGCTGAAGAAAAAAAAATCCTACATTCTCAAATGGGAGAGAGTGCTACTCAGTCTTCTTTGACAGTATACTCTAAAGATTTGGACTGTTAATCTGCAAACTAGCAGTTTTAACAGGTCAGCTTGGGCTTAATAAAAAGTGATTATCAGGATGTAACCCCTGAAAAGCATGTGATTAAATCATGAACGTGAACCGTAAAACAGTATTCATAGGCTTAAATAACTAAGTCAAGCTAGATCAATACGCAGCCTGTAGAAGCTTTGCTCTGCTGCAGGCAGCACTTTAAAAATGTTTTCTTGGTAATGCATAAGAAAACAAACAAACTTGGACATCGAGTATTACAAACACTTGCTGCTGGTCTACTTGTGTGAATTTAAGTTTACACTTTTTTAGACAAGAGATGATATGTTGATCTAGTGGAAACTATGTTCTGAAAACCTACAGACAGCGTTTAGGAATCAATTTTCCTCAGCTCATTCAATTCTTCAGATCCAGCTATAAAAGTCTGAGCTGGGACCTCTTCCTGGACGGGGCCATTAAACTTGCAGCGAGTGAGAAAAGGGCGAAAGAAGGCAGAGTCAGAAAAGGGTGGGATAGGAGGGAGGGGCAGTACTGGAGCGGGCCTGGGCTTGAATGCTCCATTGAGGTTTGGTGTTTTGATGGAAAACTGTGGCAGAGCGGGGCCAACTGCAGCAACAGTGGCAGGGAGAGAGGCCCGGGACCAGACCAGACCATGGAGAGAGAGAGAGAGCGAGAAAAAGTAGCGAAGGAGGGAGGGACAAACAGCCCTGAGGGAGCGGGACTCTCTCTGACACACAGCCATTTCTGTGAAAGGATCTCCCCAAACTGAAGAGGAAGGAAAACAGCGAACAATAAGGAACTAGACCAACTCATGGAAGATTCAGGGGAAGCACTTGAAGTTATTCTCAGTTCCTCTTCCAATCAGTAAAAGCAAATATAGACCAATGACTAAAGTTCAAACCTGAGTTGAATTATGTGCAACTACTATTCAATATATAAAAGAGCCAAGACAAAAACAAGAACCTCAAACTAATCACGAGGATAAAAGTTGTCTGGACACAACCGACGTAACCAAGTTATACTATACTAAAGTAGTGTCAGACTTGTAATGTATGGAGTTGTTGCAGTAATCTGGAGTTTCCTACTAGAAGCAGAGCGACACAGCTCATAGCACAGGTGTTGTTGGGACTGGGAGAGGTGGGGCCCGTCTGAAACTGGGAGAGGACTGTTTTGGGAGTTGCCTGCAGGCTGCACAAATCTGACTGAGCTGAGGTGTGTTCAATTCCAAGATAACCTTGCACGCTGCAAAACATCATCAGATGTTAGATTACACCGGAAAATGGAGATAGAGCTGGAGTGTAATTCTGTAGTGACGGCATCCTTCAGCTGGGTTTTGTGCTGATTCATGCCACTGGTCTGCTGAGCACCCTATGGAACTAGTAATATTTTCTTTTCAGCCAGCCAGCCATTCATGCCACCTCCTTAAAACCGCTCTGAGTCTATCTCAATGGTGTAATGATACAGTCTCTTGAGCAGCCTGATTCATGCCCGCAGCCTGCCAATGGGAGAGAGCACACACACAGACATTGTGCTTGTTATCTAATCTATATACCTGAGTCACACAATGTGGGTGCACACACAAACACACAGCCAGCATGACGTCATCGCTTTCCACTCCCTGCAACTGAGAAAGAAGTAGTCTACACCCACACAGTGATACTCCTTTAAACACCCTTCTGTATTACACTCTAATATCAAAACACTTGTGTCACTCTCAACGTGTGACCTTAGCAGTGTATCCATGTACCATTGTTTATGTTGTGATATTGATTTTAAAGAAAGGTAGCATTAAGTGAGTGTATGACAGAGAGAGAGACAGACAGACAGAGACAGAGAGAGAGACAGAGAGAGAGAGAGAGAGAGAGAGAGAGAGGTGTGGCGTGTTGAGAGACAAGAGCAATAGCTCTGGAGCTCAAGCTACAGCCTCAGGGGGAAAACAGTGCCCTTTCTGCCCCAATAAACCTCATCAGGATTCCTGACATGAGGTCCGGGGGATAGACATTTCTTCACGCTATGCTGTCTGCTGTCCTCCAGTACTGGGAAAGGAAAAGAGGTGGTTCAACATGCTACACTGTCCACACTGCTGCCGGTCATGAGCCCTGCAACTAAACCTGGGAACTTTACTAATCCTTTTTAGTTCAGGTTGATCTTCAAAAGGGTTGTCCTGTTGAGAACTGGGCGGCATGGCTTTAAAATAATATTGCGAGGTCTTTAGGGTATATTGCGATACACAGTATACATCTCAATATTTTGAAACCTTCTCAAAAGCTATTCATAAATGCTAAGACTGGGTGATAATCAAATATCAAAATATTTTTGAAAAAAAAAATCTCTATATCAATATTGTGACAATATGACACAATGAGATTTTGATAAATAATCATCAGCTATGTAGATATAATGGCTAAGTCAATAAAGGCAAGCATTAAAACAAGTAGAACTGTCTGATAAGTTCAAATTAAGTTCACTTTAATAGAAGTGGGAATAACAGAGCAACAAACGCTACGATGCATGATAACAATAGTATCACGATACAACGATTCTGCAATAATCGATACACTGCAAGAAACTCATCCAACGATCAACATCATGATATCTGTCTAACTGAAGAATACAAAATACCCTTAACCTGTTAAGAAGCCTCCATTTTGGGTCTCTCCTCGAAAATGACATGGCCATAATTAGCAGAGTGTACCTCTGCAACTACAAGGTGTATTTGAATAATCAAGGTATCATTATAAAGGGAACACTTGAAATATTTGTTCAGATATGTAAGTATAAGTATATACGTCACCGAGTCTGAGTAAATATCTGCTCGGGCTAACAGTTTAAAGTTATCACCATTTCTTGTGCAGTGATTTAAGTGAAAAAACGCATGCATTTGTAACTTTATTCCTGTTTCTTTTGCATTTCTTTTACATTAAAATGTCTTATTGGGTGCATCTAAATTATGTGCTGGTGCACCTAAATACTCAACAGTGCAAGAAGAATAAAAACTCTAGAGCCCTGATTCACTGCATTGTGGTAACAGTTTCAGAGAATACGACATGAACTGAGAACATCATTCCAATGTAAAATAGCCATAAACTGGCAAAAGGCCGAACTGCCAGAAAGCAGAACAGTTATGGAGTTAAAATCTTGAAAGGAAGGACATGACTATGACTCATTAAAATCTGTGTAAAAATAAGTTTAAATAAGTTTAGAACACAACAACAATCTATGATCAAAATATAAACCTGTTGATCAATTTAGCTGTTAACTTTAGTCATACACTATAGGATATGTGGGTAGGGTACCTCTGCCAGCTGCACATGGACCCCTGGAATGACAGACTTTGTGGGTATGATTTGGTATCCTGCAATGATCTCAAAATGTTTTAATGTCTGTCAAATGCAGACCTAAGATGATATCCAAGCTGATGCAACCTGTGGTAAAAGCACATTACTGATGCCTCATTCTCTCCAAAGCTACAAAATGTTCCATCTACTACACTACTCTCATTAAAAAAATCTGCAAGATGATACTGAGTGATTCATCACTGAAGGAAAACATTGGACATTCGCAAGAATATTCTGAGATTGTGAAAGGTGCAACGATTTATAGTACATTCACTTTTTCTTCCTCGCCTTCATGCTATCAAAGCGGATTGAAGTCATTCAGAGAGCTGCGTCTTCCACTTAGCTTGACTGCAGTTTGGTGACAGAAAGTGATCTGAAGTGTGTTCTTGTAGAGAAAGTGTAGGGGTGTGTTAGTCTGTCTAGTCACCCCTGAATCAGCAGAAACAGGCAGTAAGATTAATCACAGTGCAGCAGCAGGTTGCCCGTCTCTCTCTCGACGATACAGCCTCTCCGAGCATGCAGAGACAACATTCAATTAGAGCATCCCCATTCTGAGACCCAGGGAAGGGGAGTCTCAACATGTCACATAAATCACATCCAATCATCTACAGCGGAGATGCTGCTTTTTAACGTCAACTATCTACTGCCTGGTATATCAGACAAAGACTGAGCATGCTGTACATGTGCACTTATAAAATATGTATATTTAGAGAATCAACGTGGAGTGAAATAAGGAGTTTAACAGCAAGAAATATCAGATATATCTCCAGCCTCCCATGTCTTGGGCCACTGAGCAGTCTGCAGAATATCATGGCTTCACAAGTGCCACAGTTAGCTTGAAGGCACTAGCCCAGTTCAGTGCAACAAACCCCTTACATGGACATGTGAGGACGTGACACTCGGGTAAGACAGCTCTCTGCCCTTGTCCCCTTTTTCTCTATTGTAGTCATCCTGTCTTTTGTGAAGTGAAAGTAATGTTTAGGCCCTGAAGCTCTCTTGGCTAAACAGGGCAGGATTGTAGAGGGTGTCCACAAGCATCAGCATCACAGGGATGGGTGATAGACCCCCCAACTCCCCCAGCACTCAGAGCCCCAGCTAATGCCCAGACTTCACCAACTCTCCAACATCACCACCCCTGGGGCATCGCCTATTTCTTTTCCTCTCTGCCATCTCTATCTCTTCTTCTATCCCAGTGTCCATTTCTTTCCTTTTCGCCAGGCTGGATGTAACTCAGATAAGAAAAGAAGAATTATTAAGACCCCCAAAAAGACACACAAAAGAGACCCAGGTCAAACCATTTCCACCTGTCCAATTTGAAATTGATGAAGGCAAATTTGTTGTAGCTGTAAATTCTCCCTACCTTGGAGGCATAATAAAAATGTGGAGATGATGGTAGAAAGGGAATGACTGAAGTAAAGACTGGAATAAAAGATGGATGGGATTGAGAGAGAGTGTGAAACATAGTGAAATGGGACCAGAGTATGGTGAGAGTTGGTGTGTGCCTGCCAAAGTGACGTCCAGGTGTGAGCAGAGTCTTCATAAGGTCCTCATTTACATCCAATAAATAAAGAAATCTAAAAATCTGGCCAGTCATCTGGGGCAGACTGTCAATAGGTTTCAACCAAAAGGATAACTTGATATTGATTGAATATAAAACTGCCCACCTTGACTAAAATGTGACCATGTCATCAATACCAAAACCTAGTTCCAGGGCATCGTGTTCAATGCATCACTGACAACTGTAATTGCAACAGGAGAATAACTCCAGAGTGGCATAAGGTGAGATCACAACATAGTAGGATGACGCAGCACTTAATTAGTACTGGCGTTTAAAACTATAATTCACATTAGTGAGAAGATGGAATAAATGTGTCAGGTGAGACATAAGACAGGACACAGCTCCGCCGCTGCAGGAGGAAGCGACTGATTATGGAAAGAAGTCAGAGCACCAGTGTTATGGATCAACTAGCTTCCCTTTTAACCAGTGATTAATGCCTGAATTTCTGTGGATGGCTGTGGTGATGGCGGATAGATATAACATCTAGAGTAGCTGTACTTATAAATGCCATATTTTTTTCTCTCTTTCTTTAAATGTAAAAATAATATTCTCTTCCAAGTCTTCGACACACAATGCAACCTACAATAACTTATAACTTTAATCTTGAATGTGACAAAAACACAGATTCATAACAAGATTAGAGACCCGGCCGTGGTACAAAATGATAACAAATCAATACTGTAATCCAGTTAGCCAACAAGCTGCTTCTCCTTTTCCGCTGTGCGTATGAAAGTCATGAAGCCACTCATAATCTATAAATACCATAATGAACAAGGTCACCTTATGACAACTAACAACTATGCATTTGCAACGGATCAATCTGGGCTTCTTCGAGCTTTCATACTTGCCCATGGAGGGCAAAGTCAAAGAAACACCTTTCCGTATAACACAGCACCACCAAAAACCACAACCTCCAACGTCACAATGAAATTGAATCCAGACCTCTCTGACACAATCTGAACCAATTCTTAACATGATACTCTTTATAAAGATAAGATTTATGGCAGAGCTGTTGTTTGACTACTGTTTCTTTGGCATTTTCGTATACACAACCACCGTACTGCAACAGGGCCATACTGTTAAAAAGATCTAAATTGGGTGGCATGCTGACAACCTAAAAAATGCTGTGACTGAGATTTTACGGTAAAAGAAAGGCCTTCAGGCTACCATAACCAGGGTTAAGGAATGGTTAGAAATTAGTCAATGCTTTGTCTGCCCCTACCTTCGGGGAATATCAAACTCTTTCCAAATTTTCATATTGGAGAAGCTGGAACGATGACATATTTGGCGTTTTTGCTAAATAGGCTAATATTCTGTGGATTGACTGATGTTTAATCTATTAATCGGGAGACAGCTCAACAAAGTGCATTATAACCCCAAATTAACATCATGGCATTATCCAGGAGTTCTTTGTTAGTCAGCAACTGGCTTTGCCTACTTTCCATAAGATACATACAATTATGAAGGTGTGTACCCTACCTAACCCGCCCTACCTGGATGTGACATGGTATCTTATAGCTGCAAACCTTTTTGACCCCAATGTTAAGTTTTTCCCAACTGCAAAAGTTTTATCTCATCCTTTCAGTTGCAGGAAATATGTTAAAATATATGAATACCTCCATTCTCCACTGCATGCTGAGCTGCAGTTCTGATCAGAGCTTCAAATGACTTCTGGATACTCATTTTAATGCACAGTTCAGAGCAGCTGACACAGCTTCCCCAGCATCAGTGCTGACTAGATGGAGAAGGGGCATACTGCATTATAAGGGAGGGATGCCAAATACAAGAGACGCATACAAGCAGCTGTCAGAGGTACTCATGAAAACATTGATCATGAGGACTTCTGATTTATCGATTAACCCTTTGAGTTATTCATCCAAGCATATGCTGGATGCAGAATCTGACATTTGTTGCTTTTCTCCGTTTAATTCAACAATCTGAAGACATCACAGTGGGCTCTGTTTTGTTGTGGCCATTCTGGCATGACAGTTTCCATTAAATATGCTCAATAGTTACATTTGAATCAATAATAATCAATCAACTCAATTAATGCCAAACTTGTTAGTTGCAGACATAACCTTACACTTTGCCTCCAATAGGGTAACAGTGAAGACATACTCCAACCAGCCTCCCTGAATGTACCTGACCTACACTGACAGACCTGGAGAGGAACATACAGCGGACAGCCAGTTTGCTCCCACTGAAAGCTATTGTTTACTATTAGTGATGTCACCAGCACCACTTCCCGGGAGGGCCTCAGGGGGGGTGGGAAAAACGTGGAGATCAGCAGAACTCTATGACAAAGAGCTAACAGCACACTAAACTGACCCATCGGCTGGCGGCCCAACCCCAATAGATGCTGGATGCATGCTCCCACCGTGGCCAACAGAGCGAAAACAAAATGCACAACACCACATGCATAGAGGGAGGGAACGTAAAGACAGGGATATAGAGATGGACTTAAGGAGGGAGGGAGAAAGACAACAGCACTAATCAATAAAGCCATTATCAGCACCCACTGTGGAAAAACAACCTCGAGAACTGCAGAGGTATAAACAACAACTCAGATCACAGGCCCGCTTTAATTTTTCTGCAACAGAGGGACAGAGCAGGTTGCTTGCATGGCCTACAGACTGCTGTCACACACACTGTTTTGCATTTTTTGTTTTGCATTATCATAATGGCTGGTCTGCATCATGCTCTACTGGTAGAGTTACAAATATGACCTTTAGGACCAAAACAAACAGATTAACAAATTTACTCTGGAGGTATCAACACGCTTTGACTAAAGGGAAGATGAATAGAAAGCAGATTTGTGTATCACCGACTCAAGACTTCTCATGCAGCAGCAAATCTGTGTTGACCAAATAGACTGTATGATATTACATAAGACACACTGCACTGTCTAACAGCAATGGCAACCTCAGATTAGGTGCTTCATGGCATCAGGGGTATCTCTGTGATTTATTTGATTATGAATTGCAGTTTAAATTCAATACAGGTGATAGAAATGTACCGATTTGTCCAAGCAACCAGACATAATATGATATCTGCACCGGTTTAGCCAGTAATAGTGCCATGTGCAATGATGTGGTAATACTATTTCAAAAAAAAACAAACAACACACACACACACACAAAACAAACAGCACCATAATAGCAGTTGGTGCCAGCCACTGTTGCCATCATTGCAGTGGGGGAGGGGGGTCATGCAAAATGGGGTTGGGCTTTAGCCTCTAGCTGGTGCCCTAGCCATGAGGATATTTCAGATCCCAACCTGTGCAGTAAAGCTTCCCTCTGCTCTGAATCTACCGAGCACATTCCAGTCTATTGGCCTGCTGTCCTCGCAGGTATGTGGGATTCAGGTGGGATGTGATGTAATGCAGCAGCTTCACTTCTCACTGCCAGAGCAAATCAAATTGAGAATAGAAACCTCTTTATCCTCCAGGTACAAAAACATAGAGGAATTCATGACAACTCATATCTCGACGGATGATCCGTCTCTGCCATTTAGTGTGCTCTTAAGGCCATGACACATTATTTAGCCCTCTGGTCTCAGTGTCCAATCTTTGAGTTGACAGATGCCTCGGATAAGGTGATTACTCGACGGAGCTAGGGTTTTGTCTAAATCCAGAGATTGTTTTAATAGGTGTTGGAGAAGGTTAGCTTTAAAGGCTTAGCTGTAATAGTGATGTTGAAAGGTGTACAGGGATCACAGACGACTGTTCCCTGGCACACAAACAGTGGCAGGCCTTCTCTCACTCCTTGGACAACTAGTACTTTACTGTCTGCACTGAACTCCATTACCCATGCTGAGATCAGCAGAGTTTCCATCAAGATCTCTGATGTCCTCCCTTAGTAATTAGATTGTATAACACAGTTATTACCGAGCACATCACCACAAAGAAGTGCTTTACTTGGACCATGTAAAACATATTTTCATCTGACTGTGGCTTGTGTTTCACATCCAGATCATCCTAACCCAATCAAGGAACTTTAACAAGATGTTGTATTTTACTGCTCTGAAAACTCAATTTATGAAAGTGGAGTGCTGTCATGGAATAGAAAGATGGTTGTACACTGTACCTGTCAGTGAAGCTGGACTGTGTGTCACTCATTGGGCTTCCGGTTCTAGATTTGCAGCAAATTATATCCGATTAACATTTTCCAGAGTGTGATGACACGATTTCCTGGGGCGTCCTTCTCTGGCATTCGTCTGAAGTAGGCAAGGATTTTGAGAATGGTGTTGAGCATAAATTAACTGAGGGGTTTCTTCGAGGCACGTCCAAACACTGTAGAGGGCAAAAAAATACTACCTGTGTGCTGTCTTTTAGCAAATACTCCTTGTCAAAATGCAACAGCAGGGAGGAATATACAGTGCAGACCTTAAAAATGAATCGGGCCCTCTGTCGTATTAGCTGTACAGTCAGACGATATCCCACCCCGGCAATAAACAATATTTTGGCAACAACAATAAATAAACTGCGCCAGCTGGCACAAGTTGTCGTGCATGTATGAACTCCGTGTGTGAATCCTTTGCATTCACATCCCAGTTTTCCGCCGATATGAAATGTGTAAACAATCTGTATTCCAATGTAATAGACACCTTGGCCCAGCGATGCAGTCCGTCTGCCACCACCCCTGCTCGGCTGAATGGCCTCGGTTCCTAAATGATCGTTGAAGATGCTGGAAATTCCTCCAGTCCCATTTGGTATTCCCTGCTCCCAGAAATGCCTGTCTGTGGCTGTGGGGAGGACGACTCTCCCGTGACCATGAGAATCGCTCGACAGCGAGTTTAAACGACCCGTGTTACACACTAGCAAAACAACCGCAGCTAATGTTATACCGGCGTAAGACGTTATAGATTCAAAACGAGAAAAATGGTCAGATGGTCGATTAAAAAAAAGCACATTGGGTTTTTTTTTTTTTTTTTTTGTTTTTTAGGAAGTCCTTTCTCACGGCAAGCTGGCTGTTGAGTCTCGCCAGCTACCCGCTAACAAAACAGATGAGCTCTTTCAGCAGAAAACTTTGCTTCGTATGCTCTTGTTTCGAGTGCAAACTAAGCAAACTCCCCGTTCACAACAATGAGCCGGCCAACGACTGAAAATATATATACAACACGGCATGAATGTTGTCTGGCTTCCGATATGTCTCCGCGTTGTGTCCTTCAAAAAGTCTCCTTGGGGCAAAGAAAATCCAGTGAAGTCGGTTAGCACAGCGCGACGTTCCTTGACTCCATGTTTCCAGAATTCAGTCGTTTCTCGGCAGAATTCCCGTGGATGGACGCGGGCTAGCTTATGTGGCCAGCTAACGGGACATAAAGTCTCGCCAGTCCTCTGTAAACAACGACGAAAACACACCGAGGCGCTGAAAACTTTTAGCGAACACCAAACGCTATTTTTTTCCAACGCGAGGCGTCATTTGTACAGGAGTATAACTCGCGGAGAGGTTCCCAAAATCCCACTTTCTGCCGCTAGCAACGCCCTAGCCAGCTAGCTGTTCAGTCCACTAGCGCTTCCACTAACCACTTCCGCCGGGAGATGGGAAAAGTCGTTTTGTTTCAGCATAACGTGAGGGGGCTGCTGCGAAGTAACACCACAATAATAACAACAATGACAATGATACAACTAGTACTAGGAGCAGAATATATTTGTTTTACTCTTGAGTTTTTCTTAATGTAAATGTATCGGGTTATGTTTAAGAATAAAGAGTATGACAAATGCTATAGTCTATATCAGGCTAAACCTGCGACGATTAGCTGATTGAACAAAAAAATCAATCAGCAACAGTTTGGATGATTGAATAATCATGGAATCAAGAAAAAATGGTGACTAAAGTAGCTAAAAATCTCTGGTTCCTCTACTACTTTAGTTTTGACTGGATATCTTTGTATTTTTGACTGGTGGTCAGACAAAATAAAACATTTGAAGACCACGACCTGAGCTACGGAAGCCCTGAGGGGCAAGTTTCTCGCGAAAAAACACATTTTTTCACTCTGCTCTGAATCCACACATGAAACTTTATTTTTAAGAATTTATAAAAATTGATCACCAGAAAATAATAAATGTCTCACTTGCCCCTCAGAGCTTCTGTGTTTAGATCCTGGGAACTTCTCATGGACTTTTTTAAAAATTATTTGTTGACATTTTATAGACCAAAGACTTAATCAAGAAAGTAATAGATTAATCAATAATCCCAAAATTTATCAGATGCAGCCCTAAGGCATTAGTTATAGCCAGTTTTAGAATAGTGGCTATAACTTTCCCTCTCTCTCTCTCTTCAAGCCTATGTTATGTTATATGTCGATTAATTGATTAGTCAATAGATAGAGAATGAATCACCAGCAATTTAGACAATCAACAGTATGAGTCAATTTTCCAGCAAAAAGACTAAATATTCTTTAGTTCCAGTTTCTCAAACAAGAGGATTTTGTTTCTGTTTTTTGTTTCTCTTTCTTACGTCTTTGTATTAAGTATCTTTATTTTTTTGGCCAGCTGTCCAAAGTGGGGCACTCAGGCCAAAGTTGACCCGCCATAATGTTAGATTTGACCCACCAGATGTTTCTAGTGAAAAAATAAATAAATAAATAAAATTATGATATGAGTAGCTGTTAATGTTGTTTTACTTTTTGTTAGGTAAAAACATCCTTGAAATATTTGGGATCTGATATTTGGGAAACTGAATCACCAGAATTGTTTTTCTCACCTGCCTCTCAAGGCTTCCTTATTGTACCTTCTTACAACGCAACACAAAAGGTATTTGCTTTTGGCCTGTGTTCCATCAGAAGATTCAGCTTTGGTCTTTCAAGGGAAAAGGTTTGGGCATCCCTGTTTTAGACTGTTGGTCATACAAAATAAGGCGTTCCCAAACCTGTCTGGTATTTTATAGAATATCAACTGTTTAATCAATATGTTCACTGATATAGTGTATAGATACTGCCAAAAGGTTTGCTTTTCCTAGAGCCTTTCTAAAGCATTTTCCATAAGTAGTCATTTTCCTTTAGGTGGTTGATCATCTTGATGATTACGTGTGTTGTTGTTATGATTATTTCATGCTTTTAATGGCTCTCTGCCTGTCTGTGGTCGGTCTGGGGCTGGGAGAACAGTCATTATGTTCATTATTTACAGCTTACAGTCCAGTCGTTTGTCCACCCGCCGCAAGAAGACACTCCTATTCTGATGAAACTCATCCACAGAGGAAGCTTGAGAGACGTGAAAGAACAGAGAAAAAACATACTAAAGTGGCTGCATGTGAGCGTAACACAAATGCATAAGATAGATAGTTTAGATATTCATCTACAAAATAGTGCAGAGTCAGTTGAGACAAGACCAAGATCCATATTCAGTGCAATCAATCCAATCAATACTCATCGATTCCATTACTGGTCCACTGAGTATATGTTTTTTTAACTTACTGTGCAGAAAATGCACTTAAGATCACAGCTCCACTAATGATGTAATGTAGGATATGGTTAGTGGCGAGTGTTTAAAAGGCCACATTTTTGCACTGCCACAATGAATATGTCAAAATCCTATTTACCTTTAAATAGCCAGTGCTTGTGTACAAGTGACGTGTGCAATTCTTCCTCTCGACCTTCTCTGTTATGTTTGTTTTTGGGATCGTGTATTTAGCATACTGAAGTAATACACTGTATATGATGAACTGTATTACAGTGTTGTGAATTGCAGTCCTATTTCATTATTCACATTTCTGGCAGCTCACCATACTGTGCGATACTACAATATATGCACCGTATATTACATTAAACTTAATGTGCTCCAAAGCAGGGAAATATATTTAAAACTTTAAAATGAATGCTAAAAAGGGAAGTAAAACTAGCTTTTAATTAACTTTTGCTAAACTAAAAGTATAATGTGACATTATTTTCTGTCAACAATGCTGCAAATGTGTTATTTGTTCTTTATTTTATCATTACCAAATGACCGTCCTCATGTTTCCTCTCTTGGCAATTCATATATAATTGATATGACACCATCATGTGGACAGCTGAGGTAACTTCACCCTCACTTCAATAATACATCTGAGTACCTGGCTTTTAATGATGCAAACGCAGCTCATCCGTTAGTTTTAGTTGACATTTTGTTGTTTAAAATTTATTCCAAAGCATTCAAACAATCCATCACATCTTTATTTCACTTCACGCAGGGATTACAAAGGCAAATCATGAAACCCCAAGCTGAAACTCATTCCTTCTTCAACTCCTACGCTCACGTTGGAGGGTTTACAGTACAGCACAAGACAAATAACAAACATAAAAATTAGGAAAGTACATTCAGATAACTAAGGCACACACCAGTTAGATTTTTACCGTCTTGGATATAATGGTGATTCTCAGTGGCAGCCAGGTAAACAGACCTTATATGAGAGCAGCACATTAAATATCAGTCAAATATAAATAGGAAAACAACAGGACGGCAGGTGTTTTAGCACAATGCTGCAGAAATCCATGTGCACTGAAATAACAAACAGGATGTGGTCATAATAATGACAACATCAACATAAAGTCTGCGCATGAAGATGACAGTTTGGAACAAATCCTTTCATGGAGGGGGGTAATAATTTATAATTTATTCACAACACTACCTTGTCTTTATCCCATGATGCACTTGTGGGTTGTGTCTGGACAATATGTTTGAAATTATTATCACAATATTAAGATGAATACATTTCTGATAGTATCACATTATGGCAAACATAGGCAAAATCGCACAAAGTCACACACGAAAATACTAAAACTTCCACAAAGCTCTTCACTCATGTACACCAAAAAATTAATAACTTTTTTGTCAGTATGTTTGGAATTATTTATTATTCATAACAAAACCAATAACTCCAATGATTATATCATCTTGATGGATTTTACTGAAAGTTGTTGTGTGTGTCGCTGACTTTGAATAGACTAAAGGTAGAAATGTAACATTTTAGGGGCTAGAAACAAAAGATGCTTCTGCATGATTGCACAGATATTCATCCTGTTTCAAGTCAGAGGCTATCTAGTGCTGTATGTTTGTGTCAAATATTAAAGGAGACATATTATGCTTTTACATTTTTTCCCCGTCCTTGAGTGTTTTATGTATATTATTGTGCATGTAAAAGATTTTGAAAGTAAAAAAGGTCAAAGTCAGCACCAACAGAAGCTCCTCTCTCCCACAGAAAACATACATCTCAAAATTTAACGAGTTTAACGAGATGCTGGATCAAAAAAAAAAAAAAACATTTGCCGAAGTCAGACATAATATCAGCACACTGTACAGATAACTCAGAATAAATTTAATTGAATCGTCTTGCCTGATAAGATCTCTTTGTGACCGAAACATCCTTCTATTAAATCAAATTAATTGGGAGCTATCAGTCCAGAGCACAGATCTTTTGTCTGGCTTCATCTGGAAGATTAAAGTAAGTCTTGCAGGTCCATGTACACATAGTCGATACAATGAAATCCAATACTTCAAATAACTGAAAAAACTAACATTTCACCAAACATTTGGAGACAATTAAAGTTTACATAAATATTACCAGTGTGGAACTATGTAACTGACAGGTTTCTTCCCACATATCTCTTTACATGATGGAAGTAAAATAAATGAAATGTCTTTTTGGGCTTGTTCTGCAGCAGGATGTCAGACAGCAGGCAAAAGCTTGGATGAATTACTATAAATTGTATGAAACAAAGTAATCAAACACATTTCTCTTTAATTCACCCCCAACTCTCTGTTATGACTTCAACTCCCTGAGTATACCTTTCACATCTGGTCAAAGTTTCACATGCACCAAAAAAAACCAACAACCTAGGATTACATGGAAACCAATCCTAACTGTCTGATATGACTAAAAAAAGTTTCACAAGGACCTCGGGCATTACATGTAAACAGTTTCTTTCCTAACATCGGGCTTTCCTTTGGAGCAACACCACCACCACATATGACTAGGCCACAGTTCACTGCAACTGAAAGCAACATCTGTGCGTGTGTTTATACAAAGAGCTTTGGTTTTCAGTGACATAAACTACATCTGTGTTGTTTGCTAGCTGTACATTTGTGTGTGTTCAGCTGCAATAACTGCATTCAAAATGACTATTCATAAAAAAATGCACAGGTGTTGGACCTTACAGACAAGATATTTCGCGACATGGGAAACCGTGTTTGAAATATCCCTTTTTAATCTCAATTTTACATACAAAAAGTTGATTCTCTTTGTCCTTTTCCTTGTGCGTCCAAAGTAAAAAACAGACATTATTTCATGAAACACAAGCCCGTCAGTCCTTCTTTCCTTCATGACCGTTAGCTGCCACTATCTCTTGTTGGTCTCTCTGCTGTTTGTGCCAGCTCTTGCTCTTCCTCATGGCAAACCGAACAATGTCCACCATAAACACCCAGGATAGAGCATACATAGCCACTCCCCCACACTTGATAAAGAATCTGGGTCTTGGGGAGATCAGCTCACAGTACAGCATTGTGCCTCCCACAAAGATTCGCATCACCACAAACAGCAGCACAAACAGGACGTCCACGGCGTCGCCCAGCCACGTCCCGTAACGTCCCGTCTGTTTAAGGAACCAGCGTGCCTGCAGGAGGGGGTTGGTGATTTCACTGCCAAAGAGGACAGCGCAGCCTTCGATGCCAGACTCCCCCAGCCACAGGGTCAGCAGGATTCCCAGGATGCTCATGGTGTGGTGGGCCAGCATAACGGGTCCCTCTGTGCGGAAGTACACGCACCAGGCCATATCAAAAATAAAGTAGCCCAGGCTCACCACCATGGCACTTATCTGAAGAGGAGTGTTCTTAGTACCTGGCATCCATGAACAGAAACAGATAGTTCTATGTAAGCATTTGTTTAAATACGAGCAGAAGCGACCGTGAAATCTAGGGCTGCAGCTAACCATTACTTTTTATTATTGTCTAAAGGTACAATATGTAAGAATCGGTCACCTGTTGAATTCATACTCAACAAATAGGGGGCAGCATATCAACAGAGTCACAGCTCACTGCTCCCAACTGCAGCCGCTAGTTAGCTCAGTTAGCTGTGCAGCTAGTAGTCAGGAATAGGAGCTCGAAGTGCCAGGCTGCTAGGTCAGGAGCACTGGACTGGAACGGGCAGGGCGAGCTGGTTAGTATGCTAAACATGCTTTGTAACAATATGTAGACGTCATGAAGTCAAACTGTTGAATGTTGTCAAACAAAATTCTTACATATTTATTGATTCATTGTTTAGTCTATGAAATGTAAAAAAAAAAAGTTACTCATACACATCACAATTTCATTTATTTGTCTGATTGTTTGTCTGCTGCGGGTTTATTCAGACTTGAAATTATTCCAATTAGTAGTACACACTGTACACCAATAGCTACTTACTTAACCCTTTTTAACAACATGCTACGCAATCTAGAGCTGAAAGGATTAGTCAATCTGGACAAAATTCATCTGCAACTATGCAACAAATGATTTGCCATTGAAGTCATTTTTGTAAGCAGAAATGACAAATACCACCTTGCTCTAGTGTAGCAATTATGAGAATTTACAGTTTTTTCTTTGTCATATGTGCGTTTACTAAATATCTTTAAGTTTTGAAGACATTATGCTGAGCAATTTATAAGTTAATCAAAAAAACTGTTTTCAGATTAAATGAAAATGACAATGATTGTTAGCTGCAGTTCTAAAGCAGCAGCTGACTTACTTAACAGTGACTGAATTAGTTAGCATTTACAACACACTGATATGAAAACTACTCTATATATTTGAATCATAGTGACAGCCCTCATTGTTTTGTTATCTTAAGTTTCAATGTAATAATTTGAATCAACAGAGGGTAAGCTTACCTGGATAAGTGAAAGGCCAGGGTCCATCCACGTAGCCTATGTATGCTGTGATGCAGCATGCCAGGATGCCGTGCAACAGGGTGACAAGGCGACAGTTCCACTCGGAGCTCCTGGACCCATTCATGTGACACAAGATGAAGTAGAAAGAGACCCAACAGGACAGGGACAGGAGCGCACTAACCACCAGCAGAGCCATCTTCTCTTCTACCGACAAAACAATCAAGAAAAACAGCTGAAACCAACTCACAGTTTCTCTCAAACACTTGCCTGTCAGCAGTCATCAAGCCAACTTTGAATCACATTACACCGTGAGGGAAAAATGCATAGAGGCACATCTTGCTCCCTAATATCGCTTACAGTAGAAAGAGACAGCATTACCGACCAAAGACTTGGACTGTGCAATCCTTTGTAAGTGACCAACAATTAGCCTTTGCTTGAACTATAATAGCACTATAGTTGGCAGGCCGAGGGTCTGGTGGGGTGAGGGGGACGTCTCTTCTTCTGCTGCTGTGACGTTTGTACAAGGAGGTGAGACCATGCAGATGGACAGGCCCACACTCACTGGACGGGAACAAGATGTACACTTGAGTCTCAAAGACTTCAAGCAAGTTTCAAAACTAGATGAGAGGTTACTGTGTGCTTGGTCTCAGACAGTTCTCATTCTTTCAGCACTGATTAAATGACATGTGGCCTCTGAAAACACCGATGAATCCAAAATGTGTTGTTGTTGTTTTGGGTGTGGTGTGAAGCAAAATTAACAGTTGTATGGGTACATGGATGTTAGGGTGGCATGGGGAGTTGAAGCTGTGATATTATATGAAGTGGAACACTCAATTTGGGTAACTTTCCACTTTTCCAAAACAGTGTGCCAACTACTAATACTTTCCTCACTTACGCACAAAGTTTGTAACTGTTGCTGCCTGGGGTCTCTGAATCAAAACAACAAAAACAAAAGATGTAGTTTCATGACGTTGTGGGTAACAACGGTGGGGTCATGGGAGTTGCTGATGAAAATCCACCTGATATGACCTGAACAAAATGTATTTGAATTTGTATTACCATCACGTTTTGTCACTTCCTTCCTCTTGTTCTGATATCTATCTAAAAGGGGCTTAAAATTTGTATAAATTTACATGTATCAAATACGGATTGTGTTGGGACATGAAAAAAGAAAGCTTCTCTGTCTCTCTCGGTTTGCCTATGAAAGCCTGTGGATGATCTGTTTAAGTTGTTTAATGCTGCTGGACCGTGGATTTCTTTGTGAAGGACAACAGTCCAAAGGATGTGACTTTATGCGTGTTCTCGAGTGCCACGTCTTATCGCCTCTCTCTGCTCTGCTAACAGAGAGCCACATAAACTAACGTACACCTAGCACAACACAGAAGTTCCACAGAGCCCCGTAAACCACAGCAAAATTGCAGATTTCTCTGTTTGAACACTGTCAGAAAAAATTGGGATAATGTAAGTACACAACTCAACAAAACATCTGGTCGTTTTTAAACATTTTAAAGTGGAAATTTTATAGATCTATATATAAAATGTCAGAAAATAGTGACAAATGCCCATTATAACCCAATGTGATGTATTCAAATGAATTGTTTTTTTAAACCAACAGTGATATATGATATATTAAGAAAAAAACTCAAAGCCTCACAGGAATTTCTAATTTTTTTTGCTTTCGAATGAGAGAATATATTGAACATTAAATTTGTCGGGTCATAAACAACCCATACATAACAAACTAAAAAGGAAGAAAACAAAAGACATGGATTCATCACTGGATCTGGATGTGGAAAGGAACAAAATATACAAAGAAATAACACAATCTACGCAAACTGTACATAGTATATAAAACACACAAGGTGTTACGCATTAAATTGAAGTGATCACCAGTTAGATAGACAACTTAGTTTGGGCACATTCCTATAACTTTGCCTTCACATGGCATCATGCAGAATATACAGCCTCCAAATGATGTAACACATTATAAAACTGTCTGACTGATACAATATTTTCCCTAGCTAAACAGAGTTACACAAACAGGTCAGATGTTAGGACTGTTTAATGTATTTTTGAATGAAAGAAGTGGATTTTTACAGGTTTATGATACACAACACGAAGTGTGAATTACGTTCCCATGGAAACCTGTAAGAGGAAATGAGAAGAGGCATTTGGCAACAAGCTAGCTTAATTAATGTTAGCATTAATGTCTTTTCCCTGAGCTAAACTAAGCTGACTAGTACCTACACTGTAGAGGTAAGAGCACCAGAGCTCACCCTTCATTTAAGAAGATGCTCTCATACCGGCTAACTACCACAGTTAGCTGGATCAGCTAGCCGCGGCAGCAAGCTAGCGTTACAGGGCTAACAAAGCGTTTTCTTACAAGACTGTAACACATCCACAACACTGACAGCAGTACAATATCGTTACCTTGGTGGTGCACATGTGGCTGTCTCTTCCTTTACATCCCGGGGTTTTTTTCGAGCTCAGTGAAGGTATGTTTGTGCAGGAGGCTGTAAAAGGTTTATTTGCAGACACAGTGGCTGCTATTTGTTGCCCTTTAAATGTGAGCTTCAACAACAGCCTCCCTCAGCAGCATCCCTTCATTTCCCTACCGCCTTATCAGCCGCTGCACATGCAAATATAGAAAGCAGCAGGCGTGTGAACCGGCTGTGTAATCCCATAGTATACCGTAGTTGTGACATTGTGGCAGGCTTAATGAATATTTAACAGGAAAAAAAGCATGTTTACATCCTTCTGGATGTCTTCACGAAGCGGCTGGATGCTGCCTTGGCTTTTTTAAATTATAACAGTGGCGACACCTTGTGGTCAAAGGCTGGAATTACACCCAGGTTCTCCTCCAGCAGGGGGACAAAATGGAAGAACTACATGATAATAACACCACTAATGTTCTTAAATTTCCTTATTTTACTTTCTGTTTTTTTAAATTATAATCTTATTTTATTATTCTCCTTTTTTATACCATATTCTGATGTCTCTGTGTTAATGTTTCATGTCCGTTAAGTGTCTGTTCTTTCTTGAATTTTGTAGAATCAAATCTAATCAATGCACAAAAATGTTCTAACATGTCTAACAGGGAGGTGCAGAGAACATCCAACCTGCATGACCTGGTTTGAAACCCTAGTAGCAAGCCCTGCCGAAGTGTCCACAATAGGGATGCACATTTTAAGCAGTTTATTTGACCGATAGTCGGCTGCATTAACAATCGCTTATCGGTTAATCATTCAAAATATTTGAAATGTGTTCTGTTTTTTACGGAAGCCCTAAAGGGCCATGCATTCATACATTTTATTTCCTCTGTTTTCCCATGATAACGAGTTAATTTCATTTGTTTTCTCGAGATCTTTATCTTGAAATAACAACTGCCGTTTTCCCGAGATAACGGGATCATTTTCTCGAGATCTCGAGATAACGACACTTTGTTTTCCCGAGATAACGATATAATTAATCCGAGATCTCGAGATAATGACTGTGATATGATAGGCCTGAGATTATGGAGACGCCCGGGACCTTGTAACATTAACGAGGACATCAGGCTCACTTAGATTGCGCCGCCGATATAGCTGAAGCCTTGCTAACCGTCTTTTTAGATTATGCACACTAATGTGTATATTATCTGTAATAGCAAGGCATAATGCTATTTCAGCCTGTGTCAGGCCTTGATTGAAAAGATATGTGACGTGGTGATCGATATGCTCCTGCTCCTCTGACATTGCTACACTGAATGATGTTTCCTGCAATGATTTAATATACTACACTATCGTTTTGTTCTCGAATTAATTATATCGTTATCTCGGGAAAACAAAGTTTCGTTATCTCGAGATCTCGAGAAAATTATCCCGTTATCTTGGAAAACAGCAGTTGTTATTTCGAGATAATAACTCGAGTTCTCGAGAAAACAAATGAAATTAACTCGTTATCACGGGAAAACGGAGGAAATAAAATGTATGAATGCATGGCCCTTTAGGGCTTCCGTAGTTTTTCCCATTAGAAAACTGTTTTAAACACTGACGTGATCAATGTGCGATGAAAAATCAGAGCAAGCGACATTAGGAGTTAAAAGTACGTTCATACATTTTATTTCCTCCGTTTTCCCGTGATAACGAGTTAATTTCATTTGTTTTCTCGAGATCTCGAGTTATTATCTCGAAATAACAACTGCCGTTTTCCCGAGATAACGGGATAATTTTCTCGACATCTCGAGATAACGAAACTTTGTTTTCCTGAGATAACGATATAATTAATTCGAGATCTCGAGATAATGACTGTGATATGATAGGCCTGAGATTATGGAGACGCCCGGGACCTCGTAGCTGGCATGGCATGCTGACCGATGGGTTTCTTGAACACTACTGTAGGTAAGTCTATTTCTCCATTTGTTTTGTGCTTTTATGCTTTCTATACTAAATTAGTTTTTGATGAAGGGATGAATGAATGTCACAACAGCTCAAGATCTCAAATTAATTATATTGTTATCTTGGGAAAACGGCAGTTGTTATTTTGAGATAATAACTCGAGATCTCGAGAAAACAAATGAATTTTGGTAGGGACCTGAAAAAAATTGCCCATTAATACAAAAAAACACATTTACTCTCACTTGTATCTGCAGTGCAAAGAAAGACTTTATTGAAACAATTCATGAAAAACACAACTCTTAAATGGTACATCACCTAATTGCTTCATTTTATCCTTATGGCAACTTTTTACAACATATCCAGAACTCTTTCATAAAAAAAAATATGTTTACAAACTTAATCTACACAATTACATAGCAAAGATATCAGTGGAAATGTTAAGGCACTTGATCACCAGAAAAGGCCACAAATAGAAATGTTTCACTCATTTGGTTCTTTAGTCAGCCGGACGTACCAGCACACGAAATGAACGCTTGATATGGCAGTAAAGTGTGAAATGAAGATGGAGGTAAGACAAACCAAAATTATACTTCAACCAGGCGGACGAAAAGAAGTTTGGTCCCACAAGTTCAAGAAGTGCTCCTTGAATTACGCATGAAAAATTATCAGGGATATAAGATGCATAAATTATAAAACATTTAACTGTTGACATGAACACACATAACCAGAATTCTGCCACTGGGATGCAACAGAAAATATAAGAAACTGAAACACTGCTTAACCAGAAGAGGGCAGTAAAGATTATTTAAAAGGCCGTGCTGCAGTTTTAGTGACTTCTAACATGGAAAAACACTAAACTGAAGAGCCTGTTTCTAGAAACTGAAACATTACACCCTTCTTTTGACAGTATTTCCTTTGACTTTGGTTTATTTGACACTTTCAAACAGGATGAGAATGTGATTGGTGGGCGTGAGGAGCCCCCCATGGGTATTAATGTGGAAAGCAGAAGTAAAACTCTCCTGTTAAGGAAGGTAATACACCTGTTGATCCACGCTCTCTGTATTAGCATGAAAACCTGGCAACAACACCCATGTTCTGAGATGTGTTTGACTACTTCTTGTTACTGAGGACCTGTGGTATAAACGTGTGACTTTAAGAGCTTGTTTAATGCAAAAAAAGGAAAGAAGACTGATGAGGTTATTTATGACATAAAAGATACAAAAATAGTCCTCCATAATTTCACTTAGCAACCAAAATAAATAAAGCCAGCATTAGAGGAGCATTTTCTGTGTCGGCCAGCTTACATCGTCATAGACAGGCGTCTGGCTGGTTTTTCACAGAGATATAAATCCACCATCCAAATTTTCCTTCACCAGAATGGAAGATTGTATTTGTACGACTCCTTTGATCAGAGATGTTCCTCTGCTGGTGCTTAATTGACCAGAAACGCACTGTCCAAGCTTCGTGCATACCGTAGACTGTATGAGAGGTTATTGTTGTTGGCGTATGTCATCTGCTCCAATAATTTCTCCATAAAAAGAAAGGCACAAAAGTGACAGCTTCTTGGCAAAGCCAAATTATAGCTGATATGTCATTTTCCCAGAAAAGGCTTAAAGTTAGTGGGTTCTCTTAGAACGACTCCTTCTTTTGGGGTTTTGGTCTCGTTTAGGAACCTGAATTCATTTCAGCTTGAACATCTGGATCTCCCCACCTGAGACAGCTTCACTCACCATCACATAAACTGAGGTCCAGTGTTTTCTGTGTTTACTTTGAATAGCATGGGTGGAGAAGCATTGGCTTGGCTGGGAGAAAAAAAATGTATTTCTCTTTTCTTAACCATGCAGAACAAAATGCTAGGTCTCCTCGTCCCATAGACACAGCTGTTTTTGAGGAACGTAGTAGGTGAAATGGTAACCCTTGCTGCAGCTCTTTATGCCGCACTTGTAGTTAGAGCCTTTGCCCGTGCTGTCCCGGCTGCGGCAGTACTTCAGCAGACACGGGTACCACTCCAGACGCAGGCTGTACGTGCAGAGACAGGGCTGCCACATGTCTTTAGTGGAGTGACAGGCCTGAAAGCTGGGCGCCTCCACTGTCTGGGGCAGGGCCTCGAATATGGAGCCATCCACTCCTATAACACAGACAGGAGAGGAGCATTGTCATCTGAGCTTGTGGTATTAAAAACAAAAGCACGCTGTCATAGACTTATGTGAATCCTTCTCTTTCTCATTTCACTCAATTAAATACTGCAGAGGGTGAACAAAGTGGTTCAGAAGAGGGGAGATGGTGCAGTAAAGGGGAAGCTTTGTTATGCAAAGGAGATGCTACTGTGATTCCCTCTGCTGATAATGGTGCAGAGTGCCTGGTGAACCATGACCATCAACATTGTTTCCTCTGTAACAGTGCTGTCAGTGCACAATAGTGCTGTCATATGGATTCTCCTCAGCCTGGATAATGTGGACTTCATTACTGTGAAGATACTGGATCCCCCTGTGAACATGCCTTGATGGTAATAATAATAATAATAATATTGTCATATATTGTTAATCATGTCATGACTGTTTAGCGAAGTAAACAATTTACCAACGAACCGACGTGCTTGGTGCACTTATCAGGAATGTAAAGAGACAACGAGGAGGGTAAACAGAAGATAGCATGAACAGTAATAGAGTTTTATCAACAAAAAGCAAGAGATAACAGCTGGAGTTGGAGTAATATCAACAGAAGGAAGTGGAAGATTGTGTTTAGGTGATAGAACCAGGGAGTGTTGGGGAGATAAAGAGCGTCAGGACAGAGAAACATTGTAGAGGCAATCAGGAGGGATGGGAGGGAGGGATGGGAGGGAGGGAGGGGGAGAGATGGGAGACGGACATTTTGCTCAAACCAACAACAGAACTTGTGTAAGTTTCAATAGCCTAAAGTACTCAGAACTCTTCGTCTCAGGAACTACTTTTTCGAGAAACTAAAAGGGTACCTCAGGTGACGGCTGTTTTTTCAAGTCCTGGACTCGATCCATCACAGTCTTCCTTTGTTACTCTTTGTTTATGTATCCAAGCACAATGAACAGAAAACAAACTGGTTTGCAGCTGCAGATTTTTATAAATGGTGGCTGAAATGAAATGCTGCAAGTACTCGATCAGTCAGAAATGTTACCACCCTGAAAGTTCCTGCACTTTTGGATAGTTCTACGTCCCAGGAACTTAATTTTGACACTGGGCTGGGTTGCCATATCAATCATTGTTAATCATGAGCAACTTTGGGCTTCTTTCTCTGTAAAGTCACTTACAAATATTGGTCGTCGCTGGTTGCAGTTTTTGGGGCTTGTTACTCAAGTTTAGTTGCTACTTTGGGTTTGCACCCATGTCTCCTGTCTCTCCTGTTTAATAGAGTGGAAATGCCCAGATTTTATGTTCCGTCTACAACCCAGGTTCGGTTCCCTCCACTGCTCCCCTTCCCCCATAAACAACACAAACACTGGTGCCATTAAATCAAGTGTGATTTATGAAGATTTATTTTTTTAGCTAGTTAGCTAAAAATGGCGAAGAATGGGAAAAAATATAGCAAAGGGTGGAAGGAAGAGACTGTATTGAAGGACTGGATTGGACCCAAAGTGGGGGAGAATTCCCAGCCACTCTGCAGATACTGTGAAATATGTCCACATCATGCAGATTTTCCTCAACATGCCAGTTTGTAGTGATAAAAGTAATACATTACTATTACCTCAACAGTGTTTACTGATACAATTGGTCAGCTCATTATATGCAACTTCTTTACTTCCGTTTCACCTATTTATTTATGTCAGTTTTTTCTAAATTCTTTTGAAATGCTAAATAAATATGTAATGTTACAGTATAAATTGATCAACAAGCCTGTTTTGGCCTTTTTTTTTAAAGCCAGGTGGCTTCTTTTGGGCTTGTTTCCATAGACCTGTTTGCTTGTTTCTTTCACAACATCTGGCAACATTGACCCCGGTCCCTGCAGTGGACACGGACTGAGTTCCTCCAAAAGGAAAGTGACTGTGGTGGAAACGTGGCCAAAGACAAACAAAGACAAGATGACCACTGACCTTTGTCCAGCCAGTGTTTGACATCGGCCTCCCTGGTGTAGATGGCCTCCCGGGCCTCGCTGCACATGTTGTGGATGTGAGAGCTGAGTTGCCAGGCCCGACTCAGATTGACCGCCGCGCTCATCGTCAGCTGCTCCAGTCCTCTCCGCTCCTCTGCCAAGCGAATAGCCTGAGGATTTTTCTGAGCAGACGACACAAAATGATCAGCGTTGACAGCCACTGTTTCTTATAATATAACCCACAGATGCTGCTTTATCTGCTGTGTCATACCTGTCTGAGGCGGGCCATGGACTCGCTGGGGATGATCTCATTGCGGCCGAGGCGGGAGATGAAGCACAGAGCCTGGTACTGGTTCTGCCCTCTTTCCAGCTCGCCCAGGATCAGCGCTCGGAATATCTTCACATCCTGCGAGACATCAGGGATGAGAGATGACAGGCTGAACGGATAAACAGACGACTCGCAGATGTCATTGAAGTGGTGCATGAAGGCGAGGCTATAATAACTTACTGTTTATAAGCGTAGGCTC
Source organism: Pagrus major (assembly GCF_040436345.1). NCBI lineage: Eukaryota > Metazoa > Chordata > Actinopteri > Spariformes > Sparidae > Pagrus > Pagrus major. Next base: position 16,318,532 of record NC_133216.1, on the reverse strand, counting down.
ACACAGATTAGAACAAATACTCTTTCCATTTCAGTGCTTGATGTAGTACTTTTCCAGACACTTAAAGTAATTCAATATGTGGAGTTCAAAGATGTTCAAACAACTGTCTGCTCCGTACACCCATAGAGCCTCATCTGACACTTTGTTGATACATTTCGTTGTCTGTAGGCCTGTGTAATGTTACTTCAGTCATGCTCTGGTTCTTTGTACTGTCAAATTAAGACTTGGGCGCTGTTTCCTGACAAACTTATCAGAGTTCCTCACATGCCATAAAAGTCAGAACATTTTACCACGCTGTTTAATGTGCAACTGAAGAAGTAGGAAAATGGTGATAGTGAAGAGTTCCCCCATAAAAAACGTGTTGCTGTTGGCAAGTGTGTGAGAGATCTGGCGCCAGAGACAAGGCCATAAAGAGTTCTGTGAGAGGGCATGCAAAGCATGATGGGAAGCTCCAGCAGTGGGAAGAGCCGAGCAGCAGACCTGTCCTCCTATTCATAAGACACCCCCCCCTCCACTACTTGGCTTCTGCTTCAAGACAGACAGTCCCAAACACCCCTCCTCCGCTTTTCACACACCCGTCTGAAGCCAGCAGGCTGCAGAGGAGTAGCAGTTTCAGGGCTGGAAGGATCTCTGGGACAGATAAACAGCCCAGAGATAACCCCATTGAGTTCTCCTTAAGCTCTGTGGTCCCACTTCCTGTATGCTAAAGTGTACACACTGGCAAGAAAGCAATGCAGGCTGCCTTAGAAGTGTTTACGCTCTGTTGTTCTTTATAGACTACTTTGCATGATCACCCGTTCCTCATTTACGAACCACTTTTGTCTGCGAGAGGAGATTCTGGCAGGCGTTCAATACAAGCATGGGTATTGCACAAGACAATAATGTGATACTATTTGACCTTTGGAAAGCAAATCACTGACCAAATATTGATCCATGGCTTTTATGTGATATTAACCTCAGATTTTTCCCTCTCGAGTCCGTGTGAGCTGCTCAGCATTGGACGAGAACATGGACTCAAAGGACTGTAGGAAAACAGAAAGTTAAATACTCAGACGTTCCCATACTGCGATAATAAGCCAGCACCCTCGTTTTTTTTGGGTTTTTTTGCAAAAAGAACAAAGTCTGAATGATTAAAGAGAATGTCAGGACTAGAAAGATGTGAATATATCACAGGGAGCACAGTGAGATGCAAGGACGAGGGAGCACAATGCCGACAAAGTGCCATTTCCCCTCAAGTGCAGGGAGACACAGAGGCCACGACTTCAAGACCTCCCATATTGCAGACACATGGCGCTACGCTGGGACACTGTGTTTGTACGTACGTGTGTGTGTGTGTGTGTGTGCAGGCGGAGAAAGAGGGAGAGAGAGAGAGAGAGAGAGAGAGAGAGAGAGAGAGAGAGAGAGAGAGAGAGAGAGAGAGAGAGAGAGAGAGAGAGAGAGAGAGAGAAGGAAGGGGGAAGGCATTCGTGTCAGCCACATAGAGTTGCCCCAGGGCTCTCTGGGTAATTACAGAGAAGCAGGGCAGCTCCACCAACTCTGCTTCTTTGGAACTTACTCAATGGTAAAGTGTCGACGCCGAGATCTCCTCCTCCCCTTGTGTCATTATGTGTCCAGATTAATGATTGTCTACTTCTACTGCCCTGCATTTGGACTAAGGCCAGAAAGGGCAAGGGGCGGGCGACAATGTTGAGTGTGGAAGTTTTTCTGATGAAAATCTTAAAGGAATACTTTGACATATAAAAGGGAAATGCTCTTATTTGATTTACTACGGAGACTAAGAGGATAAAATCAATAATACGTCATGTCTGTCTGCTAAATACGAAGCTGCAGCCAGTTAGCTCAGCTTAGCATTAAGCTTGGAAACATGGCCTAGCTCTGTCCGAGGCTAACTAAATCTAAATCTCACTAATTGAGACGTTTTATGGTTTGTTCAATTCATACAAAAATCAAATTGTATTGATGGCAGTTTGTGGTATTATGGGGGGACATGTGCTTTACTCTTTCTAGATTAGGTGTACCATCCTGGAGTGCTATCAAGTCACTGCCAGACAGTATAAAACATGGATGCAGTCTCTGTCATGTCACCCATAAGAGTCATTGTGAAGCTGTGTGGTGGCTCTGGCCATCGCCATCTTGTCAGCTAACTCTCGGCTGATCCAAAAATGGACAAAGACACGGGGAGGTGAGGAGCTGAGGTGGGCCGAATGAAGCATTGTTGCTAACAGCTAGCATCTAGCTGTCACTCAAAGGCTCAATCATCACTGTGTCAAAATCAAAAGAAGTCAAAATCTTCGAGATTATTACTTTAAAGTTGGGTATTTTAACGTGGGATCTAATGGGGACTGACTCTTTTTGCAACCAGCCTCAAGTGGCCATTCAAGGAACTGTAGTTTTTGGCACTAATTTTCCAGCTCATCAGGTTTCCTCTTTGTCGCTGTTGTCAGCCAAACAATCCAGCGTATAAACCCCTGTAAAATCACAAATTGTCTTTTTTTTGACAGTTTGATTTTATGAAAGGATTAACGAATGAGCTTTAAAGTTGCTCTTTTTGTTAACTTTCGACAACCATGCTTGCCATTTCCCCATGTTTTCTAGACTTCATGCTAAGCTAAGCTAAGCAGCTGCTGGCGGTAGATTCATATTTAGTACACAGACAGCGAGTATCGATCCTCATCCATTTCTCTCATCTAATTCTCTAATAAATTTAATCACACTGGCAGCACTGAGTAGGCGACACTATAAATATTTTTGTCTCCAGCCAACAGTTAAGAGAAATTAAGCTTAATCGTTGCCTTTAAGTGGCAATAACAAACCGGTGTTGATACCTTCGCGGTTTGGGTGCAGCTGGGATAATCATCAGCGTGGCTTGTAAAAGCAAAAAGAGTAATAACAATGACATCACCTCCACATCTCCATCCAGACAGAAGCTGTTGGATTCAACTGTTTGTTTGGATAAGACTAGACTCACTTCTGCCTAGCTGAGAGCAGCAGTGGCACATGCACACACACACTGACTCGTTTGTGCCGACACACTCAAAGTGCGATAAAAGAAAACGCAGCGAAATGCCGTGTGCTGTGATTAAAGAAGGTTTTACACCTGTTGTCACGATGACAGCAGAGAGTGAGCACGGAGCTCGCTGATCAAACAGCAGCTACCGCTTTTAAAATCTGCCAAGGCCGAGTGGGTTGGTGGTGTTTTTTGCAAGCTGAAGATACAGGCAGAGTATGAATATGACAGAGGATCAGACGAATATGACAGAAGCAGGTGTCAGGCTCCTTTGCGATGGTAAGAGGGGGTAAATACTGCAGCAGAACCTGTTTTATCAGTGATTCAAGTGCTGCTCAAATACTCAGATTACCAAACAGTAATGGCGGTGATATATCTGAATAGGATAGCACTGATTCACCTTTAGGACATCATATTCAAGTGGGCCTGCTCGAGCTTGAAAATGAAGAGTAAGGCCACTTGAACTCGCAGCTACTCCCTAAAAAAAGTGAGGCTTATATCGGGAAAATGAGTCACCCTCCTAAAAGTGCATTTCCACAGAACTGCGTAAAATTAAAGGTTTGCAGACCAACATTTAGAGAAAATCACCAGGTACGGACATTAAGAATTAAAAGGGTGACATTTCCCCGTCTTGACTGGTAATACCATAATCAAAGGACAGAGTAGCCTTGAGTTTTTCCCCACCAGAGCAGTGTAAATGTCAGCATGGCTATAAATAATCCACACAAGCACAGATTCCTCAGCAATGCTCCCTGACACCCAGGACCTGGTCCATTTGCAGACAAACTACCACTGGCCAAGAGCCAAACACAAGTCTGTATTCATGCAACATGACTAGTGGGTCATACTAAGACCTGTTAAACAGGAGAGGGGGGGGGGCTGTTTCATTGGTGGTTACCTTTGGTGGGCCAGGTTATTTAAGAGGTGAACAAAAGCCTATTCAGACTCTCAAAGGGTGCCATTTACAGTGAACATTCTCCGGCACTGTAGCTGCAACCCAGCTAGCCAAATACGCTCCCCTCACAGAGTATGTACCTGCTTTCCTGGCTGTGAAAATGAGAGCAGCGCGAAGCCAAATACTGAAAGAAAAAGCTTATTTTCTGAGAGCTAAGAGAGATATACATCTCACTTGTGGGTGCCATACTAACTGTGCCAGCTCACACTTGCATGCATGGCTGGACATTCAAACACACACAAATGCATGCACACACGCAGACCCACACACAAACACAAACAGTGTGCCAGTAGCTATCCCCTGCGCTGGAGGTTCTTCCTGTTTTCCAATCCCCTCTAAGACCCTGTCTGTTGATAAGGCTGATGGCTGGCTGGGGAGGACTGTCGGTCAGCCACGCTCTGATGAGTCATTTGGGATCACTGTGGGTCTGTGTGGGTATTTGAGTTGGCCGGACGTTATTTTTTCAATCAAGCTGTTGGAGCGGGATCCAAAAAGTTTCTGAAATATTAAAAAAAAACAAACACAAGAACAGCTAGAAACGTTTCCCTTTGCCAAATCAAAAGCTGCTCAGTTTTTCTACAGTTTGATATGTAAAAGCTCATCATACAGGCTTCCAGTTGGTACCTTTGGACTGTATTTGTTGAAACATAAGTGATGAAATGCTGTGTTTACAAATGGCTCCGACTCCCCCTTCAACAACAACACACGCATTTACCATTTACCATGTTTGGCGATGGTGGAAATTTGCCTTGGTGTATGAGGGGGAGCCCAGTCAAAAAAAAAAAAAAGCCCAGGTATAGGCAGGGATTAAAGATCATGTTGGGAGACAGAGTGAGAGAGGGTGAGACAGACTAGCGCAAACAAAAGGACCGGGAGAAAAGCCGCTGCGTTAAGAAATGCTTGAGTTGAAGCTAATTACATAGGCTCCAAAGACAGGAATGTGGAGTCACATTCGGGGCTGGTCACACCTGGCTGTCCAAAGAGCCGACCAATTAGTAAACAGTGGCAGTGAATGGACGATAAAAACACTTGAGGCCATGGAGAGAGACGTGTTCCCCTTGGCTGTCCTCCTAACAACAGTGGAAGCTAACTTACTTGTCCAACATGTGAACTCAGAAATCCAGCTACACAAACAGCCTTGAATTTAAAAAAGTCAGCAAACCTGCGCAAAACATGTGCATCACCACAACGGGGAACTACCCATTCACACAGAATCTGGATACAATTATCTAGACACCAAAACTGTTTATGGAGACTTTTGCATTCAGGAAATGAGTAGGAGACAAACAGTGAGTGCTAACAGGGAAGGAAATGAGGCAGATAGATAAGGCATAAACAATAGAGGTGGCTTGAGTCCCATTCAGCCTCTAGCCGTTGTCCCACAGCTTCATATCCTGTTGTGAGGGGGACGCATACAGTCTTTTAATGGAGAGGCATTTAAACTTTGTCACTGTTTTTTGTTTTCCTTAAAAATGTGTTTTTGAAAGCCATGAAAAAATACTTTAACAAGAGAAACAAGAGTAAACAAACTAAATAAACAAACTCTCTTTGTTTTAATGACTGAATAAACTGAATAAACAAATTGACCTTAAAAGGACAACACAATTTCATACTGTTTTACTTTGTTTATATGTGGCGGACCCTGCCACCTTTCTAGCTTCAAACAGAGTTCTGGGCACCTTATTTTCCTCTGAGAACAGCTTGTTTATTTAGTTTAGAAAAAATAAATAATTCTGACTTTGTATTATTACCTCATTAATATTATAAATATGAATTATGAATATTAAAATTATGAGCTTGGATTTTTTGTCCAAAACTACATAGAGCCCCTTTAAAAGGTGTGATATGAAGGAATTGGCCACCGGTCAAATTCATACTCAAAACAAATAGGAAGCAGCATATCACCAGAGTAAACACTTGCCATTAGCTAGTTAGCTCAGTTAGCCATGCAATTAGCCATCCCGATTGGGAGCTCGCATACCAGGGGGTTGTTATTGTTCACACTGCTAGTAGGATTTTTTAGACCAGGACGGGCTGGGGTTAGCTGGTTAGCATGATAACTTCATATAGACATCTCTGCAATGCAGTACATTGACATCATAATTTTAAAACTGCTATTAAAAATGTTTACATATTGCCCCTTTAAATTGTCTTCAGGTTTGGATCAGTGTGTGTGGCCTGTTTTATTCATCTATTTGAAAAGAAAAAATGTTTTGTTTTACATAAATTCCAAGCAGCCTGATGCTAGTTTCTTCAGTCACATTATAAAAACATTAAAATTCCTTTTTCATTCCTTTTTCTAGGGTTTCTATGCTTTTTTCAGAACTTTGACAACAGACACACTGTTTTATGACCTAAAAGTGACACAGGAGTGGTTTATTTGACAAGAAAAAGGGGTGACGTAATGCCTCCCCAGGTGTGGACCCTCATAACTTCAGCATTGGCGCTCATTGAAATGTCACAAAGGTTGCATACTGAAGTCAAACACTGCGACTAAATTAGTTTGAAACTAACCAGGCTGAGCCAGCCAAGAGGACAGGACACAGCCATGAATTTCACAAAGGGACATTTCAGGACGCTGTGTAGAGAACAGAACAGAAGCTTTGGCAGAGTAAACCCTTTGTTAGCTTTTCCGCTGCCAAGAAGAGCAATCTTAAAACCTCTGAGGTAGTTAGAGATGATCACAAATATGCATGATGCACGCCACAACTTCCATCACAGCACCGTGCAGTCCACTGCCTCCGATCAGTGGGAAAAAAAATCTAAAAAAGGCAAATGATAGCCGTCGTTCTCTGCATGACTGTGGGAATGGGAAGCTTTTTCTTTATCAGCAGCATTACAGATGAACATCTGGTCTGCTGGTGGGAGGAGGATGAAGGATAAAGACATCAAGAGGGGCAGAGGGGCCACGAGAGGGCAAAGGGGGCCAATGTAGGGCCTTGACGGGCCACAGAGGAAGCTATTTTCCAGGGATTCTGAGTCAGCAGGGAACAAAGGGTGGCTCAGAAAAAGACTTAAGTGTATGGGTTTATCTTTGAAAAGGTCCACTGCCTGCACACATTGCAATGGAGGATGCAGGGAACAGAAACAGAAACAGAAACACCATTAGAATAAAATCAACCCACATCTGAACTAAATTTAGGTGTAAAATTCCAAGTAAAGAAAAGAGATTACGAGCGGTGCAGTTTCTCTGAATCACACAGCTTGTGACATATCTGCAAACATATCTGTTTATCTCTCCAAATCAGAAAAGAGCCATAGCATGAAAAGGGGAAACTGAATAGGAGTAGAGGTCCTTTAAGGTCCTGTTCCACGTAAACACAAGCCTGAATACCAGAGTAATTATTGAGATTAATGAGGAAAAACTGGTTTATTTCCAATCCGTATGGGGACAATTTATTACATTTATTAGTGTTGGTGACTCGCACATGACTCGCTGAGCTCCTTCCCAAAACAGGAAACCTCATGCGCCCCCACAAAGATTCTGAAACAACAACGTTTTCCCAGAAAGGGTGACACTCACCTGTAAAAAAACAAAGTCTTTACAAGTTTGTGCAAGTGACAAAGTGGGATGGTGTTTCAGGGTTGAGTGAGAGGCAAGGTGTGGCAGCCAAAAGAGAAAAAAAAAAGCAGGTCATATAATGCGGTGATGGCACTGCACTGACTTGCCACCGATGTACAGTACAAAACAACCGGCAGTTGCTTCATTTGGCAAACACCGGCGTTTCCCACAAACAAAAAAGAAGAACAAATTAGGTTGCCAGCAAGCCTCCCACACAGGAGCCAGTTTGCCTAATAGCTAATAAAGACCTCAGTCCAAATCCATTTGAACAATTTTGATGGATGACCCAGTATGTGACGGCTGTGGGAAAACTAGAAATCTGCCAAAATGGATCACAGATACTATAAAGAAAAAGGCCAACCAACCTCCCAACCCCCAACTCTCTGTATTTGACACAGCACACGAGGGTGTGTGAATAATCTCCGATTCATTCTTACAGTGAGCTTACTGATGGGCGTTTCCATAAAGCCTGTGTGCTTTGAAGACAATCAGAATATACACTAGAGTGAACCGACCTGAGGCTGAAACGGCCCCCGGCTGAAACACAATCCAGTTTATAAGGCTGAAATGAAATGAGGAGCTAATAATGACACAACTCATTCTCACCATGGTGCCATTGTTTACGAAATCCAGACCCATTTAACATGATAGTGAGAGACAGTTTGAGTGTTAAGTGGTCTCCAACATCTGGTGCTGCCTTGACCCCATCAGCACAGCATGGGGTCACTCAGGACACGTCTACACTGATGTGGGTCAAACAGAAAAATACTCTCCACAGTGGATGAGTTTGAAAATGGCTTGATGTTGTATTAACGGGGTTCCTACACCTTTTCCATAGTCCAATTCAAGCCCTTTTCAAGCATTTTCAAGGTGCATTTTCAAGCTTTTCCATCAATCCGATACATTTTGTTTGCTTTATACTACTGACCCTGTGTAGAAATTATGTGATGGGTGTACTTAAAGCCACACAAGTCGCTTGCTGTTTATGGATATTGGCTACTTGTACAGTAAAAAAATTGCTAAAGGAACAGTTCACCCAAAAATTTAAATTCAGTCGTTATCTACGACACTTCAAAACTTCACCAGACTTCCATCAGCATGGAGGTGAGTAGATAATGACTGCATTTTTCACTTTTGGTTGAACTGAATCCTTTGAGTTGCATACATGTGTACAGAGCGCTGCTTGGAAGTCCCAGTTCTAATAAAAAGATTATGTAGTATTGTATCGGCGCATACACTTGTGTACGAACAGATACCAATTCCAGCATTTCAGGTTGTATCGGTATCAGAACAACCCTAATTTATGTATATACTCATAATGATTACTTTACTTCAACACATTATATCAGATGTTTCCTGATAGACTTCAACAGAAGGGTGACAAATTCAAGTTTCATGTTTAAAAATGTGTCACCTGTCTGTAAGTTACAAGGCTTCCTATATAACCTCGCTGACCCAATGTAAAACAACTTATTATGAAACTAACGCAGCTATAATTTCAAGCAGTTTCAAGCACTACATCCAAAATCCAAGCACTTTTTGAATCTTAAAAAAACGTTTTCAAGGATTTCCAGCACCTGGTTGAACCCCTTTATTATGGATGGCCATAATGAGGCTTGTTTTGTTAACTTCAGTTATAAAGCTAATGATTTAAGAGGGTTATGTACCCTTAAAGACAATGTTTAAGCATTTTTTCACCATTTCCTCTATTTTTGGTTAGAACATGATCTGAAAAAACTTTCCAAATCTAAACATGCTTTTTCATTTTATTTTGCATTAGTGGGGCCAAATGTTTGGAAATTTTCTTTAAATAAATCAAAACAGATTATAAACATTAAAGATGGTTTGTCATAGAGCCAAGGTGCATTATGTAACTATAGACCTACATGGATGTGCACCGCTGCATCCCAGATATGAAACCTTCTTCATATGTGACCTCAGCAGAGAGGCCTGTGAAGTGAAGTCACTCACATTCCTGCATTGATCGCTGGTTGGACATGAAAGCAAGACATATGGAGTACAAACTGATTAGCTTTCTGACAAAGTTTCTACATCTGGAAAGACCCAAAACAGCCTCTCAAATATGTAAGACATTTCCCTCGGATTAATCTCCTAGACATGGTTTATGTCCAGCTCAAGCTCTTAGACCATAAATTATTGTACTGTTTGCTGAAAGATAAAAGCCATATCTGCCACTAACACATGACCGAGGAGGGAACTGTCTATTCGAGGCGGAGACAGCCCGTCAGACATGTTTGATGTTGTATAATTGAACGTTGACACTGAGCATGTCATCAGGATATAACTGCAGACACACTGCTGCAATTTTACAACATTTAGAGCAGATTCAGCTGTAAATACTTCACAGTGATACCAGATCGGAATGAAACGGATGAGATCACGAACATAAAACCCCTCTACTTCACTTTGAAAGGTTATGAATGAGTTCAGCAACCTACAAACGCAAGATAAACAGGTCGACTCCCTCCCATGCTGCCTGTCTTTCATGAAAAATAATAACGTCGTAGTTCATCTGTGGTTTGAACTTAATAGACGATGTTATCTACATGTTGAGGTTTACTCGACACGACGCAGAGGTGTCATGAGCGAGCTAACCCGCATCATCTTTTCCATATGTCTGCTGAGCAAACCTCCTGAAATCACAGTTCGGTTGATTCTCACAGTGATTCATTGCTTGGATAAGGTTGACTAAACTTCCTTCCCGCATGCAGCGGAGCACTCGGCCGCCACTGTCTAATGGCTATAACATTTACCCATCTCATCTTTGCCACGTATTCACAAAGCAGAAAAGAGCTGCTGTCTGATGATTATTTATAGAGTCATGACAAAGATCTGATGCTTTTTTGTTTTTAAACAATCCTGGATGAATCAAACATAATCACTTGGACAGAAAAGGCTAAATGCTTGATCAACTCATTAATTCTTCTTTAATCCGAATATTAAATATCCACCTCTGGCTGTGTTGTTCATTATAAATCTCCAGTGTTTAACAGCCCTGTTAAAACACTCTTCTTCCCACATGCGTTCATCTGGACTGTATATTCATGGCAGCTGCAAGTGACAGCTCATCCAACTTTCCATAAATCTTGGAGATACTGCACAAGAGCTGAATGAAAACCACATGCAGGAGCAGCGAGGAGAGGGCAGGCATGAAGGAGCCGGCGAGAGACAGAGAGGGGGACAGACGGAGAAAGAGAGGAAGGAGGGGCGAGGAGGCCAACCTACAACTGTAGCAGATAAATCAGGCAGCGGAAAAGTAAAGTGATCTGAGAGGTTCTGTTGGCTTTATTCAAATAAGCAAAACCATATGTGCGTGTGTGGACCGGGCGCAACTGAAGGGACACAGCGACACGGGGCGCCTGCACAACGAAGCAAAGGCTCGGCGCTCACAGATCAGTGTACGTCTCTTTATATTGGTTTGTCACCGATGATTGGGGGTGACGGCCTCTTCTCTTTCAACTCTAAATTAGCTGTTTTGGTTAGTGAACCAGACGTGCAGATCAAAAAGGTCAGACATGCCCACTTAATCCTGGTAAATCTCCCCCTTCACATCTCGCCAGCCTGTCAGCTTCTGTGTGACAGCAACCATCACAGACACATGCCTTTGCTCTGTGCGCCTCTGTGAGTCCACCACACTCCTCCTCCGACCCCTCTTACACGCAGCAGTTGTAGTTTTCCTTCCAGGACTGACATTTATGTGTCTCCGAGTAGACACAGCATCATCTTTCCAAAAAACCATGAACGTAGAGCCAGTCAGGAAGGGACACTTGATCTGCTTGGCTCCTTTTAGAGGAATGCTAAATATGGCTGCTGATGATCAGCTCTGGGCAGCGGGGGGTTTTAAGGCCATCGGGGTGTGTGGACATCCACATCTAAGGAGCAGCAGCTGTCTTGACCTCTGTGAAACTCCCGCTGAGATGGAAAAAGATGAATGAAAAAAGTTCTACTTAAGTTTATGTGTGAGTTATAGTGTCTGCTCCAGGGAGGTTTAGGCTTTTGGGATGTTTTCCTTTAAAGTTCAGATTTTGGGAGCCTGCATCCTCGCCTTCAGGCAACGAAAGAGGCCACTGTGGCTACTGGATGTCAGACTTAATGGAATACAGATTTGGGGCAAATCTCATGAGATAATCAAAAGAGAAAACACAGGGGAAAAAAAGGTATTAGGTAAAGGAAAACAAGCGGACATTTACATTTACTCGTCTTGACCTCAACCCTAGGAACAGGACTATGGGTGGTAGGGACATGAGGGCTCAGATGGAAACAAACCCATTTATAAATAGTCCTTAAACATATATGTTTTAAGCGACGTAATGATGGGATCGTAGGAGGTCAAAGTAGATAATTACGGCAGGAAAACAATTGCATAATGGCACATCAAAACTCATCTAATCTAATTTGATAGTCAACTTTTTCTGGATGCAAGCTGCTTTTTAAAAAGGGGCACTATGCAGTTCTGGAGAAGAAATTCAACCTCAGAATTTTAAGGTAATAACTCAAAACTTAGAAATATTTATTTTTTTCCATAACTGAATAAACAAGCTGTTCTCAGAGGAAAATAAGGTCCCCAGAACACAGTTTGAAGCTAGAAAGGTGCCGGTGGCAGGGTCCGCCACACATAAACAAAGCAAAACAGTATGAAAGTGTGTTGTCCTTTAAGGTCAGCTTGTTTATTCAATCATGAAAACAAACAGAGTTTGTTTAGGCATAACAAACAGTCAATGAAGATCTTTCTCTTCTGATTCCCCAAAACGACATAGTGCACCTTTAAAAGTGATGGGGAGAAAATTGGTCATTTCAGTAAAGTGGTAGGGACATGTCTCCAACCTCCCCAGTGTGAAGGACTCCTATGGACAGGACTTGGATTTGGTAGAGGGGGTGTTTCTGGTGATGTGAAACATAAACACACCCTTGTTTGGTTATTAGGTAAGGTTAAATGATTAAATCAGTGGCTCCCAAAGTGAAGTCTGACAGATCTCCAGGAGGTTGAAAAGTAAAACAGGGAATCTTGAAAACCAAAGAATGGCTTATAACAAATTATTTAATACTTAATCTTAATCAAGGGGCACTGGGGGCCAAAAAGTGGGACACATCCTGGTTAAACGTAAAGTTTTACAGCATCTTCCGAATCTCATGTGGTCAGGTGGGTCTGAGTGGAGAGAAGCGTCCCCTCCAGAGGTAAACAGGACCACCACCGCCACCTCTCACCTGTTTGAAGTCCGCCACAAAAGTGATGAGTGTCCCATCTCCCTGCTTGAACTCCAGCGATATCGCGTCTTTCTCGCTGTCCGCCTCCAACACCTCCTCGGTCACCAGTCCGTCAGAGAGCCGGACCCGGACCCGCAGCTCCGAGCCCAGTCCCACGGCGACCACCAGCACCAGTGCGGCGCAGAGCCGGGTCAGAGTCCGAGCTGAAGCCGCAGAGATGCGACTCGCAAACATCCCCGAAGAAGAAGACGCGAAACTGAAGCCGACGGAGGAAAAACTCGAGGCGAAATCCACCAATCTGCGCTCATAGCCCCTCACTGCTTCCTCTGGGGTTTCTGCGTAAAGTCTTCTCCCTCATATTCAAAGTCCAGCTTCGCAGTCCCATATGGTCTCCTGTGTGCCAGCAGCACTTTCCACCAGAATTACAAACACGGTCATGGAAATCAGACGACAATCCCCCGCACTGAAATCTCTGCTGTTCACTAACTTCTCCTACTTCTTCTTCTTCTTCTAGTTCACTTCCATTGAGAGTCCGGCGCTGCTGATCATGAAGATCATGCGCATTTCAGTCCGATGATCGCACGTTGCTTCTCATTCTGCTTTGTGTTGATATTCCCGTCTTCTTCTCTCTCTCTCTCTCTCTCTTTCTCTCTCTACACTTCATACAGTCCCGTCACTTCCTATCCGTCGGTATCCCACCGCTGCTCCAAACTTTCTGTTGTGTGTGTGTGAGTGTGTGTGCAGTGATGGTAGTAAACTCTTAAAGCCACACCACCCTCTGAACACTCTGCCCATCCCCCTGCAGGCCCTCATGTGATCCTCCTGCACTCCAGCAAGCAGGCTGAACTAATAATACCCCCCAACAATTATAACAAAGGTGTTGTTGGGATTTGTAAATCACTGCTTTGTGGATGTTTGCTCTGGTTCATGTGGGATAAATAAATAAATAAATTAATTAATAAATACTAATAAACAAAAGACACCTTTGGAAAACACTTAGCCTCTCACTCATCTCAAAGTAGGTGTTTTCTTAAAGGGACGGCTCACCCCAAAATCAAAAGTACATATTTTTCCTCTTACATGTACCCACCAAGCAAATACATATCCAAAAGGCGTCTATTCAAAGTTTTTCGACGTCTTTTATAGACGTCTATTTAAGGTGACTACGAGGAACTGTTCTAGCGGCGCCAGCGCTTGCTGTTGTGAAGATCTTTGCTAGGACGAGTGACAGAGAGAGCGCAGGATGGATCGCAGTGAGGTCATGTATTTATATGTGATTTTATATGCGATCAGACCCGAGCACAGGCCCTAATAATAAGCATATAAAAATAGCTTTAGTCTTTTCGCTGATGGGCTCGTTTACTCTTTCAGGTCATTTATAATCATCAGAGGAGTTACGAGACTGTTTCATTAACACTTAAAAGTTCCTCGTAGTCACTTTAAGTTAAGTTTTTTCTTTTCAACTTCAGTCACAGACATCTAAAGAACTTCTTGTGGTTCAAAGTTCAAGTTTAGATTTGAACCCTGAGCCTAAACCTCGGTAGCCTGCACAAGGTAGGTACTTTACCAGCATCCAACCTTAGAATATTAGACTTCCTGATGCAGGTCAGATGATCAAAACATGATGTTTAATAAAGTGGATGAATAGCTCTCCTGCTAAAGCTCATGCCTCAGGCAGGAGTCTAAGACCAGAGGTTCAAGTCCTCCCTGTACTTTTTGCTGCATGAAGTAAAATTGAGCCATCACATAAACTTACATTTTGAACCATGAGAAGTTCTTTAGACGTCTGTTACTGAAGTTGAAAAGGTGTCTAAAATGACATTGTAAAAATTTTAATTTTGGATCCTGTAAGGATGATACTTGGACATCAAAAGTGAACGTTGAAAAGACGTCTAAAAATCTTTCATTCTGGCTCTCCACTGGACATCTTTTCAACGTTGGAAAAGACCTTGAATTGACATGTTTTAGATATGTTTTTGCTTATCCAGATTGTTTTGGTGTCGGGTGCCAAGTTTTGGAGATATCTGCCTTAGACACTGGATTAAAAACACTCCAGCGTCACTGGTGATTATCAGCTCCAGCTCCGATCAGCGATGATGGAAACACAACACTTGGGTGGACTCGATAATATTCCTCCCTTGTCGGGCGAAGTTGCTGACATGCTGATACTTCTCCGTTCAAGCAGCACTCAAACATTGTCCAGTCAGCACTGAGTTTGAAAGACCGACTGAAGATGTTATTAATAAAGACTTTTTAAAACAAGCTTTAACATCCTCTGAAAGTAGTCTGCTGAGGTATATGGTCTGCTGCTTTCTACTGTTCCCTGTTTTTCTGCCCTTGTTTAACAGGTTTACCCTAGTTTAATAAACACCACATATACACACTATATTTGGTCTAAAAATTGTTGTAAAGATGCCTCCTCCTGAATGTAATGGGACAGATGACACTCAGCTTGTGGTGCTCAAAAAAGCGCCAAAAAATTTGCTTGAAAAACGTCACAGCAGTGTCTCTTTCCATAAATCATGAACCAGCTACTCTAGATAATCCACGGACCTTGTTATCAGCAGTATTACATAGGAACTATTTTCTTTCTGAAACGCCACAAAGAAAGAAAGTGTGCATCTACTCGTGGACGAGAGGCTAGCTAAGCTAGGCTAACTAATGTAACAGCACATTAGAGGAGGACGCTTTTAATGTTTTACATTTCCTGCTGTCACGAGCACAATCCTCTTGTCCATGAGAAGATGCACACTTCCTTCTCCACAGAAAGAGAATACTTCCTATATGAAACTGCTCATAACAAGGTCTGTGGATTATCTTGAGTAAGCGGGTCATGATTTATGGAAAGAGACATTCTTTGGTGATTTGATCACGACGAGCTGGGTGCCATCTAATTCCATCATTTTTCAAGAGAAGGCATCTCTACAGACAATATCTCCTAAACTTGGTTTGATTTGGGGTGAAATGTCCCTTTAAGTTTTCAACTCTTTCGAAATCATGATAAATATGAGAACTGCAGTGCATTTATGTCATAAATGTGTTATGATAGATACATTCTTCTAAAGCATCCTTTTGGCTTATCAGACATTATTGTCTCTTCTTTGCATCACAGATGTGTGAAACCAAGACTGTTACTGTGAAAATCAGTCTAACGCCTACAGTCGAGAGAGGAAAACAAAGACGCAGGATGTTATATTAATGTTATGTAAGTGAATTGTAAGTTTAAAGAACAAAGGTTCCGTGAGCTCATATTTGTTGTTTATCTGCCGTATCTACCTAATCTCTGACGCCCTTTTCTTTCTTTATGAATTCACTTGCCTTCTGAGATAAATCAGGTAATGACTACCTTTGATGACACATATGGTTGATTAACAGGTTCCAGCTGAAGGTACACCTACAGTGACTCCTTTATTCTCCTGACGAACGTTGCTTCATTTTATGATGTCCTGAAGGGGAAGCTTGACAGACCTGAAGTGAGAGCTGCCAAACAAAAAGAAGAGGAAGATCTCAGAGCCACAGTAAACGGGAGATTACCGCTGTGTGTGTTGCAAAAAGGGAGGGTGACATCCCTGCAATAAACCACCTGAGCAGTTGTGTTATCTCTACGGGCTGACGCGCTGCATTCTGGGTGGGCCGGTGACCCCAAATGCGGCAAGGCTTGAGTGCTGCTGAGACCAAGAAGCGGTCGCTCCAGTGAAGGGGAAAACAAACAGAGAGGCTATAAAGCAGAGCAAACACTGTTAGCTTGGCCCTGCAAACCAAACTGGGCCCCGGACCCTGATAGACTGGAGGTCAGGCAAACACACCCCATTGTGATGTGAGTTTAGTCCTCAAGTATTCTCAGGCTACATCTTAGTTGGAGTATTGAAATAGCTGCAGGCTGAAGCTTGGGTGATGGGACGTCATTCAGTCCGTCTTTCAGAATACATTTAAATCCATCTCGCAAATTTGGAACTTCGTCGTTATTGATCCGCTCTGAATTTCCGAGCTACACCCGCACGAACACAGCGGTCCAAAGTGCAGTAGCTCCACGAGGCTGTTTGCCTGCAGTGACTCAGGCAAATAGCAAAGAAAGACACAAGCTACAGTGTGCAGAGGGTGTTTATGATTAACTAGCAATTGTGCTGCCCTGCAGCAATCAGGGGCACAATGAGCAGTGTATGGTTAACCATGTCAGGGCCTTACCTCACCAGGCTTTTATAAAACACAGGGCCTGAGAGGAGTAAAATCAGTTTAGTCAGTCTATTGTTAAAAAGAGGCCAAATCATACAAACACCCTGAGAATTATATTTGCATGACATCTGCTTGAAGTCAAGCGATAATAGAAATCATATTCCTTTCATTGTTTATTTGATTTCCTTGATTCCCCACATGAAATGGAGGGAAGCTGTTTGCATTCCTGAAGGCAAAACCTGTGAAATAGACGCCACAGCCTTGTCAGGTCAGACTCTCTCTATGTGTTTGCTTTTTCACTCAAATGACAAACAGCTGCGGGAGATTCCTTATCTCGACGTAGGTAATCTTGACATCCTCCTGCAGTTGTGAGATAACGCAACCAGTTGTGATTCATTGACATCCTAAAAGAGCAATCACATAAAGTTGTAGATAAAGAGTCTTTAGTGTGTGTTTCACATTTGACTGATATCCATTTATGTCTTCTTAAAGACCCCAGATGAATCACGATAAACTCAGTGAACCTTCTAGAACTAGATAGCAGCATATTCATTAAAAACAGCAATGTTGGATTTTAGTTCATTTGTCAAATAGTCCTCGGCTGCTCCAAACACTCACACATGCACTCCCACTTTTACCGTTAGAAATGCGAAGTATTTCCACCCTTTGATGAGGGGCAACTGTGCTTATTTGAGAGGTATTCGGCTCTGACTACAGCCTGGATGCTAATACTGCATTCCAGTCGTGTGTGTGTTTATGTGTGCGCACGTGCATGGACTTGCACAAGGTTAGCTTAAAACAGTTGCATTTGACAGGGGATTTGTGCCACCCAGATGGAAGCTTTCCACCAAAACAGCAATTCTTGCCAGTGAATTGAACCGTAAGCATGACTCTTCTGCATCTCATCATGTTTGCCATACTTTAAAAGAATGCAATAAGGTGGATTAAGAGTATATTCCCCAAGTGGAAGAAGTTGTTTTCATAGTCGGGAATGAAAACTCCAGATACAGAAAGACAATATTTGCACTGTGGGTTGATCGCCATCACATGCAGCCAAGCTGTAATACCCTTAATACTCCCTGAAAAGGCGTAATATTTTCATCAGTAATGGTTTGCTTGAACAGAGTATTCAGAGGAAATCAGAAAGCCTCCAAAACCAGCAAGCAGATGATGTTTCACCTCTGCAGGGCTGCAGAACGAGGACAGCCAGTGGGGGAGAGCCAAGCTCTGTGGTTGATCTAGTTGATCCCTCCTCCAGACAGATGCCAGAAGTGTTGTTGTGTGTATATGTGTGTGTGTGTGTGTGTGTGTGTGTGTGTGTGTGTGTGTGCGTGCGCACTGTTTGAGAATGTGTACAGTATTTATATAAGGATTGCAGGAGCTGAAATCAAGCTGCTCTCCACTGCTCTGATGATATTTTCATATCTTCGCTCCCCTTCTTTTCTTCCCTCTAACTGCTTTTCCTACAGTGTGTCGGAGCAGCGCTGTGGCGCTGTGAGCTCTCCGCTGTAGGCCGACTGAGGAGATATCCCCTTACACATGTGGGGCTCTGGGGCCAGAGTAACCCTTTTGGAGCACAGGCACGCATGGAGGAAAAGTAGGGTAAGGAAGAGAAAAGTTGGATGATGATGGGGACTCAAGAAACTACAGGAAAGGCAGAGCAAGTTATATATATAGAGAGCAAATTTTTTACCAAGGGGGAACCAAACAAGCTTTAGAAGAAAATACAGAGGGAATACTCACAGTCCTAATAGTATATGAAAAGTAAGTCAGTGGTGGAATTTACTCAAGTACTGTAAGAACAAATCAGAGGCGCTTGTACTCAACTAAGTACTACCACGTTGTACTTGTACTTCACCAGGTTTGGCCCGACCTACCAACCCAAAGCGTCAATATTTGACGACTTGGGAATGACTGCGCATTCATGTGGTCTCGGAATAATCAGGAAAAAAAAGTTTCTTCTGACTGGGAATATCTACGTGAACGACCTTTCTAGTCAGACCAACACCTCCAAAAGTTTTGATACACCATTTGCAGAGTTGATATCATATGATGCTGAAACATGGCGGGGGAAAGTAAACATTGGGTTGCCGGTGAAAAACTTTAATCTGAGTCATGTATTGCATTTACCACTGGCTCACATATAATCTGTAATATGGTATGTTAGGCTGCAACTGTTAATCACTCTGAGCGATAAAATGCAAAACAACTTCTTTTTGGCGTCCATGTTGCTCGCACATTTTCGACTTGACGCACATGAACACACCAAAGTCGGAAGAATCGCTTCCCAACGCGGGGAGTGGGACTCAACAATCAACTAGCTTACAAGTATGACCTTTAAATGAAATATTGTATCTGTGTTGTTGCCATTCTTGGCAATGCAATTTTTCGAATAAATAAAACAGCCATATACTTACATGAAGTCACATTTTCAGTGCAGGACTTACATGTGATTAAATATATTTATATTGGCACTTTTGCTTAAGGTAAGGACATGATCACACCACTGGAGACTGGACACTTGGTAGTCCTTAGTCAAGCACATGAGAATAAAAACATGAAGAAGAGAAGAGAAGAGAAGAGAAGAGAAGAGAAGAGAAGAGAAGAGAAGAGAAGAGAGTCTGCCAGCGAGCTCATTTGCTTTATTGTTTGATGATCATTGCTTACATAATCCAAAGTACACAAATCTTTGGATGCTGTTTAGTGATTGTACATCATTAACTGTTACTCACTGCGAGAGTGGCATCCAGATGTTTCCGTGTCATCGCTAGTGGGGGCAGAGTTCAAAGGAAAAACATGGTGAAATAACAGAGGAGGGATCGTTTAACCCCTGCCTCTCCAAGGAAAGCATCACACCCCCACATATGACTCCCTTGTCCCACACAATCACTTACATTACAAAAGAATTCCATGGAAATTCCCATAAAGTTAATGACAGAGAGAGAGGGGGAAAGAAAGAGTAGGAGATAGAGGAGGGCTCTTTTGAATTGTAAAAACAAATAAACATGTTTGGGCTTATAGCTGGGAGCATGAAACCCCACAGTGAGAATCTTTCCTGGCAGAGACCCAGCAGGAGATGAAAGACAATCCCACTTTAAACACATGCGTAGGAACGTATCATTTATCTTTCCCCATTATGGGAGGACAGACCTGTTATGATCTAATAGCTGAGGTGGAGCTACCTCTCTCGTTCTTTCTAGAAAAGTCATTTACAAATACTTTGAGCATCCACCGTAGGCACGCATAGTAATTTTAGATCGCAAGCTTTTATGCAGCCTGTGTGTAAACATCTTGCAAACCTTTTCATAAACATAAATACATCCATCTCCAAGAGCCCTTAATAGAAACTAAAGCTACAGTCTGAGTCTATTGTTGGTGGGAATACGAGGAGCTTCAAGGTAGACGATACTGGGCCAAGAATCTCCAGCAAGTCTGCCTTCATCAGATGGAGTTGATTAAAGTCTGAGGAAGCACATGACTCAGAAAACATCTGTTCAGGATACAGAGAAGATCTACTCGGTATTTAATTAATCAGACTCACTGGGTTAAAGCAGAAATTACTGCTAATTCTCTGTGGGGGGTTATTTAATAAGGTTGTTTGGAGTCACTCAGAGGTGAAACACTAGACACGATTTACACAGCAGTTAAACCTCCTTTTATACCGATAAGACCTGCTCATATTTTACTCTGTCCACATGCTGCTCTACTAAACACCAGCTACACTGACTCTAGCTGTAGTTACAATAATCTGCAGTGCGTCTATTATTATAATATCGGTTACAGTATGACAGTGACTGGGTTTACAGTGTGACCATCCTTGAGAGCTACCACAAGTCATAAACAAGTGTATGTCATCGTTTGCTCAGGTGTCTGATATCCCAGCCCAGTCGCCAGAATAAAATGTCGTCATTGATGTTGGATTTGTAGGTTTCATTTGTATCATATCAAGATTTCTACAGTCCGTTTCATATAATGTTGCATGTATATGAGCTGACTTCCTTTATCAGGTGGAGACGGGGTTGGCGGATGGTTACATCAACAAAATCGGGTAATTTTAGCGGTCGACGAGACATTCTCCAGTCATATTTGTGGTGACAAAACCAGGTATTTTAAGCCAAGACATGATCTTTTCCTAACACTAACCTGGTGGTTTTTATGCCTCAACCCAACAAGACATAAAGAAACAGGAACGGAAGAACAGTAGAGTTCAACGTGTACATGATTTGCAGACGTTGTCCAGAAGTAAAGGCTGACATCCAATACAATAATCATTCCAATATTACACACATACTGAGTCAGTATCACTTTCTTGCTCAAGGTCTTCTGCAAAAAGCATTTTCAAGATTAGTTGTAGAGCTATCTTCTGCCTCACGGTGAAGCTCCTTGCTCTCTGGAGAGAACAGGTGGCTTCATTAACATTTAAGGAGACACATGGCTGTCTACAACCGCCACAGGTCATCCTGAGGAGTGGTTAGCAGTGAAGAGAACCTCAGTTCAGGCCCTGAACTGGCTGACTCCCCCTGAACTTCAGGGAAATTAATTCTTCCAAATAGTGGAGAAGAAAAAGAGTCAGCCAGTTTGAGCCAACAGAGCTGAACTCACATCGTGGGCTGTGAGCGACTCTGAGTCTCTTGTGAACAACAGTTTAAAGGGAACTCTGACTGCCAACGTGACACAACATGGGCTTGACATAAACTGAGAGAGAACAACAGAAACAAGAAGATCTGACTGCTGATTGTGTTTATGTGTATAAAGACAGTTGCCTTCAGCTCTCACCGCTCTCATAGCGTTAGGAAAGCATCATAGTTTGGAGTTTAGGGTCAGTGACCAAATCGGCGGTATCTGACGAGCTAATAGAGGCATTCCCAAAGCTATAATTTTAACCTGTGTAACAAGCCATCCAGTAACCGGACTACATTCTGGAACAATATCAAAGAGCAGTTTTTAATCACCAATATATAAATGGAAAGCTCAGAAAATAATCTTTTCATAGTGATTAACATCACTTAAAGCAAACCGTAACCCAATTCCACTCCAGACTGAGATTACCGAGGGAAGACTTTAAGGGCACTTTCTGTCGGCGGCCCTTTTTTTGTACCCATACTCAATATGTCCATCTGTCATTAGGCCTGCTATTCACACAGATAAGAGGCCAGTGTAATTGCCGTGTGGCCCGGCAGTCACGGCATGGCCGCTGATGTTCTGCCAGCACACAATCAAGATGCCCGCTTCAGATTATCACGCTGTAAACAAACTGATGCGGGCCTCTCCCTCAGTGAATTATCAGGCCTCTTTCATGCACTGGGATTAGCTTTTCCGACTGTCAGCTGCCAGACTGGGCTCACTGCTTCTCTCCTGACATACTGAGGATATGTGTCTGGAACAAATGAATCAGATCAACAAAAATACAAAACTCAGCCAATCAGCACCCCATGAGACTATTAATTACTATACAACATATTTGTAATTATGGACCCGACTATGTTGCTGAATCTATGTCTGGTTCTCTGTTGCTCTAGTCCACTGGGGGAACTATTAATTTAACTGCCTCTTCCCAGAAAAACAGCGAACCAGTAAAATGTCTGTTTTTGGAAGGCTGTAAACTGTAAATGAGGGCAAACATTAAGCCTATCTTTTATGACAGTGATGCTTTTGCTTTTTATGTGTGCAGAGTTTCATTAAACTAACTTTAAATAGTAAATATAGGATAATTGCTGCTGTTTCAACGTGTACAGAATGTTTAAGCATGGAGAAACAACCACAGGGACTGTGACTGCAGCATTTTACAGTATTTTGTTGTGCAAAGTTTAAGCGGAAGAAAATATGCCCCACAGTTTCACAACAGCTGTGACAACTTGTGGAAAACAAATATCCTTCCATGTCTCAATTTTTTGTTGTTTGCATGCCTCTAATATTCACTTCAAACCACTGAGCTCCAATCTGTTCTTATTTCTCTCCAAGAAGATAAATAAGCATGCAAACATACTGTATGTGACAGGCAGAAAAGAAATCTAGTTTGATCAAAAGGAAATTAAATTAGGCGGACATTTGTTATGTCCATCTTGTTGCCAAAGCACAAATGACCTTTGCAGCCACAAAGTACAAAATCTGTATAAAGTTCAGCCTCTTGCGTAATACTGATGAAAAAAAGAACACATTTCAGGACAAATACAAACGAAGAGACCATGGAGGCTTTGTAAAGCCACTCTCTGACAACACACATCACTAAAACTAACTAATATAGGGGTCTAGCCTGCATGAGGCAGCTGAGAAAGCTGAGAAAACCAACTAAACGATGCTGGTATTCAGGAAAAGGATACTCGAGCTGCGACAGCCTCTGTGTACACAGCTCTTTGGAAATCAGATAACTTCAATATTTACTTAAGCCAATGTTGCCTTTGATAGTTCAAACTGCTGTGACCTGGAGATCAAACTGTAGGGAGTCAGGTTGATATGTGATATTATGATGGATGATGCACACAAATGTGTAAGTCAAATTACAAACACACCGTGGAGCGTGTGATCAATGTAAGTGCTGCATGGGCAGTGATTTCGTGTCCTCATATGGTTTGTGCCTTTTATTTCACCTGCATGTGAAAAAGGAGGGTGAGGACGGTGATGTAACACACTTTCTGACAAATGGAGGAGCGTGGGTGTTGCACGTCAGCTGTCGGTGGTGCCATTACCATGTACCATTTATCATGCCTAGGGCCTTATTGCCACTAGGGGGGCCAGACAGATGGGAAGAGAGCTAGCTACTTTATATACATTTTTAACATACTTTTTACATGGTTAATCAACATTAAAATATTACAAAAATATAAAAATCTGAAAGACTCTACAGTCTAAATCTTTATTATATTGTATGAAAACGTAAATATGAACAGATACCCTAAAATATATACCTAACTAAAGTAATGAGTGTAATAATTATCATGTGGCATTTAAGTAATTTTCTTTATTTACCAAATATCAAAATGTGCATATAGGGGAGCCCCCTGAAAAAAATCTTTCTAGAGTAATCCCTCCATTTAATCTGTTGATGCTGTTGATGGCATTACAATGAATTGACTATTTCTTTTTTCCCTTTCCCTCTTAAATGAGTCATATTCTGCTGATAGCACTTTACAGAACCATTAAGTTTAAGACCTGTTTTATCAGGATGTAGTGCAGGTGTCTCAGAGTCCTGTGGCTGAATGTGTGAGGTCTTCCTCCCTTGTAAAAAATGTAGCTGTTAAAGCAACTTGTGAGTTTTTGGATTGGGTTATTCTCACAACTAAGACCAGAACCATTAAGAAGGATGTTCCCGAAAAGGCGAGAGGTGGGAGTTCATTACAAGATGCAGTTACTTGCCAGTCACTGCCATGGTGGGTGTGTTTTTTTAAAAGAGAAAGAAGAGAAAAACAGTTGTTTTTGTGCCCAGATTTACACCATCAAACACCACTCTTTGTTTCGTCTGCCACAAAGTCGTCACTGACACAAAAATGCAGCACCAGAATTTAGGGTCAACTCTCGCGTCTGACCTTTGACTTCTTGCCATTCTTGTCAGGGATGTAACTGTCTTCAGTAAATCTAGCTTGTGTCCTCACAGTCCAGCACTCACACAAGGAGCCGGGCATTCTTGAATGTGGGAGTCAGGGGAGAATGGGACATCCTTCATGATTTAACTGCCTCTTCCACAAGCGGGGCTTTGTCTGGATGCGTGTTTGCTCACATGAAACAGGTCTGGGCTTCGCTGTTGTCTGGTCAGCAGGGAAAAAGGCTTGTGCGGCTGACTCATTGCCCTGACCAACGCCACAGTCTAATCCGTGGTGCGACAGAAGATAAATGCACGTGTTTACTTAGACTTGGCGGAGAATCCTACACTCTAAACATGTGAGCATGTTTAGATTGGTGAAACAACTGTCAGACAAGCTGGAAGTACTCTATGAAGAACAGATTAATGGACAGTAAGGTAGTAAAAAAGGTAGTACTGCAGTTAGAATTTATTCCACAACATGTGTTTTGTATTTTGCCCAGGTTCCCATGAAACTAGGCCATGGATCATCCACGGCTTCCTGCTGCACACACACACACACACACACACACACACACACACACACACACACACACACACACACACACACACACACACACACACACACACACACACACACACACACAGTGCCCTTTTACCTCAGCACATGCTGGGAGGAATTCTCCACGGTGAGTTCCGACCTGGGAAAGCAGTGAATGAGAAAAGGAGAAAACATGGGAGGAACGGAGGAAATAGAAAGTTACATTTTCCTCAGTGGCCGCCAAAGGTCTTAACTACACCTGTAAATCTATCTCATTTAATGAGGATTTTGCAAAACTCGCATGAAGTTACAGCAAAAGAGCTTTTCAGAGATCGTCCCAAGATGCCTTTGAGATTATATAACAAATGAGAGAAAGGGTTTCAATTTAAGCACTTTTCCTCTCTACTCCCTTTGACATATGACTGACTGATTATACTGCGGTCAAGTCAAAACAGGCTCATCTCACAGCAAAAACATTTAGAGGGCAGTACCACTGCAGACACAACAAACAGCTCGTGCTGTTTCTCTCCTCTCTGTGCTGCTTTGCAAACGGAATATTTTATCAATTCTGATCAACATTCCTGTATACGTCTTTCACACAAGCTCTTGACCTGATAAGCTGCTGGAAAACTTTGAGGATCAAATTACATTTCTCTTTCTCAAGTTTTAAAACTTTCCCCCCAGCTCAGGATCAGGATTTTAGACCACCAGTGGAGATCTGTGATCCATGATTCAGAGCTCAGTTGAAGCTGTGTTTGGTACCTGTGCAGTGTAGAGAATTTGCATCAGTGCGAATGACGATGCTTCTAACCTTTGACAGCCTCTGATAAGGATGCAGAGATCTAAAAAGGATTGTAAGTATTAATAATTCATTAAATAAAGAAAAACATTAATAACTCTCAATTCAATCTGTGCCAACTTGAAGAAAACGAAGAACGGAAAGTAAATTAACACAGCCCTCATTGGACAACAGGAGAAAATAAAGGGAATATAAGAAATAATGACAATTAAAGCCACTTTGGATTTGAACATTTCTAAATTTATCGCCCCAAAGTGGTAGGTTTCAATCTTGATGAATGCCTTCAGAATAATTTAAAACAAAACTATAACCCAGTTGAACAATTAAAACAGTTGAATAGTGTTTTCTGTGGCTCTGCCTTCCAAACGATCTTGGCTCTGGGAATAAAAGTCATCTTATTTCGGCCTCTTGTGCTCAAACTTTGACTGATTTACTTTTATACGTTTCTTGTGAGTCTCCCAGCATTATGGAAGTGCTGTACCAAATCACAGGACTACCACTTTAACTAGCAAGGACACCAAAGAACTGTTCGGAGCTCCCCAGGCAGAATGTGCACTGTCACTGTGTGCCACTAGCAACTGGCCCGACTTTGCTGACTGTCAAAAGTCATCACCTACCTATGCACGTATGTCACTGTAACTAAATGACACCACTGCTACCTTGAATTAATGTTTGCATGGATCATGTACCAAATCCCGGATCAAATGTCCCTGAAAAAGTGCCACACCTTCCTTTGCATGCTAACGTTCGATATCGTGCAAGCCCAGTGAAAACCACTTGCTCGTTTAACCACCACCAAGCTTTTGCTTTTGTAGTAGGTACAGTATTCACTTTCACGTCGAGAAACAGGCCCATTGAAGTTTTGTGGCAGTTAACCATGATGTGACTCCCAGCCTCAAGGCAAAGCGAGCGACTAAAGGGTTGCGGCTATCAGTTACTTTAATTAGCATTGCACTCATGAAAACATTTAACAGTCTACTGAGTCACAAGGCAGCGTCGTCTTTTGATGTGGAGAGGGGAAGAGGTTATGAGCGTCCATGCGTGCACCGTGTTCTTATTCACTTACAGAGAAGATAGAACCAAGAACCTCAACAAACCTTCTGCATTTAGTTCTCATAAACAAGCAAGAAGCACTAATATATATTAAAATTAGGGCACATTGTCTCAGCCTGTCGCAAAGAAGCTCCTTTAATTTACGAGTTGCAGTGCTTTTATCATCGGCCATGCAGCAGAGCGCCGGGATCATTTTATGATAAGACAGTGTGTTGTTTCATCAGAGCATTCCTGCAGGCTAATGTCAATACACTCTGTCACGCTATGTGGAGGAGGTGATGGGTAATTACATTCATTCAAACAACACTCGTACTAAGATGTGTTTACTCACTTTCTCTCTCTCGGCTGCAACAATAAGACTGGTGGTCTACTGTTTTTTTATTGCTTTGAGATCATCAACTTATAAGTAGGGTTGCAGTAGTATGCACAACAAAAGACAATGACATGTGAATAAAAAGTGAGATTTAGTCTGCGTAGGGCCTTTTGTGATGCATGCTGTGCTTTACTCTGTATTATCAATGTGATTTCATCAGAGCTGAGTAGGTGGTATTCTGTGTGTAATATGAGGCCAGCAGGTGAGGCAACACTTGCTCTGGAGAAATTGGCAACATATCACAAAAATCCCCGTAGTAATAAAAACAGTACGGAGTAGCTGGAGGAAAAAAAACACCCAGATCTGATATGGCTCAAAGGGAAGCTGTGGAGTGAAAGAGGCGTGGCACAGGTTGAGATAAGTGGCACCTTTGGGTGGTACACAACTGCATAACTAGTCATATTTCAACACATGTCGACTGTATTTAAGCCCTCGAGTCTAAAATATGCCAATGAAATGAGTTTCAATCAAATGATGGGCAGATAAGCATGCATGACTGGAATGTATGCACAACGATTTATGATGGAAAGGTCATGCGGCCTTAAACATGGAGTCAAATTAAGCATCAGTCTGTGTTGTCAAAAGAGAAAAGTTTTGAGTATGTTGTGTTGTTGTGTTACATCCAATTTACCCATACAGCCACATCTCCTATTTACGTGAGGCTTTAAATTATGTGTCATTGTTATGTTTTTAAAGATATATGTAACATTTTTGTCTCAAAACGAATAGACCTTAGTTATATATCAGAGTATAGATGAGTTGTGTTATTATGTTATCCCAAATGTTTCCAACAATGTTAAAACCACCGGTCATCTGTCACTATAACTGCTGCGAAAAAAACCCATCAGATGATGCATCAGAAAGTAATGCTGTGACACTTGCTGTGATGTGTTATGGTCTCTGTGCAACACTATTGCCGTTTTTTCTGGATTTGTATCACATGGTCTTCATCAGTGACTAGAGCTCACTTTATTTTATGAAGATGGATCCATTTACAAGCAAGCTCAGTAGCTGCTATGAGTTTTTCAAAAAGGATGAGGAGCCCTGAAAGTAAAAATGGATGAAGTCATAACAGTGACTGAGCTTGCATGGCAACCGATCCATCTCCATGACAACTGAGCAAACTGATGAAGATGAAATGCAATACGGCTGAAAGATCCAGGAAAAAGCTACTGTAGGTGTTATTGTTTCATGAAACTACTATTTCCAAGGTTGGGAAGGATCTTTCATGTTTATTTGCAGTAATGTGTAACAAGTCATGTGGAGGAGCTCGGATGTGGGGTTATTTATGCCCACCAGTTGTATTATAATTTATTATGTTATTAGATAATTGAATCCTTTGGTTACTGACGTCAGCAGGCCAGTTTTCAACTCAGCTCAACGAGAACTTGCTTCACTCTGTGTGATCATTGTAAGGTCCTCTTCAGGCACATTGACTATAACTGATCATATAAGTGCATCTTTAACTTTCCTCCCGGCCACAATATGTTGTTTTAAAGGAGACCTGTTATGCTTTTTTGTTTTTTCCTTTCCTTCAGTGTATTATTCTAGGTTCTTGTGCATATAAAAAGTCTTCAAAGTGAAAAAGCCCACGTCCGCACTAACAGGAGCTCCTTTCTCCTACAGAAAACACTGCTCCTGAAACGCCTTCTTAGTAGCCCTGCCTTTATATTCTGTGACTTTGTGACATCACACTACTTCACCATGTCACACATTTGCATAATGTATGCCTATATTCACAGTAGAAGTGAAACTAACTCTGAAAACACACCCGGAGACATGGTGAGCAGTGCTGGCTCAGGCTTCTGTGAGCTAACCAATCAATGCAGACTGGGTTTTTGGGAGGAGGGGCCTTAAAGAGACAGGAGCTAAAACAGAGCATTTCAGACAGAGGGGGAATACAGTGCTGCAGCACTGGACAGTATGAGAAAACTGATGTGTTTTTTGAGCATTAAAGCTAGTAGTAACCCACAATTAAATTATGAACCTGAAAATGAGCATTACATGTCTCCTTTAAAATCCATTATATTTCGTAAAGGGACTGGAGTTGACCTAATGTGGAAACACAGTTGCCCTTATAAGAAAGAAGACACTGAAATGTGTGTTGTATAACCTTTATGTATAAAGACTGAACAGACATATAAATCACTGTTTTACATGTATTGTGAGATATTAAATCCTTTTTACAGAACAAATTGTGTGACACCTTGGACAATATATGCCACTACTTGGCTCTCTTTTGTTAAAAGGTGTAGAAGGTAAGAGAATACACGTTGACTTGTGATGGATTAATAAACTGATCTTTGTGTGTGAACAAAAAAATAAAGGTGCAAAGCTGCAGTCTTCTTTGGAAAACACCCAGTGGACCATATCAATCAAAATCTTATTGCTACAGTGAGGTGAAAACATCCCAGTTTGGTGCATTTTATGTTTCTACTGGAAAAATTGGGATAGAATAAACAATCATTTGCAGTTTGCGGTAAATATTTTACTGCACCTTTTGTCCATGAGATCTATTCTGCAGCCATTTTTTATAATGCATGGTTATCAATCGTTTTAGTATGTTTTTTGGAGAAACTGGTCCTTTATACTCTCACGGCACTAGGATATTTAAAAAAAAGTAGGGAGAACAACATAAACACCATAAATATATATATAAGTTCACCAGGTCCCTCTCTGTTACATCCAGTGCAAAAGTCTAAGTCAAAGTTCAAGACATGCCACCATGATGCCTAAGTTTAGTTCAGTATGTAGCCGAGCAGTCTCTTTTCTCTCCATCTGTCATCTCCTGAATGCAGCGCAGAACGTCTTCACTGAGGCCTCAGTCACTTTTTTTGAAGTCTTTCTTCAATTTGAATACAAACGAAGGCTCCTGAAAGAAAGTAAGGGCTTGGATCAGGCAGAGAAACTGCGGCATGTTAAGGACGAAAAGACTAAAACTAGGTTTAAAACGCAATTCATTGACTAAGAGCTGTGCCTAGATCAGCACAAATGACGCCTGACCACCAAAAGCATAACCACAGATAAAGGCTATTGAGCTGTGAGTGAGGATTGGCTTCCCTATTTGGGAAGTCAAAACTTGATAGGCAGAGAAAAGGTTATAGTTCATGTGCAGAAAATGTTGTATCTCTTCACTGTAAAAAACAAAAGGTAACAGAAGTTTAAGAGGGAAACGAACAAGCGACAATTTCAGCACTTTGTTTTTAGCCATGACCACAGAATAATGTCATACTAAGTCATATATAAGGAATAAAGCTAAAATATAAAAAAATTTGAATGTTTGTACTTGCGAATTGTGCTTGCTTTAATTAATTATTTCTGTCCTAATATTAAAGGTCCCATATTATAGCAAGTGAGATTTCCATCTTCTTTTTTAATTATTAAACAGGTGTAGGTGCTGTAAAAAACACTGTGAAATCATACAAAGCACTCAATCCACAGAAAATACAAACAACATATATTCAGAAAATTGCCTTCAAATGAGCCGTCAGGACTTCTGTAAGGTTGTGATGTCACATCTGCACAGCACTGCCGTGGTTGCAAAAACACCAGGAAAGCTCACTGTAAATAATTTTGGGCTGTTTCAACATAAAAAAATATAAATTTAATTGCTGCCTTAAAACTTAGCTTGAATAATTAGTTCAAAATTTGAGAAAACACGTTCAAAAACCTTAAGCTATTAAGTTTGAGGGTGACAGAAGTGTTGGAGCAATGGACAGAGAAAAATAATGTGTTTTTTTTATATTAAAGATGTCATATTATGCTAATTTTCAGGTTCATACTTTTATTTTGGGGGTCCTGGTAGAAAAGGTTTACATACTTTCATTTTCAAAAAACATTATTTTTCTCATATGGTACCTTTTAACGCACCTTTTTCACACTGTGTCTTGAACGCTCCATTTTAGCTGGGGAGTGAGACATCTCGCCTCTGTTCAATCTTTGCTGAGAGTTACACGTGTGCATTACTTAACTTGCAGGATGTAGCCAGTCAGAGGCAGTGTAGGGCGGGTCATGCCGAGCAAGGTAGTGTGATCTAAAATAACACCGCTACAGCAGTAGCAACTGTATGTCTGCTGACTGACTGTAGTGTATATATTTTATAATATATATGTATATATATATATATATATATATTTATGTATATATATAAATATATATATATATATATATATATATATATATATATATATATATATATATATATATATATATATATGTATATGTATATGTTATAACGCCTGTTCCTTAGTGAGGAACACAAGGCTTGACTCCAAACCAGGCATTTCAGGCAGTGCAGGAGCAGTGTTTTCTGTGGGAGAGAGTAACTCCCTTCGGTGTTGTCTTTGGGCTTTTTTACTTTGCATGCCTTTAACATTCACAAAAATGCTAAATAACACAATAAAGGAAAGGCAAAAAAAACAAAAAGCATAATATGACCTCTTTAAAGCATGTAAACATTTTCTGGCAGACACCCAGAATAAAACCTGAAAGTGAGCATAATATGGGACCTTTAACTTTAGGATTTTTTAAAGGGGTTCTTGAATGAGCTGTTGAATTTTTCTTCTTTGTAAGCTGTTTAACTTTGAAACAACTGAGGCCTTTACACTTGCCAAGAATTTCTCTTGTTGAACCAATTTATCTTGAGCCTACTAAACAGGATTACCCTTTTGGGTTTCCTTTTCGTGAGAAACTTGATATGAACTCCTTGGTGTTAACTTAAAAGGTGAATCCAAAGTGATGAAAGTGCTGCACATTCACAAAGGCCTGGCTTTTGTAGAGAGAGTTCAGTGTAGAGGAGAGTTGCTGTGGAGAGGCCAGAGAGAGGCAGAGACAGAGCGCACTCATGACACTAACACTAAAACACAACCAAGGAGTCCGTTGCTTTTACTTACACAGATATCACTGCACTCACTCACTGCACAGCTTACTTCTTCTTCCCGCCTAATGACATATTTTCAGTTTTTTTCTTCTGTGCCTCATTGAACAAAAGACACACCTTCATGTTAGCAAGTGGTTTTGATGGGCGTGTGCATGCATGCGTGTGACCCCACCCATGAGAAACAAATTGCACAACTGATAATTTGTAGTGTTACTCCAGGTGAAAAGTTTAAATGACACCTTGTTGATTGACTTGGATTTGTTTTCCACTTGCCTCCTTCTCACAGCAGGAAACCTGTAATACTGCCACTGTTTTAACCGCTCAGACCACTTGGGTTACTGTAAGTTCTTTCAAGGCTCCAAACTAAATTTAATTAGATCAGTCCCCACAGGCACAATGGCATGTTTGCAACCACGCAGCAGTGTCACTTTTGCTTGTGATTACTACATGTATGTGCAGGCTCAAACCAGTCTTATTCTCAGCCTTTTTTCCCCTGAGGCCACCAAATGAAAATTTCCCCATATGATTGTTGCCACAAAAAAAGACCAATAATATCATGATGACACTGTGTAATTTCACAGGAAACAAAAATTAAGAATTTCATTTCAAACTTATTCCTTACATTGTTTATGCTGCTTTAGTTTTACATTACCGAATTCACAAGCACAACCTTATCATTTTAGGAAATACGCTTTTTCACTTTCTGGCAAAGAATTATCAACATCAACGTCAGTTTTACAGCAGTTATGTACATGACTAGTCCTTGGCTGGGACCCGTAACTTCCTGGGGTCTCTGCTGGTTGCCTTATGGATCGAAGGATAGAGGCTGTACAGATTGTATAGCATTTGGCAAGTGTCTGATTTGTACTTTCGTGCTATTCACTTAAGTGTACCACATGTTCATGTATACAGGCACTACAGGCGTTTTCTTGGCACACCAGTCGAGCGCACCACTCAAAACCATGGACACCGTGAAAGCAGCTTTTTTGTTACTTACGAAGGAAGGGCGAAGTCTCATGGAGCTCTTCAGAAAAGACCGACTTTATTTTTGGCATTACAGCTAACTGTTAGCATACTGACAGGTTCTGTCAGAATGAGTCGCAGGATGACTCATCGGCTAGCAAAAGCCTTGACAACGACACAATGATTGACTGACACATATTGGGTTAGCTAACAATGAGTGGGACAGGATATGATAAATGTCTTTGTAAGAAAAATTGTGGTTAAAAAAAATATATATATAGAAAAAAAACTGGACAATTTTGGTGGGGAATTTTGAAGACTGGGATATTTCTAAAAAGATTTTTGTCTGGACTTGGGTCACCCAGCTTGAATCTGGGACAGTCCCGGACAAACCAGGACATCTGGTCACTGTACTATAAACATAAAATTGACTTGATTTGACTTGAATATATCGTTGTTTGTACAGATTTTAAAAAAAACAAGTTGTTCTCAGAGAAAAAAAAGGTCCACAGAACACTGTTTGAAGCTAGAAAGGTGGCAGGGTCCACCACATATAAGCAAAGTAAAACATTATGAAACTGTGCTGTTAAGGTCGGTTTGTTTATTCAGTCATGAAAATGAAGAGTTTGTTTATTAAGATTGTTAAAGTCAATGAAGATCTTTTTGTACTAATAAAAATGTATTCCACAAAAACTACATAGTGCACCTTTAATTAGTGAGCTTTGGAGGTGCTGGACAGAGCAAGGCTAGCTGTTTTCTTGTGTTACCAGTCGTTGTGCTCAGCTAAGCTAAATAGCTGCTGTATGTATTTATGTATTTATGGTGCAAACATGACAGTGGCATTGATCTTTTCATCGAAGACAGCAAATGAGCGTATTTCCCAAAATGTTGAACTATTCCTTTAATTTTTTTTTTTTTAAAGTAGCAATCTGGTTCATATTACAGTGACTCCAGCTTTGCTACTGACCCAAAAAGCCTCCATTTTTATGTTATACAACATTGTTGATAGATAGATAGATAGATAGATAGATAGATAGATAGATAGATAGATAGATAGATAGGGCAGAATAGGTTCTACCTCTGTCATGGCGTCATCGATCTGTTTCAGCTCCTCATAGTGGTCACGAGAGTCTCTCAACGGTTGAACCATGATCTCCTCAATCTGAGGGAAAAGCTGTTGGACACCACAGTAAGAGCATTAATTGTTGTTAATTAATGAGGGTGTATTTATAAGGGAGCACATCTTACACACATTGTCCTACCTTCATGACAGTCTCAAACATTGGGATGAGGACAAACTTGATGAATCCGATCTGAGCGGTGGGTTTGGTGACTTTGTCTCTGTCCATGAAGGGAGCCACAGGAAGACCCTCAGACTTCTCCCTGTCGCTCTGGGAAGCACACGTGGGGATATTTTTTATTCAATATAGCAAAATTCACCTCTCATGGGTAGCATGGGTACTTTTCCCTTCACCCGAGTCGACATGTAGGATTTAGATAGTGGATTTCTGGAGTTACGTGAATGCTCTGGTTGAAGTCACCTGCATGAAGTACTCCTCCAGGAGGCAGTCCACCCATGGCTCAGCTACCTCAGTTGGCCTCACTTCGTTGGAAATATCGCAGCACTTGATCAAAACCATCTTCAGCTAAAAACACAAACACATATGAACAAACATACATGGCCCTCACACAGGATAAAGAAGCCTATTCATCATGCATCTACTGTATTTACGTGACTGCATTCCCAATTACACTAATACAGTCTGTTTGGCTCCTGCTGATTACAGCCCGCTCAGCAGATAAAGGCCTGCTTGTGTTCAGGTCACATCTCACATGTGCAGTACAGTAAGGAGCTGATGTCAGGTGGAGATGCAACGTGATCTTACGAGACTTAATGTATACATACACATGTCACATGCTCTTCATTGGTGAAGTCAAAGTTGTCCACTTTTTGTTTAAAGGAGTCGAGTATCTCGCCATGTCGGGCCATGTCAGTGGCCAGGATGAGGGTGATAATTGCCTGGAAATAAAAGACCAAAACTGCTTGAGATGTTTGCATGCTGACATTTAAGTGAAACCAAATAGTCTTCTGATTGATATGTAAAAATGTGACAAAACCATGTGGGATTAAAGGGACAGTTCCCCCCAAAATCAAAATACATATCTTTCCTTACCTGAAGTGCTATTCATCCATCTAGACTGTTTTGGTGTGAGTTGTCAAGTTTACCAGCATTAAGATGTCTACCATCTCTTGAATATAGATCACTGATGGCAACCTACAGACCTTGTTGTGAGCAGTTTCATGGAGTTTACAGGAACTGTTTTCCTTCCTACCACATGCATACCATATCTGTGTACACCTATGTTTTATTTGTTAATTATTGTATTTTAGGGCGCACTCACACAAGGCAATCTGCACTATGCCCAAGCACGTTTGACCCCCAAAGTCCAGTTCGTTTGACTAGCGTGAGTGCACCATACCGTACAATTTCTTCGCCCAGGCACGGTTGGAAGAGGTGTGCTCATGCACGAGCACAAGCATGGGTACGCAACGTGGACACGTATGTACAAGAGGTGCAGGCCGTCGGGGGGACTGGGGAGGAGGGACAATCATGCTTCGGCACAGTACGGAGCAACTGGGCCAAGTGTGAGTGTGACCTTAGTCTGATTTTTCCCTGTAGTCTTTGGCAGTTCATCTGTTCCCAATTTTCATAAATGTTTACATGCTGCACTGCCATGACAAGCTTCTTGTCCAAGAGTAGATGCACACTTCCTTCTGCGTGATGATACAGAAAGAAAATAGTTCCTACGTGATTATCTGAAGTGACTGGGTCACGATTTCTGAAAAGAGTCATTGCTGTTGAATTTTTCAATTTTGGCGTCTAGTCTTATATTCGAGAGAAGGCAGTCACCTCTCCTGTCGATATCACCAAAACTTTGCAACTAGACTAGATAGATAAACAGCAGTACAGGTGACAGGAAAAATATGTATTTTTGATTTTGGGGTGAACTGTCCCTTTATGATAAAACTAGATGAGCGAGAGCTTTACATTCCACATCTCACCTGTCGGATCTGTTTGAACGCCTCTAGATCCACATTTGCAAAAATATTGCACTCAGGAAGAGAGAGGATCTGGAAGGCCACGGCACAGTGATGGTTCTCCAGCGGGGAGATATCGTTGTAGCGCACTGCCAGCTCTGTGCGGGCATTGATTTGGTACCTGATAGACGACACAGGTGAGTGAATTGATTGACTGTATTCCCATGAAGCTTCAGTGATAAGAGGTCCTCGCCTTCCCTTAAACTCTGACAACACTATAATCTGAATCACCATGTTTTCATACCTGAACTCTCTCCATGCTGAACTAGTTTCACAGTTCATTGACAACAGTGTTGTGCCAAGGGTGTCAAAACACACTGGGGTCAATGGGCATCTGCATTGCTCTATCTGTCAACACTTCGACAGACCGAATAGTGAGTCTTACGTGTTGTTGTAGCCAGGGTGGTCCAGGTCATGACACACAGCAGCTGTCATTAGAATTCCCATATCGGTGAGAGTCAGCTTCTCCTGGACAATGGAGTAAAATGAAAGGTGTTAATGCTAAATGTCCAGACTGGAAATGTATAAGTTGGTATTTCAAAGGCAGATGGTTGCAAGAAATAGTGTTTAATCCCATAGCCACAAACATGCATCATACCTGCAGGTTGCAGAGGTGAATCATGCCGTACATCATCTGACTAACGCAGAAGCAGTGGCGAAAGTTGTGGAAAGGGTTGTTACGGTAGTTCTCCTGAATCGCCAACTAGAAGACAGAAAATTATCAATTCACTGACTGAAGAATCTTAAATCAAAAATTTCTAGCACTGATTAGACTCTAATCAACACTTCTGCTTTTTAGTTAAAATCTTGTTTGAGATCTGCATTGTGCACTGCAGGATACAGTATATCTCTATGTGTGCTGTCTTTACCAGCCAGCGTTTGAGTGTGATGGGGTTCATGTTGAATTCTTTCACCAGTCCCAAGTCATGGTACATATACTCCAAACAACTCAGCATCTGCAGCCACAAAGGAAGAGAAAAGAAGTTCAGACATGCGTCACCTGGATCACGTGGAATGGGAAGTGAGTTATGGAGAGACAACAAACCTCATTGTGTTCCCAGTGCCAGACGTCAAATGTTGGCTTCTTGAGCGCTTCAATCGTCTCCTGAGACAGTGTGTACTGGATATACCAAATAAAAAACAAAGCCATCAGAACTACCAATTTGTAAGACAGTTGATTTTTGATTCTCATTCCGAACTTGTCAAATACTGATGCTTTGGGTTTCTGATCTCTTAAAATACTGACGCTTTGGGAGAGGGGCCAATCCACCTACAATCCCAAAGTGTCAGTATCTGACGAGTTCGTAATGAGACTCAAAAATCAACACTCTTACAATTAGGACCTTTATGAAGACAGTATAGCGATTTAAAGTTTGCTCTGTCTAATAGTAGTAAAGATACCAGTCCCAGTGGACATACCTTTGGGTAATTGGGGACATCTCGTCTAGGAGTGACCTTCTTCCCATCGTCTGAGAAGTTGTATTTGCACGGACAGTTTACCCTGAATTTCAAAGGAAAGGAAATTTTACATTAAATTTGATTGTTGTAGACACCTGTTGCAAGATGTCTAATGTTGGTCTTCATTTCACCTGCCACCACCTCTTGAAGTCATCTCATCTCGTAGCTTCTTCAGATCATTTTTACACCTCTCAATCTCCACCACCTTCAAGCCTTCCACTGAAACAAGATGGCAAGGCATATCACGGCTTGATTTCACTTGAGGAACGTGTTTGCATTTTCTGTATTTCATTATTTAGGGCAGTCGTTTGTTGGTCAAATGTACCACTTACGTTCCACTCTCTTCTCCAGCATTGCTAGCCTGTTGGTGACCTCAGTCTTCAACTCGTTGATGCGAAAGGCTCTGTGAG
The DNA here is from genome assembly GCF_040436345.1 of Pagrus major. Lineage (NCBI taxonomy): Eukaryota > Metazoa > Chordata > Actinopteri > Spariformes > Sparidae > Pagrus > Pagrus major. The sequence continues at coordinate 16,280,517 of NC_133216.1, read as the reverse complement.
AGGAAGGCAAATGATAAGAATAGAAAATTATTAGACAGTTGTGTGTATTTCACATGGTTCAGTGGTCATAAAGACAAAATAAGACAAGAATTGTCTTACTTAACTTGCCTCTATGGGTTGCAGCATGTGTTATCATTGAAAGTCACTGGTGTCGGGTATGTGTGTGAGGTATGTGGGAGGGTGGGGAGGGATGGGCTTCAACTATAACATAACATAAACAACTGAGGTGTTACCTGCTGAACTGCTCCGCCACCTGGGACAGCACATTCTGAAACATGTCCTCCTTCTCTGCAGACACAGATACACTGCCGATAAATCATTGTGAACAGCGCTCGCCTTGTCAAGGTCTGGTACTTTCAAGCTCATTAGTAACGGAGAATAAAGATGTTTACAGCTTACCTCCAAGCTGACCAGTGGACAGAGGGACAACTTTGTACAGAGAGCTGTGAGGAAACCAGAAGAACAGTTATTATTTTTAACTCTCAACATCAGCCTTACTATTTCTTTATAATGCTTTTATTTCAAAGAGGTTAATTTATTAGCTCTTGTGTCGCTTTTCGACACAAGAGCACAAGGTTGAAAGAAAGCTGAAATGAAATAATAATTTGATTTCTATACAAATACAATCCAATAATACTGGTGTGTTACTTTGGAGAGTTGGTGGGCATGGTGGGATCTATGGAGACCAAGGCGCCTTCTGGGTCCACCATCATGATGGCAGTGTTCCTGTTATGACAGGACGGAAGTAAAAGTGAGAAAGGTGGAAGTTTTTTAATCTTGAAAGTAAACACACAGTGGTTGAACCATTCAGCATCCAAAACGGCAGCTAAAGGCGAGAGAAGTGACTGTTTGAAAACAACAGTGGTAGCTCCTTTAGTAAAGATGCTGCTATAGCATAAATCATATCAGAACTGGAGAGTTTTTTAATTGGAAGTAGAGCAAAGAACGGCACTGAAAGCTTTACTCGATGGAAAAGATGTTTTTGCTCTTCTCTCAACTGGCTAGTTGGTGTAAGCGATTTTCTTCTGTGTATCTGATTGCTTGAAGGTCCTAGTTGTAAGAAAAGATGATTTTTGAGTCCCATTCCCAACTCATCAAATACTGCTGCATTGGTATGGTGGCCGACCCGTCCTACAATCCCAGTTCCCAGAGTTGGGAATGAGACTCAAAAATCTACTTTTCTTACAAATAGGACCTTTAAAGTTAGCCTGTGATAGGCTAGTGCCTGCCCTTTTCCAAACTAGTTGCCTCCTTTCTGATGGTTCTATGCAAGAAACCATCTGGGGCTACTAAACTATGAATGTGACAAAAAGTATCCCTGTTTCTACAGTTGGCTAGATTTTTTTTTGCTATGCATGAAGCTGCATATATGCCAAGAACGTATCTTCAAAATAAAGTCTCCAGAACAAGGGAAATAGAAGAGTGCCGACTGGAAGAATGGTGTATAAATGATTTATTTTCCTTGATAACCATGAACATCAAAGAACCATGACGACAACCCCTTCACTTTTGTAATTGTCTGCTTTGATGTGCGTCTGTTTTATTATTACATGCAAGTATTTGTTGTGTGTTAATAGCTGTTTTGCTGCATGATAATCTTGCCATGTTGTGTGCTGTTTGTGTGCAGCTTTATGTGATGGTTCTTTCTTCTTTATAGTGACAACAGATGCAAATTAGTTACTAGCTAACTCTGGTGCAATTACTTTTAATTGTGAGCTCTCCCTGTAAACATAAACAATAAAATAAAAAATTAAAAGGGCCATAATGTCCAGAAATTATATTCAGTGACACAGATAAATAATTAATAAAGATAAATAAATAAACCAATGAAAAAGCAAACAAATTAACAAAACCACAAACCTGGGAATGTTAGATGAGGAACACAGAAGCTCCTTGATGTCACATGGGCTGCAGTGGCGACTGAACACCACCTGTGAGGAAAACAAAGATCTTTAATTGTTTTCTTAATTCAAATACAAGACTGTTTCTGGTTTTGTATCAATATGCATATGAGAAGAAGCTCACATGGAAGTGGTACCAATTATCAATATGCTACATGTTCAGGAGTAACCTCCTCTGTGGCCAACAAATCCAACACAGTGCCATCTGTGTCTATGTGGTTTCCAAAGGCACACCTGCACACAAACAGCTGCTGGTTTTGATATAAGGCCTCAGTTGTTCTGACGGGGTCGGAAAGTTATCAGATTTCATGTGTTTTCCAGACAACCGAGTCACATGGGAGTGAAAAGTAAGGGTCGGTTCGTTTTATGGTTGAATAAGGTCAAGTCAGCAGAGAGAGCAGTGAGGGGAAGAAAAGGACAGCTGGAGTGTGAGCGTTTATGGAGCTCTTGAAGAAAGCAACATTATCCACGCCTGTCATGCAATCAGACTTAGTACAGTACAAGTATAGAGAGAGTGCTGCTGTGTGAGTGCAAAAACTGTGATCTCACATCTTGAAGGGAGCAGGTGTAGCAGACAAACATTCAGCGTCAGGCCGTGGGCTCGGGGCTCTTGAAAAGACATGTGTCATCGCCAGCTCTGTACTTGAAGCACTCTACATCACCAGATCAGCAAGTGCTGCATTTATCTGTATCTCAGTATGTCTGGAACGCTGAAACATGAAACTCGAGCCTCGAAACATTTGTCACGACTGTTAAAATGATGACCAAGCTGTTGTTCTGCTGTCGTTACAGTTAAAAAGCTGAAAGAAGACAGCATTTTATTTTATTTGCACTCCACATTTTGTATTTTTTATTATTCAATTTAATCACCACTGATTAATAGCTTAAATTCTGCCTCTGGAAACTTGATCTTAATCCATATTTTCACTCGAATACCCCAGGGCTGTAAGGCAGCAGAAATTACTGGTGTGCAAGCTGTTAACAACAGGTGTTTGGTTCTGTCAGTAACACCTGTAAAGCAAACTGCATCGTGGTTTAATTGTAGCACCTCCTCAGGTGAGGTTAGTCTGCAGGGAATACCTACTAGTGACTCAAGAAGGTTGCCATAGTTAAAGTTTATTATGGTTGGTTTTGTCATTAAACAAATCATTAAAGGGGCTCTGTGGAGCCGTTCTTTGCTGGAAGCCAGTCTTTAGTTTATGTTAGCGAGCTCCATTTCTAAACTAACATTAGCTACTGTTGCTCTCTGTTAGCAGAGTGGAGAGAGGCACTGAGATGAGCCATAAAGTCACATCCTTTGGACTGTCGCTGAAAATCTGACCCGAGCCCATCACAAAGAAATCTGCAATCCAGCAGCATTAAACAACTGAAACAGATCAACTACAGGCTTGTATAGGCAATCAGAGAGACGGGGAGGGTCTTGTGTTTTTCTCGTCACATTACAATCTGCGCACATATGACCAATATAAAAGTGATTAATACATAGAAATTCCTACAATTTTTACATAGAGCCCCTTTATATCTCTAAATGTCTTCTAATCCAATAATCCAATCATATATTTAACCATTACATTTATTTTTACTGGATTAGTCTGAACTATGATTAATTTAAACATATTTTGGATGGTACTGCCTGCACAATCAATTGATTTTCTCTACAGTTAGACACCTAATATACCATTTTCTATATGTTTATACTTCAGACATAATATTCCAACAACACTTACAGTGTAAAGTTATCATTTTTTGCTTCATTGAACCATTAAATCTGTTTCTGTTTCCTTTTATTAATCCCATTTACATTATATGAAACTGTTTACTAGCAAAAAAAAATTAAAAGAAAAAATTCTATATTCTATACGAAGCTTAAGTTTTCAGTCACAGAATTTAACAATGTAAACAATATTAAAGTTCGAAGAAAAATAGCATTTCCACTGGATTCGGACCCACCTTTTGCACTTTCCCATCCACATCCAGGTAAATGGTTTTGGGGGCATAGGAGGAGGAGCTGGAGCCCATGTTGACCTCCCTCTCCTCTCTTACACCTGCAGAGTTTCTGGGTTAGAGTCCTGATTGGCAAACCTGACGAGCCAACAACCAGGGTCTTTTCACAAGGAGTCACTGAAGAAACAAATATGGGGAAGACACACATTTCTTTCAGTATATTCATGCAGATAATGCCTGATAAATACAATGCAGGTGAGTATGCTCAATTTAACTGCCAGCAAATTTGACATTGCATAATTTTTTATACAAGTATTTGCTGTTGCTAATGTCCAGTTAAAAAGTAAGAAAAACAAATAAAACATACAGGAATACAAATGCTAAAACATTATCCTTGAAACTAAAACACTCACTTTTTAAAAATGCTAAATAAACTGGCAATTTACATGTATTATATCCATGATACACGGACAGTTTTTCACGCTCCAATCAAACAGTAAAACATTCACCTCCAATTAATCATTAAACATAATAAAACATATAAAATCGCAGTCAAAGCAACAGCAGACCCGTTTAACTCACAGTGTCAGCGGTGCAGCTTCCCCTGTGGAGACCGGAGGTAATGTCTCAGGTGCTGAGGATGCAGCCGACTCACATGCAGACAGACTCACACTCGAACGCACAAAGGGAGAGCTACAGGGGAGGAGAGAGAGAGAGGGAGAGAGAGTGAGAGAGGATGTGAGTGATGAAGAAAGAAGTGAGGAAGGGGATGTGTGAGGGAGCCAGAGGGGTGAGGAGTACTATGAATATAACTGGCACTCTTACTGATTGCCAGGGGACTGTTACTATGGAAAAAAAAACAAAAAAAACAGACATGTCTTAAGTGGTGTAGGGCTTTTACCTGCACTCGCCACAAACTGCTTATCTACATAGTCTGATTCACTGAATCTCATAGAGGAAAAAAGCATACAAGTACTGTGGCTTAATCAGATACTGAACACAAATTGTTAACTACACAGATATCTGATAGAAACCTAGGTAGATTATTATATTACACCTGCGTTCTGTTGAAAACAGCAGTTGTTATTGGCCCTAAAAGGCACACAGTGCACAAACTAAACACTGATTAGAGCACTCAATGATACATGGAAAATTATATCTTATCAGAAGGACTCCACTTCTAACCATAATTTCAAGTGTTTGTTTGTTCTTTCTGTCTGCCACTGAGTGCTACTTTATGTATGTACACATGTGAATGTGTGCTATGATTATTAGATATGTATTTGCGTTTGTTTTCTCTGTATGTGTGAGTGTGTTCATGTGTGTGTGTGTGCGCACTTATCCACTTCGTTGTTGAGAGCAGGTCCAGCAGATGGTTTGGTCAGATGAACTCAGCAGAGCACTTCAGGACATTCTGAAGTGCTTTCTTTTTTTAACACAATTTACAGTTGAGCAACATACATACAAATGTATCAAAACACATGTTTTGATGAAATGAATAATAATTCAGACCATGTTAAAAAAAAATGGTAAAGGCCTGTCTTGTCATTTATTGTGGATAAGGAAAACTTCACAGATAGGGGAAAGGGAGACATCTCAGGAAGAGCATCAGGAGAGGTGGAAGAAGTATTTAGATCTTTAAAGAAAAGGTGACAATACATTAATGTTACTCCACTGCAAGTCCTGCATTCAAAATGTAGTCTACTTAAAGCTGCTATAAGGAACTTTCATTTTTGTCGATTCTGGCGGCCCCTGTAGACAAAAGTGGTATGAGCACTGCTCTGGTCACAAAGATCATGATCCTCCTATCACATGCATTTGTTTTGAAAGCGAGTGAACAAAAGACACAACATGTTACTGTGCAAGATTGATAACCGTAACATGACTAATGTGAAACAAAGTAAACATTGTAAACCGCTAACAGATGTGGTTGCTTGGTAACTTTGTTGAGCTAAAGCTAAAGTTATCAACATTTCCTCATAATGCTTGATTTCATGGGGAATCCACCTTTATGACAGGCATTAAGTATGTCTATTTAGAAATTGCAAATCTACCACTCTTTTCTCTGTATTTTTGCTTTTTTGTAAAATATTGTACCTAAAACGGTTATTTAAAGGGTAACTTCACCAATTTTACACATTAAAGTGTGTTTACAGGTCTTGGCGAGTACTACTGGATAGGTGAAAAACATTTGTTATGAGCCAAAAGATTGGAAACCATTGCCTTAAATGTATTGCACTACTTGTATTTATCATATATTTAAATATAATTGGAACAAGTAACCATAGCTTTTACATAAATGTAGTGGAATAGAAGGGACAATATTTGCGTCTGAAATGTAGTGGAGCTTATGTATAAAGCAGCACAAAATTTACTAGGGCTTTACTACCTGTTATGAACTGCAGGTCCTGCTCTGTGGAGACAAAAGGCTGGATAAGAGCTTCCCAACAATAAAGTCACCCTCTTCTACTGGGAATTTCACATCAACAGGCTGGTGTGACAAGGACATTAGTGAGAAGGCTCGGCCAGGCAGGAGGAGGAGGTAATTAATTAGCGATGTAGAGCATCATACATCATCTCCATTGAACTGATAGGACACCTTCTCCCCACACATGGACTCATACACATGTACTGTATGCACACAGATGTGATCCTGCTCCCCAGTGTCTAATTACTGCCTCGGCTTCCAAGCCAGGAGAGGTGGAATACGACGGGGACAGACTGTGTGACTAATAAAAAATGTGAGATCAAAATAGATTAAAAGCAATTTCCAAGCTCAATAACAATGACCTGCTTTCATTATCTGAGGACATTTAATTTTCCACTTACTGTAAGCCACTAGTGATTATGCGCGTGTTTGTGTGCCCATGACGCTGTATGCGTATTCATGAGTCTGTGTGCCGAGGAATAAATTACGTTTCAATCAGAACAAAGCCCAGATCAAAACAGGCGGATCTGATTTGCTTGTGTAACCACAAGACTCATCACACCTTCAGTAACGGAAGACACATTGCAGGATAAAAGCAATCAATAAAATCATGCAGATTTTCATGACAAAAGATGTCCAGCTGGACCTCAGAAGGGAACACATTATCCTGATAATAGTGACGGACCACGCCACTGTGTGTGTGTGTGTGTGTGTGTGTGTGTGTGTGAATTAGGAGAGTCTTTCACAAGCTTGTACCTCACAACTGAATACAGTTCAGCACATCCTTTAATCATTCATGTTTTTGGTCTTTTTATCCCATGCTCCTTGCATGTGCAATGGAAAAACACAACATGTAGCCTAAACCCAATATTAGGTAAAAAGAAAATTAGCCATTTGATCATTTCCGGGAACAATTTGTCCATAATCAAGAAGAGTGTACTTATAAAACCAACTGGAGCGACAGTTTGACCACAAATGGCTGACTTAAGGATCTCTCTTGACGTTAATTTGCTCACAATTTATACACTTATTATTCTTCTTTCAGCTTTATCCCCACTGACCTTCAAATGTCAAGTATTTGAAGCTTAAGAGGCACCTTGTCATTAGCTAACCAGTTGCTCATGGCTCCCATCTTTTGGAAACAGCGGTAACACATCCAAAGCTACACTTTATGGATTAAAAAAGCTAATGAAAATTGGTAATGTTGAAATGTATTTACAGGTAAATCTTTCTTGTGGTAAGTGTGCATTGAAATACAGTATTTAAGGAGATATGTGGGCGACACCTAATGGACAAGAAAGGAATTACAATCACATAAGCTGATCACATTCAGCTCTGAAAAAGACAAAAGAAAGTAAGCATCTCTATTACTTTTTTGTAGTGATGAAATGTAACTAAGTACATTAACTAGAGTGCTGTACTTCAGTAAAATTTGGAGGTACTTGTACTTTACTTGCGTATTTCTTCCCTTACTTCCATTCCACTACTTTTTGAAGGTAATATTGTACTTTTTACTCCACTACATTTATTTCATAACATTAGTTACTAGTTACTTTGCAGATTACATGCTGCATTAGACCCAAAGCAGTGCACCCTTAGATTATTTTATTTTATCAGCAACTGGATAAAAGAAAAACAGTGATTCCAATGCTGAGTACAGTATATACATACTTGTTAACATGTGTATACTTTTGATTTACTTTATTTTACTTTTGATCAGTGTTGTAAAATGTACCCCAAAGTAATACTTTGCGTCAAAGTGAAGATACTGTGTCTAAATATTAAGTCAAAGTCACCCATGCGAATATTACTTGAGTACGTTTTTTGTTGTCTTTTTTTCTATCCAACTGTTGATGAACAAATTATTTAAAAATGCACTGTGCTGTGCTTTGGCTCTGATGCAGCAGGTAATCTGCTTAGTAACTAGTGACTAAAGTTGTCATATATATATGGTGTTGAAGAAAATAAGAATATTTGCCTCCAAAATGTAGTAGAGTGGAAGTATAAAGTACATAAGTGCATTTAATATCAGACACTTTAAGACTTTTACTAAAGTACTATCTGTATGGGTGACATTCACTTTTACCAAAGTAATATTTTAACACATTGTCTTTACTTTTACTCAAGCATGATTTGTGTTTATTTTTTATAACACTGCTCTCGTGTGTGAAACTCTAATAACAAGACAATGTATTTATACTGTACAAATAAAACAGAGTACAAGTACAATTTACTGTGGTGGAGAATGTGTCAAAACTGATGACAAACAACAAAATATTTAAACTGTTTTTATTACCTTAGGTTGTACGATGACCTACTGTTGAATAAGAATACACTTTGTGGTTTAATTGTCCAAAAGAAAAACCTGATCCATAACTATTAACTTACATACAATATGTACAGGCACTTATCAAAAGTTCCCAGTAGAATTTATAATTCGTCAAGAAGCAAAATATATACCAGAGCTGTAAATTCTTTACCGGTCGACAGGATATAATTTTCTCATGACAGGATATCATCAAAAGACTACAGAAATACTGTGCATAGAGAAATAGATGATAAATAATGGAATATAAAGACACAGTTAGCTGAAAGTGAACTCATCTCTTATCCTAGTGCATCGAATCCTTTATCTCCGTGGCAGGATGCAACAAAGACCAACAATCTATACATGTACTTTACAATCACAGAATGAACACATACATCCAAGCAGCTGTCACTGCTGTGATGGACACTGAGTCTGATCACAAGGCTCTGCACACTCCGCCTCTACAGGCAGGTGGCTGCTGGTGGGGATTCCCACTGGCGGACGGGCTTTTCTTATCGGACTGAAACTGCGTGGAGACGAACCAGGGGAGTGAGCCGGTGAGCGGATGGGGCGTAGGGGAGGACCTGGGAGGGGTTGTGCGAGAAGCTGTGCCAGTGGAGAGGGGCTGCGGGGGTATCTGCGTGGGGCAGTCCAGACAGGCCGCTCAGTTCTGTTGTTGGAGGGGGGAAGGACTGGAGCATAGGTAGCAGGGATATTCATTTCTGATTGGCTGACAGCATTGCCAGAACATTCTTCCAAACGCTCCAGAGTCTCCTGAAATGAGATTGTGATACACGTGTTGCAGTCATCATCAAATTTGGTGCTGTAATGATTTCATCTTAATGGAGCCATATTTTATAATTAAAAAAAATCTAATGTTTTTTGCCTCAGTAGGAGAATGGCTTCACGGATGGCAATGTGGGTCCACCATTTTGTTCCAGACTAAAATATCTCAACAACTAATGGATGGATCGGCATTAGATACTGTCCAGACAGTCATGGTTCCCAGAGGGTGAATCCTAATGACTTTGGTGAGCCCCTGATTTTGTCTCTAGTACCCTTGAGGTTCACTAACCACTGTCGTGAAATTTGGTACAGACATTCATGCTCTCCTCAGGATGAAATGCCACAACTTCAATGATTGTTTAACTTTAAATTTAGGGACATCATCAGGTCAAATTTTCAATTTTACTAGAAGGGCACTTGGAGAGCGCAAGACAAATGATCCATGCTTCTATGATATGCAAATCTGCACCTGTTCTCCCATGAACCATTGTCACACTGAGTGCATGAACCAGCAAATGTGGATGATGATGGAGTCATTGTATTTCTACAATTGACTATGTTTTTTCACTACTGAACTTTACTACCATCTGCTGGATTTTAAGATGTATTCCATTTATTCAGCCAATGCCAAAGGCCCTATCGTAAAAAATAATTTGTGTATCCACCCTGTGATTTGGATCTGCTCCAAAATTTACTGGCTTCTTCCTTGGCCCATTCAGTTTCATGAAAATTGGGTCAGTTATGTTGTCCTGCTGTCGAACAAACAAACAAACAAACAAAAAAACTGAACCGAAAACATAACCTCCTTGGCGAACGTTATAATAATGATAATCTCATCATCTTCTGCTGTGCTTTGTGCTAATAAGGCAATGTAAGCAACATGCTAAACTAAGATGGTGAACATGATACAAATGAAACCTGCTAAAACATCAGCATGTTAGCATAGACGCTTCAATGGCAGTGGCTAGAATGGCTCTTTGTCTTGTTTCATTGCAAAGCTGTCAATGGCTCCTTTTGAATTAAATTCAGTTTAAATGTAATATAGATGCTAAATGGAAATTTAGGTCATGAAAGAGTGACTTACATCTTCAGTGAGAACATAAAGAGGCATGGGACTCCTTCGACCAAGTGTAGATGGTTTGGGCACAACATCAACTGCAAAAGATAGATATTCATTTTAATATTGTGTATTGTAATTACATGTTTCAAGACTAATTGCAATATGATAATAATATATATATAGGTGTGTACACATCTAAAGATGATCGATGGTAACAGTTGCTCACCATCATGGCCGTTTTCACTCTGCTCCACATAGATGGGAGCTCTTTGGGGGACGGGTCGATGCTTCTTTCTACAGCGGGAAAAAATAAACAGCGTAGAAAATCCAAACCGTGCTGTTAAATGACTGTTCACATGAGCTACAGGTCACTGTGTTCGTACTTTTTCACTAAATGTTCAGGTGACACCGTCGACCTACTTATTGAGATTCTAGTCACATCCTCAAGTGCATTATCAAAGCCAAGAGAGGTGGAGAGAGAGGAAGAAAGAGAAGGGGGAGAGAGAGGAGAGGCAAAAGAGGTGCAGGAAGAAAGAGTAGCTCTCACTTGGAGGGTTTCCAACAGGCACACACTGTCACCAGGGTGATTAGGAGGAATATGCCACCGGTGGACAGGATGATGTATAGCGAGCTCCGTCCTAAACCAGAGTGATACAGAGGGGTAGATGAGAACAAGAAAGAAAGAAAGAACGATGGAGAAGTTTGTGTCAGTAACAGCCACGCAATAACAATGAACCAATGACTTGTACCTTTGCTTCACATTTAACTTGACCTGCTTTGTAGATAATGGAAAGTTTGCAGGATTAGCTGAAGTGTGTCTTCTAGGAAATAAATTTAGAAAATCCCTTTTTTCTTTCCAGCTGTAAGCTTATAATAAAACATGACCAGGACACGGAGCAGGCAGAACATTCGATTCCTTCTTTTTGCGTGGCTTTTGCCAAGTCTTTTGAGAGTGCTGGCATGAATAAGGTGCAGTGAAGTAGCACATTAGGGTAGTCACTTTGAGACTTTGTGCCATGCTGCGATGCATACAGAGGGAATAGAGAGCAGTTTGAGGGGCCTGTAGCTGTCTCCTCATGCAGCACATCACAGTACAGCAATAATGAAGTGAGGATTACTGAGGTCCACTGAGGCAAAGCGTCCTCCCCACCTGCCTTCTTTTTCTGCTCCGTCCTCATAAATAACTGTCCATTCATTGGATTAGATGGCCTCTCCCTCTCTCTCTCCCAGCCATGACATGCGGCTCTATACTGGCGCCCAGTAACAGCCGCTCTGGGCCAACTCTGCTGCACTCAGCCTGGATTTGCACTTGTTGTAAACAACATTGTTAGAGAGGCAGGCATGCTTGTGTATGGGTCAGCATGAGATGATAATTGCTTCTGCTAGCTACTGAATTGGATGGCTGTCTAACAATGAGCTGAATATGAGCAGTTTTCATAATTAGATTCTGAGGATATGTACAGTATACATTTTCATATTGGTTGTTATTTATTAGAACTAGAAACCAGTGCTGAACTGTTATTCAATTCATTTACTCAAGTACTGTGCTTAAGTACAGTCTTAAAGTACTGAACTTGAGTATTTTTTATTTTATACTACTTTACTTTTACTTTGCCAGATTAAAAAGGGGACTTAAAAAAAAATATGATGATCACAATGATGTGTAAAATAGTTTACATTAAATCCACCTCAACCAGCTACAACAATAAATTAAAATTCATGTTGTGTCATGCAGTTCAGCTTATCTGTGAAACTTAAAACTAAATTATGGAATCACCCCCAAATGTATACATATTTAAGATTAATGGCCAGCCTGCGTGCTCAGACTTGCCAACAGTATCTCTTCTAACCCCTTGCATGTTTTAAATGGAGAATACCGATTAGAGCCCTCCAAAGGGAAGAAAAGAAGAGTTATTTCATACATCAGTCTATCCTGTTGTTAAACCAAAACGAGTGTGGCTAAATAAAAGCTGGATCTGTATGTCTATGGTTATGTGTCATATGTGTAACTGTATGTCTAAACGGGGCTGCTTTAACTATACAAAATGAATATTACTGTAAACTGACAGTAAAATTGTATCGTATCGCATTGAATCGTATTGTATCGTATCGTATTGCATCGTATGGCATCATATCGTATCGTAATCTGCACAGGCTAATGAATATCCCATTTAATACTCAAAGAACATTTTGCAAGTAATACTTATGTACTTTTACTGAGGTAAAATCTTGAAGGCAATTTTTCTACTTGTAAAGAAGTATTTTTAACTATGGTTGCGTTTCGTTTACTTTAGTCCCACATCTCCACAGAGCTGCGTGGCTAGAGAAAGGTCTTGCTGCACCATATCTCATTTTGGTATAGGGGAAAAAATAATCCAGCTTGTCTGTACTTCTTTTCACCAATCACAGTTTTCTTGGGTGATGCTAAAACCCAGGAAGCATCGATGGTACCCCCACAAAACAGCACTGGGGAGGATCTTGTTTTGCACGTGGGGAGGCGAGCCCTGGCATTAACTTGTGATTTTCAGTGTGTAGGTTGCTAGGTCGCAGGTTGTTTGTTGTTTTCCATAGTGACAGGGATTTTAAAAACATTGATATGCAGATAGCAAAAGGGAGCATCTAGTGGCAAGGTTGCAAATTGCAAACAACTGAAAACTCCACCAACAACAATGCCAAAAATGCAAAAGGCCCGCTCTAGAGCCAGTGTTTGGTAAGTCCGTTCTGGCCTACTGTAAAACAAGGCGGCGCAACATGGCACACTCCATGGAAGAGGACCCCGCCCCTTCTGTAGATAAATAGTAATAATAAATGTCTCATTCCAAGTAAAAATAACAACACAAACATTTTAGTTTCAGGTGATTATACAGTTATAAAAACATAATTATAGGTACACTGAATACTTCTTCCACCTCTGATGTTACTTTACCACCATCTCTTCATCCTGAATGTAAACATGTATAACTTGAGGTCCTACCGGTGTAACATGCCACCTACTGTAGACAGTGAGCTTGACAGGTATGCTCTTCATGCTGCTGATGGGGTTCTCCACCGTGCAGGCGTAAATGTCATCATCTGACATCAGGACACGTGCGATGGTCAGCACCTTTTGGTCATGTGAGAGCAGCAGTCGTGAGTCATTGCTCAGCACCTTGCCTCCCTTCAGCCAGCCGTAGATGGGCTTTGTGCCGTTATCGTGGGAACAGTGGAGGTTAAAGTGCTCGCTGTACTCCAGCACAGACGAGGCCATCATCTGGATGTAAGGTTTGGACACAGGAACTGAAAATGACAGGACGAAGACACAGGGGGGATATGAGAGGCTGGTTGAAATCTAGTTATATATATGATAAGTGAAATCCCAGTTAGTGTCTTAAAAAGAACACCACCAACACTGTGAATCACTCTGTATCGTGATCTGAAAAACAAAACTCCAGTATTACTATTACACTCTCCAGGGTGAGATCATGTATTTTCAACCTGTATTGATTTTCTTTTAGCTCTTTACTCCTCTTCCGAGTCCTGCTCATATTGCTCAGATGTTTTGAAATATGAGAGACGTCAGCTCTGTAAAAGGAATCCTGCATACCGTCCACAGTGAGCTCAATGTGGCGCTCTCCAGTGAAGGTGTCATCAGTGATGGAGATCTCCACCTCGTACGCCCCTTCGTCTGACAGCTGCAGGTTGTGAAGCAGCAGAGACCCATTCTCAAACACCAGGATGCGGTTGCGGTACTCCGGCCTCAGGTTCCCTATGATGTCTGTTCCTATGGACTGCACGACGGTGATGGGTTTCTCTTTGTCCCTCTTTATCTGCCACTTGATCACAGGCTTGTCGGCGCTGCTGCTGGAGTAGCTGACCGACAAGAGGGCCTCTTTGCCCACCGTGCCCCTCACCACCTCGGTTTGGCTGGTCACATTCACCCCTGACACCTCACCTGGAGGGAGGGAATAGAGACAAAAGGTGAGATCTTGAACTGAGGGGCAGATAGAGAAGGATACAAGGATAGTAAGAGGTTGACTGGGGACACTGAGTAAACAAAGGGCAGTCACTTTGCAACCATTGATGCTCTGCCAGTGAGCAGAGAAAAACAATAGAGGGCTTATGCAAAAACACACTAATTACTGCTTCACTAATTACTACTCTCCCTACAGGAACAAGTATTGAGGGGATGTATACAATGGCCCTATGCACAAACATTTACGCAGCTACAGTGAAAGTATAATATTAAGGTTCATATTACTTGAATATTCCTATTTGTGAGACTTACTGTTGAATTATGTATTAAAAATATTGGACTTGTTACATTTATTGAATTTTACGGAAGCCCTAAAGGGCCATGCATTCATACATTTTATTTCCTCTGTTTTCCCGTGATAACGAGTTAATTTCATTTGTTTTCTCGAGATCTCGAGTTATTATCTCGAAATAACAACTGCCGTTTTCCCGAGATAACGGGACAATTTTCTCGAGATCTCGAGATAACGAAACTTTGTTTTCCCGAGATAACGATATAATTAATTCGAGATCTTGAGAAAACAAAATGATAGTGTAGTATATTAAATCACTGCAGGAAATATCATTCAGTGTAGCAATGTCAGAGGAGCAAACAAATGAAATTTGTGAACTCCCGTTCAGCATGTTGGTTTAAAATAGTCAAACGAATTAAAACATTGAAATACATGTTGATGTATCCATAATGTTACACGTAAACTCTAATTTCATTCTTAATTGGTAATTAACACCACAAAATGCTCAGATGGTAAATGACCTAAAGTGTCAAACGTGTAACAAGAAGACTTTGCGCACCTTTGAGGTCAAAGGCAAGTATGTACTTTTCAATTCACTTTGGTGGTAACTGAAATAGAAAAATGTATTATTTTTTCGTTACGCCTTTGCTGTTTTTCCAGCATGTTTTTCACCATTGCTAGAAACTTTGGAAACTACTATATGAGACACAGTAACATTATTAATCATCACTTTTTAGGAAAACTCCAAAATGCACACATTTTTGATGTAAACGATAAAACATTTAATACAATTCAGAATAATTGATATCGAAAATTTGATTCCATTGTCCAGTCACTCGGCTACAGCTAATTAGCTAACAACAGCTACAGTTAGCAGCAGTTAGCAGTTACTCTGTTGATATGCTCCCTTTGTTTGTTTGGAGTAATAACTCGACAGGTTGCCAATTCTTACTTATTGCACTTCAAATATAAAGTGTGACTGAATCATTTTATTATAAGAAGCTGAAATTCAATCATTTATTATACCTTGATGCTGTCACTAAGGGCCTTCATCCTTTATGCCTTAGTCCATGGTGTTAGTCCTTTATTGGAGATTATATTGAATAGAAATTCGATGCATTTTTGCATTAAAACTAAAAACTAAATTGAAAAATTACTCATCTTACTTTATCCCCACATGCGAACAAACTCAATAAATGCACACTCTTGCTTTTACCCAGGCCCCATGATAACGTCTTGATCACTAATCTGTTTCTCAGAAACACCCTAGGAATTCCTCATGACCCCTCATAGAGAACAAGTAATGCACTAATTTTGATTTGTGTTCCTCAATTATCCTCTAGCCCTACCCCCACCCCCCCTGCAGGGATACAGGGATAAGGTATTACAGCGTGAGCCACATTTCATCTTTTATAGACGCACCCTGTCTGGGAAACCAAACACAGCAAAGCTATTATGTTCACAGTGGAGGTTCCTATAACTCAGCTGTAGCCGGACACATGGAGGCCTAAACATTGGCTGCATGCCTCTGAGGGGCATCCTACTGTTAGGCCTCAGTGATAGAAAAGATCAACCTAGGAGAGAGGGAGGAGAGAGAGAGAGAGTCTGCACTGTTCACTATTCTTTGCAGCGAGGCAGTTAGCAGGGCATCGCCTCATTGCCGTGGTAACCATTTGGTGCGCCTGACAGGGGTTGCCAAGGCGATAAGACAAAGGGCATGATTGTTGGAACGAGTTTCCTCCCTCGAAAAGAGTGAGAGAGGCAGAGAGAAAGTCTTTGTCACTGGTGAAGTTGGAGATTGACACAGGATTCAGTGATTCCACCAAAACCAGCCTCATTGGGTAAACTGGGCCCATGGTACGGTCATTCAAATGAAATATTTTCAAACCAAAAACACCACATTCTAATCTTTTGACACCATTTTTACCCCTTGAATGAACTCATCTAAAGCTTCCCACACTCAGAACAAAAAAAAAAAAAAGCAGACCATGCCCTCTTCACCTGCTCTCCACAAAACTTGATATCACCACACTTAACCTAACACATCCCCTCCTTACACACCTACAATGGCCACTCCAGGCTCCTTTGAGCTGGAGATGGGGGCCCAATATAGAGCGCCACCCATGAACGAATCCATTGTGCCGCCAGCCCGTTGAACACAAAAACATCTGCGACTAACTTAATCTGGATTAACTTCAAAAAGTGTAAGAACTTGTGTTTTGTTCCGGGTTTTAGTGACGGAATTAATATGAAGAAAGAAGGTGAAGCAAAGACTGTAAAACGCTGTACAAAGACGTCAATTGAAAGGATGATTACTGTCTCACAATTAAAGAAAAATCCACCTGTTTTGTCGTCATCAGAGAGGTTTTTTTAGCCCTGACAAATGTTTGGACTTACCTGCGAAGAGAAGGAGGAGGAGGAGGAGGCCAAAGAGCGTCAGTAGTGGAGGAATGTCTGTAAAACTGTCGCCCGTAGAGGAGGTCTTCCTCTCCACCTTCATCTTGTGTCCTGGGCAGAGTCTTTCTCCCACTCAGTGAGCATGGTTTATCCACCCTGGGCACGTCTCTGCGGCTCAACACTCTCTCCACTGCCTGACTGCCTGCAACACTGGCCTCTGCCTGGTCACACTGAGCCCCACTCTCCTCACAGCACCCCAGTCACAGCCAACAACAGCCAACTGTGTGTGTGTGTGTGTGTGTGTGTGTGTGTGTGTGTACAGTGTGTGTGTGTGTTTGTGTGAGACAGAGACATAGTGTAGATGAGCTCCTCTCTTCCACTCCACATTGCCCTTTCAGAGAGGAGCTCAAAAGAAATAGTGTTTGCCTTTTTTTTGGCGGTTATTTATCTTAAAGTGTCTCCCTGTAAAAAAATAAAATAAAGTGTTGCCCTTCTTACATGGTTAAAGAGTTGAATTCAATATCGAGTTGGGCTACTTCGCAAGAATTCCTGCTGGGAAGATCCACTGTACTTCAGCCAAAACAGTGGCTCTGAGAGGAGCCCACTTAAAGGCTCTGAAATGTCTGAGTTTGAAAAAACAACTCACTTCCCCCCTCTTTGGCCCACTTTTGTCACATTGTGTAAACTCCTCTCTGGACTGGAGCCTCACAATAAACTCACTATTTGTCACCGGGCAACCAACCAACCTGCTGTTGACGCAAACACATTTGCTGCTAGTTGCTACAGGAGCTGTCAGGTGCATGATTCATGGTAGCTTACCTGCCTGAGAGCTACATACGAATATGAGCAACACATAAAGGAAAGAAATGAAAAAAAGAGTGTTTGTACCTTATTTGTCCTCCAGGTGGTGTAGAAGCTACATTAAGGTACAGAACTGATGGAGATATCAGGAGGTAAAGCTGCCAAGTTGTGGATTTTTCACTGTAATTTTGTTATTGAAACATCTAACATGAGTGTGAAAGAAAAGGAGTGCATCATATGAGCAAAACAAGAGGAAATCACTCTTCAAGGAAAGACAGGAATTCTGACATTAAAAGAAAACATGTCTGACTTCAAAAAGTCAAAATATAAAACACGTTTGAATCATTTAAGTGACACTATGTAGATTTGGAGAAGAAATTCAAACTCAGAGTTTTAATATTTACAATATTAATGAGGTAATAATACAAACTTTTTTACGTGACTGAATGAACAAGCTGTTCTCAGAGGAAAATAAGGTCCGCAGAACACTGTTTGAAGCTAGAAAGGTGGCAGGGTCCACCAAATATAAACAGAGTAAAACAGTATGAAACTGTGTTGTCCTTCAAGGTCAGTTTGTTTATCAAGTTTATTCAGTCATGAGCACAAAGAGAGTTTGTTTATTTAGTTTGTTCAGACATAAAGAAAATCAGTCGGTGAAGATCTTTCTCTTCTGATTAGAATTTCTTTCCCAAAACTACGTAGTGCACCTTTAAGCATTTAAAGATCTAAAGCACTCTTAGATGTTTCTTGCGAGCAGTACTGTCACTTTTCATTATATCAGACATGATGCCATGTGTTACATCAGTCACGTCTTTTAGGGATTAAAGCAATAGCTTGTTTGCACTGATGAGTCAGTTGCATCACAAGTCATCTCTCCCACTTTGAGAAAGCCGTCTTTTCTTTTCGAGTTTGTTTTTAACTGCGTTTTGTTTGACAACAAAGGGAGGGTTTGATGCAGAGGAGGAAGCACGGTTGATAGAAAGCTGCAGGAATGTGGGAACACAGCTGCTGTCCACCGCCGCTCTCCCAGGCCTCAGACGCCTGTGTAGTGGGCCATCAAAGCCGAACCTCTCCCCTCCACCTCTGCCCTCGGTAAAAGCAGCACCTCCCTCTTCTTCTCATCTTCTAACACACTCTAAATCAAGGGGGTGACTCTTTGCAGTCAGTAGAGGAAGAGAGAAGGCGCACAGACGGTGCCTGTGTGTCTCAGTCAGTTTGGGTGACAGAAAGCGTTGGCACGTTTAGTCCACAGCAAGACTGATGTCATCCTGTGTGACTCAGACATACAGATGTGACAAAATGTATAATAATCCATCAGATGTTATTTATGCGGATGTGCCTTTCATTTATACCCTGTCGTTGCTGCTTAGTTGTGTAACCTACTTAGTATTAAGGGCACTGCATCTCCTAAGATGGCCAGGCCAGTGGCATAACCACTGGAAAGCAGATAATTGCGCCCCCTGCTGTTCATCCTGGCTTTTTCATCTCTAATTATCACCCAGGAGACCACAAAGATTTTTTTTCTCTCACTGACAAGCTGTCTGAGGCAGAGAACAAACCAACCAAGCAGATCTCTCATATGATCTACTCCTAAAATAATCCACGTTCCACTTTAACAAGTTGTAAAATCGACGGAGTTAGTATTCTCTGCTTCACCGTGGCAAGTTCAAGGATGCAAACGTGCTGACATGACACTCTCGAGGATTTATCAAGACCCCATCCAGCTCGAGTTTCATGTTTTTTTGTTTTTTTTCTGAAAACATGTCTTTTTCCCTCACTCTCAGAATTCAATCTACAGCACCAAGTGGGTGTTGTGCTATGTTTGGAGGTGTGCAGATTATTGATTGTTCACCCACAGTCATTAAAGAGACAGGAGAACGTGGCCATGGCACCTCTGGGACTGAGTAGGAGAAAAGAGAATAGGTCCTTATAAAACCCATGGAGGATATTTATGAGAGCGCGGCGGAGGAGGAACGTCAGCCTGAGAAGGAAGTGCTATGCACTCTGGCTCTGCAAAACCACAGAGACTAAGGCTGGTGTTGGTTGTCCTATCTCTACAGCTGGTGACACAGCCAGCAAACCGCGTGTGTGTGTCTGTGCATGTGACAGTGAGTGACTTGAGTGGGATCTGCATGCTGAAGTATGGGTTGTGTTTTTCCTGTGTGTGATGCATGTGCAGTCTGAGTTTGTGCAGAGTGCTGTGTGGCTCAGATGTGTGTAGGTGGGCTGAGTGGGAGCATTGGGAGACTGAAGATGCTCGAGCCTGTTTCTCATAAAGCGAACAAGACTGCCTGGGCAAATGAAGCAAAAATTGCGCTGTTCTTTTGTGACTTAAACAGCCTTGTTGCAATAAAGGTGGCCCAAAATATCCGGCCGGTACATGCATCAGTCAGTGTTGTCCGTGTTTATGGCAATGCACTTGTTGACAGGATAAAAAACATTTGATAGTTCAATTCATCCTGCGTATGTAATTATTTAAATTGCCCTCTCTAATAGCTATTATTGGTAAAAACCCAATTAATTTGTCTAGTGTAACTGGTAGTTGTAAATATGAGTAGTGCGGTTTCATGTGATGAATTATTCATGTGATTCCTTGTGCAAGAGCGCCACACGGGAGACAAAACACTGTTGCAGCTTCATGGAAACTGCTCCCTCCAATTAGCAGACCCGCTTATGTGGCAGTGACAAAAGAAAAATGAGCAGCTTTGGCTGCTGTGATGCTGTACAAAAATCTCGACTTTAGCACTCAGAAGAAAGATGGAGGTGACAGATGACATAAGAGGTCCTGTTTGAAACTTGATCTTGAATTAATGAAGTGTAATACAGACATTTCACCGTATATTTGAGGTGGATTTATTAGTGTAATGCCATGATTCTACAGCAAAGTTCAGCAATGTACTATTCAGTTAAATTGAAAGCATGAAGGCTTTGACAAAGGAATTTCACACACCTGATTTAACAAGTCAAACCCACCAACACAACAACAGAACATATTGAACCAGTGTCTGTTTAGGTAAAGCTGTACCAAATGCATCTGGGAAAAAAAAGAAGTGTAGTTACTGCATGCTTACTGTTCTGGAAGATCAGATTTATAGAAAATGCTTGAAAATGTGAAAACTTACTTATCATGTGATCAAAAAAGATAATCAAGGCAATTGCAATCTGAATGATGTAACTTAGAATAAATAGAACATACATAGCTACTTCTCTTGTTTTTGATGTTTTAATCCGTTTTGTAAGCAAGTCAAATAGATAAATAATAGTCAAGATACAAGCACACCAGAAAACAATGCAAAACGACAAATAATTGAAGCCACTAATCACGCAAAGTCTAATGCTGATGCATACAAGGTTTATACACAGATGGTATGAACGGATCCATCCAAAATAAGCCCTGTTTAGCATTTAGAGGACATTCATTTTCACATTCACAGATCATCATCTAAAAACTAGCACACTACCAGAAGTTTCACAAGTACATGCAGTGAGTTGCAAATTCTGGGTCAAAGACATCCGTACTGCTGGAGGAGCAGAGAAGGAGTGTTAAAGTTCACAAAATTCACAAAACACACCCTCAAAACTGTCGGTTCATTTTCTACTGCTAATTTGTGTTGAGAAAAAGAAAATGACTCCTGGGGTAAAAAGGTGTGCCTGAAAGCCAGCCCAGCCGGCTTATGCCAGCCATCTCTCGCTACCTTGCTTCTTCCCCTCTTTCTCTTCATCCAGGTCAGGACAGGGGGGCGTCACTGCTCTGGCACAGATGTGTCGTCTCTCTCTACTGCCCCCGATCCTCCTGTCTCTAAAAACAGAAATAGGCAAGGCGTAGTTAAGCACTGCAGAGCCTGGAAAGAACAGTTTCTGTGTACTCTCCTGTCGCCAAGGTGAACTGACTCCAATGAATAGTCACAAACTGCAAGGTTACATGTGGGCGGACCTATTTTAAAAACACATTTGAAGAAAACTTGATACGGAGAATTAATTTTCAAAGGAGGTGAAACTTGCTGTATTATGTAAATATCATCTGTCTCTACGATTTCATTTCTAAGTTTTAAAGCACTTTGCAGTGCTGAGAAGTTGGCAGATGAGCTCAAAAACCCAATTCTACTGTGAAAAGGGGGTCTCCCCCAACGGGAGGTGCTTGTAATGCTCTGTTCCAGCCCGACAGGTCCATTAATTCTGCCTGGCCCTCTGAAGCATATTGTACCTAATGCACCTGGAGCTATAAATACATCTCCTACATGAGGATGCAAGGCAGCCAGCAACTGGGTTAGGGAGAATCATTGACGACCATCCCTTGTGTGAGCCTCATCCCCGAAGAAAAGGCTGCTTGGTCTAACAGGAGAAGGGTTAACATTTTTACCTGTGTGGATATCTGATGAGAATACGTGGTGTTCCAAGTAAAATATGAAACGATTTCATACTCGTTTTCTTTATGCGTCGTCATTTTCAGAGAGGTTTAAATTTGGTTTGTTGAGCGTAAAATCAAACCTAAATGCAACCTTTGCTCGTGTTGAAACAGCGGGTTCCTCCCCCCCGGCTGTGTAGAATAAAAACAGGCACACTCTGTGAGAAAGTATCTTGACATTTTCCAGGTAAAAAACTTGAGCGACTTAACTGCACATCTACAAGCAGATTCATTTATAATTCCTGTAACGGAAAAAAAAAAATAATTGAAAGATTCAATCATCTGTTGCTGGAGACCCTATGGGGTAATTAAATGAGTCACTCAGTTATGTGTTGCATTAATCACACTTGGGAGAACCCATAAGGGGCTCTAATAGGTGTATTCAATTATGTATAGCTTTTAAATGGTTTCTTTTCCTAGTGTGTAAAATGGTTAATCAGATTGTGTTCGCTGTAATGCTCAAGTGTTTGACTCTGAGAAAAGGTAATAGTCACACAATGTTACCTCTAACATCTTAAAATGGAAACCAAAGACTAATGCTCAACCAATAACATGCAGGACATCCTTAAAACATCAAACTATGATGACTTATTTTACTGCCTTATGCCTAAAATTTTCTTTCTCATAAGTATATGCTCTCCATCACTTACCTTTTTGTTACCTTCTGATGGGAGCCTCTTTTCCATAATGCCCTCTTTAACGGCATTATGTGACCTACTCTTACCCTCATGGTTCTACACCACTGACCTGTGTCCCCCTGGCTGCCGTTGAGCACATCCCCAGTGCTGCTCACCTCCTCCCCTTCTGCTTTGTCCTCCGGCTTCATCTTCTTACGGGTCATGTGGCCACGGAAGCCAGCCTGGATCTTGGCAGCAGCCCTGTTGGCCTCTGGGTCGTCCAGGGGGATGTCCATGATGTCCTCCTCCTCCTGGGGCCGGCTGCAGTCCTCCTGCTGAGAGGACCAAAAAGTGGTAGTTTATCACAGAACGGTGGCATATTACGTGATCACATCTGGATGACATCGGTGGGAGAATCTAACCTTCAATAAATTGCGACAGCACATTTTTATGTGCAACAACACTATCTTTTAAACAGTAAATGATGTGTGCTTATTGCTGAGTGGCTCCCCTTGTTACATGACTTCAATAGGGCTCTCAGGAGGTCAATAACCCACATTGCCTCCTTTTTCTCTCCCCATCTCCTCTTGTCACTTACTGAATAATACACTGCTGGCAAAAACATGTCTGAGTCAGCCTAGTTTCTAATGAATTATCACCGTCTACTCTTGCTACCATGGAAAAGGTTTTAGAAAAAGCCATGAAACTGCATATTTAGCAGACAAACCGAACTATGGTCGATGATAATAAGATCATTGTTCATTAGACAGCGTAAACTTGGTAAGAAACAGGTTTGATGATCCATTTATGACGGTATGGTTAGAAATGTGTTAGGTTTAGGGGAAAATAACTTCTTGCTCTGCACCCTGGGTTGAAAACGGATGACCCAGCGAAAAAAAAAAGCTGCTGTCGTCAACACCAGCAGCTCAGTCAGTGCCTGAAAGTACAGCATCCACTGTCCCAAAGGAAACTGGGGGTGGGCGGAAGAGAAATTCTGGCTTGTCATAAAGTGTCAGTGGAAAAGCGCCAAGGCTGTCGACGAGTTATGTAAACACCAATTCAGATGCTGTGGCGAAACACATAGCAGCTACACCCCGTGCTTTGCTTATGGATAACAGATTGACGTTTCATACAAAGGCAGCCCACAGAACGAGCCCACTGTCATCCCACTACCTTGGTGAGAATCAGTGCATCATGTCTCCAGTGAAACCCCTCCAGTGTAGGAGTGTGACCACCCACCTGTTCAGCCAGCATTCATTAGCCTCCCTGTCTGACTGCTCACTGAGCAGCCAAAAATCCAGCTCTCTCGCAGCAGCAGAGATGATTGACTGATGCACTGAATTTTTGCTGGCTACACACCTCCCCAGGGGTCTCACTGTTTTTTATTGCCTTAGGGTCCTTAGACTTAATCTGACATGAATTCTTTTGAAATATTCTGATGCAAATCTTAATCAATATTATCCATTTATGATGAAAAAAGCTTGACAGCTGTGTTAAATTAGTTGCCCTTGGGGCTAAAAAGAATTATCAATTGTGAGTCATAATTATCTTAATGATTAACAGAATATATTTCACTCTAGTAAAAGGACAAACACAATAACACACACATGCCAGTAAGCAATTTGACAACAACCAAACACTAGTAAATACCAATATAAACTATCAAACTGTCTCACTCAATAAACTGTATTTGCATTTACCTACTACACTGATCAAGTAAAAAAAAACCCAAATCTATTCAAAAAGTTAATCTGAAGCTTCTACTCACATTGTGACAGTCCATGTCTCACTCAGAGGTGACTTCAGTCTTCAGGTGGGCTGACCTAGTATGACTTGTGCGCCTTGGTTTCTATGTGGACCCAAGCAAAAGCTCTCTTTAAATGAGTCTCCGGTATAATACAGATGCCTCACTGGCTCTTACTAACAATCACTGTATGTTCAGTAACACCCGCTCACGCACAGAGTGAGGGAGAGAGGGAGAGAGAGGGAGAGAGAGACATACAGTCGGAGAGGGGGGAAGAGAGAAAGAGGGAGGGAGGGAAAGAGAGACCTCCTACAAACATGACAGCATGTGTTCCATCTTTTCACTCTCATTAAGGCTGCTGACCTACTGTGTTCACATTACTGCTGCAGACCTTTAACAGACAGTCACTGAGTTTCGCCGAAACGCTTAGGTAGTAACTTAAATAGGGCTGAATAGAGAGTATAGTGTGCCAGTTAAAGTTTGAAACAAGTAAAAATGATGGGCTACACGGTCTGGATGTAAATTAAAGTAACTGCCATAGCACCAAGCATCATAAAAATCCACAAGTTGCAGTGTTACTAATAAAAAGAAACAACAAAACTCACACGAATAACAGATGACCGACACAGAAATACTACGTAAAGCCATATGGCCGCAAAACAATAAAAACTGCTGACTTTCAAATTCCGCTAATTGCGTGAAAATAAAACTGTGTAAGCATCTTGGGCTGTTTTACACTAGGAGGTGTTATAAATTTATTAGAGGCAGAGTGAGCTAACAGCCCTCTCCATCCCTCTGATCCCAGCTGGTATGGCCGCCCACACTCCTCTGCCAGCCTCAGAGACAAGACGGAGAGGGAGAGAAACAGAAAGCGTCCATTTATCTGAGTTATATCGCTGACATTAACGCTCTTCCTGCTGCTTCGCTCACCACCTATTCAAACAGTACGTTCAATTAGCCTCACGCCTGGTTTCACTTGTTTTATCAATTAATTCCCTGAATGATAGCCACTGTGATTACATTTTCAGCAATCAATCATGATATAGTAAGCCTGCTCATATTAGCCTGATCATTAGTGTGTCTAACACATTGTTTACTTTCGTAAGATGATTAGAGCATAGGAATATTGTGGTAGATACTTGTAAACAGTGAGTTAAAAGCAGGAAAATTGAAATAAAAACTAGACGTCTGCTGAGCTTCTGCAGCTAGGTCACTGTCAAAAAGATGGCCTATATACTGTATTGTACAGTTGTGGTAGATTTACTAAAATTCTGCCTCCAAGCAGGCAAAATGTGAAGAAACAGAAAGTGATGTTTTACTGTTCAATCAGTCAGTCAGGGGCTGCTATTAAATGTAGATTACTAATACAGATGGTGCATAGCAACTATCAGCATCACCATCTCCTATTAATTCCATGACGACACTAAGAGAGAGCAGGATGGTGAGGGGTTACCATGGTAACATTCTTAGTACCCCTTCCTACACTCCCGCCCCGCGTGTTTGGAGCCCTGTTGGTCCAGACGAATCAGACGGGGCTAACTGTGACAGCAGTAAAAATGTTAAAGGCCTAATTCACAAGACGAATTGTTCAGTCTGTCTTTTATGATGATAGATGGCAGAATCAGGCTTCAATCTGTGGGGGCTGTGGTGGCTCCCACGAGGAGAGTCGATCTGGCAAAGCCACGGTATTACAGTTTCATGAGCAAGGCGGCAGAGAGAAGTCCTCAAACAGCAACTTGAACATGCCAGCGTATGAACAAAGACACAGATTATTAGGGTGAACGCTCAGACGGAAATCTCGGCACATTTGAGAGAGGAAGATTTGGATTGTGACCCTCTAGGTGACATTCAAAGTTTGTCAGAGTGACCGTGTGCCATACATCATCCAGGAAATGAACTATTTTGGAGATATTTTCAATCACCTACCCCTAGAGAGTCCAGGAGGGGAAAAAAGTGAGGGCCACTGTTGATCAGACTCGTCCTTGAAGGGGTTTATTTATATAGGCTACCTGAGACAGGAAAGGGAGCAGAGCAGCAGACTGCAGCCAAGCTAAAGACGCATCTGTCTGAAAGGGAACATTTATCCTCAGCCTGTTGATAAAAGTGGACGAGATGCAGTGATAGAACGTAACTAAGTACATTTACTCAAGTGCTGTACAGTTTTGAGGTACTTCTACTATAATTCAGTATGCACATTTTCTGCTCTATACTTCCACTTCACTACATTTTGGAGGAAATATACTTTTACTCCACTACCTCTGCCAAGGAGGTTATGTTTTCAACCGTTTCC
Organism: Pagrus major; assembly: GCF_040436345.1. Taxonomy (NCBI): domain Eukaryota; kingdom Metazoa; phylum Chordata; class Actinopteri; order Spariformes; family Sparidae; genus Pagrus; species Pagrus major. The sequence goes on along the minus strand of NC_133216.1, from coordinate 16,253,592 downwards.
ATTTGATGGTTGGTTGGTCAGCAGGCTCACACAAAACCCACTCAACGGATTTCCACAAAACTTGGATGGAGGATGGGTTCTTGGCCCAGAATAGACCTCATTAACTTTTGGTTTGGGTCCAATAAAGGAACAGATCCAGATTTTTTTTTCCTCACTTTCTCTAACATTGAGAAAGTTTTCTACATTTTCGTTATTTACTCAGGGAATAATGCATGGATCTTGATATAAAAATAGGTCTGTGCATTTAGGAGGCTGGTATCTATGATTGAGTATAATTTGATGCAGATCCAAATAAAAATCCAGATCAAGCAGATTTTAATATGTTTTATTTGATACTGGATTAGGCTTGATTGGATTAAAGGGGACTGTTGGTCATTGGTGGAGGCATGCGCTCTGCTGAGTGCCATTCTAGTTTTCATATTTATTTTTATGGCAATTGGATAAAAAATAAATAAATAAACAGAAACACACTGTTTCCGATAGTCAGAAATGCTGAAGATTGGGTACGATAATCGGCCAGGGTGATAATTGGTTGACCCATAGAATACAGCACATACATGTAAATATGTTGTTTTTTTTTAATCCCTAAACAAACTAAATAAACAATTCATTACTGAATCAACTGAATAAACAAACTGACCTTATAGGGCAAAACAGTTTCATACTGTTTTACTTTGTTTGTATTTGGCGGACCCTGCCACCTTTCTAGCTTTAAACAGTGTTCTGGGGACCAAAATATTTCTGAGTTTGTATTATTACCTCATTAATATTGTAAATATCAAAAATCTGAGTTTGAATTTCTTCTCCAAAACTACATAGTGCCCCTTTAAGTACATTTGTTGTCATAAAATTACTTTTGATACATGATATATTTAATATCTGATGCTTTAAGACTTTTAAGTACAATTCTATTTCATTTAACTCAAGTGTGACTTTTGGGTAAAATTTTTCATTTACTATGTTAAGGCGTACACAAATGTGTGAAATACGGTATATATTGCCTATTTTGAGAGGAAGCATAAACCTTTACCTTGTCACCACTGTGGCCTTCAGGCTCGGTGGTGTCCTCTTCAGAACCAAGCTGAGTTTCCTCTCCTTGGTGGTCATCAGCCAGCCGATCTGCACTCTGAGTGTGGCTGATGCTGCTCTCTTCACACATTGCATCACTCTTTTCTTGTATTGCAGAATCAATCTTTCCCTCTTCCACAAGTCCCTCTGCTTCTGATGTTCTCTCCTTTGAAGTGACCTGTTTTTCTCCCTCTGCATCCTCTGGCTGTGACTCCACAAGTGTTCTCTGACTCTCCTCGTTCTCCTCTGGTAGTTGCTCTAGAGTTTCACTCTCTGCCTCCATTGCAGCAGTTGATATATTTGTCTGGGTTACTTCTGACAAGTGATTTCCTGCACCACCATCATTTATCTCTTGGTCCTCCACCTCACCGTGGCCTTCTGTACGCATGTCCTCCTCTTCGTTTCCTCCCTTTGTGTCTGTTGTGTCTTCTTCTTTAACGTCAGGGTCGTTCGACTCATTCTGGTGAAATTCGTCTTCACTTATCTTCTGGGTTTCTTCATTTTTAAGATCAGTTTCATGCTCCGGGCTCTCTGCTTCTGCCTCGCTGGTGGGCTGATGTGACGAGTCGATGGTTTTAACACCTTCTCCCTTCTCATCATCCTTACTATCATTTAAATTAGAGTCAGTGGTGTCCACCTTCTCCTTCACTATATCAGATGCCTCGTGTTGACTTTTCATTTCCTCACCTTCAGGGTTAAGATCCTTTTCAGCTCCCACCATTTCAGGTTCATCATGGTCTTGTGTACCTGATATATTTTGGTCTGTTGCTGCTGCACTCACTTCCTCAGATTCTTCCTCCTGTAGCATTTCCAATATATTAGTGTTTAAGACCTCTGGCTGTTTCTCCCCAACTTCTTTATTCTGCTGAGCCTCTGGAACATCTTCAAAGCTTATCTCAACCAATGAATCCTCCTTTGGTATTACATTACTGTCTAAATCACCCTCTATATGAGTTAAACTTTCATGTGCTCCCCCAGAAGGAGTCTCAGTCTCTGTTCCTTCCTCCTCCTTTGCTTTTTCTGCCTGGTCTTCTGCTACTTGTTGATTGTCTTGCACAACAGTTTCTTCAGGTTGGGGTTTTGAGCTTTCCTCTTCAATAACAAGTGTATTATCTTCAGCAGTGGCTCCTTCCACTGTCCTCTCTGCTCCTACAAGCTCTGCAGCACACACATCTACATCAGCTAGCCCAGAATACGGATAGACCTCCACTGGTTCTTCAGCTTCCGTTTTTTCCTCTTCTTCCGAGTCTACGATCTCTTTATCTTCAGCTGCGGTCTCTTGTCTATCACCTCCCTCATCTTCCCCCATTCTTAACTCCTGAGCACACACATCTACGTTTGAAATCCCTCCGAACGAAGACGAGTCAGTGGGGCTGCTATATTTTTCACTAGCTGCCCTGCCAACTTGATCCAATGTTGTCGGGTCGTCCTCCTCTTCTGTCCCACTCAGTTCATCTGACTGTGCATCTGCAGCTCGGAGCCTTTTGACTGATTCCTCTTCTGAAAGTCCTTTTTCCGTTGAAATAACATGTTCCTCTGTAATATCATGTTTTTCATCTTCTTCTCCTGTGCTTTCAGTTAAATCAACCTCTTCAGAGACATTAGGTTGTGTGGTGGAAAGATTTGAGGCTTCTGCTGAATGACTCGATTCATCTCCAGTTTGGGACTCATTTGATTTTTCTCTAAAACAGAACATCAAAATGAACAACTTGAGATGAGAAACATTTGTTATGACGATGGGAAAATTGAGGGGGTTATTGTGACTTAAGTGATGCCAAACAAAACAATGTCATAACGCCTTTATGGCACTCATCTGAAACCTGTGACTGTCTTCCTGTAGCTCTTCAGTCTCGCCTTTTCTTCTCACCCGTGACACTGCAAACTTGAAAGTGCTTTCATCACTGAGCTCCTGTAAATTAGTCACACTTTGTTTTATGTATCATTGTGCTTGCTTTAAAGTGTTTTGTATGTGCTTTGCTAATGAACAGTATTGCTGTTCCACTTTAAGTCATTTTAATGTGTCTATTGTAGCTGCCATTACACCTGGCCAAGGACTGCATTTGAAAATTAGCTAGGATGGCTAAACCTGCATTTTTACAGAAATGTTCTTAATGTGCAATGTCCCTGTAACTCTATACAATTGATTTATTTTTTAATAAAAGGTCTAATGATTTTAAAAATGACCCTTTCAATGAGGTTGGGACAATGCGTGTACTGTCTGTCCAAGCCCCACTGCATTTGTAGTTGTTGAGTGACTGTGCTGTATGATAATTGCAGCTATGCGCTCAAACTTTTCTTAATTTTCCTAATCAGGGCCAAAAACAACAACGGCGTCAACAGAATACCTCACACAACGACTCTATATTGAAAACTTTTAGTAATATAGAACAAATAATATTTTATTCTCATTTCTTCTTCACTTGTCCCTGAACTATTCTCTGCCTCTTGTCCATCATCCTGGCTGTTAATAGTTCATACGTTGAGACTCACTTGGAAATGGTCACCTCTGCTGCAGGCTCTTTTTCAGGACTAGCCTGTTGGGGGGGAAACAACAACAAAGGTGTCATGGTAAATGAGTAGAGACACACTGAAAAAACTGGTGAGCAGTGGTCTCTAAAGTAAGGTTGACTTAGTACCCCAGTAGCCTTGAATGCATGGTTGTTGTAGAATCTATCTTCCAGTTTAGCAGCCCACTCAGCAGGGTCCATGCCACTATCTACAAGCACAATTAGAAAAGAAAATCATTAATATTACTTGACAGCATTTAATGGCTTTAGTCTCACTTTACAGCATACAAAGTCGCAGTTACCTTCTCTTTGTTTGAGAAGAGCATCGAAGTACAGTGCAGCATATTCAGGGATGTCTTCAGGCTGGTCTCGCAGGACTTCTCGGGCCAGACCCTCTAGGATGGTACCAAAACCTCGCGGGACCCGCAGGTGAGTGTTGGAGAAAGGCACTGACATTTTTTTTTAGATATCTTCACTGACAGCGGGGGATATCTGACCAGGAGAAGTCGAAGTTTTTTGCTTTGTATTGTACTTTCTTCCCGATGTGTTGCACAGAAGTGGAGGAACGCTAGCTAACACTGGGCACTTTATACAGACAAGCTAACGTTAATTTAACATTTGTAGTTAAGCAGCGAGGTTGTCGTCTCAAAACAATTAAACTGCTTAATATGTATGTTCACAAAGATTAAGAAAATATCAAAGCACAAGTTATTAGTCACACTGTTACCTGAATTAATTGCAGTTCGTATCCACCTTTAGTTTTGAATGCTACAGCTAGCTAGCTAGCCACTTGTTGATAGCTGTTCCTAGGCAACGGTTCTAACTACGGACACTGACAAGGCTCAAACATCATAAAACTCACAAGACAGAAGCTTTATTTGTAATAATGAGGGTTCGTTATAAACACAAAACACAACACAGAACATATTTGATAAGTAGCCTAAGTATAAAAAGCATTACAATTACATACAGTTAAGGTGTATTAGCGTGTAAAGCATAAATTCAGACGTGCGTTCTCCTCCTCCTCCTCCAGCAGCAGCGACCTCAGTCAGGCATATGTGATGACTGCATACTCAGAGTTGGTGCTCATCTTGCGGCTGACCTCTCTGGGGTGGGGGACATGCAGCCTGTCAGCTGACCGTGAGGCATGCAGATGAGACCTGGATTCATCTCCCCACCACTGGAGGAGAAGCAGAGGGGGAAACAAAACACACATTATTAGCTGTGAAAAATAACTAGCAAACCTGGCCCTCCCCTAGTGTGTTAAAATACATAAATCTGGTTGCATTGTGTGGTGTGTTTGAAAGCATCAGCAACGCATTTACTCTAGGTAACCAGTTGTTTTACTACAAAACAATGTGTGCCTTGATTGTAAAAGTGTTACCCAATGTGGTATAGGTTTACATATTCATTATGCAGTCTGCAGATGTGTACATTAAAATAACAACAACAACAATAATAAGGTAAGCTAACTTGGAAAAATGTAAACACAATATACATTTAGTTTAAAATAAATAAATAAGACAGTCTAACCCAACACCTCTGCATTAACTGGGGGTGGAAATAACTAATTACGGCAATTCAGATTTCCGAAATTAAGTCATTTTTTGGGTACTTGTCCTTTTTTTAAGTTTTTTTTTTTCAAGTCTGCAATTTTACTCAAACTTAAGCATGCATTACACCGTGTTATCTTCTCAGTCACTTTTAAAGTCATATTGATCAAATCAGATCAAAGCAGTTTTATTTACATCGCCCAAAATCACAATCACACTGCCTCAGTGAGCTTTACAATCTGTACAGTCAACGACATCCTCTGTCCTTAGAGCCTCGATAAGAGTGAGGAAAAAATTGCCATATTCGAAAAGAAAAAACCCTTCAGAAGGGAAAAACATATTGAAGAAACCTCAGGAAGAGCCTCAGAGGAGGCATCCCTCTCCCAGGATGGACAGACTTGCAATAGATGTAGATACAATAGAGTATCTGATACAAGTGAATTATATAAAATATATGTGAAGAGCAATTAGAGTACGACAATTTTGAATTAATATCCAAACCTTTCAGCTGCATTTTTGTAGCCAATGAAGCTATCTGATCACAAACAGGCCAGTGAAAACCCTGACATATTGACAACAAAAACAAAACTGTGCAGCAGGCCCAGATGTGGAAAGGTGACCATGACACCCCTTGGATTGAACGCCTGATATATTGATAATGCATCAAAAATCAGTGGTTAAAAAGTATAAATACTCTGAGTAGTGTCTAAGAAGAATACTTTGTACTTTTTTACTTAACAATTATTTCAACACCACTAGTTTTACTTGTAATTGAGTAATATTTCAGTAATGTAACTATACTCGTACTTGCGTACAGATTTTCAGTACTCTCTCCGCCGCTGCATGAAGATTATGACTGTTTTAGAGAGGTGTTGATTCAAGTTCATGGTTATTTCTAGGATGGTGCTGTTGATTTGTAGTGCATTGTAGTGAGTATACTGATACTACTATTAAATCTGTGCTAGAGGACATACATACCTTATAATATGGCAACTGACTGTTTATTTATACAATTACATGCTTATAAAATACATAAAACTCCAAAAGTCTCGCCCCTCACCTCTTTTTGATCCCCAGGAGTATAGCCGACCTGACTGAGCTCTGGTGTGCTGATGCCGCGGACGGTGATCATTATGTCAGCATAAGGAACCTCGGTGTCGCTCTCGTTATCTAAACCAAAGAAATGATTCAATATATCAGTAATTGTCAGACTTTGCATTGTTGACAGCGGTGCTGTGTCACTTTGGAAACAAGAGTGGTGAGACTGCTGATCCATAGATCATCTTACCTGGTGTAGGAATCCTCAGAGTCACCCTGTCACTTTGTGTTGACAGTAGCCCTGGGGAAGATGACAGGTATGAATGGCAGGGCTGCATTCGGATGCTAAAATTCTTGCACTCTATTTTATTTTATATTTTAAACTGTTTACCGTTCACCGGTGAGTGGACAGAATGAGGAGGCAGAGGTGATCTGAAACAGTGGTAGATAAAGAAATTAACTTATAAATAATTTCTGCAAAGTCATATATTTTTAAAGGTGTTTGAACACAGATTCAGCCAAATAGTTGTTTTTAAATTAAATTGTACTCACGCTGACCTGGACACAACTGGCTCCCCTGGAATGTATGACATAATTAACGCAATTATACAGAGATAGTGTGTATTATTTTTTTCAGAAATTCTCAATTTTAACAACAAGTCTATGTTTGTATTGAAATATCACCTTTACAATTCCAGCTCTGTTTGTTTCGGTTCAGACACAGAAAAACAGCCAATGCTGTGAGCACCGTGGCCACAGCGACGGTGACTGCTGCTAAAACCTTAATTCCAGTCAATTCTGCTGATAACACAGACACAACAGTATAAAGTTGGATTGCATGGACAACTTTTAAATTTTAGTTCCACACATAGAATTAGATAATCATTGGAAATATATTCACATATTATGCTTAATTCAAGTGCCATCTCACCTCCACTTGAATATTTTGGCTTAGCGGGAAGAGATGCTGAGAAATGTAGAACACAGTATGCATAAATAAAAGTACTGTGTAAAAGAAATGTATATTTACAATTGTGGAATATATATTTTGTATTTTTCTGAGCATACATGGTCCTCACCATTTTCAGTCTTTGGGGAAACGGTCCAGTTTGGGGCACGTGTTTGGCCTGAAAACAGCCAACAAACATCGAAATGAAATCTACTGTCGGCTACACGACATTTGTTTACTTGGTGCCTCCATAAAGATTGCCACAAACAAGATATATCTTATATTTATTTTCATGTAATGATATTTATCTACCTGGAAGTTGCAAGAAAACAATACGCTCGGTTTTCTTTGGAAGTTTAACATCATCTGTAGCTTCTGTGTAGCAGGTGTAGTTCTTCAGATCTTCAGTGGTCACATTTGAGAGATGAAGAGACGCTGTGCAAAAGGTGCATTTTTTTCCGTTTATCCCACGACAGCCAGAGATTTCCGAGGCTTTGCTCCAAAATCCACGAACAAATCCAGTGGAGCAATTGTAGGTGCAGTTCAACGTAAGAGAGTCCCCTAATGCTACAGTCATGATATCAAAAGGCACCTTCATATTAACACAGCTCACAAAATCTGCAAAGAGAGGAAAAATATTATCTACCTCATGGAAAAAACATCATATTACATCAGCCTTAATAGATGAGTGCATGTAATATACTCCAAGAGTATATTTACTCTACCTTGTGTCACCCAAAAAATGAGCAATGTGAAGTGGACTGAGATCATCATTGTTGTCCCCTGTTTTCTGATTCCTGCTGCTTTAAAACATGCAGTCGAATGTCTTGTGCTTTCGTAGTCTAGTGATGTTTGCATCTGCAGAAAAATGCTGAAGTACCCACACATCTGCACAAACCCTAGGGTTAGGGCACAGGAAGTGGTATGCGAATGATTTCAGAGTATGTGTGTAAAAATAATTTTTCCACTTTTCACTCATTGCACCTGACTTCCTGCAAACAGTTTACTTATGTATTAATATTGCAAAGCTGTCTTGGAAAAAAAGATATAGTACATGATGATGTGGTTTGCACATATATCTGCAGCTGCATTGTTGCAGCTCACTCTCCGCTTGAACAGAGGATGTGTCTGACATTCATTTGAACTAAAACTGAATAATTTATTTTTAAATTCTCACCCTTTGAAGACAAAATGGATTTTTTCTGACAAAGCATTCAGCGTTAGCACTGGATTAATTTGATTGTTTCCAAAAATCTGTCTGATTCTTCATATCATCCCCATATTTTATTCTCTCTATAACCTTTAAATGAATTACACAGGTAGCATCAATAATTGAAGCGATCCACTAACAGAGACAATATCTAGGTTAGCTTTAGCACATGCTCATGCATTATAAAAGTGGAAGGTACAGTTACAGAACATCATTGCGCCCCGTCGTCAGCAAGAGCAATCACATGGGAATCACATTTCGTGCTCATGTTTCACTTTCAGTGACTGAGGGCCTCTCACTTTCATGCCTTTGAACTATTAGTCATGTAGGCTCGGACCAAACAGTCTTAAATGAAATTACACAAAAAAGGAGCAGTGTAGATTGGATTAGAGATTCAGTGATGATGTGCTCATGGAAAATAATGCGATGGAAACTGTTGTGTTTTTCAGTTTCTTGGATATTTCTGCTGCTGACACAATCTGGACTGGCCTCAGGTAAGACCAAGGACTGTTTAAAGACATATTTTTTAATGCAGTATATGTAACAAATTAAGCTTATTTAAGACACAACCAGTCAAACACTGACCTGATGTTAATCTATGAATTTAAGAATCATCTGAAGGGAGTGCAGACAGCAGTGAAGAGACAGGCGTTGATCAGTGTCCAGGAGGAAAATACTTCTCCCACCAGCTTTGTTTAGAGTGTCCGTCCGGTCATTTGTAAGTCATCAACTATCTTCAAAATGACTCATCTGTAAACTTTTACTATGAACTGAATACATAGATTTTTTCTTTGGGACATTGCATGTAAGAATTTTATATAAACTTAAAAAAATAAAAATTGGTTACAGATGTTAAACTGATGCATTTCTGTTATATAGTTGCCCTGGCAATGATTCTGCACCTCATAGATGTCCAGCAGGAACATTTAACCTCTACACCGGGAAAAGCAGTAGCCGTGACTGCAAGGTAAGAGACAGCTGTGTGTAACAAACAATCAATATACAACACAGTGGCTCCTGAACTTAAGACTTTATAGTCTTTTTAGCAATGAATCAGGATCAAGACCTTCGTCACAACAAACATTTGACTTGCCACAGTAGAAAAAGCACATGTGGAACTAATGACAATAATTAGCACACTGCTCCAGCTATTATTGCATCACAGTGCAGCGATTAATGATTAGTTACACCTGTGTCCGACAAGTCATAACGTGAAGAAGCTTTACTCAATTCTGCTTGATGCTGTGTGGCAGAAAATATTGTTGTCATGTTACTGTCTTTTTTTTTACTCATTACTGTTCATTGCAGCCTTGTTTTCCAGGTCTGATCAATTCAGAGGACAGAGTGGACTGCAGGCTGTGTCCTGCAGGAATCACGTGTGATCCAGCCAATGGGACCCTATCTTTGTGCCCTCCAGGACAACATTCTCCTGAGGGGGTCCTACAGTGTCTGACCTGCCCTGCAGATTCTGTCTGCACCTCTGGATTTCCTTTTAAGGTAACCAGGGACCCTTTTTACTACAAATATATTATAATTTGTAAAAGCAGGAAAAGCACATGCTTGACCAAAAACTTAGCTCTGTTCCAGTGTCCCAGTAAGCCATGTCAGTGATACCAGAGCCCTAGAGCGAGCTCACCTAAACAGAATGCAGACATAATTAATGTTATTAGTCCCTTTTCCTGCCGTGAAAAGGGTCTGTCACAGTAGACTATTTCAATGTCCTTCCTCCAAAATGTGTTGTATCCGAGAGAGAAAAATCAAGGTAATTACGGTGCCAAGGTGATTCCTTTTTTCATTATACATCACAGGGTTACATAAGGAAATGAAAGTATGCATAAAAACACATAAATTGCTGGTTGAGTCTGCCTAAACATTGGAATTAAATCATATGCTTTTTCTCCTTGCTCCTTTGTTCATCTCTTATATATGCCTCATAGTGTGGGCCTGGCCAGGAGCCCAACGTAGATCACACTGTGTGTAATGACTGCCTCCCGGGCTTCTACTCCACTGTGTGTACTATCAAGTGTCTTCAGTGTCCAGCAGGTAGTTCAGTAAAAAAAGACCATTAACATATCTAATCTCCTCTCAATTGTGTTTGATAAGTGAGAAGACTTGAAGTAAATCTGTTAATGTGTCCTTTGTCTGCCATAGGAAGTTACTGTCCAGACAGTGGGATGTCACAGCCTCTCCCCTGTCCTCCCGGTCGCTCTTCCACACCAGGACAGACTTCCTGCCGTAGCTGTAACGATACGTCTTTGCTGTGTGAGGGAGCTGTGGTCCCCCGCTGGAGCCAGCCGGTCCACAGGTCCAGTCAAATGATCACCTGTCGACCAGGAACATACAGAGACACGAGGGAGGAGTTAGCATGTGTGGTCTGTCCAATAGGTTAGTATTTATCACTGCATACTGCCATTTATATTGCCTTTCCTTCTGTAAGACGCCTAATGTGTATCTGTACATGTTTTTGTTCACCTCAGGTCATTACTGTGTGGGAGGTGTAGCTGTACCCTGCCCTGCAGGGACCTATGGCTCGAAGGAAGGTCTGCAGAGGCTGAGAGACTGCACAATCTGTCCTGCTGGTAGAGTTTTGAAAACCTCCTTTCAGTTTCATGTCGAAAGACTATAATATTTATATTCATATCAGTATGTACTGTATACGCATTACATTATCTCGGTTACAGGCTAATGTTACTGATGTCTATACTATAAATACTTTATCCTGTGGAAATAAAAACGTCTTTTTGAACTTATCTATAAATTCTTCTCTCAAGGGTTTTACTGTCTGGAAGGAAGCTCACAGAGACCCACCTCCCAGTTCCTTTGCCCACAGGGCTATTACTGTGAGGAGGGCACCGCCACCCCTCATGGGTCACCTTGCCCTGCTGGTACAGCGGGGGAACAACTGGGTCAGACAAGTAGGGCAGCCTGTAAGAGATGTAGAGAAGGACGCTTCTGTCCTGCAGGTAAGTCTTAGCACTAATACGCTGAATTCAATACTGTGTGTCACAGCAGAAGATAGATTTTATGGTGAAATGTCACTGCACTGTGCCCACTCTTTTTTCATTTTTCTATGTAATGCATATGTGTGTGTGTGTGTGTGTGTGTGTGTGTGTGTCAGGCTCATCTGGGCCTGGCTTGCCCTGTGCTCGGGGGAGATACTGTCCTGCTGGCTTGGAAGAAGTGATCTGTCCTAGAGGCACCTTCACCCCTCATCAAGGAGCAATAAGTGAGCTTATATGCCGTATTATTACTTTTTTATGTTCCCCATTTATTCAGTCATATTTCATATTCACAGTCATTGATTTTTTTTCCCCAGCATACCAAGCATACAGCTCAGGCTTGCCATTTATTTCTAAGTGGAATTGTTATTTGTGAACAGCCCCACAGTCCCTCCGCAGCTCAGCTTGAAGTATTATGGCTCTATAGCAGTCTATCATGGCAAAATGCAATGGTTATATAAAGATATGAGTGCTGTTCCCATGAAGAACTGGAATATATGGATGAGAAATTGCAACAGATGGATGCCAAGAGGGCAAGGACAGGTTTTTAGCAAGAAAGAACAACCGTCGATGGTAAGCTGGAGCTGTGCATGCAGTCTGAAAAAAAAAATGACTGTCTGTCAAAGGAAACCTGACTATGTGCTACATGAGCATGGACTATAAAACACAGGTGGATCATAAAACTCCAATATATTGCATTAAAATGAATCTAAAAGACAAACCTAATAATATTCTAAACATACGTTCATTTGTAACTGTTCCCTCCAGGTGTGAAGGACTGTCTCAAATGCCCGGCAGGTTTTTACTGTCCTGAGGGGACAAGCGACCCTGTCCCTTGTCCACCAGGCTCCTTTAACCCCTTAGAGGGTCAGGACGAGTTGGCTGATTGCAGGGAGTGCTATGCAGGGAAGGCCTGCACACAGGTAGCTCTGAGAGCCCCCGATGTGGACTGCATGCAAGGGTGAGTGACCTCTTCAGATTCTCCTCAGCCACATGCTTTGTTGATACTGTAAACTTGTGTTTTAATCCTGCCTGTCCAGTTAATCTCACATTTTGACCAATCTGCCTGAATCTTAACAGGTTTGTGTGTCCCCCTGGTTCCTCCAAACCCAACGCGCCGACCAATGCCTGCCCACCGGGGACACTGAGCAATCGTACTGACCTCACTGACCGCTCACAGTGTCAGCAGTGCCCCGCACGATATGCCTGTCTTCGAGGTGACATTTATCTTTCTCACATAGACACATTTAGTCAACCTTCAAAAGACTCTGTTTGACATTTCGTAATATAAGACAGAATTATTCAAGTTGTTCATGTGAAATAGAGCCTGGTGATTTATCAGTATAATATATATTTTTTGATATGAGTTAACATATTGATATAGCTTCAATGTGTGTTTTCCTAGACTTAAAGGGTGCATTATTGTATATTATACACATTTTTGTACTTACTTGACTGCTGTAGAGAAATAAAATGAACAATGATTAGAATAAATGATCACTATGAGGTATCTGGTTAAACATATAGTCATATTTGATTGTGTCAACATCACCAATAAAATCATTAGCTTGCGGCTTGTTTTCCCACCTTAATGCCTACATCTTTTATCTTTTATCAGGAACTGGTGGTATCCAGAGACCACCACTCTCCTGCTTTGCAGGGCATTATTGTCCACCTGGAACTATGTTCCCCACCCAGTACAAGTGTCCTGTGGGGACATGGAGTGGTCAAAGTGGATTGGAAGCTGAAAGAGAGTGTCGTCCGTGCCCACAGGGCTGGTACTGTTTGGCTGGGTCTGGAGCTCCGTCAGGTCGTTGCAGCTCTGGACACTACTGTCCTGAAGGTACATGAGTGTGACATGAATGTTAAAATACTGTGGCTAGTTTCCAAACTAAATTAATATGTAGTCTTGTAATTAAAGCAACACTATGTATCTTTTTGTAGAAAGATGAATGATTGTTGAGTCTCTTTCAGTCCATCCATCCATCCATCCATCCATCCATCCATCCATCCATCCATCAGCCATAACCCACTTATCCTTTGCAGGGTCGCAGGGGGCTGAAGTCGACCCAAGCTAACATATGGCGAGTGGCGGGGTACACCAGTCTCATGGCCATCAAATACCAATCAAAGTCAAATACCGAATTTGGTCTTTGGCGGACACAAACCATTAACTCAAAGCATTGGTATATGATGATCTGGGAGAAGACTCAACAATCAGCTATCGTTCTCCAGAATTACTTTAAAAGTTACATAATGTTGCTTTAAGATGTCAAAAATCGTACATACAAAAGTATCTTTAAAGTATTTAAATGTTTTCTTTGCAAACTGTTCAGGCCTAAACACAGCTCTCCGTGTGAAATCGATTTCATGAGATAAGATTTTTTTTCTCTCTCCTAGAGCTGATATCATGAGTCATTCATGTGGATATAACTTTTTCGATGTTGCATCACCAGGGACTGCATATGGCACCCAGTTTCCCTGCCCTGCAGGCACCTACAGCATCCAAATGGGGAACAGACACAGAGAAGACTGTCTGATTTGTCCTGAAGGCTCATTCTGTCAACAGGGAACCTCCAAACCGTCACCCTGCCCACCGTAAGCCATAATTGTGTGCTGAATGTCAGAGGGAAGATGTGAGGATGATGATAAGGAGGAGGATGCATGAATGTGCCATATAGAATAACATGAAGGATAAAGCTGGTGTTATAAGTATGATTTAGTATATTCACTCTGTCCTGTCTTCCAGCTCCACATTTCGCCGCCTGAAAGGAGGTCGAAGGCTGGAGGACTGCTCTGCCTGTCCTGCCGGCTATTTTTGTCCCCACTCAGCCACTGTCAACCCCAGAGTGTGTGGAGCTGGCAGCTACTCTGTAAGGCCCCATCTATAACACAGTCCACTGTGACTGGTCAACTGACTGAACCAGTGGAAACCAGAGCCAGCGTATAAGTCTCGTCCTTCTGATTGTCCTATTTTTAGATTAGCATTTTCAGCCCACATATCGTCTTACATTACTCACCATGTATGTACATCTGTAAATGTCAGCAAAATGAGTTGCTAAACTCAAATTTATAATAGTTCATCTCTTGCTCTCAATATGTAAGCAATATCAGTGTTCTTCCAGCATCTTGCAAGTTCGATCCTCCTCTCCCTCGAGTTTCCAGTGTGTATTTTGCGCTGTCCCTCCCCCATACTGGTTGATATCTTTAACTTAAACTCCCTGAATCTTCCTTCACGTTCTCTGGTGTGTAGGACGAGGGCTCTTTGGAGTGTTCTCCATGCCTGCAGGGCCACTACTGCAGCAACGAGACCACTAGCGAAGAAGCCATGTTGAGTGTCATGGTGTGCCCCCCAGGCTTTCTCTGCTCTCAGGGTTTGGCCAGAGACCCTCAGCGCTCAGCCACCCTCTGTCCTCGAGGCTTCTACTGCCCCGGAGGAGGCATTGTGAGTCGAAACGATACATACAGCGAAGGAACTATATGTTTTCTTTATTAACATGTACAGTATGTTTTTTCAAATGTCTGAAGCACTTTTGTTTCATTAAATTACCTTTTAAATGTTATTTCCCTCATAGGATCCCAACCCCATTCCTTGCCCCAATGGTACCTACAGTGAGTTTCCTGGACTGCGTGAGGCCAGCGAGTGTGTCCAGTGTCCTGAGGGGAAGTACTGTTACTCCCAGCAGCCGCAGGAGCAGCCTATTACCAACCCTGTGAGATCCAAAATAAATGAGATATACAGCATTTAATATGAAAAAATATATTCAAGTATTTTATTACATTTTTTTTTAATGTATGTTTAAATACTGAGCACGAAACCATTTGACTGTATGCTGTAATATCTCAGACAGGAGTGTGTCCTCATGGGCATTATTGCCCCCTAGGGACCGGCTACCGCTACACCTACCCCTGTCAGGCTGGCCAGTACAGGAACAACACACTCGGCCACAGTGGAGAGGCGTGTGTGTTATGTCCACCCAGGCATTACTGCGACAGCCTAGGGACTCAGATGCCATCAGTCTGCCCTCAGGTAGGAATATCCAGCATTTTGAATAAACTGTGTTAACACATGGATGAGGCAGTGTAACAGTATAGATGTGAAATCTCTTGTCCTGTCACTCTGTTGACAGGGCTTTTACTGTCCAGAAGGCACTTCTACTCCCGAGCCGTGTCCTGAAGGCACCTACAGTTCACGCTCAGCTCTCAGTGATGGGTCTGAGTGCTCCCCCTGTGGCGGAGGCCAGTATTGCGCTGGTGTGGGACTCTCTGAGCCCTCTGGAAGCTGCAAAGAGCGTTTCTACTGTCGAGAGGGAGCCAAGTCTGCAGTATGAAAATACTATTTTTAATAATTTACTAAATAGAGGTTTCTAGTCATTAAGTCATTAATTCATTATTTTTTTCTTGATGTGTTTAACCCTGATTAAATTCCATAAAATAGTTATTAGTCATCCTGGGGTCCACAAGCAAATTCAGGGAAATAATTAATAACATCTTCTCTAAATAATGAAGTCAAGTAAACTCATCAGTAAAACATGTATATATATCCCGATGAAAATAGCACAGTCATGATTAGAAGGAGGGGAGAACAGTATAACACAAATATAACACCATAAATCAACAAAACAATTTAAAAAATGAATATGTTGATCATTTATTTGACAAAAATAAAAGAAACCTGCAATCCATATATGCAACATTTTCTGTTACTGTTAATGCCCACACATACATACAGTTTTTTATAACGCTTGCCGTATACCCACTCTAGCCTCCACACATGGATTACAACAGGCACACACAAAGTCACAGATACACACACACACACACACACACACACACACACACACACACACACACACACACACACACACACACACACACTACACAACTACCAAAAGAGAAAAGAAATGCTTTTAAAAGAAGACACAGTTGCAGCAGATCTCAGGTCACCCGGCAGTTCCAGAGAACAGCTCATTACAGGGAATAAAAACGCCACCACCGGTCTAAGTTTTTAATTGTGGGTACATTCAGGAGACACAATTAATGAACTAAGGGCTGTGACTGATCTGAGTGAAGAGCTACTGCAAAAAAGATTAGAGGAACTTTCTATGTCGTTCACCCTTCCTGACTTTCGGTCTACTGATGAAACTCATATTATGAAACATTACTTTGCTATGCATCACATTCCACTACTTCAGGAATTAAATCACTTCTCTACTCACTACCTTTTAGCTTATCTTTACATGCATGTGCTGTAACTATTTCCAGACTCCTGCAGATGGGCCGACAGGAGGTTTATGTCCTGCAGGAAGTTACTGTCCTCTAGCTTCGTCCTCACCCCTCCCGTGTCCCCCCGGCGCCTTCAGCAACAGCACCGGCCTCAGCAGACCTGAGGAGTGTGTCAGCTGTCCACCAGGGTAATGCCACTCTTCTTACTATTCACTTATGAGGACCGTGTAAAATAGAAATCTGTATTCTTTGTGTCAATATTTTTCTCTCCCTGTCAGTTTTTATTGTTTAGGTTCCAACAACACCTCACCCTCAGGCCCTTGTTTTCCTGGTTTCTACTGTACTGGTGGCTCAGCTTCGCCTGTTCAGAATGAAGCAGAGGAGGGTTATTATACCTCAGAGGGGGCAGCTAGGCCAGAACCATGTCCTCTGGGCACTTTTCAGCCGGTAGGAAATAATCCTTACAGAATACCAAATGCCGTTCTACTGAAAGTGTGCAGTTGAAAATAAATAATGAAATAAAACCTGCTCTATGTTATTCCCTTGTCTCTACTCTGAATCCTCACAGCGACGAGGTGCACAGTCATGTGTGGAGTGTCAGGGAGGAAGAGTGTGTAACCAGACAGGCTTGTCCCAGTCACCGCTGTGCCCCACAGGACACTACTGTCCTCCAGGGTCCTCTGTTGCTCGACCCTGTCCTCCAGTCAGTACTGCATCTGTGTGTGGTGTAGTGTTGTGACTGTCCATCCAGCTGCTTGTCGTTGTTCTTCAGTCTTGTTCTGAGCTGTAGTCCGACATGTTAGCTGTATCTCCTGGTTTTACACTTATGCTTCATGAATTGCATTTACCCTGATTCAAATGTACACAGGGCTCGTACTCTGACCAGCCAGGTGGCGACACTGTGCAGCACTGTCGGCCATGCGAGGCCGGTTGGTTTTGCAGCAGAGCCGGCCTCTCTGCCCCGCAGGGTCTCTGTAACCCGGGACACTACTGCACCTCTGGAGCCTTCACTGCCTCTCCAGTAAGTTGAAATGAATAATGAATTTTGAAAACTTGGCTTCTAACAGCTTATCCAAACTGATGTTTTAGTAAAAAAAAAAAAAAATAGTATGAAATTGAAAGAGACACATGGTTATTTTAAGAAGTGTTTTTTAACTCAAGTTTTAACCTTTATTTTACAAGGAATATTCCCATTGAGATTCAAACTCTCTTTTACAAGGGAGTCCTGGCCAAGACAGCATAAAAAGATTCACATAAAGGTGCAAACAACAACATCGATATATGAGTAAACATTTTAACAAATGAAAGAAACAAGCAAGCAGCAAATTACTTCAAGACAATGATAACAGTATTTCATATAAAGTGCCTGTGCCCATGTATCTGAGGTTGTGCAGAGAATGAGAAAAAATATACAGTCATCTTTGCAAAGGAATTTGATTGACTTCCATGTTTTGATGTCATGTTATTGTTCTTAAATATTTGTTCAAATTCATTTTTTGTTCACTCGATAGATATGTTTCATATCCAGTGAGGTAGCAAGAATGCTTCTATGCCCTCCATATGTGCCATGTCGACCTTTCGTTTGCTTTGTTGCCTTTTGTTGATTAACTTGCTTTTTTCTCAGGTGAGGCAATCCTGTATTTTGTGAGCATATCACAGCAGTAAAGATGTAGACATATCCTGTTTTTTTTCAAGTGGAATATTTCAGCTTTCGAAGTTAAAGCTGTGTAGTTGATTTGATGGCAGCCATTAATTTCCCACACACTGTGACTGCTGAAGTGTTTGTCATTGGATATGAATATGGATTTAGGTGTTCAGTTCAAGTTTGCATCGCTTAAAAAATAATTATTTTTCAGAAATGCTTGTTGGATATGCTGCTGGTAGTGCGTGGGAAATGAATGACAGCAACAAACTGCCAACACTTTAAACTTTTAAACTTCTAACTATAGCTGAAAGCCAAGACTATCAAAGTTTTTTATTTTCTGTTGATTACTCCAACGTTCCCGCAGGTGGCCGTGGCGTCTGGCGGTGTGTGTTCTGCAGGATACGTCTGTCCGCGAGGGACCAAGTATCCACAGCAGCACCCCTGCCCTGTGGGAACCTGGAGCAGCATCGTGGGAGCTCAAAACCTGTCCTCCTGCTGGCCCTGCCCTCCACAACTCTACTGCAACAGTACTGGACTCAGTCATCCCTCAGGAATCTGTGAGACAGGTGTGGGAATTAATTATCTGGAGGAATGGAGGAGTTTTTAAACTGGCACTTGTGTTTTTTTATATTTATCCACTAACTTTCCAAACTATTACTTTATGGGTTGTGTAGATGTTTGTCCGCTATTTTGTTACTTGTTACTTAATAATTGATGTCAAATAGATTTTTCACACAAAAGTGATTCAAACTAAAAATATTTCAGTCAATTGAGCATCATCACATCTGTGTTTTAATTCTGTAAATGTCATATCTACTGATTTTTAGGGTATTACTGTTCAGGAGGGGCCATGTCTTCAGTGCCCTCAGATGGTGTGACAGGGAACATTTGTCCAGTTGGACACTATTGTCCCATGGGTTCAAATTCTCCTGTGGTCTGCCCTGATGGGACGTACTCAAACACTACAGGTATGGACAATTCATTCCATGGAACTACGTAAGATATCAAGTGCCATGATCTGAAATATAAAACGTAGGCATAACTTCACTATCTATATCTTCCTATGTTGGGTGAAGGGGCGGAGGCGTGCGATGACTGCCCCACAGGGACATACTGTCTGTCAGGAGAGGGTGTCCAGCTCTGTCCAGCAGGACACTACTGTCTCGGTGGTGGAGTTGAGGGTATCCTGCCCTGCCCTCCCGGCACTTACAGCCCTCAGTTTGGCCTCAGCCAAGTGGAGCAGTGCCTCATTTGTCCAGCAGGTGAGAGTATTGTCACATGGTTGTCGTCACTGCTCTGCAAGACACTGCAAAGTCTATTTCTAGTCTACTTATTCATTAGAGGAGGAAATTATGATTTCCACACCTTGTTTTTTTACTGTGGTGGTGTTTTTCAGTTCTCCATGTTGTGCTTCACAGGGTTCTTCTGTGAGGACTGGGGTCTGTTTGAACCCACTGGACCCTGTCAAGCTGGTTACTACTGCATAGCAGGTACACATGCGGGAAAAAATATCACCATTTATCACTGTAATCTAAACCTAAACAACTTCTACTGTATGAAAGCTGTGCTGCCGAACTGAACAACTAAACTTATCTTAAATATGCACGTTCTCAAGGTGTAAACTTTCAGAACCCAGATGGAAACTTCAGCACAGGAGTGGGAGGAGCATGTCCACAGGGGAGGTACTGTCCCGAAGGCACCAGTCTTCCACTGCCCTGTCCTCCAGGAACCTACTCTGACAGGTTGGACACCCAAAATAGTACACAAACATATTTCTATGAGGTAACCCTGTTGTTTTACTATGTATGTGACATGTGTGTGGTTGCAGTGTTTTTCTGACAGACGCCTTTGGCTGTAGCCCGTGTCCAGCGGGTCAGTTCTGTGGCGCTGCAGGTCTCACTCGTCCATCTGGACTCTGTCAGGCAGGATTTTACTGTCCAGGGGGAGACGCAACAGCCACAGGTAGAATGGCAAAATATTGAATTGTGCTTGTTAGATAATGGCAAAGTGACTCCATTACTCCATCTTTTCTGCAGGATAAATGTAGTTCAGCCACATCGATGTGTTGATTTATCAGTGATTAACAATGGATGTAGCTCATACATGATAAGTGCAAGTGTAGAGCGGGGGTAATATATAATGTGTGAGGAGAATTCTTATGAATAAGCATAAGATAGAGGAGGAACAGATGCTGATAAATGTAGCAAATCTGAATGTGTGAGGGTGTTTTGTTGAATGGATGATTGCTGAATTAATCAGGGTTTATCACTAGAATCATCACATTGAGGGCTTTGCAGTCACAATCTCACTAATTTACCACATCTAATTGGATTTTTCCTCTCCAGGCTCTGAAGGAGGTCTTTGCCCACCAGCTCATTACTGCCCTGATGGGAGCGCGAGCCCAGTGCAATGTCCGGCTGGGACCTACACCAATCTCACTGGGCAGTCAGTGTGTTCCAGGTGCCCTGCCGGCTACTACTGTGCAGAGAAGACTGGCAACTTCACCAAGTTCCCCTGTCCACCTGGATTCTACTGCCCTGATGGTATCCAAAAAACTTTCATGGTTGTGTTTCTTCATGAATTTATTGAAAAACATGCTACAAATACTACAAGTACTGAAATGTGATTGTGTTATACGCTAGGTACAAGGCATGCCACCCAGTTTCCCTGTCCTCGTGGATACTACAACCCCGAGCCTATGACTCAGAGTCTTGACAGCTGCCTGCCTTGTCCTCCAGGACACTATTGTGAGAAGGAGAGGCTGACCAAAGTGTCTGGAAAATGCAAGGCTGGTCAGTAACAGTGTCTTTGTTTATTTCTACCAAAGATACAATCGCAGCAATAGTTTCTCAGTGTCAGGACTTTGTCCTCTGTACCAGCTTGTTTGTCTCCAGGGGCCGACAAGCCAATCCAAAGCAGTCTGGAAGACTTCGTGGTCAGGAACAAAGAGTGCACATTAAGCATGAAACGTCACAGCTCAACACCAGCCACATCAGTCATTACTTTAGTTCCCCTCCTTACTTTTACTCTTGCACTTCAGCACTAACAGCAGCTTTTAGATAATTCCCTGTGCATTATTCATGTATGTGCAAATGCGCAGAACAGCTTGGCTCCATATGCCACCACATAATGCACACAAGTTTCATGCAGATATTTAAAAAGTAGCTAGCAAGTTTTTTTTTTTTTTTTTCTCACCAGTGACTCATCTCTCTCACCTTGCTCTGTATTGCTGCTCTGTTTGTGTGAGAAAGTCATCATGTGATGTCTGCAGTGATATCTCTGTGTGTCAGCAGCAGCAGAGTGTTTGTATATGACAGAAATAGACAGCAGTCACAACATCAGTGCATCACTTTCATCGTCTCTCACTCTGTGTCCTGCTGTGTTTGTTTCCTCTCAGGTTGGTTCTGTGTGTCAGCAGCATGGAACTCGCAGCCTTTTGACCTGGACAATTACACAAATGCCAACTGTCTGTGTCCAGCTACCTCCACAGGGGGGCGCTGTCAGGTGGGCTTTTACTGCCCTTTAGGTAGCCAGGAGCCCCTGCCTTGTCCACCCGGAGCCTTCTGTAACATCTCAGGTATTTGGACATTGATAATCAAATATCCATACGCACTGGCCACTAATCCACAGTTTAAACAACACACGTCTAATATTTCCAGGTAACAGAAATTACCTTGAAACAAAAGGGAATGTTTGGAACATAAGGGAGAATACATTTGAATTTAACAATATGGTAACTTGTAATTTTGACTTCCAAGTATTTCATTTGATTTTGAAGGTACTGCGCTGATAGTAGCCTATAATATAATGGAAACATCATGTTATCTTACCTCCTTATTATCAACTTATTACACCATTATTGTTACCACGTTACCATTTTCAAACTATTACTCCAGTGTTACCATATAATTACCGAGCTGTAATGTAATGTGCTACCTAGAGGGAAATTATGTAATACAGTATATAAAAATGTATTTAAATGCACAGAAAGACACACTGTAATTGGAAACAATTGTGTGAGATGTTACAAATATATTAGTGTATATTGTCTGAAACAGTATAAGTATAACAAATATATCGAATATGAAGGTATTTCTGTTGGATTAAGATGATGGATATATGACAGGTGGCCATAGGTGGATATATGATATTGGATTTCATTTTGATTTATGCAGATATTGTTTAATTGTTCTGGCCACTAGATATATGATTAAAGCAACACCACTCTCCTAAATACAAATCCCAGGTCTGTAACAATCTGTCAGATGTAATTTAGGTGCTAACTACATACAAAACTCATTACATCATAACAATGTTATGTGTTGAAAACGCTGTGATCCTACCCTCTCACTGAAGTTCCATAGTGCAGAAATAACAAATCCACATCCCATAATCTTTTTTTCATTGAGATGATGGTGTAGTATTTACTGTATAAAGAGTGAAAGGGTAGATAAGACAACTTTGGGGCAATTTGAATCAAGGCCTCTCAGGGGCTCACTGTTAATTGTATCAAAAATGGACTGAAACGCAGCTTGGATTCAGATTGTTTTCTGATGGCAGGCAAAAAAAGGCTGGCAACAAAACAGAACTAATCCAAGACCAACAACAAAACATACAAACAAAAACTAAACTAAGTACAAACCAGGATAACACAAGGATACAGGCAGCGAACACAAGTAAACACGAGTAGAAGACAAGACCAGGAAATAGATGAGAGAAACAGCCGAACAAATGAAGATTGAAGGAAAAAGGGTGAGGAAAAAGACAAAGACAGGAAGTGGAAAGTAACACATGACACATGAGGATATAATCTACAAAATAAGATATGAAACAACTAAACCAAAAACCATGACACTCACCCATTATTCTGCAAAAGGGGATATCAGTCCCAAGGCAACTTATACATAATATTTTTGGGCAAAATCAATTAAATAATATTGACAAATAACAAATTACAAATACTACTTATGTTGCTTGAAAGGTTTGGCTCTACCGATGGGTCCCTGCTCCCCTGGGTATTACTGTGTTGAAGGGGCCACTAATGCCAGACCAACAGATGGAGAAACTGGCAGCATCTGTCCACCTGGGACATACTGTGGTAAGCCCTGATTTACCGCCTTGGAACGAGTGTATCAATAACTTGCCAACAAAGTTTTTAAGCCTCTTAATAGTTGAATAGTAAAGTGCTCGGAAGACGTGGACAGAGACACTTTATAATCAATTTTAATAGGAAAAAATATTTACTTATTCATAATATCACCACCATACATTAGTTTTTGGTGCGCAACTAAAGAGTTAACTCACAAAGTGTAAGAATTTCTGAAGTCTTATCATATCTCACTTTATATTCAGCAGGAGTTGTTTTTAAAACAAGAAGTCATCAGCCTTTAACATTTGGGGTTTTCTCAAGAGTCACCATTGTCTTCTCTCTGCCCAAAGACATGCAAATTAGATAAACTGTAGACTCTAAAGCTGTGACTCAGGTGGACCGAACACCCTAAATTACTCATGGGTATGAGTGTGAGTCATCTTGTGTCTATTTGTGTTGACCTGCGTAGGGTGTCTCCACACTTTTCTGCCAAAGTATCATGGTGTCAGTCTTCATACCCTACAGCTCAGAATAGAAATGTGTACGTAAATGCAATGAAAGATTAGATGAATGAATGACTACTCAAAGTGTTTCTCTCCACAGTTGAGGGCTCAGGAGAGCCAGAGTTGTGTCCAGCTGGTACTTTCTCCCCCGTGCCAGGTCTGACCAGTGAGGCTGGCTGTCAGCCCTGCACCGCTGGTTTGTACTGCAGAGGAGCAGGTCTCAGGGCTCCGACTGGACCCTGCAGCCAGGGTCAGTCCATACACTGTTAGATACATTCTTTGCTCTGCTCCAACCTCGTTTCCATCCTTTCACACTATATTGTGTCTCGTCACCTTGATAGGCTATTGGTGCCCTCCTGGTCAGACTGTGGCTACAGCTCTGCCATGTCCTCTAGGACACTTCTGCTCACAGGGCAGCGCAGCTCCTGAGCCCTGCCCATCAGGAACCTATCAGGACAGAGAGAAACAGGCAGCCTGTGCTGTCTGTGAGGCAGGTAGGAGCCTCTCAGCAGAAGCATATATTTATTTTCTTTTTTAAAAAACTCTTATTTTGCTGTTTTGCTGAAGAGGCTGTAATGAAAGCAGCTCTCAATAAACCCTTCACCCAACACTTTTATTTACTGAAGTTAGTGGCTTGTTCACATGCACATGTTCCATTTATGATACAGCACTTTGCAAATTGAAATAAAATATATTGAAATATATGTTCCTCTTCTTTCAAGGTTACTACTGTGATATGAGACTAGCCAATGCCTCCTTGCTGAGGCCGTGCCCTAAAGGGCACTACTGCCCTGCAGGTACAGCTCTGCCCAACCAACACCCCTGCCCCATAGGCTCCTTCAACCTGAGACAGCGTGCACACAGCTTCACTGACTGTATGCAGTGTCCTGCTGGACAATACTGTCCTTCTGTGGGACTGTCACAGCCAGCAGGTGAGATCTCCTCTCTTCTTCTCTCCTCTCCTCTCCTCTCTCCTCCCCTTGAATTTACTGTATTTGTCTACCTTTATGAGAAATCAATCTCAGACGCTGATATCTTGAAAGCTCTTTTGAGTGATGTAGTTGTTAATGAAAATTGAGGCATTATTTTTTTTTTTCTCCTAAAGAACTAAAGCAGCCGGAAACTTGTTTTACAATCGAAAAAAAAACATAAAATGGCTCCACACAGTTCATCCAGCACCAACATTTTTTTGTCGCGGCAACTACATTGCTGATTTTGGCTAAAGAAGGGTGAAAATAACTTTTTTCAAATCAATTTCAGATCTCTGGACTTCAAGTGACTGGGTGGAGCCATTTATGTTTTTTATCTGTTGGTTTTTTACTTTTAAAACAAGTCTCTAGCTACTTCAATCGTTTAGGTGAATGCTGCAGTGCTGTTATTCTGTGAAGCTCCAGAAATGTTTTGTGAATTACAAAACTTCACTTGACTTTTTCATTGGCACAGGGGTGAGTAGATAATGGCTGAATTAAAATTTTTCGACTCTTCCTTTAAACCCAGAAAGTGTAGTATCTAGCCTGCATTGTGCAGCTCTAGATGTATCTTCTTTACTGTCTGATGATGATGTGTTGTGATATTCTTCCATCCATAGGACCATGCCATGCTGGTTACTGGTGCAGAGAGGGAGCATCCTCTCCCAGCCCACTGGATGGACTCTCAGGCTCCCTGTGTCCACCCGGTCAATACTGCCCCTCAGGTTACTGTCTTGTCCTTCCGTAATAAGCAATCCGCCACCAGCAGCTGCTTCAGTGCTGCTATACTGTTAATACCTGAAATCTATCAAGTGGCAGGGGTCCACATTTTCAAAACAATGTTTTTTGTAACCTGGTGCTGATGTAGCTTGTTTTATAGGCTAATGCAAGCAAATTTATTCAGTGTGAGGCTATTAACATTCTACCATATTATGTTGAAAGGCTAAGATGTTTTATTCATACTAATTACCATTTGGTGGCCTCCAGGAAGTTCTGACAACATTTATCTTGTAACTTTGATACCGTTTTCTTCAAATTAATTTGTACACTTGTTCTGTCTGACTTGGGGCACTGACCCGTGCTTTAAAAATGCTGCTGTAGGGTAAACTCTGCCTCGTCCTGAGTTGCTCAATGCTGTGTGCAGGAATTGGAGCTTTCACTTATTTTGTTGCACTTAAATTCTGCTTACAGTGTGTAAAAAATTGTCACACAATATTAAATTGCCAAACCTAACAACTGCATTTTTCTTGTGGAATTATTTTTAGTTTAATACATAAACTGCTGGGTTGAAATGTAAGTTGTTTGTGTCATCTTTACAGGCACCACAGCCCCTGTGGCCTGCCCTGAAGGAAGCTGGTCAAACAGCTCAGGCCTGCGTGTCCAGGAGGACTGTAAACCCTGTCTGGGAGGATTTTACTGCGACTCTGCTGGCCTCACTAAACCTACAGGACCCTGCAGAAGAGGGTACGCCAGACTCTGAGGAACTTAAAAAAAAATACTACTTGTGTCCTCGTTATTTACTTTGAACTCATGAATAAGTGCTTATCAGCTCTGTTTTATAGTTTTGTTATCGCACTTATGCAGATATTACTGTGTGGAGGGAGCCATCACATCCACCCCTACTGATGGAATTACAGGGGGACCATGTCCTGAGGGTTCCTACTGCCCAGAGGGAACTGTTCAACCTGTGCCCTGTGATCCAGGGACATATGTCGCTGTGACACACGCTACTCAGTGCGAACCCTGTGTGCCAGGCTGGTACTGTGTGTCTGGCTCTCTGTACTTGTGTCCCTCAGGTCTGTGTTTTACTATTTTGTATACCCTTAAAACTATTTTGAAAATTAATTTGCATTTGTATGCTAATTTTATGAAGTTATCAAGTAACAAACATAAACAAACTCTTCCTTCATATTTATGCATCTCCTTGTGTTTGTTTTGTGGCCTCCAGGCTTTTACTGCCCTGAGGGAACTGGATTTGACTTGAGGGGCTGTCCAGAGGGAACTTACGGTCCTGACCCCGGCTACTGGTCTGTCTCTCAGTGCAGGCAGTGTGACGGCGGCCATTACTGCTCTTCCAGAAATGGCACAGCTGTCACTGGACCATGTCAGGAAGGATATTACTGTTCACTTGGAAGCACTTCTCCACGACCTCTCTCACAGGGTGCAGGTAAACAATCCTCTTCACCAGATGTGTGCTTCACAGTCACACATCCAGGAAGGTCTGAGCCTACCACATTGTTTCCTACTAATATGTGAGAAAGTCGAATTGTCAGCTGTATGATCATCTGTTGAAATGAGGAAGTATTTCTATTTTGAGATGGTTGACAAATGACAGCTGTTCTCTGTGTCTCTCATCAGGAGAGGGAGGGCCATGTCCTGCTGGTCATTACTGCCCCCAGGCCACTGTCCATCCTCTGCCCTGTCCACGTGGGACATTCTCCAACCTCACCACATTAGTCTCCCAGGTTGCTTTGACTCAACACCACACTCGTATGCCTTCTTGACAATTATTGAGAGAGAAGTCATTCCCCTCAAAATTAAACCAGGATGGATTTGTTTTGCTCTGTTAATTGTCAACAAGGATGATGAGATAAAAAAGAAATGTCAACAACTTCATTTTCTTTTTTTCTCTGCAAAATGTTTTGTGATATACAGCACATGAAATCAATAATCGTATGAATATAAGTACAGATAAAGTGCAGTATATATTCATTCAGTTCGCAGAAACAGTCAGTGGCATACTGGCTAAATAAATCAGTTATTAGCAGGAATTCTGCTGTGAAATAAAAATTGACTGGATGTGAAAAGAAAGTTTTTTTAGTTTTAAAAATGAATTGGATTATTTTATGGTTTTATATTTTTTTCTTTATTTCTTTTTACTATTTATCTGTTATTTATTTAATGTCACGTCTTATTTGTTATTATTATTTTCTAATTCTAAACATTGCAAGTTACTGTGTATAGGGATGGTGTAGCAGGACTGCTGACCATAACCTTGTTTTCAAAGTAGAATGTGATAGACATCTATGCAATGCTGTCTGGAGATCCAGAGAGGCAAGAGGGGACTTTATTTTTCTGGTAAAGTCTGATCTAAATTGTTTTCTCTTCTGTATTTATGACTGAGAACTGGTGAGAAAAGGTTTTGCCAGGATAATCTTTCCACGTTCCTTAAATATTTGTTTTCGTCGAGAAGATTGTCAGCAGTCCTGCTACACCATCCCTATACACAGTAACTTGCAATGTTTTTATCTCTTTCATTGTGACAGCCGATCAATATCTAATCCCTAATCAATATTTCACCGTGTGCACACTCTTTTTTTTCCCATTTTCTTACTGTCTCCTTCTCTCTCTGTCTTCCTCTCCGCCTCTTCCTTCCTCTCTTATTGTCTCTTTAATTTCCCCTCTCAGGAGGATTGCCAGCCATGTCTCCCTGGTTACTATTGTGATGCTGTGGGGCTCTCTGTGCCGTCAGGTGAATGCTGGGAAGGTTTCTTCTGTCTGGAAGGTGCAGATCGTCCTGACCCTCCTTTAAGGGACAGACGGGGTGGGCCGTGCCCAAAAGGTAATCAGATCCCTGAGAATTTAGACATCTGCCTCCAGATTTGTTATTTTTTCATAGTCATGGTGGCCCAGTGGGAGCACCTAACCCTGACCCCTAACCCAAATATCTTTTTAAAAACTTGACTTAAACCTTTTAGGCATGTCTCCCTAAAAATATTCTGTTAAAGAGGTAGCAGCGGCACAGACGCTTGTAATGATCATGGAAGTATGGGAATATTACAGGAATACTATAGGCAGCTGTGTGTCTCTATGATCCCTATTGCTCTTCAGCAACGACACCTTGCTGTGTGTCACTTTGATCATGATTGTAACACTACTATGGAGTAGATAGGCTACAATCTATAGTTTAGAGAATATTATAAATCAAAGACAAAACTGACAGAAGGGCGGTACTGAGAGAAAAAGGCCTAAATATTGTCAGATAAAGTATCAATGTGTCACAACCCCTCTGCCTCTGCACTCTCTCTGATACTAGAGGATGAAGAGGAGGGATGTCAGATCAACAAGGGAGATGCATTTTGGTCATTTTGCTAATAAGAGGGGCGGCATCCCCCCTCATCACTTCTCAAATTGCCTCCTGTCTGTATCTCATTTTTTCCAGAAATGAGAGAATATTTTGTCAAAAGAAAATGCATGAAAACAGTCAATAGAAAAATTTATCTTTTGGATGTGAAATGGCAGCAAAAAGCTATACTTTGCATGGCATTGTAGGAAATTCAAAAGAAAATGTGCATTTTGAAGTACATAATTAAGTTTAAAGTTTACATAAGCTCAGAGCCAGCTTAGCGAACAGGTAAACACAACACTCTTTCAAGTTAATAAGGCTAAACATAAGCAGCTGCTCTGCTGACACTGGAAATTGAGCCCCGTTCACTGTGGATTGTGCATGTGAGTGTGTATGTGTGCCTGACTGTGTGTCTCTTTCATGACTCTTGTTTTTACACAACCAGGTTATTACTGTTCTGAGGGCTCTGTGGCTCCTCAGCAGTGCCCCTTGGGAGCCATCAGCACGGAAGACGGCCAAGCCAGCTGCAGCGCCTGTCCCCAGGGGTAAACTCTCTTATCAGCCACATGCAGTCATTCAGCATCTTAAAACACATACACTTCTTCATACATGAGCATGATAGATTATGAAAGAACTGTAACTATACATACAGTATTTTCTGTTGATGCGTACATGCTTAAGTCATTTTTTTCTCTCGCTTTGTATACACGCACAGACACAAATACATTCATGCCACTTTGACCAAAATTATTCCTTCCTTGTTTTGTCTGGATAGTTTTTATTGTCCTGGCAGACACAATGGCTCTCTGTCGAGAAGTTACGAATGTCCAGTGGGTCATTACTGCCCGTCCGGGACCTGGTCCAAACACCAGTACCCGTGTCCAGCTGGATCCATCAACCCCAACACTCGTATGGCAAAACTCCAGGACTGCTTGCCCTGCCCTCCAGGTCACACATCACACGCCATTTACTGCGAATGATCATGAGTTGCTTTAAGGTTAAGTAGTTGAATCAGGGTTAAGGCAGGCCTTGAAAGTAAAGTAGCTAAAGTAATTGGATAAATTCTGTGTCTCACCTGGGACTAATAGAGTATACAGTTTCTTGTTCTACTTTCTTTGTTTCACAGGGTCATTCAGGGTAATGTTCCAATCCGCTGAGTTTCACAACCAATTTCTTCTATCGAACCAGGCTCCTTCTGTGCGTCCCCTGGGAAGAGTATTGCATCAGGCCAGTGTGGCGGTGGGTACTACTGCTTCTCTGGGGCCCGGTCACCCACACCAGAGGATGGAGGGGCGACAGGTGACAGATGTCCTGAAGGTCATTACTGTCCCCAGGGCTCCTCAGCTCCACTGCTGTGTCCCATAGGACATTACAGCAACGAAACCAGAAACAGTCATCCCTCCGACTGCAAGCCTTGTCCTCCAGGTCGGAGCTAATTAAGCACCTTTTAAATAAATTAATTACGTGTCTTTTTATCTGCCAGAAGATAAATCTTTTCATTACATAACTTGATTTATTGGCAGATAATCCCTTTGCACAATGCCTGTGGCTGCTTAACAGCGTTCCCTTTGTTTTGCAGGTTTCCTGTGTGTCACCAGAGGGCTCTCTTTCCCTTCTCATATCTGTCCAGCTGGATCTTACTGTCCAGGCAGAGAAAACAACAGCCAGCAGGCCTCTGTACCCTGCTCACCTGGAAACATGTGCCCACCTGGATCTAAGAGACAGGTACCCTGTTCACCAGGCACCTACCAGGATTTACCTGGACAGGTGAGAAGGAGGCCCAGTGTTCCAATCTGACCTGTGGCCCTTTGCTGCATGTCAACCCCCCTCACTCATCCCATCTCCTGTCACTCTTCAGCTGTTCTATCAAATTAAGTCATGAAAAAAAGCCCCCAAAAAACAGACAAAAAAAGACACCAATTAGTTTATTAGGATTCCATTAGCTATATAATATGATACAGCTATGAAATAACCTTCAGTAGTTCTTCAGTCTCACATAGTATATGGCTTCTGTAAAAGATGGGGTTTTAATGTATCATGAGGCTGTGTTTATTTTCGCATTATACAGTAAAGGGAAGTTATGGCTCTCCTTATGTTCCAGCAGGCTCATCTTTCACCAACATCTGTATGCCTTGTATACAGTTTATAGTTTAGCTGTTTAAATCTCCAACACAAGCACCTAAAGTGTCCATGTCTGTTGATATTACTGAACATCTGTACTCATAAATTTGCATTTGTGCTGTGCATAATTTCCCCTTCCACAGGCAGAGTGTGTTAAATGTCCAGCAGGATTTTACTGTGCTGGCTCAGTGGATGCTGACACTGGCCATGTGTCTGGGACTCACACTCCCATGCTGTGTCCTAAAGGACACTATTGCCCACCAGGTAGGATACAATACTGCAGTGCCTCGAACACACACATTCATGATTGTTAACAGATAATGTTATCAGATGTAAATGTATGTGCGACATAATTGATGCTCCAGGCTCAGTGAGATTGATTAATTATAATAATGTGCTGGATTGCATGAAAAATGTATTTTCGTGTTGTGAGCACTCCTCTGAACAAGAGGCCATAACAGTAAATGGCTTTCTAATTATGCAAATGGACATTATAGTGCATTATCAAGATAAGGATTGTCCTCACGAACTGCTCTGTGATGTTTAGTCCTGGACCATCTGTAGATATTATGTGCTATTTATCTACAGGAACGCAGTCTGGTGTAGCATTCCCATGCCCAGCTGGTGCCTTCGGCAGGCAGATGGGGTTGTCCAATAAGTCAGGCTGTGAGCTCTGCCCTCCAGGGAGATATTGCAGTTCCCCTGGACTGGCTGCTCCCACCAGGGTCTGCTCTCCTGGGTAAACACAGGCGGACTGAACACATACTTCATCATGCTCACTGATAGACTGTGAAAGATATGACATCCTGTGTCTGTTTAATTCTGTCTCCCTTGTCTATAATTAAACCTCCCTCATGCTCTGTCTCTGCCTCTGTCTTTCTCATCTATCACTTTCTACATCCCCTTCCCATCGTCTCTGTCCTCATCATCTCTCTGCTCCTAGTTACCTCTGTATCCACGGTTCTGCTTCTGCCCAGCCAGAGGAGGGCCCGACAGGAGGCCGCTGCTCTGCAGGGTCCTACTGCCCCCAGGGTACCAGCTATATGGTTCCCTGCCCTGCAGGCACCTTCAGCTCCATAGATGGTGACCTATAATAACTACACAGAAAGACTGTCGGTGACATTTGAACATAATGGGCTCACTTAACTGAGGTTATTGGCAGGGTTAAGTGTACTTTTTTTTTTTTCCTTTTATTTACTGAAGCAAGACATAACAAGTGAGACAAGCCAAGACTCAACTATGCACAATATGAAACATGACAGGATAAGCAGAAAACAAACATTGAATACAGAAAAGGGCGACATCAAAAAACAGAAAAACGTACAGGGATGTTGGCGCTGTATGTCGGAGAAATTTTGTGGCAGTTGGTGTGTTTGTGTGTTGGGAAACAACAAGGGGGAGAAGTTTAGAGGTAGCCGGAAATGGAATATGGGAAAAAAGTAAAATAGATTATAGTATGTCTGAAAGAATCCAACAGTCAATACATACATAAATAAATAATTAGTAAATTAGTATTAATTTAGTAATTAATGATAATTGAATACAAAAAATATTCAGGGAAACTCAACCTGAAGTAGGGTTATTTCACTTGCCATATTTTATCATTTAGTTCAAACATATGAGTTGTGTTTTCGGTCTTCCAGGGGCAGTTTCTATAGAAGTATGTCAGCCCTGTTTGCCCGGCCATTACTGCGCCAAGGTTGGCCTTTCCTCCCCATCAGGGCCATGCAACCCAGGTTTTTACTGCACAGAGGGATCCAGAACGGCCACACCTTGGGGGAATACCACAGGTAACAGAGAGATTCTTATTGCCCTTTGCCTGTGTTAATAAATGCATGGCAACATGCACAGCGGCGTATTTTAGAAAGGGTAAAAATGCGCAGGGTAATCTGCAGAAGCCTTTGAAATACTGTGTGTGCACCATTTCCTCTCAATGCTCTTCTGTTTTTTTTTTTCAGGGCCTTTGACTCCACAGTGCTGCAGAGGTCTCCACAGAACATTTACCAGTCCCCATTGCTTTCTCTTAGCAGTATTTTTCTCCCAGGGATTGCACAAAATGGCTTTGGCCTTTTTGGTTCACTTTCTAACCTAATGAGTAATGACATCCAATAAAGGTCTATTGTCTCAGTTACAGGAGATACCACATCTCCATCCCCACTTCCTGCTGATTCAACCTTGGGTCAGTTCCACGGTGATGTGTGTCCTGCAGGCCACTACTGTCCTGAAGGGAGTGCAAAGCCAAGCCCCTGTTCTCCAGGTAGAAAATCAAGACACTCTGAGGGAAGTGGTAATTATTTCTGTTATCATGAACATGTTGCTAAACAGAAATCTATAAGTCCCTTTTTATGTCCTTGAATGAGCTACAGTATGTGTCTGACCTCTTTGTATTACACTGCCACCAAAGGTAGAGCCACAGAGCTCCCAGAGGTGCAGTATAATGACTTTATGTACCCAGAACTTTAGAGGAGGTTGTAAAACTTAATGGGAGTCCAATAAAACTGTCATAATGGTCGGCTAGCTACTTAACCAAGTGAGTAAATGGATCAATCTATAGTGCGCATAGCTAACACTGTTCTGCCATGCGTTTTTTCTTCTCCTGTCTGTGTGTGTGTGTGAGGGAGAGATAAAAAGAAGAAGAGTGGGTGTTATTTTTACTCACTCATAATTTGTCTGCACCATGTAGGTACTTTCTTGGGGAGGTCTGCAGCTGAGTCTGAGGCCGACTGTGAAGCTTGTTACCCGGGTTCTTACTGCCCCTCATGGGGTCAGACCTCTGTCGACCTCCTCTGTCCCCCGGGGTGGTTCTGTCCACCGGGATCAGTGTCTGGACATCAGCCAGGTACAGCACACATCATCAGGGGTCAGCCCAGGTTTAACCACAGTAGTCTTTGCACTTCATCATTTTCTTTTTTTAACACAATGTCTGATCACGTACAGACATTGTAAGTCTGATTTCCAAATAGTTCTGCTCACATGATGGGATAGGTTCATAAGATCAAGCTTAATGTTAATTCACTCACTGTAGAAGGTAATACTGTAGTGCCACTTTACATATGAATGATGTTGCACATTTGTTCTTAAAGAGGATGAAGAAAAAACATAGAAAATGATTTTATGAGGTGTTCCCTGTTTGTTTGTTATTATACATGTGCACAATGTTGCAATACACATTCTTGCCGCTGCCTCCACACCAATCTACAGATTAGAACAACACACCAGCAATTTGCCAACAGAGGCAGTAAAGAAGAAGTGTGCTATCAAGTAGGCGTGGATGTAAACAATCCAAGTTTAACATTTTTTCAAGAAATTGGCTTTGCAAATGTTTCGTTATGAGAAAATACATTCATCACGTTTGTTAGTAACTCGGAATAAAACATTACCAGCAACTCCATGCTTGGCACCATAAATGTAGTTGTTCTGTAACTGGCTCTGTGGATGAGTAGCACTTCATCAGTTATTTTACAAACCATACTCTACATGTATCAGGGAGGTGATTTTGATATTTTATGTCTCATATGAGCTTTCCTCCTCCTCTTATATTATCTCTGAAAGACATCATCGTCACCTCTTTGCCTTTGATCCAGAAGACGTTTAGCTAATTTGAGCATGAAATGGCCCAGAACCCATAAAGAGTCTCCAGCTCGTCGCTGTCAGATCATGGCACCTGCTGCGTAGCCTCCTTTCTCTTCTCCTTACCTCCCAAAGGATTTCCATACAGGATGAATGCTGCTCAGAATCACGCTCTTCTTCATCACTTTGTTTCCATGGCACCACATACAGCAGCCATGCTTTCTTTCGTGGAAAATTGCCACATCAATAAAATGACACGTCACATTAGTTTTCTATGCGCATTACTCTTGTTTCTGTTGTTAACAAGGAGGCACCAGATGATAGTTTGAACTTTATCTGGCTGTGCCACAGGATGTCTGTGCCCACCTGGCCATGCGTGCCCGCATGGTAGTGCTGAGCCGGCCATCTGTATCCACGGCACTTTTCAATCTTCATCCGGGCAATCCACTTGCAACACCTGCCCACCAGGTAATTAAAAAAACACCGGTGCACTCACATGTATTCACTGAAGAAACAAAGGTGATTAAAGCTTATTCTAAAATGTGACACACCACCTTATCCAGGTTTCTACTGCATGGAGGGTTCATCTGTGCCATCCCCGTGTCCAATTGGCAGCGTCAGTGCATCATCCGGCAGGACGTCCCTGACCGACTGCTCCCCCTGCCCCTCTGGCTCCTTCTGTAACAGCAGTGCTCTGACTGAGCCGTCTGGACCCTGCAGCCCAGGTCTGACCATCCAGCATCAACATGGGAAATGATGACTGAGACTTGATCTACAAGAGTGTCTTTCCGCTACTGAATAACACGGTTCACTTATTCTACATTATAAATGCTGCAGTGTTTTCTGTGAGATATCTAACTAAATCGTCTATCACAGGATATTTCTGTTCCCTGGGGTCCTCTGAGGCTTCTCCTGTCTCCCAGCCTTATGGAGACGTTTGTCCCATGGGACATTTCTGTCCTCAGGGAAGTGGGTCACCCAAACCCTGTCCTGTTGGCAGCTTCCTCCCAGAGCCTGGAGCTTCCTCTCCCTCTCACTGCCATCCTTGCCCCCCAGGGAAATACTGCTTCAATGCTGGAGGCTCACAGCCGACAGGTGGGGGATTTCACCAGGTTTCCCATTTGTCAAGGACATGCTCAGTGAGCGTAGAGGGCCAATGTAAAATGTGTAAAATCCACATTTCATGTTTCAGTTGTACACATCACATTAGCATGTTTCCAAACCCCTGAATCGCTGCCTGCATTAACAAGATTTTCTAGGGATCATGTTATGAGTAGTGAAGTGAACCTTCATGATGATTCATGTCTGATTATCAAG
The DNA here is from genome assembly GCF_040436345.1 of Pagrus major. NCBI lineage: Eukaryota > Metazoa > Chordata > Actinopteri > Spariformes > Sparidae > Pagrus > Pagrus major. The sequence continues at coordinate 16,217,763 of NC_133216.1, read as the reverse complement.
CGAGGATCACATATAATGAGCTAATTAATTCTTACAACCCTTTTCCTATACCTCCCCGTGTTAGGTCTGTGTTCTGCAGGTTTCTTCTGTTCTGAAGGAGCCGATACCCCCACACCCCGAGCCAATTCCTCTTTGTTCAGCTGTCTTTGTGAGGTACTGGAGGCGTATACCACAAAGACAGGCGCAGCCTTCTGGATGCACAATCTGTCCTGCATCAGTAACTCCAGTAATCCTGGTAAAATATAGGTTTCTCCAGTTTGTAATAACACAATAAATACTTCTAGTAAAAGGGCAGTACATCAGTTTCTTCAAAGCCTTACTTGTTGTGATAAATGTCCCACAAAGCAGTGGCTTTTCAGTTTGACCTTCCCTTAAAGTATTCTACAATTAATCAGTGTCTTACGTTGTTTAAAGATGTTGTTCCCTTGGAAGTCAAAACCGTTAAATCAGCATGTAGAAAGAGAAGAGTGGCTCCTCTTTGGTTTCTTGTCTGCAAGACACAGATATTAACTCAGACATCTTTCATGCCTTATCAGCCATTCTGTTACAGGAGGAGACACGACCTGGATCGAAGTGGTAGCGGCGCCACAGGCAGATTCAGACCATATTGTGACTCACCCACCGCCACGTCTCAAGAGTCCACATAACGCCTGTTCCACCTACAGAGGGGATATATGCCCCAGGGGTGGGTAAATCCTGACAGTAAACTTGTGCACTCAATGTGATACTTTGATCATTCCCTCAGGCTCACGTGTTATCTTCCTTGCTCATGACACGGCCGTCATACTTGCTGTAATTGTTGTGACATCTGACTGATTTCATCTGTGTGTGTGTGGCATATTCCAGCTATAATAGACTGTCACTTTATCTTGGTTTTATTTGGACACTCTTTAAATGTGATACAAGTAACTTTTAATTGGCTATGAAACAGTCTCAATCTAGTACTGTTGCCTCTATATGACCTACATACACAAACGAGGCCACCAGTGAGAAGATTCGCTATTCCTATATCATAATTAGAGTCATCAGTAATGCCTGTCTTCAGGTTGGATAAGTCGTAAAATTAAAGCTATTTTTATGGCAGAGTGCTGAGAATGAATTGAGGAGTCTCACAGCCTGAGGAAAGACGCTACTCTGTAGTCTGGTGGTACAACACCAAAAATAAAATTAACTTTGTTTCACCCTCGTCATATTACAGTTGTTAATCTTACACAAATAAATACATTATCTTACTGCTCGCTTGCATCCTGCAAACAGCCGTATTTAGAAAATAAATATGAAAAATATGTGGGCTTGCTCCCTCACTCATGGATCAAGATCTCAAGATCTCAAGCCAGAATCAAGAAGAAATAAAAAAAGCTTCTTGTAGCTGCTTTGAGAAAAGGATGACTGGAACGACACAAGATTGAATGCCCAGTTTCAAGAATTACAGAATTAAAGGTGCAACATGCAAGAATTTTAGGTGAATATATTAAAAAAATTATATATCCGACAGTTCGACTGCTCTATGACGTCTATGTAGTGTGTTGAAAAGATATCTACTGAATTTAACATGCTAACAAGCTAGCCCCGTCACATCCTGGTCTAAAGCTCCTGAGATAGTGGCGTTATTCAGGTAACTACCAGTCCGGACTGCTAGCTGCATGGCTAACTGAGCTTATAAGCTTATAGCTGCTACAGTTAGCGGCTATTCTAGCAATATCCTGCCCTCTCCTTTTACTTGGGTATGAATCCAATAGGTGGCCAGTTCTTACATAGTGCTCCTTTAAGTCAAGAATTACAGAAATGGCTTTGCCAATTATTTCCATTGTACTGTAAATCAGCAATGGCAGCACAAGATAATTGCTGATGGTTATGCAAATATAATTCCTCTTACAATTAAATGCACTGAAGGGTCAAATTTCCTCTTTTTAAAGACCTAAGAGCCGAACTGCTTGAGTTCGACTCCCTCTTGAGGAGCTGGAGGTGGTTGGGTGGTGATGCACATTAAACAGCAGCACTGAAATAGCAGCTTATGTCAAACCAGTAAGGAGCCGGTTTAAAATTCTGGCAGCAAAGTAATTACTGCCTGCTGGAACATAAAAAAAATGTGATGGGTTTACTGTAAATAGAAGAAGCTGAAATAAGGAGTGTGGGAATAAAAAGTTCAGAGAAAAGTTTTGAGAAAATCCTGTAACTCCAGAGGGAGCGTGTGCATGAGAACAGTAATCCTCCTGATTGGACATTTTGCCTCGCTGACGTTGATTAATCTCAGTGATACTTTTTTGGGCTATTTTTCAGGTTTCTATTGCCCTCTTGGTTCTGCCTATCCCCAGCCCTGTGAGGCTGGCTCTTACTGTAACCAGACTGGACTAGATGCCCCGGCAGGGCCCTGTGCTGCAGGATATTTCTGCCCTAAAGGCTCCATAGACCCTCATACCACCTATTGCCCCACTGGACACTACTGCCCCCTTGGAACTCCTCTTCCTCTGCCCTGCCCTCTTGGAACCATAAAAAGTGAGAAATTACTCTTTTGTAATACAGCTGTAATTGTTAGATTCATCTAAAAATCGAATTTATTGTTCGTTTTTGTGAACAATTTATTTGTCTTAAGATGCTGTTTGTGCTGCGTGTTCTCTCTTCCTTTGAATAGAGAAGTCAGTACTCCCTTCCTCTTTGCCGATCATGAATTAATGATGAATGAATGAATCAGGCACAATACTAAAGTGAGAAATACAACTCCTAATCCTCTTTGTTGCACACATTGTCAGTTTTTCTCACTAATGTCCTCACACAAACTGGTGTCTATCTTTGGAGTTCAGTCATGTGGAGAAATATGAAAACTTCCATTGAAGCCTTTTTTTCTCTCCCTTGGGCGCCTATGAATAATTTCAGTCACAAGGTGGTATAATCGTGTAATTGTATGCTTGTCTCGCGGCAGACAACTAGAATCCTATTAAAATGTGCTGTAGCTCTTTTGTATGTTTATGAATTAGAAACTGATGAGGGAATAGGTATGTACTTTGCATCGCGTTAACATTGTTATCTATTTTAATGTTTCATTACGCCAACTTATAAAGGGATTTGGTGATTATTTTGCAAGTCAGCAAACACTGTGTATAGATAAGAAACCAAGCAAAGTAAATCAATTTATGATTTCATTTCAAACTGATGTATATATTGTGTGGTAATCATTAGGTTCCCTCGGTGGATCCACTGTCGAGGCTTGCCAGCTGTGTCCTGCAGGTCACTACTGCCACCACAGAGGACGAGCTGAGCCAAGTGGCCAGTGTGCAGAAGGCTACTTCTGTCCTGAGGGCCAGAGCTCAGAGAGACCACAGCAACATGTCTGCTCAGTAGGACATTGTTGTGAGAAGGTCAGCCATCCAGTATTAGTCCTCAAGCTATTGTCGGTCATCAGTGCTGAATATTGTTTGCATCTGCGTGAGTCGCCTTCCTCGGCTGTGGTTCTCAGTCAGTCAAGAAAAGTGCATTCCTGCATAAAATAAGCAGTGTTGGAAGAAGTATTCAAATATTTGATTTCAAAATAACGTTCTTAACTAACTTTTAAACGTACTCAAGTATTAGCATTAAAATATACTTAAAGTACCAAAAGTACGTTTATTATTTTAGTGGATTGTAATTATTTATCTGTAGACACAACACTGATGCAGCATGCAATCTTCAAAGTAACTAGTAACTGAAGTAATCACAGAAATGGTGGTGAAGCAAAATATTTGCCCCCAACAAGTAGTGGAGTGGAAGTATAAAGTAGTGGAAAATGAAAATACTCAAGTAAAGTACTAGTACCTGAGTACCTTTACTTGAGTAAATGTACTTATTTACATTCCATCACTGACTAAATTGATGTTCTCTTCCTGTTTTTCCTGACCATCTCTCTCCTCTACCGGTGATGCGTCTGTCTCTGTCTCCACTGTCATTGTTGCACCATGATTACGCCTGATGATGCATGTTATTCCCTTGATATAAAATCTAATAAAATCAATTTAACCGTTGCTCCAGGGCAGTGTCAGACCGACAGCCTGTCTCCCAGGCAGCTACCAGTCCAGACAAGGCCAGGGCAAATGCGAGACATGCCCTGCTGGTTTCTATTGTCAACATCAAGGTAACACTGATGGGCTGGACAATCGCCGGATAACAAAGCATTGAGCTGCTGGGAACATAAATGTATTCTACACTGTGTCTTCACATCAGGAATGACGCTTCCACTTCCATGTGAGAGAGGATTTTACTGTCCTAGCGGAGCAGCAAATCAACAGCCATGTCCAGCAGGGACCTACGGAAACATGTCAGGATTGATTGAGGAGTGGCAGTGCTCACTGTGTGACCCTGGGATGTACTGTAAAGAACCAGGTACAATACATCCTCTGACCCTATATCAGTTATTTATTATGTATATGTATCGCAGATATCTATTTTTGGTGTAATCCAGAAACACTTGGAGGGAAATGGCTGCCCTGTTATTTCTTTAAAGGAAGGACTTTCCCCACTGGGCCATGTGCTGCAGGCTTTGTTTGTGTAGGGAGAGCTGCTGAACCTTCACCACTAGACAGTCTGAGTGGATTCCCATGTCCTCCGGGCTTCTTCTGCTCTCTGGGGACTTCAGTACCAAAACCGTGCCCGAAAGGAACATTCAGGTGTATTTCCTGCAATATGTCTGTATACTATTTCATCTTCCTCTATTAATAGCTGAGCAATATATTTTTTATATCGTTATGTCGTGATATGGCATAAGTGTTGTCTTTTTCTGGTTTTAAAGGCTGCATTACAGTAAAGTGACGTAATTTTCTTAACTTATCAGACTGTTCTACTTGTTCTGATACTTGTCTTTACCCACTTAGTCATTATATCCACATTACTGATGATTATTGATCAAAATCACATTGTGTAGCGCAATAAAGCCTAAAAATATCACAATATTATTTTAAGGCAACATCGCCCAGCCCTACTTCTGATAATCACAAACCATAACAAATTATTCGACATGATAGGATTTGAACTCTACAACTAGACTGATACATTGATGATGATGATGATGATGATGATGATGATGATAATAATAATAATAATAATAATAATAATAATAATAATAATAATAATAATAATAATAATAATAATAATTACAGTGCTTCAAATAAACGCAAAAACACAATAATACAATTGAAAGTAATGAAGGAGAAATAAAACTAATAATAATTGATGATTAATCCCATTAAAAAAAACAAGAGAAAAAGTTACAACATCTGAATTTTGTGGTTATGTAATCACATCCATGGACATTCAAGCAGGTAATGTTTACCTTTGTTTAAAGTAAGGTAGTGTCATGGAGTTCCGTAAGTGATCAATAACTGAGCAAATAAGATCTGAATTACATAAAAATCCCTTGATTGCTGTAGTTAAAATGTTCACATCTCTGGACAGTGAGCAGAGCGGGCTTGTGGATGAGTCTCAGTGTCGCAGCTGCAGTCCTGGCTTCTACTGTTCAGAGACGGGCCTCTCCGCTGTCTCTGGACCCTGCCTGCCAGGTCAGAAATAAGACAGATAATTTAAGTTGATATGAAAATGATGCTTTTCAAACATTTTATTGGAAGTGTTTCTCCCAAGGTTTCTACTGTCTTGAGGGATCCCAGACTGCCATTCCAATGTCAAGTGTATCTGGAGGTGTTTGTCCAGCAGGCCACTACTGCACAGAGGGCAGCAGCGTACCCTCACCCTGCCCAGCTGGCTCGTACCAAAATGAGACTGGAGGGAAAGGCAAAGATGACTGCAAGCCATGCCCGTTTGGTAAACAAGAAGCCGTACTATATGAACTGGGCTTTGTGCTATCGGGAGATGTCCTCACTGTTTGAATGTCTTTGCCAGGCTGGTTCCAGGATTTATCAGGTCAGACAGAGTGTAATCCCTGTCCTCCTGGGTTCCACTGCCAGTCACTGAGCCCCAGCCCGACCAGCCCTCTGCCCTGCCCAGCTGGTTACATCTGTCCCAAGGAGAGTCCAGACAGACAGCCTCTCCCCTGCCCCAAAGGCACCTACAGTCCCAGTCAGGGTCTCACCACCACAGGTACAAACCCAAAAAACGTGTGAATTTTCTTGTGCTGTTGTCTGGCTTTTTCTTGTTGACTGAGCAGGAGAGTGAATTACTTGTTAGGGCAAATATTTTGTTTTGGAACAGTCAACTACTGATTATTCAAATCCAATTTTCCTTTCTAATCTGCAATCAAATAAAACAGTTTTAAAAACCTACAAAACAAAAAAAAAGACCCTACTTTTTCTTCAAATGATCTTCCTTAATTTATTTTGCTCCCAGACTTAGACACTTGCATCAGTGTGCAACCATCTGAGACACTTGATGATTGATCTCACCTGGCAGGTAGCTTGTTTTGCTGTTTGGACTGAGGTAAAAGCTGTCCATCTGTGTTTGCAGGTGAGTGCCTGATGTGTCCAGCGGGTCAGTTTTGTGGGTCTGAAGGTTTGGTCGAGCCGTCAGGAGCGTGTGCTGCTGGGTTTCTTTGTCTGATGGGTGCCACAGTGCCGAACCCGACTGACAACAGAACTGGATCTCTCTGTCCGCCTGGAGTTTTCTGCCGACAGGGGCTGAGAGCAGGTAGATGGAATAAAAGAGCCCTCATGTGATAAAAGTAATGTGTAGGTTTTTCAGTAAGTTTCCATTTTTTGAATGCAATTTTGTGCTGATTTGATTCATTTTAAAGTTAGTATCCTCCACATGAGTGTGTTGTTCTCCCTTTTTGTGCCAAAGGTGATTGCTGGGCAGGGTTTTACTGCGACTGGGGATCCAGCAGAGCAGATGAGGCTCTGTGCCCAGCTGGGTTCTTCTGCCCCAGTGGAACACCAGTCCCTATGCCTTGTCGTGCAGGAACATTCAGCTCTGAAACAGGCAACACGCATCAAGACAACTGCACCACCTGTACCCCTGGATACTACTGTAATGGTAGGAAACATTGCCCTTAAGTTATCTTACACAAGAAGAGCAAGAGAGTCTTCAACAACTAAAATCAACATTTATAATGGGTCGGGGATGTAGAGATGATTATTTATTTTCCAGTAGTAGTCATAATAAAATAATATACTGCACATTACTTTTGCTCATCATCACAATTTATTGATCATACTAAGGTATTCACCATTCTCTTTTATTAACTGGCAGTGACATGTGTACAATCTGTCAAGATATATACAAAATATAAGAAAAGAAAAACAGGAAAATGTATGGAAGCCCTAAGGGGCAAAAGAGATCTTTTTTTCTGGTGAGTCTGAGCTAAATTGTTTTTCTCTCCTCTGTTTATGACTTGAGAACTGATGAACAAAAGGCTTCGACAGGATCATCTTTCAAAGTTCCTTAATTTTTATTTCACAAAACATTTTCACAAAAAACTTTTTTTTTTTTCATTCAATTTCACTCATAAAAGTAAAAAATTCTCCTGGGGCAAAAAAAAAAAAATCAATGTTTGTTTGTAGTTTTTTTATTTACTTTTTTATTAATGAAGCTTATCCTTGCAAAACCTTTTTTTCACCAGTTCTCAAGTCATAAACATAGAAGAGAAAAAAGAGAGAAAATTAGAAAATAAATCACTGCCCCCTCAGGGCTTCTGCAAAAAGGTGAGACACCATGCCACATAATGAAGTCTACTTGCAAGAATGTTTATTTATTTATTTTTTTATTTAGAAGTTTATTGAGCAGGGACAAATACATTGTACATTGTTTCATATAAAATATAAAATAGATGCCATGCATACAGGTTTCTAGTCAAGACTAATTTGCAACTCCTGTCCCTGGTTAGGCCTTTACTAAAAGTTACACACGATTTAATGAATGAAAATATCAGTGTTTCATGGGTCATTCAAAATCTTGTCATCATATAAACTAAATGTATTCGAGTGTAACATAAATAGATCTGTCAAATACCCAAAGTCCTTCGAGCATGACATGCCATGGAATCTCATTATTCAGTTCTTTGGGAGATAAACTTTACAAAGTAAATTTCAATGTACTCGGTGTAGTCAGAAAAAGTTAGCATGCAGATCTTGTACAGGACATGTTTTAATAAGTTATGTTAATGAGGGTCACCGCTATGATCACAGACATGTCAAAAGGACACAGATCACTGTCTGGCTACTAAAGCTGCCGAATATTAACAAGCCCCATATGTTCAGTTTTTAATGAAAACAACAAATTAGCTGAGGTTCTATGGGGATTGTCCAAAGTCATACTGGAAAGCACATGCTTTCACTAATTGAAGCAGAGCTGAGACATCTCGAGGTAAAATGGGGACAGCTAATTTAAGTTGCACCTCTCTTTATCTCAGACAATCTAACTGACAACTGATTTCACAGTGTCAGTGTCAGTTTCTTTAATTATACAGCTCTATCTTTTCAATGTCAGAGACTATCTAAAGTTGTGAAAATACAATTAATTGGTCTCATCAGATATCATCTGTTTTTATTAATTCCTCTGTGTGTGGCTCAGTTGAAGGCACTGTACAGCCTGCACTGTGTCCTGTCGGATACTACTGTCCTCAAGGAGTGACTCTAGGACTGGAGTTCCCTTGCCCAGCTGGCACTGTGCAGAGCCAGCTCGGAGCCTCCAGTCCTCAGGCCTGCCTGCTCTGCCCTGCTGGTATGGAAAAGATTTTGTGTTTTCATCATAACCTAACCCGAATAAATCCTTCTGCATGCATCACTTTATTCTGTTGGTGTTTCCTGCAGGAATGTTCTGCTCTCAACCTGGTCTGTCCCAGCCAACAGGACTCTGTGAGGCAGGATTTTACTGCCCTGCTGGATCAACCAGCCCGAACTCCACTGAGTATCAGGTGCTGTTCCTGTTCTCTGTTGCTTCTATAACCTGGTGATGTTGATCGATCAGTACTTGTTCCCAGAGAATGATTCATAATGATACTGGTGACCCCATGACCTTTCATCTAATGAAATAAGAAAGGATGTTAAAGGTGCAGTTTGTAAGAATTTCATTTAAAAAATGAATTAACATTATCAATAGAATGTGAGGTAATAACAGTTTTGACATTATGTCAAAGACGTCTATGTATTGTGTTGCAGAGATATCTATTGATGTTATTTGACAACCACCTAGCCCCGTAGCCACTTTGTACCTCAACACCAACACTCTCCTGAAGCTCCCCTGAAGTGGCCAGCATGCATCTTACGTATTGCACCTTTAAGATTTTAGTATTTCCACAAGAAATATAATCAAAATCTGAGTAGCTGATTGACTGAGCACATTCACTCAATACTTTCCTTGTTTTACAGCCTAGTATCATTCTTCTAAAAGCACCATTAGCTTAAATGTCATTTTACTGTAGCACACAAGATATAAAAATATGGTTTGGGAAATTTGCTCTTGTTATTAATGGTGCTTTGATGATGAGTCGCTTTTCCTCTAAAATTATTAAAATCTAACTGTGAGATTATCATTCATTTCACCAAAGACATTTCTGCTCCCAATTTTGGTCACTTTATAAGCTTTGCTCAGTATCCTTTAAGGCCAAACATGTTAGACCTCACACACACACACACACACACACACACACACACACACACACACACACACACACACACCACACACACACACAACATATTGTGTAATCAAAAGGGACTATTGCCATACTGCTGAGCACATTCATACTCTAATGGGAATATGTTGTTTTGATGCAATGACCGCATGACCCCCTCCACATCACATTTTTAGTCCCACTCCGTGGAAGGCTCTTTAAGCACTTTTGTATTGTGCAGTGTAATAAACATTTCAGCCTCTAGAGACCTCAGGGCATAAGTAACCAATAGGACTGGTTTCTAAATGCATGCTTTACAGAAATACCAGAATGCATTCTCAGGAAATCAAGCCATCAAAAGTACAGTACAGCGTTTCTATGTTTTTATTTTTCTCCTTCTTCTCAGGGGAATTCTACCAGAAGCCATATTTGTCCTTCCGGCCACTACTGCCCCTCTGGCACTGGCTATCCACTCCCCTGCCCCACAGGATCTCTCTCCGTCTCCTGGGGACTGACGGGAGATGACGAATGCCCTCCCTGCCCCCCTGGACTGTTTTGTGACAGGCCTGCAATAGCAGAGCTCTCAGATGCTCTCCCGTGTCACGCTGGGTAAACACTTCTGCCACTTCAGTTTCATTTCCCCACTCTGAGTGTAAACACACACAGTTTTGCCATTTTTCCATAATAGGTATTTACTTTGTTGGCTTGACTGATTCCATCTGTGGAGAAAATGGTCAAAGAATTGTTTTTCTTTTCTTGAAAAAAATCTTTCCCAGTCTTTCTCTCTCTCCCTCTGTCAGCATCTCCCTCATGTCTAATGCAAAGTGTTCTCACCTTATAGCTTAAAGCATTTTGGATTTATGTGTAGGATTTGTACATGGATTAAAGGGATCAGTGCAATATGCCAGCAAGATATCTAATGTTCCAAAAATCAATAACAACCCAGTGTACACATAAACAACAACATCAGACAGATAATCGAAGACAGCAGATGTCTTTTACATGAGTCTGTTTAGTCTCAATAGCAGGGGGAGCAAGTGTCCTCAGCAGGACAAGATCCACACTTGCTAACTGTTGCAATATGCTCTGCAATAAATACTTAGAGATAAAAACACACTTCAAAGCACCCGGAGCACTTCAGTGTGTCTGCCAAGGGAGTTTATTTCTATTCAGTTTAAAAACTGTAAATAAGAAGATCTGATGTAACCTAGAGGAAGTACAATTAATATTCATAGTAATTCAATAACAATAAATAAAACATTAGTTTTAGTGTATCTGACACAAATCACTGCCAGTTATTAAAACATTTTATCTCAGGAAACATGCTACACTAAGCGACTGATGGTGCTTATTTCTGAATAATTAGAACCTAATATTTAAAATTTTAAAGTATAACCCTGAGTGTAACGGTAACTGAATTAAAGGACACATATTATGCTCATTTTCAGGTTCATAATTTTATTTTGGGTTACTACTACAATAAATTTACGTGCTTAAATACTCAAAAAACACATCAGTTTTTTTATGATGTCCATTGCTGCAGCTCTGTATTCCCCCCTCTGTCAGAGATGCTCTGATTGGTCAGCTCACACACACCTGAGGCAGCACCACTAACAACAACAGAGCAGCTGTGCTAAATCACTTCTTACGTGCCAAACTGGCCATAGGGCATAAATTATACAAAAGTGTGACATGTTGACTTAGTTTAGACCCTGTTATAGGCAGGACTTCTGACGAGACAGCGTTCTCTGTGGGAGAAAACTTAACTTTAAAGATCGTTTACATGCACAAGAACCGATAAAACACACTGAAGGAAAGGGAAAAACTGAGAAAGCATAATAAGACTGCTTTAACATCAAATCAAAGACATTTAACATTGTCAGTATCTGCACTGTTGGGATTATTTATGACTAACTGATTACTAATTCTAACTGGTTACACTTCCGTCCAACTAAATTGTATTCATTATTATGATCATTTATTATTATTTGATTCATTATGTATAAAATCAGGCCTTAATGCACTCAAATTAATCATTACAAGAGAAATTCTGCCATCAGAAAGTATTTTTATGGAGCACATACTCACAGATGCACATTGTTAACCATAACAGAACCAGTAATTGTAATAACATCATTTGAAGTCTGTGGTGGACTTAACTGACGCATATCATCATATTCAATATGTCCACTGCAATGTTTTTCTCAAACTTTTCCAAATTTCCCCACTGACCGATTGTTCAACTTCTCTAATAGCAGCTTGTGGCAGTATCTGTAATATTTTTTTTTCCTTCACTGTTTATGCCTATAGGTATGTGTGCTTGGGTGGCAGTTCCAGTCCCACCCCGTCTGACGGTTCCCATGGCTACCTCTGTCCTGCTGGCTATAGCTGTCCTGTTGGCTCAGCAAGTGAGGTGCCCTGTGAGCCTGGCACTTACAGTCCTGCCCCTGCAGCAGCCCACTGCATAATATGCCCTAAAGGGACTATGTGCTCCTCCTCAGCCACTCGAGAGCCCTCTGTATGCCCAGCTGGTGAGGATGGTGAAAATAAGCTACAGTCTACAGTATAAACCACATCATTTAACCTTCTACATATAGCAGCAATACTCGACAGTGGTTAAATGTCAAATTCTGCAGTTATGACAAACCGATATTTAATAAAAGCTCTCTTCCTAGGTCATTTATGTCCTGCTGGGACAGCCCTGCCTCAGCCGTGCCCTTTAGGGACTTTCAGCAACCAGACAGGAGCCCACTCTCTCTCTGTCTGCACACCCTGTACCTCTGGATCCTACTGTAACTCAAATGGAGCCTCAACACCACAAGGTGACCAGACTCGGAGATAATTGGGGACATTATTTCAGTCACGAGTTAAACCATTTAGAACAGACAGGTGAATTGATAGTGTCTTTCTATTTTTTTCTAGGTCCTTGTTTGCAGGGTTATTTCTGCCAAGGTGGAGCCACGGAGCCGACACCCCACAGCTATGACAACTTCCCCAGGAACGGCCCTTGCCCTGTGGGCCACTACTGTCCAGCAGGGTGCCTCTACCCAATTCCATGCCCTCTTGGCAGCATACGCAACACCACCGGTACACTGACACACATTAAGAAATTGCATTTTCTGTCACATCATCATGTGATATCCAGTAGTGAATGTAGTAGAAAAGTACATTTACTCAAGTACTGTTAAAATCAGCTCAAACTGAAATATCTTCAGCAGTAAAATGCAAAATACACATTATTTTATTATTATATCATTTTATTATTATATTATTAATCCAAAAACTATAATATATAATAGTAAACCACTGATACGGATCACTTTACTGCAGAATGAGTACTTGTAATTTGATACATTTTGCAGATAATACTTACATACTTTTACTTAACTGTAGTGAGTGGGTTTGCATTCAAATTTGAAAGAGGTCCTGGATTTTGTACTTTGTGTGTCTGATCTGCATCACCACTGTACCTCCTCACTGTTATCTGTCCTGTTTATCCTCCTGTCTTAGGAGGTGTGTCCATAGAGAGCTGCTCTACCTGCCCTGCAGGTCACTACTGCTCCACTGAGGGTCTGCCCAGCCCCAGTGGCCCCTGTGCTGCTGGTTTCTATTGCCCCTTTGACTTCTCTTCAACCACTCCTTATGCCTTCCTCTGTCCCAAGGTAAGGTTTACTCATGTGTGCTTCCATTCTGTTTCTGTCTGTACTCCCTCATCCAGTGAATTGCCTTCCCCGTCCTTCCCCTTTCCATTGTTTTTATTGTTTTCCTCACAGTACCTCTCCTAGAGACACTTGTGCCAAGTTGATTATTATTTATGTCCTGGTGCATTGAGTGCCAGCCCTCAGTTGCGCCTTTGTCACTTCCATTCCCTCATAGGGCCACTACTGTCCAGAAGGATCTGCCCTGGCCCTGCCTTGTCCCACAGGAGAGTACCAGCCGAACCCAGGCTCAGATAGCTGCATCCCATGTCGACCTGGATTCTACTGTGAGGAGGCCATAGTGGGAGATCCATGGCCCTGCCCGCCACACTCATTCTGCCCTGCAGGTCCTCTAAAATGATGATTTTGAATACAGAGGATGGCAACTTTAATTAAATCGATGTATAATATTATTTAGCATCACAAAGAATGCAAAATAGACTAAAAATGTCCTCTCAGTTTTGTGTTTCACTGAAAAAAACACCTTCCTTTGTAGTAATCACCATGTAATATCATGCTGTCAGTCTCTGTTTTAATGTAATGCATTTTTTATCAGGCACCATGGTGCCTCAGCCCTGCCCTAATGGGACATACACTCATCCAAACCAAGGAGGCCTACAAGAAGAGAGAGAGTGTTTACCCTGCCCTCCAGGGAAGTTCTGCAGGTACACCGTCTGCGTCACAGCCCCAACCTATGCATGCAGAAGCTCTCAGAAGTGCTCACGTGTCACACGCTAATCAAAAATCCAGAAATACACATTCATGTAAACGGACAGACACACTATTATGCACAAGTGCATCCTGTACTCATGCATACAGATGCAGACACATGCTCAAAGGCAAACGCTCATCTCTGCTTTAATTATACTCACAATTAGCAGAATGCAGGAGTGTATCATGTTTGGGATCCACGGTTCACTGAGCAGCCAAATTAACACCTTAATATGTATGAATATAATGAATGTAGATATCAGTGTGGGAGGTGAAATTATGTAATTGTCATTCTATTTATCTAATGAAGCATACACTTTAGTGTCTTCCAAATGGCCTTGTGTGAACATGTGTGTCTGCGCAGTGTATACCATGGTTTTGTAGATAAACTAACCCTGTGTATATTTTCTTCAGGGCCGGTAGGATCCAGGGTGTGTGTGCTGCAGGCTTTCTTTGTATTTCTGGGAGTGCAGATTTCACCCCTCAAGGACACATACTGAACCTGTCCCAGTGCCAGTGGGGCATGCAGTGTGCTGGACCATGCCCTTCAGGTATTTACACAGATTTTCATACTTTATTCTGAGATTATTTTACCTGAGAGATCAGAGGGTTAATCATTTTTTCCTTGAACTATTTAAAATAAATTGTTTGTATTCTTTACTCCAGGTTTCTACTGTCCACTGGGCACAGAGGAGGCTGAGTTGTGTCCTGCAAACACTTTCAGAAGCTCCCCAGGAGGCGCCAGTGTACAGGACTGCTTACCCTGCCCACCTCAGCACTGGTGTAAACCTGGTATGGACTGAGTGTTTTTTAAGAACTACTGTAATCAGGTTTTCGAGGTAAAAATGCAGTATAAAATACAAGATTTAGCTGTGAAGACTCAAAGCAGGAAGAACATTGTATAGTTTGAGCTCTGACAGAAATATTCAGTGTTTTTTTGGGCCTACTGGGGAAGCAATGTACTGTTCTCTTGTTGATCCTACCAGGTGTAAACTGATAAATAAGAAGATACCAGCAGGATCCTAGTACTTGGACCACAGATAAAACCTCAAGCTGAGAATTAGAAACATGCTTTAAGAATAAAGACTAATCCTGGGCTCGTGCAGCGTTAACAGACCAGAAATGTCGCTTGTGCAAGTGCTTGATGAGCCTTATATTGTTTGTTTGCAGGAGAGCCAGTCCTTGGTCTGTGTCCTGCTGGTCATTACTGTGATGGTCTGCGTGGCAGTGACTTCAATGGGGGGACAGGACCCAGACCATGTCCTCTGTTCACCTATCGAGCGTCACCTGGAGCAGGCAGCAAGGGTGACTGCCTGCCATGCCCTCCTGGTTCACACTGTAACAGCACAGGTCTGAAACACTGCATCTCACACAACAGAAGATGAAAGATGAAAAAAGATGAACTAAAATTACATCTACAAATGTAACCAAGTCCTTTCCATTTATTCCCCCTTTCATTCTGCTATTTGAAGTGAAAAATACACCTTGATACTCGTTTGAATTTTGCAAGGATATTTAAAGAAAGAAAATGGTCTTCTGAAGTTGTATTAAGTTCAATATGTACTCAGACTATTACAGCAGTGCCTGAACCTGTGCCTGGGATAAGAGTGATGGATGTGTAATGTGATTGAGTACAATGAATTTACAACTTGTGATACCTGAGGCTATAGTCATGATTGAGTGTTGATTTTTATAAAGGAAAAGCTTTTTTCTAATCCCCCTCAAAAGTGTTTAAACTTATTGAAAATTTAACCCATATTATTTAGGTTATGGTCTCCCTCTCTTTGGTTCTTTTGTATGAATACATAAGTCATTTTAATGATAAGCTTAAAGGTTCAGGTGTTTTTTTGTATAAGGTCACTCTCAATGTGTGAACGATAATCCGGCATTTATTTCTCCTTTGGTTATATTGTCTAAAGGGATGAATATTTGTGATTTATTTTCCAGGGCTTACAGACTACTCCAACAGTCCATGCCCACCTGGTTTCTGGTGCAGCGGGTCTGGACCCCCCATCCTCTGCCCTGCAGGAACTAAGAGACCCCTTCCTGGAGCTTCCACACCCAGCCAGTGTGAACCCTGCACAGGGGGAACCTTCTGCCCAGATCCTCGGGCTACAGGAAAGCCCAATGTGGAGGGGATCCCCTGCAGGCCATCTTATCAATGCCCCATGGGTAGGTTTATCAACGCAGTTTATAATGTTAGGAAAGTATATTAAATTCTGTATATGATGACTTTGGATCTTTTACTTTGATAAATACCTCTCTCCCTGAGGGCGGTTCTGCAGTAATGAGTTTTTGCTCATCATCCAGGTGCAGTCTCAGAGAGGCTGTGCAGAGCTGGCTCATTCTGTGGCCCTCAGACTGCCGAGCCTCAGGTCTGTCCTGAAGGGTATATCTGTCCTGAGGGATCCCATTCATACCAAACCTCCAAACAAATGTGAGTGCATATCCTAAAATCTGGCATGTTTGTAAGATTGACATTGAAATGATAGGCTTTAGCTGTGAAATGATGAAAGCCTAAGGGGTTTGGACTGATTCTACACCATGTGGGTTGAAGTTTTATAAATAACCATGTTACTATGCCCCACAGCTGTCCATTTCCCTACTACTGCCCGGCCAACAGCTCTGCCATGAAGTCTTGCAAAGGGGGTTCCATGCCTGTCAACACCAGCGGGCTCAGAGGATCCAAAAGCAGCTGCTGTAGTGTGTGTGACGGGGGCACTTATCGTCCCTACCACTCCCCTATCCAACATTGCCTTCCATGTCCACCAGGATACTTCTGCCCCCCAGGTACCACAAATCCTTCCACATTTAAATTTTTGTGTACAGTATTTGTTATTTCATGACTAACTCTAAATAAAATATTAATTTGTTTTAATCAAACAGGTACAGACCACTACAAGAGTAACCCTTGCCCCCTTGGGTATGTCTGTCTCATGGGATCCACCCAACCAATGCCCTGCCCCCCTGGCTCCTTCGGTAACCTCACTCATGCTGAGTCAAAGAGCAACTGTCACCCATGTCCAGCTGGCACCTTCAACCACCTGGCCGCTCAGAAGGCCTGCTTTCCCTGTGGCAGCTCCTCCACCTCACCAGCAGGTTAGATCCCATCAGATACTGTACCTCAATTAATGTTAAGTTACAGCTTCAAAAGAGTTGATCTGTACAGGAGGAAATCTCCATGTCACACCTGTTTCCTTAGGGTCTTCGTCTTGTACCTGCATTGGTAAGAACCGTGCTTTCCAGCACTCGGATGGTTCATGTTTGTGCAGAACGGGTTTTATCTTCTACAATGAACTGGATTTCAAAAGCTCCACCTCTGACAGTGAACTGGACTGCCAGCCTGAGGTCAGTAGTAGATCTAATGAGGAATCTTTTTTTTTTGCTATTGAATAAGAAGAAGAAGACATATCTTCATTAAACAAAAAAATAGAAAATAGACACTCACAGACAAACACACACACGCTAAAATATTTTGCAATTGTTTGAATTTGTCATTTCTTTCTTTCTAGGACATAAAAAAGCATTCGCACAGCGTTTTTCTCCCTATTTTTAAATTTCTTCCTTTCTAAAGTTTTCATAGAAATGCACTTGAATGTGTGGATGGTTGAAAGTCTGCCAGAGAACTGTCAAGTTTCCCAGAAGCATATTAACAACCCTGACACCCCTCAGTGTTGACCATCACAAATAAATAATCAAACTTGTGGAAAATACTGCCTCCAACTTACCTGTTTGCAATGATTTTACTTTATAATTGTGTTTTGTTTTTTCAGACGATTTGGAAAACAAAACACTGAGATGGGTGAAATACTGTACTAGTTTTCAATCATGAATGATGCAATGAGCAGCAAGGTCAGTGTTTGTGTGTGTGTTTTAGGTGAACAGGCGGTGTGCCACAGGACAAATACGTCTGGCAGCATCCAGAGAGTGTGTGTCACCTTCCCTCCACTCCTGTAATATCACCTGCGGACCACATGGAGGAACTCTGGATGTGGAGATGGGCATGTAAATCTCACTGATGTTTTTCTATTTTATTACTATTTAAACCTGTAAAACACGTTTAATGGTTGATGTAATGAATATGGATAGTATCCAGTAAATAGCTTGACAGAGTATTTGTCCTCCTGTCTGATCCTGATGCCCCAGCTGCCGATGTGAGCGATACGTGTCTGCTGAAGAACTCTGCAACACGTCCTGCCTTTCCAGACTGGCTCAGCTCTCTGCTCAGTTCTCCCCAGATGGCCAACTGCTGCTCAGCCTCAAAGAAAGAGGCAGCATGGTCTGGGCCAGGGTAAGGTAGAGATGGCAAGGCCATTGGCCATAGTTTACAAGATAATGCATCTCATATTTACCTGATACTTACTAATCAATGACACTAAATGTGTGTATAAGGAAGGATTTTCAGTATCTGATCCCACCAGATAAAAATAGCACAAATCTAACATTGGTATTGTACTAATGGCGCCTTCTCAGACTGTAGGTCTGGGTGTAGCTAGATCGAGTAGTTGGTGGAAAGCCAATGCCGTGGCATTTATCAGGGTCTTGACTGGTCTTAGTCTCAGTAGGACAACTAGAAAAACGTTTTTACAGATTTTGTGATATCATTACAGCAAGGGGAAAGTGATAGATAATGAACTCCTCTCGATGCAAGAATTTCAACAAAATAGCTACTTGGTCTCATAGCTTTTCACTGGTTTCATCATTTAATGAATATAAATGAATGAAATATTTAGCACCACTAACTTTTATCCTTTTTAGAATATCATTTTAACACAGTAGTCTGTTCTTAAATACAGAGCATTTATCTACTCTTCAAACCATTTTGTGTTGCCATAATTTCCATGTTTAGCTCTGGAAAATACAATTTAAATTGTACAAAAATGCAATTATTTAAAGCAGACATTGCCTCTTACAACTTTGCCTCTACTGACTACCAGATTCAGTAATCAGAAAAATACACTGTATATGTAATTGATGCAGAAACACAATATTTCATAGTTGTTCTTTATTGTTTCTCCAATGAGGGGAAAATTTTACTGCAGTATCATGTTATTTTATGTTTATTATATGCGAAGGGATGCCTTGACAGATTAATGAGCGACGACATCTCTCATATTAGTTATCGATAACTTGTCATTTTCTTTCTTGAATTTATGTAGTATTCTGTTGTATTGTGCTGTAGTAGCAGTTCTTATTGTGCTTGTTTCTGTTTACGTCCAGGCTGTGATGGATGTTTTAGGACCAGACATACATGCAAAGAATATTGGTAAAATCCATTTGGTCCAGTTTGACTCTGAAGGAGTGTTCGGTTGGATTCCCACACGGAGAGAGCTTGTCAATCAGTTTCTCTCAGGTGACGAGATCTAACATGTCATATTGATTCCATTCATTTTTATATTGCTAATGAACACATTTGCTTTCTGTATCCAGTATGATTTAACTGTAAAATGTAATTGATTTAACAATGATCTACCTCTACTCAGAACCAATCGAACTCCTGAATACAAGACCCAGAAGGAGAAGAGAAACAGAAGATGATGATGATGCTGCCGACGTAGCTGTCTTTGCTCGTATCCCCAACCCCATCGCCTGTCTGTCCTCTGGTGACATGCTCATTTTCAACCTCACCATCAACCACACAGGTATCAGTGGTTTTTCTTTGCTTTAATGCTGGTTTTATCATGACAGTGTGATTTATTTTTCTTAATCTCATGCTAACTTTATTTTATGTCCCGAAGACCGCCGTCTCAGCCACTTCCCAGTGTATCAGAAAGACCACCTGTTTAACAGTAACCCCAGCTGGGACTTTGGTGCCTTCAGACGTTTGCAGATACTCATGATGCAGACAAACTTCAACTCTACCAGGTAGTGTCGAGGCTTTACTGCACTTGGGGTTTACTTATTTGAAACCCCACTTTGTGACCATATCTGTCCCCTCCTTTTCTCAGGTTTGCTCATGTGTTTACAGACACAGGCAAGTATGTGTTTGTTGACAGCGCTGTCCCAGAGTGGAGTATGGTAGTGGTGGTCAGCGAGGAGGGGACAGAGTGTGACCGTCGGGCTTCAGTCTTCCAGCCCATGACCCCGATACAGCTGGTGAAGTATGGGATTGTCAAGCAGCACAGACTCAACCTTCTACCTGACTGGGGAGTGATAGCAGGTGTGTATCCCTACTGTCCACTTCATGTTTTATCATGCAGGTACATGACTTTAATGAGTTAACCCCTGCTTTTTGTTTATCATGACACACTGCTAACTGTGTGTAGGGATCCTGAGTCTGCTGCTGGTTGTTGTTGTGGTTGTGACCACCACAGTGCTTGTTCTGCGACCTGGCAAAGTCAAACTCGTCTCCCAGTGGAGGACAAAGCCAAAGTGGCGCAGCCTCGGGGAGCCCTTCTTATCAGTGGATTGTGTTTACAGTGGAGAAAGGTGTGTTGGCTTGACATTAGAACTGATGGTGTGTTTCGTCACTGTGTCAGGAGACTAATGTTGGGTATCCTAGTGGCACAAGTCTGCAAGTCAAATTCCTCCTCAGAGACTTTAAAGCTTTACCCTTCCATTGATGTTGGTAACAACTTATTTGTTTTAAATTATTATTAAATGTTTAAACTAAAATGTAACTTTAGATGGGTCCACGAGCCTAAAAGTAAGAAAACAATCAGAATATTTCAAAACTGAGCACAATGTTAATTGTCATTTTAAACATTGAAAAAAATGTCTAACATCTTACAAACAATACTTTAGTTACATAAAGTAGTTTGACGGATGCTCGTTTTTTATGAAGCAACATTTAACTAGAAAAGATGTAACATTTTAGTGCCCCTGATGTCAATATGTAATTTAAATGCATATAATGTTTTGTTTACGGTCGACCAGTGGACCAATCGCATAAACACGTGGCTGTGTATTTGTGTTTCAGCATAGCTGTCCCAAGTCTAGGAGACTTCTTAGGCAGTAGGGGTGTAGGAGAGGGAGCAGAAGCCGAGGAGCCTGCTGTTTCAAAAGGAGGTAAGCTCACCGTTTCTGACCCTGTGCTGAGAGCCCTCCTCCAGAAACATGATCAAACCCCCTTAAAAATTTAGGGTAGCAATGTAAAGAAATCATGGTGTGTGCAGTGGGTGTGGTGGAGTGCACAGTGAGTTTGCCAGTTGAGTCCTAGCAATTTATCTTGTGATTTTGATTCTGTTGTATGCTGAAATGGCCACAAAAATTTAGATTTAGAAATTCTCAGCACATAGTATAAGGGATTTTATCATACGGGTCAACTACAGACAGCCTGTGTGGGGGCTGCTGTGCCTCAGGAGGTAGAGTGGATGTCTACTGATCAAAGACTTGGTGGTTCGTTCTCCACCTCCCCCTGTCCACATGTCGAAGTGTCCTTGGGCAAGACGCTGAACCCCAAGTTGTTCCCGATGCACCCTGCGTGGTAGCTCATAACCCTTGTCAAGCACTTTGGATAAAAGTGCTATACAAATGTAGCCATTTGCAGCCTTGAGCGTCTTTCATCATTACTTACTGCAAACATGTTTTGCTTTCAGTAAATAAAAACAATAGTTTCAGTATTTTCTACAATAACTTGCTCATAATTCCGTCATTGAAAATGTTTCCAGAAAGGTTTCACTAAAAAAAACCCAATCTTTTTCATCTGACTGGTTTTATTTAATTTATTTGCCATTGTTTCTTTCAAGTCTGTGATAATATTTGAAATGACCATGAGCTAGAGTTGACTTTAATGTTTCTCACGTAGTGGTTAGTGCATTATTCATGCAGTTTGATAAGGCGTTTAACTGTCCATTGGCCGAGTCATTATAAAACCATCACGCATGACCAGGTAGCAGCGAACAGCCTTTTCCCCATTTGATTGATGATAAAGAAAATAATGGCTAATATAACACACTAATGGCTTGTGCTGTTATCTCAAGCTCTCTAGATAGCCTCTGTGCAATTTGAATTCAAGTACTCATCATCCTTTGCATGCTCCATCCCGGACGGATGGTCTAAAGGGACTCTACTGAATTATCATGGAGCCAAGTGAAGGGAAGCTTTTGATTTCGAGGAGCAGCCATTCATCACAAGAGTATCTCCTTAATTCTTAAGGACGGCACACTGAGGCTTGGTTCTCTTGATTTTTGCCCATTTCTAACTTACACGTCATTGACATTTACTGCTCCCATTTAGGAAGTGTGTCAGGCTACTGTGATTTAGAGGAGTTCAATGTGAAGACTCTGTACGACAAACTAGAAGACCAGAACCTCCACATAGCCTCACAACTGGCCCAACACCGCAAAGACACACAGGAGTTTTATAGAAACATTTGTCAGCAGACTGAAACCCTCAAGGTGAGTTTAACTGTAGCACAAAAAAGAACTGGCGATTATATATCTAATATTGAAAATGCGTG
Source organism: Pagrus major (assembly GCF_040436345.1). Classification (NCBI taxonomy): domain Eukaryota; kingdom Metazoa; phylum Chordata; class Actinopteri; order Spariformes; family Sparidae; genus Pagrus; species Pagrus major. Next base: position 16,195,430 of record NC_133216.1, on the reverse strand, counting down.
ACTCAAGTGTCACAAAAAATGATGCAAAATTGTATTTCTTCTTTCAGAATATCTTTGAAAATATGGATAATAAAAAACTGAGTCATCTTAAGGAGCTGCTAGTCCATAATGCAATGAGGGATAAACCATCTAACAGCATCGCAGGAGAAAGAAATGCACAAGGTAAATAATGAATAATGGTGACACAGTATGCAATTTCATCAAAGAATTTATTTTTCCATTAAAGAAAAAGGCAGCCACGTCTAATTATACAACCAAGATGGTTAAAGAAATGTTCCCAGGGTTTAGTGTTCCCCAGATACATACAGTACGTACATATACATAATGGGAACATGAAAATGGGTCCAATGCTCCCCAGTTCTTCTTATGTGCTCTTCCAGGTTCCTGTGTTCCCACGGTTCTATGTGTCCAAGATTCCGCTCTGGGTTTATGGTTATGGTTATTGCTATTCAACCCAAACACAGGGTTAATCTGTGTTAACAGAAAGTTGAACTGGGGAACTTAGGACTCTGGAAACATTGAACCTTGAGAATTTTGGACCGTGTGAAAATAGGACCTTGGGTACTTAGCACCCTGGGAGATTGGGCCCTGGGAAGATAGGACATCAGTAAACTTTGGACTCTGAGAAATTAGAACCCTGGGTACATAGAACCGTGGTAATTTAGGACCATGGGAACATTGGACCCTGGACATAGGAAGTTTGAGAAATGTAAATTTGTGGTTTTCCAGCAGGTTGTATGTTTATTCGTCTGATGGGATAATACTTTTTAGGAGAGCTTTAGAGTTGCTGGCAGGTGAACTGTTATGCTCAGACAGAGCCGGGCTAGCTGTTTCTCTCTGTTTCAAGTCTAAGTGGCTGCTGCCTACATTGGACACAAAGACATTTAGTGGTATTGATCTTCTCATCTAAGCCTTAGTAATTAAGATAACAAACATAGTATTACCCAATATTTAAATGCATTATCCCATTTTGTGCCTGAATTTATGAAACAAGTGCTCAAATTTTTCTTTTAGGATCACCTGTTGTTGTGCTTTGAGAGGCTAAAAAAACTGCCACATCCTTTATTAAATGTTTTTCTCATCACCATCATCCCAGCTGAGGCTTCTATGGCATTACTGGGAGCTGTTCTCAGGTCAGTGGAAGCTTTACTATGCAGGCTTACAGGAGAAGCTTGGCAGAACCAGGATTTGCCTGTTCGCCCATACTGTCAGTCGGGTCCTCATGATGGTAGGGAATGTGAGCAGCAAGCTGGATACACACATCACGGTGACACCAATATGTGCTATACACAGGTACTGTAGCGTAGTCTTCTGTTTGCAGCATATTTTGGAGTAATTAAGTCGAGAATCATTTCCGACTCCAACTTATGTCCTCAGTTTTCATCATTAAATATGACCAAAGCAGAAGCTCTTCCTCATGAACCAGGTAAGGAATAAATCCGTACAAAGGTTTGTTGCATTTCCAAGAGCATCAGCATGTTATATCACCACAGTGAGATGATTCTGTCTTCCCCAGTCCATCTACATGTACAGAGCACAGCTCCCTGTCTGAGTGACCACGACCTGTCCAAACTGGTCAGCATATCTCCTTTATTCAAGACCCTGCAGGAGATCCAACAGTCTTTACAGGACCTTTCCACAGCTGAGTTGAATCAGCATCTCCGCAGTGGTACAGAAAGTCTCAATACAAGACATTATAAAGAGCAGTTGAAGTCATAATGAATGTCACCAAGTATGGTAAATATGAAGCCTAAAATAGACAATTTTCCATCTGTTTTAGCAGCTATAGAGCATTCTGTCCAGGAGAGCAATGATGGGCAACTCATCCCGACTGCGCTGGACAACCTCTCACCTCAACACTCAGCCGTTTTCCTGTTCGGTTGCCAGGTGATGCAGTTGCTTGCAGACTGCCCCCTGTTCCCCTCTGTGCTTCTGCTGCTGGCCAGGTCACTCCCCGTGTCTTCATCCTCCTCTAATGAGGCTCTGCTGGCACATTGTTCAAGGGACTTTTATTTTGACGCCACCAATCAAATCCTTTATCTGTCGGAGGCAAAGCTTCAGCATGTGGGACATTTCATCGCTACCATTCTGCAATCCATGGCACACATAGCATCGGGTAATCACATAGTAACAAAGAGTCCTGAGACCTAATATTGTGTCATGGTTTTGCAATCATCTTTAAAAGCGCCAAGTATGTAATCTTCTTTGCAAATAATATATTTGTTGTCTTTTTTTTTTTTTTTATCTAGGATCTAAATCCCACAGCTTTATGCAAGCCCTCCATGAGGCTATTTCAGCTTTAAGCCTTCAGCTGTTCAACTTTTCCTTCAAATGGAACACAGCAGAGGTGTGTAAGAGCTATTTAAGCCTCACACATCATACTCATGCTGCACGAGTAGGGACATATAACTTTTTATGCTTTCTTTTTACAGCCAAAATTAGATGCCTCAGAGGGGCAGCATGGTGCATTAGTTGAGGAATTTCTCAACATCAGAGTTCCCACTGAAGCGCAATTCACTGAGCACCTACTAGCTAGCAGGTTGGTGAGAAAGATACAACCTACAGCAGAGAATAGTATGCACTTGGAACAAATTCATGCAGTTAAATAACTTATCTGCTTATCTTCCAATTTTAGACTTGAGAGATACAAATATTTCAAGTTAGAGCAGCTCATCACAGACCTCCAACAGCATTCAACGGTGGACAGAAACACAGGTAAGACAATTAATAGGAGGAAGTTATACAATATGCACAATCAATGAAAGCAATTGCTTTGGCCAAAACTATTCACAGGATATTTGACACTATGTATCTCTTACTACAAACTATGTAAATATGGAAACTGTAACAAACATGCAACAATGAAAAACATAATGATTTGCGCATTAAAATTCATCACCACTCATAAGCTGGATCATTGATAAAAAATTTGACATTCATGGTCAATGCCACGATAAAAACCGTTCTGTATGAAGCACTAACTCTTGACTCTTGATCAATAGAAATCCTATTAAGGTCTATCCAGCAGTCTTGTACACTTCCCTCCCTATATGAGGCTTGTTCGAACGCTCTCTAACCACAATTTTCCGCCCCTGAGCCACTGACCCGTAACGGCGTCGGCAAGCTATCTTGTTAAAAACACCCATGACATTCACATACTTCACAACAATAATGCACTCATATAAACTAATGAACACATTTAATAGTGAGGTAAGGTGTTAAAGTCAGACACTCATCCATTTCTCCTCACTCACATAGTATGTAAACATCATTAAACCATTATAGGAAGCCCTGTAGCGCAAAAGAGTCAATTTTCACCTCCATCACCCAAAGAGCTTTTGTTCCAGAAGAATGGCCCAATATCCTAGTACACGCAGTTCATGACTTGAAAGACAGCATGCCGATGATTACTGACTGAAGCTATTCTGTGGGCATTGGGAGGTTGGTCTCTGGCTAGACAAACAATTATCACTTACAATGAAGTGTTTCAATTGTAGCGCTCTGATGAACTGGCGACTTATCCAGGGTGTATCCCGCGGTCGCCGAATGTCAGCTGAGATCGGCTCCAGCCTCCCCCCGTTACCCTGAAAAGGATAAGCGGTTTCAGATAATGGATGGAGGGATGTTTCAATTGTTGTGGCTTTTCCATCAATACCCATCACGATAACACTTTATATCAGGGTCGCATATATGCTATCAAAGGCAATATTATGATTTCCCTAAAACAAAACAACACTTAGACTCGTACAATATCTCTCAATCAAGACGTATAACCCACTAGAAGTGTTTAGTGGTGTCTGTATCTGCAGAGACCCAATCCTATACCTGTATTTTCTTATTTTCTTAGTATTTACTATATTCAGCACTTTTCTGGGCACCATCCTTTGGGCATTGGTGTAGCCTTCAGTCAATAAACAGTGTGGGGTTGGGACTATATAAAAATGTACCTACTACTCTGTCTGTCATAAAGACCTGAGGGAAAAGGTCCGTTTGACCGAGGGTGGGGCTACACACGTGCAGAGCAGAGAGGCGAACAGCAGACAGGATGAAGCATGCACTTTGGCTGTGTTCACACAAAATCTGTATGGTTGTGCGGAGATGTGTGCTTAGACCTAACCAGAAAAGACACCACTCTCCTCCCTTCATTCGCTCTCTAGCTTGCTCGACCTCAGTTGCTTTGCTTTCTCTCTCTCTCTCGACCGTTGGGCTTGGGAGGAGGGGCCGAGTCTGAATGGTGTGTTTAGCAACAGCAACCAACAAATACTGCAAACTATGCCGTAAACTAGTTGCTTATTAGCATGCATAGTAGTCTGTTTGCTCTTTATTAGTCATTATATAGCACTTAATGCCTTATTTCGCATGACCATATTCTACAACTATTGTGTCACTAAGAGTTTTCCCCCCAAAACTGCCTAATTACTGCTTATCTAGTAATGCACTAGTTACGATCTTAATACACTTTGCCCAGTCACAACATTATAGGTGGCAGAACAAGAATAGTCTTTCTACTTTAAAAACACTTCATAAATATGGTCTATTCGTATGTAACAAAACACAGTGCTACAAGTTTTAATAGTGTCCAAATAACTCAAAATGAAGTCTTTCTAACTCAGAATATGTTCCCTATTATAAAGTGAGATCTTACTCAGAACGTATTCACAAGTAGTTTGACGGTTATTAACCCACACAGGTTCTTGTACCCTAAAATAACGTTTACCCAGATTCCATTATGACATTTACCCCAAAATCATTATTTTTAATTCTGAAGGATCAAATGTCTTGTTTAATTTCTGCAGGTTTACCACCAAAAGGGACACCAATGCAGGTATCTTACCCTCAAAAATCACAGACTTTAAGAGAATCACTTTCCTGAAAGCAGCACTCATCCTACTTTACCATTTCCCTTTATTACAGATGTCCTGTGTCGAGGAAGAAATTGACCGCATGAATGAGTCTTTCTTGCACCTGAGCTTGCAGCTACAGGAGAGAGCTCAAATGAGCACACGGCTAAAAGAGAGAGAGAGCAGTGCTGGCAACCATTCTGTGGTAATTAGCTGGGATATTACATATATAATTGCATAATCCAGAGAATGAATCTGAGCAGTAATTGTGTTTTGAAGGGATTAGAAGTGATCTCTTAGTGTTGTATTTCCCACAAATTTCAACATGCTGAGATATTTTGTTTGACTTTCTCGTGTTGTGAGAAAAATGTGTCAATACGCATGAATACGATGTTTGCCTGTATTTGCATATTTGCATCAGTGCTTGTGACCGTATGCATGAATTCATTTATCTCCTTTAGCAGACATCATCTCCAATACATTATCTGTGATCTACCATTTTACAGAGGGCAACACCAACAAGCATGCCAAGCCTGAGTCGTAATGGAACAATCCTGCTGGAACTGAAGAGACGCCACGTATCGCAGCGCCTCAATGAGCTCCAAATCACATTAGGCCAGATGAGACGGTGCCAGCAGCCTGACAGCAAGTCAAGAGACGGGACAAGAGGCCGTACTCAAACAGACAGCAGCACCACTCAGCAGGAGCAAAGGAAGCATTATCCTGGCATAGATGGCTGCAGTCTTGCTGTCGGCCAGCAGCAGGACAGTATTCTAGCTAGCCAGAGTCACAGCCAACAAACCGTAGAGAACCTCGGTGACTATAAACTGGAGAGTCATATTTCTGGGCAGCAGACGAGTGGCACTGTCCAGAGCAACGACCCTGATGCATTTCCGGACTGCCAGATGCTAGAGAGCCAAGATCGGCTAAATCTCAATGTCGCAGGAGAGCAGGAGCTCAACAGTCAGATCACAATAGAAAATACAATTGGACACACAGATATTGATGACATGTGGGGGCCTACTGATCAGTAACTGGATCTGAATGCCGATAAATACTGAGAAATGTGTTGTTTGTGTGGGTTTCTCTCACTATTACATGTAGGTCTCCTTCCTCTTTGTCATAATTATAGTTTTACTACAAAGCCTTACATAATGTAGCACCTATATATATCAGTGCCTATTTCCTAACAAGAAGTTTTGGATCTTCCACAAATGTCTTTTAAATGTTCCTGAAGTGTCCCGTAAGAAGTCTGATGAAGCTGCTTTCTTTTGAAATAGCCCTGGCTGTGGAACATCCTCCCCTTGGATCTTACAACAAACACCCGTAGGATTTTTAGAAAGACCTAACTGTTTAATTTGGCTTTTAATTTGGGTTAAACATACCACAAGGAACTTTCAACTGGTTATGAAACAATCTCAGTTCAATACTGATGCCTCTGTAGGTCCTACATAAGCAAACAAGACTATCAGCGAGAAGATTGACTATTTCTATATAGTTACCATAGTTACTCTTAATGACTGTCACTGGCTCGGATTCTGTTTATTCGGGTTGGATAAGTCATACCTCATTGTCATGCATCCTTCAAACCGCTGTATTTAAAAAAATGTGTATTTCCTTCACTCACTTTCAAACCAAATGCACATGCTGGCCAGAGGGGCCACCAGAAACAACAAAAAAGGTTCCTTGTAGCACCTTTAACTTTGCTTCTATCATTGTTAATGTTTCATTGTATTGTTTTCAAACTCTTTTGTTAGGTTGCTTTTTTGTTTTACGCTCAATTATCACTATTTTATGTGAAGTGTTAGTGTTTATATCAATTTTATTTAAAGGGTGACTCCTCCAATTGTACATATTAAAGAGTGTTTACAGGTCTTGGGGAGTCTTGGGGAGTAGTAAAAAAAAGTAGTATAAAGCCTTTTGTGGCTTCAGAGGAAGCTGCATGTAATTCTGATAAATTGCCTCCAGGGGATGTCACTCAGTAACAAAGTTGCATTGTGGGTAATGTAGGCGGCAGAATAAAAAAGGTGAAATCATTTGTTTTTAAACTCTCCATAATAATGAAATAGGAGTGCACTGTGAAACGAGTGGACTGCTTTTCAAAACCTGGTACCTACATTACCCACAATGCAACTCAGCCCCTGAGTGACATCACTGGAAGCAATTTGTCAGATTACATGCAGCTTCCTCTGGAGCCACAAAAGACTTTTTTCACATATGCAGCAGTACTCCCAAATACCTGTAAACACACTTTAATTGTAAAATTGATGGAGATACTGTATCCTTTAAGCACTTTGGGCTGCATCTTTGCATGAACAGTGCTAAACAAAGTCATTTTTTATTATTTTGTCCTTCTTCATGCTCAGCCTAGAATGGCTCGGTAATCAATGTACAGTATAATCTTCTTTCTTGTTTTTCGAGGAACGATTCGAGTGACCTCGGTCTTAATTTGCACCAGCTTTTAAACAACTCGGCTGTGTTCTTTTTTAATTATCTGTGATCCCTGGCCAGAAATAACTTCTGGCAACAAGCAACTGTGTGACACAGTTGGTCCCCTTGTCCAAATAGTTTCTCATTCAGGAGTTAATACTGGCCTCTAAGACAGGCTCTGTTCATTACCATATTCTAATTAAGACAATAAACTTCGGCTGAGTGAACACAAGGTGACACTCCTGCTTCTGTGTCGGCTCCTGCTCACAACAACCTCTCCCTTGTGTAGAGGTGATGACCCACATGTCTTCGTGAATATTTAATATTAAACTACATAAACTCTCTTTTTCTCTGTCTCGCACAAGGTCCTCTAACATTGCTTCTTCAAGCCCTTTTTCAGTGTAGTGAGGTTTCTCTATAATCAGCAGTTCAGCCAAGTGAAAGCAAAAGTAGCGACTGAATTTGAAGTCCTGTTTGATCTGCTGCAGAAGAGAAGTCTATGCTGCTCGACTGATGCAAGAGGTTCTGGGTCTTATAATAGAAAGTGAGTATTCCTACAGGGGGCTGTGAGCCAAATCAGAAGGTCAGATGGAACAAGTCTTCACTTACTATCAGTGTTAGCTTCAAGCTCTGTGCCAAGTCCCCCGGGTTGAATCTGGCAGTGCCCTGCGGCTGTGTGTGTGAGTGTGTGCTTATATGGGGTGTGGTTCAGTGGCTGCCTGAGATTATGTTCCTTTATCAATTAGATTAGCTGTTATGTGCCACTGATCTGGCCTGTGCGTCTACCTCGCAGTGGGACAAGGCATCATATAACTCCATGCTGGGCTGCTCTGGAGCAATGTGCGTGTGAAGTCTTTGTGTGGTGATCTGCAGTGCTACAACATTATGCTTGCTCTAGTTGTTTAGATCAACATGGGGGTTATTTTTAGGAAGACTGTCTTTGTGTGATGTTTGTGTAAGTATATGCGCATCCTTTATATTCATATGTATGAGGACTTTATTTGCAAAACAGATAAAAGCCATTCTTTAAAATGAATAAACAACACCAGTTTGATTGATATGCCTTTGAATGCACTGTAAAAAAAATAAAAATAAAAAGTATTATTATTTGAACGTGGAAAAGACAATAGCTATTGAAAAGAACAAACTAACATTAACTGTGAAACAATATGGGAAGATGTATTACTGGTATTGAGTACATAAAAATGTTGGTTTTATCCTTAAACTTGGCTTAAGAATTTTGGCTTTGGATTGTTTTAGACTGTTTCTTCCTGTGAAGGACAAGAAAGCAATAATGGCACATAGAGCAAAAATAATTGAGTATTCCAAGGGTCGTATTGTACCTAGTTGATTTTTAGTTGGTGAAAGAGACAAGATGAGAGTACATGATGGTATGTATATTTTAATTTATATTTAACATATTTCATTTATCATGACCCAATATGACATATTGAGGTTGAGTTGAGCTTGTTTGTTTGATGTGTGGTTAAAATGTGTGTTGTTGTTGTTGTTGTATTTTCTGTGTATTTTGTTTGTCTTCACTTTGGAAAGAAAGAAAATAGAGGAAAAAAAAGGAAAATAAATTAAAAAATGTATCTTTTTTTTGTCCTTTGGAAATGAACCCAAATGGTGTTCCTGGTGCAATGTGAAATTACATTGGATTTTGCGATTATGAAATATATAAAATACATACAAACTATCTTCCACTATTCAGAAATGTTTAAAAAATATAAAATGTGACATTTCTGCGTTGTCTAAAATGACTAGACCTTTGTTATATGTTTCTAACGATGTTCGCTACAACATCAGATCATATGTCAGGGAGTGAGGAAAAGGAGGTAGGTGATTGTGATAACATGTAATCTGAATCAAACTTTAATACATCACCTCATCTGTGAACATCCCTTCCTGAGTCACATCAGATAGATTTTCATCTGCAATAAAGAAGCGATGTCACGCCCCCTCTGGTATTCCACAATGGGACTTTATTTTGGAAAGAATTTGTAGAGTAGTCAACGGGGAGAGACAAATAAATGTTTAAGTCCCTTTGAGTTGTGCCATGAATTACACATTCGATTTAAAACATAATTGTGCAAGTCAGGAAAGTTGCAGTATATTGTAAAGATAGTCACATATCTAGTTTAGTGTGAAACCGCTCAGTGAACTACATCATCTCACACAATATACATCAGCAACCCCAACATGGCACGGAAAAAGTATTAAAAAGGCCATATTGATAACCGCAACTATGTGAGTTGGTGTTAAACGAGATGACATCACATCTTATATTTCCTTAGTTTTATGACAAACTTTCTCTAGTTGAAAAATTACCTTGTGAATTCACAAATATGTGTTATATATGGCACAATTCAAACAAGATCTCTTGCCATTAACTTCCATACATTTTTTTTTTAATTAAGGTCGTATGGTGTTCCACCGGAAGAGGCGTGGCTTCATCGCTCTATGGTTGTTCGTTAACAATGAAGACAACAATGCTACTTCACACATCATCTAGTGTTTTCATTGTTGTGAGACCTCTAGCGGTAGAAATTACATGCTGTTCATTTAAGTCTCAACAGGGCGAGCTGTCGGGAGGAAGCGAGGCATACCATGCTGGCATGGTACAGTGAAAACAGCTACACTCTACACAACTACACTCAGCTTACTCAAATATATACTGTATGTATGTATTTTTATAATTGTATAATAATTTCACATTGAATCAGGACAGCACAGTGCAGTATGCATAGATACAGATGGAGCAAGAGTAAATACAGGCTATAGATGTTTAGAGAGATAAGTAAACTCCCGCATTAAGAGGTTTTTCTAGCAAGCTGCACATGAGCCTTTACATCTCAGTTTCCAATATGATTTACCCGTGGCTGTCTGCTGTAATCATGTTATAATCTTGAAATCCTTCCAAATCCCTAGAAATCTGTGCAGCACATCCTCAAGGGGCCCTGCACACACACACAGATGTATACAGTACATGTGCAAAACACACACTCTCTCTAACCCACTTGTTTATACACACAGTCACTTCAATTATTTACTCCCTTATGTAAACCACTGATTATCGCTGTGCTTGACTGTAAATTCACCACAAAATGTCCTCTTGCTCTCCTGTTTTAGAGATACAGGTGCTCTATTTGAAGCTCTCAGACCTGACCACAGAGCGACACTTCTTGAAGGATGTTAACACATTATTTATTCACCTTTTCCTATTTGAAGACAGTGAGTCAAACACATCGGAAGCCTGTGAACAAGAGAGGAGGGTTGTGTTGTTGTCCTGAGTCATTCGCTAAGCAGGCCTCCTCCTGTAGTCGCCATGGCACTGCATTACTGTTGCTATGGTTTCCTTATCTGCAGGATGTGGTTCAACCAGGCCTGCCATATTTAGTCCGCTCCTCGGAGTGCCAGCCTACTGCTGATGCTGACAGCAACACAAGAGTGCACTCAGCTGCCTCTCTTTGCTGTTCTTTTCACATTAAAATCTGCACAAATAACTACTGGAAAACCTGTGGATTCAGTCCTCCAACAGTTTTTCATGTTTACAGATTAAAAAAAAAGATAGAAAACAAAAGCAATGTACAGTTTTTAGTTTTTTTTCCCTCATGCCATTTTAAAAGAAAAAAATAATACAACGATCGCTATGCTACCAGTGAGTAATCCTTTCGCTACTCCAGATACAATGGCTGCAAGATTAAATGCCGTGATGTCAAAGTGAGATTATCGTGGCTCTTTCAGGCTCGAGGATGCTGGGTCACGTGGTTCATCTCAACCTATTTTTCCTCTGTTCTTTCACTGAGACGGAAGATAACAACATCAAACGTCACAGTAATCCGGATTTCTTGGTGTGCGTCTTGGAAACATCGTGGATGGAAAAAAACCAACAACATTTGAAATGAAAGATAAGAATTTAGTGCGTGACATATAGACCAAAATATAGATACAGAAGAGCATCATGGTTAGATACTGAGTGATTTCCTTTCACATATTAAAGATGATTTTATATTCTATTAAATTTAGATTGCTGAATAATGAAAAAGTCGGTTTTCTTTCTTGTGAACATATCAAACAGACAAACCTGAAGTATTTGCGGATATAATCAGTAATCATCAAAAGGTTTTCTTTAAAAGAAGCACAACCCTTGTCATGCAGGAGGAATTACATAAAGATTAAGAAAATGGAGATCTGTAAAAGAAAGGAAATTGTACATTAATATTATATTCATATTCAAATTGGATGTACTGCAGGTCTTTTGAGCCAAAAGAGTCGGAATAAAAGCAAAGAGTATATTGAGTCTGTTGGCCATTTCAATGCATTCTCAACACATCTTTCAGCCTTTACAAGAGCGTCAAATCGCTGCAGCTTTCAGCGAGAGGGAAAAAAAAGTGATATAATTACACTGTTCAGCAGTCACTTCAGTCCTCTCTGCTGCAGGTTGTGTGGGTGTGATGGACAGGAAAAGGTTTCAGTCTTTTTCCTACCTGAACCAGTGAATCATTAGACTGGATGAGTGAAAAGATTTCATCTTTATTCTTCATATTTAGCATCTCTTATACCTTAAAGGTGCAGAATGTAACTTTTTTAGGAACAATTTTGGTTTTACAGTCCTATATTCTTGTACTATACCATAACCCACCGTAACTCAAAGTAACGCAAAACACAAGCCTGTTTTGCTTTAACATTTGCAAATAAAAAATATAAACATGTGGTTCTAAAGGTGCAATATGTAAGAACTGGCCAGTTGTTGGATTCATACTTAAAACAAATAGGGGGCAGTATATCGCCAGAGTAACTTCTAACTGCCGCTAGCTGTAGCTGTTGTTAGCTGGTTAGCCCAGTTAGCAGTGCAGCTAGCAGTTCAGACTGAGAGCTTGGAGCACAAAAGGAAGTGTTGGTGTTGCTTACACTGCTAGTATAGACGCTTTGGACCACTGGGAGGAGGTTTTCAGGCCCAGGATGGCTGGACTGGGCGGGGAATGCTGACAGGGAGTATCGCCATGAAATTACGTCAGAACTCTTATTTTAAGCTGCACATTTTATTGATTACATTTTTTTAAAATTGTTTTTAAGCTGAAATTCTTACATGTTGCACCTTTAAAGGGGCACTATGTAGTTTTGAAACTCTGAATTTTAATATGAGGTAATAATACAAAGTGAGTACTGAATAAACAAGCTGTTCTCAGAGGAAAATAAGGTCCCCAGAACACTGTTTGAAGCTGGAAAGGTGGCAGGGTCCGCCACATATAAACAGTATGAAATTGTGTTGTTCTTTAAGGTCAGTTTGTTTATTCAGTTTATTCAGTCATGAAAACAAAGAAAGTTTGTTTAGGCATAAAATAAAATTAGTCAATGAAGATGTTTCTCTCCTGATTAAAATTTCTTCCCCACAAAACTACACAGTGCAAATGAAGTGATGAGGGAAGAGAAGAAGAGATTGTTGTTGGAGGAAGTTTATACCAAACATAGACAAACTATCACAGAAAAGGTCAGGCCCTTTTCAGTCCAGAGAACAGAAGATCATTAGATTAGCAGGTTGTGTTCTGCACAGTACTTTATCAGCTTCATCGCTGCAGGAAGCCAAAGATATAGATCCGTCTGCGCGTTCACATGACTTCAAAGCACAGAGCCAGGCCAGGACACACTTTGTAAAGTAGGGAAATAGGAACAATGCAAGTGTACCGATGTGTAACAAATCTAATGCATGGGCTCTGCTAGCAGCTGCTAAACCAGATTACATAACACATGACACGCTGAGTTGTCTCATTGTTCTAATAAACTGATTTGCACGAGGTTTCGGGTTTCGCGAGTGTTTGTTTGGCTCCTGCAGTCAAAAGCAAACAGCCTGGCATGACAGATCTGGCCTCGGCCTCCCCTAAATGACAATAATGCGCTCATGCTCACTGTAGAGTAGGAGGGAGTGACTCACGCATGCGTATCCGCAGCCCCCCGCTCTGCCGACGCTAAGTGACTGCTGGAAAAAACAAAGGCAGAGAGCCGCGACTGGGAAATGTCATCAGTCATCTTTAATGGAGGAAACAGATTTGAAACAATCAATGGAGTTATTCTGTAAGAAGGCTGCTGTTGCGGCTGCGTGTGCGTGAGCAAGACTCGGCAACAAACAGTGAGTGGCTGAATCGGCTTGTGAGAATCCACAGGTCCCTCCTCTTCGCTTGTTTTTCTTTTTGTCTTCTTTCTGGAAGGATCCGGAGTGGATGACAGCAGTTTGGGACGAGGGTCTATTTTATTTATTCCGCCGAGTGGAGGGGATGGTGAAGTTAGATCTGTGTAGATAGATGATGACTGGCGTGTCAGGGGGTTTGCAGGAAGACTCCTGTGTATGGATGAGCAGGTGAAGACTTCTGCAACTCTTTAACAGTTTGAGACCCTGCCTTTTTAAACATTTTTTTTTTTTTCATTTTTTTTTTTTCAAGAAGACAGTTTGGGATTTTCAGTCGCACCTGCGCGCTCATCTACCGAGGAGAGGCGCTGTCCGTGGTCCTGAAGTCATCTCAGCAACTCCTCTTATCTCGCTCCTGACGCAACTTCAAGTGTTACTCCAGCAGTCAGAGAGACACTGTTCACACCAGCAGCCCCAGAAAGAGCCTAATATGATAACTCAAACCAGAGTTCATCTGCAAACTTTGGTACTTTTGTTTTTTGCAGGTAAGAATATAAAAAAAATGTCAAGATGTTAAATGTCTTGTTTGTTGGATGTCTCACTCCATAGATGCGTCATCGCAGGCCTCGTTGGTGCCGTGTGAACCTTCCTCTGAACCCAGTCTGCACAGGTCCAACTTTGCTCACTGCTGTCAGCATTTAAGCATTTAAATCAATGCAGCCATTGAACAGAGGACACCAGGGTTAAGCTTTTCCTTTCCCCCATTCTCCACTTTTCCCTCCCCTCTCTGTCTCCTCACTGCTTCCATGCCCTCTTTCCATGTGTTTGCATGAGCCCTCAGTGAAAAGAGAAAAAAAAAAAAAGGATGAGATGGAATCGATGTTGTCACTGTCTGCCCGGGGGGGCTGTGGGTTATATAAGAGCACTGGACCCAGCAGGGCAGCAGTCACACAACACAAAGACATCCATGTGGCGAGCTCACTGAGATTACAGCCTCACTTCCCTTCACAAGAAATCCCATCTTTGTTTTTATAATCTTCCTGTAATTATTCTTTCTCTTTTAATGTTTTTATTTTTTTCAATCACTTACTCCTCTTCCTCCCCCTCCAACACTATCCAACACTACCAGCCGCCCTCCCTCCCTTTATCCCTCCTTCTGCCAGCTAATAATAATGGACAGAGGCCATCATTAGTGCTTACTGGCCTGGATGATCTTGGATTTGCTATCAGTATTGTGACTCAAGTCTCCCCACTGCTCGCGGAGCTGAATAATCGAATTTGTGCCTTTTCAACGCTCACTGAGTTTTGCATCTGGCTCAACGTTGGACTCAATGTAAGCGCAGAGTGCAAGAGCTCTTGACCTCCATAAGAAAGGCCGGGCCATGAGTTTATTAGTGCAGATGAAAAAAACGCGTCTGTCGCGGTCATTGGATAAAGGCTGAAAATGTCACTGTACATGATTAATAGCTGATTTTATTTTTGACGTACTTTTGAATGTAGTCTGAGGAAACTTCAGGTTCAGTGACGAGTGTTGAAGAGCTCTCTGAAAACCTCCAAAGTAAAACCACTGCAGTCTACTGTTTAGTTCTCCTCCACTTAAAGTTCAACCATGTCTCCGTAAGGCTCGTCCAAGATGATTCAAGTCCCCAGAAGCCCTGAGAGCCCAAATTGATTTGAAAGTGTGCATTCAATCAAGACTGTCCACTTGACATAGTGCGCTAACACTTCTGGCCTAGCAGCTACGTTGTCAATTTTGGCTCAAAAAGGGGTGAAAATAACGTCTTTTCAAATCAATGTGGGATATCAGGGCTTCCAGAGACTTGGATTACGCCAGACAAGCTGTATGGAGTCATTTTATGTTCTTGTTTTGGTTGTTTTTTATGTTTTAAAACAATCAATTGTTTAAGAGAATGGACTACAAAACTTCACGTCCCCTCCACCTGTTGACACAAAGGTCTGGTCATAAACATGTGATGTGAATGTGATGTGATGTGCTGTCAGAAATCATCTTGTACTTAGTCACCTTAAACTCAGATTTGAGGTTAGCACAAACACACTTTCACCCTTCAGCATGTGTGTGTGAAAACAGCCTTCTAGTGTCAGAGTCTGCACATGCCTCGTTCTGCACAGTGAAGCTCAAACATCCAAGTGAAGTAACAACTTGCCTGGAGCTGAACATTTCGACTGAGTTTTCATCAGGCTGGCTGCTGAACTAAATGTCTGTAACATTTCCGTGCTCCTCCAGTCCATCTGAGCCAGCCAGTATGTGTGGAGGTCCCGTCAGCTACAGAAGCGGTCGTGGGGAAACCCATGATGTTGACCTGCATCGCCTGTTTGAGGAGGGAGGAGATCAAATCCAAGACGACTGTGAAATGGTTCTTCATGCCAAACACAGACATCCCAGAGGACAAGACTCCTGTAGGTTGCTGCTGCCTTAATGTATATGACATGACATGTATGATCATACTGATTATATTTATTTTATGTATGTCTGCATGCCTTTCCCCTCTGCTAGATATACAAGTATGAGGATGAAACCACGGTTGAGTTGGACGGACCATTTAAGGGCCGTCTGACCTGGAAAGGGAGCCAGGACCTGCAAGACGTCTCCATCCAAATCAAAAATGTCACCTTCAACGACAGTGGCGTCTATGAGTGCAGCGTACTTCGAGAGTTTGAGTTTGACTTCTTCACTCCATCAGTCGTCGTCTCCAAGGACATCAAGTTGAGGGTGAAAGAGAAAGGTGCGGCTAATAGTTTTCCACTTTCATATATGTTTTTCCACCTTGCTTGTGCTCAGCCTTAGCCAAGTGCTTGGTCGCTGTACGAGTACAACTCTTTGTTAAGGCCGGCTGTTATTGCAGCTTGTCCAGCAAAGTTACTCCAGAGCTACACATGAGGCTAGTCAGATGTCAGACCGGAGTTTGCCGTGTTTCTCAGGCGAGGTGAGGTTCCAGAAAGTATCAGTCCCAAGAAGTGTACAACTCAAATGTGACACTGAAGCTGTCATTTTAAAGGTGCAATATGTATAATTGACCACATGTCGAATAGAAAAATAGGGTTGCACCATATCACCAGAGTAACCGCTACCCGCTGCTAAGTGCAGCTTCTAACTGTAGCTGCCATTAGCTAGTTAGCTCAGCCAGCTGTGCAGCTGGCACGCCTATTAGCTGTCGCTGCCCGAACTGGGAGCTCGGAGCACCAGGGTTTCATTTGTTTACTGTTGGACTGTCAGTTCTTGAGGTATAAAGTTGCTACGGGCTAGCTGGTTAGCATGCTAATTGTGTTGCACATTTTTCTTATATGTGATGATCTGGATGACAAATGTGCTATTTAAACATTTTAAAATTAAAAAGGCAAGAACCTCTCCAGTATATGTTTAATTAATATTTGGCCTTGATGTAAATATAACCTATGTGTAATGACCAGTTATTACAGTATTTTGTATTGTTAGTTTCTAAAGTGTGTTTGCTTGTTTCAGTTTATATTTATATTGTTTGAAAACGCTTAGATTCATTGAGTTTTTATTAGTTATTTTTAATGTTTTATTGTAAGATGTGCGATAATTGTCAGGAGCAACATTTAAGAAGGTCACAATATGGATATAGTTAGCTTTAGTTCTTTTCTGAAGTCAGTTAACTAAAATGTTTTTTCATACTTAACTTGTTTGGTTTAGTTTTAGTTAAAGCTGCTGTAAGCATTGTTGTCGTTTTAGTTTAGACAGGAAAGGAGTTTTCTGTCCCGATTTGTTAAAGTGGGCGGGAGTGCCAGAACATTTCTTTTCTCTTTTACTGCTTGAGCAGGAGGAGGAGGAGTGACATGGGTTACTGACCTCTCTGTAACAGTGATTACAATATAGAGATATATAGATATTAAACATTTATTTTTGTGAAAACATCACTTACAGCAGCTTTAAAGCAACAAAATGTTAATTTCTGGAGTAAGATGAGTCTCAACCCCAGTTTGTCGCCCAACCCAAAGCGTCACTATTTGACAACCTGGAGATGAGTCTCATCTTTCTCCAGAAAGTTACATTTTGTTACTTTAACTATAACAACTTCAGCTGAAACAGAAGTGGTTGTACTGCAAAATGTCAAATATCTACCTAGAATCTGTCTGCAGCATATTTATCGTGCATGCTTTACAATATGAGCAGAACTGATTTATGTTGACAGCGAATTTAATCCAAATGATTTGCTTTGCAGCACCACTCGTGTTTTCATTGCAGTAATGCACATTTAAACACTGAGTGGCCCAGCTATCACGTTAAATGATGATGACAGTGATAATACAGTTGCACACAGTTTATTCTGAGAAGCTCTGGCGTGTTGATTTATAATCCCTCCTGGTAGAAACAGTCTGTGCCGTGTTGACTTCTGTGTATTGAGTCTTCTCTTTGTGCTGTACATGCCTCTCCCTCAATTTGTTTATCAGACTGCTTTAAGTGGGTTTTGCAATTTATTATATATTTCCGACTCATTCTCACTAAGTGATGCATCAGTGTGAGGGCAGCCTGCCACTAATAACGCCACTTTCCTTCTCTCCCCTTTTGTTGTGACTGTGCTGAAGAGGAATAATCGTGTGTTATGTTTTGTCTGCCTTTTATTGTTCATCAAAGCTTTCTTCTGTTGTCAGTGAAGGGGTTAATTCAAACCAACTACTTTGCTATCTAATATAAGGGGTAATGTATTCTGCTTCCCGAATGCTTGGCTTGCTGAATGTGTCATTTTCTACAATGATCGAATATACAACACAACATGTATATTTGGAACTACTTACTTCTCCCCATTTCTTTAACTTCACATTATTTAAATCTGCCTGCACGTGGTATATAGTTCACTATCAGAGGCATATAAAGATAGGCGAGTTGTATCCCAGAGAGGATTTGTATGATTTGTAATTGGATTGTGATTATCCTCCGAAGTGCAACTTTCAAAATATACTACAGTTTGATCTTCTCTACATATATGAAAGCCTCTCAGTCACGTTCCATACAACTGTGGTATCAAATTTCACAAAGCCGTCATCAGTGTACTGTACATTACAGCTTGGGAATCATGTTACAGTAATGATGTCCATAGCAGTAGAATGGATTAGCTCACAGCGAACATATCTGTGCTTTTCCATCGAAGGGATTATGTTACACTCGGAGCCTCTATTTGCAGAGGCTGCAGAATCAAATCAGTGAAAGCTGTCAACTGTCTGGTCAGCAGGCTTTCTGGAATTTGGTGCACGCTCATTGGCACAGTGGTTCACAGTGGCTTATAATCACATTTTGATGGTTCACATTTTTTAAAGTCCCATATGTACATTGGAACAGTTTTTGTTTGACGTAATTATTCCTCCTGTTCATACTGGCCATTAAAAGATCCCTTAAAAATGCATTTATAATGTAAGTGATGGAGAAAATCCATAGTCCTCACTCTGTGTAAGATATTCATAGCAGCTTTAGTTATATATACGTAAAGTAGCTATATCAGATTTCAACCACAGGCAATTCATAGTTCATAGTAGTTCACCCAAAATTGATGAAAATTCAGTCATTATGTGCTCAACCTCATGCCAATGAAAACACGAGTGAAGTTTCAGCATACGTAAGTGTGGTGTACAAAACATTTTTGTAGCTTCACAGCAAAATGGCTTGGCGGCACTTTCCTAAACAACTGAAGTAGATGGGAGTTGTTTTAAAATATAAATAAATAAATGAATAAATGAAATCTTCACTATAACTGGATGCAGAAGCTTGACCACATGTCAAGGGTGAAGTGAACTTTTCCTTTGAATAAGCAAAGCAAACAATTAAAATAACATTCAAAACAGAAAGCAATAAAACCAATAATAAAGCAAAGGAAAAAATAATAATTAAAGGTGCAATATGTAAGAAATGGCCCCCTGTTGAACTGATACTCCAAAGCATATCACCAGAGTGATAGTCCTAACTGTAGCTGCCATTAGCTAGTTAGCTCAGTTAGCAATGAAGCTAGTGGTGGTGTTAAAACCACTAGCACAGGAGCCTTGGACAGACATTGCTAGCTGGTTAGCATGCTAACTTCACTAGATTTCTCTGCAACACAAAACAGAAATTTCTTTGACATAAAAACAAATATTTCTTAATGTTCTGTTGTTAATTTGTATTAATTGACTGTTTGACTGTTTTGGAGTAAAAGTCTTAAATATTGCACCTTTAAGATGAAAGAAGTGAGATAAAGTGAATTAAAATAAGCAAAATGGAATGCAAATGGAATATATACAGTAAGAAAGAAATAAAGATAAAGAAAATTAAAGTGCAGTAGGGAAATCAACCAATCAAAGCCAGGGAAGATTTAATTTAGTCTGAATTAGAAGACTTTGTAGTGTAAAATCCTCCCTCCCTCTGTTACTATTCTTATACCATAGCTGCAGTGAGGAACATTGTCTGTTGAAACACAATGAGGGAATTCTGTCCTAAAAAGAGTGCAACTTTGGCAGATACCCACAAGATTTGATGAACTTCAGATAAACTTTGGACCTTTTTTTGTTTTTTTGCAAAGACTGTTTGATTTTTCATCAGGGCGAATGAGTGTTATAAGACAGACTTGAAAAAATGTGAGCCTATCACCTTAATTAAATGTAATAATATGACTTAATTCATTGATAATGCTTTTACATTAGTATACCTGAAACTAACATTTGAGCCAAAATGAGGTCATCATATGTCTAAACTTAACATCCGTGCCGTACCCTGAGAACCACTGTGCTTTGCATTTTCATCTTAATTCATTTTCAAAGGAACCCTGTCGAGTTTTTGAAAACTAGTAGAGCTGTGAACAATGTTTATTTATGAGCGGGTCCTCGTTTTGAAAATCAAAAATCAACTAACTAATGTTTTATGAGGAAGGAAACTGACATGTTTGTTAGACCTTATGGATACGCACAATGCATGTATGAATGAATGTAAACATAACTTTTCTTTGTTTACAAGAAAACTCCACAGGGCACCTTTAACTCCTTAATGATCTACTATCATTATATTATAGGTATGGTCATAATGTTCTGTATGCAACATACAGTAGTTAGTGCATCATTTGTGGTGTATCTTCTAAAAGGATGCACACCAGAAAACATGACTTTGCTGTGCTTGTAGTTCAGCTGCATAGCAATGAAACATAGAAATATTGCCTTACCTATTATGCCTGACGGTTCATTATGGGTCAGCAGTGTTGCACATAGATGACCGAGCTCAGCATACTTTCTTAAACCTTGTCTCCCTTGCTCTATTCAACACATAAAACACTCACAGGTGGGATGCATGCTGAATAAAACATGTTCCTTGCTGTTGTTTGTGCTCTGCAGCCAGCACAGACACCACAGCGCTCTACTCTGAGATCATGATGTATGTGCTGCTGGTGTGCTTGACCTTCTGGCTGCTGGTAGAGATGGTCTACTGCTACAGGAAGATCTCCAAGTCTGATGAGCAAACGCAGGACACAGCGTGAGTCCCACACAAAATGCACAGATGCACAGTCAGATGCAAACACAAATAAGAGTGAGTCAGGGCACACTGTGCATACTGAAAACACACCTATTATCAACAGATGCATAATGTGTACTAACTTACTCTTTGCTATGACTTTAAATGCAGCAAGGCAGCGTGGGCAAAAAAAGTGAAAGTGTGTACCTGTGTGTGCCTGAGTTTCAGCTTTATAAAATCTCAGAAATATATCAGACAGAGAGATGTGGGAGGCAATCAAGAGGAAGCAAAGGCGGCACAGAGAGGAAGGGAAAGAGTCAGACAGGCAGATAGACAGACGGCGAGGTAATTTGGTCTAAACTGCATCAGTTTGTAACCCTCCTGCAACAGTAATCTGTCTTTTCACTTAGACTGCCTGACAGGACTGAATAATTCTAAGCACTGCTGACTGCTCTTTTTTCCAAACAACCTCTTTACATCCGCGGTGGATTTGCAGCTCCCTCAGAAAGCCACTTTTTTGCGTCACCCTGTCAGCACTGACAAAGGCCCGACTGCACCTGTATAGTCAGCTCCCACTGGATTGTCCCGTTGTCAAGTCGATACAGGTCGACAACTTTTGAACAGGCAATTTACGGAACAATCACAGATGACACGCTCCACATGTGCTGATCCAGTTATTGTGGCTTTGCAGACAATTAACCCTGATCTCAAATCCCAGATCTCCAAGACTCCTGCAGTCACACAGAGCTACGCTACAAAATGTATTTTTAACACGAAATATACCGGGTAAACACAGTAGGATACGATTGTAAGGTGTCTTTGTTTACCTTGTTGTCTTCCAAAGAAAACAAAAGGAAGCATTTATTTTACAGGCTGGTAATATCCTGATTACTTCCAAGAACATGTAATGACATTTGGTATTAATTCTGGGAAAAATAGGGATTTCCTTCAAAGAAAAGATCCATTCCTTCCATTCATTGGATTGTATGAGGTCAGAACTATGGGGGGTTAGTGAACATTTCTTGGTGCAAGCTATTTATTTAGCTAATTATGCTTTTATAAAATAATGGGGATAAAATTGGTCAATTCAAAAAGTGGTGGGGACATGTCCCCAGCTTGCCTCATGTAAATGACCCCTGTACTCTACTCTACTACAATAGCAACAAACTGGAATTAAGTAATTGAAACTACCAATTAAACACCTTATTTTCCCTGTAATAATTACACAATTCTTTCCAGGGAGTTCTTTGGAAATGATCAGGGAATTATGTGAAAGTCGCAGACCTGTAAAATAAAACATTACAAAACAAAATTACTTCAATAAAATCTACAAAATAAATACAAAACAACACCACTGTAACTATGGCCTCAAAAACCACTAGACTTAAGAGCTGAAACAATTAGTTGATCAACAGAAAATGAATCAGACACTAATTAAAGAATTGGATCATTTCAGTTATTTTTTAGTCAAAAATGCCAAAAAAAATAGCTGGGACCGGTTACTCAAAAGTTCGAATTTGCTGCTATCTTTATCACATATGATAGTTAACTGGGTATTTTTCAGTATTTTATAGACAAAACTAATTAAATCAATACATAATAATAATCTGTAGTTGCATTGAAAAAAAACACCTAATTAACATCTGAATCAACATAATTTGAACAATATGAAATATGAATATTGTATTTCTATTACTTATATTCCCAATAATTTGTTAAATAATGTAGTTGTAATGTAGTTTGGGGTTAAAACATTATTAGAACTCAGCAAGCAACACAACATAAATATTTCTGTGTTTTGTTGAATTTGGAAACTGAAGTAAAGCCTTTTGAAAGCAGTCAATAATGTAAGGTAATGTACAGTTAGATACAACATTTACTGGCACGTTTAAGTTTTTTCAGTAGAAATGACATTCCACTTTGCCCTCACCATTCATCGAGTGCACATTAAGTTAAACATCAACTGATCGAATGTGTATAACTTCATCGGTGCCTGCAGCTGAAAGAGTTAATGGCTTGAGGCCACCTCACAGCCATTATTGACCTGTATGACAACACATCCCGCGGTGAGGAGCTACACCCACTCAAAGAGGCTGTTCTGTGCTTCCTAATGGAAATGTACCACGTCTAGAACATTTTCAGGTGACATTTTCTGATGCATTAGCGGCTCGTATGAGTCATGTTACTGAGGAACAAGATGGAAAGCAGCAGCAATAGCAATAATCAAAGACATACAAAAATATATATATATATATATTTGAAACTTGCTGACAGAGCCACAAACCTCTTTCACTATTGTGTGACGTTGCCTCGTCTACACAGTGTCTGTGCAGCTCTATTGAATCGGGCTCCTATTTAGTGTTAGTTTGCAGTTAAATACTGGGTGTCATATCTTCATGATGTGCAGTGTGTGCTAGTGCCCCACTGCTCACATTACAGGGATGGTTCTTATCTTTTAAAATTAATTCCCTCTGGGGGTGTACATTGTTCATTGTACATTGTGGCATGAATTATGGACACATCTGAATGGAGAAAAGCCTCACAGTCCAAAAATGAAGGACAGTCTGTCATGTTCATCCGTGGTGAGCACCGTTCAAACCTTTACCAGCACTACTCTGTGGTATTTGGTGGTACAGAGGGACCTACCACCTGCTCTTAGACACTTCTCTGTTCTTTTTCTACCAATCTGCCTGCAGGACAAACTACCTAGCCATTCCCTCTGAGCAGAAACCCCCTCCAGCCGCTCCTGTTACCGAATAAAAGTGGTTTTCAGTGACACGGTATTTTATATGTGACTCCCTCACCATGTACCAGAACACTGAAGTCTCTTTCCAACTCATTGTTTGTACCTTTATTTCTCATAAATGTGCAGTCCTGTTGCTTCAACACCCTCTGTGTCTGCTCTTGCTCGTTCCCTTCAAAAGAGCTTTCATTCCTGGGACTCTCACCTAATCATTAGTTGTCCATTTGCATTTTCCATTCAGTATTCAATCACACTCACGATCAAGAATTTTGCATTAGAAATGTATCAAAATGAATATATTTGATGTAGGGTCATTTGTTTTAAATTATACAGTATGCACGCTAAAAAACTGGTGTCATTTGTTTCAAATGTCATACAACAATTTAATATGAGCATATGCAATTCAAACACAATCTCCTCTGGCATTGATCTGCATGGTGAAGATAGTAAATTATAGGCATGGGAAATGAGTGGCATTTGCATGTATATGAAGGGGGACTCCTGAATCATAATAATCCTAAAGGACAATGTTGTTTATTGGAATTAGATGTCATTTTTGTTTTTAATATTGCAGATGCAACACTGGTTATTTAGCATATAAATCATTCCATGTTTAATATGATTGAACATGTCATCTGCTCTGTTTAGGTATTAACAAATCACGATGGGACTTCAGTGTCATGTGACAGAAAAGGGCATAGATTCCACAACCCTCATCTATGCCCTGATGAAGGTGTCATCTCTCCAAGACAGTCATGGGAATCCTGCCAACCAACCCTCCCCTATGTATCCACTGCATCTTGTGAAAAGCCAGTCAGAACTGTCCAAGTGCTCAGTTTTTCTCCTCTTCGCCCTGTTGTTTTTTTTTGTTTTACCTTTGTGCCAGGCATCTGAAATCAAGTGCTTTCACAGATACAGCAGGTTAAAAAAAAATAACAAACATGTCAGCGTCTTGCACTTATTATCAGATAAATACCAGCTTAATTGCTTTATTTGGACCCGCCAGTGTGTCGAGTTACCGATATTTTCTTCGTAGTTAGTGGTGCCGCTGTGATTTATAACCTATAAACAGAAAACACCCAAGTAAAGTCGCTGTCCTACTGCTCTCCAGGCTGTTACATACAACTTAGATACCGACTGTGTAGTATTTTTTAGTTTGTTGTTTTACTACAATTTTATAGACCACGCTGAGACTTTAAGTTTCGTTTGTATCTCTTTTTGATGTCTTTTTAATGAAAATGGATTGCAACGCTTTTATACTGTATGGATGTGCATTTCTCCCTGTTTTGCTGTGTGCATCAGTGAAAACACGGTATAATGGAAAATATACAAAAAACGGTGTATCAAGTCACTTTATTTCAGTTGATCTGAATTCATCTAGACACCTTTTCCTATACTCTCCTCTGTATAAATCTTTAATCCGTGTTCAGCACTGACGTCAATCAGTAGGTCTTACTGCATACACTCGCTCTAAACTTTACTCTTAAGCTTCGACTGTTGCTGGTGTTCTACAGTAGCATTGCTATCGAGACTAAATGTGTGCCTCTTTCTATAGTACAACACTGTAGAATTGTATATATATATATTGTGACTCAGTCATACCACACTGTTCTTTGTCTATATATCTCCTGTGTGAGTGAGCTGCTTTTGATCTATTAAATACAATGCATTCCACTCTTTGTGCCGAGGCTCCTCTGTTTTCTGAAAATTTCTTACTTTTGCATTGAAATAGCCAAACCAGTCACCCAAATAAATGTTGGCAATGTGTGTTTCTGCAAACCATGCATATGATGAAACATTACATGTCCTTATCTTGCAACTGTACATTTTCTTTTGGTTGAATTTTCAACTTTATCGTGTGCCACTGTTCTCACGTGACAACGCTGTGCACTGGTTAGGTTTAGGCTCAAAAAACACTTTGTTAGGGTGAGGAAAACCTGCTTTGGTGGCAACAAACACACCTGGAAATGTACCGAGGTCTCCTTCAAAACACCTGGTTATGTTCCACAAACATGGCTGGAAATTGCCTGGAGGTCTCCTTATAAGGTGGTTTCACACTTACAATGCAGTCTTGAACTGCTGTCACTGGCTTGGCAGCGTTCTCGCCTGTTACTCCACCATCATTCCCTCCACGTCCTGATATGACAGGCAGGTCATAAACATGTACTGTGAGTGTGATATGATACATTTTGTAGAAATGTCAAGATGGTATATAGCCTGTGAGATGTACAAATGTGAACGTGGTTTGCAGAAATATTGACTACCAACATTTTATCCTGGTGGATATTGTACTAAATGATGAGCCCACACCCTCAGTGGCCTCTGTCTTATATTCTCCTTATTATCTGTGTCTGTGGTGGTGTGGAAGGAAAAAGAAACAGGCTTTAAATCAATCACAATAAACATCTCTGGTGTTTCCAGCTCTCATCAACACTAAAAAAAATAAAAGCAACCTTAAATTTGTTTGTGCTTGAAGTAAACTTTGTAGGTTTTAAGTGTCCTGCAGAGCTGAGCAGTAGTTCTTTAAAGCAGAAAGTTGTATCCAGTGGGAGCAGAGCTGGAGCGGAAAAGGCCAGAAAGGTTGCAGAATACAAAGAAAGACAGCAAAAGATGAAGGTACTGGAAGAAAGACACGGGAAAAGACTGGCAGTTAGAGAGAGAGAGAGAAGTGATGTACATTGCTCTTTTAGCTGGCCGTGACCCACGGCAGTGACAGATATAGCAGCAGCTGTTGTTATGGCAACCCAGGCATGCCTGTAGCAAGGCAGATTGCCTGGCAAAGATATTACCATGCGAAAGTTGAGACACATTCATTTATGCTCAGCCATAAAAATAATACAGCGCTTTATTACTTACCATACACAAAATATGAAGGCCACTCAACCTGCATGCTTTGCTACAGGAGGAGGCTTGATAGAGCATCCCTGAAAAGGAGCCTCCACACACCTGCCAAGGTCAGGTATATGGTCTGAATGGCAAACAGGTAATGTAAGAAGCACACCTTTTATCCTTCCATCAAGTTCCCATAAATTGGTTATTGATTGTGCGCCACATCCCATAAACTCTCCAACAATATAGCATTGTGGCTCTGAGATCTATTGTGAAAGTGGAATTCTTCGACCCTCCCCCTCCTCTCTCCTCCTCCGCCCCACTGTCTCTCCTTTCTCCTTCTCCATTGTTACAATGTGCCTCCCTCAGGATACAACCCAGTAATATGGCCCACATTCTACAAATATACGTTTCAGTGAAACTACAAGGCCCCAACTGCCTCGATGCTCTGTTAAGTCACATCACATGGAGAACGCGTACTATAAACACTCTTAATGCTTGTAAATGCAAATAGCCAATTACACAAAGTGTCACTGATGACAGGAAGGGATTTAATCACCCAGTAACCCACTGATAAAGCAGCCTGCTCGTAAAACACTGCCTTTTCTGTACCATGTGGGTTTAATGTATGCACAACATAGCCACCACTTTCTCACTTTTTGCCTAAGGATGACCAAGAGTTGCAGCCATGTTTCATTCTGACATGAAATCCGACCTTAAAGTTATTAATCATAATAATCTGCGGCACATGACACTTGTCCATCTATGAAGGGTCTTTGTCTCCCCCTAGTGTAAAGCACATTATGTCATCAAATGCTGACATAAAATAAAAGACAACTTATGAATGTCAAACTGTGTCAATCAAATTGAAAAAAAAAAATGATGCTATTGCAATTTTTTGATGAATAGAGCGATTTCTGGTGCTCAAGTAGCAGTATTTTTGCAGTGAATTCAGATATTTAAATTATTGATTTATTGATTCTATGTGTTTGGAAGGTGGGTTGATCAGAAACGCTTGGCTGTGGCCCGAGCATTGACGTTGCAGCATGCTGTACGCTGCCAGACATTGCATTCACCCAGAAACACAAGTTATTGATTGCTGTTGATCGATACTCACTTTGCTGGAGCTCTATCTAACGTTAAAGA
Source organism: Pagrus major (assembly GCF_040436345.1). Classification (NCBI taxonomy): domain Eukaryota; kingdom Metazoa; phylum Chordata; class Actinopteri; order Spariformes; family Sparidae; genus Pagrus; species Pagrus major. Next base: position 16,167,864 of record NC_133216.1, on the reverse strand, counting down.
GTTATGAGAGATTGGACCATACTGATGATACAAAGTGAGTAATTATTATGCATTGGGCTTCCACATTCTAACCTGAAAGCCATGTAACTTCCTCTCCTCTCCTCTCCTCTCCTCTCCTCTCCTCTCCTCTCCTCTCCTCTCCTCTCCTCTCCTCTCCTCTCCTCTCCTCTAAAGGAGACTCTAAAGGGATTTTCAAAGCATTGTATCTGACCAAGCTGCTGCTAACAGGGTGTTTCCACAATCATTTTCCCGCCTGCCAATTTCCATTTTCTTTGAGCGGCTGAAAACGAATGCACACATTTCAAACGGAGGCACAGAAATTGAATCATTTCTCCCAAGGAGAGCGTTTCAGAGATAACCATGGGGCGACCCACTCATAATTATAAATCTCCACACATTTCATGCTGTATAGTGAAAGACAGGGCAGGGCTGTTGACTTTGCCATACATAACCCCCCACACCTTATGAATGCATCTCTGGATGTGCAAGTTCCAGCTCAATTATAGACTTGCGAGAGATGGGAGATATTTTTGGACTGCAAACAATCTCTCTTTTAGCTGACATAAATTAAACTGTGATTCAGAGTCTTGGAACAAAGATAGCCAGACTGTTCTCTTCTGATCAGGCTGGGCTGATAATAAATCAGCAATAATTTGAATTGCCAATGTGATAGAAAAAAAAACATTAGGGCTTATTTGAAAGGTAAGCCAATTTAGAAATGTGACACGCCATCTAACAGATTTGTTAGATGTTGTTTAAGTATAAATATCTCTGCAGATACACCACATTAGAGATTAATAATTGGTTTGGCAGCCATTTACAGATTTCTTTTTCATCCAAACACAAAGGAAAGGTTTGAAAATACACACATCTGCCATCTTGCCTAGAGTAAATTGTGAATAGATACCACTCTCATAGCCTATCTGTCTGGTAAATATAAGGTTCAAGAGCCAGCAGCCAGTTAGATTATCAAAAATTAACCTAAATACTGGAAACAGGAGCAAACAGCCTGCCTCGCTTTTGGTCCAAACGTAACTAAATCCACCTACCCCAAAAAGGATATGACATGTCAGATTTCGGACAGGTATTTTTCAGCCTGATTCCAGCATTTCTTCAAGTATTAAACCTCAATTTATATATAGGGATGCACGATATTGGATTTTTAGAAATATTTTCCAACTCTTTTTGGCTGATTGCTGATGCTGACACCAATACACCTAATGGAAGAGAATATCAAGCCTCTCCTATTATGGAATGAACATATCATTATGCCTATTCTAACTGTGGCCCCTAGGTTTTTTTGCTCTTCTAACTAGATAACATCAGCCTGTCATCCATATTGGCAGATAAAGGCTTTACAAAGAAGTATTCAGCCCAGAATGAAGATCTCTGTTGATATGATAAGCTCATGGGACTAACAGTTGACTAAGTAGTTTCTTTTGACTTTATAATAATATAATATATAATAGTTTAATGGTATGGTAAAATGGTAAATTTACAGTTGAACTTTAGTTAATACTTTTTTGACTGTTAACAAACAATGCCATGCCTTATAAGCCATTTATTAACAGTGGTAAAGGTTTAAAAACATCAGTTGCACCTTTAAAATGGCCATGCAAGTAATGTTTATAGATGCGGCATTTCTTAACCATTTACAGAGTAATCTAAACATCAGTTGCAACTTGAGCATTGATATTTGCTTAATAAATGGTTCATTAAGAATTTAATTGTTTGTTCACAGTGAAATTGGCATTTTGTGCGATTTGGTGCCGCCACAGTTTAATACAAATGCCAGGTCTCTAACAATTTGTCAGACATAATGTATGTGGTAACTACAAACAGAACTCATTACATCATCACAATGTTATGTGTTGAAAACTTGTATGTTGAAGTAAACATGTATGTAACGCTGTGATCCTTCCCTCTCACTGTAGTTACATAGTGCAGAAACAAGTGACAGAGACACCATTCACTCTATTACAAGACACTGAACCATCAACATGATTTTGAAGCTGTTATTTTAAGGTCAAAAAGTCACATCATGTTGCCTCACTATAAATTCACCATTTGTTAATGATGTTAATAATAAACTCTTACTGAAAACACAACATTTTGGCCAATACATTATTTAATTGAAAAGCCTTTATTGATTGATATGGATGACATGCAGATATTATCATGCATCCCCAATATCTAACCAGTTAGCTGAGCAAAAAGACCAGAATATTTGTGTTTCAGTGCAAAAAAAAGTCATGCTGCTGTACTACTACTGCTGTACGGTCACTTCAGCGTGTTTTTCCTGTTTTTGTGGTTGACAAATGTCACGTTTATCAAGTTTCTTCACAAAACAACTCACTAGGAATGGGAAAAAAAAATAACGTTCTCATAATTATTTGCTGTTGAGCAAGACACACTGTCAGCACAGCTGCACTAATGCCTGATTGTTATTGTAATTGGCTGCACTATTATTCAGTCAATATCTGATTAGAGCTTTACCTTTCGCCTCTGACTCACACATTCTTCAAAGTCAATGCATATTACGGAGCAGAAAGCTGCTGGCACAACACATCACTCAAGTGTTTATAGCGTCTTTGTCAGCCCGTTAAATTGCACCTGCACAACTTCGAAGCACCTCTGGAGAACCTTTTCACTCAAGGTTAGAATAATCTGGAATGCACACAGTCCCTGTGAATTATTCCTGTCTGTGTAATTATATCAACCTTGCAGTTACAGAGTTGTTATCATTCCCCTGTGGTGTCATTGGCATAAAGGAGAGCAAAGAGGCAAGAGTTGTCTGGCAAATAGAGAGCTGCTCCTGACTACTGAATGAGAAGCCTATCTCCACAGGAATATTCATTTACTGTCATGTAATCCATCAAAGCTCCTTTTTAACCTAAGTGTTGTTTCAGTAGCCTCACCTCCTGTCTCATTCTGATTGTGCATACATCTCACTTAAGTCTTCTTGTCATTCCTCACAGGCGTGTGATATTTGTAGAGCAACATTCCTCAAAGCTATCATGCCTTTTCGAATCTGATGTGTCTTTAATCTCATAAGCTCCTTTGTTTTATTTGATTCTTCTTTATAAACTCAGCAGCAACAGATGCATTACACCTGTAGGCGGACGTATAATCAACAGTAAACCATATGGAAAGGCTGCTGCTTCCAGCCTCATTGTCTTTGTCATCATGTCGTGCGCGTGGATCAAGCGCAGCCTAGAATGCAGACACGTTTTATTTTTTTCAATGGCTTTAGTGAAATGTTGTAGCCGCTATGGGATGTTTCCTTATCTATAATGTGTTTCCCCAAATAAATGACTGAACTCAAGCCTTTGCATTGTCTTACATGTCTTTTTTATCACCCGATAAGGTTGGTTACTGAGGGCTGATGCTGAAATAAAAAGAGATAACACATCCAACACCGCAGCTGTTTCACACTCCTAATCAAAACGGAGTCCATGAATTAAACAGCAACCCTTTCACCGTATACCTTAACCTTTCCTCTCTCCCATCCATCTCTCCTATCCATCATCCCATCCTCCGTTTCATTCACCCGCATATCAAACAAGAGGCATCTTTGATTAGCGAGACAAAGAGGATGCCTTAAATAAAAAGACCATTTACAAGTCAGACTGGGAAAGCGAGGCACTGACTGGGTGCCTGCTTTCTAATTTGTGATGAGAGGATGGAGCTGGCCCGCAGCTCAATGACGTCGCAGCTCTATTGTTAGTGAAATGAACACCTGGCTGCCAGAGAAGTGCTAAATCACCACTGTGTGTTTAGCCACACCTGAGGCCCTCCACACAAAGTGACACAAAGCAGAACATTACATCGCAGGCTGGCTGGATTCAAAGGTAAGTGTGCCTGCAGTCCCAGGGTGTTTCATCTAATCTATCAACAACTGGTTGGTCGTTTGGACAAAAATTTACTGCGTGTATATTAGCTGCAACATTGTTTCTGGGGAGGAGAAGCACTGACAATGAAAGGTGATTAAACAAAAGTGGTGGACAGGGAAATTAGCCCCATGGATTCTCAAGGATTTCTAATTGTGCTGTGTGGTGAAAAGTTGATAAGGGGCAAAGGGAATGCAATAAAACACTGCCAGACCTCTGACAAGCTTGGCGCTTTATTACATTTATTTTGTGCAGCAGCCAAGGAGGCAGTTGGCTGATATCCTTCTTGACACTGCTAGTTAGAGACAGCCCCACCACGTCTGATAAATGTTATTTTAACCCCACGGTTATAAACGCACGCACGCTCTCCACACAAGTAGGGTCACGTGCTCACCTCATTCAATGGCAATCATTAGAAGTGATAGCTCGTGTCTCACTATTGCCGTGGATCAAAACCCAATTAATTAAACCCTTCAATCGCCTCTCACGCCAGCAGGTTCAATCCGCGGAGGATAAAGTTATAGATGAGCAGTGAGAAATAGCAGCCGCTTGTCTCTGATGGTAGATGGCAGACCCTTAATTCAACTATAAATCCCACGTCTGCAGAGATGCTCAAGTCGAAACTCCTTTCCACAAATCCTCTGGGATCAATTAACACAGGGTGCACAGGACATGGGAGGTTTTCTAAACAATTCTGATCTCTGTAAAGTACCAGGTTATTTCATTGTGAGAGAAAGTATTATTTAAATAAGGCACAGCTTGGCCTCTGTACTTTGATTAAGCCTTCGAGCTTATCTGGCAGAGATGAATGAGATCATCCTCTGTGACTTAGCTAATAATTTGGAGCAGCAACTAATGAACACGCTGGATCAATAGCAAAACCACACAGCATAGCTGGAGTTACTGGAGTATTCTTTTTTTTACATCCCTGCAGCAGTTGGCTACCAGCGGGAACAGCTGACCTTCTCTACCACATATCTGTCAATGGCTGCGAAACAGGAGGAACTGTTAGTGAGATGCAGGAAGTTACTTCAGAGGGAAGAAGGGAATGATGACGCAAAGGTCCATCGCCATCTTGTTGTGTTGAGACAACATCTCGAACAAACTAAATCACTTGGGATCAAATGAGGCTGCATGTTACAGCACAGGTGTTCCAGGTCGAGGGAAGGGAGTTGTTTACAAATTGCTTGTTTTTAATATTTTAGATTCAGGAGGTACACTCACTGTTTACCGCACTGTGCTGTAGCTTTTCTCTAGAAACACAACCAAACCCGTTACAAATGTGGAAATAATGTCAGGAAATGGTGTTGGCTGTGGTACAAACATGACCCAGGCTATAGCTAAAAAGTTATGATGATGTGGGCACTTGGACATGTTGTGATTTCGATAGTATTACAATTAATTCTTCGGCCTTAACCCAAATCCATTTAAAAATGTAGAAACAGCAGTTATGTAAGGAAATACAGTTAATGTTAGCTGTGGTGGAGGGTAGTGTGAGCCTGTGGCCAGACAGATCCCAAAGATAATTTTGTGAAGGAAAACCACATGTCTCTTTGTTAGGAGAGGGACAAAGAAACAATGGTGGTGCTCAAACCATGTGCTCACTGATATCATAGGTGTGATATGGTGAAAAGCTGAAGACAAATGTGTGTATAAGATTCTGTTGCCACATTAAGACAGATGGTTAGTTGCATGCAAAGAATCTGTACAGAGCTTAATCTAACTAACGTCAACTCAGGAGGAAACTGGTCACCCCCATTGTTCCTTGATACAACTAAACTGATTTGTGTTCCTCTGCTTGTAGAGTTGGCTAACAAGCTTTGTGTCCCTTACCTAACTTTGGTACTTGGCAGGACCTTGCGTTGTTGTAGAAAAGGCGAAAAAAAAAAAAAAAAAAACATTTTTGGGTTCACATTCCAGTTCTGTCTAAAATCTACATTTGACACAGGGATGCTTTGAGCTTAATGCCAAAATTACAATTACCATGCTAACATTCATCAGGTAAAATGTTCACCATCTTAACTCACAACACAAAACACAAGGTACAGCTGACCTGGATGACATTATCATTAGATTTACAGTCACGTGGACCAATACATAATACTTGATTATATAACATTTGACCAGATGATCATCAAAGTCATTACAATTCATTGTGGGGGGGCGACATTAATATCGGTACCAAATTTCATGGCAATCCATCGACCATCATTAGCTTTAGATAAAAACAAAAAAGACAGAGGAAAAGCCAAGGAATTGCCAAAGTCAGTAAGTTCAATCCTTTGAGGACCATAAATATCTGTACAATATTTCATAGCAATCCATCCAAAGGGGCCAGATGTGTCAGATTGACTGACAGACCAGCCAACAGACCAACATTGGCACCTCTCGAGACACACCACTAGCACAGCTAAAAATTGGAGAGAACAGGATGAGACCTAAGCTATTAATAACATGAAGTGGGAGACCATAAAGAAAGCACAACAAGCCCAATTCAATTCTCGGAAGAAACAGAAAACATCATTACCACAGTCTCTCCAGCCAACACACATACATTTTCCCTAACAGCCCCTTTCTGCTGCACCTCTCTGCAGTGTAGATCAAATTTACTTCCCCTAGTGAATTTGACCTACACTGGACCATAAAAATCACTTACCCAAGTGAATTTGATCTAGGTTGAATTGGATCGGGTTACGTGCTGTGCAGCTGTGGAAACCAGCAAAGAAAAGGTGTGATTGAATACTAGAATAGACCTTGACTGAGCCGAGGCTTTTACCATAGTTGTAGACAAATTGCTTCTTAGCAGCTGCTTCAAACCAATTAACCTGTGGATACTTGCAGGTATACATGTTGCACTTTCACTGAAAAAAAAGGATGACATGAAATCAAAGCCCGCTTGTGTAACTGCCTACATACAGGTTGATGAGAAGGAACAATAACAGAATTACACAATCAGAGAAATGCGAATGCTAACCATATCTTGTTATCACAGAGCCAACTGTGAATTCGGGAACACGTGGCAGCAGCAGTTTCCTTCTCCTTTGCTTCTGTTGACTTTTAGGTCTGTTTTTGACAAGTAAAAAATAAAGGATATTACCAATATTGACTACCATCATATGCAGCTAGATAATACATATGCAATGAATTGAGCTGATTATCCATTCAACCTTGACTCGGGGCAAAATCGTTACAGAAGCTGTGTGTCTCAGGTTTTGTTTTCATTCTAGAAGAGCATTCGTTTCCTAAAGGGTCTCCTAATGGCGCAGATAAGTCCGTCTCTGTTCAGTGACTGTGACTGATCTATACTGAGAGAGGGAGAATAGGAGCATACAATACAAACAAGGGACTTAAGACAATTGCAGAAGTGCAGTTGTAATTCTCGTTTGTGGCTCATTTTTCCTTCAAACAAAACGATTTACTTGTAAAAGGCTGCCTTAATTGAGGGTGATGGAAACACACACACACACACACGGACACACTGCTTGACACGTATTTGTCCGGCAGTAAATTAATTTCCTGGGGGGAAAAAGAGTTATGTGAGAGCTTTTCTTGTTACAATCTTGTCATAACAGGCCGAGTGAATATATTATACTCCCCAGTCACAGAATGTATAATACAGTGTACTTTTCTCTCTTATGCATGAAAGCCGGAGGACAAACTAGAAAAATAAGTTAAAATGAAAAAAGCAGATATGTGTGTCACTCAGAAAACACATTATGTGGCAACAACACCATGGTAACGATTTCCTGCTCATCAGGAGTAAAGTGATAGACAACATCAAGTCACTTCCCACTAGTAATGTGTCTGTTAGTGGGTGTCTGTGTGCTCATATATTAGCATCTTTGATTTCAGAGTAAATTACACATTGGTCTCTTGGCATTTTACCCCCTCTTTATATTCATGCAGTGAAAAACAAACACTCTTGGTGAACTACTCTTTTGGAATCACATGCAAAGCTTTCGCCTCCACAAAACCGCTCGCTGTGTTTCACTATTTTTCAACGATACGCTTGAAAACTTTTCACATCCCCGAAAAACAGTGTTTGAATATCACCGGCATGGAAAATTAAGTGCTTCCGGGGATATTTATCTGCTAATACCAAGCTGAAAAATGAGATTTACTGCGGAAATTGTGGGAAGCTCGAAAATTAAAAAAATGCCCCCCCTAAAAAACACTGTGAATATAAATACGATTTTTGATACGCAAACAGGAAATCAAGCAGGTAAACGCTTGGTGAGAAAGCTGGTCCACTGTGTTTTTTAATAGACCTGTCTGATTGCTAACAGCTCTGCAGAATCAACAGTGGGGGTTGGTGGAAGATTTAATGTTGGAGAAAAAAGGCCGAGCAGCAGAGGAGCTGTGCACGGGTACAAAATTACTGATGCACGAGAAGAATTAGTGGGGAGGGGCGTAAGGTGATGCTTATCATTCCTCTGTCGCCAAGCAACAAATGTCCATGTGCCCATGAGCAAAGCATCCAACAGCTCCAGCTGCTTAAGTGGAGCCATTCAACAGTCGGCATTATGCTAACTTGCCCTGCAGTCATTTCATGACGTTCTTCATTTGTTCTTAGAATACTGACACTTTCAAATTTTATACAAAGCCTCTTTCATTGCATTAGCCACGAGTAGATTCATCACTCACGACAATGTCAGACCATAATATGCAATGTGAAAGATTTTACAATGTTTCTCTTGAACTAATATACTTTCCTCCCCGAAAATCTTTATGGTTGTGCATGGAGGAGCACTCTGTTCTCCACTGGTTCAAACTCTAAAAACACATAGAAGAAGCTGTCAAACTACAAAATAGATTTAAAAAGTTCTGGGTTGGGATCTTGTGAGATATCGAAGTGCTGTGCTGGTTTTCTTCCACTCTGACGAACTACACCTGACAAAATGAGTAATTGACGTGCCCGGTGCTCATTTTTGTTCCTGATGCTAATGTTCAGCCTCAATGCTCTTGGTCTCAAGGCCAATTTTTTGAAGGTCTCGGTCTCATCTTAGAATCAAACGCATTTTTATCGGCCATGTCTCGGTTCTCAGACAAAGAGGACTCTGGGATTTATTTCAAGACCAGTCATCCAGTAACCCTGATGCTTGCACAAAAAAAAAAATTGCTTTGCGTTAAGTGTATGGTCAAACATGGAAAAGGAGTGTTGAATAAAAATGGTTTGGGACTTGCATTGGTCTTGGTCTTGACTTTGTCTTAAACCCTCCAAGTCTTGGTCTTGTCTCAGTTTTGGTCTTGACTAGGTCTTGTTCTACCTTGGTTTCGGTCTTGACTTGGTCATAACCCCTCAAAGTCTTGGCCTTGTCTCAGTCTCTGTCTTGACTCGGTCTTGTCCTGCCTTGGTTCCAACCCCTCAAGTCTTGGTCTTGTCGCAGTCTTGATACTCTCTGGGCTTGGTTATAACTTGGTCTTGGTTTAGTTGGTCTTAACCTCAACACAGCCTGATGCCCAATGTCTGGTCTTGGTTTAGGTGGTCTTAACCTCAACACAGCCTGATGCCCAATGTCTGATATTGCCTAGTCTTATCCCAGCATAATATTGTAAATTTCTTCTTTGTTTATTTAAAGTTATGACCCAAACTAAACCAAAGTAAAACAATAAAAGTTATGCTGGTGTGGGAGAAAATAGAGCAATTAAGTAACTGACCATTTAAAATGAATTAATTTGTTTTCACTTGGCCATTATCTGAGTCTTATGTTCATGTAAAAGTAAACTTTTCAAACAAGCACATTCAGCACAGCTCTTTACTGAAACTTCCTCAAAGTTATCATCAGTCCCACATGCTTAGATATCTGAAATAATTTTGCAGTGGGGTTTAGAGAGAGAGAGAGAGGGATATCACGAACATGAAAACATTCAATCTAATTGAAATGAACTTAACCGGCACCTCCACTGAATGTGAACTCATTAGTTGGAGAACTATGCTGTTTCTGCATGTTTTGGGAGCACTAATGAACAGTGATTATGGAAGGTAGATACCTAGAGTATATGCGGATGATTTAATGTCCTTAAAAGATCCTAAAGTTTCCGAATGTATAGATAGATCACTTTTATTTCACTTTTGAGTCTGTCCCATCTGAAACAGGTTTTGTGTATAAAATATTGAACAGGTTTCTTCAGCAGTATTTATTTTGTTCCACCTTGATGTTTCTTTTATTTCTTCAGCAATCAGTCACCATAGTAAACATTGTGAGTGTATTACAGTATGCTGCCCTTGAAATCAACCCAGGCGGAGACACATTAATTGATTCTGATGGTTGTGAAGGTCCCGCTGAGTGACAGTCAATAACACATTAAGTAGAGAGGACTTCTGTCACCAGTCATTCCAGCAGATGCAGACCAGCGTACACACACATACAGCATACATACACGCCCTCAGACACACATGCCAATCAAATGGCACTATCACAGAGACGCAGAGAGAGCAGGCTATGCCACAAACGCTCCAAGTCCTGTTGTGCCCCACAGACCTGCGAGGGTGCTGTGCTTTGCACTGTACATCTCCCTTTAAAGATTACATCACTAAATATTTCAAAGGCACTGCTTGCCCAGCTCCACTCATTAAACCTGCTACAAAAAATACAGAACACAAGTTGTTTACACAGATAAGCAATGGTGTTTGGAGCCACGATGTGTATGGTGTGAGATCCCTGTGGAGGGTCACAGTTCTTGGTTACAACTGAATAAAAATGCATCTTTAAATACCAAGCAATTTCTTTTTTTTAAAAAAAGCACTTTCCCCCGTAGCTCTAAGACAGCAGGGTACTTCAGATCTTTCCTCTATGGTGTCATTTCATATTATTCATGACCTCCCCCCAGCCTCCATATGCATATGTGTGTCTTTTTTCATTCCTCTGTTGGCCCCCTGCCCATCCCATCTTCTTATCTCTCTCTTTTTTCTTCTCCTCCTATCTCTTTGATTCCACTTTTTGAATCCTTTGCCCATCCTCTGCTGCCTCACAGCACTCTTATGGCAGCAGCTGAGCTGTGGTTGTGAGTGCTATTATGCTCCAATCAAAAAGGGGCACTAAAGACTCATTAACACACGAGCTGCAGACACACACATGCACACACGCACACACACACACACACACACACACACACACACACACACACACACACACACATAGGTTTATGTTGAAAACTAATTTTCTGACACAAGCAGATGATAAGAAGAATGGCTCTTGATGGGCTCCTGCTCTGACTTCTCCCAATTTCAGTGCAACATTAAACTTCTGGTTGGAAATGCTGATAACACACTCAATATAGAGAGAAGGCAAGGCAGTAACCAAAAAGTTGACTCAGAGATGACTGTGACGGTGTAGATACCACATGATGAAAGCCAGAGAGGGGAAAGACAGATCAAAAGAAAGAAAAGACAGAGATGATAAGTGAGAAAGAGAGAGAGGCATGACAGTTGTGAAGTTGACAGGCTCCATGGAAGAATACAAGCGGTACATAGGTTGCCTGAGGATGCGTGTGGAGAGCACTCGGGAACACCAACACACCCTGGGCAAGGAGACCTCTTGCCTGGTCCAGACTCCTTATGTAAATACAGATCACAGCTTCTCAGTCGTTCCGGGGTGATGAATAAATCCTAAAAATGCAGATGTGGAGTGGCGCCGTAAAAGTGCAGTCCAAAGCCCGGACACGAAGGGAGCGAGGCCTGAAACAGAGCAACGTTGTAATGTAAGCAGGTAAGTCTAAACCAGCGTGTGCAGCCATTACACTGTCATGAAAATCAATGCGTGGCCTTTGACTTGGCCTGTGCATGCTTCAGTTACACTCTATGCAATGTTGGTGGAATGTGCTGTGTGAACTGTCTATGACTGACCGTGTTTTTGACATGGTTCATTACTCCATCCGTCATGCGTTTGTTGTTTGCTGACACATTCACAGAGGTCTGTGCTCCGGGGCCTTTCTCCTCATTATTTTCCCATGAGGAACACAAACTGAAGCCTGTTTTGGTCACACTGCCTGGCTTTGATAATTGCAGGCATAAATTAAAACATTTTCCTCAAATAACAGCCCATACGGAGGTCTGCAGTGACCTTCACTACCAAATAAAATATTTAGCTGAAGTGGTGGATTCACTTTTAACTAATTAGAGAAGGGCACTGCGGTCAGGTGGTGAGATCTGACTGTCTATGGCCCTGCTCAGCTTTAAAGGGCAAAGGACCTTCATGAGGGAGATAGAAGGCAATGGATTAAGCAAAAGAATTACAAGAACTGGGCTGTTGTGTTTCAGCATTGCATCTTTCATGCTGGGTGAGTTACTTAACTATCATAATCAGTTGCTCGATACATATTATGCTGCATTCACACTGCAAACCTCAGTGCTCAATTTGGTTTTTAAATGTGGCCATTATCAGATTTGAGTGTGAACAGGTCACAGTTCTGAACTGACCTACATGCACAAAAGAGAAATAATAAATATGGAAGTAAACATGGAGGCCACTGAAGTCAGCGTGATGGTTTCATTTATAAGTTGATGTGCAGTGGGAAGCAGCAAATTCGAGAGCAGATGATAACGAGGATGAGGAGAGAGAGAGCCAAATTTTTAATTATGGCTTTTCTGTGGAGCAATGGCTGCTACGTTGTGTGGATGCAGAGTTGGAGCCAAGAGTGTTTGGAGTCGTGACTGGAATGGTTTCACTGAAACAGATTTCATTCAAAATTTTTGCATGTCAAGGGCTTTTTTGATTAAATCTGTCAGCGCCTCTCCACGAGATGCTTGGGCCGGCAAAGTGAGCTCTGATGGTTAATATTGAGGTCACATTGCAAAATTCAGATTTGCTTATCTGATTTACGGCCCAGCCCAGTCGCCAGTGACTTGATGTTGTCTATCACTTTACTCCTGATGAGCAGGAAATCGTTACCATGGTGTTGTTGCCACATAATGTGTTTTCTGAGTGACACACATATCTGCTTTTTTCATTTTAACTTATTTTTCTAGTTTGTCCTCCGGCTTTCACGCATAAGAGAGAAAATGTTTTTGGCGACTGAAACAGTTATTTTAGGCCTCTTTTCATAACTTTAACCAAGTTGTTGATGTGCCTAACCCTAACCAGAGCATAAGCACAGTGACAAGAGACAAATTTAAATTGCACCTCCAGAAATGTAAAGTTGCAACATCAAGAAAAGTTTTAACATTTCTATCAGAATTAAAAGGATTAGATTAAAAAGAAGTGATGAAGTGTTGTTCGCACAAAAACAGATTTTAGTCACATATAAGAAAGTAACTGTAATGTACTGAATCGCAAATTGTAATCTGTTACACTACTTATAACTGAAAAAATTGCCAAAACTGCATGTATCAGTGGTTAGAACATGAGAAACTCCCAGCAGATCAGGTGGTCTTAATGTTTAATATACGTTAGCAGTTACAGCACCTTTTTCAGAATCCACTATCAGATCTACCACTTCACTGTCAGGACCCAAGGCCAACCTGTAATACGCACATTTCCAGCCAGTAATTACTCTGTTTCAGATGTCTGCCTGAGTGTGCCGTGCTGCATGTCGTCTCACGAGGAGAAAAAGGCACTTAATGCAATAAGCGGTACTGAGAAATTTAATGTGATTGGCAGTGGTTTCAGTCTTTTGTTGTGGTGTTAAAGCCGGTACTACTCATCCGACAAATGAAGTTGGCACGCTTAGAAAGCTCGTCCCTTTGATCTGCACTCAGGCATCCATCTCTCAAACAGCATCCGGCCACTGCTTTCACCAAACTGAGGCCAGGTAGCAACAGAGCACCGATGGCCCCATTTATTTCTCATGTTGCCATAAAATCCAACACAAGCAGCACCAGGTGCTCCCCACAGCTCTTTCTGACAGAGATAAATTGTTGCTCTCTACCTTTACTCCTCACAGCTTAGTGGACAAAGTGTCAGTGTGTGTCCTGGATGAGATTATTCTTGGGTATTTCCCACCTCTGTCAAGTCTGACTGTTAGCCTCCTTCTTTCCCCATGTCTTCATCCAGGCACTTGTGATTTTGCACTTTGGTAAGTCAAATAAATCTGTCCCTCTGGAGCGTACTCATCTCGCCATCTCTGCTCGTTGTCCTTTCTCCTTCTCTCCCTCCTCTCTCACGCAGTAGGAAACCGCCGCACTTGGGCTAATGATCAAATCATAGACTCACTTCTTGGCACTCACTGACTCCCAATTATAGTTAAGAGTTGGCTTCTTTAAAATAAAGATCCTTATCCTCCTGCTACTGAGGGCACTTCAACTCCTGCCGCCTTCATTACCCCGGGTTCTCTGTTTGTCTGTCCGTCCGCCAGTCTTTCCACCCCGTCAGTTTCTCATCCATCCGCCTGTCTTTTCTTTCATGTCTTCCTCCTTCATTACTTTTCTGTTTGTTTGTTCGTTTGTTTCTTCCATTCTCTAATGGACCAAAGTTTTCCTGAAAACTATAAAAGTCTGAATCCAAACTTTGCCCACTTCATCAAGTGATGACAAGTGTATGAGCTGACTCTCTCAACTTTGTTTTTGAAGAAGTCAGCTATAACAGAAGTAATTCTTCAGGCTGAACAGAAGAAATATTGCTTCTTTTGAATTTTGCTGTCTTTTTTACCAGCAAGGGTGATGGCTCATCAAATGAAACAGGATTTACCGGTGCGATGTGCTGAAAAAATGAGCGCCCGCGAATGCCAATGAGCAAGGCCGCAGCTGGGAGCAGGGAAATTCGGAAGAATTAACAAGCTTTTTAGTTTGAGGCTTTGCAGCTAAATCACTCTTGTCAGGACTGTATGTCGAAGTGCATCAAAGGCTGTTGCAGCATTTTCCCTGAAAAAGAAAATGAGGCTCTTTCAGCCAGAGGTTGAAAATAATGAGTCAGTCTGGGTATTAGCATGGAGATAGAGAAAGGTTGCAAGTAGCAAACCACCGGGGTTAAAAAAAAAAAGAAGTTCAGATTAAATATTCAGGAAAACTTCAGGAAAGCATATGTGTGCACTCTCCACAAACGGCAGAACTCAAACAGAAAAATGAAGACACATACACCTAGATAGCTACAGTATGGATGATACTCACTTAAAGTTGCATTATCCTCCAAGAGACCTCAGCAACAGCAATGGTACATTTAAGGTTTTTAAAGGGATGCAAATGTCTTCCCTGAATACTCAACCAGCTTTCACTTGACATTTGTGAAAGCTGAATGCAGAAGACGTGTTTTTGCAGCCACAGTGATGCAATGAACCTCAGATAATAAAAAAAAGACAGAATTTCATAACATTTACCCTTTCTAAACTTTTCTTATGCCCTCTCCCTTCACCTGTTTTCTCCTCTTTCCCAAACACTCCCCTTTGGATTGCAGAGTAGGTCACAGGCATGAGCGTGTGGTTAAAGACAAGTGGACAGATGCTGCAACTTCAAACCGTTGGCTGTTCTCCCATTAGCGGATCTCGGTGGGAAGGTGAGACCACAGACGCCGTGTGAATGTGGTTCTCTATATGTGTGGGTAGCAGAAGAAGCGTCAGCAGCTGTAGCAGTAGTATGAAGGATGAAAAGGCTCAAACATAAGCCTACTCTGACTATTAGCAGGGTCAATATGGTCAAGCTTGCGCAGTGTGTGTGTGTAAAAACCATGTTTCTGTTCGAATACCATTTACTGTACTTGGTAAAGCAATAGTTCAATATGCTTGTTCTCTTCTTTGCAGAGAGTTAGATGAGAAGATTGAGCACTCTCACATTTGCTATTTTTATATTGAGCTGGATCCAGGAGCTTTGCTTGTCTTAGCTTAGTTTAGCATGGAGACAGGAAACAGCTGGTCCTGATCAAAGATAACAAAATCTGCATACCAGCACCTCTGAAGCTCACTAGTTACATTATATTGTGTTTGTTTAATTGTATGAGAAAGTCTTGTTGACTCGTTATGATGTTGGAAGCAGTGCCGGTGCAAAACATTTATCAGCAAGAGGGCACAGGATTTCACAGATGGGCACCCTTTTTTACATGGCGGCAGACATTTCTTGTTTTGTTTTTGTTTTTTTATTGTAACGTTGTCGCATTTGAGTTTGGCCAGACCGGAGGTGTCCCTTTAGTCATAATTAACGCTCACTCTTATATAAGAAATATGTATTCAGCCAAGCCCTTGTAAAATCCTGTTACAACCATATCTGCCAATTTATCACATAGGAACAAGCAAAATGATGCACACCAAACACAATCAAATGGCCGATCAATCTCTACCTGCACTGTGGCTCTAAAGCCGTATGAAGAGTCAGCTATTCTCGAAAGAGCCCAAAGAAGAGAAATAAGCTGGGCTAGTCAGCTGCTTGCTGTAGCTTCGTGTTGTTCGGACAGTCATGAGTGTGGCATCGACCCTCTCAAGAAAGCTTTTTTGCAAGAGCGCAAATTGCATATTTCCTGTTAACTGTTAAATTATTCCTTTAAAACTCATATACACACTACATAACGTCTTGCTCATATTCAGCTCTTAAATATAACATGACAGGTTCCCAACTGTGGTGTTTTTTTCACTTCTGATATTCAAAGCAGGCAGACATAGCATTATAATGCTTTTGTTTATACATGTTCATGCATGTGAAAAGATCTCCTCACCTTCAGTCTTGTATAATAAGCTCATAATGACACAGCTAAGAAAGGGGAGAAAACTTCAAGTCCTTCAATATAATATGGAACGTATCCCTCTGTGGTATTGGATTGGGCCCACGTGGAGATGATTAAACCACAAGTGAAGCCTGTGAAGGAAGGCAGCACTTCAATCTGCAGCACGATAAAGCCAATAAAGTCAGTCACGTTGCACAGCACTGCTGCCATTAACAGCAATATGGTGTTCGAGGTTGGATTGTTTATGCTCTGCGGTCTTTAATGGTTGTCTTATTATATGCCGTTTATCTGTAGAATAGGCTGCATGCTCTATCTTGATGTTCAGCGATGATTAAATCTCCTTTGCACTAGTCAGGAGGCTGCCATATTGTTTATCATTATTATTGGTTCTATCCAGTAAAAATCACTGGCATTACTGGCTAATAATTGCAGTGAATTCACAGTAGTGTACTGTAAATATTTTGAAGCAAAAAAGATGAAAACCACAGTAATGTGTTGTGTTCCTACAATCACCCAATCAAGTTTTTTTGATGTAAAATGACATCATGATACTGTAATAAGGATAGCAGTAATACAGCAATGTAATGTGTTTTATGTTCTTCATGATCTATATATCTATCTATCTAGAACCATTCATGTCCGATCATTTAAAAAAAGAAAGTCACACTGTGGGAAACAAAGAATTACATAGAAATATGGAACACTGTATTTGAGCAAACCTGAAATTAGAATTCACCACAGGCAAGTGCAAACAAAAAGGCAAAAATATGAATTTATTCTGGATTCAATCAAAATGTGAACAGCTACGTTTTCCACGTTTCCATTTGGCCTCTGGGTTGTGCGTAATCACTCCAAACTCACCGAGGGAAAAAGCTCTTCAATTTTAAATCAGTCCGCAATCAGTTCCGCGAAGAGGCAACAACAGGATACATGAAAGCATCTTAACAAATTCATTGCAGGCAAACATTCTTTGTACTCAGCCATGGCCTGCTGTAAGGCTAACAAGTTCGTTGTGTGAAAGCAAAGGCGGCATGTGGATAGTATGATGGAGGGAGCGATCCTCATCATAATGTCCACATGCTGCTCACTTGGCTCCATAAATGAGTGACCTTGAGCTTCACAAGTACTCATGATAAAGTGTTTTCTGCTCCGTTCCACAATTTGCATGCGATTCTCTACGTGGACAAAGATTCACCCCACTGCCAGGAAGCGATGAAACTGGGGCTGATATGATTTTAAAACATCAAGCATCAATTATTTATCTTACAGCTCCACTTGTATTTCATTCAGGACATCTCTTTCTCTCATTCCTCCTACCTGTCGAGCTGTAGCATCCGTAACAATGAAACAAGATGGAAAGTTGCCATGACCACCGCGAAGCTCCTCTCCACTGTAATGAGTTCAATCACACATTGCACAGGATGGAAACGGTACAATTAAACAGGCTTATGAAATAAACATAAATCCCGCCTGCAGAAAGCAGTTTCTTCCTTGTGTTGACAGTGGAAACATCTTTCCTCCATATTGTCCTCTAAAATGCATAATTACTCTGCCTGAGCACACGTGTTAAATCAGTATCTGTTAAAGGAAGAAAAAAGTTCAGCAGCTCTTCAGTCGGTCTCTGGGGAATACTTCTAATTTCCTTCTAATTATTTTCGATTTATTTTAATCAAAATCCACTTTACCATCACCATTTCACATGTCAATATAATTTTTCTCATTTACCCGCATTACTCTTTATTTGTTTTTTCTCTCACACCACACTGGGGTCTGGGCTTTATGTTAAGTATTGTGTCGTGGTTTGGATTTATATTTTGTCATTTAAAGTCCATTAAAGTCATTGTCGCCGTTTTATAGTTTACTTTAAATGTATTTTCTCTTCGTAACTCTCTCTTAAAACAACAGTTTATTTGTGTTTTATGTTTTTCAAGGAAAAGCAGCTTCTAGTTATGGAGATAGATAAAGGTAGGTTATTCAGCACTGTACCAAAAAGATTAAATGTGCAGAGGGAGCAGTTTGTTTAGTTTTACAGCTGTTTTAAATCATATTCTTGATAAAAGACCAAACCCAGCTATTTGTTAGTCTGCCTCTCAGAAGTTTAAAATGTCCCTACCCTGTCTGTGGCACTGAAACCATAGCCCATTAGTTCCCACTGAAGACATACTCTTTAAAAATAGAAAACAAATATATTGTTAAATTTTTAAACAAGACTAAGAGTCGACAGCCATGCTGAGGGCACTGTGAGGTTTTACTTGGGGAGGTGGAGGGTGCACATAACAGCAGCATTAATGTGTAAAAGGCAGAGAGCGAATCATATTTAGGATGACAGCGGCAATATGACAGGCTATAAATGTAGGTGTGATGTTGTCCTATTGGATACATGTGATCAGCTAATGAAAACAGCTGACAGACCATATGACACATGGTCTAAAGTCCATGGCGCAAGTGCATTCAAGGCTACCGTTTAACTTGCGTAACTAGCCTTGCGCTAGTTAAACGGAGGATAATCTGGGTGCAAAGTAAGGCACACGACGGAAAGGGGCTGTATATAGACTCTTTATGTGTCTTTTGGGCATAACATGAATAAATAAATCAATCCGAGTGTCACCTCTCATTCTCTTTAAAGGCCAGGTGCGGCAGTACCATCTCACATCATTTTGATCAGTAGTGGTAGGGATGCAAAAGGGTGAAATACATCCTTGATGAGGAAAATATTAATGACATTACCTGCAGCGACCCTCCAGCAGCAAAAAAAAAGATGTGTGTATCTCTCCATTAACATGTGCAGATGCGCATGGGGAACAATGGATCTCCTGACCTGCCGACAGGATCAGTTAGTATTTCATGTTAATTAACGTGCTGTGTTCTTCTACACATCAGAGGGTCACACACACAGTTTAGATTCATTAGTAAGATAGTTTGCCATGAGGCAGCCGTCCTCCTGATAAATCCTGAGATCCTGTCTAAAAATATTTGTTTCAGAATTTAAAAAGTTTAAATCTGTTTCCTCTGGAGAGCTGCCTATGTTCTGTCAAGTTTATAACGACAGCTTTTAGTTTTGCCTCTTAAATGTGCCACAATATTTGCTGCAGCGTTCATGGAAATGTGTAAAATAACTGAAAGCAGCCTCTGTAATCATAAGATCAGTTTTGCCTGTGTAGGCACATTTTACTATCTGAATACTACCTTTGGATAGCTGGAAGAATACTGCGGCATTCATTGCTTATGGTGCGGTGGCTTTCTGCTGCCTAAAGATAGCAATGCGCCATCAACACGCCTGACCACACCTCACTTTCAGACAAGTGGGTGAAGGTAATTACACGCCCAAGACGATGACAGCAAGGATACTGAGTCAGCATGCACGAGAGGAGTGAATGGCAGGATGGACTAATGGACTAACAACGCAGAAGTCTTCCTGACTGAACTTTCAGCTCAAGCTCCATTGGGAATCATCCTCTGGGGACCATGAATTGCTCAACCAAATTTCAAGGAAATCCACCACAACGGTGGACTGACCAACTAGCCTTGTCATCCCTAAAATGCCTTTGCACTGGTGTGGCTAAAATGGCAACATAATTTCCTAGCAAATGTTTTTGCTGTGCTTCAATTGGGGAGTATTTTAAGCTGAGTATCAATACAAATTTGGTGCACTAGACAAGCTCAAAAGAAACTACAGTGCCGATGTTGTGGTAATGAAGAAATATTTTACCCGGCTCAGCAGAGTGGCTCCCTAATGTGTTTTAGAAAGTTTCTGAGCAATGATCTCAAAAGCACAAAGGAAACGGCTATACCAGCCAACAACTCTCATCTGAGTGATCAACTCATTTGCTGGCTTGGCTTTTTTTTTTTTTTTTTTTTTTTTTAAGGAGATGTGCTTAAAGTAAGAAGTATAGAATATTTCCAGCTTCATCCTTCAAATACCCCACTCTCGCTGGAGGGAAGAGTGCTGCTATGTATAAATCTCTCATATCTTGATATCCCTATCTTGTCTTCATCTCTCTCTCGTCCTCATCTCTCCTTAAGTCCTCTCTGTGGTACCTGCTCTGCTGTCACCATCATCTTCCAAAACTGACAGTCATGCCAAGACTCTTTGCCTCTTTGTCTCTCCGTCTCATTCAACACAGAATGTCAGGTTATAGTGTGAGTGCCAGCATGGGAATGAGCCTCAGTGTCAAGAACACGATGTCACACATGCTTATTTAGTTCTAACCAGTCGTAATATCATCAATTAATTATAGGATGAGGTCAACGTTAAAGTGATGACTGCTGGTGCATAAAATATGATTCACTTTCAGGATCTTACTCAGTGGCACAGTACAAATAACACTGAGTAAAACTACTCTGTTACAAGTAAAAGTCCTGCATTAGAAATGTTGTGTAGGATTTAGGAGAATCTATTAGCAGAAATGGAATATAATATTCATAACTAGATGGCACTCAGTAGAGCACATACCTCCTCAAAGGCCCAACACTCCCCCTTTAATTCAATCAAGCCTAATCCAACATCAAAAAATAAAACGTATTTAGATCTGCTTAATCCAGATTTGGATCTGCATCAACTGCATACGCCTGTTTTTTTCTCATCAAGATCCATGCATTATCTCCGGAGAAATTTAGGAACATTTCGAAAAACAACGTATCTCATAATGTACAAGAAAGTGAGAAAAATTCCTCGGGATTCCCACCAAAGGTTAATGGGGTTTATTCTGGGCCGAAACCCATCTTCATCATGATTTAAAAGCTCTTCATACGTTTTGTATGCAAACATGTGTATGCTGTGTGTGTTTATGTCAGTGGAGGAGAGAGTGAGAGCCTTGTGAGTCACAGTCACGTCCTCCTTGTTGCCAGGTCCGTGCCTTTCCCTGGCTCACCTCAAGTCGGCATCCGCTCACTGGTGGTGGCTTCGTGCCTTGGCCAGGCTGAGAGAGGAGCCTGTGTGTTTAGAATCCACGATCTGTCTCTCCGAGTCCTGTTCAATATGAATGCCAATTACCCCTCTACCCTCTGACATTAAGATTATATGCAATATTGTGGATCTTTCTGGTGGCAGAAATCCTTGGTGGGCTGTGGAACGTTTCATCAGCATGACACCAGGGTGAAGGCAGCGAGTAGAGTAGCATGAACTGAGCACCGTCTGCTAAGTTGCTGTGATTTATTTAGCATTCTGCCAACATCCACTCATCAACTCAAGTTAATAGAGGCCATATCAGACAGCACCAGGCTGCGATGTTGCCTTATGGCAGTCGGCAGTTAGATGTGTTTGTGCCTCCCACAACAAGCCTGGGGACTGTGCGCATTTGTGTGTGTACTGTATGGGCGTATGCATCTGAGAGTGTGTATGTGCGAATGAGTGAGAAAGTCTAAACTGCGATTTGGCTCCCTGCTATAAGTACAGATGTCCCCACGAGAGGACATAAGTGGGAAAAACCATTCCTCCGTGGGCTGCTTCCCACAGAGGAAAATCTCACACTCAGGTTATATCACTAATCTGTGATATTTCATCAATTGTGGGGATTTGGGGTGTATTTTAGCCTGTTGCTTCATTTTTATGAGTTGCTTACTTGTTTCCCAGAATGTCTTTTGGTAGCCTGGGGGAACATCTCCACACTTGTTGCATCCAGCTGGATTTCAAGGGAAGCAAATACAGAAATAACACCAGGTGATATATTAAGGGGTTGAGAGTGTTTGCAGTAGGGGAAAATAAACTCCACTCTACTCTAAACTCCACAATAAATCTGGTATTATTGAGATATTAGGGTGCAGAGATGTGTAGGCTGTTCATCTTCTCCAGTGGATGTAATGCCGAATTATTACAGCGCAGGAATTCAAAATAAGAAAGCAAATGAGAAGTTACACATTTAAAAGAAGATATGAATCTAATTGTTGGAAAGCCAAAGCAAACAGAGATGCTTTAAGCTCTGATTTAAATTAGATGAAAGCTTAAGCAGACCTCAGGTAATCAGGAAGCTTGTTCCACAGGTGGGGAGCATAGAAACTTAAAGCTCACCTTGCTTGGTTTTGATCCTAGGAACACTGAGTAAACCTGTTCCAGATGATCAGAGGGGTCAGGATACTTAGTAACGTACAAGTAGCTCCGTGATGTATTTAGGCCCGAGACCATTTTGTGCTTTAGAGACTAATAAAAAATAAATCTTAAAATCTATCCTTTGACACAGAGGAAGCCAGTTCAGTGATTACAGGGCCGGTGTAATGTGCTCCACTTTCTTGTTGTTGGTGAGGACTCCTGCAGCAAGCGCTCTGGACGAGCTGCAGCTGTCTGATTGATTTTTTATGAAGACCTGTGAAGACGCCATCACAGTAGAGTGGCCTGCTGAAAATAAATGCCTGAACACGTTTTTCTGTAGTTTTTTTTAGATGGAGATCCTGTATGTGAAAGATACTTGATTTTTTTTAAAATCCCTAAAGCTTTTCTTTGAACATTTGTTTGAGAATGATCTTTAAACTTATATTCTTCGTGCACCATGAATATCTATCATCAACAATTCTGCTAATCACCACCAGGAATGACTAAAATGCACAAAAAAATGGACTCAGTGGGAAGTATTCAAATCCTTTACTTACATAAAGCAGCAATATCACAATGTTGATACTAAATTCCAAGTAAATGTCCTGTATTCAAAAGGTTTATGTAAAAGCAGAGAGGTATTAGCATTAAAAATCTACTCATGTAAAAGTACATATCATGAAATCTTTGTGTGATCACTTTTAATGCTGCTGGAAATCTACAGAGAGAGAGAGAATATTAATACATTATGAGCTATTCGATATGAATCACATTTCATTAGATTATCTCATGTTAAATGTTAACAAAGTAATCCATAACTACAGCCATGCAACTACTGTACATGCCTTCTCTTTGGCATGCAGTGGAGAAGAAGTATAATTCAACTTGGGAGATCCCCAGTACAAATAAAGTACCTTCTTAATTGAAGTATTTGAGAATGCACTTACTTGACCATGTCCTTTTTTTCTTATGGGTGCTTTTGGCATTGATTCCAGTATTCCCTCAAGCGATTATGTTTCTTAATGTGCAGCCTTCGATCACTGTTTTATTCCGAACTCGAATAAAAATGGTTTAAAGCCAAAGGAATTGGTATAAATTGTTGTACCGTATATTAGACACGTTGTGCCAAGTCTCACTTGTGTGGAGCAGTGCAGCAATGTGCTTGGGATGAGGTCCATGAGGTCCTTAAAATCCATGAGGTCCTTAAAATAATAACAGAAACTTCATGGGATTAGAGTGAAAACACATAACTACAATCATCATTGCTGTTTTCCAGGAGGATGCACACACAACAAAAACAACATTGTTTACAGAGGGAAACCAAATGCTCCAACATGTGAAAAGAAAATCTTGTGCTATTTCTGACATGCTTCATATAGAAAACAATTTCCGTCTCATAAGTAGTTACTTCAATCCTTCCATAAACAACTGGGATGTGGGAGAGCAATCACACTTACACTCTGACTGCCTTTTTCAAGGCAACGAGGTCAGAGGTGGGTCCTGATGCACCATTGTTAAGTTAGTAATCAACCTGCTTCTCCTGGTTTGTACAGGTGGCCTGTTTCGGGTCTACAGATAGGAATAAATCACAGTGATGTGATGTGGAAATCACTGTACAATGTGTCTTAATGCTTGTCCTCAGGGCACAAAATACTGTCCCTCCAGCCAGTTAGCTGCAGTCACAAAGCATCCCATGTGTAAACTGATTTCTGATTACATGGCACGAATGAAAGCCAGCAGAACTCTGAGGACTGACATGTCAGCTATTGAATAATGACAGGGTTTAGTAATGGAGTTAAAAATATGAGTGTGATTATTGCCTTTCTAAAAGAGAGAAAGAGAGAAAGAGAAAGAGAGATAGATAGATAGAGAGAGAGAGAGAGAGAGAGAGAGAGAGAGAGAGAGAGAGAGAGAGATTTGTCAATGTGAGTCCACTACAGTCCACCTACTTCTTTAATTTCCCACTACATTACCATTCCCCAGGTCTTGCACTGGTGCACTAAGTCTGTCGGGCGAGTGTGTTCCCAATCATTAACAAACTGTCTCTCTTGCAGCACAACACCATAAGACGAAACATTCAACAAATATTCATCCACATTTGTACCTTTTTTCTTTCTTTCTTTCTTTCTTCTTCTTTCTTTTTTTTTTTTTACATTACTTTCTGTTTACCAAAAAGCGCAGCCCGTGGCGCAACATATGTGAGGCAAAAAAGGTAAAAATGCTCCACCTATGCCGGTGACAGTAAAGGAGACATACGTCCCTGCCGGGATTTAAACAGATGTAACCCCGCCTTGATTTTCCACAGTTCTTCACAGTCGCCTCGTCTCCTGCCTCCGTCAGTAGCGAAGGTAACTCCGTGCGTAAAGCTCCTGGACACCACACGGACACCGCGCAGTTTCAACCTCACTTCTCTGAAGAAAATCATTCCTCTTAACAATCGGACAACATTCACTGATTTGAAGCTGTTTTGATATTTTTATTTTAAGTTTTATTTTTTTGGCTCTCACCAGTGCGTTTTTCCCCTGTACCGATGCCTCGCACCCGAGCCGCGGCAGCGACTCCTCCGTTAATTTACAGAGTAAACAATGTGCAGAGCAAATGAAGGATACAGTGGGAGCTAACTGTGGATGCTCTTGGATTTAACAGTCGGCGCCTGTAAAAACAAAGATTCAGTCAAACTTATGGCGTGAAGGTAAGATTATCCTGCTTTTCCCCCACTCTCTCTGTGTGATGTGCCAAACTCGCCAAAAACAACCTTGTCTGTATCATCAATCTGTCCGCAGCCCGAAATATTTCCCCTGAGGTTTATTGTAAAATAATCTCTATCCAGCTGGGGACGGTGGTCCATTCCAGCCTCGCTAATAAGAGATCCAGGCTGATACAACGTGATTTATTGGCTGTGATTCCTCAGATATTAACTTTCAAGGTGAATTTGCTGTGGAGACACTATATTCCGCTTCAGCCTAACGCGCGTTGTTTGTCCATTTCTAAACACTTTGAGTCAGTCTGTGGATTAGAGAGTGCGGGCGCGCACACACACCTATGCATTATAGGGAAGATTTATTTGTATTACAGGTCTACTGTTGACAGTATTGATCCGGGCTGGCATTTGATGTAAAACAACTGGGAGCAAACGTTTGCTCTCATCCGTGAAGCGCTCGAAGTGAGCTGTAGTTGATTCCTGATCCTTCCGCTGATTTCAGATCTCCAGTTTGTCATTAGTACCGTGTTTTCCAGAGACAGCGTGTCCTCCACACGTCGCTCCTTCGTGCAGGGCAGGTGACGGTTGTTTGGCTGCACATCCCGTCCTGTATCCTATCAACAGCTGTAACAAGTTCACAACAGCAGGCATTATAAATGAGGGGGGAAGAAAACGGGCTGGTTTATCTGCAGCTCTCCTGATAAACCTGTGTGGGCGTATCTGTGGTATTTACTGTCACCGAGAGTTTATAGTGACCTTGATTTATAGTCTGATGTGGCTGCACTGTTTTATATATAAAGTTTGGTATTAGATGTTGCTGATATTGATTTCCAGCTATAGCCACCTTTTAAAGAGTCAGTGAGACTAAAAAAAAAA
The DNA here is from genome assembly GCF_040436345.1 of Pagrus major. Lineage (NCBI taxonomy): Eukaryota > Metazoa > Chordata > Actinopteri > Spariformes > Sparidae > Pagrus > Pagrus major. Next base: position 16,141,788 of record NC_133216.1, on the reverse strand, counting down.
AAGGAAAGGAAAAGAACAAAAATGTGATAGGCTACTGCAAAATATAACCAAACCCTTCACAATAAAACATCCTGTAGTTAGCAGGTAATAACCATCTTAACCATTTCATAACACCTGGTTGCCGAATTGGTGCTATAAAAAGGACACTGTCAGATTTTGAATAACAAGTGCAAAATTAACAATTCAGTGCGTCTTATTGGAGGAAAGTGGACAGCTAATCCCCAGATATTTGCTGAGATGACAGTCTTGTTCATCCATATGGATTGTGCACCTTCATGTTTCTGATCTGTCACACGTTGAGAGAAAAAACAGCCTCGCTGCCTGATGCAGCGCTCGTCAGGTCCAGCTGTTGGACACAGACAGCTTCATTAAATCAAATCTCGACTGCGCCTCCAGACAGGAGTCCATTTAATAACAGATATTTATCTCAGCATGAATTTCTAGACTTAATATCGGAAGAGATATCACTAACGAGGACTCAGATTCCAGAGCATGCCACATGTAGGACTGGCTGAGTGATTGGCTTACATGAGGATATGTACATTAAAGCAACATTATGTAGAAATTGGCATTATGTGCAATTTGGTGCAACACCGCTGTCGCAATTACAAATCCCAGGTCTGTAACTGTCAGATGTAATGTAGGTGCTAACTACAAACAAAACTCATTATGTCATAACAATGTTATGTGTTGTATGTTGAAATAAACATGAATGTAATGCTGTGATCCTACCCTCTCACTGAAGCTACATAGTGCAGAAACAAGTGATGGGGGTGAGCATCAAAATGATTTTGAAGCTTTTATTTTAAAGTGGCAATCTTGAATATTTCTGGAAGTGGCAATTGCAGGTGTATTTTTAGAGCCTGCTTCCCAGAGATCCAGTGTCGCCTGTGTGACGTCAGCCAGTTGTCAGTTGGCAGCCTTGCCACGCCTCCATAACAACACCACATAAAGCAATCATAAAATGATGTATTCTGAGACAGTAATTATAACACTTACTATTTACTGAATAAACAAATGGTTGCTATAAAAGTAACATTATGTACATAGGGTTGGGTGATGTCTGCTGAATTGGCATGACGATGCCTACAGTGAAACATTGTGATGGATGATGACATCGTTGCTTATGGATGTAAGGCAGCGTGTCCGCTCAGTGTTGTCCTAAGGCAGCAGTTGCGTATTAGCTCACCACCGTAGCCGCCGCTGTTTCCCACCGTTGCTCTGACATGAATCTCCGACTGTCCCATGTGTGATGGGCTGGGATGGTGCAAGTTGGCTCAAAACCATAAGAATGAAGAACCAAATCCTTTAAATATTGAAGCATTACTTCCACAAGATGCTTCAGAAAAGTACACAATGTACAAAAAGGAAACATGGAAATGTCACAGTTTTTTCAGCAGCAGGGCATTGCAGAGTTTGGGAAAAAGGTAAACAAACTCCTAAAGTAGAGTAAATATTAAATAAGTCTTGCTTACTTTGATACTAACAGTGTCATTATCTCCACCAAGTAGGTTATGTTTTCACTCATGTCTGTTGGTGTGTTGGTTTATCAGCAGGATTACGCAAAAGTCTACTGAACCGATTTCCTTGAAACTTGGGTGGAGGATGGATCTCGGCCCAGAAAAGCCCCCTTTAACTTTTGATGCAGATCTGGATAAAGGGACGGATCCAGGAATTTTTCTTCTCACTTCCCTTAACATTGCAAGATAGGGCTTTTTTAGACATTTTCGTTTATTTCCCAGGTGATGATGTATGGATCTTTATGAGCGAGTACAGAAGGGAACTTGGGGCCTTGGCAGAAGTGTACGCTTTGTGGTAGTTTTAGAAAAGTGAAACCATATAAAAGTCGAGGACACCAGCGGCTCATACAGCAGACCCAGGATGCCAAAAAGCAAATGTTTCCCACAGCTGTGTTAGTGTCAGCAGAAGACAAAACGCATAGATGGAACATTGTTTGGACCAGAATAAACAAAATCCTATTGAACACGCGAAGGTCAGTGAGCTTTGTGTGTCGTGTATGTCTGAAACATAAGCAAGCTAAGATAGAATGTGAATGATTTACGTTCTCAGCAGAAATGGAAACTCAAAATGGCCTCCAGCCAATGTAAACTTAGACTCCTCTAACTAACAGTGAAATTAATGTAGATCTCAGTAATATAATTTGAAGCACATGTGATAGCCCACCAGCCCCGAAACGCAATTACAGCTCCTCCTGTATGTCTTACATTCGGTCATGTGGCTCAGCATCCCCATTGTGTTTTGACAAGTAAATCATTTAATTGTATCGGCTCTCTGTGAATGTATCGGACTGGCCTACATCCTCCTTCTCTTGAAACCCATTCCCCAGCATGTCAAATATGTCATCACTCCAGGGACCCGCATCATCACTGAAGGGGTGGAGGAGCCAATTAAGTCCAAAAGCCAATAGGAAATCCATCATGATCTGGTTATGCTCCAGGATACTGCTATATGCTGAGAAAGTTATGTCAGCTGGTTGGTTTGTCTGTGCATTAATGGTGTGCCCATGTTACATATCGATCCATATAGTGTACATTAACAGTATGGTGCATTATGAATGAGTATTAAGTGAGTATGTGTGGCAAGTATTCTGTTGCAATGCACCATCTCAATTTGCTGAATATTCATTTTTAACACTAATTATCACACATTTTATCTTTCCATATTCTTTACATTTACAGTGCAGTTTATAACAGTTTAACATCACTAACACCTCCAAGAATTCATCTTTATATTTAGGATACACGCAAAAGCAAACACACAAAGTTGCCCAGTGATTGCCTCGCCGTGAAAAGCAGACCAAAATAAATCCTACACGCCCAATGCTCTGCTGAGAAGAAACGCATCATCTCACACTTTTAATTTGAAAAAAAGCCCATTGGTCTTGGTCTTTTGAAGCATGAGCAACAGGCATTTAAAAGTCAGGGTGCGTAGAATGAACAGCGCACCTTTCCATGACTACCTCACTGATCAGCTGTGGAGCTACACACACATAAACACGCACACTCACGCACGATATCCCCCCCGAGAGGTGTGAAAGTGCTTTAGCTACAGTTAGGCTACTCTGTCACAGGATATCAGGTGCCTTCTTGTATGTGTGCATGAGTGCACATGTGCACTGCATGCAGACACACGTGCACAATGAATGTCATTGCACAGAAAAGGTCCATAATTGACTGTGGATTCTGTAGAACTTGAGAAAAAAATCAGCGGTAAATGGCTTTTAAAACTTCCTCCACGTCCACGAGGGAATTCTTTGAATGTTCCAGCGAACAATCCGGTCCAATGGCATGAGAGACAATGTGCGGCGATTGACAGGATGACTATTAAGAGAAAAAGGAAAGAGTGAGGAATAATAGCAGAAGTAGAAAGAAAGGACAGATTTTCCCAGGAGAAATGCGATTTCTTCCCAATTATCCTGCTCTGTAGTGTGTTTGGTCTTAATACCCTGAATCGGGAATGTGCGGTCCATTCAAGAATGTTTCCCTGTAGACTATAAAATTAGTAGCACTAGTTTCAGATCATTCAGACACCAGCAGATGGTGCCTGACACACACAGACACTCTAATGTGGGGAAAAAAAAAAAAATCATTTACACGTCTCTCTCTAAAGCTTCTTTATTGGCGCTGAATCTCAGCCTTTAAAAGAGCAAAAATTAAAAGGTGAAAGTGAGATGAAGTGGGGTGATGAGTCATACGTCACAGTGAACTTTTTTTTTTTTCAACCTCTTGTGTCAAGTGCCAAATAAAAGCCGGGGTCGTACTAAACAGCCTCTCAGCGGCAGCTTCCTTGACATTTTCCTCAAGAGTCTGGGAGTCTTTTGTTTGGTGAACAAAGCAAGCATAGATCCTGCTGTCTGTGTGACCTTTTGGTCTTTGCTTTGATAAATGATAACATAAAAAAAAACAAAAAACTCTTATCTCTGAAAAACCAAGGTTTTGAAATAATCAGCAGCAGGCCCTTATGTAAAGGAAATACATTTTCCATGTATGCTGCTCTTATATATTGACCCTCTTAGGGTTTTTTATTTTCCATTTTTTCTGTCAGTTGAACTGTAATAACAATATATTGACCCTGAAATGATATATTACACTGGTAAGAGTTGACACAGGCTCATGTTTGAAATCAGTCTCATCTAGTAGTAGAGTATTGAAATGTATTTGATAATTTACTTGAAATATATCATTGAATATATCAAATTATATATTGTCTATATACTGACAAATATACCAATTAATGATGTTTTTCATATATTGTATAACATATGAACACAAATATATTATTTAGTAATATGTGCAATTACACATACATTTTTAAAATACATATCAGTACATATTACCAATTCTATTTTCTAATATTTTCTTAAAGCAAAATGACAATATATTGGCATGTATTGCCAAATATATGTGGACGAACCCACTGAGAATTAAAGCTGCTGTAAGCCGTTTTAGCTAACTTCCTGTCTGTTCCGCAGTTAGCAGTCCCCTGCCTCCTCTGTATGTCACCACACTTGCACGACTCCTTTCTATTTTTCAAGGCAGCTCTCTTCGCCTCTTTCTTTTCTTCAATTTTTTGGTAGTACAAGCCTTCACCGGGAGCGCTGTAATTGGTATCTTTCCGTGTTCAGTCGTTGCCGGGTTAGGTACCAGAACAGGAGGGTCCTGCCCACTGCTTGTTCCATTAGCAGACAGGACTGCCTCTAATGGAGTTTTCTGTCCTGGTTGGATAAAGTGGGCAGGGATATCAGGAACTTTCTTGTCTCTTTTACTACATGAGCAGAAGGAGGATAGACATGGGTTACTGACCAAGCACTGTTCAAATATAGAGCTATTTAACACTCATTTAATAAGAAAATAATGCTCACAGCAGCTTTAACCGACCCAGTGATTCCCTTATGCTTTTAGCAACTTTTAGTTAATTGTTTTGGTTCTTCATTAGAGACTTTGTGCGAGCACCAAGCCACCAGGAAGTTCGCCAGACTTTGAAGACAACTTTCTTAGTGGCCAAACTGTGTAATTACAATGTCAAGTCATGCACTGGGTCCCAAAAAGGGAGCGTCACAACGCCCACAAAATAACTCGTTTGACAGAATTGTCAGAATTTGAGCCGGGTGGTATAAGTCTCAAGTGCCTAGCTCTATTGGCCCCACAATGCGGAAGATCCGGGTATTTTTATAGCCAGGAAGTCGAGCCATTTTGGCTTCAAACGCCACTGAGCAGCTCTCATGGGAATGAATGGGGCTCCACCTCCAACACTGTGTCCAGATTTTAATGTAACGTCCTTGGTAAGCACTGATTTATCACACAAACCCATAGGCAGCCATTTCTTCCACACATACTCAGATTAGCGAAGTGTACAAAGAATTTGTAAGTCAAAGCAGGGATGAAATAGCTGTGAATATTGGACATGGCTTGGTCAGGTAAACCAAAAAATTACTCTATTGGGATACTTATGTTGTTCCGTGTCTGCAAAAGGAAACTGTTTGCTAACGATATGGGAACTTTAAGTTATTTTCCTGAAATAGCTCTGTATCAGCATCACATGTGAATATAAATCTAAAGCATACACTTTTAGACATAAACAGCGTCTACGATATATGTCTTCTATTTTCTAGAAGGAAGTGTAATGGTAGTGTTAGGGACCCTATAATTAGAGTATTTGGGGCCAATCCCATTCACCAATTGAATGTTATTACAAATGGCAATTCCAATCACTTAAGCCTTTCAGGGAAAGCTCCTACATAATAGACCCTGCAAACCCACCACTTCTGAACAATACCTGGCTATTTCAGTCGGAGCAATGATTGATTAGATTTTGTTATATTCAATCAAGGCCTCAGAAATCAGCAATTAAATCTTTTCTGCCTTAGAAAGAGTAGAAAGGTTCTCCTCTCGTTCACACTGCTCGCCGCTCACAGACCCATCTCTTTCACACACCTGGTAAAAGTGACAACCATTACACAAGAGTGTGGCCTCTGTTGTCACGACCAATCCATGTGACACATTTTTGCTGTAACACTTGTTGCACCTCAGGTCCTACTGTGCTCTGTTGATGGTGTGATAGAAGCTGCTGCTCAAAATCTGATTTTCGATGATGGATTACACTGTGGGCCCGAAATGTCACTGTCCCACATATAGTCATCTTCCTGCAAAATCCCATTTTTACTTTGAAAAGAAATGACATATTTGACATATAAGTCTTATTAGCGTAGGGCCCTACATTTTGCAACCTAGTGATTGAGGGCTGGGATGTGTGGTCATGTGATGAAAAATCTCATCTTTGAAATCGAGTGATGATAATGCTGTGGTGTGGTCACACATTATGCGATATTATAATAGTGGGTTGTTTATATGTAGCCAATATCGCTGCTAGGAATCTGCTAATCACGAGTGGAAAGAGTCTGCCTGTCTCACTCCATCTCTGGTCGAGTTCAGACATGGATTCAGGCAGGAAAAACACAGTTTTAGTCACCTCACATGTTTTGTAAACAACCGCAGTTGCAGACAGGTACAGTGTGGCCTAGCACTTGATTTACCTGGGGCTTAAGTTACAAGCCTCTGTTGAGCAGACAAGGTGTGTCAGGAAAAGGCAGGAGCACGGACGCTGCGAGTGGATGTTTGTGTGTGCACACACCTGCATCCTTTCCTACACGAGTGTCTGTGTGCTTCATGGTCTGCAATGGAAAAGAAGCTGGAGGTGTGTGTGTGTGTGTTTAGTATGCAGCCTCACAAGAGACAAGACTAGTTGTTAGGTTGGAGCTTCCCTACGACCTAATGAGGTCGATGGAGGCTTGTTGCCAACCCTCCTCTCTCGTCTCCTTCCAGTCAGCTGATGCTGTACCATTTTTACCCATATGGTTTGATCTGAGTAGGTAAAAGGGTAAAATCACCACAACAGTAACCTTTATGTCTGATTGTATCAATAGCATTGATGCATTGATGGTAGGGATTTGCTCCCTGAGGGCTTTTGTCTTTATGTAGGATGCCTCACTGCCTTTTATTTAGCCCTTTACTGCATGTCCCTCTCTTTCTTTCTCTTAGTGCGACTTGTCTTGAGGCTTTCTGGGTAGTCTTCAATATTTCATTAATTTTCACCTGCTTCTGACAGAATCTCCTCAGCAAAAAGTCCCCTGTCAGTGGCTACATTTTGTACTCTGACTGCAATTTCCTCTGATACAGGTTATTGCATGTGTCAATCAAATAGATGACCGAGTGGTCCCCGCTGTGCTTTTTAAAAAGTCAAGTCTGGTAGCGTCCTGAAATAACAAACTGCTGTGTCCACTTCTTTTTCCTCAACTTCTTCTTTCTTTTTCCGTTTAAATATAGAGAAATGAATCAGGAGATGTTAAAGGAGACCTATTATGCTTTTTTGTTTTCCTTCAGTGTTTATATATGATCATGTGCATGTTAAAGATCTTGAAATTTAAAAAGGTCAAAGTCCACACCAACAGGAGCTCCTCTCTCCCACAGAAAACGCTGCTCCTGAAACACCTTGTCAGTAGTCCCGCCTCTAATTCCGTGACTTTGTGGCATCTCACTACGTCAGAGCCACACATTTGCATAATTTATGCCTCTCGGCTAGTTTAGCACGTAAGAATGGATTTAGCGCAGCTGCTCTGTTGTTGTTAGTGGTGCTGGCTCAGGCGTGTGAGAGCTGACCAATCAGAGAACACTGGGTATTCAGGAGGAGGGGCCTTAAAGAGACAGGAGCTAAAACAGAGCGTTTCAGACAGAGGGGGAAAACAGTGCTGCAGCACTGGACAGTATGAGGAAACTGACGTGTTTTTTGAACGTTAAATCATGTAAACCCATTCTAGTAGTAACCAAAATAAAATCATGAACCTGAAAATTAGCATAATATGTCTCCTTTAACTATTTATTGCTCTCTCTCTGATGGATGCCAAAGCAAACTAAATACACCTTCATATATGAAGGCTGTGACAAGAAGCTATTACGTAATGATGAATGCAAAGAGAAAGAGGACATAATTGCAACGCCAAGATAATGACACAGTAATTGCTACTCTAAACGAGCAGGTTTATTTTGAGCACAGTAAAAGTCACTGCCACTGCCACCTACACAGCCAGCCTGTACTGTAGGAAGCGGCTACACAATTGTGATGACTTTCTTCTTCGCTCACACTGCAACAAAAGAGGAGATATTTTCCGAGTCTGGGAATTCACAAGATAGTCATTGACTTTGCCAGCATCAATGATTTTGACCTGGCAACTAAGAGGGCTGTGGTGGATAGAAAACTAATTAGGATGAAGGCTATCGCAGGGTGGAATCGCTTTGATGGTATTATTGACACGGTGGTATCAGCTTGAGGTTTTGCTTCCCGTTTGCATGGGGAGATACTGGGAATTAGGAAAAGGTTTAATGTCGCAAGAGCTGTAGAGGGTAAGCAAAACTAAATACCCTATTTGTATCATTAGAAATGCATATTAGAAAAACAATTCTATTAGATAAATCAGGTGTGAATAATAGGCAGAGTCAATTTAGAAAAGACAATTACACTGATATATCATCCACACAAATTTGATTTAATGCATATTAAGTAGACACTTTCACAGAGAAATGAAACAAGTTTTATGTGTAAAGTTTTCACATTTAACAACAGTATTACAGCATTTCAAACAATGCCCAAGAACATAAATGGATCCTGTAGAAAAGAGAGCAAAACAACACTAATGGGATGCATCGTGTATCGTGTAGAGGTAATGAAGGTGCTGTAGTAAATGGTGTGTGTCTGTGTCTGTGTCTGTGCAGGAGTGTGTGTTTCTCAGTTTAGCAATCAAATTTCAGGACTTCGGAATAGCAGTAATTCAATACAACCAAATTGTTGATTAAATGGGGCTTATTGTGAGATTAACAGTGCGGTTTTATTGCAAGGTTTAACAAACTGATGAGTGCATCGCTGCTGCATGATTTGATGAGATTAGTTCTCAACAGCAACAGGAAGAAAAGCCCTGATTATTAGTATTTCTCAGCCCGATGCCAGTTCACAAGCCATTTAAAATATTATGGGGGATTGGACGGCAATTACAAATGAAGCGGTTCAAAAGCAGCTAATTTTTCAATACCATTTGTATAGTGGCAGCAAGATGACAGTTCAAACAATGTTTGTTTTTTTAATTAAAATAATATAATACCACATCTACAATACTGTAGTTACTGGTAAAGAAAAGCAAGAACAGCGTGTGCACTTGTGAGGGAATTACAAAGTAATGATGGCAAACTATTTTTAATTAAAATGCTTGTAATTACTTGGTAAAGTCGTTCCAGCTTTTCTCCTCAATAGCTAAATTATTGTCCCTCGTAATCATTAAGTCCCCCTTGCTGGCTGTAATCTCAAACAATAGCATGGCAGCTAGTGATGTATAACAAACTACTGCACCCATGTCTGCAAGTCAGATGATATTAAAAAAAAAGGCAGCCAACCCCTACATGGAAGACATTCAGTTAATGCGTACAAGACAAACACCCCCACTTGTGCTTCTTATCTGTTTTTGTTGGGAAGTTGACGCCAGGGAGCTCGCTAGTCTGCAGAGAAAAGACTTGTCACTATTGTGGAAATCCAGGATAGCCAGATAATGCCTCCTGCTTTCATAGATCACTGCTGGGGTCAGCAGGGAATAAGAGGATGCGGTTAGATGTAAGACAGAGGGATTGTGGGTAGAGAGTGGGGTCAGGCTATTTAAGGATTATATCCAGGACAGGTCAACTGGTCGCAATTTAGAGGTTGGCTCACTGGCTGCAACACTATTCAACATGGTTAATGATGAGAGCTGGATGCACTGTAGTTGTTTGTCTGAGAATCATCTGCTCAATAATACTAAGCCTTCATATGATCATGAGTATGGAGGAAAGGATAACATACATGTTGCATGAACTTGTGATATCTTACGTGATACTTTTTGTTTTTTTTATGCTGGTTGTGCTGTCTTTTAAAACACAAAGATTCACAAAGAATCAAAGAAACTAAAAGCCATAAAAGGTATACACAAAGTGAACTAAAGTTTCATATAACATAAATGAAATTACTGAAAAGCTAAATTGTAAAAAGTGATTTAAAAGACAAGAGAGTTTTCAGCCGTGAGCTCTTTAGGCAGGTCGTTCCAAAATCTATGAGGTGCTCGATCACCCTTGTTCATCTGGACCTTGGAACAACGAGGAATTTGGTGGGGTGCTTCTCAGGGCTTTGTAAGTAATCAATAATGTCCTGGAATCAATTCTGACAGCAACAGGTTAACAGGGTAAGGAAGCAAGGATCAATTAAAATGTCATCATGAGTTTCCTAGAACGAGTCAAAATCCTGGCAGCAGAGTTTTGGATGAGCTTGAGGCAGGAGAGGGATTCTTAACTGATGCTAGATAGGAAGGAATAACTGCAGTCTATTCGACTAGTTATGAAGACGTTTAATGACAGTCTAAGATTTTTGGAAGATAGAAATAGTCTAAATTATGCTATAGTACTTCCAGTGTTGATTAAATGCACAATAAACCTTGAATCCACAACGACTGTTGTTAAGCGAGCTAATACTGGCAACTTTGAGATTTAAACTCCATCTCCAGCTTTTTAAAGTTTCCAGTCGACTCACTTTGAAACAATAATGAAGGGATTTTATAAGACAGGAGACAAACCACTTTTTGAATAGAAAAGCCAGTGATGCGGTTATTTGACTCTAAAAGCCAGTCGTCTGCTTTATAACTGCCAAACCGGGAAACATATCAGACAATCGTGTTGTTGCACTGACGCTAGTGTCACATAGCTAGACCTATTTCCTGAGGAAAGGGTTGGCTGCATCAATTATCATTCTGGAATGGGGGGGGGAAAAAACACTCATCACAATCATCTTGGGCGGGGCTAAACCAAGGCGGCAGCGAGGGTGACCCTGGAAAAGAGTGTTGGAGCAAACTTGTTTTGCATGCGAGAAGACGAGTCCCGCATAATCCCCACAAAAGAAATGGTAAGAGCTGCTGGCTTGTTTACATCCATACCGTTCGTGACCAGGTTGAGGTTAGGGTAACTTGTCAGGTTGTTGTTGTTTTTGTTTCCTGTAGCACAGTAACACACTGAGGGAGGAGAACACTGCCTGTCATAGATGCCCAGTGGCAGGCTTATACCAACGGTCTACATCCGCTGAGTCAGACTGCACAGCTGAGGTTCACTACGGTTTCAACAGATTTGGTGGCAGGAAGTAGTGGCTGCAGACAGACTTAGAATAAGCATGGTAGAGCAGGATATCACGCTAATGCACATTAAAAGACATAAAAAAGATATTCGACTCTAAAAAGGCATTTGTTCTAGTGCTCTGGTGGGGATGAGCTGACGGTGTCAAGGCACTCTGGATTAAACTTTCTCTTCGGGCAAAGTCACTATCGTTTAAGCTGTTTTTTTCAGATTCGATTGGTGATTATCTACATGCAGTTTTTATGTCCCGGTGACCATTGAAAGTGAAGTTAGAATTAAAATGTTGTTTTGTTTTAGCACACATTTGCTTATCATAATGAAAGAAGCGCCATGGAGGTTTGTATTGTACCTTTTTTCAAACAACATGTTGTATGGGAGAAGTATTTGAGGACAAGGACTGACCAATGATATGGCTAATGTAGTGTTTAGATAAAATGTTAGCTAGGGTTATTGTCGTGAGCTTCACCATATCCAAAGGTAACCTCACATAATGATGTGGTTAGCTAATACGCTCTTTGCACTAATGTTAGGTTATCACTGGAGGTAGGAAGCTTGTTAGCAGGGTTTTGCTAAAGATTGCAGCTTACATTAGAGGAGACAAATACACGGTTTAATCAACTTCTTATAACTGTATTTTGTTTTTCTCTCTGGTCAGTCGGTGGTTATGCTTGCAACTGTGCAACATGTAAATGATAAAGTGATTATGTCAGAAGGTGTATTTTTTCCCACTAGAACCTAACTTTTCCTGTTTTCATCTGCAGTTGGGTTTTGCTCTCTTGTCAAAAAAGGGTTTATTACACGACATCACCTTGTTTTCTGTCTTTAAGTTGATATAATATGTGTTGACTTTAACTGTTTACCCTGCTTCCAGTATCTGAGCTAAGCTAGGCTGAACATGCTGTACTCGACACACTGTAATAAAAATGATCGATCCTCTCACCCAACACTGAGTAAGACGGCAAATAAACATATTTCCAAAAACATCCAAGAGTTGTAAGCTGTTGTAGCCTACAAAGCATTTAGAACATTTCGTATTTTATGTTTTAGCTAACAAAGTCATCAGTTTTTATTGTCTACCCACAGTGCACTTTCCAGTTCCAGTACATGCATAACTCATCGGTATTGATCATTTGAAAAATAGTAGAGTAGTACTTGTTTCCTGCAGCTCTTTCAGTTTATCTGCACAAGTTTTATGCTTGTAGCCCAGATTGTCTTGCTTTGTACTAATGAAAATGTCTGGGCTGCAGTCTTGCTTTTCTCGAGTTAGTGAAGCAACCTTTGCATCAGTCCGTCAATTAGACTGAGACCAAAAACCAACAGATTAAATTGTGGCCTTTGAATTTGAGTGACACATTTTGTCGTGTACTGCTTGCACAGTTACAAACATTAGCTGTACCATGTTTAATCAGTGCAATGTATTTGCAGGCACTTCTGTGTTCCCTGACATCTGTACATGTTGGTGAAGTTGAAATTAAGCTAAGTGCATTGTATGATATGTCTGATTGTGTTTCACATTCTGTGTGTGTCCTTACATTAAAACTCCAGTTTACAGGCAGCACTGATCTCCAACACACAAACACACAATGCCCCAAAAAAGGTCCAATATTTGGAGCCAAAATATGTAAAGCACACACTCACACTTTAATTACACATCAAATAACTGATGAAACTGTTGCCACAGTTTTCACATCATTTCAGCTACAGTAGTCCATTTAATACATTTTTAGCATTGCTTTCACACTTTGTTAAATTTTATGGCTGCCAGGTTTGTTTAATAGGACATGATGAACACCCGCTGGGCTATTTCAGTTTTTATCCGTGATTGTGAACTACACTTTAAAGTTAGAGCTCCCAATCCCATCCTTATCATTTTATGTATGAGTGTGCTTACGTGAGAGTTTTCTGGACCAGCACCTTATGGACTGCGGTTCTTATTTTCCCTCCACACCACACACAGCGGCTTCACCTGAGCTGAGAGAATAATGGAGGATTTCAACACCATGAACCTGTCAGCGGTGCTGCGAGTTGTGTCTGGCACTGCTCACTGTGTCCCCAAATAGTCATGACTAAAACAATGGGTGCAATTTTAAGAGTCATTTTCTCAAAAGCACAGAGAATGGCGGATAATTACTGCAGGGCTTCAAAAGATGACATCACAATGGACTACAAAAAATAACAGGTGCTGCGACACCGCTCGCTTGTTTCTAGCCTCGTCTTCTTTGTTGAGGAATCATAAAGTGTTGTGATTGTTTCGAAAACAGAGAGCTCAGGGTGAAAAGTGTGTTTTCAAAGTAGGAAATTGCAGCACTTAGACGGATAATTACAGAGAAACTGCACAGTAAAAAACAAAGTGTCAATTTAACTCTTATAGAGTTGAATTTAACTCCATTTCAGATAACATTTGGTCCCACTCAAAAATAGAGTAAAATTGACTCAATGGCCAGTGTCAAATTTTCAGTGTTAATTCTACTCAATTCAGTGTCAAAATTAACAATGAAATGTGTAAAAATATTTAACACTGAGGTTTGTTCACACTGTTCAGAGTATTATGATTACACTTTATAGAGTTAATTCTACTCAATTCTGTGTCAAAATTAACAATGAAATGTGTAAAAATATTTAACACTGAGGTTTGTTCACACTGTTCAGAGTATTATGATTACACTTTATAGAGTTAATTCTACTCAATTCTGTGTCAAAATTAACAATGAAATGTGTAAAAATATTTAACACTGAGGTTTGTTCACACTGTTCAGAGTATTATGATTACACTTTATAGAGTTAATTTTACTCCAAATGTGGTTCTTAAAATGACACTATAATGTGTAATATTTCATTTTTATTTCTCCACAGTGTTACTTTTTAATTTTATTATATCTAGGTGATATGTACTATACTACTGAACTGCTTTGATCTAAACAATAATAAACTAATAATCAAATAGAAATAAAACACAAACAATTAAGGTTACAGTCACAACTTCCTTTAATGCTCACCAGATGAAGCAATATGGAACAACAAAAAGAGCTGTGTCATTCACTCCATAGGACATCTGTATGTCAAAAGGCCTGGGATAAGGCAGTTTGTCAACATGAAAGACAACAAAATCTTGCTTTCTCCTTGTTACTTCATACGCATGGAAATGTTCTTGAAAACTTACAGTAAATAAAGGCAAAGTGAGCAGCAACAGTTTTTCATGAATTATCAGGACAGACTCAATCTGGTAAAAGAGAGGCATTTCACATTCAACTGCACCACAAATAACCAAATGTTTGCGGTAAATAAAACCATTGTGTTTAGCCCAATTCACTTTCATAACTTGAACACTGGAGGACACTTGCATTGCCTCAACAATTTCAGAACCACCTTTTACCATTTCTAAAGACACCATTTTTCCAGGACCAATGTCTAACCGACTAAAAGTTGTTGAAGATCGCCAAATACATGCCATATGATGCTGGTGTTTTTTGGCCAGCGTTTTGGTGATATTTTTAAATGACTTGAGCTGTCTCTTAAAAAAATTATGCTTGCCTTCATAGCGCATGCACCAACTATGAAGTACAGGTCCTATTTTCTGGATGCAGCGGGGATAATGTATAAGAAAATGGTGCTTTGGTAAAAGGTTTTTCTGGGGATACAACATCTTGAACAGTTTGTGGTGTTCCACAATCAAATGTTTTAAATATACACACATTCCTTGAGATACCATGGCAGAAAAGACAATGTTTATTATTTGTAGTAATAAAAGAAGTAGGCCCCAATGTTGGTCAGTAGGAGTTACCAAATCTCCAAAGAGGAGTGGAGTATTCCTCAATAAGCACCATGACTGAATCGCATTCAGTCCCAGATCATTAGACTCTCCACCTAAATTCACTGCCACTGGCCTATTGTTTCTCTCCATGAATCCATAATCAAAACTTTGTATTCTTGAATTCAGCTCCTCCAGTGTAACATGTTGTTCTTTAAAATACAAAAACAACAGCTTCAATTCGTACTGGGCCACTCCCTCCAAAATGTCATGCATCACATCAACTGAGAAGTTCTCAGTAGTGTGAAAATATGTCAGTGAATTCAATAAGCTTGACCTCTTCACACCAAAAACATATGGGAGAGATGGATTATCAGCCATTTCTTGACAGTGAGCTGTGTGGGTGTCTTTTGTGCGCAACACAATTTTTGAAGACTCCTCTGAGAATTCTGTTTGAAAGTCACCTTTTTCAGCTAAACAAAATCTGCAACAGTACCTTGCACTGAACGACTCCACCAGACCAAACAAGCTATGTATGCCTAAATTATCACCAGTTACCTGTACCACACTGCCACGAACACGACCACCGTATAGGGGAATCTCAATACCATCTTTCTCTAAAACTTTAATGTCTTGAACAACAGGAGCAAGAACTTCACTAAAACCGTACCGTTTAAGATCTTGTGCATGAAAAAGGGCACACAGGTGTATGTTGGCCAAAAATGAATTCCATTTTGGAGAGAAGTTTCTTAGGGTAAAATATATTGCACCTAGTTTATGAATACCTCGCTTGGAACCGAGAGGATTTGCAACCTCGAAGTCATCGTAAAACATTTGTATCTGCACTGTTTGCTTTTCAGTTGAAAACAGAGGGTGAGTCTTGAAAAAAGATCCATCACAAATATCTCTTAGTCTCGAGTCATCAGTGTCTGATTTTTTCAACATTTCTGCAACATACTTACTTTTAAATATCGACTACAATGTAGATAAAATTGGAACATACATGAATTTATCTTGAACAACTATCTGATCATATGTCCCAGTCTCTTTATTTCGTCTTGTGTCAAATCTGGAGCCAATTACACATTCAACTGGTTCTACAGTTTCCCACTTGCTGGATAAAAATTTGGATCGCTTGTATTCTGAATTAAGAATTGTGAAAGGATTCTCCAACCCATCAAAACATGCTTCAACTTTCTTGCATGTTACACTTTCTCTTTCATCACTGAATACATGCTGAACAACAGTTTCTTTAGCATGCTGCTGAATATCTTGAACAATCTCTTCCATGGAAATCACAACAGAGTTTACCACACTTTGGCCTACACCTGCTGCCTTTAAATCAGAAATGACAGATGCACAACTATTTACAAGGTCTTCTGCAGATAATGTAGACTCTGCTTCTACATGGTCAGACAACACATCAACATCAGTGGCATTATTTGTATCAAGAACACTTTGGTCTGGTGAAAAACCACCTTCTCCTACAGAATCAACTGAATCGCTTACGTGGCACTTGTTCAGGTGTTTTCTAAAGCCAGAAAAGCTACCAAAAGAACGTGGGCATCCTACTTGGCCACATTTAAGATGAAGAGTACGGCCAGTACAGAGACCATGCATTACCTTAAGGTGCTTTATAAGGCTGTTTGGACTGCCATGGTCACTTCTGCAGAGAAAACACCTCATTGTTTAATCTAAGCAGACACTAATGCATTATTCTTGCTCGCAGTTCAGCAACTCTGGGAGTTTCCCTTGTTTCCCCAACGTCAATGTTGTAGATAGTTGTTTGCAGAAAAGTGAAAAAGTTAGCAAGGGAAGGACTGTAGGAGGTACCAAAGATGTAATGGGCCTTAAAGAGTTCGTCAAGGGCTCCCACTGAACCTGTTGCCTTACATGGTAGTGCATACTTGTCGATGACAATAAAGAAGGTGTGGATGCTGCTTCTCGTAGGCCCCTGAGCGAGGAGGTAAGGCTGGCTGCTTTGGCTGATGTTGTTGAGATGCTGCTGTACACTGGTTCCAGCCTACAATCAAACGTTAAACAGCAATATTTAGTGACCAGTCTCTCGCAATAGATCACTGTACATGAAACTGAAGTGATGAAAAGCATATGACAAACAACTGTCCAGCATACTTTTATGAATTTGATGAGGTGTTCCACAGCCTGACTTGCAGACATCTTCCCTGGCCTCTTCCTACCCTGGGCAGATGGTGGCAGGAGATGAAGGAGCAGCAAGATGGCGGACATGTCACTGTCCCAGCCTAAATGGCAACAAACATCAGGTTAGCATTAAGATAATGATAGGTTATAATTCATTATATCATCGATATTACTGTACAGTACAATGCATAGTCAAGTGTGTTATTGTGCCTGTTTCCAAAAATCATAAAATAAAAAAAGACAGTGTATAAGATATATAAAATATGAAATATCTATGCTACATGTACGTTGAACTGGCAGAATTACAAACAGTCCCTGTCTTACCATTCTCAACCACAACTGTTGACTCAGCATTCCTCATCAAATCTAGGAGCTCTGTGCTCGGTACAAGTCCATGGCACTCTGTGATTACTTTTGCTTTGAGACTGGTGGGCCACTTTTCCAAAAATTTGTTTGCCGTCACTTCATCAAACAGCAGCCTGAAATCTTGTTCTATCTGTAATACAAAAAACAAAGTGCAAAGAAAGTTGAGATGAGAGACACTGCATGTATGATGCCCACTATGTGCGCCCACATTTGTGGACTTAAATTATTTTCTGTTTTTGCGAGAACATAGTTTTGAGCCTTCCCCATTTTGAACAATAGGGGGCAGTAGAAGGCCAGGAACCGCCCCAGAGGCAGAGATTTTCAGGCAGTTCATCCTGGATTTTCGTGTGTGTAAGAACTTGACTGAAGCAGCCGTGTCCAGCAAATGGTGACTTCTTTGTAATTTTTTCAGGTCAGTCTCTGTGTTATGGTGACCTTTAGTCCTTTGGTTAGACCTTTTGTTAAGTAAACATTCTTTTTATATGGCACAAGTAAATAGATTTGACGCTGTTATGTAAAATGCGATGGTGGCGATACATTTAGTTACTGTGTAGTGCAGGCAAAACTAGCATTATGATTTATGTTTCTGTTTTATGTTGTGTCATGGCATAGATAATGTGTGTGAGAACTCGACTGAAGTAGCCATGTCCTGCCATTAGTAAGACATTTTCTCAGTTCACAGACACAACTGTTAACAGGAATCTGCAACCGGTACCCATAACACATGCTGTATGGGATATTTCATTGATTCATCTTATGAAGATGTAGATGTGGACTTACCAGTCCTGGTGTATCGAGAAACCGTGGGAAGATTGAGAAGACATCTGCTGCTCTCTTTTCATCGTTGATCATTGAATGACGATAAATGAAGGTAGCTTTCATCTTCTCACGGACAGTGTCTTCATCAGCAGAGTGTTTCAAAACAGCAATAGCTGCTTCCACTTCCTCATCCGATAACACTTTGTCAGCAGTGAAGGGTCTGGGTTGACCACGGCCTGGCCCACCACCTTGAGACAAAACACAATTTTATTGACTCCTGCCTACACAATTCATCAACATCATATGTAACTGATAAGTATACTTACTCTTGGGAGATCTACTAGCAGGGGCACCTCTTTCCTCTGCAGCTTTTCTTTGAATGGTCTTCAACCGCCATGCAAGGTATCCAGAACCACTCTCTGGGTCGTAGTAATGTTCCTGTGTAATTAAAAAAAATGCAGACTGACTATGCTATCAACATTTCTAATGGCAATTAAGTGTGTTGTAAGAACACTTTTACTTACATATCCATGTTGTGAATATGGGTCCTCCAGATATGGAAACAGAGCAACTATCCCCTGTGCGTACATCACCCTGACATTTTTAGGGGGGGATGTCCTAGTGTATGAATTCAATGATGACAATCACTCAATTAGACTCAATTAAAAACAATCCAATATTAACAATGTTTCTTTAGAGCCTATTCTTACCCATGTGTTTGTGTCATCTCAGCAGCAAGTATGTTTATCATCTGTCTTCTGGTGGCATCTTTCAGGGATTTGGTTTTTGCATACTCTTGCATGATGTGTTCGCCCCCAGGCTTTGTTGTGAGGATTTTTTCAATCAACTTAAATGGAAACAAAATATACAGTCAGAAGTGTTTAAATCATATGTACAATGGGGAAATTATAACAGAAAAACACTACCCATCAAATCAAATAAAATCCAGATTAAATTTAACAATGTCCACTACCCACCTCTTTTGCCTCTAAGTTTATGTGGCATGGCCTTTTATGTTGACTTCCTTCTGCAGCGGCTGCTTCTTCAGGAGGGTCAACCATCGTGAAGTTCAGAATGATGGTATCTTCAGATGCTGCTGAGCATGATGATGATGATGACAGAGAAGCATCTGTGCATTAAGGAATATAAACAAAACAGAAGCATATTAAATAGAAATGTTATTACTCCCATCCAAACCTTTAAGTTTAATATGAACACATTTGTGAATGGTCAGTAATTACCAAGTTCTTCATTGCTCAACATGACTCGGAAGGTTCCAGGTGACTCCTTCACTAATTCTTCAAAGACCTCTCCGTCAACTTCTGTGTCAGATTGGTCAAATACCTTCATATCTGGCTGCCTACATTCAGGTATGTTAAATTTTTGGCACACTGAAGTAAAGGAAGGAAAGGGAAAATTATGTTACAGTTACAAGACCATTTCCTTTTGATGAGAATCAAAATCATAAGTGGAGTGAGCCTCATGTCTTCACAAAATGCTGTTGAGTTGAAAACTTAAGTCAGTAGGTTATTCCATGCATTTAAAGGCATAGCAGAAACAGTTATCAAGTCAGAGGAATGTTTTATGGTGAATTAGGTGTATTAACTAAGTAAAAGGTTGTGATATTGTGTTATCCTGATGTACTCACCTTCTTTCATGAAGGCATCCAATGTTAGGTCAGACAGCCTGACATACTTCTGCTCCCCACCAAATGACACACGGAGCAGCATATTCTATTAAAATAAACAAAGGTAAAAACAAAAAAACAGTTGAACAAAGAGTTACCCATTAACGTGCTTACATTGTTCCATGTTTCATAACCTGAGCCTACTTACCACGGTCCACGCTTTACACTTACATCTGCTTGATTACTGTGAACAACAAGGCAAAGTGGCCATAGTTGAGTTAATTAACGAATCAAAAATATTTATTACACATATCTATTGAATTAATGCTGCATTCTGGAGCACAGAGGAAAGGAGACTGGACTTATACTATGCCGATGTATGCTTAAAATATCAATTTCTAAAACATTAAGTCCTATTTTTATAAACATTGTGTCTCATATTATTAATTTCACACAGTGAGCTGGTCGTTATGGAGAAATAAACAGGGTGAATGGAACCGGACACGGACAAGCACAACTTAACAACTTTATTCCTTAGTGAGAGCTAGGAACAGTACAGTAAGCTAACCGGCATGTGCAACTTCACTGTCTTTGTGTAATTTTTTAAGGCACCACTTTGGCCAATTCAGAAAATGGTAAACCGACCAACTGACCGTTTGAGTCGTCGAGTATTGAGGCCGCATGTCGGGAGGGGGAGAAGGAGGGGGAAGGGGGAAGGGGGCTATGCCGTGGTGTAGCTACTTCTTAGCTTCAAGCTAATTCGCGGTTAGCTTAACGATTAGCATACTAGTAAACAATAACATAAAACTTTACCATAAGACAGGCAGCATGTCTTTGTGTGTACCAATATTGAAGAAAAAGACACGCAGTTAATGGTGCAGCTTAATTAACGAGAAATGTCGAACTTCTGAACTGCTAGCAAGTTGATATTGTATGGGACGTGTAGCTACTCGACAGCCATTCAACAGAGGAATGAGCAACATGTCCTCAATCTACATTTATGAACCGATAAAACCGTGTTGAGATGGAAAACAATTATTAAACGTTCATAATGTTACTTACCAACCCAGGTAGGACTCCAGACCTGACTGCTCCAGACTAACCGTCAATGTGCCGCCAGAGTGTTCAAGACGTCACGACCGACTGGCGCGGATTTGTCACTCCGTGGAGTTAAAGTTACACTGCATGTCTGCAGGATTTTACACTGATTTTTAACTCTACTCTCTGTGGAGTTAAAGTTACACTGCATGTCTGCGGGATTTTACACTGACTTTTAACTACTACTCTAGAGTGGGTTTACTCTCCATATAGTTGTAAATACTCTTTCTAGGTTAAAATAGGTTGACTCTGAAATATTGACACCCCATTTTTTACTGTGTGGTATTGATCAGCCACAGTTAAACCTTTGCAGATATGGAAAGGCCAATTTGTGCTGTGAAGGAGTAAACCTTCTCTTTATTGGACCTTTGACACTAATTTTTGTAAACAAACATTCATTATGATTATTATTTCATTTTCTAATTTCTGTTTCATTTCAACCCTTATTTGACAAACATAGAACTGACACACATTGTTATTTTCATGCTGTAATGGTGACCCTTCAGCAAAAATGAAGACTGTTGAATCCAGTGCATTATTCAAAGAACCATTTTTCTTTTTTGGTTTCAAAAAGTGCAATAAAATCAATAATGTAAAAAATATAATATGTGGGATTCTGCATTAAAATGTCTAAATTTCTTTGAGTTGTGTGCTAACAATATCCCAAATTCTTCCAACGATATTCAAACTCACTCATTTTATTCACGGTGCGTTTCAGGGGAGACATCAAATGACACATCAGAGCAAAGAAGGTCGCAAATGTGACTGCACGTAGCGTGAATTAAACTTGTTAACATTACCTTGTCCGTAAACATTTCTGCCTGAGTCACATCGGATAGATTTTCTTTAGCAATGGTGGTTGGTTGTTTAACACCGAAGACAGCAACTCCCATAATAACATGCAACTTTAGTCTTTTGTTGTTTGTTTTATTAAGCGGCGAAAATTACATATCGTGCATTTAAATGTAAAATACAACAAATCTAGCTGTAGCAGTTTGCCTTGAAGACCAGATTTGGTGTCTCTGTAATTACATGAGGCAGTTTATTGCACTCCATTGTACTGGCAAACATAAAGAAAATGACTCATTCTAGTCTTATTTCTGCTTCACTTCACTAGCTCTGGCATTGTGCCTGTAAACTTTCTCTACCTTCTTAAAGAATTTGGCAAAGAAGCTAAGACGTTTTCATATTTGATATTAAGCTGTAGTTAACCTTTCAATCAGTTTGCTTCGTGCTACCTGTTTCACTCCTTTATTGTTGGCCCACTGCCATTAACTAATCACGCAGACAAAATAACACCAGTCTGGGCAGAAGGCCAATGGCTCAGACAACCCCTGTCTTAGAGTTTTGCTTTCCTGGCCAAATTGTCTGTTTCAGGCATTTTCTTTTGCTCAAACTCTTAAAAACTAAGCACAGGGGTGTGCTTGGATTTGAAATGATTATCAGGGGATATAACTGATCTCCCTCTAATCATAATGTCCAGACCAAAGTCTTTACTCAGCTTGGTTTTAGCCTGGTCTTTGATCAAAATTGGCACAGTCCCATCTGAGTGTGTTGGGCATCACTGTGACCGGAGTATTCATCAGCTTTTTCCAGGGCCACAGACTCCGATCATTCCACTGTTTGGCACTCAGTGGACCACTTGGCCCTCAATCGCAATTTTTGGAAGAATTTGGAGATTTTATCTCAAACCTCGTTACTAGTTCTGATGGAATTTAAATAGTTGGTGATTTCAATATTCACAAAAATAGACCTTCGATCCTCTTAGTAAATTCTTTTTTGTACTTGCTGGTACTTTTGGTTTCCCTCGGTTTGTGCATGAACACACTTGTTGCTTATCCTTGACTTGACTTTGTCACATTGTAGGGATGTTCCTGCTCTGACAGATCACTTTCTTATTAAGTGTGAGGCAAAACTAGCCAGTCCTTAAAAAGCTGGTGCTCTTGTATTTACCACTCGGCACGCTGGCTTTTCTACTTTAACTTCACTTGGTGAGCGACTGCCTGTGGTCCTGACTCCTTTCAATGCAGCAGCAGTGACTTAAACACAACCTTTTCTAGTCTCAGTCTTCAGTTGCACCACTTTCTACAAAAACAAGACAGTCAAAGATGCCTACACCCTGATTTACTGAAGAAACACATGCTGTGGGCCTGGAAAAGATTGGATTGGAAGTTTTCTATCTCCCATGGCAGAAGAGTGTATTCCAACATGCTCTGTCCACTGCAGCATCTTCCTAGATATTGGAAATTTCGAAAGCAACCGTCTGTTAGGGGCTCATGATTTTTTCTGCAGATAAATAGATAAGATTAGATTTAAATTTGATTAAATAAAATTTAAATTAGTTCTTTTCCAGCCTCTTCCGAGATAGTGTCTGTTCTTACAAAGTTTGACATTATCTCTCTTAAAACGTTGTCTAAGCTGGTGTCACCTTCTAACTGCCCCCTCAACCCCGCACCAAGTCAACTTTTTAAAGGTTGACTGGCCGTTTCTGGGATGTAGAATACCGAATATTGTTTATTTATCGCTGTAACATAGCTTAAATTCTGTCTTTTCTGTCCTTGACTGATGCATAGACCCTAACTCATGCCTTTGTTTCATCCAGACTTGATTATTGTAACATTTGTGTTGTCAGGCCTGCTGCATGCCAGTACTAAATGTCTTCAAATGGTTCAGAATGCTGCAGCCAGAATTTTAACTAAAACTAGAAGATTTGACCATATTACACCGATTTTAGCTGCTCTTCATTGGCTCTCTATCCATGTCAGATTGGAATTTAAGGTGCTTTTTAATCTTCTTAAATTTATATTCCATCCTGTACTCTCTGCTCTCAGAATGCAGAGATACTGCTGTCTGTCTGCAGAGTTAAAAAGAAGTCAGCAGGCTTCAGGGTCTTTTCCTGTCCCACCATCTTTCTTCTTCTTCCAGAACAGTCTGTGACTCTGTTGTGGCCTTAAAATCCCTAAATCCAAACTTAAAACATATTCTTTAGTTACTTCAGGCCTCTCTAATCCTCCTTTATTTTTTGTCCTACAGGCACAGATAGGTGTCTTTTTTCTACCCGCTCTTCTCTTCTGCCTCTCTCCCTATTTTCCCCTACGTGTCCTTTCTTTTCACTCTGGCTTCCTCCGTCCTGGGACCTCTCTCTTTCCCCTGGCTGTCAGTGTCTCATTCCAGATGTTTTGAGTCTGGATGTCTGTCCTCCAAGAGATTCAGCCTCTCCTTTTGTCTCTGTTTCTCTCTCTGTCTCCCCTGTGTGTTGGTTTTCTTTCTCCTAGCTGCATGAATGGTGTATTTGAGCTTTCCCTGTTATGTGTTTGTGTCTCATGCCCTCTTTCCAGGTCTCCATGGTGGAGAGGAGGTCGTGTGGCTCAGTTTCTGTTTGTTTGGTGGCACCTGGAAGTTGCTATTGGGAGTAGTCGATTACTAAATGTACTATAATCCAGCAGTTGTGAATGTCCTAGAACACACAACATCTATCATATATCTGTAGCTCTTACGGAGCTTTCCTCCATTTCTTCCCCCATTAAATTTTTGGATTTTTGTTATTGGGCTTTGTCAATAAAATTGACTTGTCTTGAATCATCTCCATATGAGTTTCATAGAAGCTGTGCAAGTACTAGCAAGAAGCAGTTAGGTTGGTGTCGCTGAGTGGATTGAGATATTATCTTGTTCAAAATGTTATTCTTATGTATTTCATTCTCACTGTGCACTCCAAGCTGTGTGGCTCTACGCAAAGCCTTACAGATCCTTTTCACACATGCTCCATCATGGTGATCAAGGGAGAAACAACAATATGCACTGAATCTAAATGCTCCATCATGGCGATCAAAGGAGAAACACATAAGTACTGAAGACCCAATAGACTGTCTCTTCAAGTACCATAGAGGCCACTTGATAAATTACATGTTTCCACAACCTATTGGGATAACAACATAAACATTCTTCTTTTGAAGAAATGCTTTCAAGCCTACACTCTTATGTTTTCTTTGAATATTCTTTCAATTTACAGCCTCCATACAGTGGCTTTGTAGATTGTCACCATGTTTGTTTTGATCCCTCAGTTGAGGGAGGGATGTTGATTCCCTCAGCCATTTCTCCAACCAGGTTAACAGCCATTCATGAGAGTAAAATTAGACATTAAAAATTAAAATGTTAGATGTTGGCAGTTAGTTAGAGGTCTTTACCCAGGGACTAAGACTCAAGGACATTTGTAAGTCTAATAGAGCCAAACCACATGTAGGTTCCCTGCTAAAGATATAGTAAAAGAAACAAGAATTTGAGACCGAAACTCAAGTTAAAGTCAATATATCAATCAATAAAGTTTACACCTTCTCTTGCATTCATGATCATTGTTCTTTATTGGTATTCAGGTTGTTTGACGTAGTTTCTTTGCCTCGTCCAAGGAGAGCTGATCATTTCTAAAGAATGATTCTGAAGAAAGGGACTGAACACAATGTTGCCTTGAAAAAAACCTTGTTCTACACCTCGTGAGATGGAAAACAATGCAATCTCTGTTCACTACTTAGTCACCTCACTACGAGATACGTTTGCTTTATCAGCCACAAGAATAAAATCAACACTGCTGTGGGGTTTGTCACAAACACGAACACACACTGGTTTGGCAATCAATTGCGTCGGGCCAAAGGATTTATGTAAATTTTCACTGTAAATAATACAGTGCAGTGCTGAGGGCAGTGGTCAACTTGATTAAATACCAAAATATTGAAAGAATACAAATTATTCATGCCCAGGTCACAAGGGAAAAAAACAATTACCCCAAGAGACCTGTGTTCAATCATCTGGAGCAGAGCATTTGGCTTGGTCAGGAGCCCTCAACGATTACAACTGCATGGGTAGGAAGCAGGTCAAGGAATAGCATTAACAACTCTAACTGGATGGTAGGTGTCTGGGTTGTGATAGTATTAGTCCCTAAGAACACTCAAAAAGTATAAAAATACTCAAAGATGTGTTGCCACAATCAGAAAAGAAAATAAGATCACTTTAAACTGGCCAGTAACACATCATTGTAAGACAGCAACATTAAGAAGACAACCTGTATATGGATGGTACACACACTGCCAGGACTAGCAGAGCGCTCTCATCCAAGGTCGTCAAATACAGATGCCTCGTTGTCACACTCCTCAGTGCCTCATACAGATGCACAAGGTGCTGTTTAGCGTCATGCAAAGCTGCCCTCCCGGAAAAGCCTTTCTAACAATGTAAAATGGTTGCAGTTTTGTTAGGTTCAGCCACAAAAACTACTCGGTTGGGTTTAGGAAAACGTCACTGACGTTTGGTTTCACAAACTCCTGAGTGAAGGTCCTGCGTGTGACCTGCCACCATTGTCTGTTTGGGAACTTTGTCTCTGTAATCTAATTGCCCTGACTATCTCATATTGACACAGACATGTTTTCATTGAAGTTACTTCGAAGCCTGATGCATTTCATGCAGACGCTCAAGTGTGTCTATATGTGGTAAGGGCTGTGACAAAACATCAGTAATTGACATCCTGAGGATGAGACCAGCATGCATCGTGATGAGACCGGGCTTCATAGTGTATATAGGGGACACTGATTCATTTGACACATTTGGTAGGTATCCACTCTGTTGAAAATTCCATGTGCAAGACACTGAATTTTTTTTTTGTCATTGACCCTGACCTCACTTACCTGTGGAGAATGATCATTATTATACTCAGGTTCAGGTCACAGAGGACATCATTTAAAGAATATAAGATACTGAAGGAAGCAGGGAGAGAGCAGAGGTTTATGTTTATAAGCCAGCACCAGCTATCAGGCCAGCAGTGAGAACAGTCTCAAGTACTGTAAGTAAGGAAGTAGAGCGGGCAAATAAATAAGATTAGACAACACAGGGCATCTGCAGGGTACACACAAAGACTGGTGCCCCAGAGCAATGCTTACACATCCTAACAGGAGCTCTCTCCCCTCACCCACTCCTTCACTCCCTCTCTTCTTCTCTCACGGTTTCTCTCTAAATCCTTTTTCTCCTTGCACTGAGGCTTTCCTTTGCCCTCCTCTGGTAACTTTACTTTATTATTAATTTAGCTGTCTACTGGGCTCAAAAATTCCAGGTGCTTATAGCCTTTAGTTGCCTCTGCACAAATCCAAAGTTAAATACATCTTTGTGTGCCTGCTTCTTTTCTGTCGCTGCTTTTGCATGTATTTAATGTGCTGTGATATAACCTGAATTCAGCTTTAGTTGGCCTTAAATTGTGGTCTGATCGTCTCTGTAATTACAATCTGAAAAAATGGATGCAAACAATAATTACCTTTTCAGGTTTTAACGTTCACAGTCAAGGCTGCAATAAGCATGCAAAACCTTTGTGAAAGTGTTAGGTAATCCAATCAGTGCAGTGACATTCAGATGTACTGCAGGTTAGACGTACCCGACCCCATTAAAAAATTCACATATAGCTAAGAGAGTCTGTCCTTCGCAAGCGAAACGTGTCCGGAAAATCCTTGAGGTCCTTACAAATCAACAGAGATAGTCAAGGACTTCTGAAGAAGAACACATAGTGCTTGTATAAGGCTGGACAGGACACTATAATATATTTTAAAGAATTTAGAAAAGAAAAAAAAGCTGTAGGGCAGTGCACTTTTGAACAATAAAAAAATACCCTGAAAAGATATGTTTATTGAAGATACCATGAAGAAAAGCACTGCCTGAAGAACCTAAAACAAAACATGGCTTCACATGTCAGGTTTGCTAAAGATAAGCCTAATGTATGTCACATATTGCCCTTTGGTTCTGCAATCTGTAGATAGGTAAGACAAAAGAAATCATGTTCGAAAGAAGAAGAAGCCATTGCATAACACCAGGACTTCACATGCCCAGTTCCACTAAAGGTAATATGAATATCACTGCTTTCATTTAACTGAATAATACAAAATTCTCTTTGTGTTTTCAGTAATGTCTTCCTGCCGAGCTGATGCATACTAATACACAGAAAATGTTGTACTGAAAGATTGTTTCTTGAGAGATGAATAGAATTAATACAAGGACGTGAGAGAAAAATTACCTTCAAAAGTCTTAAGTACATAGGTCATAGTAAATTAAATGTCAAATAAACTTAGAAAATGTGCAAAAAAAAAGCCATCAAAAGTCAATATCTTAAAGAGCACACATTGAGTAGCCATCATTGCCAGGTAGACTTTCAAAAAGAAGAAGAGGACGGACAAAGAGGACAAACAAACAAAAATGAGACAGGAGGCAAATGTCAATAAAGGGGAAAGCTTTACATCATGTTGAGTGACACTGGAAGCATATTTCTAATTCTTGGGACCTGTTTTTCAGTGGAAAACTGAGTGGAGTAATTGAGTAATTGCACAGGGTTGCCTGGTACGACACGTATCCCACACAGAAACTGAGAAACACCCATTTGATATGTTTCACTATGAAATTACCAACAGGGGTCAGGTTTAAAAATAGGGAGGCTCCTGTCAAAAAGTGTGTTGGCAGTGCTGAACCCTCATATTAGCTTTGGCTGAACTAAGGAATACACAACTAGATTTTGTACCACATCTCTAATATTAGACTGACGCAATTTCTTCACTGACAATATGGTGAGGAGGAACAATTACAGCAGCCAAAACTGTTTCAATGTCCAAATGGGCATGTGAGTGCTGTTTTGAGACTCATAAAAAGGTGAACTTATCCTTATACCATTAAGTATGATGCAGGGTTTGGGCTTTCCCTGCAACCGCTCAGGGATCAATGAAGTTTGAAGTAAGAAGTGTCAAAGTTGGGTTGCCGACTGTAATCCTGTTAAGAGTTTAAAAGGGACCCAAACGCAAGGCATACAGAGGCAGGCAGGTTGGAAAAACAAAGGCAAGCTTTGATAAAATAAAGTTGACATCCACAAAAAAGCTGGCAACAATAAGAATCCAAGAAAACAAAAGAGTAATACAAAAGTAGAGGACAAATCAAGAACACAGAGGACACAAGAGGCAGGAACAGATGCAGAAACGGGCAGACGAATCAACAAAGAGGGAGGACAAACATGGGCTTATAAATAGGCTACACAGGAACTAATTAACTAACGAAACACAGGTGTACACTGCTGAAGGGTCGGAAAAAGACAAAGACAGAAAGTCGAAAAGAAACACACGACGCATGAGGATATAATCAAAAAATACACCAACAAACAAAAAATACACAACATGACAGATCCTAATTGCATAGCATCTCCTGCAGGTAAATAAGGGAGAGATACCAAACACAAAATGTGCGTATGTACTGAAAGTGCTCAAAATCAAAAAAACTTTGATGTCTTACATGTCGCAACAAGGTTAAATTACAAAGACAAAAATGATATACAGAAACAGTTACAAGGGAAAGGAAATAACTGTTGGGTTGTGAAAGTGAAATTGGATGCACAGGTAAAACGAGTTACATGTAGATGGGGATTTGAAGTAGATTCTCGTCAGCAGGAGCGATAGCCTGAGAGACTGCAGAACCAATTAAAGTGTGAGTGAACAGGGGAGCGGGATTGAAAATGGAGCCGGGAAAGTGGAGAATGACATACGCATTAATCCAGCTATGAGGGAACCGCACGGCTAAGAGTTTTGTAAAATAAGATGTGCCGGTGTATTTCTGACATTATTCTCGTAAGGGACGTGCGGCTTCTTTAAGTCTGCAGCTGTGGGTTTTCATAACGTCACAAAGGAAAATCAGAGAGCAGGATGAAATATAGAGTCAATCATGACATAGATAAACACTGAAGAGTGGTGAAATGATGCAAAAAACACAGACATCAAAGTGAACAGACTTCAAATATTCATAAACCGGGAACATTCAGGCTGTAATCATATCCTGCACAATATATATGATGTTTTGTTTGCAGTGCAGCAAATGCAAGGTGTTACACAGTTAGACTGACTGCAACAAGGTTGTTAAAGGATTTATTTACAGTGATGATGCATAATGATGCATTGTGGCTAAACACATAGACGTTCCATTAATGTATTTGATTCTGATAACGCAAGTAAGAAACACTTCAAATGTAAATATTAAATGTGCGGTTATGCTCATCACTGATTAAACAAAAGATACATTAAGTCTGCTTGGTGTGCTTTTCAGCCACGATACCACTAATTAGGCAACTGTCTGTCAAAGGGAAGATAGCTCCACCGTTCGCTTGCCTCACCAGTTCTGATACTTTTATCTTGACACCTGACTTTGCTTTTTGTTTCTTGGTATGTTTGTTTCTACAAACATCTGTCACTAACACTAATTGCCGTCTTTAAAAGCAGACCTGTCAACTACCAACCCCAAACTACACCGCTTGTCTTTAATATACCTTGGCTACACAAGTAGCACCACGGAGAAATGTATTTGATGT
Organism: Pagrus major; assembly: GCF_040436345.1. NCBI lineage: Eukaryota > Metazoa > Chordata > Actinopteri > Spariformes > Sparidae > Pagrus > Pagrus major. The sequence goes on along the minus strand of NC_133216.1, from coordinate 16,111,459 downwards.
CTCCATTTAGTTTGTATCTTTACAAACTAAATGGACTAAACCATTTAGTTTGCATCTAGCTTTACCAGCACCCACATGAGGATGCATGTAGACACTCACAAGTACATGGGGAACGCAGCTCAAATATTGGCCAGCTGCTGAAGGCAATACATGTAAGCCAAGTACTGCAAAACCACAGATAAGTTATAACTGGAAGTGTTTTTATGTTGCAATTTTGTAGTTTGCCTAGGTCCAATTTTCTATTTCTCTTTCATCACAATGTTGTGTTTCTGCTCTGCTTAGGTATAAGCACAAAAGCCACTTACACCCAAATTCCACCAGATCTCTGTTCGGTCCGGCTCCGCTCCGTCACAGCAGCGGTGCTGATAGGTTTCACTCTAGTCTATGGGTTTACTTCCGCTGGCTCCACTGCCTTGCGTATCTATTCTGTTGCAGCTCCGGCAGCGCAACTATTCAGCCGAATTCAGCACAGAGCAGACAGGAAGTCACACACCGAAACAACAACATAACATCTTGTTAATTTAAAAAATAAAACACAGCCAGCACAAAAATCTAAAAAAAGAGACAAACGTGCCAAGAAATATAGCAATGCGCCTACAAAATCCGAGGAAAGAGAAGATTGCGACATAATTGAAACCTGGCTGTAATAATACAGGTTTCGAAATATTTTAAAATTTGTTTTTGCAAATCGTTATGAGGAAGGAAAAGCATTCAGAATGTTTTCTAGGCCTTGGGGATGCATGCAGTGTGCTTTGGTTTGAAAGCATACGTTTTAGTTTTACTGTTTAGAAACAGCTTTTTGCCCCATGTCATCAGACTGCTGAACTCTAAGTGACAATTGTCGTTTATTCTTAACTCAACTATGTCACTTTCAACAATTTGCACTTTTTAGTATGTTTCTGTTTTTGATATTTATTTTCTTATTGTGGTATTTTTTGATATACTTTCATTTTAATTCTATGCTGAGCCTCTGAAACGAAATTTCGTTCTGTGTTCATTTGTTGCTCACAGTGACAATAAAGTCTGTCTAAGTCTCAGCCTAAGTCTAGTCTTTCAACAAAAAGTACAATTTTCCTCAAGTCTCATTTGAGGATAACCTGTTTTTGTTCTCACAATGAAATGAACAATGAAATGAACACAATGAAATAAAAAGCTTATTTACCTGCACATAAATAGTCTGAAAAAGTGTTTTTTTGTGTGTTTTGCTAAAGCTTCTCGAATCGTTGAAACGAAAAAAAAGTTGCAGCGCTGGGGAAAAAGGCTTTGCTTTAATACCTCACAATATGTTGTGGTGAGTGTAGACTTCACAGCTGTTAGGGGATGCATTTGTATTCCTGCCAGTTTCTTAAATGAACCTCTTAAAGTCTTCATTTGGAGTTCATTAAAGATAGCAGGATTTTTATGGTTATAGTTTGATGAGAGATATCAGATGGGGATGTGGTGGATGCATTTTACTTCAGTTTATACACTTTTGGAACCCTTCACTATAATCTATTATAAAGATAAAGCCATTACTGGGCGCAGTGGGGTAGAAGAGATTAATAGACAAGTTGCTTCTGCGAAGCAATTTCTGCACGGATACACTTAAAAAACATTGCAGTGTTTTTGCTTCATAAACTGCAAACATTCACATTAATATAACTGTTTCCTCTCGTGTTTTTCAGGGCCTGTTCTTGGCCTTCGTCACTCACAGCTAATGGATGTCTTTACCCAGTATGCCTACAACGACAGTTTCTTTGATAATGGAACATGGAGCTTCAACGAAACAGATCAAGAGCACAAGCACCCTTACAACTACTATGCCATGCTGCTCACCCTGCTCATCTTCGTCATCGTCTTCGGCAACGTGCTGGTGTGCATGGCTGTGTCCAGAGAGAAGGCTCTGCAGACTACCACCAACTACCTGATCGTCAGCCTGGCTGTCGCTGACCTCCTGGTGGCCACACTGGTGATGCCCTGGGTCGTCTACTTAGAGGTAAGATAATGGAGATAGACACACACCCACGCACACTTTATACATACTGGAAAAGGAATAAATAACCTGACATGACATGTTCTCCCTATCTTTGTATGTACAGTACACCTCTTTTTCTCTGTGTGTTTATCTTGTGTCACTGGAAAAGCATTAGAAACCAAAAGGAAGTGATTTGCAGACTCAAACCAAAGAAAATCAATTTCAAACATAGAATTCAGTTTGACATTAAGAGGTCAAAAAATACGAAAGTATATTATGCATACGACAGACATTTATCTCGCATCTGGAGCAAGTAAAATACAGGTGAAAATGGTTTGAGCTGAGCATGCTGCCAGCAGTCATCAGCAGGTCAAGAGGCTCAAGGTGAAACAAGGGTGACGGATAAAATGTTTCACATCAGCATTGCAAATATCAGTCATGCCGTGGTTAAAGGCCTGTAATGTAGCAACACCATGTGACAACATTAAAATGTCAGACCTGTCTAGTCAGTCACAGGTCAGAAGTTTATGAATAATTCCTCCTAATTCTAAGATACATCATTTTAAATTCACCGCTGTGTGGGATAATGCAGACCTGTCTTTTTTTTAAAGCAGTTATGACACATCAATGTCCGCTAACCAGTGCAGCCTACAACACAACAGAGACTCGGGTCAGGCATAAAATCACCTCCAATCTGCTAAATCAATAGCAGACAGGATGCGGGCTATCTCTCAGAAAGACTGTTGCTCATTTCTTGTGTCTATCTCCTCGGTCCAGGGGTTATTTTTGACCATCAGGCTTTAGGTCACGCTGTTTGATGTAGAGAAAGGCAATCTAAGACTACAGGGACTCTAATCCTCCTGTGTCTCTCAGTGAGTCATGATGATTATCACGCTGATCAGATTACAGTATATAAATCCATAGGGTGTCTCCATGAATGTTTGTAAACACAGCACAGTGGTGAAAGTGTTATTCTCTAAAAAGTAATCTTATTTTTGTTGTTGTTACCAATAAACTAAAAAACCTCTCTGTGATCATAGAGTGCATCAGGGATGAAGTCATTTTGTAGGCTAACCTGGAAGATAGCATCGCCCTGGTTTCCTCGACAGTGAGCCAATGGGTTATTGAAGAAAATAAGCTCTTTTGAGGCTTAAATGCAATTGCAACTGCAAGTTTCAGTTAGAATAGTTTGCTGGTGAAGTTTGCCTCATGAGTAGACAAGTTTCTGCGTTGGCTGTGATGATGTTTAATGGACATTAAACTGTCACTACCTGATCTGAGTAGCACATGCTTAAGGGCTTCCACCATCTAGGTCAGCTAGGTATAGCAACACCACTTGGATAAACCTCATGCCGAACTACAGTAAAACCAGATTTTGTTGTTTGTTGTTTAATTATGATTATGATTTTGTACTGTCCTAATATTTGTATAAATTGTATTTTCCTTGCCTTGCTATGCTTTGGCAATATGTAAATAAAGCCCCATTGAACTGAATTGTACTGAATTGAATTAAATTTTAAAAAATATTATGCTATGACAGGCAAGCATGTACCTCTTTCTGAGACAATCAGTAGCGAAAATGATCGTAATCACAACTAAACTGAACAAATTTCCGATTTTGCTGTAGCTCCCTGTGTGTTTTTTTCAAGGGATGTTGTCCTACCTAACTGTCCAAGATGGCGGACGCCCTTGTGCTTGCACAACTCAGGTTGCGTCCAAAATCACCCACTCATTCACTGCTCCCTTCCTAGGGAGTCCTATATAGAAGAATATATAGTGAGCTCATCAGTCAAACAAAAAAACACTTTGAGACCCCACAAGGGTAATTTCATTTTTCTCTCCAGTGCAATGCATGATGGTATACAATGCTTGGTTAGTGACCATCTGTCATAAACTACTTTTCATGATGCATTGTGGAATACGTTGAGTCGAGGGAATAATAATCTCAATATACATTCGAATGACACTACAAAATGGTAGTAGTGAGTGATTTTTCACACACAGCCTGAGATCAGGTAGTGACGGTTCCCAACATCCTCTGTAGTCTCATTTAGCCACTTGTTAGCAACAGCCTTTTGTAAGACATGTAAAGCTTTAAAATTCATGATTGGAGTATTTACTGCCATATTTTATGTCTTAGAACAAATTTGAAAACCCACTGACTTTGAGACGAGAGAACCAGAAGTGCAAAAAATGCTAACTTTCCTTCAGGTTTAAGGACTCATCACTGCAGCACTCTGCTAGGAGTAGTTATCAGACAAAACTTTCTCCATGAAGTATGTAACCTACATACTGTGTTTGTTTTTTATTAAAACTATTGACTTCCTTTCTCTGTTGACGTGGGCAGCTGTGTCCACAGGCAGGGAGCCTACATCAAAGCTTCGAAAAAGCAGGAATTGAATATTAATCGGCCTCGAATCAAAGCTCCAAATTATAGTATAAAACTTTCTTAGTAAAATATTAATTTAGATATCGCAGCAGCAAAGTGAGTCTCTGGTGATTTCAAGTGTTTTAATTGCACAGGTGTGTGCTTTATTATTGTTAACGCATTTGGAGAGAGATGAGAGGTGGAACTCTGAACCTTCACCCACGCTTTGTTAAATATAAGGGACAGCATGTATTTAGTATAAAGTTTGATGGCCGTCTGTCCTGTAACTTTATACAGGTGGAGACATGCAGAACCAGCATCAGGTTACACGAACACTTATTCAGCAGTCAGCGGCTCTCTTGTTTCTGCTGGTATCCCCAGCTTTTTTCTGTTTATCTTTGGAGAAACCCACTTTTGTCACGCAGCCCTCTTTACAAAATGAGGACAGGAGCAAGCAGCAGAAATTGTTGAGGGCTACTTCAGTATCATGGATTAAAGGAATATTCCAGGGATTTAGGATTGAAGTACGATAACGTTTGGGGACTCACAGATTTTAAGGTTGTTTCCTCAGACGTTCGTCCCTGTCCACACATATATTTGTTGAAAAGAATGCATTTTGACCTTTTGTACAAATGTAAACAGCGCTTTAAGGCCTCTGAAAACAGACCTTTGGGAAAAGGGATTCAGAAGATATCAAAAAAAATTTTTAGTGTGTAGGATGTGGAAAAAATACATGACGAAAACAATGATGCAGACACCCACTTTGGCTTCCTAATTGGCTCTTATCAGTGAATTATTTTCAAAATGTGACCTTGGATTATTTAGGCTATTATGATATTGTGGAGTATTTGGGTTTGTACATTGACGAAATGGATGATATTGTCTATATTTTGAATGACACAAACACACATGGCAATATTTCAATTAAAAGTAGTATTATCCGAGAGGATTCTGTGAGTTATGTTTCAATGCCTCAACATTTTTGTCCTGTTTTCAGGAAAAACTGCCTTTGTACAAGCCCTGGAACCTGTAGCATTGTCTGAGAGCAGAAAAGGTGGACCCAGATGCAGGAGATTGCAGGCAGATCAATGGATGGAGTTTTATTTAAAATATATAGCAGGGACAGGCAAAAAAAAAAGATGACTTGAGAAAAACTGAAGTAAAGACTGGACTAATATAAAAACTAAACTAACGAGGGTATGAGATGCAGGCAGAGAAAGGCAGAAAAACACAGGCGAGGGGAAAGAGCGGAGGAAACGAGAGCATGGACGGAGCTGTTAAGCAGGGAAAACACTGGGAACAGGGCTGGGCTGACGAGGCTGATGCAAGACAGCTGTGTGAGGGAAAATCTGGCGGGGGTGGAGCACAGAAACACAGGTGAGCAGGAAAAAGGGCATGAAAACAGACGCAGACAGGAGGTGGAAAGTAAGATATACCACACAAGGAGAGAACCTACAGAATTAAACTTAAAATAAAAACCTGCACCATGACAAATATATAGAAACTACAAGTAAAAAAGGCAAGTCGGTAACGTACTGAGGTATTTTTTATTTTGAAGTTTCCAAAAATACCTGTGTGGACTAGGCCTGAGAGCGCTCCAATTAGACCCACAGATCCTTTTGACAAGTAAAGTGTCCTTCATGTACGAAGTGAAGTGCCCCAATTGAAAAAAAAAATATCATCAGACGTAATTAAACTTTGAGCAATCTAGTGTTGGTGAAACTGGGTACTTGTAAGTGGACATACATTACAGGGTTGTTGCTATTTTTCTTAATTTATTTATTTGACGGGTACATTTAGACACAAATTCAGTCACAAAATAATTTATGTGAGCCCCAGGAATTTAAATCTGGATCAGAAACCATCATGATTATTATTTCATTTAGGTTAGGAATTGATTACAGTTTCATAATGTTTTCCTGAAAACATCTTTGAGGGGATGGTGACACACACACACACACACACACACACACACACACACACACACACACACACACACACACACACACACACACACACACACATCGAATGTTTATGGTTTCCTGTCCCAACTGATTCTGTGCCAATAACATGACCCATTTATCCCTATATTATTCCTAAAAAAAGGAGTCCTGCTCCAATTACTATGCTGAGAACTAAGTACGGGGTGCTTGTCAAAGTCAAAATGTATTACCCAGCATGTGTTTTGAGTCGATGCTCATCAGATCTTGGCTTGTGGGATTAACTGAGACAGCAGCAGTTGGACTGGTATAATTGCTTGGAAATAAGTTGGAAGAAGTGGGAATGTTAATATTTCTGATGTCTGCAGGTGCTCTACAGAGAGGTAAACATACTTCATATCATTCTGAGGTAAACATCAGCCAGCTTATAATGATCTCTATAGATTTGCATATATATTGTGGAGGTGAAGGTGACCTTAAATATTTAGTCGGATCGTGTGCTTACAGCAGCTTTAGCTTTGAGGTTTTTATTTGTTTATTCATCTCATGTTCTTCAGAGCATGCTTCTTCCATCACAGACTCAATTATCTTCACTTAATGACACAAACACAACATTGTGTTTTTTTTGTCTGTCTCTTTTTATTAAACATAACAACCTGCAATCCCACTGCACCCACACTCCTTTCCGTCCTTTATCTTAGAAGACTTAATGATTTTCTAATTTCACGTCACAGGCGGTGGCCTGACTGAGTTTCTTGTGTTGATTATGTATCAGCATGAACTAACAGTGACAGCTTAGTCACAGAGTGTGGGCAGTGCATTCAACTTGCCCTTTATTATTAAATGCTGAATTAGCATTAATTACCACAATTTTCGCTTTCTGCCAAGTGTGACCGATTTAGAGAGCATACGGAGGGAACATTATGTATGGCTCGAAGTCCAGAGTTTGTTTTTAAGTCAAGGTGAATAAAATGCTACTGTTTTTCTTTCTGGGGAATTTCATGCCAAACTTGAATGATTCACCTTTGGGTGCTCTTCAGTATGGCCTTTTTTCTTAGAGGAGCAAAACATGTTGTTCAATGAACATGAAGAAACGCCATTAATATTTATTGTATTCCACATATTACAGTGATTACATGCAGTAGTTTTAAGTAATTCGTTAGGTAATCACATAGAGGATACAACATTTAACTCATACAAGGACAACATGTTCAAAGTCAAAACAAATGGTCAGCTTCAAAACTGAATTATTAAAAGCAATTACAGGAGTCATACATGTGTCTGCAACTATAGAATAGGAAATTGAAAAAAGATCAGTCAAAAGTGTCCAGTTCTGCCAAGATCATTTGTATTATCGGTAATGGGAGGTTTGTCAATTTTTGACATGTTATATGTGCAAATGTATGTTATGTGTTTTTTAGCACCTGTTTGAGTGCACTCTGTCTGTTGCTGTAACTTCCAGGATAGAGTCAGATAGTGAGGAAGGAAGATGGCGAATGAATGATTTCTAGTGTTTTTTTGCGCCACACTTGTGTTAATAACAAGTGTTAATTCACCCCAAAATGAGCTGTGAGATAGTCAGAAATTACACACATTAGGGGTGTGTGTGTGTCTGTGTGTTTAAATTCAACCACTTAACCACCACTGAACCACCAAAGACTCTGGTTCTCTCTCTTATACCCCTCTCCTCGTTATGCCCTTCAAGTTCCAATCAATAGTCAACATTACACTACATAAACACACAACAGTGGAGGTCACCTCCGCAGGTCACTGCATGCTGCAATCAGGTTAATAAACAGGAGTGAAGATGCATCCATTTTTAAATCCAAATGTTAAAAAGAAATCTCTGAGCTCCCCCTACTGTCGGTAAACTGCTTCAGATCAGAGCAGAGTTTTGTTTTTGTTTTGTTTTTTATTTTAAATCATTTTTATCATTAATGCCATAAAGACTGTCAGGTTTCAGATGAAATGCATAGTGTATTTCGGTGTTAAGACATCTCAAATTGAAAAAAAATCACTTTTTTTGCAGTTTATAAATCAACAGACTCAACATATGAAGTAATTCCAGTATAATTCCCATCCTTCCCCTGCTTTGCAACTTATCCCCCACCCCATCATCATCCTTTCAAGACAACCAATCTAGTGACTTCAATCACAAAAAAAAAAGAATAACAGACTTACAACGACTCCATGTACTGTAGATGGACACAAACAAAAATGTAATTATACCTTTAAATTACGAAAGGGTTAAACTCATCGTTGTCTTTATAAAACCAAGACAAGTTATGAATTCTGCTATTTATCCCACTTTCACAATTCACCGGCCCCCATTACTTCAATTCAACTCAATTTCACAACATTTACCTTTGCATATTAAACCAGAATGGTGATACATTCTAAGTCATTATTGCAATGCAAATGTGCACAGAGTGAATAAGTATAAATGAAGTTGGAGAAGTGGTCAGGATGCATGAAATAGGTCAAATAGCAACGACAAAATTGAGAAAATGCATATATCCCACATTCAGTATGTCATAATAATTATCCTCTTTTAGCATTGTATTTGTGTTGATTTCATGCCTTAGACAAGATGCAGTAGTTTAATATTCAGTGAATGTGTTTCCCCACACTCACATGGATAGACTTGTGCTGCAGCCATATGAACCTGTAATGCTGAGCTGCAGCATTAATGAAGATGTAAAAAAGTAAGATTTTTGTTGGTGGAGCTGGTGAGAGGAGCAACAGTAGATTGTCATATAAAGGACAATAAATTGAGTGGTGGTTGCAAAGGAGAGAAACAGGCAGAGTGATTGCAGTGGATAGTGTGGAGATGTTGAAAAGGTTAGAAAAATGCAACAACAACAAAAAGAACAGAGAGGCTGCAACAGGGAGAAGGGCAGTCATTATGCTGTCAGATCATTCTGCAATCACCACTAGTGTTGGAGACACCAGCGACAACAAAGAGCTCTTTAAGATGGTGCTAAATGTGAGGAAGACACAGGCTAGGGACAAAGATTAATCATCCACAGAGAGGTAGGAGTTTCTCCTCTGACACACGCATCTCTCTTACCCTTTACAGAGCCATGAGAGGAGGCAGGTAGGATGTAGTGTCAGGCAAGGTGGGCGGCTTTGGACCCGTCAGAGCATCACTGATGATGTTTCATCTCTGGGTTTGATCATGTGTAGCACAGAGGATTGAATACAAATAGGTTTTGATTATGTGTTTGATTGAACGCCACCTGGGGCTGCAGACCAGGATGCATGTTAAAGGATTATCATCTCACCCAGGGTGAGGGTGTCTATAGGTTTGCACTAATCTATCGTGTTTAATTCCTCCTGGTGTCAGTGAATAGATGTGAAGAGTCATGAAGTCACTGAACAATCAAATCAGCTAATCTGTCAATTTCCACCATGTCAGGGGTAACATTCTTTCAATCACATGAATGTAACAGAACATCTGGATGTTGTGTATACTGTGGAATATGTATGACAGCTGTTTACACCTGTAGTTATCTCTTCATATGATAACAACCCCTCGCCTTTTCAATCTGTTCTCTATCAGACTTCACTCACACCTCAGAGCACTATGCTGAACTGTTGAACAGTTGAGACTTTCCTTTCTCTGTATTCATTTTATCATAGTTTTGCTCTTTACTCCCTCTCTCTTTCCTTTGCCGGTGTGGAAAATAATCTGAAGGAAATATCCAAGGAGACTTGACTGTCAGGATTGCTTTGTTTTGCAGAAGCAAAACACATCATTTGCAGCGACTTTGTTCTGTTGACTGTTCCTGTAAGCTGCCATTTGTTGATGTTTTTCTCTTCTAGGTGGTGGGAGAGTGGCGCTTTAGCAAGATCCACTGTGACATCTTTGTCACTCTCGATGTGATGATGTGTACAGCCAGCATCCTCAATCTCTGTGCCATCAGCATTGATCGGTGAGTTCACCACTGCACAGATTGTTTAGTCCTGCCTGTCATGTATCCTGAATTGATTTTAGATGGACATCTTTCCTTCTGAATGACAGAGGAGACAGCTACTTTTTAATTGCATACATATGTCTTTATACAAACTAAATGGCCTTTCCAGACACGAATTTCACAACCTTCCACTTTTTTTTCATGTATATTCATTCAGGAATAGCCTGTTACTGCTCACCAGATGTTCCAGGGTTATTAATGTGACTTTCTCAATATGACACTCTGCAGCAATTTCAGGACTTAAGAGTATGTATAATCTAGTGAACAGGTGCGTAGGAAACATGAAATGTAATGACAAAATTGTGGACACCTGCACATTGTCAGCATAAACTTAAATAAAGTCGAAGTCGACCATTGTATAACACAAACAATACAGTGGAGCAGTATCTTTAGCGACAGACTTCAACAACCAATGTCATGAGTGGGCAAATCACAGGATCATGTCAATGAATATATACACATTAGTTGATCTAAATGCATACATAAATCAAAAATAAATGCGTAAAAGAATCAGGTACCACGTGTGTGTAAACGTGAGCTGAGAGAAAGATAAAGGAAAAGGCATCACAAGAAAAACATCTATCAACAAAAATGTAAAGATAGAGGAAAAGGGTTTTTTTTACAGTAGTACCCAATATATGCAATACGGGCATCAAAATGTCAAAGGTCATCCTTATGGATCCTTAAAGCAACATTATGTAGAATTTTGTACAAATCCCAGGTCTGTAACAATCTGTGAGACATAATGTAGGTGCTCACTACAAACAAAACTCATCATCATTACAATACTTTCATCACAATTACATCATCACAATATTATGTGTTGAAAACGTTTATGTTGAACAAACATAAGCTTACCATATTGATACACTGATCAGATGTGGAACTTTGATATTCATTGACCTGATAGATATAAGTCCAAAATTGACTCTCCTGTTAGTTCTGTTTTGTTCTTTCTCACAACTCTTGAGTAATATATCCGGCTCTTCAGCTGCTAAATGCTCCACTATGTTCACCAGCTGGTTGGAAACGTTGTCCGTCTGCTGTTTGGTGCTGTGCAGATCTTTAAAGCTTTTCACTCAATACAGCTGCCTGCTGCTTCTTAAAACGATGCTATGAAAGACAGTGGTGAGAGCAAATCAAACCAATAATATAAAAACAAACAATGAGCTGACGGGAACTGCAGAGCTAAGTGATCCTTCGCTGTGAGATTGTTATTGCAAGAGACCCCTTGCACAACCAAACATAATCATTTATTGTTATATAAAAATGTTGATTATAGCCTACACAAATAAAGAAAGCACTATTTAAAGTGACAGTTCACAACAATGCCTGTTTTGTCACAAGACATTCTGGATTCAATAATGCCATGTACAAAAATAACTCACTTATTTAGCCGTCACTTGCATGATGACTGTGATTAATGGCAGCGCCTCTATTAAAGTAGATCACGAAGCAAAGGCTGTTCATATGAAGGGCATGTAAAGCTCAACGTTTAATAAAGAACTGTAGGAAGTAATCATGTACTGCTGACAATCAGTTGAAAGTGTGAGAGCTTGGTTTGTTATAAATGAAGAATTCCAAGAACATTTTCCATGTTTTCATGTTACAGAAATCTGTCAAGTTTTATCTTACATGATTTTCTGCTTGGCTGCATTTTCATCTTAAATACATATGGAAAATAAATATTCATTGTATGGTTACACACGGGCACAATTTCAACTCCTACTGAAGTGATTGAATTAGAATGCAAATGTCCACCGTATGTGGAGAAAAATCTTATTAGTGTGAATAATCCCATGGTGGATGATTGTTTGTGTGTATTTGAAATGAATGTTACGAGCAGAGAGGAAGAGCAGCGATATTAACATTTAGATATTATTTATTTGACTTGTGCCCGCTTGCTGTGCACTTGTGAATATAAATCATGAAAAGGATGAGTGTGACACGATCACTTTCCCTTTTCCCAATATGTTGAGTACATTTCAGTGTCCACCCGTGTAACGCTGATTTATTGAAGTTCAGTGAAGAGTCACTGCAAAATTTCCACTTTCCTTTTATCAATTCTGCAGCTTCAGGCAGCATCCTAATTTATACATCAAAGGATTGTTTCTGTCTCTACTAACTTTGTTCTTACTCACAAGTGTGGAGCCAAAAGGAGGGGATCACAATATGGGCTCTATTTTGTGCGTATGCATGAGTCTCGACAGCTTACTTTGACCACAGGCCAGAAAAGAGAATAGTCAGTTAGCCTAATCTCTTGTTAAAACATGAATAATTTGAAACTTCCACTAATGGCCAATCAAATCAGCAACATCATCTCTGAAAGCAGACTAATAGGCCTAAAAATGATTTTAAAAATTGTGTTGCCAAAAGGCAGATTGTTTACAAGTGGTACTACAAGACATTCCCCTATCATGATGCTCTCAGTGAGTCATAATGATTTTCATTATACAGTTTATTGTTGTATAATGACAATTTAATTAATCCTGAATCTTAAATATTGAATGATGTGAACAAAAGTATTTTACAAGACTTTGTGTTTGTGCACTCAGTCATATGGTTACATACAATAAAATACTCCAAATACTGTGAGAAAAGCAAAAGTCTGTTTAAACTGTTTACATAACTACATAAGTTCAAAGCTCTACATAATAATCCTATTAATGTGACATAAACTATAATAATGCTAATCCTGATAACAACGGTTTTGGAGAATCATCTCCAATGAATTAAAGGAGACATATTATGCCATTTTTAGGTTCATAACTTTATTTTGGGTCACTACTAGAATAGGTTTACATGCTTTAATGCTCAAAAAACACATCAGTTTTCTCATACCGTCCAGTGCTGTAGCTTATTTTTACACTATTACTACCAACCAGCCATAAATCTTATGCAGCACAGATTCTTCCACATTCAAATTAAATTTTGATGCGCTTGAAGATGTTTCCTATGAAGTTTTCTTTTAAAGGACGCTATGTTTACATTCAATGTTACTCACCAAAACTCATCATTTGCATCCTTGAGGCTGAACAAATGTATTGAAAGCATTTCCTTCCTCATAAAGCATTCACAAAGCTTACAAACATTTTCCTTGTGTTATATCCTTGTTTATTAGCTTGCAGCGCTCTTCTTCACTGCCTTTGTTGGCACAAGGCTACATTTCTTTGTGAGTTACCACCACATTTCAAAATGGAGAACAATAATAGTATTATTTATGTGCTTTTCTGAGCCTCAGATGATTGTCAGACGTGCAGATGGACAAATAATGTACTGTGGTCCCAGTGAAACCAGTCATTTTCTGTCTTTTGGCCTTGTAAAAGTACTGTGCATTATTACTCCTGGGACAAGAAAACCTCTCCATACCCTCTCCATAACTGTCAAAATAGTCTAGTAAAAGCCTTATCCACTTGGCTTTATGTCTAAGTCTTTTAGACCAAATTACACAAAAATCAATGCATGACACACGGTAAAAAGCTGTGCATTTCCTGGCAATTACCAGAAACCCAGTAATAAGGTCAACCATTGCAGTGAGGTTAAATGATAAGGTCTTTACTTTGAGACACAGCCCTCTTTACAGTTCCTCCTCTTCATGTCCACAGCACATAGCTGTTTCCAAAGGGATTTTTTTGGCTTTAACCACTTGTAGGCTTCACATTCTTTGTCCTCCTTTGAGCTAAGATTTCCAGTGATCACCAACCACACATCTTTGTTGACCTTGTCATACCCCCCTTGTTTTGTTGAATGTCATGTTTTCATAGATTCAAACTAAAGTGTCTATTTTTTCTTCCCCCCTCACAGTTACACAGCAGTTGCGATGCCAATGCTTTACAATACTCGCTACAGTTCCAGGAGACGGGTCACAGTGATGATCTCTGTGGTGTGGGTACTGTCTTTCGCCATATCATGTCCCCTATTGTTTGGCCTAAACAACACAGGTAAGAAGGAGTATGATGAAACAAACATGTTTTCCCATGGTATGTGACTAAATTGGTAGCACTTATTGTGCTGCACTGTATTATTCATGGGTACATTACATAATACCAAGAAGACACACACAGTATACATTGTGAATAGGTAGCTGATGTATCTTTTAGATGCTTCCCCCCATGCACTAAAGCAGAATGCTAACATCAGTGCCCATTTATTAGTGTCTTTACAACAAGGCATACAATAACATGGGTAGTTACTAAGGAGCAAGTAAGGAATGAATCAGGAGCGACTTGATAGTTAATGAATTGTTAATGAGTAATTCCTTAATAATTAATTCAAGGACTAAATAATAGATAATGATGAGTTACTCGATGCCAGACTGGGAGATACTATAGTTATAAACCATTAAGTAATGACTGGTTCAAGAATATCTGTGATTTGACATACTGACCACTTTCCTCATAGAGTAGTGAGGTGTTCCTGATTAACTATGACAACCAACTTTTTAGTGGCATTAACCAGTAACGACTCATTAACAACTGATTACTTAATCATTAGTTACTCTTTTTGTGCCTTTCGATAAAGTGAAACATAATACTGAGTAGTGACCAAGTATACTCGATTAAATACTTATTACTTAGTCATACTAATTAATTAATCATCAATTACTCAACATCGTTACTCAAGTCTATTTGGTAACTACTTAGTATGATGTCTCACTTTACTTGAAAGTAAACATTAAGGGTAATTAATGATTCAGTAATTAGTATTTAATGAGTCTATTGGCTAACTCCTCAGTATGATGTCTCACTTTACTTAAAGGTACACAAAAACAGAAACTAATTATTTAATAATTAGTAATGAATGAGTGATCACTAGCTCCTGCCAATCAGTGGGTGGTTCATAGTAAATCAGGAACAACTCATGAAAAAAGTAACCTACAGTTGATTCAGATATTTATGAATTAATCATTACTTAATTATTCATTAATGTAGTATGTCCGCGTCTGGTGTTACTGCATTGTATTACAAAAGTGAATACAAGATATATACACGTCAGCTCTTGCAAGTAAACTATTACTTCATACTTACATGTAACTACTGTTAGTGAGCCTTAGCCCTTTTGGTTGCTTATTTCCCTGAACAGGGGCTTGAGAGAAGATTACAGCTAAGGCTGTTAACGATTAAGCGATTTTTAGACTTGTTGCTAACCAGCTCCTGTGGCTCACATCCTGTCACTTTGATGCCTCACTCATCCCTCTGACTGCCTTGATGTGATGTCGATTCTCCCAAGACTCAGGCGTTTAGATTTGTGAGCCCCGGAACACAAGTGAGCTGTGACTGCAGCTCACTTGTGTTCAGCCTGTGTAAGCTGCAGGGAACATGAAAGCAGATATCACCGGCACCAACCATCAAGATTAGTGTTTAAAGCTATAGCAGCTCATCTTTAAAATGTTCTGGCAATGCACTGAAAGTTTCTAAAACTGTGGAGGGACATCATGTGTATTAGGGGTGTCTGTTGATGATTTCAAACACAGAATATCACAACCTCAGATTTGCGCGTATTCACCCACGCACATGCACTCATGCATACAGTGTACCTTTGACATGCTCAAGGGCTCTTCAACACGTGGACAGGGGGTCGAGTACAGGGTTTTTTTTTAGTATTACAGCAATTTATTATGTGACTTTCATAAAGTTGGGGTTAGAAATAATGGTTTAAAGTTAATGCAACCAAAGCTGAGCTAATTGGATTGTTTTAAACTGAAATTCTTACACATTGCACCTTTAAAGTACATCTAAAACTCAAGTTATCGCTTGCAGGGACCTTATTTTGGGAAAAGTCTGTATTATTATTATTATTGGAGATATATTTTTCGTTTCTTGCTTGAATCGTGCCATTAATTACACATATAATGTTTGTCTATCTTTAAGATGAGTAAGATAAGTCAATAAAGTTGCAGAAAAATACCATATTGTTTTGAGTAAAACCGCTCAGTGTACAACATGGCTGTCACCTTGGCACAGAGAGACCTTTCAAAAAGTCTGGCCATATTGACAGCTGTAGTAATAAGAAAGTAGAGTTAGTAGGTTCTGAGCTAGCTGACTAGATCGGCTGTAAAACGTTTCGGTGAGTGTTAAACGAGGCAACATCAATAATATATTTTCACAGTCTAATACAGTTTTATGACAAACTGTGACTTGCTTGTCCCTCCCAATTAACAGTAATATTCTTTTCAGAAATAAGGTCCCACTGTGTCCACCAGAAGGGGAGGGACTTCACCATGTATCAAGAGCTCTGTCTCTTCATTTGTTTACAGGCCTGTTAAAAAGTTGCACAGCACACCTTTAAAGATTGTAACTGGCCTATTATGTGTTCCGACTTTTAAAAACTCCTTCCCAAGCTAAATAATATATTATACAACTGGTTTCACAGGCTGAGAAATGCTCCTTGTGACAAGTAAACCTCATTTCATGTAAAATTGTGTTGCCCTTTAATGGTCAGCCCTCTCTACCTCCTGAGGCACCGCCGCCTTGAAGTGTGAAGATAGCGAGTTGTTAACATGAACTACACAATTACTGTGACATCATCGGTTGTTATGCCTGCCTGTGTGGCAACAATTGTTGACTAATCTGAAGCTGCCTGAACTTTGTCCATTTTGAGTCCAGAAGAGACAGGATGGTCACCTCAGTGTGTGTGTGTGTGTGTGTGAGAAGGGAGTTAAGAGAGTTGGGAGCTGCTCAGGGCCAATTTGGCTGGCTTTAAAAATGTAAATCTAAAATTAACAAGCAACCAGTGCAGGGAGTTGAAAATTGGGATGATATGATCTCTACATTTGGCAGCAAAAAGGGGCTATGGCAGCATCTTGGAAATCAAAGAGCAGGCTTCATTGCTAGCTGCAAGTTCAAACCAAACTAAGTTTCCCATTTTATTTTAGAAACATTTTAAAGAGTCACATTGAAAAAAGACACAATACAGCCACACTCGCATAAAGAAAACAATTTTGGATAGAACATAACATGCAGTCTGAGACCGTTTTTCACCCTGTGCTTATCTCCACAGCAACTCGTGATGAGTCTCTCTGTGTGATCGCCAATCCAGCCTTTGTGGTGTACTCTTCCATCGTGTCCTTCTACGTTCCCTTCATCATCACTCTGCTGGTTTATGTGCAAATTTATGTGGTCCTGAGGAAGCGCAGGAAACGTGTTAACACAAAGCCAAAGCAGCGCGTCTGTCAGGCTGCCGACCCTGATGTGGCCACTTCGCTGAAGGTGAGCCGCTGTAGCAATATGGTCGCCGTTTACGACGAACACCTTTATGGCTTTAATATGAAAGTGAAATTGATTTACACCTTTATTATACCAGAGCTCACTCCTGTCTGCGCTTTTTGAACGTCTAAATCAACATTGAGGTCGACAGTATGTGATCTGACTAAAGCCATTAAAGTAACATAGACAGTGTTTGTGTAAAGTTTTACTCTTTGCAGGCTTCATTTCATTTAAAAATGCCTAACATAGTATCACATGCTTTTTTTTCATTGAATGGTCACGGGTCAAACATATGATTTCCTGCATTTCGCCATGATAACGAGTTAAATCCGTCATCATTACGGAATAACAAATGTGGTTTTCCCAAGATCATTAAAAAACAACTTTATAAGGTTCACAAAAAGTGGACCATCACATACACACTGCTCTATGGGCGGCTTTTGTGAGTTTCAAAGCAAAATATGAACTTTTTATGAGCTTGTTTGTTTTATTATTTAACTGTTAATGTGATACTGTAAGGGATAGGCGCAACAATGTAACTGTCCAGTAGGCTACAACCTCTCATTGGCCTAGGGATAAGAAACTACCCTCATTAGTGTGTGTTTGAATGTTATAATAATGTATGTACATAAATTAGGAAATGTTCAGCTTAAATCAGTTGCTACTCATGGCTCATGGCTCATTGCTGATGTAATAAACATTAATCTGTAAGTTAAAAGAGGGAACAACCTCATTTATCTCGTTATCTCGGGGATGTAAAAGCTTGTTTTCTCGAGATTTCAAGAAAAATAGTTTTTGTAACGCAACGATCAAAATGCTCTTGTTCATCTGACATCGCTTCACATAATGCAACGGTTCCTGCAGTGTTTTGGGTCTTATATAGCTTCAGCTAATACATGTCATTATCTTGGGAAAACAACAGCTGTTCTCTTGTGATAATGACATAATTAAATTGTGATCTCGGGAACACAACGTTCGTTATCTGGAAATCTTGCCAAACTTTTTTTGTTACCTTGGGAAAACAACGGTTGTTATCTCGTGATGATGACAGAAATAATTCATGATCTCAAGAAAACAAATAAAATTTAACTCGTTATCGCTGGAAAACAAAGGAAATAATGATTGACCCATGGCTGCTTAGGGCTTCCGTACTTTTTGAGCATTTTTAGAATGATATCTTTTTCAACCAGTTTGAAAAGATAACATAAAAAAATCTCTTGCCCTTTGAGTTAATTTGTGTCTTTATAAAACTGCTATCAAATATTTTTTCAAAACAATTATGTTACATGGTTTTATGCTCAGGCATTGTATAACATAAGAACATATGGTGAAGGGAAAAGCACAGACAAGAAGAGAATGGATTTTCTTTAAAAAAAAACACTCAAGGCGATAGATTAAAGGGCACGGCTCAGGTACATCTGAAGCATTTAAAATGTTATTCTTCTCCTCTATATGTAACTGGTTCCATTCAGTTTAATTTCAGTGTTACATTTACATTTATTTCGGTGTCGAAAGCCGTCACACATCCATAAATATGATGGCCCTCACATGACCTTTTGCTTTTCTGGTTATTGATTTTACTGACATACCGAAGCTCGATGGGCTCTGCACAGGAAGCCAAGTAATGCTTTTGATCCAGTGCACTGCATTACTCATGTTCACGCATGGCTCAGCGTGTGTGTGAGTGTGTGTGAGTGTGTAGACTATACATTACCATATAATTTAATGATCCGTAAAGTCATTATATGGCAGCATATTGACAGATTACGTACATAATCTTTATGGAGTAAAAGAACAAAATTTACATAAAGTTCCACTTATGCTGTTAATTGTTGGATGAGTTTTTATCATCTTGGTGAAATAATCTCAGCTGACAGATTCTTACGCTGTCCGGTTAATGGACTTGCAGCTGCAGATCACATTCTTGGTAAACAGCCTTTCTGTGCCAGAGCTCGATGCAGCCTCATTTGACCCGGTAGGCAGTGGGACCTGTGCTTAGACAGCCCTTTTGTCAGTTGTGCTTTGACATTGTACCTTCTCCTTTCCTGACACAGCTGTTTTCATTTCAGGATAAGTGCACTCATCCAGAGGATGTGAGGTTGTGCACCATGATTGTTAAATCTAATGGGAGTTTTCCTGTCAACAAGAAGAAAGTGGTGTGTGCTCTTTATTTTTGTTCTCATGCTTCCAGCTTTTTTTTTTCCTCAAAAAGCTTAATTGTTGGAAACACATTTGTTTTGCACATAAAAGATTTAGCAACGTGTCACCTTGACGTTTTCCTTCATTTCAAGAAGAGAAAACAGCTTAAAAGGCACCTGTCTTCTCCTGTGAGCGAAGAAAACCTAAATTTAAAACTCAAAGTGGGATCATTTGTACTCTTTTTAATTAGTACTATTTTAAATGTCACCCATTGTGCAATAACCTAAATGAAAATGAATCTGAATCTATGCTTCTGTGACCTTGCTCAGATATTCATCAAAGATGGAGTCAACGAAGGAGAAGATCTTGAGCTGGATGAGCTGAACAACAGTGGCAGCAGCCAGAAACAGAAGCAGCAGCAGCCGCAGTGTGCTCTTGGAGACACTCCGGCCACCAGCCACCAGCTATTGATGCCCAACAAGGCTAACGCTAGCCCCACCTCCAGTCCTCCCACACCCCCTGAAGAGGGCCAGAAAGCAGAAAAGAACGGAGACCCTGCTAAGGGGGCCCTGGGGGATTCGGCTCCCGTTGTGGCCAAAGCCTTCCAGACGCAGGCCTTACCTAATGGCAAGACTCAGACCTCTGTGAAGACCATGAGCAAGAGGAAGATATCCCAGCAGAAGGAGAAGAAGGCCACACAGATGTTAGCCATTGTCCTGGGTAAGTTGGTTCACTTGTTACTGAAGTTTTTTATTTAATTTTCCGTTTGGTGTAAATAATATAGAATCAGTCAATCAATCAATCAATTAAAATGCTGTGCTATGTGAGTATACACACTGAAGTGGAAGTGACAAAACGTTTCTGGAGCTTCACAGCAAAACAGCATTATGGCATTTTCTTAAACAACTGAAGCAGATGGGGACAAAACAAAAACAGTAAAAAATGGCTACCCACGGCAATTGTACAGCAAAATCCAAGCACTGAGATCCCAAATTGATTTGAAAAGGCATTATTTGTACCCTCTTTTAAGCTGAAATCTGGAGCTGCTGAGCTAAAAGCGTTAGCGCACACCCCTTCTGAAGTGGATGCATGAGACGAGCTGTTGTTCCTGGTTGTTTTGTCATCTAAATATTTGTTTCTGTTCTAATTTACCACAAGCTAATCCTGTAATGTGCATTTTAGAAAACTACTTTTCTTTTGGACAAGCTCCCAGCCATCTGCCTGTGCATGCATTGTTATTTCCATCTCAGATATTTTGGTTAGACCTAAAACAGAGTTTGCAAACAAGACAGGCAGTGATGCAACGGAAGGAAATACCCCTGACACCTCTATTAGTCCAACTTCTCCTTACAATATGTCACCCTTATTTTGGTGTACTTAGTATTTTTCTTCAACTGTCTCTCTCTAATAATTCATTCAGTTTTTTCTTGTACATCCTCAGGTGTCTTCATCATATGCTGGCTGCCATTTTTCATTACGCATATCTTGAACACCCACTGCACAAAATGCAAGGTCCCCGCCGAGGTGTACAACGCTTTCACTTGGCTGGGCTACGTGAATAGCGCCGTAAATCCCATCATATACACCACCTTTAATGTCGAGTTCAGAAAGGCGTTCATTAAGATCTTGCACTGCTGAACTGCGACATGACTCGTCTGATCAGACTGAGGAAGGAGTGATGGATGAAAGCATCTCTTCTGGCAAATACCTCATCCTGTTAAGGGAAACGCACCACAGGGGGAAACTGCGATCTGCTTTTTAACGTTACGGAGCTGAGTGACTGATAAACTTGTCTTTTCAAAAGGCATGTTGGCTCTATATGTGCATTGTTTGTGGAGTCCCTGTTCTCCAAATCACTGAATGTAAAACAAGAAATGTCTGTAACAATGAGCTGTTTCATGGAGAAAAAGAAAAACTGTAACATTGTTCTCTAAAAATCATTGTGCTTGTCACGTAAGGAGCCATCTGTGTATACCACACACATACAACTGCTATTTATTGTGTGTGTACTTTATGTTTTGATAATGGAAATATTCTACAAATCCTATAGATATCAAGTCAGTGTTCATTGCAGTGTTAAATTGATACGTCAGCTCTTAATCTTAAATCTAATCTCTCTCTCGTTTTAAAATTACTGATTGGAATGTGTGTTAAAGATGGGGCGATTTACTTGCTGTATAATGTGGCTATGCCAATATCCACATATTTGCAATTTTATAAATTGAAAAATCATATATTATTGTTAATGTTATTATTATTGTTATTATTTGCTGTATATAGTTTTCTTAACACATTAACTGTGATTATATGCCTGCAATGAAAATGTGATGCATGCTACACTGCTCCTCTACTTGACTTCTCATGACGTGTATGTTTAACAAAAAATTACAAAAGACGTCCAATAAATGAAGTTATGAGACACTCTGTAAAGTGCCACATGAATATCAGTCTTCATCCGTAAATGACTTCATTCAGGCGTTCTGACCTTATTGAGCAGCCTCTCTCTTATTCCCACGACTGGCCTGCAGTTTGAGTAATGTTGTTTACTGGAAGTAACTCTGAGCACTGCTGCGGCGGAGTTGCTCCGTGGCAAACTAATGACCTGTATGTGGACTTTGCAGCTTCCAGGTATAATCATGCGGATGTGTGCAGCCCCTGGAGCATCTCCCCGGAGGCCTTTGCTGAGTTCGAACGAGGCAAACTTGGCAAACCTGAAATGATAGTTACAGCAATACATCTGTATGTGTTTTCATTGGGCAACAAATCCTGCATTATTTTCAGTTCAACAATAAAGACATTATAAACAAAGATATTTTAATGTTTTGATGAATTTTAGCCACAGAGAACTGCAGCTTAAAACTGCTGTAAGTTTTATATTACAACAGTAGCCACTCTGTCACATGTCTCTCTTCACTCGTTCTCATGCAGTAAAAGAGAAAAGAAATTGTTCTGGTATCCCTGCCCACAGAGAACTCATAGAGAGCGGGATCCTGTCTGGTGTTTTTCCGCTAAGCATTCATTTGGTGATGTAGAGAGGAGGGAGAGGATTACCAACTGCAAACTGGACAGGAAGTTAGCTAAAATGACGACAGTGCTCACAGCAGCTTTAAGTGAAATCGCAAAATCTGTAATTGTCAGGCCCTTTATTCAGATTTAGACAAGAAAATAAAATCTACAAATCAGTGGATTTTTTAAAAATGGATATTTGTGGGAAACAGTTTGCAAAAAACATGAACACCTTTCTTGTCCAGGTGCCAAAAAATGTCAGATTTCTCCCAACACTTGTGATCCCTTCAAAAAACTTTATCACATACAGAAAAAGTGCAGTGTTTTGAGCCCAAATTTGCTCTTTATTCTTAATGTGTTTACAGTATTTTTACTATTTTGATCCATTCTGTTCACATGACATCTATTGCATGTCTATCCATCCTGGGAGAGAAATCCCTCTCAAGAGATGATGTCTCTTGGACAAACAGTCATGGTGTAATGCCTTTGTTGTGGCTGTGGATTGTAGTATTCCATGAGGTCAAGCGTAACATCAGTCTTTTGATGACCAAAGTCAAACCAAAGACTGTCCAGGGTTGCATCATTTTCTGGGAAAAACCAATCGGTATTACAACAGGCCAACATGAAAGGCAAGAGGCAGCAGCAGCAACACCAACAAAGCCAACAACATGAGTCCAGCATTCCTGTAGTGCTGTCAGCATCAGCATTCAGAGTCAAACTCCATTGATAAAGGTAACAGAATGGAAAATTGTTGCTTTTCAAGGCATTTCATCTCCTGTGGACGGTGCTGCTGCTGCTGCTGCTGCTGGCAGAGGACTTCGGGAATGCAGAGTTCACCTGTTTTCAATGTGAGGTTGTGCTTGAACAAAAAGAAACTAAACTGTTTGACATTGATTAAGGGATGTCAGAAGACAGTTTTCAGTTTCTCTAATGTAACAGTATTGCCCCTTTCATGCACAGCTACCCCGAAGTGGTTCTGACATTACCTGTAGGAGCTGGATGTGACAATGATCATCAATGGGCCCAGACATTAAAGCAACATTCTGTAACTTTAAAAAAAATAATGATAATAACAGCTGGTGTCTCTGTCTCAGCCACTCCGCTCCCCTATCACTTGTTTCTGCACTATGTAACTTCAGTGAGAGGGCAGGATCACAGCGTTACATACATGTGTATTTCAACATACAATTTTTCAACACATAACATTGCCCCGTTTCCCCCGTTTCCAGTCTTCATGCTAAGCTAGCTCCCGGCGGTGATACCAGTCTTATATAAAATGGACACATGAGAGTAATATATCTTCATATCTAACTCTAGGTAAGTTAGTGATTTTTCAAAAATGTCAAACCACTCCTTTAACTTAACCCACTGACTTTGTAGGTGTAATTATTTATTTATAAACCCAAGAACGCAGTTAAAACATAACCTATAGGGGATAAAAACTGTTGGAAATTCCTGATTGCAGCTCCAAACCTTCTAATCTCTTTAAATTTCCTCTTGTCCTCTTTGTCGAACAACAGCATTAGAGAGGGTGTCGTCAGTTTCACCGAGTCACTTCAGGCAGGGGCTGACTGATGTGAGGCGCTCGGTGACACGGCTTAATGGACTTCCACCATCTCCGCGGACATTCGGATTCTATTTTCCCCCCAGCAGACGCTATCAGAGCGAAGTTGTTATGGAGGAGCCGGGAAACAGGGACAGAGAGCAACATTCATTTCAAATCAGACAACCAATGAAATCTGATTTTGTGCCTCAAATTTCACTTTAAGTTGCTCCCACTGGGACACCAGGAGGTAAAAAACATACTTACATATTGAAATATTTATGTGTGAAAAGCCTGTCATAATGCTCCTTTCAGTCACATGTAATCTTCTTAAACCCTGGCTTATGTGCAGAGGTTCATATATAATCAATGTGTATTCTCTCTGCTAAATATGGATCTCCTTTTGTCCTGTGTGACACATGTACAGTATATACTTCCATAATAAAACCCCTAGAGGAATATCCGACACCAAGGTACTGGATGCTCTGTGTTAACACTCCTTTCTCTGTAATAGCTTGTGAATCATTTTAATTAGCAGCTGTACTGGTAAGCAATTTGTGGCTTCTGTTATGCCTATATATAAATCAATTCTAGCACTCAGTGTTTCTTTTTTTGATGCTTCTTTAGCTTTTTTGTTTTCATTTGTGGAGTCTTTATTGGGTATTTTAATTATCAACACATAGCCGTCATTGGCATGTATCCGAATTTAGTGTCAGTGAAATCACAAGAGATTCAACAGCAGAATCTGAATTCATGAATAATTAATAGCTTGTTAATGTAAACACAGGGCCACACATACATAAGCATGTTTAGCGTGTATTCCCCACAATGGTAATGCAATCTTTTTGTACTTTTTTGTCGATTTTTAAACAGCTGTGGTTTTGATCGTTCTTTTATTGTTGTTGCCGCGGGGCAGCTCGGTGTTTCTGATTACATTTCTGATTACATCAGGGGAATTCTGTGAATGCTGGCCAGCCTGCCCCCAGTGTCACTCCTCCTGGGGCTCCAATTCAAGCACCACGGATGTACTGAGGATCCGTTCGACTTTGATGTCACCCACAACACATTCACACGCACACACTGTATCTAGTAGCCGTCAATCTCTGGCCTGTCTCTTAACACTGCGTCCGAAAATGACACATTGCCAAGCAGTTATTATAAATCGTCTGTGATTTATAATATTACGCTGCTGCGAGGAATACACGTAAAAGAGGTAACCTTGGTAGTCTGTTGTGCATGACAGGAGATGCTGCAGCATGAGGTCTCTGAGGAGCGGCTTCCTCATGTCTGTCTTCCCCCTTCTACTCCAGTGGGTGTTTTCCCTTGTCACCTCGGTGCAGTATACAGCGATGCAGAGCACAGTGACAGGCATGTCCCAAAATAGTCCCAGGGGTTGAAGGGGGAGAGTGCAAACAGAGGTGGGGTTGCGTGCATGGCATTTTCAAGCAAGAAGGTAATTAACTGAATCATGATGGCCTTCCTGAATTATTAAAATCCTCTTATACCAAGGAACCCTTAAGAGTGATTACTACTGGACCTTCAACCAGCAGCATTTATTCTCTGCCCAGGGCCTTGGATGCGCTGTGCTTAATGAGACAAAGTGGTACAATATGGTGATGCCGTTTGGAGAAATTAGTAGTTATCCTCCAAAGTCATAGAGTTGTAATCACTGTTGCTCTGCCTGCTCAGGGGAGACTAAATGTTTTGTGATATCGTGTCGCCATTTACAAGCATGTTTGCCTACAGTGCTTCAATTGTTTTCTATTTTTTTATTGCTATTTTTTATGTATGGCTTGTAAAAACACCTCTCACTCTGTGGTACTCTAGTAGCTGTAGCTTGTTTTTAGGCACTTGCTTTAGCTTTATGCTTCAGTGGTTTTGGTTCCTTTAGATCTGTCTGATTCCTATAGAGTTTGCTTTAGGGACTGAAATGACAAAAATATTTCTGAATATTTCATTTGAAGTTCGGTTGGCGGTTGGGCCTCTGATGTTTTTCTGAGCCCAACTTTTCTGTCACGCTGAGATGTTATTTTGGTCCAACATGTCTTTCGTTAAGCTCCC
Source organism: Pagrus major (assembly GCF_040436345.1). Lineage (NCBI taxonomy): Eukaryota > Metazoa > Chordata > Actinopteri > Spariformes > Sparidae > Pagrus > Pagrus major. Next base: position 16,085,266 of record NC_133216.1, on the reverse strand, counting down.
TATATATGCACAACGAAAGAAAACGTTTTTTGTTTTTTGTGAGTATCATTTAAGGAAAATCGCCATGCATTTTTCCTGTTGTCAGAATCAGCATTATTGTCCAAGTATGTGTACACATAGAAGGAATATTTTGACATTACAGCTAATACCAAGGACAACAAAACCATGAATGTAAAGACTGGACAGGATTATAATGTGCACAAGTATGTGACAAAATAGGTGTCTATATAATAGTACCAATGACCAATAACATAAATAAAATGATTATATACAAGTCAAGAATCTTTAATTCTGAAATGTCTAATCTAATAAACAAGAAAACCCTAATTTAAGTCTTGTTTTATTTTGTTTTTCTGATTTGTAGATTAATTAGTTTCTTCACTGCAGTGTGCAATAAGTCATAAAAGCTGAGGAGGCATAGCCTTCATGGGAATGTATTGAGCTAAAGGATCAATGTCAGATTTTAATTATTTCTAACCTTCACTGTTGGGTTTACCTGTGATGACACAAGGCCTGTTGCCTTAAGCATGCAAGAACTGTGTGCTTTTGCAACCCAATAGCCAATAAGTTCAAGCTTTACGTTTCTTTATGTTGCAACCTTATATGTTTAGGTTGAATTTTCTATTTTTCTCTTGTGTGCTAATGCTCTAGTTAGGTTTAGGCACAAAAACCACTTGGCTAGAGTTAGGAAAACATCATGGTTTGGCTTTAAATGCCTCTTTTGGTCACCACAAACACGGCTAGAAAACAATGGTTCTCCTTAAAAACACCCGTTTCTGAAGCCCTGACTACCGCTACTATGTCTGCTATGAGTACCACTACAGGAGGTCAGAAGTGATCACATTTGGAGCATCTATTACCTGCAATTGGCCTAATGCTAATTATCTCCTTATTAGCATTGTTCGAGATGAATTATGTAATTGCACTGTCTTGCTATTAGTGAAGCCCTCGCGTCTTCTGCCCACACTAATCATCATTATGGAATTTGAAGAGCACAGCAGCCTCTGCACTCTTATCAGCTCCAATGAGACACTCACACCCCTCTGAACAGCTAATCATGACCTTTTAGATTACGTGTTTGTCTCAGTGGCTGTCCAACAGCTCGAGCACCACTCCAGGATATCAGCAAGTATTAAATGATTGCATTCATTTGGGTGTTGAATGAAATGCCTGTTGAAAAGTATGAATATACTCCCCCTTGTCACAGCTCTTGATTATGGCAGTTATTGCTCCAAATGAAGCTTTAACCTGATGGGTCTCACACGTTTTTCTTTCACGCCTACTCAAGTGATAACAGAGTTTATAAGGGATGACAAAGATAAAACACCTAACAGGGAGAGGGAGCTTGGGACACACTCTTGTTGCACTGTTTTTATGAACAGTGTCAGATAATCATGAGTAATAACTTCTACATACTTCAGTGAATGTTTTCTAGCAACAATGGCAGAGATGAGATATGAATACGTATGAGAGATAAGTAAACGGAGAGGAAAAGGCACAAATCAATTTAAATTATCTGTAGCCACACGTGTTACAAAGTTTAAATACTTAATTGAATCTTAATTAAAAACAAGTTCTTGATAGATTGATGTCTGATAGATGTAAGGTGTACTTTCCAAATGATTCACATAATGTCGCAGTGTGTAATGTAATTATGATTTACCTGTTCATCTGCATTCACATTGCATCACTAAAACAGGTGCCGCAGTGCTGCTCATGATGCCATTAGGGAGGAAGCTTCCACAGTGGCACTAGCAAATCAATTGCATGGTGAAGGCGAGTTAAAAGCGTCAAATAAGAACACGGCAAAGCTTCAAAATATAAAAGTCTTTTTATCATAAAGTGTGCCTGAGGGGGCAGAAACGTAAGACAAGGGAAATATTGCAATTTATATGATTGGATCGATTGGACATGCTCCGTGTCTTGTTTCTCCTCTGATTCTGCAAACTCGCCTTGATGTGCATGACAGCACGATGTTGAAAGCAAATGAATGAAGTAAAGTTCAGTGAGCAGAGCTTTTCAACTCCAGTTCCCTACGCTTTCCAACCAACTGATTCCACCTGGCTCTCCGCTGCCTTTATTGGAAATCTGTGAAGATAGGTTGGAGTAATTTCTAATCATTTATCCCCCGAGGCAGAGCATCAATCTAAATCTTAGCAGCAGTCTCTCAAATCAGAAGCCAGGGGTTGGTACAGGAGCAGTGGCATGTGTTGTTAATTGTGCTGGGAGTGAATGTGAGAGATTGGAGAGCTCTCTTGGTGCAGATAGTCATAATAATCACAATCTTGGTGAGATGAGTCCTTCCTTCTTCCCCCTCTCTGTCTCCACTTTAGCCCTGTTTCATGTCCTCCACTCTCTGCATTTGCACCCCCCCCAGTCCTTTCCTCTCTTCACTTCCCCTCTGCAATCAGACACAGGAGAGGGATTGGAGTGCTGCACCTGACCCACAGAAATAGAATTAATTTTTTATATTTGTTCGTTTTATTTCATTTGTTAGTTTGTTAATTAGGTTGTAGGTTTCAGAAAAATGTTCCCAGCAGGACTGCAGCTACATCTAAGCACACTGAGATTATGGCCTTCATATTTTTAATGAGGTTTTTTCTACTAAGTAAGAATTAACACTTTTTTGTTGATTAAAATGTTCAAAGGGCTACTTTGTGAGAAAGCTGGTTTTTGAGTCTCATTCCCGACTCGTCAAATACTGACGCTTTGGGATGGCGACCAACTCAGTCAACAATCCCAAAGTTTCTTGAATGACATTCAAAAATCAACTTTCTTACAAAGTGGGCCTTTAAATTAATCATAATTATTTTATGCCTCCGCACCAGTGACAGCCATGGACGGAGGCATTATGTTATCAGGTTATTAGTCCGTCTGTACGGACGTACATCCGTCCCATTCTTGTAAATGCGAGATCTCCAGAATGCTTTTAGGGAGTGTCCTCAAATTTTGTACAAATGTTCATTTGGACAGAAGGATGAACTGATTAGATTTTAATGGACAAAGGTCAAAGGTCATGTTCATTGTGACCTCATTGCACCCTATTCTCGTGAACGTGACATGTCAGAAACACAGTTTTGGCCATAATTCAAGAATTCATATGATAATACAAATAAAAATTTCATGTACAAATGTCTAATCAGATAAAATGTTGAAGTTATAACATTTGATGCATTTTGACATCATAATATTCTGGAAAAAATGTTCTGGCCATTATTCAACACCACAGATCTTGACTGATGCACGGAGACATACAAACACGATGCAGTAATCATAATTATTTCTGGCATTTTGTTTAAATTCAGTACCTACAGCACAGTATTTGCAGGTATTTTGAAACAAAATAGGGACATATTCTGACCTGATGATGGTACTCGATGAAAAGTGAGGGGATAATGAAGGCTATAATGATTCATCCTCTGGGGGACATGAATATCTATACCAGATTTCGTGGCGGTCTATCCAATAATTTTTGCGTAAGATGTCCATTTTCCCACCTTTTTCCTGCCTGCGCTCACCTGTATTTCATTAGTTAAATAGTCCTTGTGAATTTTGTCCATGCGTGTTCCCTTTCTTGTTGTTAGTTTGTTTGCGTTATCAATACCTGTTTCTTAGTCTTGCGTTTACTCCTCGTCTTTCTGGTTTGTTCTTAGTTAAATTCTTGTATTTCTCTTTAGTTTTTTTCTTTTTTATTGCCTGCCAGTTGTTGTTGTTGTTGTCTGGAGGTTATCGATGGTTGCTTTTTGTTTATTTCAGCCTGCTTGCTTGGTGTCTAACATTAGGGTCCTTTTCTGTTAAAACCTGATGCCACCAACAGACTGACAAGCCAACACTTTAACCAACTTCACCTACTTCTCCACTAAGAGAGCAACTGCATCATTCCCTTGCATTTTATTTCCTTTACCCTGTTAACTCTTCTCCGTTCCACTTGAATGCGAGCCAAACAGAAGTTCACTTATCCTCCTTATCTCGCCAAAAGGTGAATCAAGGTAAAGGCAATTATTCTTTATTGATTCACTGATCACAAAGCAGCAAATGAATCAGACACGGGTGTGTCAGAGCCAGATTTTAAAGCTTTGCTACCCTGATTAAGCAGAAAAGTTTGCTGGTATTTTGTGAAGTCATTAGAGATTCAATATAGTGACTACATTTAGAAAAACAATTATCGATTTTGGGGCTGTGATTATCCTTTTGACTGTTTCTTGTCCTCCCAATCTGTACGAGTGACATCTGCATAAAAGACAGGGATTATAATGTTCAATATCTGAATGCTCCCATGTGAGTCTATTTGAAATATTTTTCCTACAAAGAAAAGTCCAGTACTTTATATTTATACAAATCATCCTAAATATTAGAGATGTTGAGGGAATAGTGCATTATATCTACACAGACAGATTTTAGACTCTTTCCAACTTTCCAGACACGAGTCTCACCTTACTGTACCACTTATTGAAAGTATACATTTCTTTTCTCTTCTAGATCCTGGCTTTATAGAGTCTGGAAGGGTCACAGCAGATAACCCATCCTCAATACATGTATATTGCTTCTACCTTGCTGCAAAGAATATAAAAGGGATTTCAGTAGAGCTTCTGAATGGAGATTTGGCCCAATTTTATTGGAAATTTCAAAACCGATAACACATAGCCTCTTTCTTTGGGATTATAGATGAAGCTAAACCAGGAGGCCACAGTGTTATCAACACAGTAAAAGTAAGCCATCATGTGCCATTACAGGTTTGGTTTTATTAAAAAGTGAAGGTTACCTTCCTCCTTGATGCTGTGTATAAAACATCTGCCACCCACAAACAACCAAAACAACAAAGCCATCAATAAAATATAGAGAAATATAAGCTGTAAATGTCAGTTCTTTGGCCACAAACAGAAACAGGCTTTATTACATTTTTACGACAATGAGGAGGCACACATTAGCAAACAGATGCAGCAGCATTGTCTGGCGTTTCTTCTGAAGCAACTTCAACACTGATTACATAAATAAAATATTATGCTTTTTCTAATATTAGGTTTTAAAATGGTATGTACAGAAGCCCTAAAGGGCCATGCATGCATACATTTAATTTCCTCCGTTTTCCCGTGATAACGAGGTAATTTCATTTGTTTTCTCGAGATCTCGAGTTATTTTCTCGAAATAACAACTGCCGTTTTCCCGAGATAACGGGATAATTTTCTCGAGATCTCAAGATAACGAAACTTTGTTTTCCCGAGATAACGATATAATTAATTCGAGAACAAAATGATAGTGTAGTATATTAAATCATTGCAGGAAACATCATTCAGTGTAGCAATGTCAGAGGAGCAGGAGCATATCGATCACCACGTCACATATCTTTTCAATCAAGGCCTGACACAGGCTGAAATAGCATTATGCCTTGCTATTACAGATAATATACACATTAGTGTGCGTAATCTAAAAAGACGGTTAGCAAGGCTTCAGCTATATCGGCAGCGCAATCTAAGTGAGCCTGATGTCGTCGTTAACTACATAGCTGACCAGCTACGAGGTCCCGGGCGTCTCCATAATCTCAGGCCTATCATATCAAAGTCATTATCTCAAGATCTCGAATTAATTATATCGTTATCTCGGGAAAACAAAGTTTCGTTATCTCGAGATCTCGAGAAAATTATCCCGTTATCTCAGGAAAACGGCAGTTGTTATTTCGAGATAATATCTCGAGATCTCAAGAAAACAAATAAAATTAACTAGTTATCACGGGGAAACAGAGGAAATAAAATGTATGAATGCATGGCCCTTTAGGGCTTCCGTAGGTATGCACTTTTGTAATTTACTGTATTTTATTGTGAGTTGTTAAGTAGCATTAGCTTGTAGCCCAAATGTAAACAAATGTATGTAACATTAGAACCAGCAGGAATTGATTAAAAACAGGCTGTACAGGTCTACTAGTGACTTGTCCAGGGTCCTCGCCGCGCACCCAATGTTGGCTGGGATCGGCTCCAGCCCCCCCCGTGACCCTGCAAAGGATAAGCGTTTACAGACAGTGGATGGATGGATGGATGTACAGCTCTTTATGTTTGTGACAATAATACAAAGACAAACTGCAGCCTGCACCAAACTCCAAATCATAATTGATGACAACACATGTTGGGACAGTACAACTGTATGTAGCATTAAGCCAAATAAACAATCAAGACACTAAATCAGGACTAAGACACTAAGATAAAACAAAACAGCAGAACAAACTCCCAGGCTAAGAGGCATCGAGATCTGCAGTCCTTACTCCAGAAGCCTCTCCTCTCTGATGCTGGCACAGGAGCTTTTAAGCATCTCCAGGTGCACTTCATTAAGCAATCAAGTTGTGGAGCACCTGGGCAGAGCTAATAGGAAGGAAGAAGGGACAAATAGCACTGAACACATGCAGCATATGAACGAAGTGAAGGGGAGGAGAATGTTGATTGCTGACTGTACAGCCATCAGGGAACAACGGCAGCAGATGGGTAAAACCAACACCAGTGTATGCCTACTGTAGCCTTGTGGGACTCGTAGGCCTACTTAGTTTGTCTCAGTGGCCAGACACACCGAACCAATATCAAAGAACTAGCAGCAACAAAGGCCGACTCATGTCTCCTGTGTCACAGCCAAGCTGCACTTGAACACACCACCTGCACTACAGCTGACAGCCAACTAGCTTGTACATTCTGTGCCTGCATGAGAGGAAAGGAGGTGGACAGAGAGCTTCCGCTTTATATTTCCGTTTCTCTTCTCGTGCAATGATTTGCTTAGCTGAACAGCCAATCAGGGTGATTTTTCTGTCATTGGCAGGCTCTGCTGCAGATTCAGCATGCTACGTTGGCCGAAAAGCCGCTGACAAGAGCCAGCTAGTGCCACTGGTGCGGATCAAACAGCAAAAAATAGGGCCAAAGACACCAACTGATGGCCCCAATGTTTATGTTCACCGTTAACTAGTTGCTTATGGGCATGTATAGTAGCATATTGACTCTTTATTAGTCATTATAAAGCACTAATTATTGCCTTAGGGCACTCAGAATGTGGTCCTCATTCTTAAGTGAGGTCTTGTTCATAACTGATTCAATAGCAGAGCATGTGGGTTCATATGTGTCAATCTGGTAGTGCGTAAGTTATGAGCAAGACCTCACTGTAGAATACAGAACACATTCTGAGTTAGAAAGACCCCATTTAGAGGTATTTGGACATGTATAGTTTTGTGTTTTGTTACTTAAGAACCGACCATATTTATGAAGTGATATTCAGGGAGAATCACTATTCTTGTGGTACTACCGCTTTATAAGGAAAATACTGAGAAAAGCATAAAAAGATTGTACAACTATGTACAACAACTTCCTCAATATCAAAACAAGGTAATTAGGAGGTTATTGAGGAAAAACTCAAGTTAACAGCCTAGTAGTTGTAGACTATGGTCATGGAGAATAAGCCATTAATAAGTACAATGACTATATAACAACATACAATGCCAAAAAAAATAACGCAATAATAAGTAGCTTGTTAATGGTTAGTATGTCTTCCCTAATCTAAACTGTTGAATGACTAAGAATTTGAATGAGAAATAATAATAAACGATTTTAAATAATTGTTCAATAAGAAATTGGTCCCTGCATTAATAGTCATGAAAGCACACATTTTTCATCAAAATTTCAAACTTCACTAAATCGTGCTGTGTCACCACACATCTTTTAGATGCTGTCCGATCTCGTGCAGTGCAGTAAATTAGCGTGCCTGTGTCCATGCTGTTTGACATTGCTGCATGCCATTCCTGACGAGTACTCAATAATGCATACAAGCAAGTGACTGTATGAGGAGCCTGGAAAGCGTGACAGGAAGTGAGAAGCATCAAGTAAAGGTTTGAGGTGTGCTGTTGAGGGAAAGAGAGGCTTGTGATGATAACAGTTCTCGTTCATCTGCAGAGGTTGGATGTAATCTTTACTGAGGCCTGAAGGACAAGAGGTGAAGGCGGGGGGGAAATGAAACAGATACATATCTGAGTGGCGTTTCATTCACTGTGGGTTCAGTCCTCCTGGCAGCAGAAGTGTTTGGAAGTTATGATATTGTGATCTCCAGTGCACGTGCTCTGAAGTAGGAGTATCTTTTTGTTATTAATCTGCAGAAACTTTTAAAGTGTTTGGTCAATGTTGCTGAAATCCCCCTGTAGGATCTTTCTCTTTCTCTTTCTTCATTCATGGTAAAATTGGTGCAAAAGGAAAACAAGAAACAGAAGCACAACTATATTAATGTGAAGGCCAAGAGACTCCCAGTCCAACCTCAATCAAATCAAATGTTAATTCATAAGATTTATTTTTTAATTTATATTTATATTCTTTTTTATTTTGACAGAAAATCCCTCTCTTCACTCAAACATGCTACTCTTAAGTCAAGAGCACAGGGAGTGAGTTTTGCATCATTAAACAGCTTCATAATTAAATGGCTACCCCATTACTGCCTTTAAGTCTAGGGGAAGAAAACCTGTAAATTACTCTCAAAGGATATTCGAATCCTGATGACACATACCATTAATTTCTTTGCAGCCTCCTAATAGGTGGTTTCTTTATTTCCGGACATTATTTTTATCGTTTTTATTTAGATGTATGGCCGCTATAATTATCTGAACTGTCATTTCACAGTCATTAACCCTGACCACACTGCTGCTGTGATATATAACTCCCTCTTAAAGCACAATACATCAGTATGCAATAAAGAAATCGTGACACTTGTACTGTAAATTAAGTACATTTTCTTTTGTGTGGGATGTAGCCTCCCATACAACTGGAAAATTAAACCCACAAGCTTAAAACATGCAAGTGCATCGCTGTTGCAGAAACTATTATTTCAGTTGCTTATGGCAAAAAAAAAAAAAAGCTAAAGTGGGAATACATGTTTTATAGTAAACAGCATCGCTTGTGCCCTTTTTTTGTTTCAGTGTAACCCTTTTTATAACCCAGCCATTAGATTTGATTAGAGCCTTTGAGACAGAGCACAAGCAACTCAGAAATTACGCACTTATGCACAGAGGCAGTGCTGCACATCCATAAAATATTTTGCTTTGCCTGATTGGTTCAAATACACACTATTATTTGTCACCACAAAACAGCCAAATAATCGTGACTTTTCTGCTATGAAACCATGAGTTGTACAGAACTGAGTCTTTGACAATTGTTTGTGTTAGATAGATTTTTTTTGTTTGTGTTGTCTGTTTATGTTTTATGGCATTTTTTCAAATGTATGCTTGTTTGTACGTATGTGTATGGCTGTATTTGTGTGTATGTGTGAGTATGAATATATGGAGGAATGTGTTTATATAGATATTTTTTTCATTTCCTTCAGTGTGGGATATCAGTGCCTGTGCATGTAAAAGATCTTGAAGCACCAACAGAAGCTCCTCTCTCCCACAGAAAACACTGCTCCTGAAACACCTCGTCAGTAGTCTCACCTTTAATTCTGCGACTTTGTGACATCACACCATGTCATACATTTGCATACTTTATACCTGGCAGCTAGATTGACATATAAGAATTGATTCAGCACAGCTGCTCTGTTATTGTTAGGGATGCTGGGACAGGTGTGTGTGAGCTGCCCAATCAGAGCAGACTGGGTATTCAGGAGGAGGGGCCTTAAAGAGACAGGAGCTAAAACAGAGCGTTTGAGAGTAGAGTATAGTAGTACAGTTTGAGAAAAGTGATGTGTTTTTTGAGCATTAAAGCATGTAAACCTATTCTAGTAGCAACCCAAAATAAAATTATGAACCTGAAAATGAGCAAAATATGTCTTATTTTATGTAAATTCTGCTTCTGCTTGGTAGTCAACTGTAACCATGCATGCTAATCAACAATCATTAAAAACAGCAGTACAAAGGCTGCTCATCATCGTGGCTGCAGATGGAGTGCAGCCCAGCCCTTCATTATATTGTAAAGGAGTAGTTGAAAATTGCAATTCCCTTTAATTAATTCTGGGATTTACTATTCTTTGAACCACAAAAAGAATTCATGCCTTTACATTCATTAAGGATTACTATTTATGAAAGATCTAAATGAGATGATTTCTGGGTGAAAGATAAAATAAAGGAGAGAAAGATGCGTGATGTATGAAATTAAATTCGTAGAGATGGGGTCCTACATTCCTCCCAAGTGTGAGACACTGCTACTCTGTGTCAAGTGTACTGTATGTGGTTTTCAAACAGTGTAAAGTTACTGCGTGTGTGTGTGTGTGTGTGTGTGTGTGTGTGTGTGTGTGTGTGTGTGTGTGTGGGAAGGGGGTTGCTTTGTGCTTTGTGCTTTGTGCTATGGAGATAGGAATGAGATACTCCATTAATCACTTTGCAGGAACATGACAACACCAAGGAGAGTGTGCTATAGGGATAATAAGAATACACTGGAGAAAACAAAGCCATGCAATTGGAAGAGTTCAGTAGCTTCAGGAAAACATTCTGCAGTATAGGAACAGATTATCATTTTAAAAATCCTCCAGGCTAATCTTTATGGAGCCAGTGTGTGCCGTTTCTTTATGTAGGTTTTTTTCAAAGTGAGGAGAAAGTACTTTACAGAGCTTCCCAAACACTTTCACTCAGTAACCTGAGTGGAGGTTCACCCAGGTGAAAATAAAGCAGTCACTTTGCACAACAGCTAGCAACAACCTTTGGGATTTAGAGAGAGACTAACCGGTGGTGTTTTTCCATTGCAAGAGTGAGAGGTCGCTAAGAGATGACAGGGGCGAAAAATGTTTTCCATATCATCACTCTGGAAAAAAAAAAAAGCCCTTGGGAGACATCACTCAATCAATTACTGTGGCAAGGACCAGAGATGCCTGCCGAGATGCCTGCGTGGCCCTGCTGAGGCGGCACACCTGGATCAAAAGACACAGCTGCATCAGTCAGGATTGAGGCTGCTTAACACCACAGGGGCGCAGCTCAGTGGTGAGTTTAACCCCGCCAGTTAAGAGGGGCTTTGCAGAAAGCATGTAATGGCTCTCCTTTGAGAAGCTAAATATACCGGTAAGTAGCCAGATTACATCCTATCATTAAGATGAGCGTTGGGAATGTCAGACAGACCTTTTTAACAGTGTCTCATGGGCCTGGGTGCAACTAAATAATGTCTTTATGCAACACAACCTCTGAGTACAGAGGCTGAACACTGCATATGGGGGTTTAGGTAACGTCAGACAAGGAGATTAAACAGCTCATCCATAGCAGGCCCGTATACAAATGATCTCATCAAAATTGTTGAGAACTATTATGCATGCAAATTGCTCCTGATGAGTTTTATAACAAAGCCTTTAGAGCCCTTGAATGCAGCAACCCATTTTTAATTAGTATAGGTGGAAATACACCATGCTGAGCTGTGTTCTTTAATACTTTGGAGACAGGTAATGCAATTAGGAGGTGAAGTTTCTGTTTAATGTAAAAAGAATAAAGTCTTCAAGTTTGTGTCATTGCATAGCAGGAACATAAACAAGAGCACAGGCTCAACTAGCATCTTTAATTTGAGGAGTCACAAAAATACTTTTATCACAGTAACATTTAGTCCAAAACACAGTATTTCATAATTAAATGGTGACAAAATGGCAAAAGAATGTTTGAAAATATTTTTTCACACTTTTATCTGTCAAAAACCTCCTCATTTCACTGCAGACACCATTATACCTCTACACTAGAGATCCTGGGATGGCAGCGGTGTGGTTGACAGCTCATTTGAGCAGATATGAGCTTCTATGCTCGCTCTGGAGCCTACAACAGCCAATTAGTGATCGTATGGACCAGTGACCCACTCTCTTCTTTCTCCTTTTTCCTGAGTCGCTGGCCTCAAACAATGAGATTTCAAATACAGTAATATATATTTTATTACAGTTTTTAAAGCCCTAAAGTTGTTTTTATGCATTTTGCTCTTTGCATTTTGCTTTTGTTTTTCCACCTAAACACTTGTTTTTGACTGCATAAAGTATGCATAAAGTTAGTGTTAATAAGTAAATAAAGAACTATGATGAGTTTTTGCCCATGTTACTCTCAAACAGGAGTATTTTCAGGTCATAAAATGGCCTTTTTTTGCTAGGAGTCTGAGTATTTCCTCAGAAAAACGTGTTACATGTTCATTTTCTATGGAAGCCCTAAAGGGCCATGCATTCATACATTTTATTTCCTCTGTTTTCCCGTGATAACGAGTAAATTTCATTTGTTTTCTCGAAATCTCGAGTTATTATCTCGAAATAACAACTGCTGTTTTCCCGACATAACGGGATAATTTTCTCGAGATAACGAAACTTTGTTTTCCCAAGATAACCATATAATTAATTCGAGATCTCGAGATAACGAAACTTTGTTTTCCCGACATAACGATATAATTAATTTGAGATCTCGAGATAATGACTGTGATATGATAGGCCTGAGATTATGGAGACGCCCGGGACCTCGTAGCTGGTCAGCCATGTAGTTAACGACGACATCAGGCTCACTTAGATTGCACCGCCGATATAACTGAAGCCTTGCTAACCGTCTTTTTAGATTACGCACACTAATGTGTATATTATCTCCTTTAGCCCCTGCTCCTCTGACATTGCTACACTGAATGATGTTTCCTGCAATGATTTAATATACTACACTATTGTTTTGTTTTCTCAAGATATCGGATTAATTATATCGTTATCTCGGGAAAACAAAGTTTCGTTATCTCGAGGTCTCGAGAAAATTATCCCGTTATCTCGGGAAAACGGCAGTTGTTATTTTGAGATAATAACTTGAGATCTCGAGAAAACCAATAAAATTAACTTGTTATCACAGGAAAACGGAGGAAATAAAAAGTATGAATGCATGGCCCTTTAGGGCTTCCGTAATTTTCAATGATATTGTTATCTAATTTGAACTTGGACCATGTAAGACTATATGCTGTGGACCAATTGTGTTTTCCAGCTAATAGGGGCAGTTACAGGTCATCTGCAGGCTCATTTTTGCATTAAGAAAAATTAAGCGAGAAAAATAAATAAATATTTTGGTATGTTCAAACTTATAGTTAAATGCTAGAAGCACTTACAGAGCTTCTGACAGCTTTGGAAAAAATACATCTTATAATCTTGTACCTGATCCTGTACCATGTCCGTACTGCAAATGGTTAAACAAATAAGTGTACTATTTTTTACTGGGCTAGACTGGGATAGGTGGTTTTGGATCACTTTACATACATTTCCAGGAATGGTAACAGGTTAAAGAACCACAGTGCAGCCATCTTCTGTCTTTCCTCAGCTCTTGGTGTTTGTGGTAGGAGCAACTTTCATGACATTATCTTCTTCCTGCTTGTCTCCCTGTTAGAAAATGAAATTAGTTTAGGTGCCTGCAAACCCAATTACCGGCTGATAGAAGGTATCCGATGTGTCACCGTGTGTGTAAAAAGGTTGGGGCAGCACCATTGATTTAGGCAGGCCTGATTAGATGTTCCTGGGAAAGTGAGTTTAATTTTTCAGGAACGTGTATCAGAACAATGGTATAGTTAAACACAAAGGCTTGTTTTATTTGAATGTTGGAAGGACAAAAATGCTGTTCGACGGGTTAGTCAATGACACAGCTCTGTGGATTCCACAGATGTTTGTCGTTCCCATCTGTTAGACTGTCATCAGACTGTTAGATAACAATCACACAAATGTGTTTTGCTTCCAATTTTTAAAACACAGAAGGCCTCATAAATTTCAAATGCGAGTTGCTGCAGTAAAAAGGACATTTTAAACTATAAATCATCCTATACCCAATCTGAAATACATGGTCCTCTCCAGGATCCTCTTTTCATAATGTGATAGATGCATTTCAAACTCTAGAGGATAAATCACACTGAGAGCAGGGTCAGCAGATACTTTCCGTTGTCGGGATCCTGATACAAACCATATGCCATTATAAATCAGGGTTTTGCATATTGGTTGTGGAAGTGAGTGCAGCTTCCTGATAGCTGTCAAAAAAATGAGTCAAAAGAAAATGAACACAAGTATCAGAGATGGGAAAAGGCAGCCAAAATATGACACTGGAGGAGTGTTCTTTAATGCTGCTCTCCAGGGATCTCTGTCCTGCATGTTTTAGATGTTTCCCTGCCCCAAACACATGATCAAATGAGCCGCTCATCGTCTGCTAAAGTCTGATAACGACCCATTTATTTGAATCAGGTGTGTTGGAGCCACACTTCCTGTGGCTACTTTTTAAAGTAAAACCCCCATAGTGTACAGTTTACAGTGTACAGTAAGGTTTGAGTCAAGGCTGGTGAAAATCAGTATTTCTACACTTCAGTACACAGTCAAAAATGTGTTTTTCTTCTTGCTCCTGCAATTGAATGTTTGAGCTTCACTCTCTAGAATGATGTACTGTATGTGCAGAGTTTCACACTAGAAGGCTGTTTTCGCATACACTGCTGAGGGTGTAAATTTTCTCTGAGCTCATTAAAAAACAGATTTTAGGAGGCGGGCCTATGAGCGTGATTTGTGACCTCAAAAAATAGTTTTTCATTCCAATCAATATTCAGCACTCACAAGTGTGATGTAGCAACCCAATCACCAGAATAAATGTTGGCATTTCTGCAAATCAAGGATATGGTGAAAGTTTACATTTCTTTATGTTGCAACTTTACATTTATTTTGGTTTAATTTTCAGTTTTTTGTTGTCACAGTGCTTATGGTCTGGTTAGGTTTAGGCACAAAAACCACTCTGTCAGGGTTAGGAAAAGATGTGTTTTGGCTGAGCTGGTTCTGTCACCACAAACACAGTTGGAAATTGTCCCTAAGTCTTGTCAAAGATAGCCAGGTTTTTTTGCCACTAACATGACAGGAAAATGTCCCGATGTCTTGCTAAAAATATCCAGTGGTTTTGTAATTAAAAATGTTGAAATACCCTCTTGAACAGTGGTCTCTGGCTTGGCAGCCGTCTCGCCCAGCTATCACTGCCACCATCCCCTCCTGGCATGAAAGTCAGCTGATATACATGCTATAATGTGAACATGATATGACAAATCTAGAAAATAAATGTTGATATGATAGGTACTAGGGCTGTCACAATAGCAGATTTTCACTGCACGATTATCATGGCCAAAATTCACAATGATATTATCTTGAAATCTATAGAAATATCTACATTTGTGTTTTGTCTTTTTGACAAATAAATTACCCTCAAAATACGAGTAGGGCGGTAGAGAGTAGTAGAGAGAGAGTCCCTAAAGATTACTGGAAAAAAATTACAAATTATTTTAGTCAGTCACCAGATTTTAGTCTGGTGACTGGGCTGAATCTAGAAACTTGAATCCTCTACCACATAAACTGAGAAAAGTAGGAGACATCTGTCCATCAGTGAAACTTACACTGTCACTGGCATATTCTTATATATTCTTGAAATTCTAGTTAAGGAAAGAAGTAGGTGCCATTTTAAGGATTTTTAATTTGGAAATTCTACTTGTTGGTGCAAAACCCAGATCAGACACATTAGGGAGAAGTTTTTGTATGCCTTCATTCATGTGCGGAGGGGATCTTTAAGAATTTTTTTTGTTGTCAGATTGGTCTAACACTGTCAGGTTAACAGCTACAGGAAAGTGTAATTTCAGTGAACCTTAAACCTCCAACACACAGTATGCCTTTGCTGATACGTCTAATCCCCCCAGGATTAGAACTGAATGGATGGATGGTTCAGTGTTGACAGACATTCAAAAGCCAAGCTAAGAGACATCACCTAATATACTCAGGGTCAAACTTCATGAAAAAAAGAAGAAGTAGTTTTGGAACAAGATTACCATTTAAAAATAACACAGCAAACATTCTTAGTCCAACTCAACACTCTGTTCATGTACAGTAATGTGATTCAGCTCAACACGGTCGGTCAGTCTCCTGTGGTTCCTGTGAAAACCATGTGAATCTGCAGGTCAATACAGCTCCTGAATCCATGCATTTAATTTCAATATAATAAGGTGTCAGTGTGGTAAATGAGTGTAGCATGAGCTAGGCAGTGCTTCCCTCGGTCTGCAGGGAATGACTGATAATCAGTTACCTCGCCTTGTCATAAAGCACATATGTATTTAGAGCTGGGGGAGCTGAATAGATGCATCTTAATAATGCCAGTGACAGTCACCCAGTAGTACTGTTGTCATCCATATTATTACCAGATTATTAGACACATAACACCCTCATATAGTCTGACAGGTTTAATCCAATGAATGCCTTCATATGTCATTATAACAGCAGCTCTTTTTATATTTTCATTTTCATCTACATGCATCAGCAGCATTAATTCCATTTATGAAGAAAGCACACAGAGAAGGGTGATTCAAAGAGGAGAATCAATACATGTTTTGTGACTATAGGGCACTTCACCTGGTTCTGACCTCCAGTAAAACGTCCCTGTAGGATTTCACAGACTTTTGTGTTATTTATTTTCATAGAAATGCCTGATTTGGAATTGGAAAATGGTAATACTTTAAGTGGTCTGTTTGTTCTTTAATCTGTAGTTTATAGCAAAATAATACCAGCAGAATAAGACGAAGAGTTCATTTGTTGGTGAACCAAAAAGTGGGAAATCATCCAATGTTACAGTAGTACTTCTACATAGTGAGAAGTTTTGTGAGATAAAGGTATGAAAACCTAGGGAAAAAAAACAAAACATAGTTTTGCTTAGTATTCTTGTCAGATACAGAGAAGTTATTGTAGTCCTTTTAACTCATCATAATTTAAAGGGGCTCTGTGTAACTTCTGTATTGTGCAGAATTGTGGAAAAGCTGACCCGGATCCAGGCATGCATAGGCAACCAGGAGAGACAGGGGAGGTCTCATTTTTCCCATCACCTTATAATCCGCTCACATATGGCCAATAAAAAAGTGATTAATACACGTGAATTGCTACAGATTGCTACCTAGAGCCCCTTTAACAATGAGAAATATAACACATTTTTTAGAAACAATAGATTCAACTTTTTCGTTGTTGCACAGTCTACAAGTACTGAGAAAATAAAATTCAGGTTGGTAACTAACTAGAGGTACAAAAAGCAGTAAAAATGATTTAAAATAAATGACAAAATCTTCATCATCTATTGCAACTACTTCTCCAGTAGTTGCACTATTTCTTGTTTTTCCCACCTCTGGGCCACATTCAGAGCTGTGGATCCAGAAGAGTCAAGCAGAGTCCTGTCTGCTCCATTCAGCAGCAGAGCCTTTACAATGGGCAAACAGCCATGCTGGGCAGCCAGGTGTAGAGGTGTCGCATTTCCTGAGTTTACTGCATTCACATCTGCATGATGTGATATTAAGTGGAGGACACTTGGGAAACTCACACTGGTACATGCGACATGTAATGGCGTCCATCCTTCACTGTCTTCTGACACATTGGGGTCGGCTTTGGATGCCAGGAGCTTTGCCACCACTTCCGGCTCACTCTGGTGGCAGGCGAGGTGGAGTGGGGTCCAACCATTCTCACCTCTGGCGTTCACACAACCACCCTGACTCTCCAGCTGGACCACCGTAGCTTCGTGTCCCTTTAGGGCAGCCAGGTGCATGGGAGTCCAGGCTTGGAGGGTCTTGGAGTCTGGGCTGGCCCCATTTGACAACAGCTGCCTGCATATGCCTGTGTGACCCTTCAGAGCAGCCAGGTGTAGTGGAGTGTATCCTCTGCTGTCTGTGGTGTCAATATTCACCTCACTCTTCAGCAACTGTCTGACCACTCTGTTATGACCCTCCCCAGCTGATAAGTGAAGAGCAGTGGAGAGGGAGCAGTCTGTAGCGTTAGGATCTGCTCCCTGAGAGAGGAGGAGCTTGGCAATGTTCAGATGCCCATAGGCGGAGGCTAGGTGGAGCGGCGTTCTCCCTTGCGCCTCGCGTTCTCCGACTGCTTCCTCCGACAGCCGTGAAAGCAGCAGGCGCACCACTGTTTCATGGCCATTCTGGCAGGCCAGGTGGAGGGGCATCCAACCAGCTTTTTCCCGGGCATCCGCCTCAGCTCCTTTGTCCAACAGGAGACGGACGGTCCTGTCATCACCGTTCTGGGCAGCAAAATGGAGCGCTGTCCACTGGTCCTCATCTCCCTGGGTGGTAGCTGCTCCATGTTCCAGTAACAAAGAGATGATATCATGAAGCCTGAAGAGACGAAGCTTCATTCAGTATCAAATCTTTAGTTCACCTTTTTTACAAAAGTTTAATATTTTTTCTACAGACCTGTGCAGAACAGCAATGATAAGAGGAGTGTAACCTCTGTCAGTCGTGCAGTTGACCTCAGCGCCTAGATTCAGCACATGCTTGACACTCTCTGCATCCCTGCTGGCTACCGTGTAGTGGAGGAGGCTCTTTTCATCTGAATACTGTGTCTGTACGTGCTCTCTTTTCACAGACTGTCTGAAACTACCAAAGTCTTTTTTTGACAGCAGAGCAAGAACACCATCATTGTCATATTGACCTGTGAAATGAAAGCAAAGGGCATTATATGAGAATAAAAGAGCTGCAGAAGTGATGATGATAGTTTGTCACAGGAACTTTTTATGAATTAAAGTCAGTCATTATATGCAGTGTTCTCGTGTACATAAAGGCAAAAGGTGAAGCTTATTGGAGGCTGTGGAGCGCAGTCAATAATTAAAATGTTCACCAAGGGCCTTAGCCTTTGAACGAATGCACCTACAGTATACATTCATATTTTAATGGGGAATGGCATTGAATGGATCAATAAATATAGTCAATAATCTACTCAACATCTCAGAGATAAAGGATCCAAGAGGCTGCATGAATGTGTCTTTTATTCTCTCCACTTCCACTGAAAGTTGACTCTGCTATTCAGTACCAAAGGTAATATTAAAAATGTGACAGGACTGTAAATAGCACTTTTTAAATGTCAGCCCTCCAGGCTTTGTACTGCACTGAGTATGATTTCTCTACCCATGTGTTTACCTGAGGGAAGGTCAGACATCTCAGGCAAAGCAATCTGAAATGGAAAATAAAGAAAGAAAGGGAATACTACAAAAGTCATTAGCTGCAACATCAATCATCACAAGTGGTTAATAAGCACATACATAAGTCACAATGTGGGCATGGTGTTCAAGGGTATGAATGACTTGACACTTAAACAGCTGCAGTGTTATAATCTAAGTACGTTATATTTAATCTTATTTAATATCTTGTGTACTCTTTTAAGCCACACTCGCAGCTAGAAATGCCATGACATTTAGGACAGATATCTATGGTGCCATGAGGATTTTCATCTAGCAGGAAACAAATGACATTACTATCAGCCTCAGTTGTACTTTGTTTAGTGCTAATGAGCAACAATGTCATGGCACCAAACTAAGATGACGAGCATTATAAACATCATACATGCGAGACATCAGCATATTTGCATTCTTAGTGTGAGTTTGTTAGCATGCTAATATTAGCATTACTTTAAAGAGGCTATATTAGATATTTTTAAATTAACAGTGTTTCAAATGGCATTGTGAAAAGAGGTTGCACGTAGTGATGAACCTACAGTTATCACCTGAAACTGCAGCACCCCCTTGGACCATTAAAGTGAATTTCAGTTCATTTGGCCACAACTTTACTGTTTTTGATTGACTCTCACCGCTCTCATAGCGCCATTTTTGGCCGCAGCAGTTGGTTGCTTTCAGCTAAAATGCTCCAATAAAGACACTACCTGCTCAGAATCAAACAGCAGACATACAAAGTTAGCAAGAACAGAGTGAAGCGTTAAGCAGCTAAAGAGATATTCCCCTCAGGAGGTGGTGGAGACCAAAAACAAAGCTTAAAGAGAGTAAGGACTTGCATTCGTCAGGTGCAAAAGGTACAAGACTTCAAATAAATGCTGATGTTGCTCCATAACTGCTGAATGTGTGTAAATGGACAGCTGTTTGAGTTCACCATATCAACTTCCAAGGCAATGATACAGTGTGTCACTCATGTGAATGTACTTTTTTGTGGTGTCAGCTGCATTACCTTTCCTACACTCTTCCTTTTAACGCCATTAGCCTGATCGAGCTGTTTATTATGCCAAAGGTGGCGTAGTTACAGTACAGTAGATACTAACGGACCGTTTAAGCAAGCAGCTGTCAAGCAGAACTAACCTTGTTTATCGGGGAAACTAGCCAGGGATATTTCGATGTGTGTCCATTGTCGCCATTTTTGTGACATTTGATTGATCCTGGGATCTTCAGGACTTCACTCAGAGCCTCCGTTTTCCTCACAGTATCTGCAAAGAAAACAACAGTCAAACAAACGACTGTTCTGGATCTGCCTCACCAAACAAATGGGTTCCTATGGATTCACAACACAAAAAAATCCTAGTGGGATCCTCTCATAATTGCATCACTCCAGAGAGTGAATGGTCAGGCATGATTCACAGGTCAATTATTTCATAGATGCAGTAACACAAGTGAGTTTTTGTCAACAAAAACACACAAATTGGGATCACTGCGGTTGATGAATAAACATGTAACTCATTTGTATTCATTAACATGACATCTCAAGCCGTACAGTAAGTGTTTGTCTAAGCAAGGGTGACCCACTTCCTCTGGTGTAAATGTTTCACTCAAACATCACATGCAGTAAAATCTGTTATCTGTTGACTTGATTACGACATACAAGCCTAAAAAGATGACGTGGTTGTTTTGTTTTGTATGTTTTCGAGAAACATCTATTTCTGTGAGTGCAGTTTTTTTTTTTTTAGAGCATTTTTACTTTTTGTTTTTATTTTATAAAACACAAAAACAAGCTAGACAATAATTTGTTGATATTCTCATTAAGGGAAAATCATTTAATATTGTTACTGAATATCTTTGCTTCATTTTAAACTCAAATATTGCTTCAATTAGACATTAGAATAATGAAAGCTATGCAGGTTTTGTTTCTTTCAACATTACACAACTATATGGCGATAGCTATGTTGATATGATGTTATCCTCTCTTCTTGACAATAATTGTAAATCAAGAATTCAACACCAGCTGTGTAATGTAATGTGTGAGAATAACAATAATAAAGAAAATTAAAAAAAAAAAAAAAAAAAAAAAAGAATAATGAAAGCAATTAAACACAACATCAGACAATGTGGCAAATTGGACATCATCTGTCTGAGGATGAAGCAAAGATATTGTGCTTGCTCTGATAATTTCCCAAATGTATTTTGTCACATCTTCAGGGCAAACTGGTGGTATAATAATTAAACCAGTCTTTGTGCAAACACGCCTTAACGATTCTGGTATGTCATTACCCGAGGATGCTGGAGTAAAATTTAATTCTGTGAGCTCAGAGACCTAAAAGAGAAATTTTATTTACATGTGTGTCACATATAAATGTTCGCTAGAGTGTGATTTAGCCATTTTTTGATGGGAGCCATGGCTTGTTAAATCTCATCAACTATAAGAGGCAAAAATTGCTGTGGTTCCATTGAGAGCTTTAAATCCAAATTAGAAAGTTGGCTGAAAACAGTGTACCTGAGAACTGTGGCCTCTTCCTCTGGTCCTGGTCCCAGCACTGCTGCATGATGCTGATCATCTGGTCGCACTCGTGGGGCTTCCGATCAGGCATAATCTCCACACAGGGTCTCTTCCCATGTGACACCTGTAAGATCACTGTGGTGATGCTGCACCCTGGGACCACAAATCAGATGTCAGACGCATGGTTCATTATAGATCAACACATTTTATGATAGTTTGTCCCTCATTTCCTCTTTTTTCGTCCTGTTTTCCCACTTTTTTCACTCTGTTTTATGCTTATTTACAACACTTGGGACAGTTAAGGGTGTTTGTCTCATTTGATTTTGTTCAATGTGCATCAAAAAATACATCTGCAGCACGAAATTGTTTATTCAACTGATAATTAATAGACGACTGACTTGCATTAAGACACTGAGAAGAAAATGCCTTCAGCCTGATGTTGTTTAAGTGATCATAGTGAGTGTAATTTGACTTACACCTTAAAGTACATTTCAAATGAATGAAGTCCTACCTGCAAATGGTTTCTGTTGTGTCAGAATCTCCCAAATCACAATTCCAAAGCTGTAAATGATCGAAGCAGAGAGACACTTCAGTCCTTTTGTTCACTTTCTCATATCCTGCAATCAGTGAACTCTGTCTCTCTTTTATATAAAAGGCAGTGAAAATGATGACGCTTTTTTGTTCTCTAAAGAAACGTAATGCTTTTTAATATAAAAGAAAACCAAGGAATATTAACGGGTAAAAAGAGTGAGTGAGACATGAGAAATATTCAAAGAATGTCCCACCAGTGGCCTGTAAGAGAGTAAAATGTATACAGTGGAGAGCAAGGTTACACTGTGTGAATTCTGGATTGTGCACCGAGTCAGAAAAAAGCTCGATGGTGCAATTTCAAAAATGCCTTTGGCAAGTCACCTGTAAACATCAAAGGTAGTTTCTGGAGGATCGGGGCACTGAGTGAAGGTCTCTGGAGGAATGTAACTTATGTTCCCTCTTGCTGTCAGATTCTCCATGAACAAGTTCTTGCTCATGCCCTCTTCCCAGCGAATTAAACCAATATCTGAAATCTTAGTAGGAAAACAGAGTCCCAGAGTGGTGCAGAATTAGCATACATTGCTCTGTAAAGCTCAGAAACGTCCAGAGATTACTGTAAGCATCTGTAACTTATAATGCTTTCACTGAGTCTCACTGACCTTGACATGGAGATGATCGTCTAGTAGGATGTTGGATGTCTTGAGGTTAAGATGGAGTAGTGGAGGTTTCATGCTGTGGAGGAAATTCATGCCCATGGACACCTCATGAATCATCTGGAACTTCTTTGGCCACATTAAAGTGTGACTGGCTAGGAGACTGTTCAACGATCCATTACTCATGTACTCCATCACCACAGCAGTCGCTTCACTGCACAGTCCGTAGACGGACACGATGTACTTGAATTTCACTTTGGCTATGTCGGATGCCTCGTCCATTACTCTCCTGTAAGAAAATAATGGTCAGTGAATGGGCTGAGAGTTTGAAATAGGTATTTTCAAACTCAGCAGGGTCACCAGAATAAAATGCCGGCAGTCAACGTTTCTGCACGGATACATTGAAGTTTGAATGTCATTTGTATCATACAACACTTAGGTGTTGTATCACATTCTGACTACATATATATTATTATAGTATATTATGTGGATTTTCTTTAGACAATTTCCAGTTACATTTGTGCCGACAAGGAGCGGGTGTTTTCAATGAGCTGTAGTGGCATCTCCAGCCGTGTTTGTGGCAACAAAATCAGTTATCAGTTCAGTTCAGTTCAGTTCATTATCTACCGCTTTTCCGTGAGGGTCGCGGAGATGTTGCCGCTTTATCGCCCCTTTCAGGGGATTGCGGGTTGCGGGTTACTGGGGCCAAATCCAGTTCACATAGGGCGGCAAAATCAGTTATTTTAAGTCAAAATATGATTTTTCCTAACCCTAACCAAGAGTTTTTTTGGGCCTAAACCCAACCAGACATAGCATGGTCACAACACAAAATGGAAAATTCAAGTTTCAACATTTCAGAAACGTACATTATCACATTTTTTCTGCTGACTGGGTTGTCAGAAGTTTGACCACTGAATATGGCAAGATCCTAATATTAAGTACACAGCTGTGCCAATATGCTAAAACACTGCATTAAATTCAGACAGTTGCCTGTATCTGACAGCAGGTGTTTTTTTGTGCTAGTTTACATGATGTAAGTCCTACCTGTAAAAGTTTTTTGGACACAAAGTTGTGTTGAAGCTCTTCAGTGCACATTTTTCCCGCCAGACCTTCAGCTTGACCTGGTACACTTGACCAAATTTGCATTCTGCCACCTTAATCCATTCAGCCTCAAAGTCGTCCTTCTTGAAGTTCCTGAACTGCCCGGGGGATCCGTCAAGGCAATCCATGAGTACAGACAATCCACACAGAGACCCGCAACCCCACTCACTGTCTAATCCTACACTGAAGCTGGGGGTTTATCCTCCAGATCTACATCGATCAGCAGCACCACAGGAGCTCAAGTCTCAAGCGGGGGAAGAGAAAGTTGTACAGTACAACATTGACACACATTCAGTTAGTATCAGCTGGAGGTGTGAAAAGCAGGTGGTGTCACCTACATGCTAGACTACTCTGTCGACCTGTGGGAGGGGCTGAGCTGCAGAACTTGTTTGCACTGCAATGTTGCAAAGCCAGTTTGAGCTGCCAGGACCTGCTGACCTAGCTTTCAATCATCCATATATATTTTACAAAACGTACCAATTCTTGTCTTTCACCTTTCACCTCTTTCACCTGACGCCTGGAAGGAAAACAAAATGATTCCTTAGAAATTTGCATCTTGATTCAGCAACGAGAGTATGATATGATATGACAGTTGATATGATGTATATGCCCATTGTAATTTGGGTGTGTTTACACAGTAAATGAACTACCTAATGAACCATCCACTTCTATCAAACTGCACTTTAACAAGGCACTTAACCCCCAGCAGCTCCAGAAGAGACAGCTCAGTGGTCAGCAGTTTGGGATTGAGAATATGGCAATTCTGTACAGCAGCAGGGTCTGGATAGAGTGTGTGTGTGTGTGTGTGTGTGTGTGTGTGTGTGTGTGTGTGTGTGTGTGTGTGGTCGTCCTAGGCGCTGCCACTCAGTTGCTCTGTAAAGCAATGTCTGTGTAACCAAATTTCAAATTTATGGATGAGAAGACAAACACTAGCTGAAAGATAATATATGAAAAAAGGCTTGTTGTGTCCTGCTTATTTTATAAAACAGTCTTCAAACTCATTAAAAAGAAATAGGTCTGACATTTGGGGAAATGCGCTTATTCGCTTTCCTATCAAGTTCCTAGATGAGAAGATTGAGCCACCAGACTGGTGAAATATTAATGCAGATCTATGGCGCCAGGTGCAGTTGTTTCCCATTCTAATAGTCCCTCTCATCTGCATTTTTTTTCAAGTCATGACCTGTCCTACTCTGTTTCTGATTGGCTAGTAAATGATAAATGGACTGTATTTATATACGTCAGCATCCACCCATTCACACACACATTCATACACTGGTGTCAGGGGCTACCATGCAGGTTGCCACCTGCTCATCAGGCATAACAACCATTCTTACTCACACACTGATAAAAGAGCTGCCGGGGGCACTTTGGGATTCAGTGTTTTGCCTAACGGCACTTTGAGATGTATACTGCAGTTGTTGGGGATTGAACCACCCACCCTCCGACTGTTAGACAACCGCTCTCTCTCTGAGTCACAGTGTTGACATGCCTTCATTGGTGTGTTTGGTTCGGTTTAGGCAGGAGGAGTGAGATTGCTTTATACATCTGCCAAACTGGGGATAAATAAATTTCTTTGAATTGATGCTCGGAGGTGTATTTTGTCATCTTCAGACACAACGAGGCTAGCTGTTCAACCCTCCTTCTCGTCTTTCTTGCCAAACTAAGCTAACTAACCTCTGTCTCTCGTATTTCCTTCACAGACATGAGAGCGGCATCGATCTTCTCAATCAACTGATCAAGTAAACGCATATTTCCCCAAAATGTTGAGTTATTACTTTAGGGTTTATTGTTAATCAGTTTTGTGTCCGCAGTTCTTTTCTTTTTGATCTGTGTGCCAATTGGTTTCTCCCTAATTACAGGTGACGTCAAAGTGATTCTACGGTGAGTCATCGCAGAGATTTTCATGCCAATTTAAACACATACTTGGCTGTTATCAGGCAGTTTCGATCAACGGACACAAAACATTTTGTGGCAACAACAAAAAAGTTAAAATGATAAAAGAAAATGTATAATCTCATTCATTCAAACAACTTATGTTAACTTGGTTGACTTAAAGTTAGAATTCACTGTTAAACTTTGTTGGCAAAGCTCAAGAATTCATCATGAGGTAAACTATCTTTCTTTTATTTTCCATTATCTTTTCCCTTTTTTCTCTTATATTAATCATGTATAGTCTGTGTGGCTGGTTTCCTCGAGACACACAGAGAGAAAACAAAAGATCAAAAGCTTTTTTCATTGATTTCTGTTGGAGGCTTTTTGCTTTCAACAGACACCAAGAAGGAATTATTATATTTGGATTACACTCGCTGTCTTTGTGTTCGCAAAAAGACCATTTTCCGTTAAATTGGATGTGTCATTCTCAGCCTCGCAATGCACTAAGCACACTGTGAATTACGCAATAATTATTTAAGATGAATCGCGAAATTTAGCATTGCTGCAAACTGTGTCTTTCCTGTGATGTGTGAACTGTCCCTCAGCTCCCAATGTTTCAAGACATTTTCTGCCTTCCACCTTGATTTCCCGTTTGACCTGAAAACCGTGGATCTCTTTTTTTCTTCTTTCTGCATCATTAAAGCAGGGTGTTATTTGAGAGAATAGATTCAAACTGCATAGCTTATGTGAGAGGATTATGGTATTAAGAGGCACATTCAAGAAGATGAGGAAACAAAGATGTCCTCTACCACCTTCCTTTTTACTCCCACCTGCTGTTCTGTTTTATGGGCCCATCAGTTATACTTTACCACCACTCCGGCCCCTTTACGGCCAAATTTATCTCGGGATGAGGTGTTTTGTTGATAAACTCATACATTTATAGACACGGACAAACGTATTTATATAAATTGTTCCTCTGGGCCACTAGTAGGTTTGGCAGTCATATAAATATTTAGGTCATCTCCCTCGGGGTTTCTATAGCACATTTAGATTCAATATAGCTCCTGCTGATACCATGATGTAAATCTCCACCATAAACTCACTTTCATTGAGCACGCTTATCTCTCATGGTTTCTGCCTGTTATAAACTGTAAATGTAAATGTGATTCATTATGATTTTGGTGACGTGCGTCTCATGGGGGAGCAGCTGCAGGTCGGGATTCTTCAGTCTTATCTTTTCTTCTTCTTTGCTCTGAGGTGGCTCTTTGTTCAGGCTTTCATTTGTAAAAGAGATGGTTAGAATTAATAATCCCGCTTCAATAGGATTTTCCCCTCCCTGATGCTTTTAAAACTGCTGCCTCACCCTGCAGGGCTGCGAGAGGATGCACATCTGTGGGGATGACTTGCATTCAGCATGGCCTGAAGTATATTTCTGCAAACATCCTCAATGGAAAATGCTGCTCACTCATTATCATGAGGCTTAATATGATTACAGATTAATTATTCTGCAGAATGCTAATACAGGATCATTAAGATGGGCTAACATCATTTTATTGAGCTGATATATGAGAAGCAGCATCATTATTACAATGCACACACTGTTGATATATATATATGTATATATATATATGTGTGTGTGAGTGTGTGTGTGTGTTTTTATTGCAGCACTCATTTAAACACAATTTCAGCCCATGCACCCCAACCTTTCGACTCTCTCACTATATGTATGCAGGCACGCTAATAGATGAATTTAACATTCACTGACAGCCATAGTTTCACGCTTCACTAACTCACACTATTATTCAGGACAGACTCATGGATTGATGTTCCAATGAAAACCAGGCGCTCGTGATCAGATTCCTGATAGGCTACCTGAGGGGAGAAGTCTGTCTTCATTGATGGAACCCACATCTCGCAGCTCAGCCAATCACATTAACAGGCTCCACCATGCTGGGTGAGCTGACGGACTGGAGCCAAAGGCTTTTCTCTTGCCCCCCCCCCATGTCCTCTAATAACTAACAAGCTTAACTCCAGCGTCCATATTCAGTGAGCACAGAAAGTGCTAAGCATAACTAAACAGGATCAAAGAGTGGGGAGCAGTGAGGTGAGCGGGTAGTTTGATAAATGCTGGGGTTTGTAGCTGTGTGTTCCAGACCAGAGCATTAATTGGTTCCTGTGTATCCCTCAAGAGCACTGAACATTTTTTTATGAAATCCTTATCTTATGCAGATGTCTTTCTACTTGTATTCCAGCAGAACTGTTTACATGGGAGGTAAGTGAGCAAGAGCAGAAAAATGGTCAATATGATCACCAGAGGCACATGATGTCTAGGATTCACTTGTGAGAGTTAGAAAAGTGTAATATGGTAATATATTCTTCTTTGAACTGTGCGCATCGTCTAATTTAGAAACGTTTGAAATGTAAACCCTAGTTAATATACAGAAGTGTCTGCTTTGATTTCCCCAGATATATATTTTTTTTTTTCTGATAAGCTTTCCCTGCTGTGCGGACTCATTTTATATGGTGATGAGGCAAAACATCTCTGAATCATTTTAGTTAGTTTCAGTTCAACAGTATGTTGCTAGACACATCCTTTGCTTGCTGGCACAGGGTTATGGCAGTTGAGCTCACATTGTAATACCAGGCCATTTGTCAGATCTTTAACAGCAAATAATGAAAAGCATCTCTTCCTCGTTAATGTAATATCTTTCAGTAGTTTTTCTGTGAATAGTTTACTGATAACCAAGCTAGCCATTATTCTAGCTGTCTAAAGCTAATGTGTTGCTAATACAATGTCCTAAATAACTGTTAAATTAATGCTGGGTGTAACTGTCTCAGAGACAGTTTCAAATTCATGATTATTTCATTCAATAAAGTTATTAAAACATGATTAAATAAAGGTGTTCAAAAGTTTGATAAGAAAAGTGTCTAAAGATACTTGAAATGTTTGGTTAAGAATCGTATCACCTTTTCTGTAAGGTCTTCATTGAATGCAGAATGTAACAGGACCACAGCCTAGTTGTGGGAAATGCTGTGTGGTGCTGTAACAGTAGCATTATGGGTCAGAAACAACATGGCTGCAGAGGAAGAACATACAGCTTTAAAATGACGCTATCCTACATTTAGACCAAGAGGTGAACACGGTAATTGTCTTTAATTTGTTTTCAAGTATTTGTAAAATGTTGTTAATGTCCCCTACATGGACATTGGTGATGCATTTTTAGTTATTTTTTCTTTCTTTTCAGCAGATTTCTGTTGTGCTGACAGGTTTCAGACTGCTTACCAATGGACACTAGCTTGAGAGACTAACAGTGAGTGAGAGATTTTGTTGTAGTTTTCAGGTCGTCAGCTGAAGAAGCCATGAGAGCAAAAACACAACTTCAAAAGACATCTTTATGATGTGTGGCCATTAATACATTGGACTGGTGAAGCTACACTGGGCTAACTGTTGATGTAAAATATGTCACTATTCATTTCAGGACATACTTTGTTTTTTCTTATACAAGACAAAATTGAACTAATTTGACAGTTAGGGTTTAAACTTTTTTTAAGTTTCTGAGAGTTCTGAGAGAAAGTGTGTACAGCTGTTCTGAACACCAATAGAGATGGAGGACATACGATACTCATTTAAAGTGGAAATAGATAGCTTTTCAACATTCCCTCCTTCTAGCCTTTCCCTGTGGTATTACTGTTCCCGCTGTCACAAACACAGCGTTAGCAGCTACCGCTGGCAGCCTGGCTACTGTCCAAAGCAAACACCTGGTTGTATTAACAACTTTTGTTCCTTACTGATCAAAGAGAAAGACTGCCAGGTTTGAACTGTCTTGAGCCCTGCTTGTAAAGGGGAACACATCTCAGCGGGGAGCACACCCATACTCTCTATCAAGTGAATGCCTGTCCATTCACTCTTGTTTTGCCTTGGTTTAGATCACTCTCCCTCTTCAGCTCCTTTGCCTCCTCCATCAGCGGGGTTCTTAGTCTTTTGCAGAATAGTGTTTCCACAGTTCTTCCAGTTCTTCCACATTTACCTGAGGATAGTGGCCAGATGGCTCACACGGTTTCCCCTGTAGGGCATTCACAGTGCTGTAGTCAGTTGTAAACACAAATGGTGACAGAAAATAGGAGACAAATTGGGAGACAAATTGCCAGAAGCACACCACACCAGTTTTGATGAATACTGGCATCTCCATTCTAACTCTTGTTTATGATATATAATTGTTTTCTTGTTTGTAATGACTTAATTTGTTTTCCAATAAATGTTCACAGTTTCACAATCGCTGCCAGTGAAAACATCATAGACCAACTGCTGCCTTCAACCTTTATTGAAATTGTGTTTAGCTCTCTGCAAAGCTGTGCACCTACATACATAGCAAGGGATGAAGAATCATAGTGTTGACATTGCCAGAAGTGAATAATGTGCTTTACCCTATTACTTAAAAATAGGTGAAGATACTGTATATGTATGATGTGAGAAACAATGCTATAAAGAGACAGCCTTTATATACTATACATTATATACTATTTCACTGTAATGATTGAGGGCGATCAGAGATTCGCAGCATGAATTTCAGTCAAAGATCAAGAATTCTTCCTGACAGAGAGATCAAAAGTAGAAGAGTGCACTCAGTCGAGTGCAGATCTCCACCAGGCGTGTCTGGGGGCATGTGGGTGGGGAACAGAGAGCGCAGCGCAGGCTGTGTGGCCATCATGCATGCATGAGAGTACTGGAATAAAGGGAAGACAATATACAGGTTCTGAAACACCAGTGATGAAAAATTTAATTCTTAAGCCATTGAAGTAAAAATGCCAACAAAAGAAATTCTCTAACATGACCACCAGGTGCATTCCTCTCACGTCTGGCGGAGATTACTAGTGAAGAAACTAGATGATAAGTAATTTTGATTGGACATTTAAAAAGAAGAAAACCAACACCACAGAGGGTTCTTTATGTTTTCTTTCAATAATAAATTTGCTTGAATTTTCTTCACCCAATAAGACACATTGTCCCTAAACCGTCTATCACAGGGGCTCAATACAAATGTCAAGCCATGAATGCATATATTATTCTAAACGAGTATATTAACGAGCTATCAATCCCAAAGAGGGATAGAAAGAGTATTGATTTGTTGCCACTGAGGGAAAATAAAGAGATCAGAGCAGCTTTTTCTATTTGGATATGGTGTTTATTTTCAGTGAATGATAATAGACTGCTCATGGTTAAGTGTGAAATTCGACCGCAACAGCTGTGTCACCTATGAGAGGAGGTGTGAATTGGATTGCTCCTCATCGTCTAGTCTGGCGTATACCGGCTGATATGACCGGCCGCCTCTGCTCTACAGTTAATATGATTGACTGCTCCTCTGTCTGTTGACTAATGTAATTGTCGGCAGCTATTTTGGTGAGGACGTGATCAGTGTAATTGGCAGTGGTTCCTCCTTGGTCACGGTAGGATCAAGTCACCTCCTGGGCGCAGACAGCCACAGCAGGCTCGCGGAGGAGCCACCGAGTGGAGAGGCCAGATTGCCCGGCGACGGTAGGCCAGCCACACCAGCAGCAACATCACTGTGACGAGAGAGGAGCCGACAACCAGGCTTACAATGACCAGGACCAGATCCAGCTCTGTCGGGTCTAGAAATGAACCAAATAAATAATCTGATATGAGGCCACAGTCGTGATTTGAGGTTCTTTCTGTTTCATTATTTTGTTACATTTAGAAAAAGCACAACGCTTGGAGCGCAAAGGTACACAGCAATCATGATGAAGAGCCAGTCTGGGCTCATTGTTTGTGTGTTTTGCACACTGATGAGCTCTCCATGATAAACCCATGGAGACACATATATTTGCACACAGAGAGCCACTTAATTATATGGCTCTTTTCCTCACACGCTATAGATAAATGACATGGTCATCTCTCATTTCCTGTCCTGCAGCATCTCCCACGTTTGCTGTATTATCTTAAATTGATTGTTTTTTGTTTTAAGACACAGTGAATAATTACCTATCTCCTCTGGGGAGGTAGAATTTTTCACTTCTTCCTTTACCATGGGGCCAAAGGATATGCGATTCCTGAGATTGGTGACAACAGCATCTGGACTCTCTAAGGGAAACGCACTCCTCTGCTGAAGACACTGCTATAAAAAGGCAAGGGGAATATGTGTCATGTGAGTGTGAAAAATGAAAGAGAAGACAACGGGTAATTAACTTTTTGGAAGAAGGATGGTGTTCCTGTTTATCATCAAAACTAGCCAGAACAATGCACAGAGAGAGTAACTGAAATAATAAAGGTGCATTTCTCTGATAAATATGTCTGAACCATGTTTTGCTTTGTGGTCTTTTTTTTTATTCTGATAAAAAGGCAGGAGGAGAAGCATCTATTTCAAATAGAGTGTCGCAAATAGGATTTTAGCTTGAAAGCGACTCTCTTTCTTTTAATCTATGCGGCCCCCACTGAGCTGGAGCAGTTCAAACAAGGCAGCTGAAATATAATGTATAGCTCTTGTGGAAATGTTTCAGGAAAATGTGAAGAGGTGCAAAGAGGGAAACGTGATTTTAAGAAAACAAGGGGAGAAAAGATCAATAGAAATAGAATGTTGAAAACAGGCAAGTTCACACTCTTCACACATATATTGTGACAGAGCAATGCATTTAAACCATCAGTAAATCAGTGCCAACACTTGAACTTGTATGATTTGAAACTGATCATTATCTGCAGCTAGAAAAACATGCTGGTCTAAGAGACCTTTGCAACAGAGTGCCACAGGAATGAGTCCAAAAACCTAGAAATAAGTCAGCATTTTTGCACATCCGGTTCCCTTGTCTCGAAGTCAATGGGTTTTATGCACTGGTTTTTGGTTTGATGCCTTGAATAAGGTCTGTGGTTAACACAAGCTCAAGAAATGTTCATGTTTTGTTCCACAACATAAAATATGGCAGCACCCCACGTGTGAATTGTAAAGCGTTTATGGTGTCAAAAAAGGTTGTTGCTAACAAGTGTCTAAATGAGACTTCAGAGGTTGTCAGGGACATTAAACATCATTACGCCGCACACAGAAACTTCTCTACTCACTAGTCCGTCTTTACAGGCTTTTCATCGATAGGTTGATCAATTTATAGTAAAGTGCGTATGCTAGCGCAGTAAGATGCTTAATGTTGACGTTGAAGTCATGCAACCAACCCAATCGCCAGAATAAATGTTAGTGCAACTTCCCATTTGTTTAGGTTGAATTTTCTATTTCTCTCTTGTCACAACACTGTGCTCATGCTTAGGTTTACGCAGAAAAAAACATGATTTTGGTCACAACAAAAACCGCTTGACAACACAAAAATGGATAGAATTGTTCTCAGCTGTCCCTTAAAAAAAATGCCAGTTTTGTTTTCATTTAGTATTCAAACTTCAGTCACCCGTAACGCCACCTCCTTCACCTCCACCTCCTGTTGCAACAGGTAGTAATATAAGCATATAATTTGTAGGTGATATGCCATGTTTCGTACAAATGTCGACCTTGGACTAACTTGAGCTACTTCTACTTCAAAAAATCTTGTGATCTTGTGAAAATGGTCTTCATCTGTGAAGATAATCTTGCTGAAAAAATGTCCAAGTATCATAAACTTGTGCCACAGAGGCAATAATCCAAAATCCAATTCAAAAATCACATAGGCTTTTTACCAAGGGAACCAGGGTGATGCTAACTTCCAGGTTAGCCTACAAAAATACATCATCCCTGCAGCACTGTATACTAGAAAACATGAGAAGACATCATCCAAGAGCTGTAGACGTACTTTACAAAGGCAGACATCAGAATGAGTCTCCAGAGTTCATTCTCTGTTTCACCTCTGCCCTCCACCGTGTGCTTGTCAAATGATTCATTTTTTCCCATTAAATCAAGGGCCTCATTCCCACAACAGCAGGAGACAGCAGTTGGTATCAGCGTCCTTTTGCTGCTCTGCAAGTGTTATTCTGAAAACTTAGCAAAGACCTTATCCGACCTTCAGTGCACATAATGGCATGACAGATGCTTTAGGCTGCATGCCTTTGGCTGTCGGCCTCGGTCTTAGTCAGAACATCTCACTCTCTTCGCATTCAGGCATCATACTACACCCACTTTTTTCCACTTTTGATACAGGAAAATAATCCGTCCTCTCCTAGTTTTCATTTCGTATTCAACCATAAAGTCATACTCCTCTTCCTTACTCACCTTGGTCTCTCTCTCCCCCCCCCCTTACATCAGCCTGCTCGCTTCTCATCTGTCTCCCCTGTTTTCACAGTGTCACACCCTGTGTCACTAAATTTAAATCACTCTCAGCCGCTCATTCTCTCGCATTCATGACACCGTGCACCCGACGCAGTCTTACCCTTTCACAGTCGGAGCGGTTCCTCAGGCAGACACTGAGATCGCAGTGTAGGTACACTACTGAGTAATTAATCATTTGAAAAAGACTGATGGTGAAGCTGGCACTGGTTGACAGGGCACTGGGCAGCAGCGTGATCCCCGCTGGCTCTGCTGCTAACCTGAGGCAGCAACACAAACACCACAGTATATAACCTTAGCAGAGTCATTTTCCCTTGAGAGAAACAGTCACATTTTTCAGAAACAATTTCAAACTGAGAATATCTTGCAGGTAAAGCCTCAGTACAGCTGTCTTAATCAATAAACACGAGAGCAGGAAAACCATAAACAAGCAAGCTATCAATAATTTGTATTGAATTGGGTTGAAAGCTGGTTAGGTAAAGGTCAGCTTTCCCTTTGTGCTGCTGTCAGATTAGTTTCATTACTCATGGTCCATAATAATAACTTAAAGAGGTCATATTATGCTAATTTTCAGGTTCATACTTTAATTTGAGCGTCCTCGTAGAATAAGTTTACATACTTTAATTTTCAAAAAGTACATTATTTTTCTCATACCGTGCATTGCTGCAGCATCCCTTTTCACACTGTGTCTTGAACGCTCCGTTTTAGTGAGTGAGACATCTCGCCTCTGTTCAGTCTTTGGTGAGAGTTGCACATGTGCATTACTTAACGGGCAGGATGTAGCCAATCAGAGGCAGAGTAGGGCGAGTTATGCTGACAAAGGTAGTGTGATCTAAAATAACACTGCTACAGCTGGTAACCATGGCTGCGGTACAACTGTACATGTTCGAGCCCAACTCTGATACCGAAATACAGGCAGAACAAACCAAACTACCTTCGCAAACCAAGACTGGAGCAGCACGTTTCAGAGTGGTACATTACGATTTTGTAACTATATTTTATTTCAGATTTAATGTTTTAATTTTGCAATTTCTCCACATCACAGTAGCAACTGTATGTCTGCTGACTGACTAGAGTGCATATATTTTATAAAATATATATAAACATACATATATTTATATAACATCTGTTACATAGTGACAGAAGTAAAGGCTCCACTCATAATCAGGCGTCTCATAACCAGGCAGTGAGGGAGCAGTGTTTTCTCTGGGAGAGAGTAACTCCCTTTGGTGTGGACTTTTTCACTTTGCAGACCTTTAACATGCACAAAATGCTAAATAACGGAAAGGCAAAACCCCAAAAGGCACAATATGACCTCTTTAATAAGTTGTGTATTTAAATTCAGCATTTTCATATAGAATTTATTCACCAGTATCCTGATGTTTGGCAAGTTTACTCAGCATCTAACAAGAGATTTGTTATGATTTAAAGGTGCAGTATGTAAGAATTCTTACTCCAAACCAGCAGGGGGCAGCATATCATTAGAGTAACCGCTAACTGCTTCTAACTGTAGCTGCTGTTAGCTAGTTAGCTCAGTTAACCATGCAGCTAGTGGTCATATTAGTTGAGTCTGCCCAGATTGGGAGCTCAGAGTAGTGTAGTGCTATCACCTCTTCAGGTACAATGTGGCTTGGAGCTGACTTAAAAAAATATCCCTGCAACACAAGACATATACGTCTTTGACATAATCGAAAAAGTAATTTCTTCATATTGTTAATTTTGGAATATTTTAAACAAAAAATCTCACATATAGCACCTTAAAGGCTGACATTGAAGGTTTTTTCTTCATTCTACCCAGAAGAGATACATATTAAAAAGATTTGTCCCAGGTGTACACACTTTTTACAAGATTCTTTAAGATGCACAGTAAAAGTCAACAGCCAGCCTATTCACATTTTCCCATATTTTAGAGGTGGTGCATTTATACTGCTGCCTCTCTAAGAGTACAGCAGTACACTGAATTTCCATCTATCTGAGTGATGCTGCCTCACAGAGATAACACCATAAACTTATAGCAGTCCTCTGGTACCGAGCGGAGAATATTTAGCTCTTAAAAAATGACCTGCAACTCCCTGGATTGATATGAATTGAAGTTACACTGTTTCTCCAGTAAACACATTTTGTAAGTCTAGCCGGCTTTCTTAAGGCTGTTATAGAGGTTGAAATGTGCATTATTCATGGCCGTATTCCTATAATATGCCCAAAAAAACAAACAGCAGATTTTTATCATTCATTTTGACAACGTCAGTGCAATTTCAACCTTATTAGGTAGCATAGGAAATAAAAAAAAGAAACTGCAATGAAAGACTGGCAGCAGATTCATCAGAAAATGTACATTTCGGACTGCTGCATTTG
The DNA here is from genome assembly GCF_040436345.1 of Pagrus major. Classification (NCBI taxonomy): domain Eukaryota; kingdom Metazoa; phylum Chordata; class Actinopteri; order Spariformes; family Sparidae; genus Pagrus; species Pagrus major. The sequence continues at coordinate 16,049,098 of NC_133216.1, read as the reverse complement.
CTGACTCTTCTCATCTATTTTTAGTTTTAATACTGAGGGAAAATAGACTTTCAGAGCTGCGTGTCCTCATAGTCTTTTGCTTAATCAAGAATCTTTACCTTGAAATGAAAACACAGCGAACTCCTCTTAACATAACACAAATAAAATCCCTTCCCAGTCACCTTATTTCAGCCTTTCCTGTGTACCTGGAGAAAAGGCAGCAGGTGGAGTTGGTGAGGTCAGGCTGGATCGTTGGGGACAGGCAACAGGAGGTGACCCCAAGGTTTATCCGACTGTTGTTTGTCTTCAGGTTGATAACTACTCTGAGGTTCCCCATGGCTGGAACAGCATCACCAGGCTCTACACCTCTCCCCGAGTTCAGACTCATCTCTGCTGTGTAGTTCCCACTGCCACACATGTCATCGGAAACTTCTGTTACACTGGCAAAGGACAGGCAACAATGGCATGTACATTTAAATAAAGGACTACATCAGTAACTTTGCTTGTTTAAGGCCATATGGTACATTACAAATAACATATATTAACCATGGCCAGAAGGAATATGCTTTAGCAGATTGACATGATTGATTTCCCTTCCAGGCAGTAATTTATTTCGATCTATTTTGCTGTATATGAACTCTAGAGAGCTGAAACCTGCTGGAGATGCATAATCCATCATAGTGAAGGATTGTGTCAAACTTGAGCAGGAACTTTTTGAAGTCTGGTCCAAATCAGTGTTGGCGCATTTAAGGATTTTCTGACAAATTAGATGAGCTGCCAAAAAGCATCCTTTTCTATGGAAACAAGACTTAACAGTCTACAGGCACAAGTAGCGGCCCTGTGAGGCTGGACATACACACACTGATGCTTTGAGCTAAATGCTAATGTCATGCTCACAGTGACAAAGCTAGTATGCTGATGTTTAGCAGGTATACAATGTTTGCTATCTTCTTTTGGCCTGTTAGCATGCTAACATTAGCTGATTTAGCTATTTACACAAAGTCCACCTGAGATCAATAGGAATGTTTTGCAGATATTTGGTGAGAAACCAACACGCTAGATAACCATTAAAGTACAAGTATGAAAAAGTTAAAGATGCAATGTGTAACATTTTTGCCACTTGCCACGATTTCATACTCCAAACCAATAGGAGGCAGCATACCACGAAAGTAACTTCTAACTGCTTCTAATTGTGGCTGCCATTAGCTAGTTAGCTCAGTTAGCTGTGCAGCTAGCGGTCCTATTAATTTAGACTGGGAGCTCGGGGCAGAGGCTAGCTAATTAGCATGCTTACTTCAGTAGCTAACTTCAGAAACAACGTCAAAAATGTTTGTATATAATTGTATTAATCTTTTAAATGTATTAAACTGAAATTCTTATGTATACAGACTTTAAGGAATTGCAGAGGCCACATTCGTGTGAGTATGGTTTGTCTTTTTCTAGGTTTGATCCTCCACCACCACAGCTCATGACTGCAATATTTTTAAGCCGCAGACTCCCAGATATTAGATTAAGGAGAGGCCTAAGTGCATCACAATAGAAGTGTTTTCAGAACTGTAACTGCTCTTCACTGCATCACATTCTGGCAGCATTAATTTAGGGAAGAAATAAAGCAGTTTGCTGTGATGGATTATCTATTTAATAGGATAGCTTGTGCAAAATCACCAGTATGGTTCTTTAATTTGTTAACGTATGATTAATAGATAATGCCAGACTAATAGGACACATAATATGATTACCCAGAGAGATAAAGAGGTGAGGTCCTTCTCCTGTGTTTCCTCCTTGGCAGCTCTGATTCAGACTCCGGCAGTAACAGACTACGCCCAGACTCCTGTATTGATGCCCCCCCTTCAGACACAGCACGTGTTGACCTGGTGGCATTTTGTGCTTCAAATATCTCAGCTTTGGCTCTCTTTAATTGTGTTTTGGTGTTGTTTTCAGTGAGCAGTGTCCGCTCAGTAGACTCAACAGTTGTCTGCGCAGTAGTTGCTTCAGGTTCAGATAAAGTGACCCCTACTGCAATAGCCTCCTGAGCTTTAGAGGACTCTCTGTGAGATTGTTTTTGTGCTGTTTTCTCTGCAAACTGACCCTGCTCAAGTGTCCCACCTCTCTCCAGATGATTAGTTTCAACAAGTGCTCTCAATGTTTTTGTTGAAGTCTCGTAGGTCATACTGTTGGCACTTTTTGTAGCAGTCCCATCAACATTGGCAGGGTCATGATCAGATTTACTGGTGGCTGGTGAAAGCAGTGAATGGGTGAGGTTGGTGGCCTGTGGGCTAGCCTTTCCAGATTCAGGACAGCCTGCGCTACAGTTGCCATTTTCAGGTTTTGTGTCAGGAGTGTGTGCTGAATTAAAATGATCTTTTCCTGTATTTCCAGCCTGTGTTTTATCCATTTTCTCTGGAGCGGTATGATCAATCTCACTTGCTCCAATTGTTGTTTCAGTTGTCCCGCCTGATTTAGCACAGCCAATTGTCCTACAGCTGGATTCATTAATAATGTCTATAGGCGGGATCGCTGTAGGTGGTACAGAATCAGTCACAGCTCCAAGTATCACTTGACTTATTGAGGTCTTTTCAGGTAATGCATGCATATTATGTTGGTCTGCTCCATCTAGTGTATGTGTATGAGTCCTCTCATGTAGAGGATGTTCGGCTTCAAAAGAATTTGTTGAGACAGCTGTTTTGATGTCTTTGAATGATGAATAGTCTACTACCATGGTAGGTGTAGAGTCATGTGCCCCACCAGCTCTGTGGGCAGCATTTAACAAACCACTCTGGATGCCCTGTCCAGGGTCACTGACACGAGGTGTTGGGATCATACAAGGCAGCTTGTGTTGGCTTTGTTCGATAGCCTGGGCAGAGATTTCATGCTCAGGCTCATCTAGACTCTGTGTTTCTGTCGTGTTATTTCTGTTCACAGCAGGGGTGAGTTTGCTAGTGGTCGGAGTTGTGGGAGGCTTTATTAGTGACAAAGACTCAATATGATTACTGGACTGTACCGTACGTTCAGCATTTGCAGCTTGAGATGACTTTTCAATAACAACTTGCACATGCTCAGTCATCGTCAGGGCTGATTCAGTAACTGCCGTGGACACAATGAGACCGGCTGGTGGCAGAGACACAAAATCACTAGTTTTAGTTTCTGTTGTCTGAAAATCGGAGGTAACATTCATTATCCGGTCAGCAGACTGCTGTGAGGATGTATTGGGGAGCTGAAGGTCACTTCTGGAATTAATGTGTGCAACAGGGAGAGTGTTGTCATCCACAGTGCCCCGTGGTGTGGAGGGATCTTGCTTTTCAGTTGTTTTTGCTGCATGATGCTCTATGTCAGAAAAGGCATTGTTAAGCACATCATTAGCCTGCATTTGTGGTATTTCCGGCAGAGTATTTGACTCAGCAAATGCTGTGGTGCCAGTTGGATCATTTTTGTCAAAATCCTCATTTATTGCCTGCTTAGTGTTTTGGATCTGAATTGCAAACAAGATGGGCAGAGCAGGTGTAGTTTTTAATATGTTGTTTGCTTCATCATTGCCATCTACATCTTGCAGCTCATTGTGGCCATTTTCATCAGTGTTTTTTACTGCTGGTTTCTCAATCTGTGTTACAGACAAAGAGCTGAATTCTTCAGTGTTACTGACGTGGTGTTTCCCCCTGTCAGTTGTTTGTGTTATAAAAGGAGTATCATTATTTTCCCCTCTTCTTTCTGCCATTTGCTTTGTGACTGCATCTGCCAAGGTCACTATCTTTTGCAGACTGTCATTCTCCTCAGTTTGATTTGTATCAGCAGCAGTCCCTAACAAGGACTCAGCGTGTCCTCTTTCACTATTTACATATTCAACATTGAAATTGGCCTTCACTACTTCTTTTTCTGATGCTGATCTTGTTAGCCCTGTCAAGCCATAGGTGTCAGGTAAACTGTCACCTCCAAACATCATGAGGTTTAGCCGCGGTGACATGCTGCCAAGAGGAAATTGATCGCTCTTTGCTTTAGGGCTCATTGATGCCATTAGGGTCTGTACAGATCTCTGCTTGTTATCATCAACAGGAGCATGCAAAGCATCTGAATGGGCTGTCTGCTCTGACAGTTTAAATGAGCAGGGCTGGCTTGAAGTCATGTCAGAGGAGGAGGAGGAGGAGGAGGAGGACTGGCTTATCTGAGGGGTTGATTGCACTTGGTGAGGCCGCAACTTGCCAATGGAGATGTGGGCCTCAAATGACAAGGCTCCGGTTGTGGGTGGGGTGGTAGGTGAGTCATTATACATCTGCAGGAGCTGGGCAGGATTCACTGATGTAGATAAATTCACATCTTCAATTATGTTGGAGGTTAAAGGGTCCTTGACACTCGATTCAAATATATGCGCAGGGATAATGTGTTTTGCTTGCCCGCTCTCATTCTTAGTCTGTGAAAGTGTTTTTTTCTTCGAAACTGAAGCACCAAATTTATACCTGTGATCTGAGGTGCTGTAAATAATTGATGCACTGAGAGTAGAACTGTTTTCTGTAAAGTGGGGCTGAGCGTGCAGGAACCCAGCTGTGACTGCCAATGGTGGGGTGTTGAGTGACAACATGCTACCGATACTGTTCGGCTCAGGGTTTGCTGAATCTCTGGGCTTCAATGCATCACTAAATTTTGAAGTGCCAACTACGAATGTTTGAGAGAGTTTCGGGACTGTTCTTGGTGTAGCAGTCTCTGAAAACGTAGTGTCAGCCACTTTGTTCTGAGAGGTTTCTTTTGCAAGTGAAGAAGTATCTCTGTGCTTTGTAAGCATACCCCTAGACGGATGAGTTTTAATCTGTGTGTATGGCTCTTTGGGGATAGATGTCACTCTTGATAGTTTGGGGGTCTGAGATCTCACAGCTGAGTGCAGTGGTCTGTGAGTGCTTGTCACTTTGTCGGGAAATGGCTTATTTTTGATTTCCACAATCCGTGCAATATTGTCACCCAGATGAATGCCCCTGTGCTCCGTTGTTCCTAGCTGTTTTATCAAACTGTGGCAGGAAGACAGGTTTGTAACAGCTAGCCCTTTGTCTCTGTTTAGCTCTTTAGAATTAGTAGCTGGTCCAGGGGGAACATTTGTCATGTCCTCTCTCCTGATTTCCCTGCTATGTTTAAAGTCTTCCATGCTCGCTGTTCCCTCTCTGCTAGCTAAAGACCCTCTCAGCTTTTCGGCTACACCTTCTGCATCTCTTACTTCATCTTGTCCTGGTTCTTTCTTTTGCCTCAAAGTTACCTCCTCCTCTCCGACATTCCCTTCACCTTCTTCTTTTGTATCTTTTTTCCCACTTTCCATCTTATCTGATCCAAAAAGCTCAGCTCTTTTGTTCCCCAACTTTTCATCTCCCCTGCTGTCTTCTTCTTCCTCCAACTTTAGTATCTCCTTTGTCTCTTTAATGTCTTTGCCCTGCTCACCCTTTGTCTTGATAATCTGTTTGTCCTCGTCTTCTGCAACTACAGTCAACACCTGCTTATTTTTATCTCCCAGCTTCAGATTGTGGACTATTACTGACTCTCTGATTAAATCTGTGTTATTTTGTACAAAAGACTGGCGTGTTGATGCCACATGGTTATCATTCCTAGCATCAAGACTCCTCTCCGGAGTGATTTTTGATTGACTCCCTAAAAGTTTGCTCATTGTCAGTCTCTCAGGAAATGGCTTGCTTGATAGTGTTGCCAGAGTAAACGTGGAGGCGTCATCATCAAAATCCTGTTTCGATTCTGAAAGAGACAACACAAAAGGCACAACAACTTTTGCTGTTGTAACAGTTGGAGTTTGTGATTCTGTCATAACTGGTTTACTCGCTGGCCCTGAGGGATCAACAAAAGCCTGCTTAACAATGCTCTTAAATGTGTGAGAATCTTGCGTATCTGTCAGGCGTCTCTTGGTGGTTACTGATGCAAACTTGATGGCAGTATCCTTTAGTAACAAAGTAAATATGGGTTCTTTGGTCTGATAGTTTGGTTTAGCTGGCGTTTGGCTGCTCAGTACAGAGATCAAAGAGTCCGCTCTTCCTGTCAGAGAGTGAGACTCAGGATGTTTGACCGCAGAAGTTGGATGGATTGCAGTGCGCTGATCAATACCTTTTGGAAGAATACTTTCCTGGCTGCTGTGAGGTTTTTCAGCCATGACATGAGTTTTGTTTACTGACCCACTGCTGACATCCAAAGATATGTTTCGGATATATAAATTCTTGACGTTTGTTGAGAGACTGTGGGAAGCATTTTCGGTATTCTTATTGATATCTATCAGTTGTGACTGTGGGTCCCTGACGCTCACCTTTATTCCAAACATCTCTTGTTCTCCACTTCTCACTGGTTTCCTAACAGTCTGAAGTGGCTCTGAAGAGCGATAAAATGCTGTGGTTGTCGAAATCGGTCTCTCTGTGACAACAGCTTCAGTGGCATACATGTTCCTTGCAAGTGTGTCAAATGCAACTTTTGCTGTATCGGTAAGAACGGATTTAATTTGGGAACTATTCAAAATGCCTCGACTATGATTCATAGTTTTCTTGTAGGATAAAGAAGCAAATGTCAGATTGTAAACCAGTTCTTCCCTCACTCCGAAACTAGAATGCTTGCTAATGTTTTGGTGACTGATGTCTTTGTTCAGTATTTCTTCTTGTTTTCCAGTTGACTGTTGATGTAAACTGGGAAAGGGGGTTTTAAATTGACTGAAATCTAAAGCAAGCCGCTCTATACCAGGGGAGTCTGAAGTGTCCTGAGGTGATGGTGCAGGCAGAGCCACAGATTTCTCAGTGGACAGCAGTGTTCGATCTTTCAGGCAGGTCAAACACAAGTTTGTCACAGTGCTTCCTCTGACTGAATCTTCTGCTGTATCACTTCTGAAGATGGATTGCACTGTACCAAACGGATAATCATTCCTATCCAGGTTTGAAATCCCCTTTTCATCCTTGCTTTGAGATCGTTTTTCATCATTGTCATTACGCGGCTCAGCCAGGTTATCAATTACACGAGGATGAGATGCAGATAGGATTGGAACTCCCGGCCCTCTGTCAGCAGATGTGAGAGTAATAGAGTCAGTGTTTCTCTGATTCCTCTTATCAAGCAGTGTGTGAAGCCAAGGAGGGGCTTTCAGTGCATCTGTGGACAAATGGACTTCTGGCTCAGAGCTGCCATTCATCATTGATTCAAATTCAGCTTGTGTAGAAAAGAAAACGATCTTCTCATAATTAGAGAACAACGGGAATTCTGGTTCAGTGTGAATCCTCCCAGCTGATGGATCGTCTGTCGTTGATGTGTGAGAGTTTTGCCCATTTCTGGAAACAAAACGCTCTCTGCTCGGCGAGGCAATTACAGCCGATGCTTTTGTGGTTTGTGTTGTCTCATCAGGTGCCAGTGGTCTGGTGTCAAACAAGTCCGCCCCTGGAAACTTGGCGTGTTGAAGCGTATTCTCTGTAGGTATTGCTGCTGTGCCATGACCAGTTGTGTTTTCCTCTTTCACAAGCAGATCTTTTGTGACAGTTGTGCCTTTTGTTTGTTCTGCGTTGTAACCTTGGGAATCGTCTTTTTCTGCCCTGACTGCACAGAAAAAAACAAAACATGTCACTCAAATTTCTGCCCCGAAAGCTGTCCTTCTTGAAAGAATGTTGAGAATAATGTTAGAAGATATTATCTAAGACATTCATATTTAATCAATTTAGTCTATATTTTCAAGATCCCACTCAGAATCAACTGGGGTTGCGTCATATATACATATGATATTATCATGTAAGGCAATATTTATGTTGATCTATGTTATAAAGGGCGACGTGTACATTTGGCCAAATAAACAGTGGATCAGGATATTCAACACAAACAGGAGTCAGGTTCCTCCAAAAGCCACAAACTAATTTGGAAGAGATTGGGTTTCTTTCTAACACTGTTTTGATGACTGAAGGGAGCAGTCATGCCCCCACTTAATTTGGGCTCATCTCCCTCAGTGATCATGGACACTTGGAAGGAGTGTTGGGTGATAAATTAGGATGGTTACTAATTAGGCAGTATTTTTAGATGTTTGCTTCAGCATCAGGCTTTACAGCTGCAGTAAGAAAAAGTGCAGTCCACTGGTAGAAGGAGAATATAATGAAAAATAGTCTAATCAGTACTGCATCCCCAGAATAAACATACCAGTCTGCAGGTCTATGCAACCTTCATCTGTACTCTATCTGTTGAAGTCCCTCCAGCTCTGCTTTCCACTCAAACTGGCATCCTCCCATTAGTTAACTCAATAGTCTTGTTCTGATTTGTGACCACTGGAGGTGCTGTAGAGATTTTTTTTGAGAGAGTCCACATGTTATTGGTACCACAAGGACACATCAATGACAACAGGGGTGACATGTTACATATTGCTGCTGTATGCAGAGGGCTGTAATGGCCACACAATGGACAACAGGGTAGATTTAAGGTGGATTTATGCGTCTCTCTTGATGTGTTCTAGTGATTTAATAGTAGCTACCTGCAGCACAGGAATTGATTTATAGTCCAACATAGGAATTTACTAGCTGATTTGGCATGGGTAGCCAAGAACCACAAATTATAAATCTGTGTAGGGCTGGAACCTGAAAAAAACAATTAAGCAGCCGAAGCTGACCAATGAAAAAGGGCCCTAAATTTCATATGCAGACTGTTCAGGACGGTTATATGCAGTAATTTAGCAATTGTTATGGCTAGGCAAAAAGGACCCAAATGCAAGACACCATGGCGGGAAGGGTGAAAATCAAAAAAGCAAGCTTTCTTGACATTAAGCTGAATTCACAAAAAGAACAGTCAGACAATAAAAGGCTGACAACAAAACAAGAATCCAAGAGAACAAAAACTGAACAAAGCAGTAAAGGAGACCAGGGAGACCCGAGGACAGGGGCAGGAAAGCAGCTTAAACACAAGGAGCAAAGTAGGACTGGGAAACAGGTTTGAAAATGCAGACAAACCAGGAAAAAGTGAGGGAAAACACTGAAAAGTGTGAAACAAAACATGACACATGAGGCTAAAACCTTAGAAAATAAAACAGGAAACATCCTAAAAGAAACCCAAAACTATGACAGTAATAAACAAATGAACAAAGAAGCATTTGCATGATAAAAAATGTTCATGCAGGTTACATCAGCAAAATCCCTGCAGAGGAAAATATATTCAACAGTTTGTTGAATGCAAGCAAAACTACATTAAAAACTCCACAGGGTACCTTTAATAATTTGAACCCTCTTGTGGCAGATACAACGTGAGGAAATAAAGTTAATGATGTTGACACCCCCTGGTGTGTGACTGATGGATAAGTTATAAAATGTTTAGATGTTTTCACAGTTTAGCAGGCAGTTTTCTCAAAACATGGATTTGGTATGATGATGATGAATTACGACCTTAATGACAGCACCTGTATTGTTTGGATTTTATGTTAAACATAGAAGAAATATTAAAAAATCTATTTATACTGACACTGCTGTATGTGCTGAGAGTTTCTTCACAGTATAATCATATAATGATAGGACAAATATGTAGGCCACAGTGGGAGACAGACCTACTTATAGGAAATATACTGAAATGAGATGACAGTGTGGTTATTGATCTATGTATTATTTTTCCTTTCAACATTCAGCATATATTCAGCATTAATTATTTGATGTGTTGGTATGACTTACTTTAAAAGTAAGGCATACCAAAACATTAAAAACAGTAAATAAAGCTATTCAGCTGCTATTTGCTACTTTAAGTTAAATATTCAAAATGTGTTTGTTTGTTTGTTTGTTTGTTTGTGTGTTTGTTTTATGCTTACATTCATATTTTCATGTGAATGAAAAAAAAGAGAATCCAGAAAAATGTTTCCAGTATTTGTGTCACTTTTCATTGATGAAACTTTCATCATCCGGTCTTTATATCTCATGACTGAGAACTGAAAGAATTTAAATGCAGAATTTAAAAAAATAATGCATTTATCCATTCACATCCAATATTTACCAGCAGTGACACTAATACACTGGAACATACTGTAATGGAAGTGAATACTGCACTGTACCTAAAGTCTAAACAACAAAATGCGTACATACCTGTAAGCAGGAAAAATCCTACTGTGAAACAGTAAAGTCTCCTCATTTCTGCTCCGATTTGTTTACAATTATTCAAGCCCCGGTGAATAAGTGTTCCTGTTACTGTTTAGTCCAAGTGAGCAGACGGTATCAGTTGTTTGCAGACATACACAGATGGTGTCATCCCTTACAGGGAGCCTTTGTCCTCCCTAGTTCATTCATACATGGATTAGATTTCTCAGTTGCTTTTACAGTCACTGCAGGTACTCGTAGCCAATAGATTTTAAGAATAGTAAACATAAATAATTATTATAATTATAAATTTATTCATTTATGGAACAACTATGATATGAATAAACCTCCTCACTTTACATAACAAACCTCAGTGAGTTGCTATGAAATAGCCACATATCACATGTATGCTTATAACTATGTGAATGTAAATACGATGTCAATTCGTATATCTATGGGTGACAATAAAAAGAAGCTGCTTATTCTGACAGGTAGACAAGCACAAAACAAGAGTCTACAGTCATGCTAAGTCATTATGATTCATCCTCTGAGGACCATGAATGTCTGTACAATTGTTTGTGCCAATTCATCCTGAAGACGTTGACTTGTCTCACTGAACAGATTAAAAGTTTGACCTGATTGGAGCGCTACACGGGGGACTACCAAAGTCATTAGGATTCACCCTCTGGTCACCATAGATATATGTGCCAAATTTATTGGCAATCATTGCAATATTTGTGGAGATAATTTTCTCAAAAAACGAAGATTTCAACCACATGGTGGCACCAGAGGAAAGCCAGGGGATCATCAAGGTCTGGAGGCCTCTTCCTTCTGGGGATCATGAATGTCTGTACACAATTTCAATGGCAACTCATCCAATAGATGGTGGGATGTTTCAGTCAAAGTGATTGACTGACTGACCAACATGGCCATCCATAAAATCACATGACTTGCATGGCTAAAAAACTCCACACTGCCTGTTTTCCCTTCTTAAGGTGAAATTATAACACTCTAGAATTGATAGTATTAGAATTGTCTGTTTTCTTATGCACTCCCCTTTTGTTGGTTTGATATTCATGTTCAAAATAAAGATTTCAATCAATATTCAAGTGTTATCAAGATTTTTGTTGCTGGCCTTTACACTACGTGTTATGTATATTTGTATATAAATCACTATATGTATGTTCTGTAATTTCATTATATGCAACCCAGTGTTGTATAATGATGAATATATATATATATATATATATATATATATATATATATATATATATATATATATATATATATGTATGTGTATATACATATATATGTATGTATGTGTATATACATATATATATACATATATATATAGTTATTTTATTAGACTTGATCACAATGTCGTGTAACTATACTTGTCTTATCTCTATGGGTACAACTCACAGGCCACCGCAGTGGGTGTGCAAATATTATAGCTCTGACCTTCTTACAGCAAGAATAGTCCACATTAAATTCCTGCCCTTTCTGTCAGTTTATAAGCAATCCTCAAATCTGACAGATCCCAAACTTAGTCCAACTGTAAATAGTCTTTAAACCGCAAATTTGTTGGACATGATTTGTCCCTCCAGTAATGTCATCTAAAGAATCCAAAGACAGATGACAAAGTACATTTTTATAACACAAGACTCAACAGACAAACCGACATTTAAAGAACCGAATAATAAGACAAATACCAGAAACCGGCGCCAAGTAGAGTGACCCTATAGGACACACAATGTATTAATGTAATGTAACTTAATGGCAAATAAGAGAAAGCCTTCAAGACGGATGAGTAGGTGTCGGGTTTATAGCTCTTTGAAAAGCCTTATAATCCTCAGGGGTACATCAGTCTAATCCGTGTCTCACTTCAAATACCATCAGTATGTAGAAGTGAGCTCTTCAAACTGGGTGCATGTTTGTTTAAGCAGTGTACTCAGTCATATTATTCATTAATTTACCTTTAAAAAAAATCAAATACTTTCTTTAAAGTTAAAAATATGAATGATATTTTAATCTAATAACAGTCACATGAAAACAGTAAAACTGACTGCACTTGCACCTCCAAGCACACTTATTAACACTTGTTAATTAGTAATTAGCCTTAAAAATTCACATGGGTATGAAAAACAAGGACAGGCAAGAATGTTGCTAATGTGACCTTGTACATGTAAATTAACCAATTAGGAGCAGAATTTTATTCAAACCAAACCAATCTGCGATTATTCTCACAGCAGCCTTAGCTTTCTTTAAAAACGATTCATATTATTAATGATGATTTAATGATGAGTTCAAAAAGAAGACTTAAAAAATTAGAATAAGAATTTGTAACAGAGCACAGAGGACACAACAACACTGATGACAAGCAGGGATATTAAAATGAAGTTACCGATGTTTGTTAATATGTCTGGAATTGACCAAAAACTTTAATTAAAAGAGTATACAGTGCATTCAGTGGGTCGGCATTCGATTGAAACTACACTTCAAGTCATCCTCAACAGCGGAGCTCTGCAGCCGACAGGTACTGTCAAAATGTTCCTAGAAACACAGAAAAGTGTCTGTTTCTGCCATCCATTATTAACATCGCTGTATAATTAAGCAAGTGATCAGGTTTTAGAAATATAGAAATAAGGGTTGGATCACTTAAATTACTCTGCAATACAAAACAAAAAAGGGAAATACTAGACATAAGGTAAGGGAGGTTATTGTAAACTTTTATGTGATACACACTTGAAGCTTGTACTGTTTTGCTGAAGATGTATATACTAACGCCTGGTGTTTCCAAATGAATATTAACATATTTGTTCTCATGAAACTAACTTTAACGATTACTCACTTATACGATTAGTGGATGGGCTGATTCGAGGAAATAGTTTGCAGCTTAAAGGATGTTGAAAAGTCTAAAAATATATATAGAACAGGCAGCACTGTTCATGGACTAAATGAACTAAAATTTGCTTACTAGAACAGGAACCCAAAACAGAGACCAGTTTTTATGAAATGAAAACTGTTTCTCTTTCTCACCTTCTACGTGGACAGTAGCAGTTGAAAAAATGCATTCAGTCCAATCTGCCTTTGGGATGTAAATAGAAAAATAATAAACACATATTTGAATATTTCAGATCAGACTGACCAGAAGTCATACATTTGTCTCATGTGTGACCAACTTCTTTAACCAGAGCCGTACTGTCGCATTAGCTCATTATCAATATGACATTTCAACTCGCCTATCAATGTTCCTTCAGGCGTGCTTCTAGATGTAATCAACAGCATGTGGTTCGTAGCGTGACGTGAGAGGATACCTGGGCTCAGAGGGGTACAACTTCCCAAGAGCAATCGCCGCATTTCGCTGCACAGCTGTCCTCTTAGCATCCCCTGCGGTGTGTCGCAGTAGCAGCAGCACAATATCAGTGCCCAGCAGGTTGCTGGCAGTTTCCTCTAACTGTAGGCAGTGGGCCAAGCACAGGGCCGCATTTCCTGACACCATCTCATCACAGCTGGAACTCAGCAAATGATGTAGAAAAGTCAGTTCTGTGTGATAGCAAACAGCAATAACACTTTAAAATATATTAACACACGATACATGATATTCTACAGATATACTGCACACTGGTCTCACACATGTCTACACACACACATTCCATTTGCATATTGGGTCAAACACTCAAATATTCATATAAAAGTAATGTGAACATGTCAATCATTTCTCACTTTCATCAGACTTCAGCTGCTCCTTCTGTGCCAACTGACTGGCAGCAGTGCACACAGTCTTAATGTCATACTTAGTGGCAGTCTGCCCTGTTCCCTGGGTAGGCCGACACACAAATAACAATGACATTAACCAAGTGAACTGTATCAGCACCTAGAGGTCACACAAAATATGTATTAGTAGTGAATGTTTAAGGGGATGTGTGGGCATGAGCTGGGCAGTCAGAAAATGTATCTGAGTATCTGGTTATGATTTTTCTTTTGTTGTTGTTGTTATTTGATTATTATGTTATAATGTAGCTTGTTTGTACTGTAGATGTACAGAGACTGACCTGTGGCCCTTTGCTGCATGTCATCCCATTTCCTGCTGTCTGAAGCATCGCACCAGCCCATAAGACTCTTTTCTAGCAGTCCGCTTCAGCTCAGTTCAGTTTGCAAGTAAGATACAAATATGTCACAGAAACTTGGCTGTATGTACAGTTGTGTACCTTCAGCAGTCAGCCCAGGTCCGGACCACACACCACTGAATAGAATGCTGAATGGCCTCAGAGGAATGAGGGAGGACTTTGCTCAGCATGCCTGCAGCTCTCCAGAGGACAAAGAAGAATGGACAAAGAAGAATTTGGCATCAGAAAAGGAGGTAACAGAAGATGGAGAAAGGTAGAAGAAGAATGATGGAAAACTGCTACTGCTACTACAACAACAGACAAAATTGAATGTGGGAGTGTGGTTTGGAAAATGGTTGAGAATTGGAAAAGAGAAAGACATGAAATCGGTAGGTGTTATGGAGTGTGTTTGTTTGCAGCGATAAAGTACAGAAAGTCCATTGTAAAGATGGTGAGAGAGCTGCCTGAAAACATGTTTGAGGGGACATAAAATCATAGTGACACTTTCAAGGACAGGATAGTAAAAGAAAAGAAAGAGAAAAACAAGCGTGAGAATTGGACAAATGTGAACTTGAAAGGTCAGACATGCGTGCTTTCTTTCTCTTGCAGTGTGGATCTGTTGAATCACACTTTATTATTCATTAATTTGATTAATTTCAGGATATGAATTACTCAAATAGGGCGACAAAAAAAGTATATTCAGTGTACAAATTAGTCATTTGGAATAAATATTTGTCAGTCAAGGGCACAAAGTAGAAATCTGAGTGAATAATTTATAAAATCTCATCCATTTGATGAGTTTTTGATGAGAGATAAACTTAAATTGTTACCAATGCAGCTTTCAGTTTAGCATCAATTTAGCTCTAATCAACTGCTTTTCATAAGGAAGCCTTTTTCACAAAATAAGCTCTGATTGGCCCATAGCACGCTGCCTCCCCAGTACCAGATGGAAGACAGACAAAGTTATCCTGAGACCCAGATATTATACTCAAGAAATCAGAGCTAAGAGGCTCCCAAATACTGGACTTACACAGTTCCAATGAGATAGTAATGTTGCTCAAACTCTGTCATATTTAATAAAAGGAGATTTTTAGGGCCATAATACTGTATAGAATGTCAGTTTGTGTGTCTGCCAGTCTGCTTTGGAGTATTCCTGTCCCCTAGTAGTCAGAAATTGATAAATGCAGGTTTAAAAATCTTAAAATAATACTTACTACATGTTTTACGAGTGACATTTTCCCTAATGATTGGAGCAAAGTGAGCACAATGGAAGTTAATGGCATGGAGATAACTGAGTAGTTTCAAACACTCCTTGGCTCCTACATGCATGCTCCCTACGCCAATTCTCCAGAAAGCTATACTATATTATTTATAAAAGTTTTTTTTTATGTTCTGTACAGTATACAAAAAGAAAAGCAGCAGCAATAATTGGGGGGATCGGGACACTACACTCAGCAAAATTGATGTGGTGCCATCATTCCACGCAGTATGTGGGCCAAATGAACGGCAGGGGATGGACTGAGGCTTTAGGGCTTTGGCACAATCATCATCATGCATTAAAAAGAAAATAATGTACGTGAAGACAAGCCTAGAAAAGAAAAGAGAAATTAAAAAAAGGTGAAGTTGACGCCAGGTGACAAGGAAGAAAAAGTGCCAGCCAGGCAGTGACTGAGCCCTAAAACAGAATAAAGACACAGATGGTTGGAAGTGCGGGACTCTAAGGGCATTGAATAGGCAGTGTGAAACTGCTATAACAGCCATTAGCACAGACAACAGCACCTGGAGCTGGAGCTTTAATCAGCTGTAATGACACATCTACAGGATCCTCTGAACAATGTGGATTGCTGTTACCACCTTTTGGGGCACATTGCCAGTGAGCTCACAGGCCCCAGAAAAGGCCCATTACTCAGGGGGAATGTCTTTTATTTTCATCTAGCTACCCGAGAGGATGGTTTTATGCTTTATAGGATGTGCGCAAGTTTGGAAAACAAACAAAAGTTTTTTGCAAGCGTATTCAACAACCGTAAAAATCCCTAAGTACGAATATTTTCAACCTCTCTGTGTTCAACACAGTAATAAAGCCAAACATGAAAACCTAATGGGAGTTATGAACAACCACATACTGTACATGATGTATTGGTTTTAGTTTCCTATATTCTACATTCTTCTAAACCCTCCTGAGTACTGTAGTGTAGTGCTAAAGTCAGCATCATCAGTATCCCTCAGCAGGCCGAGACAGCAGTCACAGAGTGAAACAGCATGCTCCTGCAAAAAGGAGACGGACAAGTGGCTAAATCAATTTTCACCTACATTTCACCTCTGATTGGGTGACTGATTAGGTCACACATCACAGTTCACACAGATGCTCCCCCTGCTTCGGTTGTTCGGTAACTTTAATTTATCAACTACACTCTAGTCTATTGGATTTCAGTGGTGTGAAGTGAATTTTCAGTCAATTCTTTCCAGGTTCCACTTTGACTGACGGTTCAGCTCAACTTCATCTATGATAACATCTTATTTTCATCAACTAGTACAGTGTGGCGACTATTAAGATGGCTAGAGATGAGACTGAAGTTTATTTTTGCACTCATAACATGAAAAGTGAAAGTCATTTGTCGATTGTGTTATAATGTAGCTTGTTTGTACTGTAGATGTAGAGAGACTGACCTGTGGCCCTTTGCTGCATGTCATCCCATTTCCTGTCATCTCTCTAAGCAGTCGTATCTAATACTACATCATCTCGCACACCTTAACACAACCGTGACCCAGCACAGAAAAAGTATGAAAAAAGGTAAAAATCACAACAAGTCTGGCAGTCACTCAGTTTTGCAAGCTAGCTAATCTACAGGGCTCTACAGAGTTGTGGTGATTGGCTTCTGTGAATGTGTTAAATGAGAAAATGTCACTCACACGTCTGTTGGTGTGTGTAGTCTTTCTAATTATGTATTTTCAGTCTTATACTTGATCAGTTTTATGACAAACTGGGACTTTCTTGAGTTGAAAAATGACCTTTTAAAATTGACAAACGTTGTATGTATAATTCATGGCACAATTCAAACAGGATAAAAAAAATGATTTGTCTCGCTGCATTTACTTTTTTTTCTGAAATAGGGTCCCATGGTGGTCCACTGGAAGGGAGAGGGACTCGCCTCTCTATACTGTCTAATTGTGTCAAGGTCTTATATTGTTGTGTTTAAGTGTTGTGGCATTCTGGCATCGGATTTCAGCTAAATGAACAACTGATACGCATTTTTCTATGCAGAGACACCAGTCTGATCATGATACTAACAGCGGTGATCAGAAAGGCCTTCCAACATTCTGCATCATGAGCAAAATTGTGACCGATGACTTAATCTTCAAGGGGCGAGGGAAATTGATCTCCCCATTTCACTGCTTGACACCTCGACTTACTTCCTGCTGTGTTCGAGAGCATGGTTTATCCTTTCATGTCTATTTTCATGATGCATCAGAGAGAGAAGCAGGTTGAGAGCAGCCTTTTGCCTTCAAGTGACATTAACACTTGGGTAGCACATGTTGAATTATTAAAGATGCCACACTTTACATTTCTCAGGGGATGCTTTCCTGACATGATGTGACACCTGCTTTTAGTACTTTTAATATATATGGATATGATGTACGGGACATTAAAAGACTGGCTGGCAGTTGAAAGCTGAAAATAGCTATTTCATTGTCTAAAAATTAAAAAAAATGATACATTTCTAGGAGTGAGGAGAATAACTCTGGTGTTTGTGATAGGCTTTATATCAGTAATACTTGTTTTCTGTTGCAAAGTTCTCCAGAATGTTGACCGCTGTGTTCTCCTGCTGCTGCTTTGTGATGCACGCCATGAGGTTCCTCACTAACCTTTAGAAATCAGATTGGGGGGGAACTGATGTAAAGAAAGTGAGAGGAAAATAGAAGAAAAGGAAAAAGGAATACATTGAAAAAGATAATAAAACATTTTGCAAAATGACATATCAGCGATATATCATTGACTATTTTGTGCCCACATAATGATGGTATCCACCTGTAGACCAGTAATAATGTCAAAATGGAGCAATACTATTTCTCTTTCTTTTTGATTTTCTGAAAATCCAATCAGCAGCAGCGCAGATATTATCAGACAAACAGATAATGAGAAATTACTTGGGCCACTAAATGTCATATCTAAAACTGTGTCCCAAAGCAATGATATACAGCATTTCTTGAAATCTCATTAAACGGTGGCGGCAATTAGACTGACAATCACAAACATATGGCCCAGGGCTGAACTCCCTCTACTGATTTCATTAAGAGGGACACTGTGAAATGCAAAATCATTTCTAATCAGGATGGGAGGAGGTACATGAAAAAGTATTGTAATAATTTAGGTTATTTGTTTATATACTAGTATATTTTTACACCAGCAATTTTATTGCTCACAAGTTGCCACTGACAGCAACAAAAAGAAATGTCTTTCATTTGTATAGTCTTGTTTTCAATGGCCAAACATCTTTCATGTGGCATCTGTGAGTACAAGGCATTCTTGTACATTCAGGGCATTCTTTCTGTACTGCAACATGCTCTGATGTTAGCAAGTCAACATCAGAGCATGCTGATGCTCTGATGCTGACTGGGCACGACATCAACATCTTCAGGTTTTCATCTGAAATCGAAAGAAAAACAGGGTATGTGTAAAGAATGACTTCACTGGTCAAAGTGCTGTGTTATGTTCCCAAAGAGAAACAAACCTGTGTGTAAACACATGAAGTTGCTATACTTATGTTAAGACTGACAATATGCTTTTTTGCTCATATGGTAAAAACATACACACATTGTGAATATCCGTGGAAACAAATTAACACAGTTGAAGTGCTGCAGCCCACATAGATTGTGATTCAAAGACAAATAAAGGCTTGACAAAATAGAAGGCTTGCGTATCACATTGAAAAGCAATGGCACAATGCCATAATAGAAAATTGTATTAGTATTTCAATCATTTAATATTTCTCTTCTCATTTAATATTTTTCTATTTCCGTCTAACTCCGTGAGAGCAAATTGCTACATGGACAAAGACAGAAAATGAAGTGTAATTCAATTATCTACATACCATTTCCACAACAAATAACCCTCCATAATCTCAGAACAGACACCCACAGCTCCTGGCTGTCTGGATCGTTTGTTTTCTGCAAGAGGCAACTGTGGAGAAAATAAACTCGGGGACCTTAGCTGGCTTCTCTTCTAATTGACCTAATACAGTTTTAAAGTATGTCAATACAAAATTGTCTAAGTACAACAAAGGATGGAAACATAATTGAAACTATAAAAACAAAATGTAACACAAGCAAAAATGTCCAAAATTACCTTTATGGTCAAATGTTGTTAGTAATACCAGACACAGATAGCAATTCATCTCACAAGAGCAAGTGGCCATTTCATTACATACGGATATTAAGTAAACTAGCTGCAGCAGCAAGGTCTTGCTATTTAGGGGACCAAAAGCACTCCACTATTACTGTAACTGATTAATGAGGACGTTTATTTTAGTACAGTTATGTAAAGAAAACAAAGTAATGAAGGGGTTAGGATAAAAAAAAAAAGTTTTATGAGCCTACATGTAATGGTGCTGATATTTCATCGTAATGCACTTTGCCCCCCCATTTGTCTCCATTTGATGTCAGTACCGTGTGTAACAGAGACACTTGGTCATCAGTCACATGTTACCAGAGAAGTCATCTGTTATCCCACTGAGGTTTTTGCAATTGACGTGTCACTGTCGATTCTGCCCTGAAGATGCTTGTATGTGCTGCTACTTGCAGGAGGTTGTAACCTGGTTTCCTATCCTAATATCTGTTACATGTTATATAGAATTTGAAAATCCATTTATCCACTGCTTTCAATCCAGGGCAGCTGTAGCTCAGGAGGTAGAGTGAGTTGTAATCCAGTAATCGGAAAGTCGCCTGTCCGAATCGCCGCCTCCCCCAGCTGCATGTCGAAGTGTCCCTGAGCAACATACTGAACCCCAGATTGCTTCTGATGGGCAGGTTGGCACCTTGCATGGCCACCACCATCAGTGTGTGAATGTGACAAGTCCATTCCTTCCAAAAATAAGCATTTTTTGCACTTTTGTAGGTATTTGGATGTTCAATACCTGAGAGCAACTTCGATCACTTCTCCAGACTTTTTGCCACTTATAACTCTTAAACTGTTGCCTCAGTTTTTTTCAACCTGAACCCCATTCTTCCATATTTCTCTGTCTAGGTGACTAATGGGACAACGCTTTTTTTTAAATTGGTCCAGTATTGAGCGAGAAATATTCTGGCTCAAAACGCAGTTTTCCCCTGCTGCTTCTCTGATGTTTGCCCTTCTTCTCACTCCTCTCCTGATATTTTCCCATCAAACATGGTTAATTTTGACCAAACCACAGTTGGTAATTGTCAGGAAAAGAGTTATAACAAACAAAGAGTTTATTTTTGTTTCTGTTGAGTTTTTAATGAAATGTGTGTTTCACAGCGACAGAAGTACTGTTTCTGTAAATGGAGACTGTGGCTTTGTTGATAGCGATGGCGGCTGACTGTGGTGAAGCAAAGAGAATCTTTAAAGGAGACATATTATGCTCATTTTCAGGCTCACAATTTTATTTTGGGTTACTACTAGAATAGGTTTACATGCTTTAATGTTAAAAAAAAAAACATCAGTTTCCTCATACTGTCCAGTGCTGCAGCACTGTATTCCCCCTCTGTCTGAAATGCTCTGTTTTAGCTCCTGTCTCTTTAAGACCCCCCCTCCTGAATACCCAGCCTGCTCTGATTGGTCAGCTCAAACATGTTGTTAAATCAATTCTTATGTGCCACACTAGGTGTTTGGTATAAATTATGCAAATGTGTGACATGGTGACATAGTGTGATGTCACAAAGTCACGGAATTAAAGGTGGGACTACTGATGAGGCATTTCAGGAGCAGTCTTTTATGTAGGAGAGAGGAGCTTCTGTTGGCGTGGAAACAGCATAATAGGTCTCCTTTAAACAAAAAGATCTATCTTTGAGGGGGTCCTTTCCATAATTTGATCATACACTTTGTACAACAATCAGAGCTTGTCAGTGGCGAAAACTTTGGCCAGAACATTCAGTGGACTTGAGTACTTTGAAGCTGGGCATTTGTCCAGAGCGATTAGAGCCAGTTTTGCGGCTGCCAGCTGCAGCGGAAAATAGGGTCCAGGATGAAAAATATTGAAGTTAACCCTTGAGACTTTAAAGTGGAAAAAGGTCTCGAAAAATACCAAGAAAAAACAAGTTGCTCCTTGGTATTGAACCTGTATTGTCCCCCAAAACTAATAGCAGTTTTCTATAGCAGTGCCATGAACTGAAGAGTACCCCTTCAGGTTGTGATCAGGACATGCAACAATGCACTGCTCTTCTTTGCCACCTGGATGAACTCTATATCGGTCACTTTCATCAAGCTTAGACAGCCACTTCATTGCACTTTTCTCTTTCGAGACACTGGGTTGGAGCTTGAACAATGACAGTGCTAAGAATCAACAGCATGGGGAGTAATTGACAAGTTAAGAACGACCTTACTGATCTGACATCATTTGAATCTTATACCAAACAGCCTATCTTTCTGGGACAAAACACAGGGCCTTTTTCTCATTTCAGCGCTCATCTCAATCTTCAGTGTGATCATCTTTTCCTCTTTGGGCTATCACACAAATAACCAGAGACACAGAGAGAGAGGGGGAGGAGAATGATCTCTCTAGTTTAGGACATCATTGTCTCTGTATGCCCCTGTCTCTGGGTCCATCTATCAAAGCTCCACTGAGGGCTGACAGCTGCCTCTCCCTCTGGTCTCCTTACCTCTTCACCATGTCATTGCTGCTGATGATACTAAATCCATTGTTGAGCCTGAAAGGGGTCTGGCCTGTACCTGTTAGAAGAGAAGAGTAGATTGTGTTAGAAGACAGAAAGCTATATATCATCACCAAGTAGCCTCAAGGTTTTAAAGAAACACAACACATCTCCTCTTTGAGTTTAACTTGTATTGCTCGCTGGTTTACAGTCAAGGGCACGAGACGAAAGCATGAATAAAATATGTTGAGCAAGTAAGGTACAGTGAGGAATGGTCTACTTTCCACAAATAATAAGCTGGAGTATACAGAAAGTAGAGCAGAGCAGTGGAGGGGTACGTTTAGGGGAGAAAGCTTGTAATGTCAGCCCTGCTGAGATCCTTTCAGTTGAGAGTTATGTAAGTTTTGCCCTTTTCCGTTGAATGGCACTGTGAGACAGGCATTATATCATTTGACAGTACACTTTTATTCATCTAAATGAAGAAAAAAGATGTTGGATAAGAAATGTTTGCCATTCTGCAGCGGACAGCCAGTGCAAAAGAACATGGTGTACTGCAGATTATAAGATGTGGATTTTGGTTTACTGCGCGACAAGCTTCAAGCTTCAATCCATCAACTGCATCAGCCTTGACTGTACCTGAAGTTATACAAGGCCTGTATGGGAGCAGCAACAGGATGCAGCATGAACTAGAAGTACTTCATAACAGCGTATTCCTTGGCTGATATATAATAAAATAAATACTCTGGAGTGCCATTGACCTTGATGAATCATACCTCTGTTTTAGAAAAGCTGCACTTTCTGACTTTTGGCAAGAGCTTTAAACAGTTATGTGAGAGATTTGGAGTTTCAAAGTCATTTCTTGGGTCAAACACATTTACAAAAATGTCAGCAGCTGACAAAGGACGGATGAACAACCTGTGAGAGCGACTGCTGGCTGTATACAATGCCCCCTTTTCATACCGTAGAGGACAAATAAACAAATACCAGTTACTTTTTCAACCTGATACAATCATTGTCATTCGAAGAAACATTCTGTCAACAAGATAAAGTCCAGCACAAAGCACAAGATCACAATTCTGCTTTCAGTGCTGAGAAGAAATCAGGGTTGTAAGGACATGTTCCTGCCGAGCATGTTTGGCTCGATTAATCTATAACCCATCTGAAGGAACGAGCACTGTGCTGGACCTAAGCTAAGGCAATTAGATATGATTTGTCAAGTTGTTGTTGTCTCTTCTTTTGAGTGGTACCTGTGTGGACCAATGTTCTTTTTCAACTAAGTTTCATGAGATCGTTTTCTTGATCAGAAACACTGCAAGAAATTCTGGGTCCCCTGACAACAGCGCTCCTTGGCCCTGAAATATATATAAGCATCGATAATCTCTGGCATGTTGCAGGGCCCCTGTCCATCAAGAGGAGCTCAGACGAGACTATCATAAATCTACAATGCCAGCAGACAGGTACTACCATTCACTAGCTGCCTGCTCTGAATCTGACAGGGCTGAGTGCAGGTATACCACTGGGGTTATGGAATAGACACCTGCCATCACAGGTGTTTCATTAAATTGCACCCAAGATAGCTCCAGAAGACTTAATAGTGTTTGCTGTCATTACATAACAACACCCCTCTATATGTGTTTTCAGCATCAAATACAACTAACATTGCCTTCACAACCCTGTACCTACACATGATTCAATTAGAATACTCTAAGATAAGTCAAGTTTGTTCATTAACACTTAACTGATGTAATAGCTGATGCTGCAGGTTTAGAACAGTCCACTCCGCAGTTCAGCAATCACATTACATCGGCATTTGTACACCAAGGAAATGTCTAAGTCTTCTAATTGAGATCAGAAACAGTTCCCAAATCAAATTATGCCAGCACTGGAGGTTTCTCTCATCACCAGGCATTGCAAAATAGTATACAACTTCTCGTTATTGATCTGATAATGGAATAAAAAGACAAAGAAAACTGTTCTGTGCAGGATTTTTTATGCAACTGTTTAAGCGTCATATTATAGCTATTATAACTCCTTCAGGGCAACTTTATAGTCTACAATGGAAATTTGCTCACTATGACAAGCAAATCAAATGAAGAGAAGTCAGTGTTGGACAGCTCTTCCATTGTCACAGAGCAAGAAAAGACACAATTTGTTTTTGTAGCCCTGCATCATCTTATAGCCTAAGATTTACTCTGTGAGTGCTTAAGTACTGTATTAACTCTCTTTTTCTCCTTCAGGTCTTCTTAACCATCCTAGCTTGAGGGCCATTTGGCCATAGAAACGGTAAATAGCTGGACCAGTGAAGCAGGTTATTGAAGCAAGGGTAGGCACAAAGACATTGAAGGAGAAAGATAATTGTGCCAAGCTTCTCCCAACGAGAACAATCATTCACAGTCTGTACCTGTTTATGACAGAATCTCAAATCCCCCAAAGTGGTAGAGGTGCACCTGGCTGGGCCTTGACAACTTCTCCAGCATCACAGGCACTGGTTTGGCCGTCCCATCTCGCTTATCAAACTCTTGCATTGCATTTATTGCTTGACTCTCTTTCTCTGCTTGCAAATCTACCTGAGTCAGGTACTGAATGCAGAAAAACAAAAGGAGATAAAGAAGAGGAAGCAGACTGTGAACTGACAGAAAGTTAATCCATAGCAGCAACTGTCACAGATATTAGTGAACTGAAAGTCTCCTATAGTGCAACAGCACTAGCAAAGTCACTTTGTCAGATGTTACGGTGTCTTCTTCGAAATTAATTAAATAATCTGCAGATTAATCGAAAAAGAATCATTAGTTGTAGCTCTAATATGTTTTTACCTGGATGAATCATTTTCAAAGGTATTTGTTTAAAAAAAAATACCAACATACTAAACACCATTATACCGGGAATAAAGCAAAATGTCTTTGGGCCGGCAACAGCAGACTGACATCAAGCTTTACATTAGGTTGCCAAGAAAGCCCTGCAATTAAATGGACTTTAGTCAGTGAGAGCAGCATTACTGTCAACCAGCTCAGCCATGGAGAGACTCCGCTATACTTCTGAAGAGCTCCAGTCTAATTTAATTTGGGGTGTATGTGACAAGACTTCACTCAACAGTGATGCTGATACATGGCAGGAGGGGGCAAGTGTCACAAAAGGACTTGAATACAGAAATGTTTTCATGACCTTAACTCTGAAAAAAATGTCACCACCTTTCATCATCTTCTCCCTTACCGGTTCAATCTTTAATATCTTTTCAAAGCAGTTTCTGGACTGAAAAGAGAAGGATTCGGTTCATCAGTGGTTGTATGATGTGCTTCACTGGTCTCTTTAAGCTACATGGAAATCAATATGATTCTGGCCACTCTGACAGCCTAGTATCTCAGCACAAGAGTGCAGAGTGTAGAAAACCGTACCGCACTTTGCAATAAATTGACTTAATAAAGACTTTGACTAGCTATCAATGGTTTCATATGAACCAATTCTCCAATGAATGGGCCTAAATGCCTATAAAACAGATTTTACAGAGGATTGTTCAGCGACTAGGACTGCTTATATGCAGCGTGCTTATACTTACTTCAACATCTTATTAAAACTCTTCTCACCAGGCACACAACCTTCATAATATACCCATGTTACTGCCACAGTTAGATGAAATGCCGAGTGTAGCTATCTGTAAACAAGAGCAATGCGGGAAAAAAACAGCCGTGATTAGATGTAATGAGAGGTAATTATACTCACCTCATTATATTTCTTCAACGCCAGATATGCTTTCCCCATGTGTAGGTAAGCCTTTATGCACCTCTCATTACACTGATGGAGAGAAAATGATGATGGGAGTGCATAACAAATCTACATAATGGTGATGTAATGTTTTTGCATTGATAACACCAGCACAGTAAGAGAGAAATGCTCAATCTGAGCTTCAGAGACACACTCCACTCCAGAAAACTCGGTATGTGTTACAGTGATATGATCACAGAAGACCATTTGCTTAATAGAGCATATTTCTCCTCCAAAACTAAAGGTAACCCTTTTCAATTAGGAGGAACTCAACACTATTCATATTTGTCACAATGTTCTGCCATTCACAGTCACTGATGGCCTCCCTCTTCTTTCCCAGCTTGATGTAAGCCTATGTTGACTTAGACAGTGAACAGCTAAACAGGTAAAAAATAAATGTGGCTTCACAAATAAAATCATCATGAATAATGTGCTTACTGGCATAGCACTGTTTGGTTATTAATATACCACAGAGACGGCAGACTTTCAAGATAGAAGGTATCTGTAAAGGAACATATTAATTTTTTAATGAAGTTGCCTTGAGACCCTGCGTGAAACCAAAAGCTTCTTCATTCACAGTAATTGGCGCACAAAAGCAGCTCTGCTTCGATTTCTTCTGAGGGACAAACAATTGTCACCTTTCTCTTAAATCTGGGATCAACTCACTGGATTCAATTCCCAAACTTTTCCTACACAACACAAATGAGTTTTCAGCGTAAAACATTTAAAAGATGAAAAACAAAGATTGAAGATACTTGCTTACTTTATAAGTGTCCTGTAGTTCAGCCAGGCCATTGCAGTAATACTTCACAGCAGTTTCATAGTCTTCTTGAGCTGAGCATAAGCTTCATTCCCCTTATCTTTGAGTGCTGCAGTGACACAACATACAACACATAAACACAACTTATTGTTAGCCCTACAGAGCAGCAATTACAGAAAACCGTTCACTCCCAACGGCATCTTTGAGGAACAGAGAATCACACACCAGTTGCCTTTATCACTTTCACAATCCTCTTTACTCTCCCGTCTTCAGCGTCTTCTTCCATAATCTTCCTGAAATTCTCTGGTCAAAAAAAGAAAAACTCTTGAACATGAGTGCCACAACAGAGAAGGAGGGAACTGTAAAGATACATTGTGTAAAAAGATTTACACACATTTCAAATGATCAAAACTGACGTCAGAAAAAAACAAGAGGGTTCTGTGTGTCCTCAGACCAGGCACTGTTTGTGTTGAGAAAAACAGTTTTTAAACTAGGCTTTGAAAGGCATCTCTGGTAACTATAAAAATCCCACAGGGAGTGAGAACACTGTGTGATTGTCAATACAAATATGTCTTTGCGATAACATTTTTTGAATTGAAAGTCCAATGTAATTTAAAACTTTTTTTTGCTGTCTCCTCAGCCTCAAGCACAAAAATACTTTTTCTTGCTTGTTTTGTGAGTTGAATGTATGATGTATCAACTTCAAAACACACAGAGCATGTGTAGCTTAATTGTTATTAATGAGTTTTTCCCCTGAAAGAATTACAAAGAAGTCCTGATTTGATTTGACTGCACAAAAACTCCTGAAAGGATTTTCATGAAACTTGGATGGAGGATGGGTCTCGGCCCAGAACAGACTCCATTACCTTTTTGAGCGAATAAATGGACGGATCCAGGATTTTTTTTCCACTATCTTTAACACACAGGCCCTTTTTTCAACATTTTCATTAATTTTTCATGGAAAACCGGACAGATCTTGATGAAATAATTCTGGCGTGCTGTGGGCAGAGATTCCCCAGGGTCTGGTTGGGAACAGAGATTTCCCAATATCTAGGTCACAGGTCATCAGGAGCTATTGGTTTCGCCTGTGATATTCTCCCTTAACTGACTGCAATCAGTCAGCTAGGAGGCTATATAATGGGGTTGCAGTTCCCCTGCTCAGTTGGTTGAGTGTCTCCAGGGAGTCAACACCTCCAGTTGGCTTTCTGTTAGAGTGATCTGAGTTAAGTGCGTTTGAGATTTTTCTATGGCCAGTTACCATACATTTTGTTTCCCCCCTGTCCAGTGATCCCCACTTCACCTTTGGTTTTGAGTCCAATCCTTTTGTTTGTCTAACATTTAGATAAAATCAGTGGGTGGTTGTGGGGAGTTTTATTCCCACCACCACCTTTTAAACACCAAGGGACCAATTTGCTTTAACCCTTTTTTTGATTTGGCTGCCACATAAAAAGTAGATGCACTTGGTGCAGTAACAGACATAAGTGTCAGCATGTTTGAAGGACCATACCAGTGTTACTACATGTCACTGTCTCCTGTCCGCTTGTTTAATGTTATTTCAATTTAAATATGGACAAATGAGTTGCATTATATATGGTGCATATTTTAATATTAGCCTAATGCAACTTAAAAAATGTTAGTATATCATTTGAATGCAGACTCACTGCCAGTCGCAGTCTCATTTTGATTTGCAGACTAATTTTTGGTTTCAATGGTTGTCATTAGTCATTAGTACTCAAATGAATATAAACCACTGAATATAAATACAATTAATCAAAATCAGTTCAATGTAAACGTTAATGCTTTTTATTCAGAAAACCCACAGTTTTCACGTCTACTTGTATTTGTTTACAGGGCAGACCTGCCACATCCAACATGCAGCATCTACGTTTATATATATTTATGTCTGTGGTCTAAACAGTGAATATTACGAGTCTCTGCCCACTCAGCATTGTAAGAGACCTCTGAATAAACAAAAGCAACATAAACATGTCAATCATGTCCAATCATTCATTTCCTCTAATCCACAGCATTGCCCTCCTCCCCATGACATGCTGACAGTCTGATAAAGGAGTGAAGAGTTCATTTCACACCTTTATCAAACCTCGGGCAACTAAATTGATAAAAAAAAAATAGCACAAACACAACACGTCTTGGCAGTCAGGTGGCAAATATAGAAGAAGAAGAAGAAAATTCCAGAAGGCCACTGTAATACTGGGAACACATCCTGTACCACATCTCTCTTACCCACTACGGGGCATGGTGAGTCACCAACCTGCCAAATAGGTGCAGTTGATTACAAAATCTCACTGTGCCTCAGGAAAATGTCATGTCTGCATGAAACTTAAAGGCAGCCACATAAAAACAGGCTCCAGATGTTACAAGAATCTACTTAACGTATAATGAAAATCAGAAGTGGCGTACGATTGGTAGATAATGAATCTTTGAACAGAGCAAGTTCTACTCATGATCAAAAGGAATGATTGAGTGAACCTGAGAATTTGGGTGCGTCATAGTGGGAGGATGCAGCTGATGCAACACCAAGTGGAGCGCATCTTTTTTAGCTGTGTTTGTTCAGGCTCTCTCTTGGAAAATACACAGAGCACTGAAGTAATGTATCATTAAGCAAAACACTTTCACCACGTACAGCTACATTTGTACATTTTCAGTGATGACATCTTTTAAGTTCTTCACTGTTTTCTTAGCTTGTCTTTGAAAAACGGGATACAAGAGTATGTTTACTGCTGTTTTTTGTTTGACACAGAGAAACTTCTCTTTCACATGGGGACAAATACAGTAAGTCGGTTCCAATTCAGTGCAAGAGACAACCAAATGACCCACTCACATGGACCTTTCCTTCTGCAGACTCTGTAAAACACAAAAAAGAACGATTAAAAGAATGTTCCTTCGTAGTCACTACTTACATGTTGATGTACACCATGTCCTATCTTAAATAACACGAAGGACATGGTAGAAAACGCTACAAGAAAGTCTGTGTTGTGCATATGTGAAAGGTAAATGGACTTGCATTTACTGTATACAGCACTTGTCTGGTCTACTGACCTGACCACTCAAAGTGCTTTACAACACTTCCCACATTCACATGCACATTCAAAAAGGCTGCCACGGTGTCTAGGAGTATGTCTAAGCTCAGCCATTCACGACCATTCACACAGTTAGAAAAGTCAATGGGAGCAATTTGGAGTGTGTATTGTGTTGGCGCAATGGTCAGACAGATAAACAGGCAAGGATGGGGCAGAAGGAGCTGTTCTCCATCTTGGGTGACTTTGTGTGCCTGTCTTTACCATGGAAGGATGGAGCATGGGTTTGTGATGATTTTTCAGGGTTCATCCAAAGCAGAAATGTAGCAATCAGCTTCCTCCATTGCTTTGAAGATCCTTCACAAGCTCACCTGAAAAGGTTTAATGATGTATATTTTACTGTTTACATCATCATCATATCAATAGTAATCACATATGTTGTTATATGTACCTTCAATATACTTTGCGTACCAACTAATGACATTAGCTAGTTTTGCTTCCCTTTGCACAAACATAAGTTAGCCATTAGCTAAAGCGTTAATAAGGGTTACGGGTATACTACTCACTTATTTTGTCAATATTCTTCAAAAACTCTCGAAATCTTCAAGTTGGACCATCATGCCCTTGCCCCTTACAGCCTGCATTGGTTATTTAATAAGATAAGTAGCTCTGTTTTAGCTTTTAGCCATGCTAAATTGACTTCACGTTCACTTTTCTGTCTACCATGGTGGCGTGATGCACATAGTCGCTCATAAAATCCTGAACTAAACGGAACTGCAAGTACACGTTGTGCCACAGTATTTCGTACAAGTCTATAATGAAAAAAATTCAGGTGTCACTGCAATTACTGAACTAAACTAGGTTGGATATACAGACTAACAAACAAAACTGTTCACTTTGATCAAAAGCGTCATGAGGAATATCATCAAGGCACATGTCTACCCATTGGCATAAATTCTAACTGTCGACTGCTAGCTGCCTCCTAAATGTCATTTGTTGTTTAAAAATGATCACTCCGTCACTTTTATGTCACTCTGACATAAGTACACGCTCACAGTAGCAAGTACACATTTGTTGATGTCTCTGCATGATTGTGATCTTCACGAAAGCCCTGAAGGCAGCACTTGTCACCCTGCATTTAAGAGGTCATTCTTTGGCCTCAATCCAAACAACAGAATTTTCAAATGTGTTGTTTGTTTTTTTATTATCTATATAAATCATTTAATGGCAGCCATTACTCTTTGATATTTTCTTTGTTGGACTCAAAGTGCCTCAGGGTCCCTCTTTTCCTGCACATATATTCTGTGCATCTGTAGCCCATGTGCTGTGAGTTGAGTAGAGAGTTGCCAAAGACACTGTATATCTCCACAACACTTTAATGAGCCTGCTTTAAGAACCCTGAGTTCCCGCCTCCCTTCTCCTCAGCAATAGATCAATACTGCCTCCCTGTGGTTAAAGACATAAAGAGACAGCTGTTAAACATATTTTTCATAATCAGCTGATACTCACTTTATAATAGATGAGCATTACTGTTGCCATAACTTAAGGAAGGAGAAAGAGGTGACTTATCTATATTAAGTGGGTAAACAAAGATTCTATCATAGTCACAAAATGAATAGAGGAAGAAAAAACTACCAGCTTTAATAAGCCTCACCAGCTGAGGACTACAACAAATTCTGAAGTCTATATGGATATGTGGCATCATATTTTTTTTCATTGGGTCCAGCAGTTCTCAAACTTTTTTTTAGCTTGCCCGTGCTTCAGAAGCTGAAATTAGAAGTTCCCACCCTCAACCCAACTGTTTTTATCCATGATTAACAATCAGGGAACTATTTAAAAAGGAAGTAGAATTTTTGTTGAGTGATAGTCAGCGTGACAGCATCAGCAAATGCGTGATTGTTTTCCTCCTCTACATAAATCATATTGACTCAATTTAGTTTCACTAAGTCATCCATCCCCCTGCAGTCGCTTTTAAGCCACCCCAGTTTGAGATTCACTGTCCTATGCTAACCATATTTCACCATTATGTGCATTAATGAAGCAAAGACGAGAGAAAAATATTAACAGCAACATTAATGTACCATTTAAACAATAAAGGAAGAGTGAATTTGATGCATGTGACATTGTTTTTAACTCCAACTGTTTTTAAAGTCAAGCCACCCCCCACCCCCACCCCAGTTTCTGAGTGCAACACCACTGTTGTTAATACAAATCACAGGTCTGTAACAATTTGTCAGATGTAATGTAGATACTAACTACAAACAAAACTCAAACTAAGACCTTTTAAGACTCCAAAACATGAACTATAGTCTGGATTCAAGAGACATAAAGCTTAGACGTTATTCATTATGGTGCTTAATATCATTAGCATGTTAACATTTTGCTTGTTTACAAAAAAAATAAAATAAAATAAAAAATTACTATTTTTTACCAGTGCTATTACTACTATTATTTTGAAATATTATATAAGCCCACAGCAGCATAACTTCATAGCAAAGCCTATTAAACAATGGAGAGGCTTTTTTCTGGGTCCTGCCTGGCTCGTTGCACTGTACCTGCCCTCTGTGAGGGTGGGGGGCGGGGTCGAGAGGCGAGTTGCCTGAATCTGACCGGACCGTGACCCCAAGACCAAGAGAGAGATTTATTGATACCGTAGCAGAACCACAATGTCCGAAAGACTGACACCATCCGGCGCCCAGGGGAGGAAAAGAAGGAAAGAAGAGGAAGAAACACGTGAAAAGATAGAGGTACAGTAACGTCAATGTGATGAAGTGAATGAAATGAATAGTTTAATGCATCGTAGTTACCGTTATTGGAGCAGAGTGTTAACTTGCTAGCTTACTTCGGACGATAGTAGCATTGTTTAATAATCAGTAAATAGCTAGAGTCTACGTAAGTTAATGTTACTCCACCTTAAATTCATCAGGGACATTTGGAAAGTTAACGTTAGGCCTGTTCAGGTGTTATTTATTTCTGGTTAGACTGAATTGCATTGCAATGACGATAAAGTTGAATGAATCTCATCGTATTTTCATCATTAGTCTATATTAGTCTTATGTATAACACACACCAAGCATCTGTTTTTTTAATTAAAATGTAACATCCAGTGGTCACATATACTTCTCTTCTCTCTTCAGATGCACTTTTAAAATATTGAATACATACATACATGCCGTTTCTGTGTGAGTGTATGCGATGCAAGGGGGCGCCAGCTAAAATCTTGCCTAGGGCACCAAATTGGTCTGGGCCGGCACTGATCCAGCCCATATAGTGCTAGAAATGAGGTGGTCCGCTCTTGCCAGATCAGTGATGATGACATGGTGACGATGAAGTCTGGGAGTGGCATTTCAGTTTCTTATCCCTTCTGTGTCTCATCTTTCTGGCCTGCATCCTCCTCAGGGCAGAATTGTGTAGCATCCTATCCATCTTTCCCAAAGACACCTATGTGGATGCCTTTATTTGTCCATCGGCGGACTTTGCAGTCCAACCCTGCAGTAATTATGTTTTTATCAGCAGGGTCACATTCAACAATCACCACTGACGATGGCACGCCACCTACTTCAGGCCCATTGCCTGCCTGTCTTTTAAGCCCATATTTGTGAATATCCCACAGACAGATCCTTCCAGTACTATCCTGTGAGGGAAATTCCCAAATGTCACTTTGTTATTTTGATATGTTATTCTTGCATAATGAGTATAGAAGATGTGTTAAGAGTGAAAACATTGTGTCTATGGGCCTCCCATGGTTAATGTCCCTTGACAGTTTTATGGTTGCAGAGTATATGGTTTCAGAGCATATTTGATAGAGGGGGTTGAAAAACCTAACATAGATACGGCAACAGACTCTTGTCCAAGGAGTTCAAGGAGTCCAAGGAGTTCAACCTGAAGAGTATTTTCACAACGTTTCTGTGTAACCTCTCCTGTGTATATGTGTTCTGACAATGGTTGATGTATGAAATGAGTGTTATTTTAAGGGAGTCCAGATGTAACCTTGTGACTGCTACAATTGTGTGCGTGTATGGATTTCTACTACTATAAAAGCTGAAGAAAAACTGTCTCTCTTGAGTCAACATCTATGCGCTGATGATGTGTGACTCTTGCTTGCAAGCAATAAAAGAACTTCTAGAAAAGACATATTGTGTCAAACTTGGTGTTTGACCAACTCTCATCTGCACAAGACAAGCGACTGGTTTTCAGTTGCCACGACAATCCCCAGTCAATAGTATCTGTTCATTGGAATTAGTTGACATGGTTGTAATAACTGCACCATGATCCTTCACTGCCCTGAACTTTCCTAACATACCGCCTGTGCAAACAGACCAGGCAGAGACGTAGCCATCAGCAGAAGTCAGCAGTTTGGCTGTGTCGGCCTTGACCTCCCTGGTCTTGAGACATAATAAGAGGACTGATATTCACATCATCACAGTCAGAGGTGTAGATTTTTTTTCTGACATTACTTTGACAATATCCGTACTCGTGATAGATGAGAATCTTCATTGGGTGATGTTGATCATTAAAAAATGTCTTCTGTAAATAGTTCTCTTACCTTTCGTGCTCAAAAACACTGATCTGAAGTGCAATTCTGAGGCTGTTCTCTAAATAGTTTTTTAATAAATTATAAATGTGGCAAATTTTCATCGACCCATATCAATTTCAGGCTTCCTGTCCACAACTTCCTGCCCACTTGCAGTTTAAGCACCACCCATTCAGAGTAAAGATACAGAAACAGATTAACAGATTAATATTTTTCTGTGAGATATCTGTGAATATTTCTGGGTGTTATATGCTACAAAATGACTTCTCCTTTGAAATTATGAACTCACTAACTGTCTGGAATGTATACTACATATATCCAGATTCAGTCATTAAAAGAGTCGGATTATATATTTTGTTATTTTGAAATCTCCTCCAGTAAAGTGTTCAGCAGTCGGATGAGGGCAGACATTGTACCGAGATACTTCTAGCGTGAAAAAATACACACTCTCAGAATTACACATTATAATTAAGAGTGCAAAACATCACCACTGGATTTAATCAAGTGTCCTAAACAGGAAAGGGAGTGCTGACCTCAAACCCTCCAGGGCCAATGTCTTCATGGTTTCCAGTCAACAACAACCACAGACAGTGAGGCCCTTTATCTTCATTTGCACAAAGTCGAAGAGGATAAAAACATTCCAGAGACACAACACTGAGCTCACTCTCTTTGCTCCGTTATCCGCCATCAAACTGAATGGGCAGTAACGGATGTCTTGTAAGAGCTACTGTGCTTGTATGTCGCACATTCCACAGTGACAGGCTGTTAAAAGTCTTTAAATAGCAAGATGGAGAGCTTTCTGCAGCCAGCATCTTTAAGGTCCGTGCAGACACAGGGAGGGAGAACTTAACGCTGATGAGGAGTATGATGACCACCCAAACATCAAAAGCAGAAACAAAGAAAAACTTGTATATGACAAGCTAGCATTCAGCGTCTAGTTACTGTTAAGTATTGTGTGAGAGAGTAATTAGCAAAGCTTTGGTGGTCATGTCAGCTTTTGCGAAATACGAGCTGCTATGGTAGTAAGAGTATGTTTGGAATGACACAGAACAGTGTGTATGCAGCTGTTGTGGCTCACAGTCCAGACAGAGGCTTATCCTCCAACTGCTGTGGATGCTTCAGTGCCGTGTCTCAGTGATCAACAGATACAGGCAGCACAATGCTGTAACTGATCAAAACAGTGCCTCTCCATTTATCTGCCTTTGCACAGAACAACCGATCATGGTCCCAGTCTTCCTCTTACGTTTAACTGACACATACTGGACACAGAGGTCTGTTAACTTATGTGGTTGATGATAAATCGACAATGATGCACATAAAAAAGAAGCAGTTGATCCTTCTGTTGGCCACTGGTCATCCGTGTCATTCCTCTTCCTCTTCCTGATAATTTTGTTCCTTTTTGCAGAAAATTACTGACTTTGCATGAGATAAAGAGAATGAATGAATGAAATACATAGAAAAAATATTAAAACTGATGTAACCTAAATGAAGAGCATCATCGGGCTGAGAAATTCAAGAAACAAAGCATAGGATGCAAATTCAGGTAAAAACAACAAATGAAAGATGATTTTTTTTTTAAAAAGTTAAAACTAGACAATAGCATTAAATGAATGGTATTACTTGCAATCTCAAGTCAAAGACATTCAAAGACATTTCACAAATATATAGTGTAATATATTATGATTAAACAACATACTTCCTGTCCTCAATTATTTTTGTTTCTTTATAAAATGGGCTTATTCTAAACTATTGGAGTCAGTCAACAAAGTATAAAATGTGAAAGACAAGGAGCCCCCTCAGAATGAGCTTGTCAGTGTTTCCTTTGAGAGATCGACAGACACAGATACTATTGTTCATGACAGGGTGTTTCCTGTAGTTTTGCTGCAGTCGGTGGAAAGCTACACGTTTCTGTTTGTCTATAGAGACATCATTTAGTTCATTTGTCAGTATAAATTGAATCATCACGAAATGTATAAAGAGTTAAGTTTGTCGGTGTGTGACATCTTAATAGTTATAACTCTTTAGAGCTTACATATATTTACATGGAGTAAACTACTGACAACAGACTCAGCTGAATGGAAGTATCCACTTATAGTTCAAACTGTGCTGCCATATCGAATCAGAATGCATGTTGAGTTGATGATCTCGCTTGTGGTGCGTCAATCTGCAGAAGATGCTTAATGTTATGACTTCATCGTACTGGAAGTGGTGACTATTACAAAACCTTTTAAGCTGCAAGTAGACACAAGAAGTCCAGTAACTTTAAATATTTATGATGCTCGAGGTAAATTGCCTCTCAGTTGGCACAAGCATACTGTCTGATGAAAAACAGTGTTTTTTATGTAAAGCAAAACCAAAAGTGAAAGACCTATGTGCATCAGCTTTGCCAGATGTACAATAATAATTGTAATGTGTGCAATATTGTCCTCTACAATGTATGATAATGGACTACAAGTTGACCATTTTGTGATGCTTAAATTAGTAGTTAGTTTTAGTCGACGCTGTCCCTTTTGAAATTCATTCCCTGACATAATCAGGATAGCAAAAATGTGGGTCATAGGTCTCATATGATTTCTTCACAGCCAATCATGCTTGGTGTAGGCTATGATGATGAAAGTGATTCGTTATTCTCCTCCCGCCGCTCAACTCTCATTTGAAGTGACCAGGAGGTGGAGCTTGAACTTTCTCATGCTGTGTTCAATTCAAGTTGTTTTTAATACACCAGTAAGTCCAATTATTTATTTTAAATATGTGTTCTGTCAAATTACACATTTATTCCTGTTTGTTCTCCTGGTGATGACTCGCATTTAACAAAATATGATAATCTTAAACCTCCGGTATGATAGTTTAACATTTCCCATCTGGTAACACTGGTGTGCACAGCTATGTTCAGGTACATTGACATCAGGTACAGAAACAGGCAGGTGTAATGGTTTTCCTGTGAAATTATGTGATTTAAGCTATAGGACTGAAGATGAATTCATACTTCATTGTTCATTAAAGGAACACTCTGACAGGTTAGATGATTGTAATAAAAGTGTTTTGGAAAGGGAACCTTAATTGTAGCAGATACTGTTTGTTAAAAACAAAAGTTCTTTGTCTGAAGTGTAATTTGACATGTAAGAAGTTATGTCTTACAGTTAAATGATTAATGAGATGGGCACAAATACATCAGAAGTATCTTGTTACAAATTACAAATGGCCTACTTGCTTATCGAATATATTATATATAAACGTTTTGAGAAAATGTATTATTAAAATACAAGCAGTTTGTAATTTAAATAAAACAAAAAGACATTCTATACAAACATATATTATTACATTTTAGCCATATAGTAACCTCAGTGTGGGTTGGATTTTGTTGTGTCAGGTGTTGAATAGTGACAGACAGGAGCTCTGCAATTGAAATTAAGTCATTATTTTGTGTTATTTAGTTTACCAATCAAGTAACTTGGTGTTTACTTGTGCTGTTCTTTTAACTCCTATTGTAGCCTTTATTGTAGATTTTGCACTGCACATAGATCATGTGAGTGGTTACAACACTGACAACATCCAACATATTTCATATATTATTTAACCAATAATTGATTGTTGAGGCAGCCAACGACCAATTAAAGACATTGCTCAGAATTTGCATTCCTAATCATGCAAGCAGAATGAACTTAGTTATCATTAACTAAATGAAAGAGAATGCTGCTCTTCAAAGTATTAAAGTCATTTCACATTCTCAAGTTACAACACCGGAAGAGCCCCGTTCAAACAAGTTTCTCTTTTCTCTTCACTGGTTGCTCAAATAGCTGCTCATCTTATGCAACGCCTTAAACCACACCCATGGAGGATAAAAAGGTGTGGGTCGCAGACCCCACCAGCCATTGGATCCAGACATTGGCCAACAAAGCATAACTCCCATCCACTTTAACTGAGATAGAGAACCACTATGGAGGGTCAGAACCGTGCTGTTGCTCCATCCTACCTAGGATGGTCTATCTTTACCACTTTGTGCTGTTGTCTGCCTCTTGGGGTTGCTGCTATCGTCTGCTCCTGCAGGGTAGGTCACTCTTCCTAAGCATTACACTTCTTCTATCGATCTTCATGTACTGCTTTCTACTACTGTGTTCTCAGAGATTTCCTAAAATATCTTTTAAATAAAACTATACAAACTATTATTAGGTTTTTTTTGCAACATTGTTCATTTTGTTGATATTTTTCTAGTAGAACTGCACAAAAATTAAAGCAAATATTGATACTTGCAGGCACAAAATTCTAATGCTGCTGGAGATTCAGCTGTAGCAGCAGATGCATCAAGGACAGCCAAGATCCTAAATATCATTGGACTGGTGTGTGGAATCATTTTGATCATCGTTGTCATCGCTATCAAAGCCACACAAAAATGAAGATGCAGGTTTTTGCCCGCAGATGTTTGGATCTCAGCAAAGCTTTTGGCTACGATGGACTTCCCCTCCCCCACACAAAGGACCACTAAATAGAAACAGATGTTTGTATGTGTGCGCAAACATACTTCGCCTATATATGTCTGTCTGTGTACCTCTTTTAATCAAGCTCCTGTAAACATATCCTTGGCATTATAATGCATTGTTTGTGGTGGTAAAAGCTGAAAACATATACAATGTGTCTATCTGTGTTTTACATTTTGATTCATGTTTTGTGTTTTGTTTAAAAAAATAAATACTGCAAAATGAATTGTTTTTGTGATCAGTGATTGCAATAATTAAAGGGGTGTGAGAAATACTGTAACGTTCATCAGACAAAGTGAACGTGTTGTTTTTTTGTATGAATGCACAATCAAGTGAGTTTTCTTTCTCTTTTTTTCCTTTTTAATTGGTGATCAAGTTTACAAAACAAACAAGTGTACACAGAACAAAAAAACAAGCAACAAAAAAAAACAAAACATTTTTCCGGTAGTGTTTTTCCTTTCTTGCATAAAGTATGCCATTGGCTAAAATGAGGGCTGTAAACTAGAGTGGATACCATACTTTTATTGACACGACGAAAACAAGTCACAGATTTTTGGGCTGGGTTTTTCTCTTTTTTCGCCTTTGTACAAAGTTACAACATACATAAATGATCTTACGTAAGACAGAGACTACAAAGCATGATAGCCTCGCCTCCTGTCTCAAACTTTGTCAAATAAGTCATGAAAATTGGTGAGATTATCATATTTTGTTCAACAAAGCAATGCAAACTGATTAAAGGTAACACTAAACATTATGATCAGGAAAACATTTTCAGGTTGGAGGTTTAGGTTGAAGTCATGGTTACTCACTCAAATCCGAAACAATTCAAAATATAAGCATGAGTATAAATGCAGTATTCCTCATACTGTATCCCTCATACTGTATCATGCAATCATTTACCTGGAAAGTCCATGATTTTGAGGGTGTAGGGAGCCTTTCTGATAAGCTCTTAATATATTTCCCGTCATGAATTGAAGTGGTTAGCGCTGTCTCAGCCTGTCAGTGAAACTTTATCCGTTTGCATTACTTCTCACATTACTGATATAAAAGATATGACTTTATAAAGACTAGTTTTTCATGGGCACCTGGTGGCATGCATGTTGCATTTTGCCTGAATTTTAAGTTCTTAAATGTATGTAGACTTTAAAACTTTATATTTTTAAATTGCACACTAATGTGGAGGTGTAACTGTCTCTACATATGTTTACCCAATCTGGTTTCCACCTTCCTCCGTGGCCTCAGAGCTCTTCTCTCTCAAAAGTCCTTGAAGCTGATAGAAGAGGGATGTCTCTCTGTGCTTCTTCTGAAGTTTCTCAACTTCCTGCTCTCATAATCACAAACAGACAAATAAAAAACATGCAAGGTGGCTCTGTTTACTCTCTGACTCACGACATATTCTCCTGCCAATGTTGTGCAATACTGACAGATGCATAAAATGATGAACAATAATGCTTCTATCAGAATTTAAGGGGCACTATGTAGTTTTTGGAGAAGAAAAGGAGCTGAATTTTTTTTTTTCCACACTGTTTGAAGCTAGAAAGGTGGCAGGGTCCACCAAATATAAACAAATTAAAACAGTTTGAAACTGTGTTAAAGGTCAGTTTGTATATTCAGTCATGAAAATCTTCCCCAAAACTAAATAGTGCACCTTTAAAATAAAGTTGCTTTCGCAAATGATGATAGTTTAAGGAAATATTCAGTTCTTACATCTTCAGAGAGCAATCCTCTGTTTGGTTTGTGAAGCCTGTAAAGCAGGGAGGCAGCATGAGAGTCCGATAGAGTCCCCTTTAAATGACCTTGGTCCTGAAACAACACACACAAATTGGCTTCCTGTCCAGAAGGGGGTCCACCCAGTCTAGCCGGAAACAGCTCTCCCAGACATTCCTGCAGTATCTGCAACATATCAAAAAAATTTAATTTCATACTCGTAAAAGACATCCAACCAAAAAGCTAACCATTAATGATTGATGCACACTTTGAGTGTTTGTCTGTACCTTGAAGAAAAGCCTCTGGAAGGCAGGACTGGAGTCAGAGCTCATGTCTTTAATCTTGACATGGGACAGACAGTGGAGCAGCAGCAGAGAGAAGCCTCCAACTGACTGGAGCCTCTGGCGACGGACAAAGAGTGTCTCCTCTGCCTCCTGTCAACAGAACCAGCAGAGTCATCGACACGCAACTGAGAGTTATTCTCATTAACGCGTGACAGCTGCACAAAGGCAGCACAGGTTTCATTCTCTGATAAAGGCAAGCATGGCGCCATGTCGCACCACATGTTTAAGTCAATCAGTGCATGTCTCTCCATTTGAAAGGAAATGGAAGGATTCGGTTTACATTTTACGTTTATGATTTACTGGAATATATGATGAAATACAACAAATGAGAGCAAGAGGTCTCCAAGACGAGGAGCCTACTCCACTAATACAAACATCTCTAATGTATGCTATAAAGCTTTTTTGCACTTAACAAGGATCGATTGTGATATCCCCCATTAAGGGCTCGTAATTCTGGATG
The DNA here is from genome assembly GCF_040436345.1 of Pagrus major. Taxonomy (NCBI): domain Eukaryota; kingdom Metazoa; phylum Chordata; class Actinopteri; order Spariformes; family Sparidae; genus Pagrus; species Pagrus major. The sequence goes on along the minus strand of NC_133216.1, from coordinate 16,008,078 downwards.
GCAACTGGGCTTGTATTTGTGCACATTAAATCTCTCTATGTGCCATACTACACAAGCGGTCAATATGAAATAGGGATAAACTTGAAATATTGCAAAATCTTCATTTAAATCCTGTGTTTGCCAAGTGGGCACAGCCTCCAGCTGATTTTCTCCTTCAGTCAGCAAGGCCAAATCTATTTAAACTCCACAGGAATCTAAAATGTTGAAACCTGAGAACCCAGATTTAAACTTTATAACCCTGAAGTCTGTCCGCTCTCCCCTGTGAGCAGAGAGGGGTCTTTTGGGAGGGGGAGTCTTTTGCGTCCAGAGATCAGCAGGACAAAACAGGATGTTCAATAAAGTCTTGATGGGTCTTGTTGGGTCCTGACTCACCCCTTCGACATTAGTGAGGGCTCCAAAAATATGTAAACAACAGATAGATACAGCAAGCTGCTGTTGTGGTTTTGCCTAATTTGATTTAATATTTCTGTACGGAGAAAGTTTGGTCAGAGTGCTGGTTTGTTTCACTGAAGCATAGCAGAATCAGAATCAGCCTTACTGGCCAAGTATGTGTACACAAACAAGGAATTTGACTCCAGCCAAGTTTGCTCTCAGTGTACAGGGAATAGTTTTTTAAACATTAAATCTAAAAAATTAATAAATAATTGAAATATTAAGACTAATATGTACAAGCAGAATTTCCAACAGTATTTACATAAAAAAAATCAGTGTGCAAAGAAGGGGATGTCCTCCCTTATGCTGCATTTAATTCTACTTCCTCATTTCTCCTTTAACAATTTTCCCGTAAGCATTTTTGGTTAAATCTTCTTGATCTCGTTATCGTCACAGAAAATCTCATTTACAAATATCATTAAAGTATTCAGTGGTGGAAGAAGTGTTTCTTTTTATTGTCTGAAATGTCTAGACCTTGTTATATATTCTTTTCTGTAATTTTATTCAAGGTAACAGTACTTTTCATTTTTGCAACTTTGACTATAGCTTCCTGGAGACAGTCAGAGAAAGAGGAAGAAAGTCAGAAAAGTGACTCAACATGGGTCACATAAATCAGCAATGATGGTTGTCTAACAATGAAGACAGCAGCTCCCATATCCGCACACTACTTCCTTGTTTTGTTTTGATTGAGAGACTCTTAATGGCAGAAATCAGATACTGTGCTTTTAAATGGGCTCAGTGACAATAAAACTAACTTCTTCAGTGTACTCATTCATACAGAGCCTTTTAAATGCATACACAAATTGCTAAATCGTGAGCACGATTTACTTTAAAAACTAGTCACCCCTGGGCTCCCTAGTTTTAATCATGCAAAGCTGATCATTCCTGTGTGTCTGGTTTCATATGTCACATCATTTCAGACTTCCCTGAAACATTTAGCCTAAAAATACCTTCCAGTGTTCAAACGACACCATTATCACATTCTGGGTTTTTAAATGTACAAATACTCCTGATGAGTGAGAAACTAATCTTCAGACAATCTGCAGCTTCAGCGTGTGAAATGGTTTGACGCTCGAGCTTCCAGATAGGCAGCTAAAAACTCATCTCTACAGCATCTTTGGGTTTTAGATTATCTTATCTCCAGAACTCAGTATGATACAGTAAACACAATAGACACTTTTTTTCACAATGGAAACATTGGAAGAGCAACATGTCACCTTCAAACATACTGTGATCCATCTCTAGGTATTTGAGGGGTTTATTTAATATGTATTCTCTATTGTATTGGTCCTGTTTTAGGGTTAGGGTTGCATCACTTGTGACTTCAATGTATTTGTTTTAATAAAGTACAAATATCTATCTTGTAGAGCTCAAAGCTTACCTGATAAAAGAAGGAATTTCTGAAGGCATTGTTGGAGTAGTTGTTGTTTGGAAGATTAGCTGCTATCTGAAGTGAAATGACGGGAGTCTGTTGGAGAAGAGAAAAACAATCCTACTTATTTTTATTAAAAGCAACACTGAAAAAATGGAAAAAAGAAAAAAAAAGTTGAAGTTAATATATCAGGAATTAAAACAACAAAAAAAGAATTCATAAATAAATGAAGGTCAGTTTAAAGCCCCCGAGCGCTCAGACAAAAGGCTGTGTCACCTTTGGTCTTTTGTCAGGATCCAGGGATATTTAGAGGGTTTCCTGTCTGAGCACTCATCAGAAATTACGTTTTTTAAACATAGCTTGAGGCGAGGTCACTCAAAGCCTCGAAATGACACAGAAAATGTGAATAAAAAAGAATAAGCAACAAGGAAAGCACCAACCAGTTTTAGATTATTTAACATGTGCATCAGGAATAATCCATGCTGGTAGACCAGGAACTCTCTGGGGTTAAGGACTGACAGGTCCAAAGGGATCAGCTCTCCCTCACACTCCCACTGAGCATCGAGGACGTCCATGAAACTCTTGCCTCTGTCTGGACACAACACAGAACATGACGGCTGCCAGGATCTATAGGCCATTACTTACTCTACTGTCATGGTTGCAAAGTTGCTTTTGGCCTTAAAATTTTTTTTAATGAAACACGTGTGATTCGTAGGGCTGGGTGTCAAACTTCGATACCTGTATTGCACCGACCGAATTGCCTCAATACTTTCGAGTATCAAAAAATGTCTTGCCATTTGATACCAAATTTCAATAACGAAGGAATTATTTTCATCGGCGTCAGTGAGCCAATAAGCACGCAGCATGCTTGTTGTGCCCAGAGCCCTTGAGTAGAGAGGGTCGCGACAACGATAATTGAAAATGCCAATCGTCACGTGATTCACAGAGACTTCTGATAGTTCCAGGAAGTTCTAAGGGGGCAGTTTATACACATGAAAACAGAGAGACAGATGTATGACGTTTGGCAGTTTGCAGTTAATACATGATTGATTGATTTATTGATTGATTGATTTACAGTACTGAGCTGCTAGTATTTGCAGCTAACATCTGGGAACTATTGAGAGGCTTCACGATCCACCCCTTTTTTTTTTTTTAATGGTCCATTGGAGTAAACAGAGATGTTGCAACTCTCTCGACTCAAGGGCTCAAGATCTAATACTGCTGCTTTATTGGCTCTCTCGAGGCATGCAGGGAAAACACTAGGTTAGGCACCATCTAGCCCTATGGGCAAATCACAGACATGCTTGCACTTGATGTCAGATGGTGCTAGACCACGTTTGTGAGTGAGGCATGAATGTTTGTAACAAATTTCAAAAAAATCCATCCAAAAGTTGCGAAGACATGTCACTTAAAACCACTAATGTCATTTGTTGAGATATTTCAGTCTGGACCGCAGTAGTGGTGCAACAGGCCGACATTTCCATTCCTAGAGTCACACCACTACAGTGACAAATAGAAAACTCTTTTTCTTGATCGCTACAGCAGGAGCTATTTATTTTACAGTTCCTCAGTAGAGATAGAGACCATGAAAGTCATGTAATCAAACCTTAGTCTCAGAAGCCAAACAAAGTAAAATATGCCTAAACACTTAAATCAGTGTCACATCACAGTAAATCTCTTCCATCTGGGATTCATCAAGGCTCTGCAGAGCGTGAAAACCTGCAGCTTGTGCTGAAATCAGGAAATTGCGCCATACTTAAACAAAGCTGTAATCTACCCTTTTTCCAGAAGTGCTCACTCATTATGTGAGTGAAAAGGGTACGTTAAGTGTGGAAAAAAAGGAAGAAATCAAGCATGGACTAATCCTCCGGGTAGGTTTGCTATGATGTGTGTGCTATGCTTGATTATGAATACATGAGGATTATGCGGTGTTCTGTGCATTTGTACAGTATGTGAATACTGGCCCATTACTCTGTCGAAAAAAAGAGGCAACTCCAACTGTTGTCCGACCTACCAGTGAGATCTCCTCTGAGAAGCCCGGCCCCACAGGCCCAGCCCTTCAGCTGCAGCTGCACCCCCTTCAACCGCTGGAACAGAGGAGAGATCTCCAGCAGCTTGTTCCACTCGTCTTCTGCAGAATAAAAGCACCAAGGATGGATAAAGTTGATGTAACAGGCCACATGTCACATGTCCTAAATATTTTTTATTTTACACCATGATGTTACCTGGTATTGTGGGGACAGAAACATGTGTAGGTTGAGTGGAGTCTTTCATCGGGTGGCTCTCTGTTGGGATACCAGATTTTGTAATATATGCTTTGTTTTCTTGCTCATAAGAGTTTAATAAGGAAATCACTATCTGTCTGTTCTGTACAAATCAGTGGGACAGTATAATGAGGGAGGAAGTCAGGCTAATGATCTGCGCTCAGGCCCACACAGTCACTAATTCATGGAGATAATTTCCATGGGAGATAATTAAGATGGACACCAGTAATGGGGGTAATAGGAGGACATTGGGATTGATAACTGAAGGATAATATACTTAGAAAGGAAATGGACTGCAGGTGGTACAGTGAGGCGGTCTAATATGACTTGTGTAAAGTGGGACAGAATAAACTTAAAATAAAATTTTATCTTTACCTTTTGTTAAGCCCCGTGTATATTGGGTTGAATATGTATGTGAGGGGAACTCGTATATAATCCATGTTTGTGTTATTTTTAATATTGTAAGCCCGTGTAAATGAAACTGTCAACCTGCTAATGTATGTTGGAATTATTATGTGGAAATGAATGTTGAAATGTTTGTTATGTAAAAGGGGATTTGACAAAGTTGCAAGACAAACGATAAGGGAGAAGTTGTGGTTTTGCGACTGTTAGCAGGACTATTTCTCAGGTAGCTGCAGTGAATTTCCGGAGACCCCCCTGGTCTGTGCCAACTTCATGATTACACCAAACTCCATGTCACAGCTTCCCACCAAGAAACGGTTGAAAAACCACACCTCTATATTTGCTAAGGACAAACTAGATGTGACACGTTCTTTAGTGAGCTTCAGTGTATATAAAGCTACAGATTTTCTTACCTTTGGACAGAGCCAGGCTAGCTATTTCCAGTTTTTTTTTACTAAGCTATGCTATAAGATGAGCATCTATCCTCTCATATTCTTCTTCTTCATCTGCTTCCTTCTATTCTTCAACAAAGCTTCTTTAAAGGGACCCAATTTCTCCCCTTGGATCGATAAAGTTGTGAAAGGAAAAAGAGATAATTGAACAAATAAATAAATAAAATCCACAGTAGCTGCATTTGCATAATGAAGGCAGTCAAGTCAGGAAGTGGTGCATCGATGCAGCTCCCCTTTAAGGCCAACTTGTTTGAGGTGGCCGCCCTTTCACATGAACATGCAAACAGAGAAAGTGGTGGGGGAAAGTGGAGTTTCCAATGTTCAGTTGTGCTGTTTTGAGGTCACACTTCACCACTGAAGTGGCACAGGAAGTTTAGCAATTAAAACAGTATTGTTGGTGTGATTCACGCTTTCAGTGGAGCAATGTCAGTTGCAAGCTTCTGACAGGAAGGTTGCCGGTTCAGTCGCCAGTCGACTTGGGGGAAAATTGTCTGTTAACACTTTAAATAAATGTGTTGTTTGAAATAAACAGACACTATATTTCACTTTAAATTATTTGTAATTCTATTCCACTATACTTATTTCTTTAAGGCGACAGGTTTGCATGCTTTTATTTAAGTAAGGTTAACTTATTAGTATTTACAGTGTGTGTGTGTATGGATGTGTGAATACGTGTGTGTCCCTTTCCAGAAGTCTATTATTGAATCTAGTAGAGAACATGCAGTGGGTACATACAGTATAGCTTGTTTACATACACTGAAGCAGAGCACAGCACAGGATGTCACAGGGTGGAAAGGGTCATATTGTGTACAATTGTGCTTCCTCTCACCCTGGGAGTGAATGCCAGAGGACGCTGTGTGTCTATGAGAGTTGCGTGTGGGTGCTGAGTTGGCCTGCAGACCTGTTTCCTGGGATTGAGGTAAATTGGCAGGCTCCCTCAAAGACTGGGTGGAGATTCCTTTAGAAACACAAACTGTCAGAGACCTTTTAAACACTGCATGCCAGAATTAAAGATAATTCATGCAGAAAAACTATGAGTTTTTGTTTTTGTAAACTCAGTTCTCTATACACACATAAGATTGGATAGAAAATGAACTATTTGTAAAACTTTTCATCGCGGCTTCTCTATCATATATAAGCTATGTCCTAGTGTAAGCAACATTATTATAAGACTTGTCAGAATTACAATAATAACCTCATTCTTTACTCTCCAGATACATTAAAGAAACAGAACAACAGCCCCGAGCTATTGACTACTTCCCATTGGACACATCAACATGGTGATTTTTGACCAACACACTGGCCATTTTCCTTCCCACCGCTCTATCTTTCTCTCTCTATCTCTTGCATACCTTTCACCACAGGCACAGACGCTGTCCAGACTCTCGAGGCTATCTCCAACCCAGATGCATGCTTTGTTGACAAACCTGAAACAAGTCAAACATGAAACTTCAGGATAAGCCCGGAACAGTGTTAATTTGGTTTACAACAAGCTTTTTTACATGACTAAGATGAGATGTTGACAATCTAAAAATGGATGATCGATAAAAACGATGATAAATGTATGTTGGTTTTTTGTTCAAGAGATGAGATGGGACTAAAATGTTAGGGATGTGACGTAAGCAGATTCCCAGAATCCCACGTGATGCAGCAAGTTAATGACAGCGACATGATGGCTTCTGCGAAAAGGGCTTGGTCGGAAAAAGGAATAAAACTATGGACACAATTTACAATTAGGCAGAAAGAAAAAAAAATGCACTGCAGTAAAGGGAGAGAAATGGCCTGTGGCTACAAATAAAATGGGAAGACTGACTGAATTGCTACTTCACGAGCAGAGGACGTGGGACATATGGATACTTCGAAACCCAACATCTAGACTAATAAAGAAACAACGTCTAGCTCAGTGTTCCAACATCCGCAATCGTGAACTGCTACATGTTTACTTCAAGACACAAGTTTTCAACACATAACTTTGTTATGACTTAATGAGTTTTGTTTGTAGTTAGCGTCTACATAACGTCTGACAAATTCTTACAGACCTTGGGTTGGTATTTACCACAGTGGTGTTGCACTCAGAAACTGTAGGGGGCACCAAACCATACCGAATGGCAATTTCTACGTAATGCTGCTTTCAATTAAATAAAAAATACATTAAAAAGAACTCTCTAAAGCACCAAATGATCAATACATGATTGATGAAAGTCACTTTTGATAAATTAGTCTTTTGAGAACCACTCAGGCTTGCTTTGGTCTTTTCACAGGATTTGTTGATAAGAAGAAAAAAAGAAATAACTTGCGCCTCACCCTTCAACCACAGACAGAATGCAGATAGTGGCTTCATATCTAGGAACTTGCAGGCTCACTTTGAGTGAATATACTTCTGACACTGTTGTTCAGCAATTAAAAAAAATGGTATATCAAAACAACTCAAACCCACAGATCCAATAGCACAGAGAGAAGCCGAAATTTAGTATAGCTACTAAAAAGTTTTCAACAAGGACGTGCTTTCTCAAGAAAAACATCTACAATATATCTATATGTCTGCCTCCTATCATGTATTAGTACCCCTGTCTTGTGCTGATTCAGTACCAGAGATGTGCTGATTGCAGGTGTTGGGGGAGAAGCTGACAGGCTGTTTATCTTCCAGGACCTGGTTCAGTCTCTCCAGCAGAGGCAAAGCAATCTGTTGGAGCAAACCCATGACCTTCACAGTCGGCCTGTGCACGCTGCACTGAACCAGACCGTATTCCTTGTACCGAAAGTTCCCACACAGCATGGCCTAGACAAAGAAGAGGAGAGAGGCAGCTCAAAATCACGCTGACATCAGCAGAGAAAAACTCCTTGATAGCTCATTAAGCACCATTTCCTTTGATTGTTCAGGTTTAAACAAACGTACGGTTAATGATGAAATAGACAAACAGAGCGATCCACTTCCCAGAATCATAAACTTCAGTTTATTTATATTCAGTGTTATTTATGTAGTGTGTCTGTGTGTGTCTTGACCTGAGCCGTGTCGGCGCGGAGCTGAGAAAGTTGTCTGACAAAGTGCAGAGCATTTAGAGCAGCTTCCAACTCCGTCTGTCTTGAACAACACTGCTCCCACAACTCTCTCTGCCTCAGCTCTATGTCCTGGAGGATGAATAAACACAGGCTAGTGCGAGAAGAAAGTCTTATTTACATTTAGACGACAATGTCACAGAGTGCATCGCCTATAGCATGCTGAGTCATGTACATTTGGCACTAGTGGCCTGAGGGGGGAGTGAACATCTGGCCTCACTGTGTCAGTCACCAATTAAGTTACAGGGACAAACAGCAGACCACAGAGCCGTTATTCTGACCATTGCTTGGAGCGGTGCAGTCCAGTCTCTTCCCTGTGTTGTCCATTTGTCTTGGTCTTGCTGCAGCTGCTCCACACACACATCCACCTTATCAAGTCCCGACACGAGCTCTGCGTGCCAAACACACTGCTGATCCCACTCCTCTCCATCACCTAGACGCACAAAGACACGCTGCCAACCCAAATAAAACTCTGAACATTCAAATTATGTAAATTGCTCTACAACTGAAGTGTGTGATGCGAGACACTGGCACGTCTCTCTTTTGGAAAGCGATGAATATAACCACAGAGCAGGTCATGAGCGTAATATCCGCCTTGCTCTTCGCGCTGCCAGCTTGCCAGCCAATTTACCCAGTATGAGGATGTGTAACACATGTGGAGGCAGGATCAGAGCCAAGTGGGAGCGCTGAGCTGCTCTCCGCTGGGCCTCGGTCTGAGCTGCATCCTGCAGCTCCACGGCTGCTGCCCTCAGCTGCCTCCCTGACCACTGGACCTGAGGCAGAGTGCACACTTGGAACTTGAAAAGTGGACGCACATATTTGCATACTGGCACATAAAAAACACTCATCTTAAGAAACAAAGGCCATCATGCACGGAGATACAGTTTGCCCTCACTCTTAGTTGTGCACAGACGAACCTGAACAGCAACTTTCTTACTGGCAGTTCACACCAGGACATGAAAAGCTTCGCTAAAATTAATTTGCAATGCTGTTTGCCCCAGAAGTCCTACCTCCCCTTACTAATTTCCACAAGATCAAAAGGCTCAAACCCTTTGAGTTTCTCCTCCTGTACTCGGAGTCCAGGCAGTTTAAGATATTTACAACCAAAACAGCTAACTCCCCCTGCTGACCTGAGAAGAGTTTGCCTCTGTGACTCTGAAGAGGCAGTGGAATAATGCAGAGTCCAGATCAGAGAGAATATCTTCCTCACGCTGCCTCTGCTGCTGCCAGTGAGTGTTTCGCACGCACACCTCTCTCTGCAGTGCCTCCACCTGGCAGCAACAAAAGAAAAGTCCATCAGATTGACTCAATTCCATTTCACAGAATTCAGTGTTTTGCTAAATTAAAAGTTTGATGTTAAACGCATAAAGATTAGAATCACTTGAATCATTGAATCACATACTCATCGATCAATCTTTTAATTACTTTCCCACCTGCACACTATCAGTCTGTTCCGCCACTGTTAGCCAGTAGGAAGCTGTGACAGGTACAACGTTGTTTCTGGACACATCCAGCCTGGCTCCAACCACCGGAGCCAAAACCCCTGTCACTGGGTCAACAGTCTGAGATCCATAACGAATGGCCACTAACCCTGTGAAGTGAAACAGCATAGACACAGAAGAGGGCTTGCTTTTTTTGGTATTGTTTAACTGCATCTCCCTCGAGTTTGTACTGAACTTGTAAGATCTGCTTTTAGTCTCTCTGCCCCGACTGCCTGGAATTCTTTACAGAGCTCCATCATAAACCATTCAGCTTCTGTAACCTGTCAAACTGTTTTTGTATCTTGTATCTTTTAGGAACTATATCTATATACTTATCTTAGCTATTTATTTTTTAATCTGTCAATATTTTGTATCTTTATGTCATTTTAAAGTGTTACTTGACATCATTGTAAATAAGGGCCAGCCCTCAATGATCTTTGAGTTTAAATAAAAATAGTATTTAATTTAAAGGACACGTGATTTAACGCTCAACAAACACATACAGTACGTTTTGTCATTCTGTGCGGTGCCGCAGCACTGTATTCCCCCTCTGTCCGAAACGCTCTTTAGCTCCTGTCTCTTTAAAACGAACAGTACCTTTTCCATCGGGGTCCTCCATGGTCCCTGCCAATGGAATTATAATCCCAGAGACGAGGTCAGTCTGACACCCCAGCACAGGTACACTAAGACCAGATCCCATAGGGTCAGGGTACTCCATCCCCAGCAGAGCAGGAAGACACATATCTGAACCTGGGAGAGGCATCTCTCCTGGTTTGAATAGGACATGAGGAGTCAAATATTTACAGTATTTCCCGCAGTATACCAGCAAGTTTTTATGTCCGGCACATTTCTAGAGAAAGTTAAAGAGAGTGCAGAATTAGGTCGACATAACTTTTCAGCTAGTCAGTTCTTGCATAAGCTTTGCATGCTTCCTGGTGTCCCTTCTGGCAAAAATCAAACAACCTCTAAAGAAGAGTAAAAACAAAAATAACTACAAACAGAGTGAGGTACATGAAACAGGATTGTGGCTGCACAGCACATGTGACAAACACTAAAAGAAGCCAAACTAAGAGGCAGATTATCAGGTAGAGCCACATGACCATATAGCACCTGAAATTAGCCACAGTGGAGTTGCAATGTGAGCAAAATGCAGAGAGCACGACTCGAGCAGAGTGTTCAGTAGTGATTTAATGTGATTATTGTTCAGTCAGGAGCTCAGACAACTAAAACACAGATATATAACATGAGCCTAAAGTGCAATTACAGATTTCAATTAGGTAAAGCAGATCTCTCAAGCAGCATTGTGGGTAATCTGTTGTCCTGTGCATTATGGCAGTGTGATGACTCAATCTGTGGCCCACGATAAAAGATTTAATGTCTTTATCTTTTTGAGCTAATAGCGTCCATGTTGGAGATACAGATGGTATAATAGTCCTGTGTTTCCCGTATCCTCTAATATTGTTATAGGTTGCATATAACTTACTGTGTGCAGTAATAATTTGGTTATGTGGAAGAAGAAGCAGATCACATGGTTGGTTTCTGTGGTGGGTGGTTGCTTGTGTCAAATAAAGGTCAAGTGAAAAGTCTTTGAGGTAGGAAAAATTCATGAAACCTTTACAAAACTTATTTTAAATTTTAAAGATTGCATGGGTAATTTCATGCCTAAAAACTCTCAGAAGTTAAAGGCATTTAAGGACATCCAAAGCAGCAAAAAGTAAGTCTGCAATATCATATTTTAATGTCCAGCTGCCTTCTGTATCTGAAATTCTACACATCATAGTAACGCTGCAAAGTATTTGCAATGCAATGAGTAGATGTATGGCAGTGAGGACAAGCAGAGATTAATATGAAAAGGTGAAAGTGTTTTCTCCTTTTATGATAAAAAATTGTCAAACACAAGCAAATGCTTAAGCAAAAGTGGCTCAGACATGCAGAAAAAAGCGAAGATCATGTCCAGCAACAAAACGGAGGAGCAAGATCAGCTCAGAGTGCAGAAGTTGGAGATGTTTAAAAAGTGAGTTTGTGATATATTGCCCACAAGAGACTACTCAAACCCATATATCCTCCCACGGGCATTTCCTCACCTAGAGTCCCCCCATCCTGCTGGAGAGCCACGGCCCAGTCCAGAAGGGTCTCCAGCCTGGTCTGCAGCTGCAGCTGGCAGTGCAGGCTCCGTCCCCAGGCCTGCTGGAGTTCCTTGGCTGCAGAGAGGAGACGGTCTTGTCGACCACTCCCTCTCTCGCTGCCCTGATGGTGCTGCAAAGTTTGGTCTGACCCCCACTCTTCAGTTAGTGGCTTCAGGAGCCCCAGTACTTTGAACATTACTGCAAGAACCTAATTGAGAAAGGTCACTTTTTTGGTCATAGAGCTACAAAAACCCTCAATAAGAGGACATTTGTTTTGTCATATTTCAAGTGCAATTTGTGTATTATACCTCCAGAATAGCTCCTAAATAGACAGACAACATTACATTAGCTTTGGATATTTCTGACAGCACCTTGCAGTCTAGGAGAGCCTGGTATCCTCCTGCATTTGGCAGCAGTTGCCCGACCCGTATGCTGGCCCCCCCTATTCTCACCATCCGCCCGCTCAGAGGTTCAATGATGGACTCAGCTAGCAGAACTCCGCCTACTGGCAATACAGCTCCTGAACAAATATACAAAAAGTCACCTCACTGAAGACGCGTTGACACATGTAGTGCCAAGAACTCAACGGTAGCACTAACCTGTCACTGGATCTAGACTGACCCCGACAGTGAGCACAACATTGCCCGTCCTGGAGTCCAGCATTGGATAGCCAATCTGTATGGGCTGTGGCAGGTGGGTGAGGGGACAAACATGCACCCCTCCCAGTGGGTACACTAGTCCAGTCTGAGGGTGGATGGTTACAGCCAGGATAGGCACTGGGACCCCTGTGTCTGGGTCCGCCATGGGGACACCCAGCTGTAGTCTCTGGCCTGGTTTGACGCCTCTGAGCCGACTGCTGGGCAGAGGCTGGTCTGAGTGGCGGGACATTGGGTAAGGAATGAAAGGAAGGAGGGGACTGTCCCACTTCCTGTTGTCTACTGAGAATAAGAATAGCACAAGTTAGAGGTTAGGTGTTAAAAACACCCTCAGAAAGTCATATGTCAACCATCTGTGTGATCTTTAATGCCGGCACCCCTCACGTTACCTGTACATGAGTCAGCTGTGATCACTAAAGTAGAGCTTGCAGGGTCATAAGCCACGTTGCCAGCTATAGGCAGAACTTTGCCAGTCTGTGGGTGGAGGAAGAAATCTGGAGGCACCGCCATGGTGTGGCCACTGCTCAGCAGCATATGGCTGTGAACACACAGCCTTATGAGACCTGTGACTGAATCACAATGAACTGCCTGGCAGACAAGCAGGGACCCATCAGGACCTGGAAGGAGGCAGAAGGAGAACAATCATCAAATTGTGAATGAATGTGATGATGATCTGTTTTGATTTAGAGTGCAGTCACATCCTGGGTGGACAGCATGTTGTCCTAATTTGTCTTCAAGTTGTTGCAGTGCACATTTTTAGCTACAGATGGTGTTGTTCCTCTGAGTTTCAAGGACAGAGTTTTTCAGGAATATTTAGGTAATCTAACTCAGGGGTGTTAGACTCACCGAAGATGTGGTCCTTGGTCAGCACAGTTCCAGTTTCAGGGCAGAGCAGCTTGGCCCCTGTACCCTCACCCAACAACCCCCAGGCTCCCTGACGCTGGCACTCTGCTGACACCAGCTCTCCCATCTCATCCACCAGGGACGTCAGCCTCTGGATCAAACTGAAGATAGGAAACATCATCATGAAGATGTCAGGGATGTTATTACATTAGTTGTTGTTTGTGACGGAATAAATGAGAGCTTTACCTTTGCTGGTGTAGTTCACAGGATGGCTGGTTGTTATAAACTTTGGACAATAGTCTGGTGCACTCTCTGAGCTGAGCTGTGAACACGTTGTGGGCCCTCTGCTGGGCCTGCTGCTCTCGCCTCAGAACCTGAAGAAAACAGCAAAACAGTCGTACCTAATGCCACATATGAAATAGAACGATCTAGGCCTGAAACTCTGGGTCTGAGTTGATTCGGTTAAAAAAGAAAAAGAAAATCTATCATGATGAAGATTATAGATTAATCATTTGTGTCATTTTTTCAGCCAAAAATGTTAAAAATGTCTAATTCCAGCTGGTAAATGATGAGGTTTGGCTGCTTTTCTTTGTCTTATATTAAAGTAAGATGAATATCTTTGGGTTGTTGTTTAAAAGCTGTCCAGAACATATACTAAATACACAGTGGAGGAGAAAAAAGGAGCATTACTACAGTGAAAAAAATACACTTACACGAGTAAATGTCCCTCATTCAAAATCGTACATTATGGTTCAATATGTGTCACACTGTGTCACAGAGATATCTAATGTTGCAGCTGACCTAATTTGAATTACTGCATTTGCTGCTGGGTAACTTAACATGGAACAATATATAATAATTTATTTGTTGACTATATTTTGTATTAAATATCTGAATCTGCAAAGTAACTAGTAACTAAAGTTATCAAATAGTATTAATGGAGTAAAAAGTACAATACTTGCCTTCAAAATGTAGTGGAGTACAGGTATAAAGTAGCATTAAAGGGAAATACTCAAGTTAAGTACAAGAGCCTCAAAATTGTACTCAGTTACGTTCCTCCACTGTAAGTACATCTTTTCATTATTTAACCTTTCCCTGTCCTTTAGATTTATTAGTTTTCAGAAACAAACTGCAAGCAAGATTTTCCTCATTCTTATAATGCAATAATGGAAAAAACACAGTTAGGAATTTAATGTTAACCTCCAGCTGACTGTCGAGCAGAGTCCTCAGCTGTGATGCCAAAGTCTTTCTTTGCACCACCTCCCTCTCCACCTCCCTCCTCATCCTCTCATAACTCTCCCCCATCCTCTCCTCAGTGATCAAGCGTGGGTGGAGTAGCTGCAGTTTCCCAAGCACTCCCTGGTACAGCTCCTTCACCTGGATACACACAGACACATACTGTAAATGTTAACTGCCATACAAAGATCTTCGCAAGATAGCAGTAATCAGATCGCACATCCAACCCCATCGCAAAGCTGTAAACATGCAGCTAACACTGGTGAGACGTGCACGTTTGTGTGATGACACATAGGTATGAGATGTGCCCTCTCTTCTTACGCCTTTATCACCACAGCTGTCCTCGGGGCTGAAACAACAACCTGTGTCTCCTACACCGCAGCCAGCCATTTGATGGTACAAACAGGAAACACACAGAAGAGAGAGAGAGTTGTGTGACAAACACAGAGGCATTCCAGCATGACGCCCAATCTGTCTCAATAGAGTTAAACTGCATGAGTGAAGAAGGGACGGTAGCAGGTGAAAAAGAGAAGGAGGTAAAGGTAAGAAGTGACAGACTGGATTGAACTAATGCTTGTGAGAAATACAATGTTTTATCTTAGAAAAGCAAATTGCTTCTCCCCTCTATCTGGACAAACTAAAGCACTGACACCTGATGAAATACAGTATCTATCTTCAACCAATAACATCCAAGAGCTAGTTTGAAACTGAGATGATACAAATAAAACAAAGAGGTACTAGCTTTTTGCTGAGCAGCGACTGCTCTATGGCCAACCCTGTAGCCCTAACTTGACATATTGTTGATTACACCAATCGAGCACTAGCTTGCATCCTAAGCATTGCAAAACCTAATTCAGAACAACATTTTCAGTGCATGGAACCACAAAAATATGGAATAGGCTATTGTATGACCCACTTATCGACAAGATCAAAAATATCTTTACCATAACTATGAAGCTACAGCCAGCAGCTGGTTGACTTATTTTAGCACAAAGACTGGAAACAGAGGGAAAACACTCATCTGGCTCTGTCCAAATCTGCCTAACAGTATCTCTAAAGCTCACTATTTGTGTAAGAAAGTTACAAGTGCAAATGCCAAAATGCCAAAAACTGCAGTGTGTTTGAATTCAGGTAAACTCTCTTCTTTTCCAACATTACAACATTACAGTAACGTGACATCAACACTGACAAATGGAGGTCTCTTCAGCAGATCCCCGCTGCAGTCAGGTTGATAAACAGAGACGAAGATAAATCAACTTTTTAATCCCAAAAGGTAAAAAGTAATCTCCGAGCTCTCCTTCAGGTAACACTCCAGATCAGAGCAGAATCAGATGTGACTATTCAATCCTCAGGTCTGGCTCAGCTCCCGACATGCTAGTTGGCTCTTAGCAGCTGAGCAGCAGCTCCTTTCACAAACTCTGCAGATTATATATTGTAAGTCATTTTTACACTTAAGTCTTTGTGCAGATATAATATGTTAGTTAGTGCTGGCAGATTCCAACTTCTTGCTATTGGCAAGAGCCAGGATAACTGTTAACTAAGCTCATGAGCTGGTGGTGGCTTCATATTCAGGGTACAAACATGAGAGTGGTCTCGATCTTCTCATTAAATTCTCGGCAAGAAAGTGAAAACAAAAGCTAAGTTATATAAATCGTTTCCTGAGGTTTCCTACTGCATTAAAAATTAATGAACTAATTATAAAACAATAAAACAATAATGTGGGCATGTGTAATACAGGATACTAATGCATCATTTTGTTTGACAGTTGAAGGGGGAATTTCTCAGAGATTACGTGTGTGTGTGTGTGTGTGTGTGTGAGAGAGAGAGAGAGAGAGAGAGAGAGAGAGAGAGAGAGAGAGAGTGCATGTGTGTGATGGAAAAAACACAGTCTTTGTACAGACCTCAGTGGTGAGCTGTCCCAGCCGTGTGGTTACAGACACACTCTGTTTGAGCAGCAGGCTGTAGAAGGTGTTGCTGCTGAATGCCTCCAGATCCACCTGGTGTTCATAATCCCAGAACTCCTCCAAGGTGTCTGCACAGACTGCCGCCAAGAACGTGAAACACAAAGACAGACAGAGAGAGAGAGACTGTAGAATTAAAAAAACACATTAAAAATCTATAACCTCTCTCTCAGAGAAAACTTTTATGAGCGAGCATAATGTACTGCCTGAGGAAAATCAATGAGATCGAAATGCATCGCCCGCATGTTCTGGTACACCCACTCTAATGTTAACATGTGGCGTGCGGTTTCGTTAATGTATGCACATTAGAAGCTTTGATGGTGAATTTCAATTTTCACAGTACAAGTGGGAGCCATTTTGAAAGGCTTTGTAATGAGAGGATAGTTGTATTCCTGTTTAAAAGCTTACTGTACAGTACGCTGTCTTTTCGATGCTGTTGAACAGTCAAATGATAACAGATGTGGTGACAATCACAATCATGTAATGCATATCAGGATAATGTCATTTGAGATAATCTCTCAAGTGTGGTGACATTTGGATTGTTGTCATTCTTATGTTAGTCCCTGCACGTGATATCGGGTGTATGACAAGAACCTTTTCAACAGTAATTGGCTGGGTGGGAGCAACGCCCAGGGGTCGCTGTCAGTGTTACATAATATGTCACGAGTGGCTTCAAAGACCAACAAAGGGTGTGTGTGTGTGTGTGCGTGTGTGTGTGTGTGTGTGTGCGTGTGTTGGTGCACACTGCAGGTGCATCTACTGGTGTGTTGTAGATTTTGTTTGAATGCTAGTTATGTAACATATTGGCCTTTAGGCTTTCAAATGAATGAGCTTAGTGGTCATGTGCAGGTAGGTTTGCATGTGTGTGTGTGTGTGTGTGTGTGTGTGTGTGTGTGTGTGTGTGTGTGTGTGTGTGTGTGTGTGCACCTGGTTGAATGCAGTCTTGTGTCATTCTAGCTTGTTGGTTTCGGTGAATCCTCCTCAGTGAGATCACCCTTGAACCTTTAGATGAGTAGTCATCCATGTGGTAGGCCAGCTGCAACAGGCGGTAACGCGCTCTGATTGGTTCCTTCTCAGGCCATCCATATTCACGGAACAGGATCTACACGCGGAGGAGATTTAGTCATTTTTAGATTTTTTTTTTTTTTTGATTTTAACATGTATGTACACTAACCAGCAGTGTGACACATAAGCAGAGGATGACCACAGCTCCAAGTAGCAGTCCTCCGGTCACCAGCCAATCCGGCCTCAGTAACAGGTTGCGTCTCCGACTGATTCCCACCCTGGTCACATGACGAGGGATGGTGGGGAAGAAGGTGGCAGGTTCGTAACACTGGCCACCTGCAGGCATTACCCGCGCATACTGAGTAAGAACAAAATGATGGGTCACTTTGAGCAATACATTGATGTACTGTATATACATCACAGCAAGTTAGAGAGCAGAAAATAAGGAAACATTTGAAGTATTTCAACAGTACAAGTGTTTGGAAATTAATCTCACCTAGGGAAACGTGTTCTATGTCAGTTTAGCCTGATAACATTAAATTGAGATTATTGGCTATCGTCTGATAATGAAATTATAGCTGTTAAATAGAGACGATAAAACAAAGCTAAATTACTTTCATCGATTTTAAAAAAGCAGACTCTTCACACTCAGATGAAGTAGGTAGCAGTATACAACTTTAAAGTTGGTCTGTGATCTGCCAACAAATGAATAAAAAGAAGAAGATGAAGAGGAGGAGGAGGCCAAAGAGGATGGAACAAGTCTACGAGTTTAAACGTTTTCAAATCCTATCAGAGCTATGCATCTCTGCTGTGTGTCAAGCTGTGAAATTATCGTTTGTGTTATAGATATCAGGGATTAGAAGCAGGTAATTATTGGTATTGACTGAAAAAAATCCATAAGAATTCTTATGTTGTTGCAATCAGAAAAGCAGTTAGATCAGGCAAACAAAGCCAACGATCTGAAAAGGCATTATAGCAAAAATAATGACAAAAAAAGACCAAAAGCTTTGATGAACAATGTGAGGTCGAAACGTTCAAAAACTGGCTTCACAAGTGTTGAAGGAGTTAAGAAATGCATGCATCTGCTTTGGTGGGGAATTCTGAGTGTTAAAAACTAAATGTTTGTTCATAATAAAAAAACTGACAGGGTATCTTTCATGCTGATATTATTTTAAATGTAGTTACCAAATGTTTGTGCTGATTGCTGCTCAGTGAGAAAACATACACTCCAGGCTGGCTAAAGACCACCGAAAAGAAGCTGGGAGGAGTCCAAGACAGAGTCAGCTCTTCTTTTAGCTGTCTGAATGCACCCCAGTCAAAGTCACTGTTTGTGTTGTACAAGTTGTCACTGAAAGACATAAAGTGTGGATTAAGGCGCGTGTAATGCAAGTCAAAACACAGATTCACAGCAGTAAAAATGTATAAAACTTGTACACCTATCTGACTTACAGATCATACTGAGGATAGTGATGTGTGTCGACAGTGAACAGTATAACGTCACCCAAATGGAGACACACTGTGGGGTTCACAACTCCAGTTACGCTTGTTATGTCTCCCTTGTTTCCCCTCCTGCTGCTGGAGCTCATTTCTCCACTTCCTTGACTGATATTTTCAACTTTGTTTAGCTCCCACAGAAGGTCAGAATCGCTTTCTAAAAAAAACAACAGCACAGGACCTTCATCACTGTATCATGCTTTCATTAATATTAATGTTATAATCAACAAATATTGTTTTGTTGTGTCAAACCAGCTGAGCTCTGTGTGGTGACAGGGAACAGTTGCTGAAGCTCCTTTGGGAGGCCGCCGAGGAGGCCGAGGAAGCCTGCCTCTGCAATCAGCAAGAGAGATGAAGAAGTGAGAGACAAAAGGAGGGAAACACACAGAAAATCACTTAGTGGGTTGTGTCTCCACCTGTTGTCTGAACAATGTAGACAGGATGTGAGGAGTTGAGGTGGCTGTTGCACTGAAGAGTCCCCCGGGAGTCCCACTGTATAAAAACCGTCTCCAGCATGCTGCCTGAGATGCCAGACACCTGCACAGTGAACACACACAATGACAGTGTTTGCCATTTATAGGTCACTGCAACACAAGAGACGTTTGTCATGGGCTTTCAACTGCTGGTGCAATAAAGACGACACTGTACAGAGGTTTTGTACGCATTGTCTGACTCAAACTATGCATTATGTTTACTCCAAGACAGTTTCAATGGAAGTACTGGATATAGATATCATAAGGAGGGAGAACACTTCTTATATACAGTGGGTTTTACAATACCAGAGAGCAAGCTTTCTTTCAGTATGTCTTGCTTTTGTTCATGAAAATCTGCCTTTGTTCACCTGACTGTCAGAGCTCCACACCAGCTCCATTTCTCCATCGGACTGACACTGGAGCTTCAGTTCAGTAGCTGGCCTTGTCCTGCATAGACCCCCACAAGCAGCTCTTCCGGGAGGCTCTCTGCAAACGCAAAGACCCAGCTCTCCATCATAACCGCGGTATTCTTCTGCAGATTGACATACCTGCAAGAAAGCAAAGCAAAGCTATGATCAGCTCAAGTAAACCAAGCAAATAGTAGTTATTTTTTCACTGTCAGTGTATTTTTTCTCTCATTTAGAAATCATCTAGCATTGTCAGCTCCGTTTGACTGTGTAACTCGGTGAAAGGTTATCTGTACCAAGGACTGCTATAGAGGACAGTGACAAAAATAAACACTGCATGGGGAGGACAGTGAAGGCCTTGCTCACCGACAGTCAGAGGAAACCGTTCTGTGGTTAAATATTAAATGAGACTAACACAAGTCTGCACTGGATAAAGTATATTCAGGTTCATGGAGGAAAGGTCAAAGACATCTAGGTTGTACTCATTAGCCTTGTCCGTGATAGTGTAGTAGTGGAGTATGTTTTTCAGTGTGTTCTGCAAACGGATCAAAGTTTACAACTTATCTTTCGACTGTATCAAAATCTACAGAAGCAAACTCATACACATACGTACACATATAACAAGAAACGTTTCTTGTAATAACAATTTACTATTCATCTTGCTATAAGTTGAAACATTTTATGTTATAGCCTAATGTGAACTTATTGATATGACATAAGACGTGACAAACTTATATTGAAGAAAGAAACGTTTCTTGTTATAACAATAAACTCTTTATCTTGTTAAAACCTGAAATGTTTCATGTTATAACAAGATATTTTCACATTATATAATCACATTATGTTGTGAAAATTTCTTGTTAAACCAATATAAGTTTTATGTTTTAACAAAATCAATAGCATATTGTTATAACAAAAAGTTTATTTTCACAACAATAAAAGTTATGTCATCACAATATAAGTTTTATGTTTTAATTTCTATGGCAGCATATTTCTTCCTTGAGCGGAAGATTCAGACAGATCTTTGAATGAGTTTCCTGTGTTTTGTGAATGACATGCCACTTACCTTTGCTCTACTTTGGTATGTGCATCTGTTTGTGATATGATTACACAAGGTCTAACCTGCTGCTGACAGTGAAGTAACCACTGATATCTGTCCAGACAGTCCCCATGCTGTGTACGTGTTTTTCCGTCTCTGCAGACATCATACAATTTGTGTGCACACACATCTCCGTTGTTGGAAGGTTGGTAGCCGATGGTACAGTGGCATCGCCCATCACTGGACTGAGAGAAGAGGCAGCAGGGTTCAAACACTGTGTTGTATAATACTGGTCACATCTATCTATCTATCTATCTATCTATCTATCTATCTATCTACTGTCTTTTTCCATCCCTACTCTCTTCATCGATTCTTTTGCCCCTTCCCTACTTCCTCCTTTCCTCCTTTCCTTCCTTGATTCCTTCACCTGTTTTCCTCATATGGTTGTCCATCCTTCCCTCCTTCCGTCCTTCCTTAACTACTCCTTCATCTGTTTTTTCAATCCTTTCTTCCTTTCCTCATGGATTCCTTCATCTATTTTCCTTCTCTCCTTCCATTTTTTATTCCTGTATTGATTCCAACATCTGTTTTTCTTATTTATTTTCTCCATTGATTCCCTCATGTTTGTCCTTCCTTCCCCCTTTGCCTTCCTTTCTTCTTTTCGTTCCTTTAAGTCAATCATACAAGATGCAACAGTCAAAGAAAAAAATCTCATTCTCCTTATAAAGAGCTGATGAGTGGAGGGCTCAACACCTGCGCAAGCTGCATCAGACTAGGAAACAAGACCCTTCTGCGAGGGAACTTGATCTACAGCTCTTTCAGCTGGAAGCTACAGATTGTTCCTTCTAAAGTTTCAGAGAGACAGTGAGGAAGCTACTCTCATATTAGTGTGTGTACTGTACCAGGACTGAACAGACCAGAACAGAAAAAAATCATAGGCTTGAGAAATAAGGGTGAGTAGGAACAGTAGAACTACACAATCACATAAAGACACCAGAGGAAACACACATGCCGCAGGGATGAATGGGTTGATCCTACTACTGTATGGTGTGAAAACACAGTGTCACCTGGAAGCTCTGTCCCTCTCCCGGGCAGACGCAGGAGTCCTGACCAGACAGAGGCTGCTGAGCCCCAGGGCCGCAGGGCAGGTAGGCAGGCAGACCTGGTCTGGGACAGTAGTGGTGAGGAGGACACTTCAGACAGCTGTCTATGGACACATCACCAGCAGTTGGCCCATAGGTTCCCTTGGGACAGGGGACTGGAGTGAAGCTCCCTAAAGGACAGTAGAAACCTGTAAGAAAAATAATATTATGTCAGGAGAGGAGGTAGTTTCACATATGCAGGAAAATCTTAGACAGTCAGGATAGCCTACCTGGCTGGCAGGGCTGCCTTTCCTGGAACTGTTGGCTGTAGTTGTTTCCATCAACCAGGGTAAGGAGCAAGGCACTCAGACCCCACACACACTTGAAACTCATGCATCTGCATGTCCTTAGCATGGTTCATATGTCCACCTGCTGAAGTAGAGGCCTGTTGCAGTAACCCAGCAGATATCCAGACTCAGGAAGAAATGCTCTCATCCAGGATCTGTAAATATTCTCTTGGTTTCCTGCCTTGTTTTTCATCATGGCCAACACAGTGAAGATATTCAGTCACAACATCACTCCTTCGATAAACCTCTCCTGCACACATGACCTGATCTGCCTGTTGGTAGACAGAGCTGCGAGCAAGTAGTGAGCTGGTTAGTCTGCATAACTTTCAATGGCCCGCTGAAAGATTTATGAGGCCTGTGAGGTAAGGTGACAGTAAGAGTGGAGGGTGGTAAGCAGAAGTGAAAACAGAGAGTACAGCTGCATGGTGCTGCCGGATCACATTACTGCATTTGTTCTTCTCAATCCAACCATGAAACTGATTAATGATTTGGCTCCCAATGTGCATCAACACAGCTTTGCTTTAGAGGAGTCTACTTAGCACCATGTCTGTCACAGCAGCTGCTGAGTTCCCATCTCAAACTCAGATCTCTGCTCAAATATAGCCCCTGGCTTTATGCAAGCTAGCTGCAACTTTGTGAGTATTATTAATGTTGTTTATTTGTGTTTACTTGTTGATATTGGCTTGAAATCTTGTGGAAGGCATAATACGGCTATGGTCAAGGTCTGTGTGGCCCATGCAGTAAGTGACATAAGTGGTAATTTGCATCAATAAACATTTTTTCTGCAAGTTAATAGAATATGATTGCAGTATAGCTCACAAAAAGATTTCTCTTATGCATTTATTAATGTATGCAACCTGTATCTGATACAAGCATGTGCTTTATTTGGTTAAAAATAAATAACTAAATAGATAAATCTTTAGAGAATTAGAGAGGATTAAAGTTTTCATGGAAACCTTCGCCCATTATACAGTTCATCTGAAGGTAATCTCTGCAAGGTAATAACCAAGGTTAGATTGTTGCCCTTTGCTCTATATTGGAATGAACCAGGAGACCCAGCTCTTAGCTTAGCTGTCTCGTCATTTCATACAGTATGACCCTGACATTAAACCAGTAACACGATCATAGATATAGAAAATGGGTATATGCTGGTACCACTTCCATGGAATGGAAGCTGACAATCTATGTCAGACATATGGGTATTTTTAACAATGTTTTTAAGTCTTTTTTTAACTAGGTTGGTCTCATCTTCATAATGTTAGAGTTACACAAAAGAGGACCCAAACACAGACACGGAGGCAGACAGACTGAAAATAAAAGCAAGCTTTAATGAAGCTGAAAGTCCAAATACGAAATCCAAAACCATAAAACCCAAAAGGCAAGCAACAAAGGCAGGCAGAGACAAGTCCAAAAAGCAAAGGCAGGCAGTCAAAATTCTGGCAACAAATCAGAAATCAATTAGTGTAAAACTAAACAAAGCAGAGAGAAACGAGGAATGTGGGAAGCAACGCAGGTTAACACAAGTAGAGCACAGGACAGGAGGACAGGTGAGACAAGAAAAATTATTAAGGAATATCAAAAGATTCAAAATGTTCTAAACTAAGATAGCCACCAGTTGTTATTCATATACATATTTACTGATGCTTATATCTCAGGGAGAAATAAAGGCATTATAATGGAGTTAGACCATGGCATCACATCACTGAATAAATACACAGTACAGGCAATGTGAAACAACAACGGGACCAATGAGCTGTGAACTAACTGCCTGGGAAACACAGATTAGTGTTTTACTTGATTAGTTTGTTTTTTTTCCACTCCCAAACAGATGTCTAAACGAATTGTCAGTTAGCAATGCTGCTGGAGGGAATGTGGAGAGATCATGGTTGATCATGCTCATGTTTTCTGGTCTTGTCCCTTCAGACATTCAGACTTTCTGGAGGGCAACTGCAACAGGCAAATCAAAAACTCTGGGTTTTGGATCAGTGAATGGGCTACATTTAATCTGCTTTACTCCTCTCTCTCTCTCTCTCTCTCTCTCTCTCTGTAAGTATCACCATCATCCTTTTTCTCCTGGGCCCCCTTCCCCACCCTTATGTGCAGCCCTGTCAGTAGCCTGCAACATTCACATTGTCTATCTTGGACATATCCTTGACACGCTAAGTAAAGATGGCACCTCAAGGATCATTGCAAAATACTGGCTTCTGAAATCTGTTTAACTTCTGGCCTCTATTGTAAAACACCCACATCTTCTAGAACAGATGACCTCCTCGATAAGAATTGGGAGCAAAAACTGTGTAAAAACGCTGCATTTACTTAGCTAATGAGGCAGAACGCTTATAATTATTGTATATACCAGTTACAGTGAGGCAAATCTGTCCTGGCTTACTGACCACCCCATGAACTCATTTTTCTTACCTTTTTTTGGTTCTTTTTTCAGTATGTGAAAAATGTTCATGAATAAAATGTTTTTAAAAAAATGTAAATATTCTCACACTTTAAATAATGTTTGGGTGCATGTGCATTCATGCTTACATACAGTATGTGTAAAACAAGGTCTTCTGTAAGCACATATGTTAAGGGTGCATGATGTAGTGTAGGGGAAGACATTTTAATCAGAAGAGAAAGATCTTCACTGACTGATTTTCTTTATGCCTAAACAAACTAAATCAACTCTCTTTGTTGTCATGACTGAAAAAAATGAATAAAGGACAATATGATTTCATACTGTTTTACTTTGTTTATATTGGCGGACCCTGCCACCTTTCTAGCTTCAAACAGTGTTCTGAGGACCTGATTTTCCTCTAAGAGCAGCTTGTTTATTCAGTTATGGAAAAAATAAATACTTCTGAGTTTGTATTATTACCTCATTAATATTGTAAAAATTTCTTCTCCAAAACTACATAGTGCCCCTTTAAAGTTGCTAACTGGCTACAGAAAGCAGTCAACAGTGCTGTTTTTATGTACAGTAGCCAAAGTCTTACTCACTCTACTCTGTTATTGTATTGAAATAAATGTTGGACTTTGGATAATTGGAATAACCTACATATTTCATCATGGTCGCCATGGACTATGATCCTCCAATGATGCCTTGCAACTTATCTAACCGAGCAGCAATAAACTTTCACCCACATATACATGTCACTCGTGAAGAAAACCCTCCACATCACATTCATAAACACACTGCAGGTTAATGAGATCATTGGGAATTATGGAACCATTTAATCAACAATGCAGACAAACACATCACACACTATAAATGAGCGTAAAGACTCAATAATGCAATTCACGTTGACCCGTGCACTGACTTCTGTCTTGTTTTTCCGGTAAAAAGACAGAACACGTTAAAAACACAAGGTTTTGCATAATCAGAAGTGTTTACTCTGGCTGTTTTGTCCTGACTAGAAGCACAAACACTGGTGTTTAAACTGATTGTCAAGCATCCAAAACAATCGCTGATAATCAAGGTTCTATGATCTGCTCCAAAACTGGACTTTCTAGGTCTCTCTGATAAACTTTAACCATTTTCACTTTTTTCATTCAGATTAAAAGTCCAAAAGCTTTGCTGATTTGGCACAATCTTTCTATATAATTATTATAACAGCATTTGTATCTTATTGCAGTATCTTTTTTCTTATTCTCACAGAAAACTTGCAATACTTTCTCCCTTTGAGACTCTTTCTTATAGAGCTGTGTGCTCTTTTGCATGACATAATTCCCTTAAAGCAGTGCTGCAAGAATGCTGATAAGTTTTATGAAGGTTCACCTCTGTTTGTGTGTGCGTGTGTATGTAGCTCCGTGTGTGTATGCATGTTGTGTTCTGTCATCACTGTGACCCTCCACGTGTTGACTGTTGACACAGGCAGAGTTTGGGCTGCCGCTCTGATAACAAGGGCCTTTATAAGTCAGAGGAGAGGAGAAGTCACTCTGCAGAAACCCTGATCCTCAGGTAAAGACCTGCCACTTCTCACATATTGAGCTTTTTGTCTTAGAGTGAGAAGGAAATGTATTTGTGGAAATGTTGAGTATTTAGTCAGTCATTTGTTCATTCTAATAAGAATTTCTTATGTGTTTCATTGACCTGTCCCTCTACAGAAAGATGAACATGCACCTAAAAGTCGTGATCTTCGTCCTGTCATTCTTGACAACTTCAGGTATACATTGCTCCTCAAATGCTGTTTAATACAATTTAATTTGCTGTGCATTTCTCTTTTTCATGTATTTTTTATGTGTCTGTTTAGCATTCCCACTCCACCATGAGAGCAGGGAGGCAAACTGGACTGATTTGAAGGCCAACCAGGCTCATGATAAGACAGACCTCACAAAGGATGTGGAGTAAGTTGATTAAACTAAGTGCTGCTAAAGACAAAGGTTAAAGTCAAGGTGAAATATTTAAAGAGAATAGCGAAATACTTTCTAAATGAGTGTTTTCGTCTTTGCTCAGCAAAATCTACAAGATCGACATAGACAGCAGCAACCTTTACAACCAAGATGACCACAGCAGAAACCCTGTGGCAGAAGAGATGCAACGCAAACTCAACATGGAGTCAGAGCGTCTGCGTGTTCGTCTGCGCCAAGAGCTGGCCGAGCTGCAGCAGAGGCTGTCCTCATCTCCAGCCCACCTCAGCTCCACCCTGACCAGCATGAGAGAGCGCTTGGCTCCCCTCACCCAGCAGCTCCAGAGCTCTCTCAGCAGCAACACCCAAGATCTGTGTGGCCAGCTGAGACTCTATCTGCAGGGCCTTGAGACAGCAGAGGCCCAGACAGAGACCGGTCCGGCTCTCTACCAGGAAGCCTTCCACTGGATGAGCCAATCCCTGGAGCACAGCAGCTCCAAGGTGGTCGATGTCGTCAGCGACTTCCATACTAAAGCTGTGGGGGTGATTGAACATCTGAAAGAGATGAGCGCTGGCGAGGATGAGCTCTGGCAGGAAATTAGCTCCAGGTTGGGACAGGAAGTGAGTTCTCTCAGAGTGGAGGCAGAGAACAGGGTGGGGGCTCTCAAAGCAGAGCTTGCTGCTCTGCTAGAAACTGCACAGCCTCATCAGGCTGAACTGACAGCCAGTATGGAGCGGTTCTGCCAAAATGCAGCTCTGCAGGGCCAAGTGTTTGAGGCCCGGATAGAGAGGCTGTTTCAGGGGCTAGAGGAGGAGCTGGAGGTCAAGGGAGCCTCCAGCCTGTCTCTTTCTTCTTCTCCTTCTTCCTCTTCATCTATCCAGCCAGGCGACTCTTTGCAGGAGGACTTCTCAATTAAACTCTCTGCTCTGATCCAAGACATTCTGCACTCAGTGCAGTGACAGCGACAGCTAAATTAACATGATTCTTGTCCATGAATTTGGTTTGTTGTTTGAAATTGTCCCAGCAAAGTAAGTAGCGTGTAAATATTTATGAATGTAAGGTTTTGATTGATGTATTTGTTTCATTCTGTATGTAAATGAATGTATAAATAAATGTCAATATATATTTACTGTACCGTGTAAAAGGATGCTGCTTTTGGAGAGTAAAGTCGAAACAAATTACCTGTTTTTTTTACCTCTTGTCATTTCTTTAATTATGCAATATAAACACAGAGTACACCAACACCAACCTGATTTCAAACATTTTATTTATAAATCTGTACAAAATATAGCAACGGGTCGGACTTATATACTGCAGAGTGTGATGTGCTCAAAAATATAAAACTGAATTGAGATTATGTACATGATATCAAAAATGTGAAAATAACAAAAAAAACAACCATTGCAAATGCATATATAATATATATAATATAAAATATTGAAATTATCCTTTAACTGCTTCTATAGTTAATGTTTCTTTTTTACCGACCATTCAGGGTTAACTGTTCCCTCACAACCAATAAATGACTGCTGAATGCAGGAAGTGTAGACAGAAATAGTTACATAAGACACCACTGTATTTCCTTTGTTTCTATGCTCACCTAGTAAGGGCATTTGATTATTACTGAAAAATCACAACAGTGTCAGATTTGGTGTCAATTTGCTAGTCCATCTGTCAGTTAAAGGCATGAGGTAATCCTCCCACCCAGTAAAACTTCTTCAGGATGAACCAGCCACCCAGAACAAGCAGGACAGCAGCAGCCGAGCCGAACACCACGCCCACCGCCAGGCCCGTCAAGTCCACGTCACCTCCCTCTGATGCCGCGTCGTTACCTGAAGCAGGCAGGGGGAGATTAATGGAGATCACGTTTTAGGTTGTTGTGAAATCTTCAAAAACGTTAAGATGTATTTCATGAATAACATACTCATAAACATACTCACTGAAGGCAGCAGAATATGGCCTGTCTTTATTAGAAGGAGGAAAGAAAGGGAGTGAGTAAGTGAAAAAGTCAGCTTCTTTATCATGGTTCACTACAGTGGTGTTGTGCTTTATGCTGAGACTTACCTTCATCGGCCACATAAAGAGGTCCAACAGATACAGTGGCAGAATCGGTGGTTTCCTTTCCAAAAGGAGTCAGAGATCTTCTTCTTCTGTTGTTATTATTACAAGCCTGAAAAACAATCCAGTTGGGATTAGTTTGATATGTCATATGATGTAAAACTAGTGCCTATATGATATACATCTTGAGGGGAAGAAATAATGTGCTATTTATTTGTTAGGGTTTGGGTTAGTTAGTGAGGGAAGTAAGAAAAACACATTCTGAAAAAAGTCTGATCTAAATGGTTTCCTCTCCTGTGCTTATGACTCAAGAAGAGGTGAAAATTATATTTCAGGAACTCAAAAAGATTATTCTAGCAAAACCTTTCTCTTTTTTTTGGTACATGTTCTTGAGTAATAAGACAAAAAAAGTTAGATCAGACTTTTCTCTGTTGCCTCTCAGGGCTTCCGTGATTTTTGGTTTAAACTGACAAATGAATCGCAACGAAGACAGATTTCGGGGGTTCAGGGTGCCGAGCACAAACCACAGCATCCCTAATTCAAATCCATCCGAGGTTTGTGGCAGTCGTTTCCCATCTCTTTACCTACATTTCCTGTCACCTCCCCACTCTCTAATAAGGCCATAAAATGTTTCCCCACACATTTAAACAGTGTTATCAGTAGCAACTGTTATGTGTTTTGGGTTCATTGAGTTTTTGATGTGGCTCCTAAGATGCAAAAGAAAAGTAAGTTCTGTACATATATTCAAATCTTTGCCTTTAAAGGTTACTTTACTTTCCCTGGTGTCATGTGTACTTGACTTCTACAACTTACAGACAGCAGCTCTTGACATTTGGTGGGCTCACACAGTCTCAGTATGCAGTGCAGATAGATGCTGGACTTTGTTTGGTCACGGTGCTTGACAAAGCGGAAGGTCTCGAAGTTAAATCGAGCGACTTTGGAAAGGCCGTTGCTCGTCATTGATGTCCTTTGGTCCACTACACAGCTATAGTGGAGAATTATTAGATATAGATTACATTTTTTTTTAACTGATATGGTGATTACTTCAGTCTCACATGTATGTGTGCTTCCATACCCAATGAAGAAGTTGTGCTGCTCACTGTTCGACAGGTTGTAAGCAGAGGAAGTACCAAAGCAGTGATCCAGCAGTACATTGAAACTGAAAACAGGACAGCGGGCCAATGAGTTTGCCAAGAATACACAGTGCTGATTTTTATATCAATATTTGTTTTCAGATAAACCAATTCACTATGAGCATGCACTCGTTCCAAGTGGGCCATGCTCTACTTACTTTCCTGTGAGGTTTTCAGCCTTGACCTCCACATAGATCCTGACTCGTAGGTCAAGTCCTGTTGTAGGGACCACTAAGGGGTGGCCATAGCTGCTGTCCTGGAGAAATAAGAGGTAGTAGAATAAATCAAGAGAGAAAGCTCAGTAGTGTGTCCAAGGCAACTCAATCCAAACTTGTACTTACATTATAAACACCTATTTTCAGTGTATCGATAAAGGTTCCGTTATTGTCTTTGGTCGCCACAGAAACTGAGGAGCTAAAAAATCATGGAAAGACAATCACTTTTTACATGTGTTCAGATATTTACTATAATAATTATCATCCAAATATCCTTTTGCGCAATGCGTGCTTTTTTTAAAGATGGAGAGGTACTCACGCCACAATCTGTGTGTTGTTGATCAGGTACTCCAGCGGGTAGCGGCAGGAGAAGTGATAGTAGAGATCTGTGGAGTAGCTGATCAGCCCCTGGTCAGATCTGGGTGTGTCTATGTACCCAGTGATGATAACTGACTGGATACTTGAGAAGCCATTGAAGGGACCCGCTGGATCTGGGGCCTCATCCACAATCTACACAAGGCAACAAAAACACAGTCATTGCAATGTCTTCCTCTATATCACCACATAACTCTAAATGCGTTGAATATATAGATACTTTCTGACCTGCAGAGAATGACGACAGGGGTTGTCCTGACTGTGGTTAACAGGAAGCTGGTAACGGATGATCGGAGGGTCCACACTGGTGTCGATAGAGCCCAGGCACTCTGTGGTGTTGTGGTTCCCGTTCAGAGCCAGGTCTGTGGTGTTGAAGCCTGACCACTGAGCCGTGCACAGGTTGATCTCCAGGGTGATCACACTGGTGCCACAGTCGACAGTCAGGTCCGAGTTTTCTATGAAAATTGAGTGAAGCCAGAAAATGCAACGTTATGCTGACTAAAGTTATGAATTTTTCTGAGTTTGAACATTGTGGGAAACATTTGGAATAATGTAAGTGCACAACTCAACAAAATATACACTAAAGGTCTAGTTGTTTTTAGACATTTTAATGCAGAAATGTTACCTACCTGGTGTCCGCTCATACAGTGAGGAACAGTTGTAGAGACACTGAGCAGGATGCAGCAGCGCAGCCAGCAGAGGGAGGCAAAGGTAAAGAGTCATGCTGTCTGCAGGAGACTGAGGAATCCTGTATCTAGATGGAGAAAAAATAATATTAAGAATAATTTAAAACCAACAATAAAATAGCCATAAAATAAGATTTTTAACTCAGTCAGAGCAATGCATTAAAAAAGCTTTTTAAATTATATTATTTTTTACAAAAAACATGAATTGGTAATTTATGTGACTATAATTTAAGTGTCTAATTCTCTTGAAACCCATGATATTTAAATTTTTCACTAATTCTTATGTACTGCAATTTAAAATCTGTGACTTTCAAACAGAGACCTATGTGACAACCAGAGGAGGGTCTTACCTTAGCTGGTACCTGAGCAGGTGTCACAGAGGTAGTCATGCAATTCGGCTTTTATAGATTTTGACAGACTCAAGACACCTAAAACCACTGAGGTGTGACTCTCAAGCCCTTCCTTCAACTAATTATAGACCACACACACACACACACACACACACACACACACACACACACACACACACACACTTTGTCCATGTATCTACCGTGACTTCTCGTTTAGACGGCAGCAGCTCCTGGCAGAGTTTACTGTCAGATCTTAACCCGGCAGATTAATGTGTCAGTGGGATTTGACACACATCCCTCAGGTTAACTACAGCTGCTGTTTCGGGTTTCACTGCATCAGAAATGATCACTGAAGATTGAGTGTGCAGGTAAATGAGGTTAAACTGGGATGTTATTTACATATTTATTGATAAGTGAACTTGGCTATAAATGTGTTACATGTATCATATATATTTTTCACAAAATTCAGGGATCTTATGTAAAAACCTGCTGGTTCTTGCTAAAGCTTCTTCCATAATATGCTAATTGTGATTATACTGTGTTGATTACTCCTTTAATCAATAACTTAGATACTGCACTGCATTACAAATACATGAGAAAATCTCTTAACTCTCATAAAAAAGATACATTTCCTAAGGTATAAAGAGCTTTGTGCAGAGATTCACTGTCTTGACTAAAGGATTCATGTCTTGAGAAACACCTTGAAATCTTGAAAGGTGATCATGTTAGCCACAAGCTATGAAGTACTCAGCCAACCAGGACCAACCTTTGTTAATTTCCCTTGCATGTCAAACCTCTCCTCCATTGTCTCCACAGGTAGTCTGTTTACAGTAGCTATAGGCCACGACTGTTACTGCTCAACTGAGAAGCCCCATTGTTCCTCCACACAGAGAAAGAAAAGGGGCATCAGTGTTCTTGCCAAAGTGCCCATGGTGAGAGGAGACATTTGTTACACTAGCCACAGATGCGTCACTCTTTTACAATCTCTTCAGTCCTCGTCTGCATGTGAGGGTTTTTACCTCCCAGAACACCTGTTTGGAAACAACTCGTCGGCCATTCTTCTGCGCTCTAATCACACTCTCCTTTTCATTTTGCTTTAATCCCTCTCGCTGCAGGGTCAGGGATCATGTCTAGATGAGGATGTCTGGAAAATGATGCTCGCCTGTCAATAGGTCAATAGTTCAGGACCACAAATAAAGTATTATGTAAACCGCTAAAAGCTCGAAGTTTATTGCATATTGTTGCTGCTTCTGTCCGGTTTTAAGGATTTTGATAGATAAAAAGAAGGATTACATGTTCCTTAATGAGGTGAGAAAAAGTTCCCACTTCAAATAAAC
The DNA here is from genome assembly GCF_040436345.1 of Pagrus major. Lineage (NCBI taxonomy): Eukaryota > Metazoa > Chordata > Actinopteri > Spariformes > Sparidae > Pagrus > Pagrus major. Next base: position 15,975,457 of record NC_133216.1, on the reverse strand, counting down.
TAAACAAATCACTTAAAAACCCAAACATGCATCAACATAAAGATGAAAACAATGCTGGTTGTCATAGGATGGGAACAATGCAGTAAAAAATAACTAAATTGTAATTGCACAAGATGGCTAAAACTTATGGGAGGCTAAATTTAGTCCATCCTGCCAGGATTATTGTGACAGTGTGTTGCCAGAATAACTAGTGAACATTTTACTGGTTTCTTTCACAAAGAGCAGCAATGGTCTCTGACATATAATCACATTAGGAAAACAATGAAAACAAGTCCCAGGGCAGGAAACGGATTTACTATTAGAAGAAAGAGGATACACTGGGAAGCTTGTGAGGAGATAGCACTGTACTCTGTGGGCATGTACAGTAAAGCAGATCATTAGTGGAGCTAATGACCCCCCAGGGTGTGAGTATAACATATCACTTAGATACAAACTGAGTGGTAAAAAATTTTAAAACTAGTTGCAATGCTCTCATGTTGCAAAGGAGAGTTCCTCCTGTTACTCATAATGTTAATAATGCTCTTCTTTAACCATATAAATACTGAATCAGTTCGTATCATTTATTGGTGGAAGAAGCATGCAGATTCTTTCATAAACAACATGATAATCCATCATAATCCTGTATCCAAGATTAGTCCTCTATCCTTTTTATTATCCAACTAATCTTGGATTCAATATAAATCCTTGGCCCAAAATTATTTATCCAAAGGATCCCTCTAAAAAATAATTTTAAAAAAACAACACCATTATTGCAGTCACAACCCCTAAACATAATACAACAGCAACAAAAACCACAGCAAAATCATAGAGAAAACATTGAAAAATTGCTGTCTCATCTGCCTTTCTTTTTTTTAAAGCATTAGTTGGGTATTATTAATGTTTATTTATTTATCATTGACCAAACTATGGAACTATGGAAATTAAAAGTCCAAAAAGAGAGCTGCAATCAAGATTGTACTTAGAAGTATTATCAGTAAAACATACATAAAGTATTAAAAGTAAAAGGACTTGCTATGCAGAACAATATCCCCTGCAACTAGTATATTATTACAATATTGAATTATTTTTATTGATACATGATTGTGTGAGTAGCATAGCAGTTGTAGCTACTTCATATGAAGTTATTATAAAGTTAAGGTTAAGCAATTTCAGTCCAGTCGTTGCCATCTGACAGGGGTCACCCAGGACTCTCGAGCCACAACATAAATCTGAGAGGTCATGAGATGATAACTGGAAAAGGAAAGAAGAGAAAACGCAGTATTCTTTTGGCTTTTCTCTTATCTTTGCTTTATGTGAAAGACTGGATAATTTGAAGAGTTATGTAAACTAAACCATCTGAGAAGTTTAGAGGGGTAATGGCTCCTTTTGAAACAAGAAACGCAGCCACAACACACTGATTTTTATAAGTGGTCCTAACTCGAAAAAATGTGACCCAAAGAAGCTTTGAAGCTTTTTAAATGTATTTTAATGTAAAATCATACAAGTAACCTGCAACTCCAGCTGTCAGATAAATGTAGTAGCAGTGCAAATGCAATATTTCCCTATAAAATGTAGCAGTAGTGTAGCATCAAGAGGAAATACTTTTTACTTTACTTTTTATCTTTACCGCGAAAATAGAAAGCTACTTTCCATCACTTAAGCCACTAGTCCCCAACCTCAGGGGCCGCCAAAGCTTCACATTGGTGTCCTGAGGCCTTCCTTGATTTTAAGAGGTATAATAAAATATAAAACAAAATATATACAATATGCTTTTATCTCAGCCTTTTATTCAAATTCTGTGACAAAATCTAAATAAAAATGTTTTGTTTTTTTAAGTTTACATTATTATTTGAGACATAAAACTTCAAAGGAAATCTCACAGGATAAGGGATAAGGTGAAGACCTGAAAGCTGTACTGACAGAAGCTTCACTCTCTGCTGAACAGCCTCGTCCTGCATCAGAAAGTACGCAGTTAAAACAACCAAAGAGCTAAAGGAACAATGCTGAAATGTAAGGAAGAAAGACAGCACTGCATTTGTCCAAAAAGACCTATTATTTTGTGTGATTGTAAAACATAAAAATAAAAAAAATTGATAATACAAAGAGAGAATTGTTTGAAAAGTTCCTAAAGTTCATCACTGAAGCATAATTCACTGGAAATGGAGTGTTTTTTCAGTTATTATCTTTACTATTTGGGTTAATTGTTCAGTTTTAGCAGTTGTTCTGTACTGTTATTGTCACTTAGTCAGTGGTTATCAGTTTACTGAAGGATAGAAAAAGGGGTCCCTTAAGGAAAAAGGTCAGGAACCACTGACATATGCCATAACTGGACTCTCAGTAACCGAGAACAGAGCTGCTGCTGCTGCTGCTGCTCGGCCTTAGCAGTAGTTTGGTGTCATCTGCTGGCCAAAATTAGAAAGGCTGGCTGAAACGCCTTGTTGTTGTCTGCTTCTAATAGACTCGTGATTCACTGTTGGGGAGTTCAAGCCAAGAAACACAACTTCCTCCTCAACGAACCAACAGCACAGTGACAGCCATTGTCCATGTGGTTTGCAGAGGAGCGCCAATAAACATCCATTCCAGTAAAGAAAAGATGTAAAAAATAATCTGGAATTAACAAATACACAGAAATAAAGTAATCTCCAAAAGAATCAAGTTTTATACTACACTAGCAAGAGCAAAGTGGTTAACCGCTCTGGGGAAACTTTTTAAATGAACATGCAACATTCAAAATGATTGATTGCACTGTAACACCTGTATACACAGTCCAACATTAAAGCCCTTCTGTGAAATGATCGGTGCTGTTTTCCTGTTTTGCACAAATCATCTGTGAGTCTGCCGTCCAACAATAAACACACTGAGGATGTGATAAAAGCTCAACAGGCGCCATGTTCGTGACACATAATCGGTCACATCTCTTCATCACATGACAAACATTTGCGTGCACCGACCAGTGATCAAATTAATGTTGGAAACGCTTTGAAAGACCCAGACAAGGAGAAATCATTCCAGGTCACACATGACCAGCATCCAGAGGCTCGGTCTGACAACCAGACTCCTGCATGACGGACACACTTGTGTTACCAGCAGAGTGAGACAGATTGAGAGATGGCCTGGAGCCGGGTGGTCGACAACAGACTACACACAGAGAAACAGCCTGTGTTTGTCCGTCCTCTCTCAGCTCTCCACGGAGAGGAGCTGGTGTTTATTACTCCGCTTCCGAGGTCATCTGTTGATGGATGTTGTTAAAAATCATACAACACAGGAGGAGGATAAGCTGCAGGCTGAGGCTGTAGTGGTCTTCTTTTAACAGAGGATTTATCCAGATTCAAATCTTACATTGAGCATTGTGTTACAGTACTTGATACACTAACATGGGCTGCAGATATGGGCCTGTGATAAACAAACAATAGAAGTTGCGAGAGACCAAGACGACAGCATGGCAGAGCATCATTGTTTTATGTCCTCTGTTTTGTCCATGTTCTATTACAGGTGTTCACTATTTGCATGATATTTTTTACCATTTTCCTCCCATGTGTTTTAAACATGCGTACGTTTCAAAACATATTTTTTTAAACTTTAATGTACAGTGGTATTGAAAACACTCTGGAATTCTGAGTCTTCTTGAATTAATTTAATATGTTTCATAACACTGTGAGTCCTGATAAATTGGCATGTTTGCTCTTAAATTCAAAAAGATTTCCTACTTATTTCTACTTTTTGACTTTGAGGTTACAAAGATATAGCTATATTGAGTCAGTTTGTATCATTTTTAATGCTATTTTCCAACTGGTGATGCATACTGTATATTTTGAGTAAGTTAAAGGTGACCAGTACTTAAACCAGTCTCTGACCGGATGACGGCAGCGCCTCTGTGTATATAAAAGTGTTATGATGCTGCTTATATACCTGATAAAGTTGGATGGACAGACATTTTTTTTTTTATTGTTTTTAAGTTTCAGTCAAATGTTGTTGAGTCTGTTGTTTCTAAAGTTGTGGTAGTTTTTTTATTTTGGTGAGAATGTCTGAAGTTCTTTTCTGCGAACATATTGTAGTTGGAAGTGTTAAGCGCGCCCTCCTTCTGTGTTTTCCCCTCCTCTGTTCTCTTGCCATCTCTCAGGTGCTGCTGCCCATCAGGCAATTATCCCTGCCCAATATTTAAAGGAGGCTGGAGGAGAAGGAGCTCTCTTCTTCCACAGACCAAGCAGTCTTCAGTTGGTGTTTTGTTTTCTTTTGTGGACGGAGGTCTGGTAGTCCTGTTTTCGTGGCTTTGTTTGTTAGTTTAGTTTATGTAGTCTTTTCTTAGTTTAGGTAGGAAAGTTCTGTGTCTTATTGCCCACACTGCATGGCTGGCAGAGACTTCCTCCATCTTTTTGTTCATTTTGGCCAGACCTCCAGACTCCCATAGTTTTGGGTAATTTGGGTATTTTTTGTAAGTAAACACTTGCAAACTTGTTCTCGGGTATGGCGTCCTTTTCAAATATGTTGCTGGTCACAAGGTAGAGCCAACTGTTTGTTTTTTTGTGGAAGTAACACCGAGGTTGAAGGTATTTTTATTATCCCCAATGCGCTGTTTGTTGTACAGTCTACAGCCAGCAGTAACCACATTACAATCAGGCAACAACAACCAAAGAACACATGAAGAACACGACAATAAATACAAAAATCATCATATTAAGCCACTAAAAGGCCAGTGACAGCAGGGACAAATGAGTTTGTAAGTCTTTTGGTCCTCCATCTTGGCAAAATGTGCCTGCGGCCAGACAGAAGCAACATTAATGGCTGGGATCAGCTTTGACTGACTTCTTCAAAGTCCTCGCCTTGTACAGGGGATTGAGGCCCAACATCTAACACAGCCACTTCATGGCGAGAAGCATACCAACAGCTGCTACTACTGAGCCATTTAGAGCTATCTGAACGGTACGTACTGCTGAAATGAAGTCCAATAAACTGACCACATGAATAACAGATAAATATCAACAACATAATTTAAATGACACAAGTTTTGAAGTCAAACAGATTTAACCAGATGTGACCAGAACAGATTCAGCTCTCAGAAAACTCAGTAACAAACACTAGGGTAACAACAACACCACAACAACAACAACAACAACAACAGTACTTTCATTCAACCAAAACTGCAGGCGACCGTTTTAACTTTCAGCTCTGAGACTTTCTGGGGAAAGTGTCAGTCTGATGATTTTACTGGAATAAGCAGCGTAAAATGATTTATTGCGTTGCGCAACCCACATGACTTTCTCCAGACACTTTCAACACCATCCATATTCTGGTTATTACTGTAAGCCCCAATGCCTGGAAACCAAACCAAAGCAGTGAACAGGAAGTACAGTCCTTTCCCCTTCCTCCTCTGCATGCTTTCCTGTTCCACGGGCAACCCCTCTCCCTCTCTCTCTCTCCCTCTGTCTCCCTCTCTTCTCTCTCACCCTCTTCCTCTTTATCTCTTCCTCACTTCTTTTATGTCCTTGCTTTGTGTGTATGTGTGTGTGTCTCTCTCTGCACGGTGTTTTCTCTCTGAGTCAGTTTCCTTTTAAATGCTTACGCCTGCTTTACTGGAGATTTGGATGTGTGGTCGATTAACTTCACATCACATGAGGTCAGCATGTTTACCAGACAAAGAAAAGGGGGAAAAACTGAGTCGTGCTGTTGAGTTTTTTTGAAGTCAGAACTTGTGTCTGTTTCTGTTTCCTCGCCTGATTTTCTCCTCTGAGCTATTTTTCCCCAGACAGCACTCAATCTGTGCGTGTGTGTGTGTGTGTGTGTGTGTGTGTGTGTGTGTGTGCAGTGATATAAGAATGAGAGATACTCATTCTCTATTTTAACACAGGGTGCATGATACAGAGTGTATGCACAAAGAAGTCCATTCACTGCATTATAATGGCATTACTATATGTGAAATGAGATTTGGCTAATTTAGTTTCAGAGGACACGGGCTGCACACTGACTGCACGAATGCACAGATTCATACCCCCGTGGTTTGACTCGACATCTAGAGAGGAAAAGAAGCAAAAGAAAAGCAACATTTCTTTGTGTTTTTCATAGCAAAAAATCTTGGACTATCTCACTCGCAGGATTTTTTTTTTATTTTCTTCCCCCCTCTCTCAGTCAGACGCCATATGCACGCCTTCACCAGTCGACCCACTTTTTGACTGGACGGGACTCTGCTGCCTCTGTCATCAAGCCTTGTTAGACTGTGTTTGGAAAAAAAAGCCTCAAGTTCATCTCCTAAAGCAACAAGTCCTCACATGATTTGAAGAGTAATCGTCCTGCACACTCATGGTGAACATGTAGAGATGGATTTTATGAAGCTGTTTGGCACTGTTATCGCCGTCTTGTTCCACCCCGGATCCGCTACTAAAATCAATGGTAAGAAACGAACAGAGAGAAAAAAAGCTCATTTTTAAAAAAAAACTGCTTTAACAAAAAGTTAAGACTTGCTTGGTTTTTCACTGAAAAAGTTTGCATGCAGCGCTAAACAAAGGTTTTGCATTTGATTTTCCGTGTTTTCTGCGGTGGTTTAAGGTGACGAGATTAATAGCAGAGAAGCCTGAAACACAACAAGTATGTTGATGATGGTGATAAACAGGCTGCGGGCGGACTCGACACAGCAGCACAAGCGTGATGTGATGGAAAATGAACATCAACAGACTGTTTATGATTCAGATCTCTGATATGAAGTCAGGAGGTCGCACAACTATGCAGCTGACTATGACTATAACAGAAGCATCTACTGTATGAGACCCCATACTAACGACACTGTTATGTAACAGGCGCCCCGATTTATAGAAAGGATACTATTTTTCAGTCCTCTGTAAGGCAAGGCAGCTTTATTTATATAGTGGCATACAGCAACTCAACGCTTTGTATAATAAATCAATTAAAATACCCTTAAAAGAGGAGGAAAAGAGCATTAAACCATCTTTTTTTGAACATGAAGAGGTTTAAGAATGTTTTGACACAAAGGCAAAATAGAAAGTTATGCAATGTAATTAAGTATGATTACTCAAGTACTATTTTTTTTGAAAGGCTACATCTTTGAGGTACACTTACTTCTCTTGAGTATTCCCATTTCTACGACTTCATACTTTCATTATGGAGGCGAGTAATGTACTTGTTACTCCACTACATTTATTCGACAACGCTAGTTACAAGTTACTTTGCAGATTGCATGCTGCAGAAGAGTCAAAGAGTGCACATTTTTAGGAATTATTTATTTATAGATTGAATAGAAGAAAACAAAAACAAACACTAAGTACTATATTTAGAAAATTGCTGATTATCGGATCTAATAATCGCCCAGGCCGATAATCGATAATCACACATATACAATTTATATACATGTAAATATATGTCATTTACTTTTACTTGTGCTTTTGGTACTCTAGTACATTTGTTGCCAGAAAATGACTTGTGATACTTGAGTACATTTACAAAACTACATTTTTCAAGCACTATTCGCGTGGATGACTTTTGTTAAAGTAATATTTTAACACAAAATCTTTATTCTTATTCAAGAATGACTTTTGAGTACTTTTTACAAAACTGAAAATAAGCATGATATAAGAACTATTTCAGAGATGGGTCATTATTGCTTTATTGCTTTATATTTTCATTACTTGTTCGTAGTTTAATGTAGTTCCTAACCTGTGGTTCACGATCCCTGCAAGTGACCCTGAGATGCATCTACAGTAGTGGGTTGCCAGACGATTAAAGATTAATAACTAATAAAAAATAAGTCCCTTCTCCCGCATCACAAAATTTAAACTCCTAGATGTGCAGCCGGTTATGAGAGGGCAAAGGTAGATGTGACTTGAAACGTGAAACAAAATATAGGCTAGCATTCATAATTATTCTTTGATTAGTGTACAGTCTCCTGAAACTAAGAATCAATGTGTTTTTTGTTAAGTTAGAATGAGCCATTTAATATCTATAGAGGGAGTGAGTCCTCTTCCCAAACTCCCAGGAACAGCAGCAGGCTTTGAAGCCAATGTTTGTAGTGGCCAAACCATGTAATTACATCACCTGATGCACTGGTGCGCAAAAAGACATTTTCCCACAAGCCCACCTTGTGAAAAAAGCTGCTGTAGAACAGTGGATACATTTTTTTTTAGCGTCACACTACCGCGAAAATGCCTCGTTTGACTATCATAATTTGAGCCATTCGGTCCAGTAACATTTGGAAAGTCTAGAAGAGCCATATGATTAAATTATTTTAGCCCCATTCAAGTTAGCCGTATGCTAAACTGGACGTTAGCCGGCTCGGTCGGCAGAAGTCTCTAGTGTACACACTCTATGGGCCCCACAGTGCAGAAGATCTGGGTAATTTTCTAACGAGAAAGTCGAGTTTTTTTAGGCTTCATGTGCCACTGAGCAGCTTTCGTAGGAATGAGTGAGGCTCAGCCTCCAATGCTGAATCCAGCTTTTCCTCGTTATATCCATGCTTCCACAGAATCTGCCATGTTGCACCGCCATGTTTCTACAGTAGCCCCAACGGACAAACCACTTGCTCGAGAGAGAGAGAGAGAGAGAGAGAGAGAGAGAGAGAGAGAGCCTTTCTTGTTTTTTGTGTTTTTAGCGGCCACTGTAGGAGAGGATGAGATGAGATGAGATGAGTTGGTTGTGATCTGCAACCACACTGGACCTTTAAGGAGTCACAAGCAAAAAAAAAAAGGGTTGGGGACCACAGCTTTAATTCATTTGTCAGTCACTTTATTGTCATAATTGAAAATATATGTATCATACCTCATGTATATACATCACTCGTGCCTTTAGACGATAAAAATTAATTGTAGTAAGTCATAATTAACACATTTCTTGGCGACCCAGTAGCTCAGTTGGTGGAGCATCCGTCCCATGTACAGAGGCTTTGTCCTCGCGACAGTACCCAAGGGTTCGATTCCAACCTGCAGCCATTTGCCTCACGTCATCCTCCCTCTCGCATCCCGTTTCCTGTCATCTCTCTAAGCTGTCCTATCAATTAAGCCATGAAAAGCCAAAGAAATACTTGAAAATAATAATTAACACATTTCAGTCGATTACAACCTACTCATTGTGCCACCTCAGCAAACCACTGCACTTTAGCCTCACATATTTTAAATGTTTATTTTCCTTGTCCGTCACAGTGCAACACAGCATCAAAGCTATTTTGATTGGCACAAGACCAGTGTCGAGAAAAAACTTTTTAAAGCCCTTTAAAACATAGGTTTTATACTGTAATTTCACTACCATATGGTTTACTCGACCCACGTTGCAGGAAAATGTGACCAGACGTTGGCAAAATATTCAGGTTCCTAATTTGTCCATGATACTGTAACACTGGTGCAACAGGAAGTCTTCAGAAAACTAAACAAAAAGAACCCCTGCACTTACCATATTGTTATCTCCCTGTTATCTCCAGGCCAAAAGATCTGTCGGCGTGGGACAGAGCGCCCATGCTACAAGGTGTCCTACATCGAGGACAGTAGGCGGAGACTGACGTTTGAAGATGCCAGGCAGGCCTGCTGGTTGGATGGTGGCGAGCTGCTCAGCATCGAGAGGGAAAGCGAGCAGCAACTGGTGGAGAGGTTCATACGACAGCTGCAGGCTGGAGATGGAGACTTCTGGATTGGGCTACGTCGCAGCCCACACCACCACAGGGCCGGGGCAGTAAGCCCAGTGTGCCCCTCGCAGTACTTTTGGGTGGATGGAAGCACGGCTAAGTACAGGTCTTTCTCAGTTTTTTCAGCATCTCGCTCTTTTTGTATGAATGTTTCATCAATGTTCCATGAGTGCACAGAAAGAGGAAAGAAAAAGGAGGCCGTAGTGAGTTGCGACTTGGAAACGATTATTGGATTAAGGGATGCTTGTGTGGGAGTGATGGAATGTCTATAGTCTTTTGCAGAAATTTGGGAAATTCAAACACAAAGCAAAACAGTAAAATGCATATTTAGACATGATTCAAGTCTAAACTTGCGCGTCTTATTTGCTGTAGGAACTGGCACTGGGATGAGCCATCGTGTGGTGCTGAAATGTGTGCGGTTCTGTACCACCAGCCCTCTGCACCACCTGACGAAGAAGGTCATTTCCTGTTCCAGTGGAATGATGACAACTGCAACTCCAAGAACAACTACGTGTGCAAATACCCAGAAGGTGAGCCGCTAGATCACAGACACTGCGCTGTTGTATCTGGCTGCCCAGTGCTGGGAATTGTTGACATATAGCACACATTTTGGTTTTATTTGGTTCTTGAATCCACAAAATCTGAACTTTATCTTCCGAAGTCCATTACTAAAATGTGGGCACTGCTGTCAACAGCGAGCACCAAACAAGTAATGTGCAGTTTTTTTTATGTTGCTGGCCTGGATTACTGTTGTCCTGGCAACCTGAAATGATATATCAGCCTGTGTTTAGGGTATACCTTATATATTTATTCGGAAATGAATGTATTGTTCACCAAAAAATACATTTCTGTCATTATCTACTCAATCCTGTGTCGATGGAAAATCAGGAGAAGTTTCATAATCCACCAAAAATTTCTGGAGCTTCACAGACAAAACAGCACCACAGCATTCTTCTGAACAACTGAAGTAGATGGGGACTAGTTCTAAAACATAAAAAAACAACAAAATAAAATATAAAATGACTCCATACAGTTCATCTGGGGTAGTCCAAGTCTCCAGAAGTCAAATAGATTTGAAAATACGTTATTTACACCCTTTTTGAAGTTGAAATCTTCACCATAGCTGCAAGGCTAAAAGTCAGACACCCTGTCTGAAGTGGTTGAACAAACTTGATTGCGTGTTGAGGGTGTAAATAATGCATTTTCAAATCAATTTGGGATCTCAGGGCTTCTGGAGACTTGGATTACGCCGAAAGAGCTTTATGGAGCCATTTTATTTATTAAGTTTCAGTGTTTTTTTTTTCCATTTTAAAACAAGTCCTCATCTACTTCAGTTGTTTAGGAAAATGCTGTTACGCTGTGAAGCTCCAGGAATGTTTTGTGGACCAAGAAACTAGATTATATTATTAACTTTTTCAATCTTTAAGCTGTGAACTTTCATTCATTTTACTTCCTCTCTCTGATCTAATGGTTCTTCCTGTTGTTTCTTGTCTTCTCTTTCTACTTCAGATCTGAAACTTTTTTTTAATGCATTAAGTATATCATCTTCTTTTTTTATTAGCTGGGTAAATCAGCATTCATTACATACTTTTACACAGATGTGCTCTCTTTGAAGATGGTTGAATTGCTGATTTGTGTGAACTTTCTTGCTTCTCTTCATCTTTTGCAGTAAAAGTACCAGTATTTACTGAGGAAAGGAACACAGCACATGCAGGTACAACATGCCCTTGACCACCCAACACATACTGTCTATGACGTTTCTGTGGGATACAGATAACAAGTGACTGCAGATGTGTTTATACTTAGATTAAGAAGCCAGACTAAACCACTACGTCACTACTTTTTCACTTCACTTCTATCACTTTCCTTAAACGTCGCATTTGTCGTGATAAAGACCTCTAGTGGTCAAAATATACATTGTATGACGGTTTGTTTACTTTGTATAATCTGTAGATTACATGTGTCACAGTACAGTACGTGTATGATGTATTTCTCCTCATAGCAAGACTCAAGGAAAGGTGTATGACTTCAAATTAGATACTTTAGCTACATTCACATAGAGGTGCATGTGACCACATCATCCAACAGCAAAGACATTTAAACAGGTAAATTCAAACAGGCAGGCACAATACATGGAATTTATTATAAATAATAATTTGAATATTTCAAATCTTGTTTTCTTTCTGAAGAAATTAGTTAAAATATACTATGATTAGATAAACAATCTCATTTGTCGTTTTATTTCTCCTCATATGCAACTGATGATGTTTTATTTGTTTTCTGATCTCTCCAGTTCCTGCTCCAGTTCCAACTCTGAGGCCAAACATATTCTCAACGAGGCCTACAGAAAGTGACGAGAGGATAAATATAGGACTACCCGAGTCATCAGGTGAGAAAAGAAAAAAGACCTCTGGATATTTAGAGTTAATACTGAAACCTTGTGTTTTAAGTAGAAACAGAATCACTGACCATACTCACGTGGCGGCCATTTTCCTCTGACATCACGGTCAGGGTGGGAAGCTCAAATGTTGTACGGCTGTGTTTCAGGTTGCAAGTCGCATAAATGTAGGGAATCCGACAAATTGCTGTCATTTCACTTTTTCCTGATAGATCAGTACTTGAGAAGACAATGGATCATGAAAATTTTGAGTGACATCGGGCAGTATTTTAGGGTAAAACAACATATTTGATAACCCATTAGCTTCTTAAACAACAGCCAATGTTAGCATCCAACCCAGCTAACCTTACCATTTGATAGTTTTACACGCTACGATAAAAATGTTGTAAATTAATTCTAAACTATCTGCACATCTCGGACACATTCATTTAAACCCAGAAGTGAAACACACTGGATGTTATCAAAAGGTAATGTTAGCTAAGAGCTAATGGGTTATTAAATATGTTGTTTTAACCTCTACGTCAGAGGAAAATGGCCACCTTGTAAATATGGCCCGCGGCAATTTAAGGACAAAAGTCATATTCAAACGTCATCTCAAAAGAAGTCATGCCAAGTAATAATGTTTCCTTTGCAGTATCTCTCTCAGACAACACCCTTTATGTTTCCTACATCCTTTGTGCAACTATTCCTGCTCTGCTGCTGCTCATGTTCGCAGCTGCTGGGTTCTTCTGCTACAGACATCATGCTAAGAGGTAAAGTATAAGCTAAAAAAATGTATCATGTACAAATACTCAATACTTCAAATATAAAACTTTTTGTTTCTGGAGGCAGTGCAGTGGAATGACATATTAAGAAGCATTTTAGAAGAGATAATGTGGTTTTGTTGCAGAATATCTATATATAATGCATTTGTGGAATATTTATTTATCGATAGGGCACATAAATACAGCTTTTATTCAGTTTTGGCCAATGTGAGCACACACTTCCTCAGGGTATCGTTGGCTTTAGAAAGGTTTGTGGTTAGACAAGTAGGGAAATGCATTTTCTCACATATTTGGTGTTAAATGGTAATTTCACTGATGATTAAACCACGTTGTGATGACCCCTCTGGGCTCTTTAATCCTTTGTCTTTTATATTCAGGAGGAAGACAGAAACACAAAGCCATCCCAGCAGATCAAAACCAGGGATGTCAACAACAGCTTCACCTTATGCTGTTCCAGGACCTTATGCCTATAGTGACGTTACCAAACTGCCTCACACTGCTCTGGACAGCAGCATGCTAGCAGACATCATGACAAAGTACCCCCGTGCTCCTTCCCCGGACTCCCAGTGTGACGATTATGAGAATGTGTCATGTGCAGACAGGGAGAGCGGCTTTGTAACCAATGACATATATGAGACCTCTAAAGCTCAGAGCCGGCGCTGCCGTGGTCAGGCGGGTTGGGTGGAAAATGAGATCTACGGATGACACTGTTGAATATGACCCAGCTAGACAGAGGAACAGTGTTCTCCATCCTTTTCTGCATGTACACCGACTGGTTACCTGTGAAGTTCAGGATTACTAAACACGTGGCTGTGTTGGCTGGACTTGGGTTATTTGAACATATATCTGTCACCTGTGTGTATCTCCAGTGCTGCATCCTGAGCATCTAGCATTCAAAGTCAGATTATGCATAATTAAAGCAGGGTTCCCCCAAAATGTGTGTACTGCGACTACAACTTCCCAGAACCAGAACAAAACCTACAAGAGAATTCTTCAATTGTTGATCTAATTTTGAATCTGTGCATGGCATACCTTTGGGTTCAAGAGTTATAAAAAAGTTATAATATATTTTAAATGTTTTTAATCATTTTATTATTAAAACTAGCTAAGACAAAGAATGTACAGCCATGCTTGTAGCTCTGTGAGGCTGTGCTTAGAGGATATATTCAGTCATTGTCTACCTTTACTCAGCCTCATTCCGATAGAAAGTCAGGTGAACAGTTTTGCAGTATTCTCCAAAACTACATAGTGCCTCTTTAACTATTGTTATAATGGCCTGTGTTGACTCTTCAGCTGTAGCAGAGTCAACACTTATTGACTTAACTTGACGTAATGTTGATCTCACTGGCTTCCATCTGCTGACGCCGAGGTTTTGAGCTGCCAGGTTGATATTGTCTTCCATAATTCTGATATCTTCTTTTCTTTTCTTTAGAGCCTTCAATATTTCCTCTTCCCGGAATGATTTGTCCGCTTCCATGTTAGCCCATTGTTCATCCGCTTTGCTCTGAAGCTCTGCCTTTTTCTTCAGCTCCTTCGCCTGCAATACATTTAGTCGGTTGGCAGAAGTAGATTCATTGCTGCATTGCTGTCCTCCTGTCTTCTCCTCATCTGTCATCTCTGCCGGAGCCATGGTGGCATGTTCCTCCTTTGTTTGTCTCAAGTATGTATGCATGTATGCACAGTTGCGAGGCATAGGGTCATAAGCTCAGATTCTGTTTTATGAACCTGGACTGTGTGTGTAACTTTTTGGACATGTTGAAGAACATGTTTAACAGTAAATTCTGACCGATCCTGTCAGTCTGTCTAGAGATTTAAATAATAAATATAGTTAAGCTGCTGTGCATAAATGCACACAAAGATGTATTATTTCACCCATCCACATCCCATCTGCTATTAATCAGAATGATAATATTACAGAAAAACACACAACAAGAATTTTGGCCCTGCCGTGCGCACAACAGCATAAACACAACAACCAAATAATGGAATGCTATTTTATATGCCATTTGGCAATGCTTTTCAATGTGCTTCAGGCGCTGACTTGTAATTATGACAGGTAGATGTTATAAAAATGGATTGAAAACTAACAGTGATCAAGTCAATACATTTACTTCTTAACTAAAATATGATTTCAGGGGAATTAAATACCATTGAACTCAAATATAAAACCGTTACTCATCAATTAAATATATTTTGTTTTGAAGTAAAGTTTCATTGCATGGAAATTACAGTTTACTTCAAGTTTTCAACACTTAATATTGTTATGATGTGATGAGTTTTGTTTGTAGTTAGCACCTACATTACGTCAGACAAATTGTTACAGACCTGGGATTTGTATTCACGGCAGTAGTGTTGTAGTCAAAAACTGTGGGGGGCACCAAATCTCACAAAATGCCAATTTCTACATAATGTTGCTTTAAAACATGGAATTCAAGTAAATTTTAAAAAGTATAGACTCATATGTGAAATTTTCTTAAAAATATAAACATATTAATATTATCTTTTGGGAAGAGGACCGTCATGTACTTCTTACAAAGTAGAAACAGTGTTATATTCCATGCTGTAAAGCTGTACAACATCCCAGCAAACATGCTCTTTTGGGGCCACTGTGGGTCCTCATTATACCCACTGGGTATACCCATAGTATGGGGCCCACATGTGCCTGCATTTCACTCCAGTATCAGGGCCAACAGTGGGCTGCCAGCTCTGTGGGCATACTGGGTACACTGTGG
Organism: Pagrus major; assembly: GCF_040436345.1. Classification (NCBI taxonomy): domain Eukaryota; kingdom Metazoa; phylum Chordata; class Actinopteri; order Spariformes; family Sparidae; genus Pagrus; species Pagrus major. Next base: position 15,959,968 of record NC_133216.1, on the reverse strand, counting down.
GTTTATTGTGGGCAAGCTGGGTACATTGTGGGTTTATTGCAGGCAAACTGGGCACACTGCAGGTACACTGTGGGTTTATTGTGGGCAAACTGGGCACACTATGGGTTTATTGTGGGCATAGTGGGAACACAATTCTTAGACACACGGTAAGCAAAAGACAACAAGGAAGAGTCTAAGATTTAAATACCCCTATGGCTTTGACGAGCAAGGACCACATAGATCCTTGTAACACAATAAACACACAAAAAAAAATCTGTCAGGAGCACCAGTGGATGTCTGCCTTAGAAACGGAACTGATCGTATGCTCCTTCTAGTCCTTACACCATGCCTGTCTCTGGCATTGCGGAGTCACATTTTTATTGAAGCCTTCAGTTCTGCTGCCATGTCCTGGTTGCTTTCGGTCACAGCATCTAAGTGAGAAAGAAAACTCGGAAATCAGAAAAAACTCTGAAAAACTGAAATCTAAAAAACATAAGGTTTTCCATGTGCAAAGGAAGTAACCATAATGGCTTAAGCCATCAGGACAAAATAGATGACTTAAACAAAGATACAATATGTAAGTTCAGTATGTTGTCACTACTGGTGCTGCAAGTAGTGACAACATATTCCTGCAAGCTTGCCGTTTAGTTTTATTTTTTTATTCTTTGACTCCTGTGTTGGCACGCAACAGCATTTATACGTGTAATTCTTATTCTACATGCTACTTTAACTATACAAGTAAGACTAGACAACTATAAATTCCAATCACCTATCACATTTCTAATCACAAATCATTCTAATCTAAATCTCTAAAACAAAAACAAAAGATGTCTAATTTTTTAAAACAGTGTTTTGCTACTTTTTGTACAAATTTTGTCCAGACCATTGCATGGAGGAATTCAGTGTACAATAATCACACTTCATTTGCTGGGCATGTTTGCTGGGTAAAGTGTAGATTTTGGCTTAAATAGGGTGTAAATAAAATATTTTCAAATCAATTTGGGATCTCAGAGCATCCAGAGACTTGGATTATGTTGGACAATCTGTATGGAGCCATTTCGTTTTTGTTTTTTTCATTATTTTTGTACATTTAAAAAAGTCTCCATCTATTTCAGTTGTTTAGGGAAATGCTGCAACACTGTTTTGCTGTGAAGCTCCAAAAATGTTTTGTGGACTACGCAACTTTATCTGACTTTCCATCGGCATGGGGCGGGGGAGGTAATGACTGAATTTTCAGTTTTGGCTGAACTGTTCCTTTAAGCACAGTGGTGCTTTGAGCTAAATGCATCAGTGTGCTAACATGCTCACAAAGGCTAATGCTAAGATGCTAATGTTTAGCATGTATAATGGATAACACTTTATTTTAAGGTACTTGTAACAAGTGTTAGTTAATATTTAATAAGGCCCTTATCAGATGCATATTAACATTATTATGTTTTATTAATTGTCTAAGTCTTTACTGCAGTGGCGCAGGTTCGATATCAGCTGGGCACCTTTGCTGCATGTCATCCTGTCTCTTTACCCCTTTCCTATCTATCTTCAGCTGTACTATCCAATAAAGGCCCCACACAAAAAATAAGTCTTTAAAAAAAACTGTTAATAAGTGCATAATAAAAGATTTATTAACCATAAGAAGGAATTGTTCTTGCTTTAGATCTGGTGCCTGCAAAAAGCCTGGTTAACTGTTAATAAGCACTAACTTAACATGCTATTAATGATGCTTATGCTATTAATAATGCTTATACACTTTATACAGATGATGCTTATACACTTTATACAGCTTTATTAACACATTATAATGTTGATAAGCAACTTAATAAGGAATTATAAGGGCCTTGTTATTAACTAACACTTATTAAAAGGACCTTAGTTTAAAGCATGTACCATGTTTGCCATCTTAGTTTATTGTACTTGCATGCTACAGTAAAAGTACAGCTAAGACTAGTGGAAATATCATTAGTTATGCAGATATTTGGTCATAAACTTAAGTATTAAATAGATGAAAAGTGAATACAAGTTGTTATAATACCAAAGTACAGATGAATGTGTGTACTAAAAATCTTGTCAGTCCCTCCAATAGTTGTTGACTTGACTCAAAACCGCAAATGTCAACCTTCTGGTGGCGCTCTGTCATTACGATACGTCGCTGACTTGTTTTGTAACTTCCCAGCAGCTTTCACAGAGGCGTTAATGAATTCAAATAGGCGGAAATGAGTCAGGTCAGTGTGCTGCTATATCTGGCGTGGTGGATTGCACATTTAACCCTGGCAATAAGTGCAAGTTTTGAGGACTCGACCAAGGTTACTCATGTTGTAAACAATCCAAAATTAAACTACTCAGCCCTTTTCCAATCACGTCATCATATTATGACACACAAGGACAAAAAGATCCTGTTGGCTCTCTGCGGCAGTGGAGTTGTTCTATTCAAGGACTATTCTGACCCTTTTCTCTAAACCTGAAGAGTGGTGTCAGGCCTGTGGAAGGCTTCCTGTTTGGACTGTGATGTCAGGGAACAGGACAGGCCGTGCGGAAACACTGATGACAGAACTCTGCTGACCCCAGTAAACCTCAAAGCTGTGGGCTTTCCCGACTCCACCTGGCTGTGTGAGAAACTCAACCTCCCACTGATCTGACTTTTTAGGAGTTTGGAATATGTCATGGCCTCATTCATCAGTGTTTGCCTGGAAAAAGCATATAAATCTGTAAACTAATCATGGATATATATTACTGAACACAAAAGCCTGTGTTCTTTCTGAGTGTTTTCTGCGTGGGCTGCTGGGTCGGTGTCTTGGAAAGATGTGGCAAGCCCAGTAAGGAGAGGCTGAGTGTGTTCTTGGAGAATGTTAGACAGGAAATGCCAAAAGCACATCTGGAACTCTTACATTCAGGAAGTCTATGCGTGACAGCGGAGGCCTTCGGAGCGCTTGCTCTGCCTGCCCACTTTAGTAATCCACTGCTCTGTGTTCGACTGTCACCGCATGAGGAGAACAACCGCTGGGTGTTCAAATAAAAGTTTGGCTGCGAGTTAATGTGGTTGAAATCCTTTTTTATGAGTACATTCAAGTGTGTCTTGATTTGTGTTAATGTGTAGAGGAGTGTCTGTGTGAAAGTGGTACAGCAGTGGTGTTACTAGAGTACTTATACTACAGTACCGAGAGCAGTATTTCAAAAAGGAAATGTGTGGCCTTAGAAGGTGTGGCCTATTTGCTTTTGCTTTGTCATTGGGTGACTTTATAGGTGCTTATGAATAAGATGTATTACTATTATTATTATTATTATTATTATAATTATTATAATTATTATCATTATCATTATCATTATCATTATTACTAAAGTACAAATACTACAGTACTGAGTGCAGTATTTCAAAAAGGAAACACCTGGCCCTGTAAGATGTGGCATTTCTTTTGTAAAGTGTCTTTGGGTGACTTTAAAGGTGCTTATGAATAAAATGTATTATTAGTATTAATATTATTACACAACAAGTACTACTGTACTGAGAGCAGTATTTCTAAAAGGAAATGTGTGGCCTTGCTTTAATTTTCTATTTTTGCCAACAGATGGCGCTGTTATGTAGCTGACCAAAGAGTCTTTGTGGCTGCTAAAATGTCTAGTTTCACATGAGGTCCTGCATGTTACATTATATAATGTTATATATTAAAAATATAAGATAATTATGAAAAACTTCTTGCCTTTTTTTGGATTGTGTGACTAAAAGTGCTGTAAAGTGCAAAAGATTTTGCATTTTTTTCATATCAAATCCTAGCAAATAGTTTTGTTTAATTTCCCCCCCATGCATTCTTGCAAAGCACATTATTATTATCAAGCAAGCAAAAAGTGTGGTGAGTTTCACAATTAGATTAAGAATAAATTTAACCCCTCTCTTCTTCCTGCATTTTTCTTTTTTTCTTCTTCTTCTTCTTTTTTTAGCTCGCAGCCAACAAAAGCGTGCTTAACACCTGCGGGGCAAAAACTCCAAAGTTACCTATGCGTGCAATCAAGGAGGGCAGAGCGAGCAAACACATTTCAGAATAGCAATTTTACCGGTTGACGTAAGAGGTGGGTCTGGTTGTCTTGGCAACCAATTGGCACTGAAGTGTGGAGCGGCTCCGTGGCCCCGCCCCCTGTACAAATACCCCTATGGCTTTGACGTCAATACACGTCAACCAGAGAACATGATGCCTCTTTGCAAGTCAACTCGTGTGCTCTGTAGCTGATAGAGGTGCCTCCAGCTGAAATATTATAGCTCTATTGTATCGGAGAACGTGGTGTGACAGCCCCCGGGAGCAGCAAATGGCCTGCCTCGTATCGCCGCGCTGACGGAGAGCGTCGCCACATTGGCGTCCAAGCTGGCAGGGCGACACAGAAATCAACTTTGTCTATTTTTAATGGACACGCTGCTTCGAGCGGCGGCGGCGGCAGAAGCGGCGGCGGCAGCAGAGGCAGCAGCAGCGGCGGTAGCGGCGGCGGCGGCGGGTGGTTTGTTTTCCTTTCGTCTTTATCTGTAGCTGCCCCCAAAGCGAGCCCGTGTGGAGCCCCCCGTGTGTCCCCGGCTCGTCTGTCTGTCTGGCTGCCTCCTACTCGTCCACAAACAGTCCCAGTTAAGAACAGCATGGTCATGGCTGACAGTGTCCAAAAACCGCAGATCCGGGGTCCGGTCCGAGTGGGCTTCTACGACATCGAGCGCACTTTAGGAAAGGGCAATTTCGCTGTCGTGAAGCTGGCCCGACACCGCATTACCAAGACCGAGGTGAGTGTGTGGAACTAGTTAGCCTCCATGCTAACTTATGCTACTGTTCGGCTGAGTTACATAACTTTTATGCACTAGTTGACACCCCAGATATTCAAAGCAGATACCGAAATGCTGTCCACATCATGCGCTAATAAAAACTTGGATCAGGTAACTGCCGGCCACTTGGCTGCTCCGGAGAGAGCAACAGCTGGTGTGTTTTGAGTCCTGCTGCAGGTATACAGGAGCAATGACTGGCTGCACGTTCACCCCCCTCAGGCAACATCACTGCCAGTAAGAGGTCTGACCACCGCCACTGCCGCTGCTGCTGCTGGGAAACACACACTGTAAACATGTCTTTCCAAACCAGCCCCACACACCTGTAATCCTGTTTGGTGCTGACCCAGACAGCGCCACAGTGCACCAAATCCAGAGTCTGGCTGGTGTAAACATCCTAGTTGCTGTATCTGGGGCATGCAGCATGGGTCGGTGGTCCCATTATGTAATCCAAATAATGATGTGATTTAGTGGTTTCTTGTGCCAGCAGTGCCGAGAGCTTTGTGAGGGAAGGAGCGGGACATGCCAGCCAGAGAGCTCTGTAATTGGAAAGCAAAGTGTTCTGCACACATGCATGAGGACAGCAATCCACTGACACTTTCTCTGGGCGAGGGGGTCTTCGCTTTAGGTTGGAGAGGGTTTGATAGCACAAAACACTGCATGCTTTCAGGCGATGATGCAGCATGAGCGCAGAGGGAACAGGGCTTGGATTTGTCAGAGTTTACTAATAGTTTTATGTCAGCTCTTTACAGAGAGGCCTTTCTCGAGCAGTACCACCAAGTGCCATGACTTTGTGTTGTAATGACAGAGATACACAGGGGCTTCATGAAGAAGCTGTGTTGTGTGAGGCAGAAAAACAGCCCTTGTGAAAACCCTCTTGCACAGTCTGATCTTTGCTCTCTAGAGCCTGCAAATGTTTGTCGTCGAACGTGAGTAATCACACTTTACAGAAAAACAAGATTTGCATCATGCGGACGAGGCCCTTGGTAGGTTTAATGAATAACTAGGCAAGAAAATGGCTCTTAAGAGTCTTATCATGTTAATCTGGTTGTTGGAGCCTGCGAAGTGGCACAGTGTTGGTCTAGCCAGGTAATCTGCCACCGTGTAACGCTAACAGCTACGTGGATGCAGGTTTTAATTTCAGCCAAGCACCAGGTGATTTCACTGAGTGCCTGCACCGGTGTGATAATGAGAACATGCATGGTTGTTGCAGGTTTTCTGGCCACCGGTTTGGTAGAGGTCACTCAGCGTTGGCCGGTACAGAGAGCCTCTGCAGCTGCTTGGCTCGCCCAGATTCAGGCTGTTTGTCGGAGTGGCCAAGGTCGGCTGGAGAGGCCAGGCTATCAACTTTATGTGATGCCATCTGTCTTGAGCATTTGCCAGGGCAAAAGAGATCTGTGTAAGGAAAGCCAGAGTTTAATGACACATGAAACAGCAGATCTGATGCGTCTGCGTGCATAATCCTGGATAGGTGTTACCTGTGTGTGCATAACCTAGTTTTTTTACTCGTGGCCCCTGCGTGTTATACTGACCCATTCATCCCATTATGTACATATTGCAGCTCATAGGTTCACACAGTGCTGGCCCATTCCCATGTGGTCCTGTCTATCAGCCCAGTAGGGCGTACATTTATCCATATCTGATCATTGTCCTGCCTGTGTGTGTAAGCTAAATTCCCCTGTAACCCATTGTCCTCAAATGACCTTGGGCCAGCAGAGTTCGCAAGAAGTTGCGTGTGTGTGTATGTATATAGCTGACAATGTAATCAGTTAGCTCAGATCTTTTCATGCTAAGTACCCTGTAATCCCTCTGTGTTACATTAGGCCAGTGATTTTAAATTGTATGCCCTGGAGGTCTTAACGTGTAGCGAGAGTGCCATTAAAAGATTTTGATTCCTTCATAGGATTAAACATCAAATCGCATACCTGTCTGTGCTGTGTGTCGGGAGATAATAATGGATGGTGTTAAACGTACTAAAACACCCATTACTGCACATCTGGAAGTGCAAACTGCACATATGCTAAAGAGGTTCACAATGGGTGTGAGAGGCAGAAACGCAGTGTGATGATTGCCAGTCACATACATGCAGTCGCGCATCTATGGTTAAGTGCTTTGTAACATGAACAGGGTGTTTCTGGTGTTTACCTGACGACTGTCGTGATGGAGGAAAGAATGATCAGCATGCAACAAGTTTACAGAGGAAATTTCTGTGTCACAGACAGTGTTATGTACAACCCTGTAAAGCTGCTACGACGAGTCGATTAACTGATTAGTCAGTTGAAAGAAGATTCCTTGTTCCAAATTGTTTCAGTAATTTTTCAAGCCAAAATTTCTGCTGGTCCCAGCTTCTTAGATGTGGAGATTTGATCCTTGTCTTTGTTGTATATGACAGTAAATGAAGAGTCTTTCGGTTTTGGACTGTTGGTTGGACAAAATAAGCAATTTGAAGACGTCACTTTGAGCTCTGAGAAATTGTGATGAGTGTCTTTTACATTTTATAGACTAAACCAGTGTTCCCCTAGAGGTGTTTTAAATGTTTATCTGGTCCAACACACCTGATTGAAATGAACGGCTCATTATTCGGCTTTAGCAGAGCTTAATGACGAGTTGATCATTTGAATCATGTATTTTGGCATAGGGATTCATTTAAAATGTGCAGGGCAGAGGGTCCAGAGGACCAGGATTGAAGAACACTGGACTGAACGAGTAGTCGATGAATCATGAAACATAATCGGCAGATAAATTGATAATGAAAGTAATCGTTTGATTCAGGTTTCTGTGGAAAAAGACAAATACTTGTATTACATATTCTTTTGGGGAAATTTTTTCTTTAAAATTACTCAAACAATGTATTAATTTATTAATTAATATCTTGGTAGTTAAGATAAAATGTATGTTGATCGGCTAATTGTTTCAGCTGAAGTCTCACCGGAACCTGAAACGACAGCGCCTGACAATACATTTAATGTTTCACCTCAACTTCATCGATTTTTGTAAATATATGCTTATTCTGAATGTGATGTCAGCAACATGTTTCAAACAAGTTTGGACAGGGTCGAGAAAAGACTGGGAAAGTTGTGTAATGCGGTAAAAACAGCTGTTTGGAACATTCCACAGGTGAACAGCTTCATTGATAACAGGTGATAGTATCATGTCGTTCCCATGCAACGATGGGGTGAGGTTCAAAAGTTTGTGAAACACATGATTGTATAAAGGATATTGCTACATGGGCTCGGGAACACTTCCTAAAAGTTGCCGGTAAACACAGTTTGTTTGCAGATACTTCCATTCTGTTTTTATTTACGTTTTACACAGCGTGACAACTTAATCTAACAGTGGTTCGATTGCTGAGATGGGAACCGTTTTCATGTTGTTTACTCCTCCAGTTTGGCTCGCCACGCTCTGAACACTTTAGATCATACTGATGAAATGCTGTTTATGAGACATTCTCAAGGAGAAATGTTAATATTGCCTTGTTACCTACCGGACATCATTAATCAAAGCCATGAGTGTTGAAGTTGTGAGCGTGAGATTTAAACATATATGTGTAATTGTGGGTGAGTGTGTATATCCAACGAGGCCTGTGTTTGCCTCTGCTGTACCTCCGTGTGATATTTTATCATGGCTCACATTTTAAGAGTGTTTATGAAAGTTTCAGCCCAACGAGACGTATTTAAGTATTTATCTTGTATCTCAGAACACACTGTCTCCTTTCGCCTCTCAGAGAATATTAAATGGCTGTCTGTACTCGTGCGTGCGTGCGTGCGTGCGTGCGTGCGTGCGTGCGTGCGTGCGTGTGTGTGTGTGTGTGTGTGTGTGTGTGTGAGAGAGAGAGAGTGCGTGTGAGTGAGTGTGTGTGTCTTATTCATCGAGTGTGATGGGCTCCAACAGTGATTCAGTTGTTTGTTATTGAGAAAGCGACTGATTACAGTTTGTATTGTTGATGCTCCGTCACTCTGCAGGTGGCCATTAAGATCATTGACAAGACGCAACTGGATGCTGTCAACCTGGAGAAGATCTACAGGGAGGTTCAGATCATGAAGATGCTGGACCACCCCCACATCATCAAGCTCTACCAGGTGAGTCACAGTGCCGCTATGTGAAGTAGTTCAACATGTTTTGAATGTCTAGCATGCAAAACATGGAATAATTGATCATCTTTTTAGTGGTGCTGCTTTTTTCTCTCATCGTGATTTTTAGCTGGATTCTTGTGTATTTTCTTTTGTCTTTCTCAAATAGAAATATCTTTCTCAGTTGTTATTTCCCCGGATGCAGTGTTGTGTGAGGATAAATGGTTTCATCTGGTTTTCTTCGTTTGCATTTTTTGTCTCATGCTTGACAAGCTGTGTCAATCAAGAGATTTTCCGGAGAATTATTTCTGTCTTTGTGCTTTGACCTCACTTTTTCTTTGACCCTATCACAACTCCAGGCAGTCTGTCACTGTCATTGCATTGCAGGGATGTTTGAAGAATGACAGCATAAATACCACAATACTTACTCTTACTTAAATTAAGTAAAAACTGAGCCAGAGTTAATGCAGATGTAATCGTTCCTCACCTGTTGTTGGTTTGTTATTTAATCTAAAGTGTTCGACGGGGCAGTGTCAGCTCCTGCAACTGGTTTCACAAAGACATTTTAGATTGTGTTAGTGTTAGGCCAGTCTTAATGTGGCTCTTAAATTAGTCTTAGGCAGGGCAGTTTCACAAAAATAAAGACTTGACTTATTTGCGCAAAAATAAGACTGACATTTTCATGATAACAGTCAATGATCAGTGGCACCAAATGACAAAAAAAGAAGAAAACATGCTTTATAATTTGTGGTTTTTAACAGTGCTGTGGAGTGGGCCATGAGAAGGGAGAAAGAGTGTGGTAACCTGTTGGAAATGTATCAAAGAAACTATTTTGGGTCTATCTTTGATGCTCCTGTCTACTACGGGATTAAATATTTACTGTTGTCACATTTCTTTTTTCGAGATCAAGGTTTGTTTGGGTTTTTCTTTTTATTCTTGATACACCCATTGCTGACTCTGAGTTTACCCAGTAAAATGTCCTTGAAACTGTTTAATTCTATGAGATGGCAAACATTTCCTGAAGTAGTGAAGTAGTGTCAAATTCACTGATAAGTCTAACTCAAGATAATCCTTAAGATAATAAAAATCGAGACAGGTTTGTGCAACAGATGAATTCAGATCTAGGCTATAGTCAAAGTCCAACATCTGTTGAGGGGACGTAGAGTTAGTCGTGGCTCTGCCTGATCTGTGAACAAATCAGTTTGGTGGAGCAGAATTCATCTCTTGTTGTTCTTCTCTTCTGGTTCTTTAGCAGTCTGGGGTGTTGAAGCGCAGGGAAGACCAATCCAGGTTATTTTCTAATGCATTAGCAAACAACTGCTGCCTAGCATAACCTGCCATTGCTGGGTTGTTTAAGATATGAGAGTGTAGTTAATGACTGACTGACACTCGGCGCAGTGTGTGTGTTCTGCACTGTGTAAAGGTGCTGCTGGTATGAATCAGACTAAATCCTGTTAGTATTTGAAGGTTCTATAAATTGGAACATGAGATCTGACCAGTACCACTGTTTCAGGCTCTGCTCAATATTAGATATGGATGTATTTTATGTCCACATTTGTGGATGTCTTTGTAAAACGTCAAATCTTTAGGCCAGAATGGATTCATGGCTTGTTAAAAAACGTTATTTATTCTTCCCAGTGCCCTCTGTATTAATTATTTAAATACTGGGACACAGTGTCAGTATTTATTTGGACAATGATTTTGCTAAAAAGACCCAAAGCTAAATGTGACCTACAGTTGGCTAAAACTATGAGTTTCTAAAGATATGATAGAATCTCATGTGCACTGAACTTAAGGTCTGTATTTTGCTACCACACCTACAACACACCTACAAAATGATGCGATGAGTAAATTAAGTTAAAACATAAAAATGTTTTGCCTCTGCACGCATAAGGTTGATGTGTTGTTCTCTGTATTTTCCTGGTCGACATCATCTGAACATACTGGACAACTTTATGGTGTTAAAACAAGGGCTCCAGGGTGCGACTATTTTGGTCGCACATTCACCAAAAAATCTGTGCACCTTGTATTCAGCAGGTCAGATTAAAAAATGTTTTTACTGTTACTGAAATTTCTTGTTGGAATAAATAAATAAAACGTGTATCTGCATATTTATTCTTGGTAACAATCATGTAGATCATTTGTTAAAAAATTAAATGAAAAAGTCTCATGGGGTGCACCTACATTATGTGCTGGTGCCTCTAAATGACAAAATTAGGCGCACCAGTGCAACCAGTGTAAAAATGTTAGTTTACAGCACTGTAATGGTAAAAAAATAAAATAAATAAATTACACTGTTGATAATGAACTCTGGTCTTATTCTCATTCCTATAGGCCTTTTTCATAGAGGACATTTAACATGTCACAGAATAACCCACAGTTGGAAATATTAATACATTTAGGTGGGCCACCTTAATAGAAGCGAGCAATCATTAATGTTATTAGTAACACCTGTGCTTTTAGTACTATGACAAGTTAAAATGTCTGCTGTAAAAAGGCCTAACTCCCTTCAGCTTATCTAAAAATGAACTATGCATCATGTCTTTCTTTGCAAACTGCAAAGATGCCTGTCCAGGGTCATGCTTTGCTCTTGTGCTATTGAAATTGAGCCATTGTCACTATCAGTAGTGCGATATGTGCTAAAAGCATTTTTATAGAAATAGATCTCATAAATGTCATGTCCCTCATGCCACTTTGGCACCTTTTATGGTAGCTGTATGCACGTCCAGGTGTGGAAGGGAAGTTTGCATAATTTTTTACGAGACTCGGTTTATTCTCTAAAATGATTTGTTCTGTCTGTTGCACTTTGTTGGTACATTAACGAGGCAAAGGGACAGAATGGCCTCACCACCAATAAATCAAAAGTTTTGGTGATTCACTTGCATTACATAAGCCTTTGGGTCCTGTTAGTTTGTTTAGGGAAAGTAAATGAATGTTCATTATCATTACACAACCATGTGGCTCTGTTCCAGCTTTCTGCTGTGTTATTTTGGTGTGTATCATTATTTCCAGTGGTCCGTCCATCCAATCAGCTCAAGTCAATTAGTGATTTCCTTTCCAGTCCCATAAACTAGGGTCAGCCCTGTGGCCCAAAAGAGAAGGCCAAACTAATGAAGCCACACAGCAACCCAACAGTGGACCCCACTATAGTTTGTCATGTCTTGTGTGGCCGCTTCTCCATTGACTTCTCACCATCCTCCTTTCACATTCCCTCATATTATAGAATGCCGATGTCTCTTTACAAGATTTTAAGCAACTAAAATTATCACTGGATATTGTTTTCAACTTACAAAACCACTCTCTGTCTATAATAATGCCAATACAAAATGAGTGCTTCATTTGAATATTAATCATGTTACAAGAAATGCTTAAATAAATTGATGGATCATGACCGTACCTCCACATCCTCCCATTACAATTCATGCCCACAATTTTAAAACCATTGACATAATTACATTTAAACACATAAATTATTCATTTACAACCTTATAATAAAACAGTCTGGCCTGTGTTCAGCATACAATTCACCACAGGGACTGCAGCTGCTCTTCCTCATGGCCTGATATACTCATCCCACTACTTGTCAAAAACCAACAACAAATTGTTACTTTTATGTGTCATAGCTGATTGGATTAACACTGATCAGTCTGTTAGGAGTGAGCGTCTTTCTAGAAGGGAACCATCAGAGCCCTTGAAGTGGTAAACACCAAGTACAGTTTGTATTTCTTAATATGGAATTTAGACTATGTTTTCTCCACTTGTATGACAATGTATTACATGACATGATTTGGTTTCAGTTATTCACAATAATGGTCTGCCAGGAATACTGTATATCATGTCATTAACATATTATCTCCACTGTATTAAAGTGGTATACTGATTATTTGCAGTGCATCAAGGCTGTTACTGTTAAGTGGTTGCAGACATGTGATATGAATGGTTAAAGTGTAGCCACCGGCTATAGGAATGTCTGTAGCATAGTCTCATCCTGTTGAAGTTACTGATTTCATACAAAAGCACAAAGAATCAAACTGGCTTCACATGTAGCCTTGTAAAATAACAAACCTCAACACCTTTTGTTTTTTTTGTATTGACAATTGTCATGTATCAGTGTTTGGCTCTGTCATTTTTAGATGTGGTAGATCCTGATTATAATCATAATTTTGCCAATTTTAGATGATTTTATTTTGGCAAAATACTGGTGCAGCTGCTTGTGATTAAACCACATTTAACATCTGGCAACTTTGTTTAGGTATCAAAAAAGTGTATCTTTGATATTGCTAATTTTGAAGATCAACTTGCAAATTGACTGCACAAAACTGGCTTTTTTTCTTAAACACGTATTGCCTACAGCAGAAAAAAATCCTCAAGCAGGCTTTGAGATGTGACCACTGTCCACGGCATCTTTCTACTATCCAACCTAACCAGCCGGACCGCCCCAGGAAGGAGAGGAAGAGAGTCGGGATAAGAGTTATGCTGATTTAATCTTGGATTCAAGGCTGATCCTGGCTACTGTACGATCGCATGGAAATGAAATTGACAAATGGGACTCAACGTAGCCAAACAACTGGAAGACTGTTGTGCCCACATCTTTACAGAGGCCTGTCTCCACCACAACAAATTATTTCCTGGCTGTGTGTGTCTGTGTGTGTGTGTGTGTGTGTGTGTGTGTGTGTGTGTGTGTGTGTGTGTGTGTTTATATGTTTATAGCCTAAATAAGTGTATATATGTTCTGTTCATGTAGCACGAAGGAGTTGCATCCTTTCATTTCGTTATGAAACCCTGTGTCAGGTAATGGCAAAGAAATCACCTTAAACGTTGATTTTCCTGTTAATTAATGTGTGTTGTCAGTTAGAACCACATGAGTTAAGTAAAAGTAAGTAAAGTTAACTCTTTCATTGTATCCAAATTATTATTAAAAAGTGTCACACACCCAGCACTACTTGCAAGACTTTTGTTAAAGGTAAAAATGTTATCCCTCAACATCTCCCCAGACTGATTAAGACAGCTAACAGATCCATGATGGACAACTTATGAAGCTAGTTTGCATGTTAGCATGTAGCTACAACAACAGCAAACCATAGAAACATATCCACCATAAATTCAAAGTGGACCTCTCTCATGGTGGATATTTCATCTTGTCAAACACCGTTGTAACTAATGTTATTAATGGCTGCATTCCATTCAGGTGTGCCAGTGCCAAGGCCCTGCTAGTATACATGCTGGTTTACTGGCACACCTGAATGACACAGAGCCGTCGTTAATACTAATAGTTACACCTGTGCTTTTCCTGCTGTGACGAGTCAAAATGTCCGCTGTGAGAAGGGTTTATTTCCCAGATTAGATGCCGTACTGGCTCACAATTCTCCTTCTTTTGATTGAACGATACTGAGTACCCATAAACGGGCTTAATTCGATCAATCAGGCGTATTCCAGCTCCACAATAAAGAGAGGACACAATGTTGTTTGTTACACAACTAGGGCCAGCTAAAAAAACAAAAAAACCTGGCTTTCATTTTCTAAATCCATGAATTGGTCAGTGTAACAGATGGAAAATTGATCATAAACAATGAGCGTGGGATTTCTAGTGTGAATGTCTGGCTCGCTGTGTCTGATTCATCCTCCCCTCTCCATCTGATTCTACCCTCCGCATTTAATTCTATTCATCTCCCGAGTGTTTCTGCTTCTAAATCGGTCCTCTTCCCTCCTACACAACACGGCTCGGTGCGAGGGCCGAGAGGTTTTAAGCACCATTCAGCTATACTCGGCAACACCAACCGTCCACCTCCGTTCTCTTACATGGATGCCATTTTTAGAGCCTGGGCCATTCATGCATTTTGTTTTGCTCCTGACTCTGTGGATGCCAGACACTGTTGTTGAACCTCCAGAGGAAGCCATGTGGACAGTTGTGTAATGTTTGGTTCTTTTGCTTTCCCTTATTCTAACTATCTCTCCTTGCAGGGGACTGTTAATTTGGAAGTGCTGCTTTTAAAACATGGTCTTCATTGTGTATTCATTCTCCCACTCTTCTCTCCCCTCCCTCGGCCCCTGCTCCTTCGTCTTCTCCCTCTTTCAGGTGATGGAGACGAAGAACATGCTTTACTTAGTCACGGAGTATGCCAAGAATGGGGAGATTTTCGGTGAGTTATCTTTTCAAGTTCAAGACCAATCTGACCTCAAACATTATCTCACCATGTCATTCCTCCAAGTATCAGTTGCACAAAAAAGATCTGCACTGTTGTGTCAGTAATGTTTTCGACAAACAAGGAAGTATCAAAGTCTTGTTGAGCTTGCGCTGCTGTCACAGTTATCCAGGCCTCAATCTCAAAGGTCACACGATTGATGGCTATCTGAGAACAATGTCCTGATATGGCCCTTGTCATGTGCTGCTGGTTATTGCTGTACTAAACGTTTTTTGACGTATAAGGTGACATCACTGAGAGGCAGCCTCAAAGAGAAAAAGATGTATTTATTAGTATTGCAGAATCACTGCTCACTGGTTTACTGCTCAGACGTTGTGCAAGATACCAAGATTGCTTTCTACATAACTGTTACAAGTCACTTAGATTAAATTCTGAATACTGTGTTGTAACCCTTGACTGTGCTTTTAACTTAAACGACCATATTTTCAACCACCAGCGTTGTTTACTTTTATTTGCACTTTTCTAACAGCATTATAACTGATTGCACAATTCCAACACGTGACAGGAGAGGTCAAGAAACTGAATTAACAAAAAAAAATACACACAAAAAAGCAAAGTGAAGGAAACATGAGACGCAGTTAACAGAGCAATGCGGCACCAATCAACTGATCTATAATCATATGAAAAGGAAGAAGTAGAAACCTTCAGGATTAATTAAACACCATGATTTAAATGCAATAACTATTTTTCTGTGCAGTGCAATATGATGGTAATTGGTAAACTAAGATTGAGCTAAACTAAAATTTTTCATTGAAATTTACAGCTGCAACTAACAATTGTTTTCATTATTGATTAATCTGCCTACTTTCTCAATTAATCAATTCATTGTCTGGTCTTAAAAATGTTGGAAGATATTGAAAGATGCCAAGAAAGCCAATTTACTATCAGAGGACTGAAAAAAAGCCGCAAAGGTTGACATTTGAGTAAGGGAATGATTGATTAATTGACAACATCGACATATTCAATTTCAAATAGTTTATTTTGTCCAGAAACCAAAAATATTCAGTTTAGTATCATAGATGACAAAGAAAACCAGCGAGTTCCTATATGTGTATAGCTTCAACCAGAGACTTTTCGTTGCCATTTTTGCTTAAAATGATTTGAATGAGGAATCTGTTATTTCTTATTTTAAAATCTATTTTTAATGTATTAATTATCTACATTTCAGCTCCTATATGTTAATATTTTCTCGTGTAGAAGAGGAAAACATCATGAAACGATAAAGGCATACAAGCTTTATACACTATTCTTGATTTTAAGAAATGCAACAATCACATAAAACTGTATTCTGAAACGTACAATGCTAGCAGTAAACAGGCAGAAGTCTTAATAGGACCTAAATAGATGATAAAAACAGAGCCTCTGTGATTCACGCAGCCTGAAGGTCTTTCAAAATGATCTTTTAAATGACTAAAGCAACCAGATGTTACATGTTTATCTCCTTTTGCAACAAGTGGCGGAAGCAGATCACAGGAGAAAAAAAAGACATCTTGTCTTAGTCATTATGGACATTTGGGACTGATTGAAAAAAAGCTCCCTTTTTGGTATGGATGATAACTTCAGTCAGTCATTTACCAGGTTTTTTAAAGACAAAAGTCACCAATAAGGAAGTGCTCTCAGATTTGCCATATAAACATTAAAGGAGTTTCCAAGTGAACCGGCTGAACTTACAAGGTACTTATAAGTGTTTTACACACACTGCTTTAAAGTGACGCAAATAAAGACACTTGTGCTGGAAAGGACAGACAAGTCAGAACATAACAAGAATAGTACATAAAGATAAGAAGTTATCTTCGTCTGCCACAGCACCACATGCCCTCTATCACCACTGCACACGTGGCAGGCACTGGAACATGGTCATTTAATGTTTCATGTTGATTTCATTATATCAATCTGCGAGCTAAAGTCATTTATTTTAAGTGTTTGGTAAACCTCTTTTATCTTCATTACGAAGTTAAAAGAGAGACACGTGTGTTATGGCTGGAGGACAAAATGTGCTTGTGTTGAACTGTGGACATTTATAATTTTAATTTGGAAAAAATGAAGATGGATGTGTCCATTTTGGCATGCAACACACACACGCACACACACACACACACACACACAATCTCAATTGAAATGAGCACATTTATTGCAATTATTTGCATTTGTCGCAGGATTATTTATACAGCAAATATTATATATATATGGTATTATTCCAGTTCTGAGCATGCAGACAGGAACCAAATTGTACATTCAATTATTTTATAGCACAAGTATAGACCTGTCTGATGTGGACAAACTTTAAGTGGATCATGATCCACATAGATTATTGGCCACACCTATTAGACAGTCTGAGAATGTTTAGCACTTAGCCTACTTTCAGACACAGTAGCTGAGAGGATTACTCGAGTGATAGTCTACGGTAAACTTCACTGTGTGTATGTGTGTGTGTGTGTGTGTGTGTGTATGTCTTTGTGATTTTGAGGCCAGTGTTCCACTTGTGATGTTGACTCAGCAGCAGCAATGCCTGCTCTTGTGACCTAGAGAGAGAGAGCTGGGAAGCAGACGCAAGAAAAAAAAAAAGAGAAAAGAGTGCTGTTAAAAATATGAAAGAAGAACAGAAGTGCACAGAGATGAGACAGAAAAACTCCTCTGTATACAGTGTGTATGTTACAGCCACCACAGCCTAATGTGGTTCAACCAAATAGCAGCTTTACTAAGCCTGTGTCGGGCTATGTAGTGACACAACACCTCACTATACAGCTCTTATTCTTAAAGGAATAGTTCACCATTGTGGGAATTATGCTTTCTTGCAGAATTTGATAAAAAGATCGGCACCGCTCTCATATCTGTCTGTTAACCATGTAGCTACAGACAGGAAAAGGTAGGCTAGCTTAGCTTAGCATAAAGACTGGACGCAGGGGAAAAGCTTGCTTGACAGAGAAAAAAATAATGTTTCTGAACTTTTGTCTAAGTACAGATTTGAAAAACGTGATAATAATAATGTAACTCAGTAAACAGAGCTATGCTAGCTGTTTCAACCTGTTTCCAGTCTCTGTCCTAAGCTAAGCTAACTGTCTCATGGCTGTAGCTTCATAGCTAACAGACTAATGAGAGTGTTATTGGTTTGCCTGTCACGATAATTATGTTATAGACTTATCATACATATCTGGTTGACTTATATGACCTTTATTTTTTTACCTTGATATTGCATGATATTTAAGATGTGCTACCTTTTCATTTTTTTGGAATATGCTGGCTATATTTTTGGGTCCAGCATTGTCCCATTGTTGAAATGCAACCTCCTCTTTCAATGCAGTTAATTTTATTCAACATTTTGGTCGTGTGGTTTTATCTTATTTAAGTTTAATTTTTGGCAGATATTTTATTATTTGTTTCAAATTCTGTTTTCTGAATATTCTGGAGAATTAAAAGTTCATTGCTTTTGCGGCATAAAATAGTCTTAAAATGACAGTAATATCATTTATCGCAATTATTTCTGGGACAGTATAACATTCAAAAAGTTTATAAAAGCACACACATCTAAGCACGTTTAACACTTGATGCTGGAGAGTAGCACAAGTGGAAAATATAAAAATAGAGTCCGCACACTAGACAATGTTCCCATGAACTTTTATTTCCCCCATGTGAACAAGTGCTGAGACACTAGCATTATTGTAGTAACCTGACCCCTCTGATCAGGTGTGTCACTGAACTTGTTTCGTGTCTGAAGAAGGGCTTGGCCCAAAACGTCATACATGGGGGTAATAAAAGTTTATGGGAGCATAATCTAATGCAGACTCCATTTTTGTATTTTGCAATGTAGTTATCGTGACACGTTACGTTAGTTATTGGTCTTCTCATCTAAGTCTTAAAATGTCAAACTATTTCTTTAAATAACCGATCACAATTGGTCAGCCTCATTTTCCATAATCCATAGATTTTCTCATGTTATCAACTCAGGGCATTATAAAACCATTGTGTCCTGATTCCTCAGACCCCTCTGCCCCAATTGCACAATGTAATATAGTTATGCAAGATAGTCATATGTCATCATCAGCTGCAGCAGCAATGGCAGCGTTGACTCAGCCAGGCAGACACTGACTGGAAGCTGCAGCATTAGACGAGTATTACAGTATTCAATCTTACAAAATTGAACAATCAGTTCTGATTTCCAAATAGAGACGGATCAAGTCGTTCAGTCATGATGCACTCAGACAAATGGATAAGCTGCCAAGCCTCTTCCTCCACTATTGCCCTCCAGAGAGTTGCCTCCGCTTTTCTGACATGATGAATTTCTCAGGTCTGCTCCTGGCCAGAGGTTACAGAGAACGGAAGATGTGAAGTTGTGGAAGCTTAGCAGCCCACCCTGTTACAGCCAATCAGTGAGACAATGGATGAGCCTCCGATTCTCTCTTCAGACCAAACTGGTGTTGTGGAGGAGCAGGAGGGGTGTAGTGTATATGTGTGTGTGTACGTCTGGAGCCGTAAAGACAAAGAAGCGGCGCTGGGTTTGGCACAAGGAGGCGGAGAGTGATGGGTTCATTCTCGCATGAGGGGCGGGTGGGCACGGTAATGGGCACAGGAGAGGCATCCGTGCCAGCTCGTCGGTGTGCCTTTGTGTCTGTCTGTCTGTCAGTCAGTGTGCCGCTTTCACAGTCTGCCTCAAAACCGCAGGATGGATCAAACCTGGAAAATTGGGTCAGCCACAAATAAAGCAGAGTTGCGGAGAGCAGAGGCAGGAGGGGAGAGGAGGAAGAAGAGAATAGAGGCGAGAGCAGGGGACATCCATTTGAATTTGGAAGGTGGTGGGGAAATGTAGGGCATGCATATTTAAGAAAGCACTGCTGGAGAGAGGGGAGTATAATAGCTGGCAGTGAGTAGAATCACTCATGCAGATCTCTTGTCTGACTGATGGAAAGGGAATGAGACAGGGAGACTTCAAAGAAACGCTCAGGCTATTTATCTGACACACATTCTTATGTACTTAAGCTGTCAATTTGTATTTCACTGTAAAGCATCCTTCATATTTACTGGGTCAGTTTCTGCAGATCAGTCAGCAGCCAGGGTGTGGCAGCTTTGACTTTGATGACCAGAAGAGGGAAAATATACATAAATGGAGGATTGGCTGGCCAAAGTAGGACCAGTTGTTTGCTATCAAATAACTTGCAAGGCTTTAATGTCCCATTTTTTACAAAAAAGTGTGACCCAAAATAAATTTAGCAATTTCTCCTAAATGGCTTAAATATAAGTAAATAAGTAAATGTCTCCAAGGTCAGAAGATCTTTGTAGGCATTTGATATCAATTGCAGTGACGTTTGACTTGCAACAAAGATGTCTTTTTGCTACTGTTCAATCAACAGCTGCATGATCGTAGGAACCAACATCACCTGTCCGCATGATGTGAATAATACATTTGAAGGACAAAGGCCTATGTAGTGTGTCTGAGACTGCAACTAACGATTATCTTCTTTGACGATTAAAATGTCAATCGATTCATTGTGTGGGATATAAAATGTCAAATGGTAAAAAAAAAAAGGTGATCGGTGTTTCCCAAAGCCCAAGATGACGTCCTCAAATGTCTTCTTTTGTCCACAACCCAAAGATATTCAGTTTACTGTATAGAGGAGTAAAGAAACCAGAAAATATTCACATTTAAGAAGCTGGAATCAGAGAATTCTTACTTTTTTCGATCATCAAAATAGTTGTCAACTAATCGATTAATCGTTATTGCTCTAGTACAGGCTACACAGGACTAGCAGACATGACCTACATCAGTAATATCTACCCAAATTAAAGGCGAGTCGGTCAATTAGATATTTAAGTCGTCATGGATGACAATATATTGCCACGACAGGGATTATGCCAGGTATGTTCCAGGTATGTTCTCTCACTATTTGTTAATTAGAACGGCACGCAGGTTTGTCCTTAATTCTGCTTCAGTATAAATGTCTTCATTTCAAATTCCAGCAGATAGAGTTAATATCTACCTTCCTGTGCTTGGTTTTGGTGATTCTTAAAGGTAGCAGATTTCCTCCCTTTTGATGTTAACAAAAAGTGTTTTCAGTTGAGTGACAGGCAGCGTCTTACATAGCACCTTTCAAGGGATCCGACCGCTGAGGGATACATTTGCGTGAAGGAAAATGCTGTGCCAGAATAAACCTGACATGTTTTTCTACATTTGAGCCGAGGCAATTTGTGCTCATCTTCCTCAGTGATTTCAGACATTTGGAGACCGTGTAGTGTTTTTTATAATAAATAAATTGGAGCTTGTATAAATAACATGGTGTTTTTAAGAAGTCAAAACAAAATTTCAGTCCGGAAGTATACACGGTGAACTAAACTTGAATAGGTAAACAGAGATGTTGCCTCATATTGTGTAAAGGAGAAAAACAAAGAGAATGTATCTGAGCCATTCAACAGGGTCATCTGCACAAAATAGACATGATAAAGCATTTAAAACATAGAGCCTTATTTTGTACCAAGAGAAATATGTTCACACATACATATAGAATCAGAAGTTGGTCATGTAAAACCTCTTATCAAGAGCTAATTATTAAGCCTGAAGTGGACAATTATTCTCAGTAGGATAAGATTAGAAGATAGGATAAGGATTGAGAGCCTCAGACGCACGGAGAGGTAGCTCGACATGCGTCATTCTTAATTACCAGACACACCCATGGTTTTCAATTGCCAGTGACAAGCTGACATTGTTACACTGACATTGTTTTGTGCAACCTCAAAACACCTGTTGTTGTGTCTGAAAATAGTCTGACTTTCTGATCACATCAAGAAGCTGCTCATCCTATCCAAACTGGCCTGATCACAGACTTAAGAAGCAGCTTATGGATCACACACTGAGATTACACCTGTAAATTGTATTAGGGCTTCAGTATAGAGCACCATAGACATTGTTTGCCATGCATTCCTGAAGGAATATCAAATAAGTATTATAGTGTTTTATCTTTAAGTGTAATCTAGCCTTGACTTCCAAAAGTGGCTGTCATCCTGGCCTTTGGGAAACACTGATTAACATTTTTCACCATTTCCTGACATTTTATAGATCAGACCTCTAATCGATAAATCAAGAAAATAATAGACAGATTAATAAACAATTAAAATAATATTAAGTTGCAGCCCTAGTGAATTACCTCCCTCCATTTTAATTCCATTACAGGTATTTGTGGCTGTGAAGGGCAACATGATGTGATGGAGACTGTTTTGAGTCAGTTTTATAGTCGTTTTCCCTGAGACAAAACAGCGTAATTAAAAAAAAAATCAAAATCGAAGTAATTTTTGGTTTATGTCACAATATGACGATTAAAGAAGCAACAAATTCATTCCCAGATTGTGAGCAATTATCTTAGCATTTAAAACAGTCAAATCTAACCAAATTAAAAACAACAAGAAGCGAAAAAAAACACGACTAGATAATAAAGGTTTTGAAAGTAGTGGATGGGATTTGCCATGATTGTCACAGGCCTGTTAAATTAAAAAAATCTGTTTGGAATAATTTGGCAATAAATATAAAGGTGGGTTTTGTTTGTTGTTTGTTTAGGCAAAAGAAATAAATCCTATTTTTTTTATTTGAATACTTCCTGAATGAACACTTGTACCATGGAGGAGAAGTCACAACTAGTAGCTCTGGCTGAATGTTTTGGCGGGTTATAACTTGGATGGAAGGACAGCTCTCAGCTCCAGCTCGCTCCAGCTCAGTTTAACCCCTGAGGGTGCCAGTATTAAATCTGCACCAACATCTATCAACACCCACATAGACGTGACTTTAATGTGCCTGCTGTATTTAAGTGGTTTGGGTATCAGTTACTGATGTGGAAACAGAGTGTGTGTGTGTTTGCCCCTCGTCCCTCCGTCCTCTACACCTACACACACGCACACACACACACACACACACACACACACACACACACACACACACACACACACACACACTCTCTCTCTCTCTATGCCTGGCCCACTGTGTTATCTGAAGTCCAGCCAGAGGTCTCGCCAAAAAGCCAGTTTGTACCCATGATGTGTGTCCCCTCCAAACCTGAGCAGCTGTTAAGAGACTTAGCTCCTCACACAGCTCTCAGCAGAAGTGGAACACAGTGGTTGTTGAGCTGTTCCCTAATACCCCTATGATTCATACTTGTTCTGTTCGCTTTCCCAGAATGCAGCTCTGTATGCCTCGCTGTGCTGAGGTCCTTGCCCTCGCCAACATTGTATCAGTGGATTACTCATCCTTCCACTGGGGCAACATACCGCATTGTGTGTGTGTGTGTGTGTGTGTGTGTGTGTGTGTGTGTGTGTGTGTGTGTGTGTGTGTGTGTGTGTGTGTGTGTGTGTGTGTCATGATGGCTTAGACAGTAATGACTTGTTTTTCAAGTGCTACTGTAGAACAAGCAGTAGAAACACAGTGCTGCCGTTACAGATACAGAATTAAGATTAAGATTGTGAGGTTCAGCATTTGGTTTGTTGAACATTTCAGTGTTTAAAGAGTTAAAACAGTCAAGTGGGATTCTTTTTAGAGTTTTAAAACCAGTAGTTGATTAAGCGAGGGGTCATGTGACAAAAAATCTGGAGACAATAGTTGTGTTTTTAAACCAAAATGCCACAAATGTTTTGTTTCCAATTCCAATAAAAAAAGGCAATATTAGCATACTTAGTCTTCTGTAATAGTAAACTAAATATCTTTCAGTTATGGACTGTTAGTTAGATCGGACACTGTGTGTGTGAGTGAGAGTCGAGCTCTCAGTGAGTAACGATACACAGAAGTCAGGGTTAGTCAGTCCGCATCCAGTTCACCACTCCCTCCCACCACAGCACGCCGGTGTCCACCTGTTAATCTAAACATGTACCCACTGACTGTTTAGAACCATATGGATGCTGTTAATGTGTTGTGATTGAGATCCTGACACCATGCATCCTGGAAAGTGACAAAGTTACGTTTTTCGCTCTAAATTACATAATCACCATCAGTAAACAGGACGCTGTCTGACTCGTGGGGAGGGATGCTGTTTTCTGGGGGAAAGTTCACTGAAGTCTCGGTTGGGGGGGCTGAGCGTTGCGGTGTTTTTTTTCAAGACAGTAACTACAACAAAACAATAGTGGAAGGACACAAACACTTGGTGAGTTAAAGTTTTTTGCCAGGGACAGACACTGTTTTTTCAGGCAGAAATGTGACGAAGAGTCGGTAGGACAGACAGGAAGACAGACACTTCCCCATGTATAACTGCGCTATTTTTTTCCTCATATAAGTTGCCAAAGACACTACCAATTACTACGCTCCTGTTGTTTGGTCATGTAATGTTGCTTTGTGGGACATTTCTCTTTATTTTGTTGAGTGAAGGATCTGTTTAGTTGTCAGACCATGAACACCATCAGATCGACACACCCCTGCTCCGCGCCTCCGCCTTTTCCATTCACACAGACGCCGGCTCGCCTCTGCTGCGCCTCTGATACTACCTCCGGAGCGCATCAGAGCCGCAGCGAAATTTCACCCCTCTCCGCATCTGAAACTTTCACACAGAGGAGGATGCGGAGAATCGGCGCATGATCTCCGCACTCAAAGAGCAGTGTGAATGGGGCTAGTGTCAAACAACAACCCAAACATGCACGCCCACTTCACTCATTGTTTGACATAAGTCACTTTTTCTGCGTACAAACCAGTCCAACACAATGAATTCCTTAGTGGAAAGTCATAAAGTCTGCGCTGTTATCTCCATTTTGAGTGATTACAGTGACACACCCGTCCATGCGATGGCAGGCTTTTCACCCCACCTTTTAGTGCAACAGCTGCAGTACAAACACTTTTGGTCAAATATGGTTGGATAATGTGTTTGGGCTATGCAGGAATCAAACTAGTTCGTACCACTTCTTGTTGTTTGACCATTCAATAAGTGCTTTGGTTGAAACATACCGACAGCTTCAGAGGAGGCAGACCAATTAAAGGAGCGGTTTGATCCAACAGCAGTTTTTGCTCTAGACCCATGTCCTTCTCACAGGTGCATACTTGGACGTCCTCGACACATTCCCCTCCCTGGTGTGTTTTTTGATTAGCAGCGTTGCATGAAAGCTGCCCTGGTCACTGAATGGCCTCCTCTATGGAATTTGCCAGCCGCTATCTAATCAGGTTTTCTCACTCTGTCCGACGCTATTTATCAACCAAGCTGTTGAGGACAAAACAGCTTGATCTCCCTGAAGCTTAATAGTGCAACTTACGTCTATCCTTTAGTCATTGTTATTGTATAGTCTTTGTTCCAACACACAGCTGGCCTTTTGGTCAACCCTCAGAAGTTGAGATGAAGAGTTACAACATGATGCATGCCGCTGGCCTCAGGATATGTGTTGCTATACTTTAAATATCCCACGCTTAGTTGATGTCTCGATGTTTTTGAAGTTAATGGACTGTGAAATAGGCTTAATGTGACTTCTCTGCATCTTCTTGACAGAGGCCTAGTTTTGAAATTCTGTCAGTGATCTTATCTTTTACATAAATGTGTGTGCACACCAGAAAAGTCACAGCAATATTACTTGTGTAGAAAAAGGCAGAGTTAAAAGGTATTTCTAACAAATGCAAAGACCAGGCAAAAAGTTGTTTTTAAAATCTCGAGCAAACTAGGCTGCAAGTCCCCATCTGCTTTGTGATTACAAAAATGGTCTTTTATAAGATTGACCTTTGTGGTTCTTCACATAATTGTGTTCCTTATATTCTGCACACTCGGTTTACTCATATAAAACTTTGTTGGCTGCCTTTGTTGTGGCTGTTGTGCATTGTCGTCGGGTTTGGTCGGTGGTCTGTATCCATGCCAGCTGGAAGGGGAAGCCAACACAGAGTGTCCTATCTTGTTTGCCACAGAGTGTGAATTGAAGAGTTTGCAAGCTATCTGGACAGAGAGGTGTGAAGAGGAACCCTGCCGACAGCAACAAACACCACGCTTTCCAAAGTTCACGGGGCTGCAAAAAAATCATGCAACCCGTAAAATAGTCTGTCAGGATGACTTTGTAAAAAATTTGTCAACGCTGAGTGTGAAAGGTTAGAAAAACAGCAAAGGCAGCATGAGAGCAGACAAAGAGAGAAAGGTCAGTGATCTGGATGCTTGGATAAAGAAGATGCTTAAATTTATGACTTTAGCCCCCCAAAGACAGCAAGAGACTCTGGTTTCATCTTTCTACACAAACACAAACTCAAGCACATTAAATGAATCATATGTTTTTGTACTCATTGGGTAAGAACTCAGCATCATATTTACTTTTACTTTTACTTACTTTCACTAGTCTTGATTGTCTAACCTCCCCCCCTCAACTCACACCCTGTTCCAACTCGTACTAATGTGGACATTACGTACCGAAAGACCAGTTCTCAGAAATCTCATCCTCCCCTCTCCTCCTCCGGCTATGACAACATCGTGCATTCTCTCCACCATTGCCTATTCACACACTCGCGCGCAGGGTTAGAACAGGGGTTTCCGAAGAAAAATTACACCGTCCATCTTGCACTGAGTCACTTTTACAAAGCATGCTGTAATGTAGAGCAGCTGCAAACTACTACTGGCACCAGGCCTGCACCTCATCAGAAGTAAATTATCCTTTCAACAAAACCGCCAACACTCGATGGAATGAAAAATCTGCACAAATGCATTCTTTTCAGCTGTACTAAGTGATACCTTACATTGTGTTTGAAAGGACTGTGTAAAATATTATCTGCGTGTACTTCTAACATCACCTCTCTCCGCTGTCTGGCTGCAGACTACCTGGCGA
This sequence comes from Pagrus major, assembly GCF_040436345.1. Lineage (NCBI taxonomy): Eukaryota > Metazoa > Chordata > Actinopteri > Spariformes > Sparidae > Pagrus > Pagrus major. The sequence goes on along the minus strand of NC_133216.1, from coordinate 15,933,188 downwards.
AGCACGGCCGTCTCAGTGAGCTAGAGGCCAGGAGGAAGTTCTGGCAGATCCTGTCGGCGGTGGAGTATTGTCACAACCGCAACATTGTCCACAGGGACCTGAAGGCGGAGAATCTGCTGCTGGACGGCCACATGAACATCAAGATTGCAGGTACCGTACTCATAAACTAATTTATGAATGACTGCATTTAGTTTTGATCCATCGCCTGCAATGATCTCAGTGCTGGTGTAGTCCAGAAATGTCTGAACTACCTGTCCAAGCCATTTACACAGTGTTGAGAAGTGATCAGAGGTTGCTTGCAAGATATCTGATGGCTGAAAGATGCCATAACAGAATCCAAAGGCTTGCTCTACCTTTATCAAAACTGATTAGAGGAGATCAAAAACCCCTCCCCAGTGACCCCTAGCTTTAATTTTGGGAAAGAAACCTTACATTAGAGGACAGAGTGGGGAACGGACCCTGAGGCAGAGATTTGAGACTAAGCTGGAGGTCTGTAGTACAAGCTTCAAAGTGTGATTATTAAGCAACTGGCATTTAGAGCCAACTAGTGAGAATGTCACCCTACCGCTGTTTCCCAGAGTGGAGAAGGGGAGGCTGGGAGGGGATGAGGGTGGTGGGAGGGAAGACTTTGGCTTTAATTGGAGGAGGAGGAGGAGGAAGAGGAGGTGATGATATGGATTGGCTGCTTTGGAGTGGTGGATGAGAGGATGAAGGGAGTGTGATAAGGAGCGATGCATGCAAGGCAGCAGGGCTGCAGCTGTGACAATGCTCTGAAAGAGGCCGAGGGTTATCTCAGGCTTTATTCAGAGATACTGATACTAAAATCCATCTAAGGTGAGCTGATCACATGAGGGCGGCTATAAATATATGTGTGAAAGGATACCAGACACACTGAACATGCATGTGTGCTCCAGGGAAAATGGCCTCTTATCCTCAAAGGACTTCACACATTGTATTATGTACTCCAATATGCACTCCAATAGAATAAAACCATTGTTTATTGATCTGATAAATGTTCCTTAATGTGGGTAACATGACAGTTTACATTCATTCGAGGCAAAGCCAGTGTTCAGTAGCTTTTATTTGTTCTAAAAGGTCAAATCAGATAAGGACAAATTAGAATGAACTATACAATAACTGATAGAGAACCGAGTGTTTCAGCTGCCTCATTCTGCATCATCATGTCTACTGTTTCTCAGAAGGGTCCAAGATGATAACCTTGAGATGTTATTACCCCAGCAGTAATTTTCACAAACAGGTCTGACTCACAGCCGATTGTCCGCACGGTAGATTAGATTTGAAGCAGGAAAACAATGAACAGAACATTACCTGGCTTGTGATTAGAAAAAAAATGTCTCTTGGGAGGACATCAGCAGGAAGGTACGTTCTGTACTGCTCTTATACACAACATGCTCAGACAAGTTAGGCAGACAGTAAAGAAGTTTTGACGGGTACATGGGCCTGTCATGATAACTAGGTTGTCGACTTATTGTACAAATCTTATCGTACATATTTTGTCTCATCGACTTATTGATATATGAACATATCCTCAGACACGAGCCAAAAAAAGGTAGCAAAAAATGGATTGGCAGTTTATTGCCTGTTAAGTGCAATTTTTGTTTCATTTATTGTTTTGTTTGTTTGGTTTTATTTTAATTTGGATTTGTTTATTTTGAATAATTATGTCTGAATATGCTTCATAATTAGTTCATTGCTCTTTAAAAGGGTGTCATTGTCAGAGGCATAAAATGGTCTCATAAAATGGACGATAATATCCTTCATCGCAATCATTTCTGGGAAACTGTATCGTCAACAAAAGTAGTTACCATAAGAGGCCTATGGGTACATATTAGATTCGTACTGTACATCGGAAAGACAGTCCTCACATTGTCTTGAATGTATTTGTAACATTGGTGTCATTGTCTCTCTGTTCATGTACATCTAATCTGCATTTAGAGCTGCTGGTTATTTTCAACATCATTTAATGTGTTGATTATTTTTAGACCATTTATTGTGTAGCAATTTATTCAGATACCACCCGTTTATCCTTGAGATCCAAAAAATGCAAGCTTCTGGTCTTCTTTCCTGCCTTTGTTGGCACATTGCTGCATATCTTGGCATTTTAGCGCCACCTGTAGATCAGTGGAATAGCAGTGTGACACCGTTGGCAGGACTGTGTGTGGACGACAACTAGAGCGGGTACCCACTCCACAGGTTACTTTTTAAATGCAAATCGGGCTACAACTAACAAAAAGAAATGATTGATTGGGGTTTTTTGTCTATAAAATGTCTGTCACATTGTATATGTATTTTGTTTGTGTTGAGTGCACATTAATTTAGTGAAAAGCACCATGTAAGCACTATATATAATAAAACAATAAAGGACTTACAGGGACACCAGATTTTAAAACTTCTTTAAATTAAAGACAAAAAAAATAAGACTCACCTCTTTAATCTTGCTTTAAAGTCATACACATATCCTCACTTTTATTCAATCTTATTGATTTTTAAAAAAAATTTTAACAGCTTTCTTATAAATCCACCCTTTTGTATTTTAATGTTTTATTCAACGTTTTCCAATGCAGTTGCTTTAGGGATAGACTGATTATCGGGGCAGCTATTGAGCATTTTTCAGATTATCAAAATCTTAATTTTTTGTGTCCGAATGTTGACAAAGTAAATTTATTTAGAGATGCAATACTTTGTTGTCTCACTCAATGCCCTGCTCACAGCTCCATCTGATTGGTTACACGTCACAAGTAATAGCCTGTCAACACTGAATAATCTGAATCTGTAATAGTAATTAGTAACTAAAGTTATCAAATAAATGTAGTGGAGTGAAAGTATATAATAGCAAAAGATGGAAATACTTTAATAAAGTATCATAAAATTGTGCTTGAGTGCAGAAGTTGAGTAAATTATACTTATTAGAAAATTTGGACACGAAGACATTCATTTTTACTGCAAATGTATATCGGTTCCATATAATGGATATGGGTCTCCTCGATTACTAATAATCGGTATCAGCCCTGAAAAAAAACATATTGGGTGATCTCTAATTTGTTTAAATGTTTAATAAATCCTTATTTGTATTACACCTGTCATACATACCTAACACTGTAAATGTAGAATTTGGATGTAAAGCACTGAGCAGCATTGTAAGCAAAATTTCTATTAGTTCTCTGTTTAAACAATCCTTTCAGCACTAGTCTGAAAATTATGTCCAAACCTACGTGTCTATGCTGCATCATGCTTCTGGGTTTTTTTCCTGCGGTCCTGATGTCTCCCTGTTTTCTAAAGGCCACCTCTGGTCATTCTGTACGGAGCTTAACCAGGCAGCGGTCAGTCAAAGAAAGGTCATGCTAATGGTGGCTGCAGAGGAGAGGGGAACCGCAGCGGGGGGTGCCCTTCATGTTTTCACTTCAAACGGCCCCTTTACTTCAAGTTGGCAGATTGAAGGGGATGGAAAGAGAGGAGGAGAAATAACAGAAAACAAAAGCAAGTTGCTGGATCAGAGGATGAGCAGAGGGCAGTCCTTTGTGGCTTAGCAGCAAAATATACAGTCAGTTACACGTGTTAGGTTGTGTCGGGATTCTTATAAACAAGGTAAAAATGGTCTCAGAGAACCGAGAAATCTGATATGTCATATATTTTCTCAAATCTCCGGTCTGTTTATAGCTTTATTTTACATTATTTGAATTTTTCAAGGTTGAAACCATCCACAGAGTGATGTCATTGAAAGTGCACTGAACCCTAAAGGTGTTTCATGCTCAATTAAGTGATGTAGAAAGTACAAACAGTCTCCAGATCAAGGATACCTGTTGGAGAAACGGTGTCTAATTACTTTTTAGATACACATCTATAAGAATACAAACGAATGAAAGCTAGCAGAGTTGGACAATATGTTGATATACAATACACTGTGAAACAATAGTATATAGAATAGAGACTTGTCTGGTTTTCTTCCCCGTGGCTATTCCTTTATTATCTCTGGTTATATTGGTTTATTGTGGTCTATGTTGCAAATCAGTGAGCAGGACTTCTTTCTGGCTTTACTTCAAATACAGGATTTTTTTCAACAATGTGTTGGAGGACATCGATATGTCAGGAATTTAATTTATTGAATGACACTTTAACAAACATCCCCATTGAGCTTCCATTTTTGACCTTGAAAAAAGCAGTTGACTGAACAACCTCACCTCAGGGTCCATCTTGTAGCTGTTCTGCAGCTTTTGATCATATTATGTGATTTTTAAGGCCCCTAGAAATGTGTTGGCTCTGGTGCAAATTGAATCATAAATATTTAATGTTACAATCAAAGTTAAAATTTTGGAGAAAGAACTACTCAGGTGTTTCAGTTTAACACTTAAACATGTATTTTTTTTTAATATCCTTAATTGGTGCTCAGAGGTACATGACATCAACGTTTTACAACTGATCCTCAACTCAGAAAAACATACATATAGATATCTCTCATGTGAAACCACCAATGTTCATGTTGGACTTTCCTCATGGGTAAGAAGCTGATTGAAAAATTATGTTTTCAGGGCCTTTAAATCTTTTAACCATATCTTTCTGAAAACAACGTGTAATGGAGGTATCACAAATGAACAAAAACATATATGGCATATTAGATGTTGCCCTCACCTAGCAAGCATTAGAACCAAATGTATGCCAAATTCAGTAGAATCAGTCTCAGGTTAAGGTAAATATTTGAGATGAAACTATGTACTTTTACTAAATAGCAGCCACTGTGGGAACATGTGACAATTATGTGGTAATGTTAAATTAAGTTCAGGAATATCTATCTAAAGTTTTCTAACATTAGCTAACGTTAGCCACTATAAGCTACTCATCATATCAGACCAAGTAAGGTTGTATCGGCAAGGATTTTGTGGCCATAACTCAAGGAATCATACGTTTATTATGAAAAATGTAACACTATTTTGTAATAGGTTTAAATGATGAAGTGATGGCATTTTATATGCAAAACGTCAAAGGTCAACATCACTGTGGTATCATAATGTTCCGCAAAAAGACTTTTCTGACCATTATTCAACATGACTCATAGATCTTCTGTGCTACCAGGTTGAAGGATTGAGGGTTGAATGGTGTAGTTGTTGCACCATGTGATGAAACTTCCTTTTAAAAATAGTTTCTCAATGACGACAGCATGTTTCTCACTGGAAATGAATCACTTGAATCGTACTAGTCAGTATATTAATAACTTCCTTTTTAACAAACATTACATATTATGTTTTTATTAAATTCCTTCAAAGACTTCACTACAGACATGGATGTAAACTCCCACTCAATTTGGTGGAGGCATACAACTGTGTGGTGGTAATTCTAGGTTATAAGAAATTTTGGATACCTGAAGCATTTGAGGATACAAGACAATGAGGAATAAAAAGTTTTTAGATGTTGACAAGTGTGAAAAAAGAGAAGAAACGAGCACGCACAAGAGCAGGAAGGAGAAAAAGCCCCCCGAGCTGCAGCCATAACTATAAAAATGGTCGTTCCTTATTAGAAATGACACGGTAACATTTTTGACTGCTGGATGCTGCAGCTTGATGATATCACTCATACACTCGTGATAATCACACACACAAACACAGTTTTATAAGCCGTTTGCTGGAGTGTATTCCAGTGTGACATGTTTGGGCTAATATTATGCTAATACTTTTGTGCGCGACACACACACTCCCCCACCCCGCCCTTCCCGACGAGTTATGAGTTCTGTTAGTAGCCTGCAGTGTGCCGGAGCGTTTGACGTCAACCAGTCTGCTCAGTATTCAGCTCCATGAAATGGGTCACAGCTTCTGACGATAAACCAACTGCACTGCTCCGCTCTGCTGTGCTGTGCCTGCATCTCACATCGCACCTTCACAGCAGCATCAGACAGTAAACATACTTGTAATAAACCCCTCTGTGGCGCTCCGCTTTAACCTCCACTTTGCCTAAGCCACACCTGCCACTACCTGCACTGCAGTGATTAAATGGCGTGAATGCATGGACTCACATTCACTCGTTTCTTTTCAGGCGGAGTCTGCACTGTGCTAATCTCGAAAACCTCATTCCTACATGTATTTTCCAGTGAGCTAGTATTCCCTGCACCTTTTTACAGTCAAAATTCAGCATTCAGTCGAGTTTCTGCATCATTGTCGTCATCTGCAGCCCTATTTTTAAAGCAGTTTTGGAGCATTTTTGCCTTCCCCAGCCAGAAATGGATGTTGCAATCATAGTAAACAGTAGTTAAGCTCAAAAGCATTAGGCCTCCAGATACCTACACGCCCTAAATTATTTTGAACAGTAAGACAATGGTGCGGTGGCCCTGAAGGACAGACACAACATTTCACAAAACACAACATTTCGCCAAACACAACTACATGTCTTGAAACACTTGTGAACTGTTGTGTTTTGTGAAATGTCGTTGCGTTTTCTGTAATGTTGTGTTCTGACCTTCATGGCCACCGTACAATGGACAATAATTAAGCCAAATAATTTTAGTATTTATGGAGGAAAAATGACCATTACTCTGGCATCCTGCCGTTTTATACACTTGCCAGTTTATTAGGTACAGTCCTGCAATAAATCCACCTCTCATGAATGTTATAATTTTCAATTTTTGTTGAAACTGTTTTACAGAGGGGTGTTGATGATCATTTTTGGTGGATGTTTGTGGCACTGTTGAGCTGTATTGCATTATACTGATGTGTGTTTCTATTACTTTGTCCACTCCTGCAGTCTAGACTAAATATGCATATAGCGTAGATTGTGTCTGGTTAATTGTAAAGGATGATGATTCAGAGCATCATCCTTTTCAGAGAAAAGGTAAAGGAATCGGTTTCACATTCTCTTACTCCCTCACACACTGCTTAGTTTGTGCGTGTGACGTTTGTGTGTCTTTGTGTGTGTGTGTGAACCCACATCACCTCCAGCCCTATTATGTAAGACAGATTTTTTTTTTTATCAGTGTTATTTATTTGTTTTGCAATACAATTTTTCTGTTTATGTAACTGTTACGAATTATGGAAAAAGGGTGGGGGTGGAGGGTTAAGTGAGCCCGATTGTCTGCTGTTGTTGCTGTCAGGTCCCATGATACCATCACAGGGTACCGGTGATAACAAACTAAGTATGGAATATTTTTTCTTATCTATCATCAGTTGATTCACTTTGTTGTTGAGCCTTAACACGACCAGTCCCAGTCACAAGTTCGAGAAGTTCTATTTACGATAATAATGAGGCAGAAGAAAAACATGAAATCCCTCATTTCTGAGAAGTAACTTAGAAATTAAGAGTCAATTATCAAATAGTCGGTAATTAATTTCCTGTTGATCAGTAAGTAGCAATTCTTGTAAACTCAAATGAGGAGGGAAGACAAAGGATCATTTACTGGAGAAGGTTTGAGAAGGAAGTGATAGAAAAAAGGGGGCTGGCAGAGTAATTGCAGACACTCTAGTTGGCTCGGTGTAGTTTGGCAGATATTCCTGCAGCTTTTAGTTGGATTTTAATGAAAGGCAGACATGAACTTTTCAGCGTTTTCTGTGTGATTTTGTGCGAGTGTAAGTTCTCTCTCATGTTCCTCTGAGGAGTTGAATCAGACAGACAACCAATCTGAGCGTAGTGTTGATGACCTCATGTCAGTCTCCAGGGGAGGTTACCTCATACAAAGCACCATTTCCTCAACGTACAAATATGCGGATCACATATTACATTATGCAAAACCTGCAGACCCCATGGAGACACTTACGAATGACATAACTCACCTGTTGTTCTGGACATTTTCTTTGTCCACTTCGACCACTTCAGCACATCAGCAGCTGTATTATAAATATCACCATGTGCCTGACCTCTTCCCTTTTTACAGTCATACTTACAGTTAGAGGTTGCCTTTTTGCATACAGCACCATGTTCACAGCAGATTTTGGAAGGGCCTAATGTTTGATTGGGCCTAATGATTCATTATCTTTACTTTACTTCCCCTGGTGTTCTTTCCTGTGTAGATTTTGGATTCGGGAACTTCTTCCAGCCCGGGGAGCCTCTGGCCACGTGGTGTGGCAGCCCGCCTTACGCTGCTCCAGAGGTCTTTGAAGGCCAACAGTATGAGGGCCCACAGCTAGACATCTGGGTAAGATGAGTGATTGCATCACCACTATATTTTTATCATTTTTTTTCCAAATACAGCGACATGTGCATTGAATTGAGATATGGATCTCTTTCCTTGCTGCAGTTTTACTTCGACATTTACATTACTAAGCTACAGGAAATGAGCTGATGCAATTCATTTTTGAGAAATTACATATATCTAATAATAGAAACAAAGTGTGAATGATTCAGTCAGCAGATTTGTTCCTGTCACATGATGTTTCCCAACCACAGTTTTTCAACCAGCCTATCGCAATCATCTATCATATTTTTACATGTGTTCGTATGTGTGAAAGACCATGTATTTATGTGTACCGTATGTAAGGTTGTGAATGCAAACAATAATCTTAACCTAATTTACAGTGTTGTAAAAAAAGTACCCAAAAGTCATAGATAGATAGATAAGATATTTCTGGTTATAAATATACTTGTATCAAAGTACATATTTACATGTACGTATATACTGTATATATCAGGATTACCCTGTCAAACATAATTGGGATTCACAATATCATCCCGATAACCATCAAAATGGCACTAAAACATACTGGAATTACTTTAACACATCCTTTTTTGTGAAAAACAGAGAAGAATCTTAAATAAGTAATCATAAGTTACAAGATCTTCCTGCACAAATAAAGGATAAATAAATGGTAATAACCTCGTGTTGTTTTTCAGTTTGGAATCTGTAGTATTTACACACAGGATACAATGTGCAAGCCATGCCTTCATCAATAATGACAAACTTATGCAATTCAAAATAAATCAGTAAACCAATAAAGGACTGGCCGCCAGCAATCTAGACAGTTTTTTCATCCGTCATTCATGTGAGGTGTGTTTTTATCACAACCCAACCCTAACTTTATACTGTGGCTTGATCAATTATTAGTCTGGACGATTATCGGATCTGATATTTAGCATTTTCCTGATTATTAAAATCCTTTTCTTTTTTTAAAAAAAAATCCAATTGCAGATGAAATAAATTACTTTAAAAATGTGTTGCTTCGGCTCAGCTGCCGCATGCAATCTGCAATATAAGTAATTTTAGTTGAATTTAGTCAAGTGGAAGCATAGAGTGGCAGAAAATGGAAATACTCAGGTAACTCAAAATTGTTCTTAAGTACAGCACTTTTATATGCCATCATGCTTACTTACTTACATCCAGACACTTCTGATTGATTTATCACTTGCCCTGACCTTGTTCTCTATATGTGCATGTATTCACATTCACAGAGTATGGGGGTTGTGCTGTATGTGCTGGTGTGCGGCGCGTTGCCCTTCGATGGGCCCACTCTGCCTGTGCTTCGACAGAGAGTCCTAGAAGGAAGGTTTCGCATCCCTTACTTCATGACTGAAGGTAAGGAGAGACTCTCTGGGATATTTAACACAAAATAAGATGAGAGACTGTGCCAGCTCCCACCCCTCTGTACCTCACATTCCTGTAAATGTACACGCATGCGGTGTATTTGTGAGACACCCTCCAGTCTCCTTTATATCACAGTATGCAGTCGAAGAGGTGAAAATGGCGTGAAAATTCCCATTCGCTCACACTTTCCTATTTCAGTCACCATACATATATTAATGTAAGCGGCAGACTCTCTTGTGGCTGCACCCAGTCAGAGGGTCATTTCATTAACAAGAGAGTATTCCGCTCATTTGATTGGATACAGGAGGAGAGGCTCTGTCATTGTCCTCTGTAATGTGTGTACGTGCGTCAGTGTGCATGTGCGTGCACGCAAGCCGCAGGGTGAGTCAGGTTGGCTAACTGTCTCAAAGCAGCCCTGCTGTTAGCGGCTGTGCTAGCTAGCTGGCAGCAGATTAAGTCCAGAGCTGGAGCTGTTTATGTAACCTGGGGAAGAGCCAGTGACGCCTTCCAGCAGCTCGCCTGTCTGTCTCTCTCTCTGTGTTTGCATGTCTGTCTGACTCATGCTCTCTATCTGTGAGACATCTTCCTGTCCGTCTGTGGCCCTGTCTGTTCCTCTTGTCTTGTTTCTCTGGATCCCATCTGCAAGTCTGTAGCACTTTCTCCACAGGGGGTGTGGTGAGAGAGTCGACCAGATTTCTTTTTTTCTCTGTTCAGGACCTTGAAACAGTTAAGACATAAGGGGAATGTAGGAGTGTAATGTCAGCTCCGTGGCCAAACTGACACTCAAACCCGCCTCCCCACCCCCAGTCCAGCCCCTGTTCCCCGAACAAGGGGAACAGAGTGTGCCGATTTCTTCATCCATCTCATCTGCTCTTGTTTCTCTCACCGGCCAGCGCTGTGGTGCACAGCACAGCCTTGCACCGCACAGTAAACTCTCACTACAACATGTCTCAGCACTGTGATGTGGTGCGGTGTGGTCTACTCCCAACTTACTGATTTGATAACAACAGTAGATTTTTTTCTTGTGTCTCCCCTGCTGTTGCATGTTGCACAGGCTGTGGTGCATAGTTGAACAGAATAGCCTGGAGTCATGTTATCCAGAACAAACAGCCCAATTCCTGAGTTTGTATCCTTTATCTGTGCATGACACAGCTGAAACTCACTGCAGATTGCAGTTTAAAGCATCTACCAATATTCTTTTGATTAATCCATGAATCATTTGGTCTAGAAAATGTCAGAATATTTTTAAAAAATGCACTTCACAGGTTTCCAAAATTATCTCAGATTGCTCATTTTGTCCCAAAAATACTCAGTCAAGTGTTGCTGCAACAAACAATTATTTATTTATTAATCTGATGATTGCTTGTACAATCAACCCATTAATTTTTAAGTCTAGAATATGTCAAAAACTTGCTCATAACATGTTCTCAGATCCCAGAGTGATGTGTTCCAGTTGCTTCTTTTGTCCATTCAAAAGTTTAAACCCCAAAGACTTTTCATTTGCTATCATAAATTGCAAATGCTTACATTTACATTTGACATTTTTGCTTGAAAAATAATAATTGATCGATCATCATATAGTTGGCAATGAGTTTTCTAATCGATTAATTGACTAATCATTGCGGCTCTACAATCAACAATGATACAAAATTCTCAAACCAAGTTTAAGTATAAAGGCGACATTTTATGTAAGATATAGTGACATTTGATTGTGTCACCCAGTCCTTTGCATTTATGAATTCCTTAAGAGGAGATTTAAAAAATATCGAGATAAATAATGTGTATTGCGATATAGCCTCTACAATATCCCAATATTATTTTAAGGCCATATCACCTCGCCCTACAACTGATCCAACCACATTGCACACTGAAACAAAACTGGGTGTGAAATGGGTTGATGTTTAAATTGCAGCTTGTGTTTCATTTCATTCATTAAATGTCTATGTGTGGTGTTACGCTTGTGTCCACAGTCATACATGATGATTATATTTTATATCTGCCAGTTATAGTCTGTTGTTTTTAAGCTCCTTTGTCTGGTCAAATAAATCAAATAAGTCAGCCTCAGTACCCACTCTCTGCGCTTCAACTTCTCACCACACACTGCTGTTCTCCTTGCTTGGTGCAACTCTACACCGCTGGGACATTACAAGTGTTAACTGGGATAGTTTTGTGGTTAAGTCATGGTGGTGTAACGTACCGGCTGAGAACGGTGTGTCAATCAATCAGCCAGAGAAGCTAGAAGGTTATGCAGCGGCGACCTCTTTACATACTCGGAGCTTCCCTTGTGGTTAGTAGCTTTGAAAAATGTGCCCAGCTTCGGCTGTTGCTATAAACACGGGTGTAGCAACGAGCAGAGCCCGAGTATGTTGTGGGTCAAACATATTTCAGTGTATTGTATTTGAAGCAGGTTGTAACTTAGCAGCCGCACAAGCTGCTAAGATGCCACAGCATGGCATTAAAGTGCAGTGAAGGGCACAGTGGTTATGCATGTAACAGGGAAAGAAAGTGAAACCGGCAGGCATGAGGTAGAAAAAGATGTGATGTAAGCAGACGTTAGTGGATCAGCAGGGCAACTGGGAGGAATGTGAAGCAGGGAGTTCATGTTGGCAGTCAGGTCCTTGGGCTTATAAACTGCTGAGGTCTCTCTACTACCACTGAGATGGAAGACAGGATATCTGTGGAAGGATTTTGAGATCAGAATGAAAACTCAAGGTCAAGATGATGATTTAAAAACTATATTCCAGGGTTTAGTTGTTGAAACGCCACCTGTTTTGCTTTAAGACTGCAGCATCAGGGTATATGGGTAAAGATGCCGTGTGGCGGGCAGGAATGCAGTGCAGGCGGTAGGGGTGCAGGCAGGCCAGAGCAGCACAGCCAGGGGAACTGTAATCCTGTTAAGAACCCAGCTGTGTCTGACGTCAAACTCATCTAGCCACTAACTAGAGGTGAGGAGCTTTCATTAGGAGGGGAAGAAAGTAGAAAATAGTGTAGCTGCGCAGCTCAGAAGTGACAGCAAAGGAAACTGAGAAAAGAATGTTGCAGATTTTAAGCTCCTGAGTGTTATTTCTGCCCCACTTCATCTGGGCTGCTTTGACGGGGCTTAATTTGCTTCATCATAGCTTATACAAGAGGTGCTCATCGTTATCAAACATAAACAACTGAATCCTTTTTGTAAAAACCAAAGTATGAAATGCTTTTTTTTTAAAAAAACGTCTCACATCCTCCTGTGATTGTTCTTTTCACCCAGACTGTGAGCACCTGATCCGCAGGATGCTGGTCCTGGACCCGTCGAAGCGTCTGTCTGTGGCCCAGATCAAGGAGCACAAGTGGATGGCTCTGTATGTTCCTGTACAGAGGCCGGTTCTATACCAGCAGCCTCTGTCTGCTGAGGGCGAGGCAGGCGTGGGAGAGTACAGCGAGCAGGTCCTTCGCCTGATGCACAGCCTTGGTATCGACCAGCACAAGACTATAGAGGTGAGGAGTTAGCTTTATGTATTCAACAAGAAGTATACACTAACAGAGAACCATTTTTACCATGTGCACTTAAGCTGAATGGTGAAGCTGATTAAGCCGTGCAGCTGATTTGAAATAAATAAACAGATACAAGTTGGATAAAAATCTGTGGAATAAGACCTTGGGCAAGTGGAGGCATGCGGCCATCCTTGAGCCTTACTCTTTCCCTATCTGAGAATCTTATTGTTGCCGACTAGACGAGCCAGTGGGAGAAAGTAACAAAGTACTTTCTGTGACGTGTTCCCTTTTCCCCTAATAAAATATATGTGCTTTATTTATCCCAAAGGGCAATTGCAGCATTAGCTAAGTCACACATGAATCACAAAACAAACAACATAATGACTGAAACTGGAAGAAAATTCTGTAATAAAAGCACTGATAATTCAAATCTTATGGAAGCCCATATCCAGCAGTTAAAAAAGACAAGTTGATGAAAACTTTGTCTTGATAGATATGAAATCAGATGTTATAAATATGAGATCAAAATTACGAGATAAATTATGACCTCTCTCATAATTTTGACTGTTTTTTAACCGTTGAATTTTTTATCTCAATTCCGACTTTTTAATTTCATATTTATGACTTCTTAGCTCATCATTTTAACTTTTTATCTCATCATTTTGACTTTTTATCTCATATTTATGACTTCTGTCTCAAAATCATTACTTTTATCTCTCTTTATTATTAGTTTTGACTTTTTATCTCTGCTGTAGAGATAAATTAAAAACACTTTTAAATGGGAAACTAACTACAATATTCAGCCAAAATATAACAATGTGCTCGGAAAATAAAGGGAAATATATCAACTCTTTGATTGAACACTGCCGAAGTCAAAATACTGATGAAGATAAAGTTTTCAAAAGCTTCATTGATCCAGCACCGTGGAAACTCACTTGTTACAGCAGCTCAAGAATCAGATGCAGAGAGATAAGAAAGCGATTAAGTGATAGAACATTGCAGGCATAATTTTAATAGGCACATGGTGTGTAGTATCCTAAAACACATTTATATGCAGTACATTCTGTGTGCCGTCTTTTCTTTAAATATATCTATTTCTTGTATTTTAAATCTATACTTTGCTCTTTAGTAATTCCACAGAGGGAAAAGAAATATGGAATTATCTCAGCGTGCATTCAGAGCTGTCACAGTTAAGTCAGGTGTGCTCCAGTTGTAACTTCAATTACCGACACCACCGTTTGTTATGTCTGTCATCCTCCAGTCTCTGCAGAACAAAAGCTACAACCACTTTGCTGCTATCTACTACCTGCTGGTGGAGCGGCTCAAGGCCCATCGCTGCAGCTTCCCCGTCGAACAGCGGCTCGATGCCCGCCAGCGACGACCCAGCACCATCGCCGAACAGACTGTGGTCAAGGTAACCGCGGGGTTACGAGGTGGTTGGTTGAGATTAGCATCCACAGCTCCCTGATCAAAGCTCCATTATTCACACCTGCACCCAGGAACAAACAGACAGACACGACTCATTCATTTATTTATCCGGCCTGGTTCTGTCTTCACCTGCTCTTTTCCAACCCAGCCTTGATCTTAATGCGTCTCCCTCGGTTACATTATTCATTATTTTATTTTCTTTGTCGCTTCTTGTGCAGTCTCTCTTTAATTTCCCCCACAGTCCAGGATCTGGCTTTTGTATCTCGTTTGGATTACAAAGTCAAATTCACAGCAGCTCAATTTCATCTTAATTGCTTTATTATCAAGGATTTTGTTAAGTATTGGCTCTGAATCAGAGAGATTTTTTTGATGTAATGTCAAAGACTCTCCCTCTGTTTCCTCCCTCTCTGCAGTCGACCAGTGGTTCAGCCCAGGTGGGTCTGCTCCCGCAGGGCGTTCGTCTGCTGCGCTCCCCCGCTGTGCCCCAAGCCTCCGATGCTTTCACCTTCCCCCAGACTGCATGTGCCCTGGAGCAGAATTTCACAGTGGAGGATGTCAACACGCCCAAAGTAGGTCCAAAACCAGTACAATAAAAAAACGGGTACAACTTTGGGGACGTGGGTGTCTTTTTGTCTGTGTGTTCGTCCTCTGCCCTCATACGACGGCTCACTTGCGTCTGGCTTTTCGGTTAGGGAGGTTGTATTTATTACGGTCATTAACAGCTTGCACAAGTATGTCCTGAAAAATGATCCTGATAAGCTTGACAGTGATTCGCTTTGATAAGCATACTCTCACTGTGAATCAGAAATGACGCCGCATGCTTGTGTGTGCGTGCGTTTGTGCGTGTGTGTGTGTGTGTGTGTGTGTGTGTGTGTGTGTGTGTGTGTGTGTGTGTGTGTGTGTGTGTGTGTGTGTGCCCCTTTTTGAGATTTCGAGCTTTGGCTCGCTCCGTCGACCTGCCAGAGTGCAGCTGACTCGTTCTCTTATGTAAGAACTCAGCCAGCACTCACATCATACAGGACAGCTGCCTGTCCTGCGCGGCTTATAGACACACACACACACACACACACACACACACACACACACTGTGCTCGGCTTCTTTCCCTGTTTATCTGTGCCAACCAGCGACCTTTTCCTCCAGGCCTGTTGTTAAGCTGACCGACTATTAGAGAACACAGACACCAGTGGTCTGAGTTTGACGGCCTACACACACACACACATACACACACATACACATGCAGTATCATTCTTCGAAATTTCTATTCCATCCCACCCCTTCTCCTGGCGCCAATAATAAAAAGTTATGTGGACATTCAGTGTTTTATGTGTGTGTGTGTGTGTGTGTGTGTGTGTGTGTGTGTGTGTGTGTGTGTGTTGTAAGCAGAGAGAGAGACAGAGTGTGTGTTATCTGCGTGAATGGAGCCCGGTTATGTAAGCGGTCCTGTGATGATGGTGATGATGATGTGACCTAATGCGAAGCTGAGTGAACACACATGGACAGGAAGCTGCTGCGCTGCTCCAGTGATCTCGCCGCTGTGACCCCTCCTACCCATCAGCCAATGGCGAATCCTTTTTTTTTTTTTTTCCCATTTTTGGCTCTATGGTTCTTTTCCCCTTTTTTCTTTTCCATTCAGCTTCTTCTTCCTCTCTTTCTCTCCTCTTCCTCATCCTCTCCCCTATGACCCCCACCCATTTCATCGTCTATTACTCAATGTTGATTTCCCCTCTTGTCCTCAGTGTGTGTGTGTGTGTGTGTCAGTTGAGTAACAGCATTCCTCTCCCAGCGCACTACAGAAAGCAGATGGGGAATTGGGCAAAGTTTCTCTCTCTAGGCCAACACCAGGCTTTCCGGTTACTGCAGCCACTCATGCAGATGATCTTTGTCTGTGTGTGTGTGTGTGTGTGTGTGTGTGTGTGTGTGTGTGTGTGTGTGTGTGTGTGAATTTATGTCTGTGTGTGTGTGTGTCACTCACACAGCACTTTCAGTCAGAGCTCACTTCCTGGCCCTGCATTCCTTTATCCCCACCCTCCACCTCTAGGCCAACACACACAGGCCCGTCTACATGCTGTAACAAACACACACACACACACACACACACACACACACACACACACTCCCAGTATGAGACCAACTGTGGTGAGTGGAGGGAAAACAGAGGGAGGAGAGCAACTAATGGAGCCCTCATTCTCAGTATGGTGGTCTCCTTCTTGTGTCCAAGTGGTGTGTGTGTGTGTCTGTGTGTGTGTTCAAGACTCCTGATTTGACTAACAATGTGTCCTGGCTCCTGCTGTTTTCTTCCTGGCGCAGTCAATTTTGGATGTATGTTTATCGTTCTCTCTTTCTGGCCCTTTTATCCCCCGCCCCTCCCATCTAGGTGAACGGCTGCCTGCTGGACCCCCTGCCTCCCCCCACTGTCCTCCGCAAGTCCTCCACCTCGTCGCCTAGCAACATGATGGAGACCTCGATCGATGAGGGTATCGAGACCGAGGAGCCTGACACAGAGGATGATCCGCCCCACCTGCTCTCGGCCTATCAGACAGCCCGGTTCGGCCAGCGGCGACACACCCTCTCTGAGGTGACCAACCAGCCGGGGACTTCCAACCAAGGTATGATGTCACCTGATCAAACACACACCTGTAGACTGTCACATTAAAAGGTGAAGCCGTTGAAATTGAATGAAACCATTTTGTCCCCCAGGTAAATTATTCACTCTAGGCCACAACCCCTCCATGGGTAGCGTGGACTCGGACATGGGCTACGACATGGGCTCCATGCACAGCGACCTCGGCCTGCTAGAGGATCCCCCCTCTCTCTGTGAAGTGGTACAGGCCAACAGCTCTGCCCCTGGCATCACCGCTGCGCCTTTCATGAGCGCTCTGCCTGCCAACCCAGCAATGGCCGCCCTGACTTCCCAGCACAGAGAGGCGCACAACCGCTCCCCGATCAGCTTCAGAGAAGGACGCCGTGCCTCTGACACCTCCCTCACCCAAGGTTAGAACCGCCGGTGTTAATTTGTCTTTTCTTTCCTCCATGTCTAGTCATTCTTCTACTTGGACCTTTTCTCAAATCACCCACTTCTCTATATGCACTCAGACTACACTGACTTCATAATGGGTTGAGTATCTTCCTTGATAAATCCAAGCACTCCATTTCGACCTCAATATGCACAAGGCCATTCTGCCACCATAATAGGAAGTTTTACTGCTTGTAATATGTGACATTTTCAGTGCAGTTAAATGGATGAGGTGAGAAAAAAGCTGCAAAGAAAAATGGAAAGATGACTAAGGGCCCACCACTAGACAAATGGACAAATCCACTTTAAAGGAGAACTGCACCAATGTTATGTATCAAAGTCTGTGCATTATCCATTGTTCTCCAGATTGTTTTAACAATTAAGCGCTTGAGTTTTATTTTTTATGTATAAAATAAAATATAAAATATGTTTATAATTCTGTCTGTGGCACAGGATTTTGCTCTAGAAACTTATTACAGTGACTATCATTTTATCCTCCATCTTAACTATTGTCAGGTAGACAACAGAAACACTTTGTTAATGTTAAAGTACAGTATCAGTAATGTTAGATTGAAGCCTTACAAGTATCTAGAAACGTTTTTCCGATAAATCTGACAGCGCATGAATGCACAGTAACACACCCAACTCTCCAACTGAAACGTCAAATTGCAATATGGTTAATGTAGGCAGCAGGTTTTGACAAGGAAGACGAATGAGTGGAATAAAAAAGGCGACATCTCTGTTTCTGCTGGATCGGTTTTTAATACTTTCTTTGGTTATAGAAGTGCAGTGCTAAATCGGTACATTACCCATTAGTCAATACAGTCACAAGACATTTCAACATCAGTACTACAAAATCTGTATCATGCCATCGATGCAGCTGAATGCAGCAAGTTCAGACCTGCTCTTGAGAGACGATGTTGAAAGACGCTCTGTGACATACAGAAAATCTCTGTCTGAAGTGGAAGCAAACGAGACAGTTTGAGTGAAGAGCTTTGAAACCACCTATGTGACACACACAAGTGTCGATTAAATGCCAGATCCGACACGTCCACTTAAGCTCCGTCACTGCGAGCTGCGGAGAGTCTGATGTCTAAAGTGTCACAGTGCATATGTCTGAGGCTCCGGGATCCGCAGAGCACAAGAGCACCAGTCAAGAGGAAGAGCGCTGATTCTCATGACACAGACACAACACCCCTGCTGCAGCTGCTCCCTCACACATATATATGTATACTGCCTTCCGGATAAAGTGCCTCATTCCCACTCTGTCATTTGCTCCCCCCTCCTCTTTTTCACACCCATTTTTTTCCCCCCGTCTCTTCCTCCTCTCTCCTCCCTTCTCTCATCCTCTCTGGTCCCTCTGACGACTGCAAAGGTGATGATTCACGTTATGAATCACAGGCAGATATTTGAAGGTTTCAGCCCACATATCTCTCTTCCCCCTTCTTTCTCTCTCTTTCTCTCTATCCATCTCTTTTTTCCTTCTCCCTCTGTACAGCTTGTACTCCATCTTCTTCCTCTTTTCAAAGTTTCAGTCTGCGGCATGAAGAATTTTACTCTATCCTAAATATAAGAGGGAATATTAACCAACCTATCTACCTCTCCTTTACAGCTACATTACTCTGTGCTTGCAGCTTGTAAATCACCTGTGTGCTCCCTAAGTAGAAACCATAATTATAGCTTAAAAATGCGTGTTACTTCCGTAGCTCTACATTGACAGCCTGCACTGTGTACTCCCAGTTGGTATTTGCAGTTATTTATATATTTATTTTTTCGTAATCCTCTTTGGAGAGTGTTGATGCGGTGGATTCTTTTGCGTCAGACTGCTGACTCTCGTTTTAAATAACTCCCACCATCACTGTGAGTCAGGACCTGTCGTTCACAGCCACAGCTCGTCACCACTGGATGGGTCTTAACACACACACACACACACAGATATAGTCACATGTACAAACCCACCCACAGCCGCTCATGACGTACATCCAGTCTCATTGACAGTAGGAGCGATGAGGACTGATGCTGGCTCTCTGACAGCAAAGTGATTCTATCGATCAGCTGCTGAGAATCAATACTGACTTTGTATCGTTTTGATTAATTTGTGCTCTCAGGTCTGGTCGCGTTTCGGCAGCACCTCCAGAACTTGGCGAGGACCAAAGGCATCCTGGAGCTGAACAAAGTCCAGATGCTGGTGGAGCAGATGGGCTCCGGGGAAGGGGCCGCCATGGGCCCCCTGGGACCACAGCACCACTTGCACAACCTCCTGGAGGTCAGCCGTACTGCATAATCACACAAACACACACCCTTCACTCAGACCCATTCAAGATCTTTCTCTTCCCAAACCCGTTCTCAGCCTCAGTCCCTCTACTATCCTCACCCCATATTGGCCAGAGAAAAAAAAAGGGCACCCAGGCTGTTGTGTAACCCCACGAGAGGCAGCCAACTGTGGCTTGTTTACTGTCTCCCGTCCCCCTGGGGCCTGGAGCCTGGAACCTAGGCCAAAGTGAATGCAGCCATTGTTGAAGTCAGTCAGACTTAACCATAGTAGTGACTGGCACTCAATAGGCCCAAGCTGCAATCACACACAAAAACAGGCACACATATACACAAAATAATACACTCACTCACAGTGCGAAGGGACCATTTGAGGACAGATCCAAAAGCTTTCCTGTGGAAAAGAAAAACACAAACAAAATTAATTGTAGAGGCAGACAAGATCTAGTTGTTTTCCTTTTGTCCATCTCTCATAATGCAATAACGCAGCTCTTTGTTGGTTATGATGCTCAGGCCCCATCATCCTTTTAATTTGCTTTCATTTCATTTAACTACTGTGTAATCCCTGTGGTACATGCCATTTAGAGAAAGGCATCTGGCTGATCAGTCACCACACAGGCATTTGGGCAGGAGACAGCATGGATAATCCAGTTAGACCACACGATGAAGCACCCAGACCCTGACACAGCTTCATTAACCGACAGGAGAGGGCATCTGGGATACGCGAGCATTAACGTTGCTTGTTCTAATGCTTTATGTGTTTTAATCGAAGGGCGAAGCTTCCAAGCAGCAGGAGGGCCTAGCTTTATACCAAGGTGGGCCGCATCCACCTCTGCTGTCCCGCAGACAGAGTTTGGAGACACAATACCTCACTCATAGACTACAGGTACAGTCTAACACCAACTACACTCTATAATAAACTGATTTATACACAATAATGATACACATACAGATCTGTCTTTGCGTAACATTCAGTGATATCATTTGGAAATGTAAGGATTATGAAACAGTTTGTAGCATGTTACCATGGTAATGGTTATCCTGAACAACAGTCATCAGTCCCAATCTCTCTTCTGCCCAAAAGGCCAACGTCTTGGCTAACAGTCCTGCTAGCTGCCAACTTTTCTGTAAGGAGTCTCCTCGAAGTTTAGAGCAACAGCTGCAGGAACACAGGTAAACCATGCTTTACACATCTGCTCCACATTACGTTTCATTCTTTATTCACAAAATATTTTCTGTGTTTTTCTCTTTATTCAGCTGTGATGCCCTTTTAATACAAGAAGATTATATTTAGAGTAGAGCTGAACGATTTGCAAAAAAAATGTACAAATTGGGAATGTGGCTTTGTTTTCAACAATTCCATTTTCATATTAAATTTTGCTTCTGCATACGTTTTCCAAGCTCTCTCTTCTCAATTGTGTTGATTCAAAGTGTTGTCTTGAGCTAAGTGGGCTCTGCTGCTCTCCACACAGACTGCACCAGAAGAGGATGTACCTGCAGCAGTCACAGGGCATGGGGCTGCAGACCTACTTCAACCAGATGCAGATAGCTGAAGGATCCTACCCGACAGGTAGCCCTGCTCTGGACCCGGCGGCGTCCCAAAGCTCCCCTCAGGGCCCCCCCATGTCAGCCGCCCACCAACCTCAGCCCCAGCAGCAAGGCAGTCCTCAGGCCTCGCCTCCATTCAACCACCCCCACAGCCTGAGTCCTTTGATGGAACCGGGCGAGGGCCTGCTTTATGATCCCTACATGAGCCACCACCACTACACCCAACACCTGCCCCCTGGATCTCACCTCCACCACCAGCTCCAGCCTCATGAAGCCTCTGCCAGCGGCCTGGGCTTCAGCTACCCTGTAGGCTGTGAGCAGCAGATCCTGGGACCTTCCACCGAGGCTCTTCACCCAGAGCAGTACGAGTTCACGCTGGACCCCACCTTGCTGCCCCCACCTGTTCCAGGAGAGGCTGAGGCCAGAGCTATGGCCGGGGTTTTGGCTGGTCCAGGGCAGTCAGACAGCCTGGGACTGCCTGATCTGCAGAGCTCCCTCCTGGACAGTGAGATGATGGAGACCGTGGACTCACATGGCTTCGTACTGGTCAACTAAAGCCAGCTGAGGGGGTTAATAGAAAGCAGTATTAAGCAATGACAACCCACACCGCACTAAGAGCAGAGAGTGGAAATATAAGGGGAGGCCACAAGCGTAGCAACAGGGACGGAGAAGTGTTAATTTTTGTACGACTAATACAAACTTCATTTCTTAGTTGTGACGAACCTCAAGACAACCTTTCTACCAAAATCCTCCCTTAGCCTACCTCCCTTACTCCCTCTCCTCCTCTGTTCTCATCAGCTCCGTGAGGCAGGAACAGGTCCAAAATGTGGCACAATGTGAGCCTGGCCCTGCTGACTTGGTGAGGCCGCTGCTGTCACGGACGTTGTGGCACCTGTAAGGACTGCGCCGTGCAGCCTGCGAGGGGGGGGGGTGCTGCACATCCTGGAGTGCAGCATTTCACCTAGAAATGGTTTGGAAGTGAACTAATTTAGGACTGACTGACAGGCAACCAAAAGGACAGTGGCTGGCAGTGCTTTTTGTATTTAAAAACGACATCAACAACAATTGACTGGTTCTTAAAACACTTTTGTGCTTTTTTTTTCTATTTCAGTAGATAAAAAAACAACTGAACAACAGAAAATGGCCCTCATTTATCACGGTACCATGGATATCTCCACAAATTCAAATGTTGAAAGTGTTTTTGTTCACTTTGTGGAAATTATTTTTCACACTAATGAGAGCGCAAAGGCTAACATGATGGTCATATTCATGAGCACATAGTTTTCAACACTAATATTTACAGTACTCCTCCAAAAATACACCCATAACATGCTGATTGAAGCACCAGATTGGTGACTATGCACCATTTGTTGAGCTACATTTGTGCTTCTACCAGTGCTAAACTCTCCAAGCTATTATTTTAGTTGAGTAATGAAAATAATAAATGCAAATCTGTAGCTGCAGGCTTTTATGTAAGCTTTGTGACATAAATAATAGCTTTTTTTAGTTTACTTTGTGTTTTTTGTGACTCTTAACTACTGATCCTGATTTATTTCTTACACTACTGAACTGCTATTCCACCTTTCCATCCGATTGCGCACACACGCCAGGCTTCATTATACTCAATAAGATGAGGATAATTACCAGTTTTTGCAGGAGAAATGGCCTCGCGTCTGTTTAACAATTGAATTGTGGGTCATGCGTTTGCCTGATAAATGAGGGCTGATGTAATTAACGTGTGTTTGGTTGAGACGTAGCGGTGTTAGACAGTTGATATTATTCTATTTTTGTGGCAATACTGAAGCAATATTAATCCTTAATGTGGAGGGATTACGAATGGAAGCCTCACCTGTACAGCCAACTCTGATTGGTTCCCGGGGACCTCTGAGTCGTCAGCAGTGACATCACTTGAGCTGATGATGTAACCAGGAGATAATCTCTCATTCGCTCGCCCTGGAAGTGCAGGGTCGAGCCTGGATACAGTTGTGTGTGTGTGTGTGTGTGTGTGTGTATGTGTATATATGTGTGTGAGTGTGATTATGTTTTTTTTGCACAATTCATCCTTCAAATTTGTCAAATCATTTGTCGTCATTACTGAAAAAGACAAACACTGTATTGACGTCTCCTTTCAAAATAACACAAACTGTGCTTTTCCCTCAGTGCACAGCTGTAGCTTTTAGATTAATTCTGGTTTACATCCTCGATGCTCCAGTCATGCCTCTGTTGTTGTTTTATCGATGAATCGTGTTTATAATAATAATGAAACGACCCCTTAAAGATTCCCTGCATTAGATTTCATGAAAGAATGTTTCCTCTCTGACGTTGGGGGCTGCTGTGAGACGAAGACCAGCCGGGCGTCGGTCACCTGACACTGGATTTTTGACAAAAGGCTCCGCTCTTTGTCTGACAGCAAGCCGGCAACAAAACGAGAGATCTTTTTCTTTTACAGCACTTAGACTGTGTTCAATCTACTTGAAGCGCACAGATGTAACTTCTCTGACATCATGATGATGATTTGGAAAAAAACTGCTTCTCATTGGAATAACAGGACGGCGAACGTCAGAGGGTTGAGATGAAATTATTGGACTGTGGCCATCTGCCATCAAGTGTGTCCATCTATGGTCAAGGGTTCAACTCCAGGAGTGTTTATGGTCAGATGAGATGATCACTCTGTCTTTAGACTGGGCTCAGCAGATCACAGGTGGTCTCTTAAATGATGACTCGAAAATATGGACCAACTGTGGTTGCAGTCCTGTGCAAGACTTCAAGGAAAAATCCACCTTTAAATTCTTTTAACACTGTTTCCCCAAATTATCTGATGATTATTTTCTTGATTAATCAATTTGTTGTTTGGTGTTAAAATGTAAAAGAAAAAAAAAATTGTGAATTATGCCCATCACAACTTGAGTTTACTCTAGAGCAACAATTACACGATCAATTGATTTTTTTCAAGTACAAATGTCACATTTCTTGTTTCAGCTTCTTAAACTTAAAGGGTAACTCCACCACTTTTACACATTAGTGTGTTCACAGTTCTTGAGGAGTACTACCGCATATGTGAAAAAAGTAGTGTAAAGCCTTTTGTGGTTCCAGCATGTAATCTGATAAATTGCCCCCAGTGACGTCACTCAGTGGATAAATTGCACTGTGGGTAATGTAGATGCCAGGTTTTGAAAAGGAAGAAGAATACGTGGACTCATTTCTTTTTAAACTGACCAGTGGACTGCTTTCCAAAGCCTACATTACCCACAATGCAACCTAGCCAGTGAGTGACATCACTGGAGGCAATTTATCAGATTAGATGCATCTTCCTCTAGAGCCACAAAAGACTTTAAACTACTTTTTCCACATATGCAGTAGTACTCCCCAAGACCTGTAAACGCTTGAATGTGTAAAATTGGTGGAGTTACCCTTTAAGGATTTGCTGGTTTTCTTTGTCCTATATGACAGTTAAATGAAGAGTCTTTGGGTTTTGGACGAGTTGGTTGGACAAAAGAAGAAATTTGAAGAAGCCACTCTCAACTTTTGGAAACTATGATGAGCATTTTTCAAAATTTTATGACATTTTACGAACTAAACATTCAGATACTTCTGGCATTAAACACATCAAGAACCAAGTTTTGATGTCCGCCCCCTCAGGATCTCAGAGTTAATGCTTAGTACGTCACCACTTAGCTCTGACATTTAACAGAGATACTAATAACTCCAGCAACAATGGCCTCAAAAGGCCAAAGTGCACTGCAGCCACAAGACATGTTGCAAAACAGGTCTTGTGGCTGCCTTAATAGTTCCACCCTAAAATTTACAAACTATATGGTCATACACCCACAGTTTATTGACAGGAATAAGTCACACCCAGTTCGTGGGTTGTGTTGTAAATGTCCTTCGGAAAGAGAAGGATGTCAAGTAGAAAAAAATAACAATTCTGGGGTTTGAGAGTATTAAAGGTTGGATTTCACCTTAAAGTGAATATTTCGATGATTGTATTCTTTCGTCTTGTCAGTGGTCATGTAGAACAGCTACAGGGTGATCTGTGGAAGTTGAATACTGGGGCACTTTGACAACAAGGGGGAAAGAGAGACGTAGCGAGAGAGGAGGAGGAGGAGGAGGAGGAGGAGGTGGAAAAGGTTTGTATTGCTCTGCTGTTTCCTGGCAGATGAAACGAACAGTAATCTGTAGGAAACACCTTTTCTCCTCTCTCTCTTTCCCCCACCAATAATGGACACAAAACAAATTTTTCTTTCAAAGAAAGACCAGACACAGTAACACTTTATCTGATTGTTGGTTTTAATCCAAGAGACAGTAACACTTTCTTTGTACAAATTAGAGGTGTAGTGAATCTTCAGTGCGCGCTCGAGTTGCACCGAGGTGAATTTTGTGTTGAACGTGAAAAGTGTTCAGTGTGCCTTTTACTTTTTTCAATCTGAATTTTGAATAGCGTCATTATTTCTGGTTGGACCCTTTTATCATTTGTTTTATTATGATTACTTTTCAATATTTTTGTTTTTCTTCAAGTAGAGCCAGGTTTTACAAAGGTACAAAACCAAAGTCCCTCAGAAGTTTCCCTGTACGACCCACCGTGTGGAGTTTTGGAGCTTCTTTTATCAGCTTCTCTACCATGCTTTTTTTTTTCTCTCTCTCTCTCTCTTGTTGGTCAATCAGTGTATGCCATTTAAAAGTATTATAGCAATATTTCTCTAGTTGAAGACTAAAGTCATGAAGATTCTAGTGGACGTGTTTCCGAGTATCATAATTTCACCTCCTGCTGATAAAACAAAAACATCAATCTATCAATAGAAATCCAGTTTTATATTTACCTTCATTGATGTTGACCACACATAAGCTAACTTGCTGTTGAGATTAAAAAAAGGTTTATTGAACATAAAACAATGTTGTGGGTGTTTTCTTTTGTGTGTTGTGGCAATACTTTAATACTTATTTACCGTTTGTGTTCATACAGAGCTGACACTTTCTACCACACACTCTGCTCTCTTCTCCACATAATCCAATTGTCCTGTAGCTACAAACTGCAGCCGTCTGATCGCACCCCAGGGTTGCGTGGTGTAGGCACAGGTTAATGACCTGGAAAAATGAATGATGCCAAGTGCTTCATATAAACCGTTGAGTCATAGCTGAACCTGAAATCATTTCAACCAGAACTAAATCTCCCGAGGCGGTCAATCCAGCAGGAGCCACAGGACGGGTTCTGTTACATTATTTAAATATTTATATTCACTTATGCTAACAAAAACATTTGTTGGTAGAGATAATACAAGAGATGACAGATGTGTAGTTCATGACATTCAGGACAAAAGAATAAGTACCAGGGCGTCAGATGTTTACCTGGGCAGAATCACCCTGAGGCGGTAAACTCACAATCTACCTCATGTGTCATCTGACATCATCGATGTATGAGACAGAAAAAAATGTGCTGTCGAAGAGCATACACAAAATAATGAGCCTAGACCCTCACCAGTATGCTTTCAGAACCAACAGATCCACAGCGGATGCCATATCTACTGCCCTCCACTCAGTCCTTATACTGGAGAATAAGAACAGCACTGCCAAACCACCAGACTACAGAGCGGCTTCATTTCCGAGGCTGAGACTCCTTAATTCATCATCAACACTCCAGTTTCTAAAAATAGATGTCGCACAAAGGACTCCAACATAGTTTTGTTTTTTAAACCCTTGGGTTTTAAAAAATGACAATACATTTACCTTGTAACCTTGTAATTACCTGTATTCTGGTGACTTTTAGTGTGCGTACAGTAAATAAACACAAAAGCCACATTAAATTCAGCCAATGAAGGGTCCAATGCCCCTGTGGCCCCACCCTGAGCAAGATCAACCTGCCCCAGGGCAAAACTTGAGCAGCTGTTACTGATAATTTGGTTAAACACAAATTGTACGAGGAACACTCACCATGCAAATTTTTGCACAGGGTTCCTTTGCAAGACAGGTAGCAAAGCCGCACCTGCGTTGATCATTTCTGTTCTGCTTTGGTAGCGCATATTCCCAAACCATTAAGCAATCAAACAAATTAACAAAAACACCAAAATAGACAACAGTGAACAGGAGGAACTCAAGGGCAGTCCATGAAAAGTACCAAAAAGGTTTGCACACACAAATTAACAACATTACTCCTTTTCCTTCTACTCGACTACATTTCAAAGGGAAATATTGTACTTTATACTTCACTACACTTTTTGACACCTGAATTACTAGTTATTTATCTACTAAGGTTTTTATTTTCAAACCATATGAACAGTTTATAAACTATAAAGCATTCACAGTGAACAACATCTGTTTGTTGAGTAATTCTCAGTCCTGAAGTGAGTCCTTAATGTCTTATTTTGTTTTTAAAAAGTGACAAAATATGCCAATGTAGTTTGAATATTCCCTGTTTCTGCTAAAATTTAATTTTTCATAATTCTGGTGTAGCAAACTGCACTTTTCTAAATTGTTTCAAGCTGCAGAAATTCCTCTCTAGATCTCTCATCCTTTTTTGTTTTTTGTTTTTTTTTTTTGCCTCTGCCCAAGGAGGTTAGGTTTAAATCCGTGTCCATTTGTTGGTTGGTTTGTCAACAGGATTACACAAAAAACTACTCAACAGAATTCCACGAAACTTGGATGGAGGATGGGCCTCAGCCCAGAATAGACCACATTAGCCTTTGGTGCAGCTCCTGATAAAGGGACAGATCCATTAATTTTTTTTCTCGATTTCTTTAACATTGTGAGACAGGGTGTTTTCCGACATTTTTATACATTTCTCAGGGATAATGCATGGATCCTAATGGAAAAAATCTGATGTATTTATGTGGCTGGTATATATGAGTGAGTGCAATTAGGTCCAGATCAAAATAAAAATCTGGATCTAGTGGATTTAAATATGTTTTATTTGATATTGGATTAGGCTTGATTGAGTTAAGGGGAACTGGTTGGCCTTGGCGGAGGTATGCGCTCTACTGACTACTGTTTGGTTAAACAAGTTGATTAAAATGAAAAACAAAAGTGCAAGACTCATCATTTGAACACACAGCATCAAATTAGCCTTTTTAGCCATAATATATACTTTTTCTTGAGTAGTATCTTGAATGGAGGAATTTTTACTTGCAATTAAGAATTTTTATAGTGTGGCAATGCTACTATTTCTTCAGTAAGGGCTCTGAACACACCACTGTCCAACAGTCCATCAAGCTGAAACCAAAAGCAAACAATAAAAGAAAAACAGAAATCCCAGAGACAGATACGTGACAGCATGCACGGTTATCTGCACGTTCAAATTCACCCATTCTCTGTGATAAAAGGAAAAAGAATCACACTTCAACCAGACAGCAAACTTACTCTCAGCTTCTCTTTTGTACAGCCAGATGTGAGCCACTGCAGCGTTTTGCACAACTCTTTTATACTCAGCGTTAACTGAGGCAGGAGGAGGGACTGAATAATTCATCACCGCTGATAAGAACTGGAGCTCTGACCAGTGGCTGATATGATATCACATTCAGTCCATATCCAGGCCAATCTCTTGTCAATATTTATCAAACTATGTGAAACTCAAACACCTTCTCTGATAGTAGAGTTCATGTCCTGCATCGAGCTCTGACCCCGGCTGAGAAGAAGATTGCAGATTTCTGTAAATACGGTCAGAGCAAAAATATGCTCTGAGGAAATGAAAGGACCTCTCAGCGCTGCTCGAGAGCAGAGGTTTGTCCTTCTTGTGTGGAAAGGATCATGTAGAGAGAACACGTCAATCCAATCAGCCCACTCAGACAGAGAACAGCTAATCCCACTAATACACCACCAGAGGTAGGTGGTGGTGGTGGAAGTGGTTGGGTGGGGGGGTCAATCTGTTCATGGAAACCAGGGTCTCACTTCTTTTCCTAGGATCAGACCGTGCACACGACACACTGTTGGTGCAGCTGATCTGAACTGATAAGTCTGAAACACTGGATGGCTCACACTCAGCCATATAAAAACTCCCCCCTGTGATACCGATCAGATTTCAGCCGACGTTGCCTCACATTTTGCATCTGTTGCCTTTTGATGCAAAGTTAATTTGACTCTGTGAAAAAGAGCTGCGAGACAGTGGGTTTAAATGGGATCCACCCATGAGCCCTGCTGGAAAATAAATAAATAAATCTCCTGCTCCTCCCTGCTCAACACCTCCTGGAAGATAAAACATAAAGGGTATTCTGACACACTTAAGTTCTGTATTTCAAGAAAGCGACCTTGTAGCATATTTCCCTGCAAGACGCCAGCATTTTTCCAGCTAAACGTAGTTATTTATAGTATGCATTCAGCGCCATTGTCTGCTATTGAGACCTTCAGCAGGCTGCCTGTCACAGACACTCTTGGGGGAAGAGACAGACAGAGAAAAGAAAGCTGATACGAGGACAGGCAGCAGCGGTAATCTTCTTCTTCTTCTTTTTTTCCTCAATAAAATATCACAATATCAGAGGCCTATTCACTCATCAGGCCAAAGTATACTGTAATGACATCAATGGTTGCTATGACAACAGGAGGAGGGTGGATGACAACATCCTACTGCGTCTTTTGGAGCAGGAGATCACAGCACTGTTCAGAACTAGAGCTGCAAAAAAAGGGGGGGGGGACGACAAATGCTCGAATGCAAAGGAGAAAAATGAACTTTTTTTTAAAGCAAGCTGCACCTTTTCTGTAATATTCACTGTGCAATAAAATACACACAAGAATCCTTAATAAACTGCAATACACAGTGCAGCACGCAGGCTTTGTAGCAGGTGAGTCTGACGTAAACGCTGCCACTGAAACAAAAGATTTTCCTCTATGAAATCAACTCTCCGCTGAAGGTCGTGCTGCACTCATGTGTCCCCCATTATTCACCTTCAGTCCCTTGTCTCTGAGTCCATGCTGAACGCATGCTGGCCAGCAGATGGACAGAGTCAGAAATCCCAGTACAGATGACCCAGTAGTGCCTGGAAAAAATCAAGCTCCTGCAGGCTCTGGGGCTGGATGTTCCAGCCAAGCCAAGACTCACACACTCGGCTGGAGCGATTCATGTTTGCTGTGATATAATCTAGAGGAGAAAGTTTGTACAGTTTATAAACCCCGTGCTGCATCGTTGAACGATGACCGAATGAGAGAGGAGGGGGGAGGGGGAAGTGAAGTGACAAGGTGACTTAAGGAAAATGAGTGGGCCAACGCTCTTCTTCTCCCCGACTGATGTTTGTCATTTGTCACCCTGAGAGCATCTGACCTCACTATGTGTGTGTGTGTGCCGTGCTGCGTGGGGGCTTTGCTTGACTCCTTTCATTATAAATGACACAGTCCTGGGAGGCAGCTGCATTGACGTCAGGGCTCTCAGCGCTGTCAAGGGCTCTGGCTGCTGAAAATCCCCCCAAATAACAGGATCTAAATAGAAAGAAATAGGTTGCTGCTGTTTCATTACTGCCTCATGAACTCCAGTGGATTTAGAGGGGGGGTGGGGGTGAGGGGTGGGGGTGGATTAGCCCTCACCCTCAAGTAATCGTGCTTTAATGAAGATTTTAGGTTGTAGGAAAAATTGCAGTTCAAAAGCTGGCATGTTCCTCCTGCGTCGAGATCACCAGCTTAAAAAAAGTATGACTAAATGCTTTATAGGAAGGTCCTTGTAATAAGGGTTAGTTAATAGGTAATAAGGTCATTTTAAGTCCTTATAACATGCTTATTAACATTATTAGGTGTTAAGACTATATAACTGCCAATAATAGCACAATAAACATGTTTATTGTTGGATTATAAAACATCTACAAGCACTTGTATGGACTTGTTCACAGTTTATAGACTGCTTAAGAATTCTAATAAATCTCCTTATGAATTTCATATAATTGTTTAAAATAGCATTACTATGCTTTCTTGTCACTTTATTAATACATATATGATGCACTTGTTAACAGTTAAAGGTGCAAAATGTAAGATTGGCCACCTCTCAAATTCACACTCCAAACAAATAGGGGGCAGAAAAACATTATTTTAACATTCTATTAAAGCTGTTCAGCGGCGCCTGAAGTCAGAAGAGCTCGACTTCCTGGCTATAAAAGTCTTCCGAGTTGTGTGGCCTAGAGACTTCCGCCGACCGAGCCGGCTAACTTCCAGTTTAGCTAACTTGAATAAAAATAAAATGATTTAATCTTGTGGCTCTTCTAGACTTTCCCAATTTTTTTTGGAACAAATGGCTTAACCTACGACGGTCAAACAAGTCATTTTGTGGGGGTTGTGAGGCTCAAAATAAAAATGTTCCTCAGCTTTACAGAGGCCTCTCTCACAACGTAAGCTTATGGAAAAAAAGTCTTTTTGGGCCCTAGTGCACTAAGTGTCATTGTAATTACACGGTTTGGCCAGTTGGCTTCAAAACCTGCAACTTATTAATGGCAGCTTCACTAAATAAAACACTTCACGACAGAGGCGAAGCTGGAACAGTGGACTGCTTTTCATACCTGTCCCCTGCATTACCCACAATGCAACTTAGCCACTGAATGACATCACTGGAGGCAATTTATCAGATTACAAGCAGCTTCCTCTGGAGTCACAAAAGGCTTTATATACTACTTTTTTCACTCACCAAGACCTGTAAGCACACTTTAATGTGTAGAATCGGTGGAGTTACCCTTTAACTATGCTTTCTGCACTAAATCTTCTCAAGGCTGATAACATGTGAATTAAAAATTACATAGAAATACAGTGTTTTTAACAGTTAACTGCTGGTAAATATATAATAAAGTATGTAGTAATCTTAATAAAGCAACAAAATAAGCTTCGTAAAGGTTAAACAATGACATCACAGGTAGGTTAGGAAAAACTCAATGAATGTGTTTATATTATAAACAATGAGAAACTCATAAGAATTTATTTAGTGTTCTTAAGCAGTCTGTAAACTGTTAACAAGTTTCTTATGAATGCTTATAATCTAACAATAACTGTCTTTATACTGCACATACTAATATCAGTTTTATAGTCTCATTAATGCAAAATATTAATTAGCATCTTGTAAGGACTTCTTAAAAGGATCTTAATATAAAACGTTTGCACGTACGGTATGTTCAGTCCGTCTACCATCAACCCTCCTCCTCCTTCGCACCATTTCTTGAAACGCTCATCCTGCCTTGAAGCTGCTATATTCTAAATAGCTCTCTGAGGTGGTCTCACTGTAGCAGAATGTGCTGACACACAGCAGCTGCACCAACCTGTGCATCGCAGTATACGTGCATTATGTGCTCTGGTGATGAGGTATACAGTCAAAGGGCCGGGTGGAGGATTGGGAGGGCGCACGGCACTGAGTAGGGCTGATGGGAGATTTGAGGAGATTAAAAAAGGAAGGTTGAGAATCTCATAAAGATCTCTGCCATGTGATTTATTGCCCTAATCCTCTCTGCTGATTGCTCATTTGGAATTACCGAAAACGATGGTGCATCTAAGATGTGCTCAGCAAAAAACAAAGTACGGCTCAGTTTGCCGTGTTAACATAGCTTGAAGACCTTGAAAACTTTGTCAAAAAGGGATGTAAACATGTTTTTCATACGTTCAAACTAAACTTGCTTGAGAAAGACAAATAAGCTCTCCCAGCCCAGCCCTTATTTTGCAGCGTTCCTCTCCCCAGCAGTAGTCAGGGTGAGGGCAGGTGTCAGCTGCAGATCCTGCCCTGCTCTGCATGGTTCCCTGTGGCCAAAACAGCCCCAAGGACCTACGCTTTCATCTCCGCAGCAGCTGGCTGCCAGGTTAGAGCCGAGCCCAGAAACATGTGAAATGAATCCCACATTTTCTTGAGTCATTTGCAGGCTGAGAAGCTAAACTTTATGCTTAAAAGATATTGTTACAGCCCACAAAGAGTTATCACCATTCTTGGACTTGAGGTCACAGAGGATATAATTAGGCGTGTTGTTGATACAGAACAACTTCGAACAACAAGCTTTTCTTGCACTTTGTCTGCTGAAAGCACAGCACCAGAAACACATCATCCCCATCGTGAAGCCTGGGGGTGGCATCATCCTGCTATGGGGATGCTTCTCTGCAGCAGGTCCTGGAAGGCTTGTGAAGATTGAGGAGAAATTGGATGCAGTAAAAGACTGAGAAGTCCTCGAGGAAAACCTGCTGCAGTCTGCTAGACAACTGTGATTGGCTAGATTTATTTTCCAGCAAGAAAACCAGGCCAAACATCAAGCCAAAGCTACACAGAAATGGCTTCAAAACAACAATGTTAAGTCCTACAGTGTCAGAGTCAGACCTCAAGCCAAACCAGCATTTTTGGCAGCACTTAAAAATAGTTGTGCACTCATGGTCACCATGAAGCTTGACAAAGCTTGAGTGGTTTTGCCAAAAACAGAATGAGATAAGTGTTAGAGTCCACATACCAAAGGTGCCTTTGTGTACAAATAGTGACAAAAAGGAGGTGAGTTATTTTCTGGTTGTATTTGCACTTCATCATTTGTAGCAAAGTATTTGCCAAAAAGGAGAGGTGAGCTATTATGCTGTCGTTTTTTTCCATTCCTTCAGTGTGTTATAAAGATTCTTGTGCATGTAAAAGATCTTTCCAACAGAAGCTCCTCTCTCCCACAGAAAACACTGCTCCAGAAACGCCTCGTCAGTAGTCCCGCCTTTAATTCTGTGACTTTGTGACATCACACCAGTCACCATGTCACACATTTCCATAATTTTGGCTAGTTTGGCAGGTAAAAATTGATGTAGCACAGCTGCTCTGTTCTTCTTAGCTGTGCTGGCTCAGGTGTGTGTGAGCTGACCAATCAGAGCAGACTGGGTGTTCAGGAGGGTGGCCCTTAAAGAGACAGGAGCTAAACAAAGAGTGTTTCAGACAGAGGGGGGAGTACAGGTCT
This sequence comes from Pagrus major, assembly GCF_040436345.1. Classification (NCBI taxonomy): domain Eukaryota; kingdom Metazoa; phylum Chordata; class Actinopteri; order Spariformes; family Sparidae; genus Pagrus; species Pagrus major. The sequence continues at coordinate 15,899,094 of NC_133216.1, read as the reverse complement.
GCAGCACTGGACAGTATGAGGAAACTGATGTGTTTTTTGAGTACTAATGCATTTAAACCTATTTTAGGAGAAACCAAAAATAAAATGATGAGCCTGAAAAGGAGGATAATATGTCTCCTTTAAGTGAGGGTTCATCTGCTTTCACACTATTCGATTTTAACGCCTTCAGGCACATTTAACTGATACTTCAACTTGACTCAGAGAATTTGGGAAGTGTAACCATCCTAGACACACACACACACACACACACATATATGTATAAATTTATTCAAGGGTATCACATCGCGTTGAAAAGTGGTGGGGACAAAAGGGCTAAAAACGGTCTTCAACATGTGCTATTTTAGTCAATGCAATGGGGCGATCACATGAGGTCCAAGTAGATAATTACAGTGCGGTGTGATGGTGCATCACAAGGCCATAGCCAGCTATAAAAATATCACAACAATTGACAATATGAAATTGCTCAGCATAAAGCACACAACAATGTTGCCTGCAAAACTAACAGTCATCCATATAGATCACCTCCACAGCTGGAACACCATGTCAATCAGACAATGCCAACATCTCGATCAAGCATAAGGTGTAAAAGTCTATACTGTGTGTGAGAACATGTATTTAACTGGAGCAGGGAATTGATCACTTCTAGTCATTTAGCCATGATCATTTTTTGAGTGAAAATTCCCAATTCTTGCAATTAAACAAAAATTGCACTCTCAGCAGGTACTGGTTTTGTTAACATTTCTTCATGCAAACTATTTTTTAGGAATATTTTTTAACAAATTATGCTTCTAAAAAGTGATGGGGACAATACTGGCAATGTCAATGAGTAGTGGGAACAAGTCCACAGTGCCCCCAGTGTAAATGACACCTAGGATTTTAGTGACGCAGGGTATTCGTTATTTTAGTTTGATGTTAAGTGTGCTGTTTTCTAGCCATCTGGAGTCTGAACTCCTATCTGTTGCAGTTCTTCTGGTATCTAAGCCACGGTCGAACAATAGATTATAATTTGCACAAACCCCGAATGATTTAAAAAATAAATGAATCATTCTACAAACAAGGGGGACAGAATCCCACCTCACATCATCTTCTGGTTTCAACATAGTTTTACCTTTGCCGTTAAAGAATCTTTTCCTGTTGATCATCATTCTGACTCAATGATGTAATGCTGTTTATAGGCACTGTATATTTCACTGGTAATTCACTAGTAAATTCATTGTTGACTGGCTAAGTGGTTGTTTTGATATAATAATTTCCTGTTGCTTGTCACCATGTAGCAAATTGCCAATTACACTGACAAGAGGCTCTTGATGTACTTGAGCAGTAAACTGTTATGAAATCAGGCTACACAGGTTCCATTGTGTTACTTTATTCAGATCAAGATACAGTAGTACAGCATCCCAATTGTGAAGAGAATTCAAAATAAAAATAAAAGCACAGTCTTCTTGATACAGGACAATCAACAATCAAGGTTCATTCAAGAGAACAAAATGAGAGGGGAGGGCGGAGGAGAAGGGAACAGCGAGAGTAGTTGAGGGTAAGACAAAAGTTTCTTTTATCAACACAGACGATACATTTATTCAACCCGCCCATAACCGCCCCAGCTCCCACCCCATAATAAAACATTATGCAGCCTTACGTACACATGCTCCGTGTCCCCCCCCCACCCCACTTTCTTTGAAAGCATGCACTTGTTCTCAATCGTGTAGAGATTTGTAAGCAGTGAATCGTTGGGTGGTGCTTCATGTTCGCTGACATTATGCTTTTAAATCTCATGTACAGTGGAGGACTTAGCATGGATTGAGGGAAAACTGGGTGGCTATAGGACATGGTTTAGCCCTGACAGCTGTCGTCAATTTTATTTTAACATCCGAGTAACGTCCGAGGAATAAAGTGTCCCTTACAAAAAAAAGAACAATGTCTCTTTACAGAACAGGACAGGTGAAAACTGTTTACCCAGGCATACTAAAAGAAAACACCACTGCTTTTCAAAGTCATTGGCACAAAGATTAAGAGCAATGCCGAGAACATATTGCAGAAAAATCACAACTGACTAAAACTTCCCACCCTAGCACATCAACAAAATCACTGAGGATTTGGAGGAGGGTTAATTATGAGCAACACTTTACGACCGAGCTGGTCCCTGTTACAGTGGGCCGAGGTAATTCATTTGTTAGACCAATTCAATCTGTGTTGCTGCAGAGAACAAACAGTGCAGAAGGACAGGGGAGTCTGGTGGATTGGATGCTATTTGAGATTGATTAGTACATGCAATCATTTAGAGTGTTGGTCAGATTACATGCAGTAATGGACACCCTGTTATTTCTTTGTCAGAGTTTGTACAGAACGATCCCGTATAGCATTTAGGTGACGCAGCAGCTTTGGTCTGGTGGGAATAAAAGTCTGAACAGACTTTTCAATCACTTCTCTGGAGAGCCACATCGGAGTCTCCAGGAAGAGAGAGCTATTCAAGATAAAATAATCAGCTTGTTGAACCATCTGCTGCTCAAAGTTTGCGTGTAGCTTCGGGAAGAAAGTACAGCGGCACAGAGAGCTAGCGTGGTCCTAGGTAGTGGACAGACATGGTATGCTGCAAAGACTGGCTAAAGCGCAACAGAGGCCGAGGATGTTATAAGGGAGGAATGTGAGAGGGATTCTGGTTAGCGATGCCTAGCTAGTACAGTAGCACATTAGTTAGCATGCACCACTTAATGCAAATTTATCACACTTTGCCTTTTTAAAGCACCCATTTACAGCAAAGAGGAGGTTAAAGAAGAAGTCTGTGCTATGCCTGGACATGGCCTACCATTGGACAGTAAACAAAAGGAAAAAAGAAAACAGATAAAACAATTGTTAACAGCTTTCTCTATACATTAACCAGTTGTTCCTGCACATCAATAAATATCTTGTAAAAGTGTTTGCGTTGTTGTTTCGGGTGGTTGCCTGGTTTAGCCATGTTGGGTTGGTTTTATGCTAGGGCCAGAACTGTAAAAAGAAGAAAACAAGAACACAACTTGTTAATGCACAGGTTTCTAACATGTTAAATACGATTCATGTCATTTAGTGTTTGTACACAATGATAGAAAATGGAAAATCTTACCACTGATAGCCTCCTGGGCAAAGTACTTGACGTCCATGTCTGTGTCTGTGGACAGCTTCTCCAGCACTGGCTTCACCTCTGTTTGAAGGGCACTTAGGGACAAAGAGAGATGATGAGGATTATTAAACAAATCATCAATGCTTGTTCATATTTTTTTTGCATAATTTAGAGAGAAAACATTCAATACTGATATTACAGAGACAACATACTTGCTGTCAAGGACGGGGCCGATCTTCTGAAGGGACTTGGCCACATTGAAGCGAACGTTGGCCACCTGGTCATTGGACATCTTGAGGACCACTGGTAGCATCTGCTTTGTGGTGATGTCCTGGCCACATGCCTCTGACAAAGCCTGTGACACATCATATGGGTGTTCAGTAATGATGACAACAGAACAGTTACAGATACAAATACACAACGAATATGTTTTAAAAAAGGAACCAATATAGTTTTAGACAGAAATTGATAAGTAGTACAGAAAAAGACATAACTCCAAGGACCTAAACGTGGGAGCTTATGATGTCGACTCACATTGATGCAGAACAGTGTGGTCATCCTGTGGAGGTAATTGGGGTCGTTGGCCATGCCCAGCACTTTGGGCACGATGGTGTTCTGAGCCCACTCAGCTCCAAACTTCTCCACCAGCTTCATCAGGTTACAGGTGGCTGCCTCACGGATGGCATACACTAGAAAAATTACAGTGACAAAATCTGGTTGAACAGCGTGCTCCAGTTTAGTCTCTTTTCAGGTCTATATGGCAGAGAGGAGATTTTGAGGCTCAGGTTGATGCTAAATGTAGCCTACGTTCCCAATCAATCAATCTATAATTTGGTCATCCTGACACCTATTACATGTGTCTTTCTTGGAAGAAGAATCCCTCCTCTGTTGCTCTTCCTTACCCCTCGATTCACCTGGGCATGTCTCTTACCATGCGTATGCGACACTTTTGTTACATCCTCCACGAGACTTCATATCCCAGTGGGACGTTTCAGAAACTGACCTTCATGCCTGCCTCATGTTGTTTACTTGCTCAGATTGTTTTTATTTTGTCATTTCTCCTTGATTTTTGTGTATCTACTGTGGTTGAGTAGGCTACGTAGTTAAATCAATTTGTTATTTGTCTGTTTTCGATGTGTTTATTGTTATTTCCTGTGCTGTAGATTCCGAATCAGCACACAGTGTTTTATTTTGAAAAATAACCTGATGCACTACGCCGTTTTGCTGTCCGACTTCCTGTCTGGCTCGAGCTGTTCTGTGTAGACTAAAGCGGCCGCAGTCTGCTTCTGTCAAAAATAGACTCTGCGCATATTCTCCAGAGCAGAGCGGAGAGCCGCTTCTGGCACACTTCTGAAACGTGCCATGGCGAAGTCGGTAGAAACACAAGCACTGTCTAGAACGGCCATAACGCTACCGAGATGGGCCCAGTGGAAACCGGGGGTTGGGTTTCTTCCATTTATTCCCCCCATTAAAAGGTTGTTAAGACACTTAAGGCAAATTTGTAATAAAAGATAATCCTTTAGTAATCCCTAAGCGAGGAAGCAAGCAAGCAGCAAAGGGGATAGCGCAATAGCAAGAAGCATCAGCAAAAAATTAGGAAAATAAGTTAACAGACTTATTGATGTCTTACAAAGTCTACATAGTTTGGTTACTAAAGTTATTGTGAGAGATTTCCAAGTATCAGTATGATAAAACACCAGATATCAGGGTATTGGTCTGTCATGTGAAATGTTAAAATGATACAAAAGATCTTTGTAAGAGTTGGAAAGGGAAAGATTCTGTGCCGATTTCTGTAGTCCTGTCTTTCTTTGAAGGGCTTACGTAAGGGTGGCACAGCCCTAACCCCAGCCACACACACACACACACACACACATTGACACACACATGTAGGGAAACTCACACCAGCAGCATTCCAATGATGTAACCCAGCTGGCCCTTTGTCCTCAATAGCAAGCGTGTGTCTCTAATTGGAAAGCTCGATGTGAAGACAACATTACATACTCTGAGTGAAAACTTTATGTAAAAGGCAGTGTTCTAGGTTATAAAACGAAGCAGGGTGTGTTGTGCAGCTCTTTGGGTGCACAACTCTTACATCATTTGATTACATGTGATTGTCTCACAGAGCAGTTTAAACTTCTGGGTAGAGAGATGAGCCCAGGGCAAACCCGCTCAGATAAAACTAATATTTTTAACTTCATTAAGTATATAAATCTACAGCATGAATTGCAGGCCACGGCCTACAACAAGACGCAGGTTAAGTATACATACAGAAAATATGAGTGTAACAGAATAGCTTAGCTGTCTCATGGTGACACATTCTCATTAACTTGTCAAAACCTTTGTACTACAGCATGTACTTGTCTTTCATAATGCCCATTTCCTGCTCACAGCTAGTGTTCAGTACATGGAGTTAGAAGGCTGTGAATAAGAGGACTTTTCTCTCCATTAGCCTGAACATCAGATCTATTCAACTGGCAGCTTGTGGACCCAATGCGGCCCTTTAATAACCTAATTATGAGAATCAAACAACCTTCTTTTAGAAAAAGATGCATTGTTTTTTCCGATTGATTTTCATTGAAATTCCTTGCTTTGCAGGTCAGACATTGGGAATGTAAAACTTGGCCCTTTTGCACTTCACATTTTTCAAATCTAGCCCTTCTTAAAAAAGTAGTTGGACAGGCCAGCTGTCCATGATGGCAGGGAGCTGGAGATTGCCACATAATTCCCACACTTTAGCCCCCAATTTTCTTTCTCCCATCATCTGTACACATCAGTCCATTCCCTTCAACCACATGCTCTCTTTGTGCTGGTAATAATACAGTATCAGAGTGGTGAGACAAGACCTGTCTGGCTCAGGTGAGTAAGAGCAGAGATGCTGCGAGATATGGAAAACCAAAGTCGTATACAACAGTACTGACAACTAATGCAACCTTGCTGAAGATTGTAATGGACATAGAGCAAGTGTAGCAGGAGTTGTATAAGAGGTTGTTCAAAAAGACAATTGGGGATCCTTCGGCAGGATGTTTGTTTGGAAATTGAGTGATTTTACGGTGTTGTAAGAACATGAACAAAGCTAGACAACAAGGACAGTATTTTGAACTAAATCAGTGTTCATAGAATAATTTTGGCAAGAATATCAGCAAATGTAAGCATCTCTGTTTATGCAACAACCTGACATGACACATGCGTTTTAAGAGTTCAATTTGTTAACATCTCTCATAGCTCCTTGAAAAACTTTATCCAATAAGAGATCCTTACCGTGGTCAATAAGCCAGGCCATACAAAGGGTGTTGAGTTTCTCGTCAAAGAATTCCACTCCCTGAGAAAATATGAACACAGTGTAATTAGAGCACTTTCCTGGATGTCTACAGTCATGCCTGATTAATGGTTTGTCTGCACATTTCTAATATATCTGGTCTTTTGCATGGTACTAATTAGAAAGACCTTTACAACATATTTTATATGGGTTTCAGCTGTGTTCCTAGACTCCATGACTCACCAGCTGTCCTGCCAACAGGGGCATGTACTCTATGATGGCGAGGCGGACCCTCCACTTTGCGTCCTCTGCCAGCTCCACAATGGCCGGCAGGAGTGACTGGGAGAGCTGACGGATGCCAATCACCTCGTTCACACAGTCTAGGTTGGAGATGATGTTCAGACGCACCTCGGGGCACTGGGACAGAGAATTTATTAAGATGGACAAGTTCAGCTTATGGCTGCATGTTGCCTTCATCACAACAAAGTCTTCACATATAAGAAAGATCATTTATCACATAAACCTCAATGTTTAAAGTAATCAACCTTTGTTTAGCTTTATATTTAATAACTAAAACACCGATTTTTACTCTCTCCAAAGGAAATAATTCTTGGCTGTGGCCATGCCAAGCCACTTCAGTCACTCCAAACAAGATAGACTTACAAGTAAGTTTGATCCAGAATTGTTATAACCCTTAGCCTTAAATGGAGATCTGCTTTAGTTCTGATTTGGACAGGATATTAACAAATAGAACAGCTAATCACAACTTTCCATCCACATATTGCATATATCATACTGCACAATGACTCGACACTCTGAGTCAGGTTTGTTAACTAAATGGGAACATAGTAGCAGTGACAATCAGAAACAACTCAGCTATTAAATTAATGCATATCTGCAGAATGTTCTCCGTTTTGCTCCATTTTAAACTGTCCTCAGATAGATGCACCTTGAATTATTGAAATTAGCAAGTCAAAGCTGTCAGTTTGGACTGTAATCTAATTAGACACTCTTGGTCTTGTGTTTGTGCTGCTAGGAAATGGGGCCATCTTTAAATAGGACTAAGGAAAGCAGTGGAAGAACTGACAGCCTCAAGCCGTCCAAAACATTTATATACCTTTGTGTCTAACCTGCCAAAACTCATGTTCTGATCTTAAGATGCAAATTAATGTAATGGAAATCAAATGTATTCGTTGTTCCAGACGAACCTGTTACGTTACAGGAAGATTGTGCAATGATATAAGCTAAAAATTCAGCCCACTGTAACTTTAAGTAGACACGCTGCTCTACAATTTGTTGCTGGAGCAGCTCCAGAAACAAATAAATTCAAAAAGTACCTCCAATACCAGCCACACAAAAATAACTGAAATGAAAAGCCGACAGACTGATGAAAGGTTGTGTCCAATTGCATTATAAAACTATCCTCTGTGCTACGTGTGCAGCTGGAACTGTGGCCTTGCTCAACCTACTTTAACCAGTAAACACCTACAATTACTACACTACATACAATCAAAATGTATCAAGCAATAACTGAGTTACGTGCAGTGTCCAGCTTTTCATTATGCTTCCCTCTAGACACAGCAATTCAGTCTTCTAATTGTAAGGTCTCAGTCCGGCTGCCAACTGCGTGAATCATCCTCCTACCCAGCCAGGTAAATCTGGTGGCTGCGACTAAGTGGCTTTGACCTGACCAAGAAGTTGGTCAAACTCAGATGCCTCACAGGACACTTTTGCTGTGAATGTTACCAAACTAAGTGCTGCCTTAAGGATTTTCAAAGCCAGCTGTGCCACACACACACACACACACACACACACATATATACATATATATATAAAAAATTGTGGCTCAGGATTACGAGTCCACATTTCCTTTACCTCGTCCTTGAGCTGAGCCAGGAAGAGAGGCAGCAAGTGCTCTATTGTGTTGTCCTTGCCCAGGATGGTTGAAAGGCCCATAATGACCGAGGCCAGGGCTGACTTCACATGCTGGTTGGTGTCTGAAACAAGTTCCTGGAGACAGAGAGATCAGCACAAACAAATCGTTAAGACAGAAAGTACGTAAACAAACATCAAGACTACTGCTATGGGCCATATTCACTACACACAAGTCGATTATAGCCTCCCTCTCTGTAAATACACAGCAAAACGGAGTTAATACCAGTGCAGACAACAGTCACTGCAGTTAACTACCGACGGTGGAGTGACTTAAGTATGATGTAGACATAAAACAGAAAAGGTATGGTATAAACAAGGGGCACAGAAATTGCATATTTGATTATATCAAACCAAATTCACATGGAAGTTTATGGTAGAAATTCTAAATACAGAAAAATGTAAGCACAAAGTGATCAGCACAATGTAACGGGACCTTTGTTCTGAGCTATTGTCATATGACGCTTTTACAGCTTTGTGAGGTTGTGTCAGGTTGTTGCTACCTGTATAGCTTTGTCCCACTGTTGATATGTTGATAGGATAAGCAGAATTATTATTTATGACACTGATCTGTGTCTTTTACAAACAATTGTCCATAGATCCAGGAATTGTTCTGCCTCTATCATTAGTGAATGATAACAAGAATCATCTGGCTATGATATAAGAATTTTTAATCAGCTGCACTACGACTGAACTAAATGTTGAATAAAAATACAACAGTGCCATCTGCTGTTCACAATCAGACTAACACTGGCAGACAGACACAATGTCCTATCTTTTATAACCGCCCCACAGACATGCCCCCTTAATAGCCGTTGACGGTTAGGGTTATGTAAACGGTTGTTGTCTGACCATATCTCCTTTTTTAAGTGTGTGTATGTGAATGTGCTTGAATGGGTTTTATTGTTTACTCCCGTCAAGAGCACCAAAGCAAACACACAATCACCAATCTACAGCAGTGGAAATATTTATATTCCTGAAAATTCAGCAATCTGCCGTTTCATCCAAGATCTTTTTATGGGATTTTTGTTACAGCCTAGTTTTTATTTTCATAGTTTTTGCCAGTTTTGATGTTTTATTCAACTGCTAAAATCTGGATTGATCTGGGGAAACAGCTTGTAAACAAACCTCCAGTGAGCACAGTTGGAAAAGAAAACTGAGGCTAGTGTGAAAATGAATCAAAACTGCACGCTGTAAATGTGTGTTCAATTTTATAGAGCAGCTTCCTGGTTAAACTTTAACCTGCTGCACCCATTTATAAATGCTGTTTAGACAGAGTGGTTCATCACATTCAATCAGCAATTGAGTTGTAAACAAAACATTATCATTATCGAAAGGAATAATTGCCACCATTACAAAAATAAGACCCAGGTTGTAAAAGCAAACCAACTTCAATTTAAGCGGAAATCACAACACCACATATCTGCGCTAACGCTTTAGGGAAGACTATAAAAAGATATGCCTTTAGTCCTTTTTCATGCTTAATAACTCATAGCGGATCAAAGTGTTTTTTGTTCAACCGAGAAGCGAGGCACCAAAGAAATATCACAAAGTGGCAGACAGAAAGGTTTATTTTTTACCTTGACGCAGGGCAGAATGTGAGTCATGATGATTTGCTCACGACTGTCCTCAGGGAGGTTCTCACAGAATTCTAATGAAAAGAAGGAAGAGGACAATGTCAATAAAATATGACACGGACTGGACAAGAAGTTCAAACAAGATGTTCAATTAATCCTTTGAGAAAGTCTCTCTCATTAAGGTTTTATTTAATTATGTGTATTCATGTACTAACCTTTGACTTTGTTGGCAGCAGCAGCACGGACCTCAGCTTCACAGTCCTTCAAGAGATTCTGGAAGGCTGGGACCAGGTCGTTCTTGGTGATCTCTGGTCCCACTGCTTTCTGGAGCTGCATTCAAAGAGAAATAAATGTGTGAAAATCCAAATAAACGTATGGGGAAAATATGAAAATAAAAAGAAATTATGGATTTTAAAATAAAAGGAGGTAACCAACGACATATAATAGGTGATTAAACAACTACGATTACCAAGATAATGGGATTTTTTAACCCAATAATTTAACCTACAATTTGTTAGAATTTAGTTAATGCCTCAAAACAATACTGAAAAGTTTGGACAGGGGTGCGTGCATGTCGGTGGTGTCAAATACAAAAAAATATATAGAATTCCTATCTGACCAGAGGTATTTTTTAAATCAAATTTTCAAAGTTTGAGCTGGGAAATTGGCTCAGACAATGACTGCACAGATAAGACTGCTACTAACCCAGTTACGGCTTCACATGCAAAACTCCTGAATGCATAACAGCAGCCTGGTTAGGCCTTCTGAGTACGAGAGACCAAATTAAGGATGCTCTACTCCAACACTAAGTGGGTTACTGTGTCATATAAAAATAATGTAAACTGTCATGATGAGATAGAGGTTCAGCATGCCCACCCAAACCTCTTAATCACTGAGTCAAAATAATGTTTTGTAGCCAACTTCTTCACACAAGCTCCATCTAAAATGCTTGAGTGGAATATGTGGCTGCACGTTTCAATTTTTAGACATTATCGCTGCACCTAAACATCATTAATGTTCCATATTTCTTTTCTTTTTTTTTAATGCAGTGAAAATACCATCATATCACTGGATCCAGTTTAGAGATGGTTAGGGAAATGATTTGCCAAGCAGATCACACGATTACATAAGAATCAATAAGTCAAACTCAGTCAACAACTTCAAAACTGTTGCATGAAAGCTATTAAGATAGTCACCAATTAATTCAAGATTCACATTTGCTTTTGCTGAGTTACAACATTGTGCAGAGCCACCAACTTCACAATGAGGACAAGACTTGTGAGATGCTGCATGCAGTCAAGACCTAACGCAACTCCTATGTGAAAAATCTTTTGCATAGAGGAGATTGTTGCAGGACCATCAATGCATTACATTCCATACATTTTGTACAAAATAAATTCAAATGTCAGTTTTACTTTGGTTTCTCTTAAATTCTACATGGTCACAAAAGCCATTATCTTAATGAAAGGAACACAACAAGTTTAAGTCACAAAAAAGTGAAATTTGCCAAAGATGAAGCACCAGTACACTGGAAATACGTGCTGCAGCATGACTCAAGCTTGAATGGGGCGAATAAAATGGGGCAATACTTCAAGTGCTACAATGGATCCATTTCATTGATCATGAGAATAGGCACCGATTCAAGAATAGGTCAGCTGTCTTTAACAAGAGATTTACACATAAAATCTGAGCTCTGGTCACAGATACATTTGTGTTAAGTTTAAAGAAAACACCACAACCATGTTTTAACAGAATGCATTGACCACCTTTGTAAGAATTTGCATTGTATTGTGTCCTTATCCTGGAAAGAAAAATGTGCACACACTCCCAAAATAATTTCCTCTCTGACTTGGAGCATTTGTGTAACCTGAAATATTAAATCAGGGCATTAAGCCTTGTTTTCAATGAGCAGACATAAACATTGTTTGAGCCAAATAGTTTTTCATGAACTGGAAACTTCAAGGCAGTTTTAAATATGACTTGATTCTCAACTGTCATTTTCTGTCAATTACACAATGTACCAAGATGACAGGGGGAAGAAAATAAGAAATTTTTCTGCTTACCTCAGAGAACTTATCAGCCACCATGTAGCGGACCCTCCAGGATTTGTCTTCTGCAGCCTGGCGCAGGGTTGGCATTACCAGGGTCTCCAGGTCCTCCTGAGGCAGCAGGGTGGCAATGCTGACACAAGCCTCCACTGCAAGCAGTCGCACTGAGTCCTGATGCAGACAGGTACTGGGGATTAGTTTCATAGCCAAATACAATAAAAAGGGACTGCAGAACCCAGAATGCAACAGCAGTTCAAACAAAGAAGAAGGAAGATGATTGCACATACCTGCTCATCAGAGGCCAGAGCAGTGAAGAGGGAAATGATGTCACTTTTTACATAATCCAGCTCCAAGACTTTGGCAAACTCCCCCAGTTTAGATGCAGCAGCTCGACGCACCATAGGAGTGTCATCTGAGCACAGGGTGCGAAAATGCCTAGAGACAATCACACACAGACAGTCTATCAGAGACAAACCTGACTGTGGAACCAAATATGGTTAAAACAATCACCTCAGGTCTGCATTGAATGACATGCCTAAAGTCATGCCATGTCATATATAATGTACAAAACTGCAAAAAAGGATTTAGTAATCATGCGTTTCCCTTACTGGCGGATCTCAGCCTTGACAGTGCTGGAGACACGGGGATAACAGACGCTAAAGAGGCCACAGGCAGATGTGCGAGAGGTGAACCAGTCACCACTGGCCAGCCGCTTGACCAAAGGCTCAAAATGGACCTCCAGGTCAACTGGAGAGTGCTCCTGAGAAATCTTCCGCAGGGACTCCACGGCTTTATCTCTGACTACTGTCTCCTCCACTGTAGCAAGGCTTTCCAGAGGAGGCTGTGTGTCGAGAAGGAATAAGGTCAGATAGGGGTATAGTCAACCATTATGGACATTATAACGACATGTATAACGACATGTATGTTGTTTTCTCAAAGTTTATATGTAAATGTAGAGGGAAATATTAAATAGTTTACACTCTTTATTGACAATGTTACAATATCCCTTAGTAATGTCTATATAAAATAAGGAATAGGCAAGATTTTCACTGTACTTTTTTTTGGCTGGAAAGTCAAGTAATTTCAGAATTTTCCATGTTTAAACATAATGCAGCATGTTTGTTATTTTCAAACCAACAAATCCCCCGAAGAGACCAAACCCAAGAATTCATTCATCCCAAAAAAGAAGTAGCATCTGTGTGGTCACAGCCTGCCCTATAGCTTAATCCTCTGTGCTATCAAACTTTGTTATCAGCCTATAATTAATAAAAACTGTGTCTGTATCCTGAGCTCTATCCTTGCATCATGTACTAGACATTATTTACGATGACATGGTAGTATGCCGTGTTGATAAACATGGATTTCTCAAACGATCTCTTAGGTTGTCGGTTTCTACTTAAAAGCACGTATAGACTTGTCCCTTAATAAGCATATATTTAAATCAGCCCTGCTGTGACTTACCAAGAGACAGTGAACGTATTCTGGCCCTCCCACCAACATAGTGAAATTGCCAAGCTGTTCAGCCAAGGCCAAGAGCACCTCATCTTCATCATAGATGGTGTCTAAGGGATGAAAGAAAGACTTATCAGGGCTGATAATGTAACATCACGACTGGCAGGCATTGCAACAGTTTGGGGTGGTTTAAAGTACAACACATTCACTGTTTATCCATGTGACTTGCCAATAAAACTGAGGTCATAACTGCTGTGTCAAACATCCATTGATTTTAACAGGTGAAATGATCGACTTTACTACCTGTGAGGAAAGGAAGGAGTTCAGTGCGAGTCCTCTCAACACCAAGGGCCAGAGCTATGGTGGACAGCTTCTTGATGCTGTTCAGTCGCAACTGCACACAAAATGGACATACTTTAGTGAGGCGTTCACAATAAAGTGTAAGAACATGTAACAACCAGCGACAATGAGTCACGTTTAGCCTCGGTATAACTCAACCAGTTAGCCCAGGCAGGGTGTATTAGTAACGTTCAAGTATTTTTGTTGATATCTTGGCTACGGGCCGCGTCCTCTTTTTAAGTACCTAGCTAAAAAGTCAAGCAGCATTTCAAATAATGACGAATTAAGATAGCTGAATCGAAATGCTAGCGTCACACTGTTGATGAGGAACACACTGGATAACAACACTGAGCTCTACCTACTGCGGCCTCGAACGCCCTGCTGCTGTGATTGCTAACTTTACCGTCTAGCTAGCATAACGCTGGCCACCAACGCCATGTTAGCGCTAGCGGCTAAATCAATGACCTGGTTAGCTTGCCTTATTTACTTTGATTACCTTTGCATTTCGGTAGGTATGCCGACTGAAAATGACATTAAGCGTCAGTGCAGATTAACAATGAAAGTCGTAAATCGTGAACGCAACCCAGCTAGATTGGCAGGCAGGGTGCGCCCGGCAGAAAATTCCTGAAAGGCCTTAACCGGGGAACGTTAGCACTAGCATGTATGCTAGTTCGCCAGTTGATAATCAGATGTCCCGACAAAACGCGTGAAAATGGCTTCAATTCACCGAACAATATAAATGACGATGGTAGTCGAAGTAAGAGTTACTACCTGAACATCCTCATTTCGCAGTTCATCAATGAGAACGGCGATAGGGTAGAGAGAGTCGTCTCCATCAGCTCCTGCCATTTTGGATTCTGTTTCAGTTACCGAATGGCGCTGTTGTGCTGCACTACGGGGTTTCTGCCAGAGAAGAGCGGCTGCAGGGCCCTCCCTCCTCCGCTGCTGCTGCCTTCAAGACACCAGCACAGCCGCCGAGGAAAAACATCCGACAAAACAAAATGAAATGCTTTATGAAAAACAAAGTTACCTGCAAAATAAATAAATAAATAATATCAATAGTATAATAACTTTACTCTACATGTAAAAGTAGCCAATTCTTTACGAACAGCCTCAGTCCTGAATGAGTATAAAAGGTTTGCCTTCTTGATGTTTGACTAATTAATAAAATTCGACATTTTATCTTATAGAGTATGTAAGTAATATATATATATGATTGATTAGACATCATTGGTTCAGCTTTATTGTGAGCTGTGAGCTATTATAAAAAGCAGTGGAAGGCTACACAGAAAATGTATAATATGCGAAAGACATTAAATTATAATAGAATAAAGAATATAAATATAAACTATGCATTTGCAAAGGAAGAGCACAGGAGTTATTATGTACAAGTCAAGTCTATTTGTCCCAATTGGAAGAATGTATGCTGCAGCAAGCACACATAGCAAATCATAAAAATATACAATATGAAAGTGACATAAACGCATTTACAGTTACATACATGCACGTATGAGAAGTGTCCCATATATGCAATTGTACCATATACGTAGGTAAAGAAACAAGGTATTAAGTGAGAATGTGGTAGGTACTAGTCAGTATTACAGAAAGAGGGCGGTGATTGTACGATTTTTCAATTTTGAAAGCTATGTAGTTGAAAGAAACGCTTTTATTCTGAAAAACGACGAACCGGATATTTACGCTTCTTCCGGCTTGTCAGTCGAAGCCGGTCAAGATGGCGTCTCAACAGCAGCAGGCTGGTGGGCCGATGTCTCAGCCCGGATTACAACAGCAACAATTGAGTCAACAGCAAGACTTCGATCCGGTGCATAGATTCAAGATGCTTATTCCACAGCTGAAGGAGAGTCTCCAGGTAATTGTCGACAATGGCCGAAACATCTGGCCACAATAGCTAAAGTCGAAATACTGTCGTTTCATAAATACAATAAATATATGACACAACGTGCTGGAAACTTATCTCTTTTAATTTCATTTTCAGAACCTAATGAAGATTGCATCCCTGAATTTGGCCCATAACACGTCAATTGACAACGGCATGTAAGTTGCCAGGTTGGGGGAGTGAGAGAAAGACATGTCTGTCAGTCTGGTCTGTGTTTTTTTGTTAATGTGTCTGTTGTGTCTTCTGGTTTAGCAAAAGCAGCGACGCCTCTGTTCAGCGCTTTGACAAAAGCTTAGAGGAGTTTTATGCCCTCTGTGATCAACTGGAGCTGTGTTTGGTAAGACCTAAACACAATACACACACATAAACAATATATTGCTTGGCAACCATCATTTTATTTTCTACATTTAGTCACAAAATCTGATTTTATTTCTCTGCTTCTGTCACACAATCAAAGTTCAATGCTCTTAAAAGCATATTTAACATTTAATAGACGGGGGACTGATTGACCATCCTGTAAGGAATTGGCAACCCACCTCACAAGGAGCATTAACCTGATTCCTAGCTTTATTTTTATGTAATCTATTTTATTTGTAGAGGGACCACGTACAATATTAAACATAGATGTTGCCATTTGTTGCATTGAGCCAGAGTTAGCTCAGAGCTCATTTACATCTGCAGTCCCTTGGCAGGTCATAATTAGAACTTTCACATAGTTTATCTAGGTGGGTTTGTCAAATATGGAAAAGCTTTTGAATGAGTGCAGTGAAATTGAGCATTGTTATAACAGTATTGACAAAAATAGTCATGTACACAGCAGCCATAACACACCCTGACCACTGCATCAAGATGATATTGGAAAAAAAAAGTGAAATAGTTCTTTTAAAAGAAATGATCAGTATTGGTTTGAATATTTTTTTTCTGTCCTATAGTTTGTCTTGACACATACTGTATCTACACATAAAATATACAGTACAATCTCCTTTTTTTTCTTCTCTGTGCAGCGGCTGGCGTACGAGTGCCTCTCCCAGAGCATTGACAGCGCCAAACATTCACCCAACTTGGTCCCGACAGCCACCAAGCCAGACACGGTTCAGACAGAGTCCATGTCTTACGCCCAGTACCTCGGCATGATCAAGTCTCAGATTTCCTGCGCCAAAGACATCCACAACGCTTTGCTGGAGTGCTCCAAGAAGATCGCAGGAAAGGTACAGCCTCAAGGAATCATGTAGACCTGGACCCTGACTATCCCAACTCTCTATGCGTCCGGTGACTTTTGAGAAAAATTATGGATTTAATATTTGGGGCTGTCCAATATTCAGAACTCAGTTTTTTCCCTACATTGGTCAAGATGCTGTTTCATCTAGCAAGATCCTGTACATTTGGTCAAGATTTTTTTTTTCAAAGTAAGTTGTTTTGTATGAATGCTGTGTAAATATTCCTGACAGTCATGTTGTGAGATGACCAGCAGGTGGTGGCAGAGTTGTAACTGCCAACTCAATATTCTCAAGTCTTTTGTAGCTTATTTGTATTGATTATTAAAACCTTTCTACTGAACCTTTTCTCATTATTCTGGATGCACAAAGGAAGACTTGTCCATTCATAACATCTTTCACTGATGATGAGGATTTAATGTTACAGCATGATTCATAAAGACAAAAAATATTTGTTCAACTGTGCATGTGAATTAACACAGTTTAACTGTACCGTGTTATCTTATTTTGTCTGCAGTAAAGTTTATAAGATTTAACACTAGAAGGGGTAAAAGGGAAGAAAATGTCAGACCCAAAATTTACAGCGATGGTAGAATAAAGGGTCCTTTCAATAAAAGTGGCAACAGGCATTGAGTAATAGCTGATCTCTTTGTCCTTGAAGGATCCTGCAAAACAACATTCTCATTTGACTCCTATTGAAGCAGTAGTGTTGATTTAGTGGGGCAACAACAGCCGCCTGGAAACACCCTGGGGAATTTAAAGAGTAGATTTTTTTTGGGTGGAGGAGAAGTTGTTAAGAGCTTGCATTATCTATCATGGTCACTGATTTCCATGGTTTCAGTGAACATGTTATTATCTTTGAAGCTGTAAAGCCTGTCAGTCATCTCTCTCACCCATTACAGGGATTTGTGTGAGATAGTGATAGAAGTTCTCTTGAATGGCTCATCTTCCATGTTACATAAAGGTACTAAGGATAGTGCTCAGTATTTCTGGACTGAGTGAGGACTCGGCTTACACTTGGATCCTTGTTGAGTTATATATTGGTCAGAGGCTTCTCGATTCTTTGCTATCTGTATGTTGAAGCTGAAGGGATTAATGAAGTCTGATACACAAGCACGTGAGAGGCGAGCCTGGTGGGCTTGCAGCTGTGTTACATCTCAGACCAATCTGAGTTACTGACAAGTGCTTGGATCCAAAAATACTGCCCTGGGTCACCACCAAACAGGCACAACGAGAGGTTCATCACAATACACGCTCACACTCTTCATAGACCCTCTGCAGGCCTGTGGTCACATACAAACAGAAATGGACAAAAACAACCAAACAATCTTCATATTTTTACATGTTTATTTTCAGACAATAGTCTGTGCTGATGTGACACAGAACTTACTGTTAAAGCTTGAAAAAATATACAAGAGCAAAGCTGGAATTATTGAGAACAATCCAGACGTTGTCATATATACTAAATTGTGCAATGCAGCACAGAGTTCATATGATGAAAAACAAGAGAAGTAACATATAAAAAGGGAAGAGTATTATTATTTCTTTTTACAAAGATTACAGCAGATAAAATACATATATCTAGAGCATTGGATACTAGACAATATAATTACAAAAGACAATGTAGACATCGTCTAAGTGCAACAGTCCATAAGACACTTCCTTTTGTGTCTTGTTGCATTATGAAAATGAAATGTGAGAAACAGATGACATCATCAGAATATCTTACATACAGCAAATTCTGTTTATCTGATGCAAAATTATACAAATTATTTGCTCTCTGGTTTTTACAGTGTAATATGTGTAGTTCATGTGATCCTTAATTACACATCAATATATTTCTTACATTGTTTATTTTGGTGCAACACCATTACATCCATAGAAATACTAATGACCCTTGTTGTTGAGAAAGACTATGGGCCATTTGTGCCTTTATTGTAATGTCCTATAAGCTTATAAGAGTATTAAAGGTCCCATATTGTTGAGAGTGAGATTTCCATGTCCATTTTTATATTATAAGGCAGGTCTAGGTGCTATAAAAAACTGTCAAAGTATCAAAACGCTCAATGCACACAGCCCGTATTCAGAAACTGTGCCTTTAAATGAGCCGTCGGGACTTTGTGTAAGGTTGTGATGCCACAACTATACAGTCACCGCCTTCAGCCAAACCCCCAGTGTGACTGTGGTTGCAAAAACAGCGGCAGAGCTGATAAAGGAACACAGTGGATGGTGCATGCTGAGGCCTTTAAGAGATGACCAATAAGTACAGACTGGCCTTTTCAGGAGGGGGGCCTTAAAGAGACAGACACTAAAACAGAGCTTTCAGACATAGGGTGAATAGAGGTGCTGCAGCAATTGACAGTGTGACATAAAATAATGTGGGACTTTTAATATTGTTGAAGAATTACACTTCTGGTTTTGCATGTTCAACAGCCAGCACACTACAGATCATATATACTGTTAATTCCTGACAACTATTCTCCAAAGCATATCACAGGATTTTATATTTTCTATCTAATTTTAGAACTGCCTTCATTTTAGGTTAATACCATTATGGCATAAAAATAAACCTCCAGCGACGATTCCTGCTTTTGTTATACTGACCCAATGTAATCCACGAAAAACCCATGAAAAAGCAAAATAAATGCCCACTGTAATGGGACAGCCATTTTCAGCTGGTTTTTAATTATTGTGCAGTGTGCTTTGGAAGTGGGAAGCAGTAATGTGAAACGTAAAGCCTCTTAAATTTTGAAAAATCTGGGTCGTTACCTTCTGATTCAGTCTATCTTGTTGATTAAACCTGTGTGTGAGTGTGAGTGTGGGTACAGGGCACCACAGTGTATTGTATGACACTTCAAAGACTTTAAGAAGCAAACAAAGAAATTTTACTGCTTTGTCGAGTCTGAGAATTTCACGTTTCCCTTAGCGTTGCCCTTTGATTGGTGTCTGTTGAAGAAAAAATGACATAAACAACATAACATAAACAAAAAAGCTAAATTAACTGCAGTATCATAACATGATAATATGCTTAATACAGCATGCTGTATGTGTGTGCAATCGGTGTTTCCCACTAGTTTGTCATTTGATCCTGACCAGCGGATTCTGACCTGTCTTCAACACTACATGGGGTCCGAGCACGTAACACTGACCTGTCAGCCTGCTCAGGGCCGGCGATGGCTGCCTGGTGAACACCACGGAGTCGGGGTGCCTCCAGGCGAGACATGGGGCCAGATGACTGAAACTTGGACAACTCCTGCTGCCACTCATCGTCAAATGACTGTGCTTCAGCTGCGGGTGGGGGATCAGGATCATGTTAGACAACATTCTGTCAATGGCATTTACAGTGGCATAATGTTCAACTGGCTGGTGTTCTTAACTAGTCCCCTGAAATTACAAAAAAGCATAATCTAGGATCTATGACCACATTCTACTCCACTGCGTCACGGACATCTGAAAAGTAATGAAGGGACAAAAATTGATGACATATGGCTAGATTTACTTTTAACCAATCACTGTAGTGGTGTCTTAATATTTTATTTATTTAGAAGCAATTTACACAAGTCTGATTTTTTCCCAGAATCATCTCTGAAATAGCTCCTAGAAATATTACTTTAACATACATTCATCCAAATTCTCAAAGTCCTGGATGAACTCCTTCTCTCCTGTTTTCTTGTTGTATTTCTTCTCAACAACATGTCCCCTGTCCTGGATGTGGTGACCAATGGCCATCTTTTCCAGACCGCTCTCGGAATCTTTAAGTGCTCGCCGGGTCTCCTTGATCTGGAGATACAACATTATTAAGCCCATGAGACACGTCAGCTGGTCCGTGAAAAAGCATATTCATCCCATAGATTAGTAATCAACATGTTTAGTTCCTTTCTATAAACAGTCAGGTCAGAGTCTAAACAGTTTGACAGTTTGACCAGTAAAACACAAGTGCGGCTAATAATAGTCTTAATGGCTGCATTCCATTTAGGAGTGGCAGTTCCAGGGTTCTGGTACTGTGCATGCAGGATGACTGAAATGATTTCTGGCACACCTTAATGGAACAGAGCCATTATATGCCACTGGGAGAGTTTGTTTACAATAATGTTCCCACAAGGAAAGGCCAAGGGGACGTTATCACCATAATCACTCAGAATTGATAGAATGAGTGAATCCTCCGCAGACAGATTTACTTCTCCAAGCTCAATGTACTAAGCTGTGCCCTAATGTACTGTGATATCATGTAGTAAGATCATGTGATGGGGAACTTACCCCTCCAGGGGCACGGCGCGTCGATGTGCTCGCCTGGAAGACCTTGGGAGGCTCATTTCCAACCTTCGAATATGTCATGACTGATGAGGAGCTGAATGAGTGGGTGTTTGAATCTGTGGACATGTTCTCCTGAAACACACAAACACGCAGTTAAGAAACTACAGCTTCAGCAGTCTGAGAAAGCATGAAAACAGAAAAGGAAGAGAAAACAAAGTCATGAACTCACAAAGTTTCTGTGCATCCTGTTTCTCATGTTGGACATCACGTTGTCGAACATGCCGAAAGGGTTCCTCATCATGTCCTGCGCAAACACAAAAAGAAAAAACAATCAAGTGCTATAAGAGTTGAAAAGGCTTGGCTTGTACACCACATGGTCACAAGGCATTATCAGCTCATAAACAACTCCATCATGTGTACAAACATACACGCACGGACAGAGTAGTGTTCTAAATGTGTCTTACATGTGTGCCATCTGGGACACTGTAACCAGGACATTCACATTTTATCACTTCACTATATGTGACCTAGTAACATTCATAACAAAGCTAGAATTCAAGTCAAGCATGCAAATAAACAAGACATTTACAGTATGTCTTTATTAAGGGGTTTGTCCTGGATAGGGAAGGTCGAAAATGTGTTGCTACTCGTATCGATGACCTTGTAAACTGTATTATTTGAATCAAAAATGTTTGTTTTTAGGAATCAGTTCATGTTCACCTTTAATTTTCCTATTTAAAAAAAATAAAATAAAAAAGTGTATGTAGGTCACAGTTGAGGTACCACCTTTGAGCCAGGAAAAACTGTCCTCACCACTCGAGTCAGTCATGCATGTCACAGTAAGATGCCATCAATCACCATGCATTCAACATTTGTTCATATCGGATATTCTGTAAGGGTGCAGCCCCTTTTTTCTGTCTAAATAGACCCACATCTGACAGAAACAGACACATCAACAGCCCTGTACAGCAGACCTCTTTAAAATAGATGGGTAATGATGCTGCATTCAAGAACAGAACAGATTTTGCAAACCTCAGAAGGAAACCTACTGGTCATTCCACATTCTACATACTGGTCACAGTGTTTCCATAAGAATTGCTTTTTTTTGTGGGCGAATTATTTCCTAACATCTTGTTGTAAA
Source organism: Pagrus major (assembly GCF_040436345.1). Lineage (NCBI taxonomy): Eukaryota > Metazoa > Chordata > Actinopteri > Spariformes > Sparidae > Pagrus > Pagrus major. The sequence goes on along the minus strand of NC_133216.1, from coordinate 15,876,890 downwards.
TTTCTACCAATCTCATGTACATGTTTCACAGTTAAACTTAATGGCCCCTTATACAGTATGTGGACCAGGCATCTTTCTTGTTATGGCCCCTGGGGTACTGTGTACTTTAAGGGCAGAATGAGTGGGATTTGTTGGTTGCAATTTGTCGATACAACATTCGAAGTTGCCTCCTCCTTCCGAGCTTCGTGACACCAGAAACATCCTCTTGGATGGGTGCTTATGATCTAGCACCCGATCGCTACGTCTTTATAGAGTCAGCAACCTCACACCATGCACGCTGTTATTGGCTGAGGGGCTACACACCTACTGCCTGAAACGTGATGAACGCAGCCAAATAAGAAGTCTACACATTGTTTTTTTTAATCCTACTGATTCTGCCTGTAATGATTTTTTAAAATATGATATAGAATTTGTAGTGAATGAAGAGGAAACACTGTGACCATTTTACTGACCGCAACTAGTCAATAAGTAATGTACAGAGTCAGTTATAGAGAGAGCATGCACTTGTGAGAAAGTAAGAAACTCATATGATAGTATAGCTGAACAGCAGAGGACTCTACTGACCGTGCTGTCAAAACTGCCAAAGGGTAACAATGAGCGGCTCATATCCTGAGGATTCAAACAATATCAGTTTATTAACATAGCATAATATGATATCATGTATTATAGCATGTTACACACACACACACACACACACATACACACATCATGTAGTCTTTTTGCATGTTTGTTGCGGTTGTTGCCAGTAAGCTGTTAGGTTGTCTTACATCTGTCACTAAGCCCTTGACACAGACACACAGCTCCCTCCCCCTGGCCTTAAACACAACCCCTCCAAGGCCGTGAACCCTCTGGGAGTGCAAGAAGCAAGGAGTGACAGGCCGGTGAGGAGGGAGCAGCCTGCAGCCACAGCCTGTGTTCTCTGGGCCAAAACCACAGGTGTTTATGACCCTGTGGCTCTGGATAAGCATCTCAACAGTCCTCGCTATGGCGTGTGATGTGCAGGGGTATTGTGCGTAATCAGTGGGGTGTTGAATGACTTGTGTTCCATGTGTAATTGGGTCGCATTGCCAGAGATTAGCGTGGGTTTAACACTGAAACTGAGCTTGATTCTAGGAAGGCTGCAGTGGGCTGGACCGACCAGTCAGGACAGGGATCTAACAGGGGTCGGAGAGTCCAAGGCTGCTCTCTCAGCTCTTTTCAAATGTCAAGCTGATGTAAAACGCTCCTGACCAGTATCTCTCAAGCCTCACGCAGCCAATTTTATCCCAGAGTGGCATGTATGAACTAATAAATGCCAGTTACATATCTGGCAGCATTATATTTAGAGTGGGGTTGAGCAGAGGAGAGATTGAGGGTGCAAAATAAGGAACGTAGACCCACTGGTCTTTAACACATTATTTTAGGCTGTCTGGACAACTGCAGATTGACATTCTCTTTTCTATCTCACTCTCAATCTGATACTGGACCTGCCACTGTGCCCTCTGAGGCAGGCTGCTCCTGCTCCTGCGGGAGCTATGAGTTACACCGCAGGGGACCGTAGATATGATTCATGCTTAAAAGGCAATGTGAGGTTGTGCTGCAGACACATAGCTCCTTGGAAGTGGCGCATTACCAGGGAGCTCGAGGCATTTTGTCAAATCTGTGCTTTCAGAACTCGATCACAGAGAATATAAGGAGTCACTGAATCTGACTGTGGTGACTGTGATGTTTTTAAAGCGGCTGTAGGTGAATGAGCAGTTTAGGAAGTGCTTAAATCCACATTGCCAAACTTTACTTCTCACTTTATTTCGGCAGAGAGCCAGAGCAGGAAGAAAATCTGACTTGTACACAACTTATATACTTGTATAGATCGACAACAAAGAGGACATCAGCTCTACCTTTCAGCTCTAGCATCACCAGTCTTGCTCAGTACAAACCACAGAATCTAAGCAAGTGCATCACTTGTAATGATACTCGATTGTCATTCGACAGTACTTTTATAAACTCAGATGAATGAGTGCTTTGAAAGGTGATATGAACAAGGTAGTGGATTTTGGCAAGAGACTGGTAAATGTGAGAATTCACAGCAGCTTTGGAAGGTAAGGCAGGGCTTATTTTCCCATTGGGAATCTAATGCTTAGCAAGCTTATACGAGAAGTACAAGCCTTCCAGCATTATGTGGCCAATGTGTGTGTATGAATTTCCTATGTGTGTGTATTTGCATGCCAGTGTGTCTGTGTTATTTCGCTGTGACTGTGTGTAATTGTGCTTGTGAGCATGTTTCAGTGCTGTTTGTGTCTTGTATGCATTTCTGTGTGCACATTTGTGCCTGTGATATTGGAGAGCAGTATGAGAGCGAGCTGTCTGTCATCTAGCTGCTAATGCACCAGCACTGCCAAGGCACGGTCTGCCAAACAGATGGACCGAAAGAGCAACAATGAGAAAACAGAGTGTCCATGACATCCGCACACATGCCTTTACAAAGCCAACAACTCGGCACCAGAGCTTCGGCCCTCTGACCACTGCCGGGCACCACAAGACGGCTCCTTATCTTCACATAAATGAGTGTGTGAAGGGAGTTAGAGAGCTGAGTTCTTTGACAAAAACTGTAGATCCTTATGGTAATTCAGTTTACTTTAAATGCACAGTGTGTAATTTATGCTGCCAAGCTCTCTCAATGAAAAATGAAAGACATCGTTTGACATTGTGAAGTAGTTTGGGATCATGGGAGTTGTTGTCTTCATGTTAAACATCCATGCTTGTGAATAAAAAACTTTCTAAGAAATGTTCACATTCAAGGTAATGTATTAAAGTTTAATTCACACTACGTTTAGTCAATTTTGCAGACTTCCTTCATCACTCTCTGGCAAATAGCGTCAGGCGATCAAATAAAATGCACTGTACCTTACGTATTTCTCTGGGTTTGAACATTCTTGGTAACATTTGGGATAATGTAGTTTACAGAAGTATACAACCCAACAAAGTATACATCAAAGATCTAGTTGTTTATAGAAATTTTAATGCATAAATGTTATATATTATATCTTTAAAGCAGAAGATGAAAACTTTCCCACCCCCTAGCATTTATTTTTGGCACCACTGTCCTCAGAGTCACAGCTACCAAGAAGACAGGACAAAACATGAGTTTATCACCTCATTTAGTCTATAATGGAAAGCAGATAGAAGTGGGGCCAGTCTGACTAGATCGCCAGTCAGCCTTCATTTTCCATATGCCATACTGTATGTATATTATTTGTGACAATAAACAAATAAGTCTAGACATCTAAGCTATAGAAATCTTTTTTCTTTCAAACTGCAAAGATCTCATCTGCATCTCTGTGTATGAATCAAGAAAAACGGTGAATTGCCTGCCACTCGTGATGCAGCTCAGCAGAACCATACTTTGTTTTTGTGCAGCATGACTTTACACCTAACACATAACTTCCTCTGATTCCTCCAAAAAGAAAAAGAAACTCTGCCAATTGACTAAGATACTGCTATCAAACTCATAAGTAAACAACATCTTATCAAAAGCATTTACAAAAACAGCATCTAACTCCTACCAGAAGAGTATATAAGTTTGTTTTGAAGGACATTTTGCAGTGTAGCTCCATTTCACCCACTGTCACTGAGGTCATTAGTCAAGTGCTCACTCAGAGCCCCTCCTCAGCTGGCATTAGCTAGTTAATGGCATGATGCTAATACAGAGAAAGCAGGTTGCTGGCTATTTAGGCTAGGCTTCTGATGAAAGTCATTATCAAGGATAAATATACAGGCTTTCATGAGGTGGTGGGATTAAAACAGGTGACAGGGACTAATTTGGAATTAGCAGGGATATATAAGCAGCACAGGGGCTGATTTGATTTGGGAAAGGTTAACGGGTGCAAAATGTGGCAGACCAAGACTAACCCCTGCCTGCCCGCCTTCTTGCATTTTCATGACAATGCTGCACAATGAATATGTCAAGAGCAAAAAAATGTGTCCATAAGTACTTAAAGGCCTCAGCTTCTACAGCTTTATCCTCCATGAAAGTCTACATAATCAAAGATATGTGTGGAGACAAACTATATTTAAGTTAACATGTCAACTAGGCCAACACCAGATTGATATCAACATAAACTGTTATTTTCAGCAGCAGTTCATCTCAACAGAGAAATGCAGAATTCTCTGGGGTCCTATTGGTTCAGGTGTTAAAGAAGTCTGCGTGTATTTGCGAGAAAGCAGTGTGTCAGTGGAACAATGCACTATAAATAGGGCTCCTGAGGGCTAGATATAACCGTCCAGAGAGGCCAAGGGGGTTGCCCTTCCACTAAACCAGAGAGACTCACATGGCCCCCCATACCTCAGTGAGTGGTGCTCCAGTTACGCTGCCAGTGGCAAGCTTCCACTATAACCTTAGCAAACTTAGCACTTCCTCTAAACACTAATCTTCTTTGGTTATAAGGCCATGAGAAGTGGGCAGAGAGGGTCACAGGGGCTGACTGTACGAGAGAATCCTTCGTCCCACATTGACCCAAATGATATGCATGTAGGCTAGTCAGTCACGTGTCTGCACACACATATGGAGAGCTTTATCACCCATAACTTGAATCCACAAGTAGAACAAACACTCAAAACTGTAAAAGTAGTGCTTCTTCAAATGCATGTTCTCACCCTGTGTTCGTCCCTCAGCGCAGGGGACGAGCTAGGGTGCTCTGCCACTTCACTACCACGGCTTCTCCCATCCATTATACTGGACATCAAGGGCCCGCCGAATGGCTCAGAGAAGCTGCGCATCATGTGCCGCATATGATCCCTGTGAGCCCGGAATGGATCCCTATGGCAGAGGAAGAGGAGGTGAAGAGAAAGTGAATCTCTGCAAACTGCAAAGAGGAAAAGAAAACGTCTCTTCTCCACATACTGTACTCTTGGTGACTTCTATCACCGATGCCAGCTTGGAGCCCATTACAGACACATTCTTGGATGAACACAACACATTGAAATAGGAAGCACTCCTAATATGATTTCAGCCTTAGAAGTCGGGTCAAGTGTGGCCACACTAAAGCAGCAGGTGTTCACTCATGCAATAAGTCAAAGTGACTGTGGCACACACACAGTGTAAGTGTAGACAGTATTCAGAAATGATCAATTACCAATAACTTTCTTTAAATTATATTGCTAATTCTGTTACTAAAAACTGTACCTTTTTATTTGCTAACTAAAATTATACAAACCTGTTTCAAAATTTAAAACACATTCAGTTTGGCATTTTTGATTTACCTTTAAAAATATAAAGTTATTTTAAAATCAGTGTTTGTCGTCACAGCAGTGTCAGTCTTACAGCAGCTGTTGTTAGGTAACAGCTCCATTAACTTTTTCTCAATAGTGTCTGTAACATGACAGTTTACAGGCTGTTCACCATTAGTTATTTGTAGGTAGCCACTTTTTTTTAAATCAGTTTTTAGATCACAAGTCTAGTTAGTTAGCCAACGTTAATTACAAATGATAGACACAGAGTTAAGCTAACGTTGGGCCTTATATATCGACATCTCGTTTAAATAAAAATAATAATTAAAAGTGGAACTGAACTTTTTTAACTTTAGCCTAGCTTAGAAAAACAATAATGTCAGCTTTCTGTGTTACATTATTAGCTTGTAGGTATACTTTAGAGTTTGTCTGGGTTTTTCTATGCACAGTCCTGAAGTAGATAGGCCCTATAAATAGCACCTCAATTGCTTATTATTACAGTAACAGAGTTTTTTTTTTTTAGTTTATCATTTTAACAACCCACAAGCCGAAACAATAACAGTTATAAGTGATTTAAAACAAGTGTAATTTAGCTAACGTTACTTACGACCAGAACGGATCCTCATCAAACTCCCTGAGATGATTACTGTTGAACATTTCCGCGGTTTTTTTTTTTTTGAAGCTGTAAACAAAACAAAACAAAAAAAAACTGAGATAAATATTTTTCAAGGAATAATCCGTTCAGCCGCAGGTGCCTCAGCTTCTGCGCTCAGCCTCGGTAATGTTACCACGGAGGGGGCTGGCATGCAATATGATTCACAACCAAACTCACTCTGACACCGGCCATGTGACGCGAATCCGGCTCTCTGATTGGCTGGTTATTCGGAGCTTTGAATAGGGTCTATCCGCGGGCTGTGTGTTGTGGGTGGCTGCCATGGCAACGGTACTAATTTCTGATAAAGCTCAAATTTTCTTATCTTTCTTGTGCCTGTGACCACAAAATCAGCTGTGTGCTTATCTAACACACCTTCACAGGGGCTGTGTAATTTATATGCAGCTAGTAACACATCAGAAATATCCATAATGAGGAAGAAATCACACTCTGCAACTCTGTAGGATTAAATTACCAGACTGTTATGAAGTGATTCTTGGTTGTGTAATTGTAGGGTGTGAAGACATGTGGGAGCACATGTGAAGAGGGCACCCACAAAGCTTATCTATGCGCTCGCCTTAACAAATCGTTTTGTACATTCTTATATTATTTCATTACAACGTCGACTATTTGGAGGGTCCGGCAGTGACACACCGTGTCCCAGACTCAGTATAGGTTTACCATCTGGCTGTTCCACAAATAGGCCTGAGTGTGGACTGTGCAATGTCTTTAATCCCTGCTCAAACAGCGACACTGAATAAACATAAACATAAATCAATGAATGGTATATATTTTAAGAGGAAGGTAAAGTTAAGAGAAGTTGATAAGTTTAATCCAGTTTTATGTCAATCCTGATGCAGACTAAAGAGAGAGGGTTACCTCAGAGTGAGTCAGGCTACTTTTAATAAGTTACTGTGTGACAGGGTGACTCATTTATCTGTATCTATCTGAAGATGCTGCAACATGATACAAGTTTCTATCAACTCAACCTAACATAAAGTTTGTCTCCATCATTCAACAACAAAAACACAAGCCAGTTTTCACTCAAAAACTTCACAGCAAGCTTTATTTACCGAGTTGTTTACAAAAGACAAAATATATCAAATGCTTCGTCTACATGGTAAAACAGATCATCTGACTGCATGATCTTCCTTCAATAAAATTAAATGAAGCCAAATAAAGAACAGCAGATTGTTTAATCCAATTACATCAACATTGATCAAATAAAAAACACATAAGGCCCAAAAACTGTTTATTTCTCACAAGTTTTTACAATAGGCCACAAAAATGAGTGGGTGTAAAGTAAGAAACATTGTCATATCCTAAAGACACACAGAAAATGGCAGGGATTGAGACACAATGAAATCAACTTTAACCACACAAGCAAACAAGAAGGATCCTCTGGGTTTCTGGTGTCCTTTAGGTCACAGGACTTCCCATGAGCCTCTCCTGCCTCAGCGAGATCAGTCTGTTGAGCCACAGCTCCTCGGCCTTCTCCTTGTCCATGTACAACTGCAGGATGGAGTAGAGAGGAAATGTTACTAAGCAGATGGACAAAGTTACAGATAAGGACAGCAACCACAGGACTAAAGAGAACCACAAAGGGTTCAACTGTAGTTTAGACTTCAACATCAGGTACTGGACTGAAGAACCAGTGTTGCTTTATTTTGTAAGAGTGCTTTGAGACAAATTGCTCTGGATAGATAGAAATCTCAGTAGAACAAAACAAGAACAAGAATATCAGAATAAGTTATTTCCTAATGATAGGGTAAGGCCTGGACAAATGGAACAACTGAGTTCACTGAAAAATATAAAATATCACTTTTATCATTTTCATTATCACTTTAATCCTCCACACCCTACCTGAAATAATTTGTTTTTACTCTTATAATTTGTTATTTAATCATCCATTTATATCACTGGTAAGTGCAGGCATAAAATCAAAATTTTGGACACAAGTGAACTAATGATTTGGTCTCTTCTGCTGTTAGAGGTCTCTCATTCTAAACAAAACAAAAGATACAAGCAGAGTGGGACCATGGGAGTTGTTGTCTTCATTGTTAAAAACAAACAAACACTATTACACATCTCCACAAAATATATAACAAAGGCCTTATCAACATTTTAATGAAGAAATCTGACGTATTATATCTTTAACATTCCTGATATGAAAAGCTGCGAAATCATAATCTGAGTGAACTAATTGTTGGGTCTTAAAAACACCAGAGAACAGTGAAAAATTCTCTGAAGGATTTTCTAATCAAACGTTGTGTTTTGTTCGACATCAGTCCAAGGCCCCCAAAAATATGACATTTACTGTGTTGTAAACTGAAAAAAGCAACTTTTGCTTCTTTTGAATTCACCAAGGACAATGTAAGCTGTATCCTTATGTTTTCTCTTGCACTTGAGTCATTACCAACTCTTGATGACTGTGATGTATCTGTAGTGTTATGGCCGCTTCATCACGTGAAGAATGCGACAGAAATTAATGAGCTCTCTTTCCTAGTAAGTTCCTGAGCCTGGCACAGAGTTGACAGTTCTGCCCACTGACACCCATGTGACTTCAGTGTGGACTTGTGAGTCACAGTGATAACGCTCTAATACTAGAGTGAAGGCTGTGGTATCTTACATGTCTTATTAGTCTTTCCCTGTCAACCCCATAAGGAAAAAAGTGAGAAAATAACATTATTTTGAACACATAACTCATCTAGTTCTGTGTGCCTGGCAGTGTGTTAGCCTGGTGACAGAAAAGGGCCTACACATGTGACTTGTATTCGTCGCAGTACATCACCAGCAGCGATGATATTGATTGTACGAGGGCGATAAAACTGCTGCTGCAAGTGTCTGATGAATGAAGGCATCTGTTTATTAGGAAGTAACGTAATGACTATGAGACTGAGGAGCAAGGCAGCGAAGCATAGGGAGAAATTGGAAGATCATTTCTATATCCACTGTGTGTGTTTGTGTGAGAGTTAATGCCGACATGCTGCCTATGTGTACATACTGTACATCTCTGTGATGATGTGTGTCTATTACTATGCAGATTGTAGAAGCGACCCGCGGCCACGTCAATCCTTCATTCCTAAACCTACGCTGCATGTTATCTGTGTGTTAGATTCAACACCAGTGAGTTCTTGTCTGTCGGCCCTGCGCTGGTGTCACGGTGCTAATGAGGCTGTGTGTGTGGGATGACAGTATCTGGGCCGGGCTAATGGGACTCATCTGTTCTAATTGGAAGTGGAGCTGGAGCTGAAGCTGAGGCCGGGGCCCGCCTGGGGCATATTGCTACCATACATCAGCCTGTCTGAGGGTGTGTATGTGTGTGCATTTGTGCTGGGGGGCGTTGTGTGTGTGTGTGTGTGTGTGTGTGTGTGTGTGTGTGTGTGTGTATGTGTGTATATTTGAGGGGTTTATCTGCATACGTCAGGCCATAACTTAGTTTCCCCAGTGGAGATAGATGACTGGGAAGCCCCAGGGAGCGTTATTGGAGTTTAAAGTTTCCTTCTCGTTTTTCATCATTGGTCTACAGGCAGCGGAGGAGGTGATGTTAGGAGGCTATAATCTACTATACCGCAGTGTCCCATACAATACGGAGCACAGTGTAAGAATATGCAGGAATGGTGTAAATAGCGGTGGCGGTGATAGTAGCAGCAGGAAAAAGTTCGCAAAGTTTGTCCACCAATTAATAAGCACCATGCTCATAAAAACAAGAAGGCACCAAAAGATAAAATGACAAGATCAACTTTAGCTGTGCCAGAGGATTGGAAGTTGCTTTGATGGGTGTTAAAAAGTCTGAGTTATTGAACTGCATGACAGCTTGTGAAAATCTGAACCGAGCAGTGAAAGTTTGCCTTGTGCGTGTGTGAACTTACACTGGGATGGGCGAGCGTGTCGGTGTCATTATAGACGATGGAGATGGGAAGATCGACATCCTGAGAATCTGCCCGGTCGGACTCCAGCTTCACCTCAGCTGGCTCGGTCTGAACTCACAGAAGTATACACAGAATGAGAAAAAATGAGTCACACAAACATTTACGTGAGCAAAACAAACTGTTAAAAAAGGAAAATTAATATATTGATTTCTTGTGCGATTCCGGTTTGTATCCTGTACAATGATGGATGCATTTTACCTTTGCAGCTATTTATTCCAGTCATATCTGTACAGGTAAAGAGATATAGTCTTTTTTATATTTATGTTATTTTTGTATTATTCTAATTTTGTCTTGCTTTGTCTTGGTTCATTTTCATCCATCATTTAATCACTTTCTTTCTCCTCTTCTCCTGAGTCATGAGCTGCTGTACAAAGTGAATTTCACTGGTGAGGGCTCAGTAAAGTATCTTGCCTACTTTACAAACAGCATTCATAAAATGCAAAAGGAAATGGAGACACTACTCAAGGCTGCAAAACATGTGAATACACTGCAAATAGCCACATGAAGATCTTGGAGCACAAGAAGTATCAAGTTAGCATAAATCATTAAAGTTTGTAGATTTATGTCAATTAACACTTAAAATATGATGTAAAGATTGGTACAAATTACACATTTTATACATAGTAAGTTAGAGCAGCAACGATCAGTCGAGTCATCGCTATAAAGACAATTTAATCGCCAACTATTTTGATTCATTTTTCAGGCAAATGTGTCAAACATTTGCTGGTTTCAGCTTCTTAAGCATTAGGAATTGCTTATTTTCTTTGTCATTTATTACAGTAAATGAAGAGAGAGAACATTTTTGGGTTTCAACTGTTTGTTACTTTGGGCTTTTGGAAATTGAATAAGAATAAGAAATAATAAGAAATGTAATGATTAATTGTGAATTTATCACCGGATTAATCAATAATGAAAATACTTGCAGACCTACATTCAGTATGTAGTCAAGAATTGGCAGACATAGAAGTATTGTAAACTGCAATACAACATTTGTCCAGCAGATGACAGTGAACGTCTGACTCATGCAATATGCTTCTAGAAAGCAGTGTATTGATAGTAATCAGCTTGTATCCTGAATCTAAGTCTTTTGTGTCATCTATCTGTGTTTGTGTTTCTCCCCTCACATGTTCTTTAAGTGAGTCTAATTGTGCTAAATCAGCATATTCAAATACTTCAAAGAATCATCCTCAAGACACTTTAGCATTGATCAGTTGTGTTGCAACAATAAACACATTTTCTTACAGTTAAAGCCAATGGAAATGTATGTTCCCGTTTCTTTAGACCTGAAAAAAATTAGAATAAAGACAAAGGCTTTTTGTCCTCTTCATGTTGCTGTGAGTCCAGGCTGATAGAAGAATATGAGATGTTTAGAAATGACTCTTCTCCATCCCTGGAGGTATTACTTAAACGTTTAATAAGCCCAATATTTGGAAAGATGGCCTGCTCTCCTTGTTGCACTTGATAAAGAAGAAACATCAAAATTAATATTTTG